>NW_026643272.1:5411980-6764975 GCF_028829835.1 Penicillium mononematosum | reverse complement strand
CAAGGACAGGTGCCACAGGCACCGATTGGATCGCCGCTCCCAAACAATATGCCTCCAATGGCTTCTATGGGGCAATACATGGCTGGATATCCTTCCAACATGGGGAATGCGCAAATGCGATATCAACTCCCGGGCGACCCGAACAAGATGTTGTCAGGCAATAGACACAAGAAAGAAGTCAAGCGACGCACAAAAACCGGTTGTTTGACTTGTCGCAAACGAAGAATCAAGGTAAGCGCAAAGTAGTTTTCGCGGGCGGAGTCTCGCTTGTGCCCGCCAGACCCCGCCATTTATTTTGTCCGCTTAAATCCACCTCCCTCTCAATCTCCAACTTTTTTTTTCATTCGGTTTTTTTTGGAATATTTGGGATCTTTTCAACTACTAACTCTCTTTTAGTGTGACGAAGCACACCCGGTCTGCAGAAATTGCGTGAAAAGCAAACGTGAATGTTTAGGTTACGATCCTGTGTTTCGGACTCAAGCATCTACACCATCGGCTATCCAACCAGCCCCTAACCCACCACCTTCGCTGGTTGTCAATCCCCAGGGCCCTTCTACTTCATCCACACCTTCATATCCTTCATACCCTTCTGCGCCTCCCGGGTACATGCCCGCGTCGTCTCAGCCATTCGCACCTTCCCTTCACTCCGAATCGCCCACTGCGTCTGCCGACCAACACGATCACGCAGCTTCCATTGATTCTTCTTTGGCTACGACCCATCAATCCAATCACACAGAAATGCAGAACGCCGGCGTACAACGTCAACAGGGCTCCGACCCTTCATACAAAGGTGAGTTCATATTATTGGTTTTCTGAATCTGCGCATTGCAGTATTGCGGATGGGTAGCTAACAATCACTCTCCACAGCCAAAAACCTCTATGTCAATGACCTCTTCTCTTTGAGAGGAATCGCCCCTCCTCCTCCCCACCCCGTCGGAACTCTTCCACCCGGCCGCCTCGAAGAGATCCAGGCAGTTTTCCTGGCCACCTACGCACCTGCGATTGACAAGCTTCTTGAGGTTCGGTGGTATTCAGAGAATGCTCTTTCATTCCTCATGGCCGATGCCCAGCTTATGGCAGATTATTCGGCCTTGATCAGCGCGTTCAATGAATGGGATCTTCAGGACGGTGAAACTCTTGCTCGTCTAGAGAGTTTCGAGGCCTCGATCATTTGGAAAAGCATGTCGTTATGTCGTCAGGTACCGGATGGGGAAACTGGACAACAGGGGCGGGACTGGAATCTCTGTGTGTCTTGCGCCCGATTAAACGTAATCGAGGCATTGCTTACTTGGAACCACCTGGACTCAAACCCCTTGTCGCGGGAGCTGGTCATGGATGCCGCTAACCCCCCGAACACACCAGATCAGTTCCAGAACCGCCAATTGGATTTCTGGGACCAGGTCGGAGAATTCCTCACGCTCTATGACAACGAAGCAAGCTCGGCCAAGCAGATCGACGACACTCTGGGTCGGTGTCGACAGTTGCTGGACACATACGAGAACCGTGATATAATCTACTCCATCTCTGTCGCACGTCACTTGGGACAGCGCTGGGCTGACTTCCCCAACAGCCTGCCCAAGGTCGGCTACACCACCGAGAAAGAGGCGGGAACCAGACTTTTTGTCGCACAGAAGTTCCTCGAAGAAGAAGCCGAGGGCAAGGGCACAACTCAGGTCTACAAGCGAGTTTGCTGTATGGCAGTCCGCTCATGGTGGGTTGCTCGCGGGTAATCCACACTATTGTGACCAAGATCGCTTCCAAGCGTCTGCATTGCCCCTCATACTCTTTCATTACTCCTTGCATAATGAGTTCCTTACCAAGGGCCATTACACCCTCTCGATCCTGCGTCCTCACGGGGTTTTCATCTTGTTCTTTTGCGGTCGACAAAACAAAAGCATCATGGTCAGGCGTTGTTTCTTTTGCTCTGAATGATACGATCTCAATCTCTGCCAGTTTACATTTCTTTTCCTTTTCTTTTATTTTCTATTGGGGGCTTAGGGGATTGGCCAATGAGCGAGCAAAGCACTACGGCGTTTTGGCCTTTTCTTCCCCCTAACATGTGGAATCATGATGATTCTACCTGTCTTGTGTACATATAGACCGGATAATGTCTGTCACTTGAAATCCTTTTGTAGTTCTTTTACGTCTTACAAGGATCCATTCACAAGTAAAACATCTTCACTTGATATACAACTTGTTTGATCTAACAATACGATTAGAAAAGGTAGGCCTTTTTATTCAGCTCTAGATGTTTTCCAAGGTTATATGTTACCTACATATGTAGATATGTAGGTAGGTAGCCTTAGTCTCACTTGGACATGTGCGTATCCATCGCACCTTCCTCTTTTTACATGTCTTTTCAGTGGTCTGTTTTGGTAGTCTCATGTAATGTTTTTATATGTACTCATGCGATCATCCCGAACAAGGATAGTCTGTGGTCTTCTCACGTGGTCTTCTCCGATAGTGTTCTTTGATTCCAGAGCGTCCGTTTGGGAGCCCGATTTATAGAGTACCTTCCTAAGCAGTTAGAACTTGGATTCTGTCAACATCCCCCATCCCCCTCCCACTCTCTTCCTCTCTTCCTCTCTTCCTCTCTTCCTATACATATTGGAGATTATATCCTTCTCCCTTTCAAGGTTTCTATGAAATGTTTTTGCTGTCATGGCTATACTGCCTTCCAAGCTAAATGGAATGGCCACGCTACATCCAATGACTGATGGATGTGTACTTGCATATCGGCTGAACCACACAGAGGCCATACTGGATCGATCGCTCGCAAGATGCGTTAAGATCTCCCTCACTCGCATCGGTTGGCCGACTTGCAGGCTTCATCATGGCCATGGCCCAGGCGCGGCCGGGAAAAGCTGACATTGGAGACTGTCAAGACATCCATGTTACTCTGGCTCCAGCGTAAAGGCTTAACGCTACAGACGTTGGAGCGAATAGACGGAATCGCCGGCAGTCTCTCACGGGGATCTCGATGATACGTATCTTCATTCATTGCTTTGCAGATGTCCAATCACCGCTTAACTCGAAGCGCACGAAAGCTCCAAGACATCTTGCACTACAGAATTCCCCATAGGAACCAGCTCATCGATGCGTACCATCACTTCATCGCTATGGCACAACATGACATTTTCGATCTGACTGTTCCGCATTCTCAAGCCTGTGCGCCAGCCAGGATCCAACACGGAGACCGCTGCACTATCTTTTTACGTTTCTCACTTACTTTCTATTCTCCATACACCTACTATATACTCTTTTACCATACCCACCTAAGTCCAAACGCTAGTATGGAAAACCTAGGTGTCCATCCAGATCTTGGGCCAACACGGCACTCGACAACCCTGCCGATGTAGCAGCCGTGAAGCCCGAACCTCGCCAACCCCGGATGGCACATAGGCGAGATCGTCGTCTCCCCAAAGAAGCTCCGTCCGCCGTCCGACACCACTTTTAGCGTCGACTTCGAGACGTATGATTGGTCAAAGTTTACACCCGTACCGACACTGAACTGCGCGACCAAACGCCTACTCCTAGCCTTCCAGGGCTCAACCCTTCTTCTGACCCCGCCGACCAACATCCGCAGCTTCCACCCTGCTGTGGGCCCCGCGAAGACAAGCCTGGCAAACCTGCACCATCTTTGTAGGTCAGCTTGGTATATAAAGCGGCTTCGAAACCCATGCACGCTGGGCTTTTGACCATCGACGCGGGAGAAACGCACCTATATCACTTATGTGCAGAATGCAGAGCACGTACATGTTGGTGACGAGCACGGCCTACAAGGACGCTTCCAAAAGAGAGTTGGCCAGATTCTTAGCCACATTGCCCACCAGATCTATATAACAGACGCCTTTTGGAGCGATGCAGAAAAGAACTTCTGGCTCTAGGGCAGATGTTACTCGAGCGTCGACGGCTGTTGACAACCAGCCGCTGACCCGAGACGAGTATCTACAACAAAATGTAGCGACCCAGCCTATGTCCTTGAACTCCGACCGCGAGGCGTGGTCCCATCGACAGAGAAGGTACCCACCAAAGACCTACCAGACGAAGTCTAAACCGCTGAATCTACCCTCGTTGCTGAATTCCAGACACTTGATGTTCGCGTCAAGGTCACGTTATAACCGTTCCATCACGAAAGCGAACTCCTAGAGCTCGACGGGCGTGAGTTTACCTCCTGGACCGATACATATGCGCACTGTCAGGCCTACCACGCCCAACCCGATGATCGTTACGGCCGTGATGTCGACGAGACCCCAGAGGACCTGTTTGAGGTTTCGGCGCATGAGGAGGAGGACGAGCCGCCTCGTTCCAGGCAGGATTTAGCAGGGCGCGCAACAAACCGCGACCCTGCCACCCACCTCCAGGACCCGGACAAACTTGGAGAACGCGACGTCGACCGTGCGTACGACTGGACCCCGCATATGGACCGTAATATGGACCTGCACATTACCCCGGATTACTGGAAGGAGGCATATCCGCGGATCCTGCGCTACTTGAAGCCCGATCTAACGCTTCCCCTAGCACCTGCAGGCTAAGCAGCGCCAAGTCTTCGAAATACACTACCATTTCAACCGACCCTTCTCCAAACGTTCCTCCGGATACTGCTCTTAGCAACCCTTCTGAGGATCCTTCTATCCGTCCTATTACCGGTGCTCCGGCTCGTTCACTAGCTGATCCTCCAGCTGCTTCTCCAACTAAGTGAAGCGGTTCCTTGGGAAAGCAGTATAACACTTAGTTTTAAATTGGACTGTCTTATCTAAAAGCAGGGTACCTAATATAGAATCAACATCAGATATATCTGCAAGATCTTTAAGTGAACTCCTAAGATCTTCAAATGAATTTGTAGAACGACCATAGTCGTAGAAGCCGCAGAGATCACATGGGACCATAGAAGGAGAAGGTCCAGGTTCCCGAATCCGACCAGTTGCGTATCGAAGGGCATTTCTTGCCCGAAGTACTTGCATCCCTGCTCGGGGAGTGTATAGACGCTTCTCGTACCCGGCAAACGATCATGTGCGTGGTGATACCACCGCGAGCTATGAAGGCCTTCCACAACCAAGATTCTACTATTACGACTGCTCTGCTTGCGGTCAATGGATGTCCTATAGACTTCTGACATGGGCTAAGAACATTAGAATGAAGATATTTGGATTCTCTGCTTACTCTTTTTACACTTGGGCAAATTCCATGGAATAATTCTGTTAAAATTCACAAATACTACAAATCTTGATCAAATGTTTCTAGGCGTAGAATGACTATCACCTCAAAGGGCTACCTCGTAGAGGCATAATCAAGTATCTCAACCCGAATCCTAACCTCTCCCACTTCACCCTGAAACAAGAACCCAACATCCCTCGTTGAATCAACCAGCTCCACCTCCCTACGCACAAATCGGCTCTTATCAAGACCATCACCTGCTGTCTCAAGCCCAGAAGGAATATCAGGTCGAGCCTCGTCCTCACTATCCTCGTCCCATTCAACGTCCTCCTCGCCAACTTCTTTCTCCACCGGATCCCACTCATCCGTCTCCCAAACTAGCCGGAACCCAAACGCCGGTAACCCGAAGAGCCGCGACACCAGCGCCTTGACCTGGTACGTATCAAACGAGCCAGGGATCTCCTTGACTTGGCTCTTGGATTCGTCGTTTCCGAGCGGTAGACGGAACGCCATCTTGACGAGTCGCGCTGCTACGGACCGCGGGTGGATGACTCTCGCATCCGAGGAGCCCGATACAACTGCTCTTGTGATAGTCGGCTCGACGTATAGCTCGCACAACTCGCTATACCGCGGGTGCGTAGCGAGAATGACGGGTTCTTCTTCCACGGTCGTGGCGGAGAGTTCTTTGCCGATGAGGGATAGGTAGTACATCTCTGCGTTGGAGCGGTCTTGTGGTGAGATGGTGCTGTAGTTCAGGGTGGTGAGGGAGGGTGGGAAGCGGGATAGGGTTAGCATGAAGGCTTCGTCGACGGTCATTGGTTTGGAGGCTTCTGCGACAGATGGTGGGAGGGGTGGTTGGTCGAAGAGGGGGTTTGCGGTAATCCGGAGGGTGGTTAGACCTGGGAAGACCGTAGGGATTGTGTTTAGAATGGTCCAGGAGTGGATGTTGTTGCGGGATAGATCGAGGGAGCGGAGAGTTGGCGGGAATTGGAAGTCTATGGTTGTATCTGTGGTGTTTTGGTTCGCAGTGCTGATGCAGTTCCCACGAACGGAGAGGTGCTCCAATCTTGGAAGTGCGGCGAGATGTCGAAGAGCCAATATTGAGGTGAGCTCGTTGTGCTCGAGGGTTAATGTTGTGATAGTGCTAGGAAGTGGACAGGTTATCTCAGAGAGCTGGTTCGCAGATGCTGTGAGAGATGTCAAGTCAGGGAATCGACATGCAATGGCAGCAATCTATGTCCGAAGTTAGCTTTGCTCAAGATTATCTGTGATGGTTAGAGCGCATACTTCATCCCAGCTAAGAAGGGTCTCTTCTAAATGTAGCTCAGTGATCCCCTTGAAGGTCAGGTCATCCGCCAACGCTTGAAACCGGTTTCCGCTGTTCCCCAGTCAGCTCTACTATTGATGAGTTGACCAAGCTTGACACTTACTTCAACTTCAGCCGTTTCAAGTGCTTAAGCTGATTGCAAATATCCCAAACATCCCGCCATCGACTCAACAAGCTTCGACTGAGATCAAGTTCCGTGATCTTGGGGCAAGTCTCACCAATCTTCTGTGCTGCCTCATTATGTGAGACTCGATCCTGGTCGTAGGATGCAAGGACCCCAACAATCCGTAAGCCATCAAGCAAGACAATGCGTAACTCTTGGAGCTCGGCGAGCTGTTTCCGAATTTTGTCGAAGCCAACTTCTTCAACAACCTTGCCGCTGATTTCAATTGCCTTGTCTCGAACTGTTGCTCCACTGCCCGATGTATTGCTGGTAAGGCTGTTCTCGGATTCAGAAGCATACTTTTCCCGTAGGGCTTCTAGGAAGCTTAAAGGCTGGTCTGAAGGCCTGGAGGGGCGAACAAAAGACCCCGCCGTGGGATGTTTGCTTTTGCCTGAAGCCAGATTAGCAATAATCCAAATTTATAAGTGAGATATTCTTACAGGAGAAGTATCTGACGCCTTTATGCTCTCCAGAGTGCTTGCCTCGACTTGCATCGTCCCATTCGACTCCTAACCAGTCGCCGCTGGTCCCTTGGACAGTGCCCACATAACGAATAGTACATAAGTGACCATCAAATGACCGTCGTTGGCCTACAATTGGGACACTCATAGCTCAAGCCAGACCTAACAGGTCAATCGTTCGAGTGTTTTGGTGAGAGCTACTTTGTACTGTGATCCATGATATCGTCCAAACAGCCAGCTTATATAATCAATAGCTGGGCCCGCGGGCAGACCTGACCTTAATGGTTGAAGACCAGGCACATTCCTTGTAATACTAGACAGAACACCGCATATATAGTATGTGGAGCTCAGTCCAGCTAGCGATCCTTTTTGGGAGGTTTCTTACAAAAACAAGCTGATGAGGAGATATATTTTTGCATACACAATAAAGCTGTATCTCTACTAGGAAGGCGGTCGATGCTGATAATATAGCCGAACACTTTAAGAGGTCACAAAATGAGTTCCTTACATTTGGAAACAAAAGCTAAGACGGTATTATAATGACTGAAGAACCTTGAAATAAGACCATAACTAGATAATTTTGTCATAACGTATGAAGAGCTAGATATGGACTATGCACCAACCTTGGAAGGCTACAGCCATAGTAATAATTGCCGTAGTTGATGGTTCTATATTAACTACGATAGGAAGGCGGTCACTACGCTGTAGATACCGCCTTTGCAAAACACCTTATCGTGAACTCCACCAACTTTCTTCAAGTTACAGCACCGACAAGATGGATTACCAGGTACGTACACACTGACATAGTGCATTGTCACACTTCATCTAGAAGCAGACAAAGCTAACACATTCCCCAGAACCGAGCAGGCTCCAAATTCGGCGGCGGCGGTGTCGCCTCCAAATCCGCCACCAATGCCGACCGTCGCGAGCGGCTGCGCAAGCTCGCCATGGAAACAATCGACATTGAAAAAGACCCCTACATCTTCAAGAACCACCTGGGCACATTCGAGTGCCGACTCTGTCTGACAGTACACCAGAACGACGGCTCATACCTCGCCCACACGCAGGGACGCAAGCACCAAACGAACCTCGCCCGACGAGCGGCGCGCGAGGCGCGCGAAGGCAAGACCCAGGATGGAACTATGCCCGGCGTTGCAGGCGTTCAGGTCAAGAAGCAGCTGATCAAGATCGGCCGGCCCGGATACAAAATCACCAAGATTTTGGACCCTCTGACTCGCCAGCAGGGCTTGCTGTTCCAGCTGCAGTTCCAGGAGATCACGCCCGGTGTTACGCCCCGTGTGCGCTTCATGTCAGCTTTCGAGCAGCAGGTTGAGACGCCCGATAATAAGTACCAGTACTTGGTTGTTGCTGCGGAGCCTTACCAGACTTGTGCGTTTAAGCTGCAGGCTAGGGAAATTGATCGCCGGGATGAACGCTACTGGACTTGGTTTGATGAGGATAGCAAGGAGTTCTGGATTCAGGTTATGTTTAAGACTGAGCGGGAGGAAATCTTCAGTGGTGTGCCTGGTCTAGCGCCCATGCAGGCCTAAAATTTTGATTGTGATTCCCCTTAAGTTTTCTAATGTGATGCCCCTATTGCTCATTTATCTGTCTTGTTCTGCTTTTCTTCCAGACATGCATCGAAAAATGGCGGGATTAGGATAGGCGTTTTTGGGGTTATTGCTATTTAGTTTTTATCTGATTCTTCAGCGACTCGCTTTCAACATGCCGACCACAGTACTTTGAATGTTTCTTACCTAGGTATAGTCCTGTTATTACTCAGTCATAGCATTGCTCAGCCCTGGAGGTGGACAACTAGTCAAGTCATTACTTGTGGCCGAGGCACTAACATGCGCACTCTTCTCTGTTTTACGGCCTCAAAGCGCATTCGACTGTGAATCCGACGAGTGTATGAAGATCGTGTATTGTGACAAGGGCGGATACAGTCAGAAAAGACAAGTGCATTTTAAATTTTTTTTTAGGGTAATATCTTGACTATCCTAAAATCAGCTGGGTCTCTCCGAAGAGACCAGTAGTGTGTGTATCGTCTTGAGAAGGATGCAAGGCGTTAGATACGTATGTATCAACAAGTGAAACCGAAGATGGGTCATGATTTGTGAAAATAACATCGCGCTGATATGCTCAATGATAATGTGTACGAGGTGAAAACAAAACCGAGTCTTTTTCTGACCGACAAAAGAAAACCATTGAGAAACAAAGGATGCAAGCCCTGCTTGCTTCCATTACCCCCAAGAATCGATCAGTCTCGGGACACAACAAACCTAACTGGTTTGGAAGGCATTGAAGGCCTTATAGGTGTAGCCGATGAATGGCAAACTCATCTCGGCTTCCTGCGAGTCCGGCATGGCACGGGCCTGGGCGCGGTGGATCGCGCTGGTATCCTCCTGGGGAATTTCATCAATGGGGAAGTACGACACATCAATGTTCGAGCTGAGGCGCGGCTCGAAGGGAGCACGGATGCCGCGAAGTTGGTCCCAAACGACACCCCTGAAGAAGGGGTGGTTTTTGATCTGTGTCGCGCCTCCGTGCTGACCACCTTCGCTACCAATACGGTGATCCGGGTCACACAAGAAACTAGACAATTCAGTTAGTGGGTGATCCTTTTAGGTTTTGAATAGACACATAAGAACTTACCTTCGGATCAGCGCCTCAGAGTCACGCGAAAGAACCAGTTCGTCAGGGAAGTACAAGCACTCCCTCCAGTTGACGATTTTCCGGTATGTATCATTCGTGTCTTCAGCACAGAATGGAGGCCAACCCACGAGACATTCGAACATGATAGCACCGACAGACCACCAATCGCAGAGATAAGTGTAGCCTTGGCCATTGAAAATCTCAGGAGCAATATAATCAGGAGTACCAACAGTCGAATAGGCCATGGCACGACGGGACTTTCGCCAGGTGTTGATCTGACCACGGTTGGATACTGTCAGATTAATGGCATCATTGAAGTATCCAGAATTGCGGTTCCGATCCTTGGAAGTAGAGTTCTTGAGGAGGTTCTGGTAGTAAGCGTTGTCATGGGTCTTCTTGCCTCCGGTTGACAGACCGAAGTCAGTGAGCTTGACGTGTCCACCGCGGTCAAGCAAGATGTTGTCAGGTTTTATATCACTGCCAAAGAAAGATTCATTAGTATGGGATGTCTTTTATGCTGGCATATGCACCTTATTCCTCATTAGAGAGAGGGGAGAGGGAAAATGCACAGGCCAATGTCCTCGCAATCAAAAACCAAATATCACTTACCGATGGAGGAAACCAAGCTTGTGTACGGCCTCAATTGCCATCACAACCTCAGCCATATAGAACCGTGTGATATCTTCAGAGAAGATCTCGTACTTGATCAACATGGTCATCAAATCACCACCGGGCAAAAACTCCATCAGCAGGTAAAGGTACGCAGCATCCTGGAACGATGCGTGAAGCTTCACAAGCCAAGGATTATCCTTCGAATCCGCCAGAATATCACGCTCGGCACGGACGTGAGCTAATTGATCCTTCTTGAACATTTCGGTCTTGATCAACGACTTGAGGGCGTAAATCTTGCCATCAGTCTTGCGCTGCACGAGCTTGACCTCACCGAAAGCACCCTTTCCGATAATCTTGATGGTCTGGAAATTCGCCGGTGTCTCCTTTGTGCGCAGGAACCGAAGGAAGTCGGACTCTCTCTTGGCAATCCCGTCGGCATCCTGGCGCTTCTTTTCGACGGGGATACTGGGCTCACGGATTGTCTTGTCAAGTTCCGCCGATCTGTAAGGGCGAACATAATAGGCGTAAGCCACAAGCCCAGAACAAGATTTCAGGGCTTCCATTTGGGACATGGATACTTACCGCATGTTACGGTCACGGGCCCGTTCGATATTCTCGTGGAAGAACACAGTCACCAGCTCCTTTGCTGCCTTGCCTCGCTTGTGCACATTCTCGGAGTACCGATCCGGGAAGCGTTGCAACTCTTCGTTCTCGGGGATTGGACGAGGGCTGCGGGCACGGGGGGGATCAAATGTGATGCTTGGGCCTGTGTTTGAGCGGGGGAGCCACCGGCGGTGCGAGGCCGCTGGGCTGGAGAAGCCGCGCGATTATTGAAAAACCCTGCACGGTTCGCGTTGAGGTCCTGGTTGGAAAATTGCTGGATCAAACCGTTGGTGCCGTCAGGGTAGCCGGGGCGTGCTTGGTAGGCGGGCTGGGGCGATTGCAACGCTTGCTGTTGCGCGTACTGCTGCTGTTGCTGCTGTTGGACATACTGCGGCTGTACCTGTTGGGGTGGGTAATGGTTGGGCATAAAATAACCCGGGGCGTAAGCTGGATTGGAGGGGTCGACGTAGTCCTGGGCCCCCTGAGTCTGGTAGATGGGCTGGGGGAAGGCGGAGGGGGTAGTGGGATAGGCGCGGTTATTGGCGTTGTAGTTACGGTCATAGCCGTAATTCATGTTGTTGCGATTGTTATTGTTGGGATCCATCTTGACTCGAACTCCCAAGGGACTTTTCAAGGTAGATGGAGGGGTGAAGAAAGTTGGGAGGGAGAGAGTTGAGGACTAGGGCGGGGAGTTCAAAGAAGCGGTGGCTCAGGAGGCAATCTAGCCCCAGCGTGACTGGTTGACTATTGTTTACATGTTACATGTTCACACCACTCGACTGATCTGAAACAACTCTGTGTGTTCCCAATGTTTGTGATACTCTTCTTTTTGTCTAATGATTTGCTAAACCCAGGCAGCTAAACAGTTCGAGGGAGGGAATTGCTAGTGTGCTAATGGGCTAATATCGATATTGAGAACTGATTTTACATGCATATTCTGCACGTACTATCCAGTAGATCACAGATCTCCAGGCCAGCCCTCGAAGATCACTGGAATCCAGAGCATTGCGTACGGAGTACAGCCCTGGCGGTTTTCTGCAACTTGGCTTCCTCTTTCCCATTTCGTCCTCGGCTCTTGCCGCTTTTACCAGAGCCCCTGAGTGTGTTACATAACATGGTCACGTGAGTAGCTCAGTCAGCGTAAGTGGTCCCGTGGACAAACCCAGCCCTACCTGGCGATCAACTCATAGTTTTTGATCTGTAAGTCTGTACAATAGGCTTTATGTCTTATAGGTACAGCTTGGAACCTATCTGAATTCAGAATCTGCAACTCAAGTGGCCCTATATCCCCTCACCACGTGCAGTCACCACCATACTGTGTACACCATGCCATCTGAACCGGTGCAAGGTTGATTCCCGGCAACACCATCCTCTCTCTAGATCAGACAATCTCACAGCTGCATCAACCTGGCTCCTATTTTGGCCACTTGGAGTTTGACGCCCAGACCACATTTTCTCCCGCGGCACTCGATCGTGGCCAGACCATCGTATCCAAGTTTGATGGGTCACTCTGTTCGCTAAAGATATGGATCTCTCCTCCGATGACCAATGCAGCCTGTTCAGCAGACAGAGAACAGGTTGGATCATACTCCCACACCACACGCCAGTTGTTAATCGGCGAACAGAAGTCAGCGTACAGGTAGATGGCTGGAATGTCGGCGTCTTCGAAATTGAACCATTTCCCGTGACCACAGGCGAGGTACTACATAGTGTTAGAGATTAGGAAAAGATTTGCATGGACAGTTCACTAACCCAGTTGTCGGTATCTCCGAAGAGAGCTTTGTGCCCTTGCGCGGTTACCTTGCCGAGGGCTGAACTACCATCCCAGGTCTGAACTATGACATCTTTCCCTAGGGTGATATTCCATGTGAGAAGCAACTCCTGCCAAACAATTGGTACAAGGCCTGCTTTCCTGACCAAGCGATGACTGTGGTCGATGAACTTTTGAAGCAAAGGGGCGATGACTGCGATGTCCTTAGAGTTGACGGCGTCATCCAGAAGGTAGTCGCTACTTTCAATCTCGTCTCCGCCGTATGCCGAATATGGGGAGAGTCTGGGCAGCACATCATCGAACAGTTTGATGACAAAGTCGTATACTGGCGTGGAGTTGAGCTTGAGTTGTCCGCAAGGGGGCTCCGAGCAATAATCATGCCATGACTGTTGACGGAATGCGGTGATGAGCTCAGGATATGCGAACCCAATGGATGTTGTGTGGCCAGGAATATCTATCTCGATGATAACTTCAATACCACGATAGATTCCGTAGATCTGGATATCTTCGATATCTTGAGGCGTGTAGGATAGTCCGGACTGATATGCGCCTTTTTGGGATATTTCTGGTAGTGCGGGGACATCTAACGGCCAAGATTGTGAATCGGTCATATGGATGTGGAAACGGTTGAATTTGTTCCAGGAGAGCGCACCAATCGTCCGGAGGATGTGCTCTTTGGGATACCAGTTTCTGGAAACGTCCAAGTCCAACCCTCGATGGCTGAACTTTGGCCAATCACTGATGCTGATGGGGGCAAGATTGGAATACACGCCAGTGCAATTGACCGAGTGCGAATAGAATAATTGCGTGGAGAGCGCGGAGAACACCAGTAGACGATACTGCGGAGATGGTTGCTGCACCATTGGTCCCAATTGTTAAGTTATAGGTCTCATCAACTGAGTCTGCGAGGGGCTTAAATGTTGATTTGCTGTCTTCTGTCGTCTGTGTGATCTGGAGTTTCCGTATGTACGTTTTTGAATGGCCAGCGCGGGGTTCGAATCGATCCAGCTCATTGCGTGGGTGGAACTTCCAAGGAACAATACTACTCTTGAATATAGACTCTCGAGCCCTCTGCACGGCGGCCGTGACAATCTCCAAGCTTGAGATCTTTTTTTAAAAAAAGTTTTAGCCTGCGGAAGCTGTGGTTAAACACCATTGTTAGCTGCTTGGTAAAAGAACAAAAGAGCTTCATTGTATATACCTACATCATGCCCATTGTATGAAACCTGAAGGTCCTCTGCAATCCAAACAGTAGAACTTCCGTTGGTGAAAGATTGAGGAGCAGGCCACAAGGCCGCCACATGACCGACAAAGGAGAGAATGGCAAAGACCTCATATCTATCGGAATGCGTGGAAAGTGACGATTCTACTACAGGCTGCAAATGCAGGATTTATATGTAAGTCCAACACTAGTTAGTATCACCCAAGAGACATTTAAGCGATGTCGTGATGCAGCAGGATTGCAGATTGTCCAAGGTTACAGTTGTTAATACCAGAAGATTTAGTTCGCTACTAACCTCCTACGAATCATGTCGTGCTTTTTGGCATTCCTGTTGTTCTCTTACGGAACTCTGTAGTATAGAACGATAAACACAGGCAAAGTGCGCTAACCCCTTTAGTTATGGGGCAGTCACTAGCTTAAACTTACGTGTAAAGTTAAATATAATTCGTCAGTTCGTCTACTCGGTAGTTTCGATATAGTGACGCAACATTATCGATCTTGCCCAGCCAACATCAGTCATGGTGTGGAACTCGTCGGTAATACTAAAAGTCGAAGAGAGGTCAGCTTATGGAATATAGAACATGGTATTAGCCTTCTAACCCCGTACCTGGGCGCAGCGGTAGCGACAATATTGGTGTCAAGTCCACCCAGGATAAGCAAGGCCGTCATGGTGAGGATGATAAGCCAGAACTTTAAGCCAGTGGAGTATTCTTTGGTTTCTCCAGTTGCCCCAACTGAGCGAGTTTTAGTTTCCGTGGTATTCTGTGAACTTGGATCATGGCCTTCTCCCGCCTTGATGCCATCATTCGCTTTGCTGCCATCGACCGCCATACCATCCTCCCGAGGCCATGCAGTTGGATATCGTTGCCCCGGGAGCTTGTCACCATTTGTATTGCCATATTAATGCCGAGAAGGTAAGAGACAGTTGCTGTTTAGAAATTGATGACATTTGTTCGATGATGTGATTACCTAGTCCACCTGATGTGATAGCAATAGAAGAAGGTCTCACTTGTCCCTGTTCAGAACCACGTTACATCGTCGCTTTTGCGGTCCTTAAAGCTGGGCCGCCTGAGCCAGTCGGGTCACTTCTCATCAAAGCCAGTGGATGGCATGCAGGGATTATGAGAGGGCCAAGTGTTTCAGAGATTCTACAATTGGACGATCACAAGTTCAGAGCTGGCAGCTACGACAGCGTGCGTACGCTTTCAGCTTTGCACCCAGTGGCTATTTTCTCTCCTTTGTGGTCTCTTTATTATGAGTTAATCTTCTACTTAGTACACAGGGTTTGAGGCTCCCTTGGAATCATGAAAGAGGCGGCAAACATGGTCGACTATCTTTTTTTTCCCATCAGCAAAGGCAAAACATTGTCCGATAAAGTATTGCAACCTGTCCCCATATATCCTGAAGTGCACCCGCCTGGATTTGGTTAAGAATTAGCAGAGAGAAGGATACGCACTGCTCTACTAGTAAATATCGCCGCTAAACTACTTTGGGGTACGTCTACCGCCCAGTTG
This sequence comes from Penicillium mononematosum, assembly GCF_028829835.1. Classification (NCBI taxonomy): domain Eukaryota; kingdom Fungi; phylum Ascomycota; class Eurotiomycetes; order Eurotiales; family Aspergillaceae; genus Penicillium; species Penicillium mononematosum. The sequence goes on along the minus strand of NW_026643272.1, from coordinate 6,749,490 downwards.
GCCGCAATTCTCAACTTATGGGCGACGCTTACTATGTCACTTGTGATCCCCTGTTGTCCACCTGAACAAGCCGTACCGAAGCCTAAATGCAGGAGTGTATATCGGAGTGATCAATGATAACAACCAATATAAGCAGGATATCTATATATATATATAATCCGCACGGAGTACTCCGTACTGCCAACTGTATTCCAGGAAGGGAAGTTTTAAGGAGTGGGTCCGTGGAATCAGACCCACTTGTTAATCTATACTTGGGTACTTTGCTCGGATCATTACCACTGATTATATCCTAATCACCGGTGTTGTCTATCAGAAGACAGTTGGGTGATGTATAGCCTAGCAAAGGATCTGATCCTAATGCAAGCAGGTTGTTGCTACAAGACAGGAAAGCCAACAAAACATCTTGACGTGCGATCCAACTCTATAATGATCTTCTTATTCCCATTTCTTCATCAAAGTATTGCCCTCAATCTCCTCCGCAAAATTGACAAGATGAGTCGAGTGGCACCAAGGCTTAATGGATTCCTCCTTCCGAATAGTACGGGCGAAGAACTCACTCCAGAGCAGGCGGGGATGGGCCTTGACAACTTCTTCCCGAGTTGCGGGATGAACCATGTTCTCAAAATTCCTCACATGTGGATGAATGCTGGTATTGTCATAGGTCGTAGCTAACTGGATCAACTGACCAATGTAAGTGATGGTGCCGTCAACTCCCATATCCTCGTGGCGGATGATCGCTTCGGCGACGGCTTCGGCTTGATCGGAAGTTGCACCGAAGCCCTTCGAAACTTGCAACGCCTTGATACCGCCATATATATCGAAAGACATCCGAGTCGCAGTCAGGTTCTCTTCAGCAGTACCCAAATCGTGCAACAAGGTAGTCAAGGCCCAAGTGCTGGGGCTAAGTTTGGCGAAGATGTCCGGAAAATGCAGCTTGGTGATTGCCATGCCTGGATAGGAGTGAGTATAGTGTCTTGGTATATTTCAGTTTTCATTATAGTACACACCATAGTAGTAAACTCTCATTGAGTGGTTAAGAGTCTCGGGATGAAGGACCCGTTTCACGTAGTCTAGTGTCTTCGCGACTGCAGAATCATCATATGGAAACGGGATCTGATCAAGCGAAAGTGGTTCAGGTTCATTGATCAAACGTTGTTCATTGAAGATAGCGCCAGCGTTAGCTGGTACGCTGGTCCAGCCATTAAGAGCGGTCTCGTCTTGACACATTTTTGCTTGAGGATGGAAATAAACGAAGTGGATTGGAAGAGTTGCAAGGTCTATCAATCTCTTATAGATGATTACCTGTGGACTGGAAGCCAAATTCAATCGAAGTATAAATTAAGCGATGCAATTTCAAGGAACAAGCGAGACAAGCCAGGATTTCCGGGAATATTTGAAGCCAAATGTCGTTGGACCTCCGAAATAGGAAGTTGCATTACGTGGGGCGATTAGGGCAACCTTATCGTGTACCTGTGTACGGAGTACCAACGGAACACCCTTATACACCCAACTCAAGTAAACATCCTAAATAGGATGCATGGAGGAGACACTAATCTTACATGTCTCTCTCAATTATCATATTACTGATAAGAAATTGGATCAATGGAAATAACAATGAGTAATACGAGAATGGATAACGTCCACGGGTGGAGTGTGGTGAGTAACTATAAAAGCATCTCATTTGCGTGCCGAGACTAATCTGTTGACTCTTTTGCTATATCGGCGTGAAACAATTGAAGTGACCATATAGCTATATCACACCAATGGCATCTACAAAGTTCAACATTCCTCTGTATCCCACATGGGACGACCATGTTGCCTATCTATTCAGTCGGCCGTTCTGGATAGTCGATTCAGACCCTGAGGCTGTTGGTCGACATTGGATTTCGCAAATGCACGACTATAGCCCTTCCGCTCCCAGACATCTCCACTTGGACCTCTCTTCCCTGGAGTCTGTCAAATCCAATGTTGTGACCATTTATCAACACCTCCGCTCCCGTTCCATGCCAATCACCAAGAACCCAAATCACTTCTGGCCGGAAGAAGCTTTGGAGATAATGCGTCTATGGGCAAACCAAGGCTTTCGGAAATCCACCGAAGATTCTCTTAGACACCAGGAAGTGATCCCGGAAGCGAAGGATTCTAAGATGCAGTTGAGGATTAGGAAGGATGTTCTTCTCTTGTCGGAAGAAGAGATTCAAGTCTATCGGGAGAAGTTGGACGATATCCTGAAAGTTCGATCATTAAACAGCCCATGGCAGGAGCTCGGGCTGCTTCGTATGTCTTGAAAGTTGAAGTTTCCCAGACAGGTGCAGGTACTAACCAATGCCCCAGATGCCGAATGGTGCCTCCACTACCAAGAAGCCTTTGTGTTTTGGCACCGCGCATACTTGAAATACGTGGAGGAACTGATTGATTTCCCTATCCCCTACTGGAATGGATTTGCTGCAGAATCCAGTGACCCCTCTTCTTCCGACGCTGGTATACCCTCGATCTTCTTGGATGAGTTTTACATTCACTCCAGTGGTGAGAAACGGAAGAATCCGTTGAAATATGCTTTCTCCTTGAACGGTACCAACAAGTCCGGCACATCTCCATATGTGGAGCGTTACCAGGAGCTGGTTGATGGTCGAAGCAACCCCAAGTGGAGCGAAAAAGTTGGCATGTTCGCTCTATACCATCGACAAATTGCGAATGCGTTGAGTCAGAAGGAATTCTCCCTCCAACAAGGACATGGTTATCCATGGGGCAATATTCCTGATTTCTCAGAGAATCAACCAGACAGTCTTTATCCCACAAGTGCGCGTCAGTATTTTGATGGACTATTTGAACAAGTGCATGATAATTACCATGGGTGGATCGGGCCGGATATGGTTCGTTGCTTCATTTCCCAGCGAAGAAAGTACTAACCCTTAATAGGCTGATAACTCCTATACTGCCTTCGACCCTATATTCCTCAGTTACCATGCAAACATGGATCGCATTGCAGAAATCTACCTCCGCACTGGTCACGGACGCCATTTCTCGTCCAACTTCCCTCTTCGTCCCTTCGTGGATAACGCATCCGCTCTCGCATATGATGAGCCGCGGGAGTATCGGTATACCACCTTGGGGGACATGGCAAAGCCCACTCAGGCGATGCGGTACTTGTACGGCTCGCCGAAATCACCTGATTTTTTCTTCATTTCTGAGGATCTTCGGAGCGCAGCCGTTTCAACTGGTGGGATGGCCGTATCCATGTCAGCAGAGAAACAAATGAACGGGCTAAAACCAGAAACTGAACTCGGAGTTTATCGGCCAGGGCATACACCTTATGTTGTCTTCTGCGGCATATCCTGCCTACAAGAGACCTATGTGATTGACGTTTTCATTTCCCAGGCCTGCAATCTTGAGCCTGTACCGAAAAATGGGGATTACATTGGACGGGTGACAAGGCTTGGGATGGGTAAGGGAAGAGGCGAAAGGAGTGGAATTCGCAATCCCCAAAGATGCCAAAAGACACCTATAACGAGGATTTTGGATGCCACGGATTTTGCAGAAGATCTACACCAAAAAGGCATCATACAGACAGTCACTGAGCTCCATACAGGAAGGCGCGTCGATGAAAGTGAATGGAGAAAAATGCCCGGCTTCGAGGGTAAAATCATATGGCTTTCAAAGGGAGTGAACTAGTGTACATTTTTGGTTGGAACTGCAGTTCAAAATAAAATAGCTTAAGCTTGAATTCATTGGGCTTACCCTAGATTCCAATGTTGTACATGTACCAAAAGCTTACGGGTGCAGAGGAAAAGGTAAAATGAGTGTAATTTGTAAAAAGCAGCAAAATGCTCAGCTATTTAACAAGTGTGTGCCTTATAATGTCAAGGTCCAGCTGGATACAGATAATAAATGGCGGGAATGACACGGGGAGAGCGTAATTCCAGCTGACAGAATATCATCTTGCCATTTCTCATCACGACACTAGCAGACTCCCGCATCGCACTGGTTTCCTCGAATAACGCTGTATCCGTTCTGAACAACCACCCGGATTCCACCATTTGTTTCACCCGAAATTGCATTCGCAGTCTGGTATTGCTCTGCATCCATGGCCATACTCTCCACAATCGAGATAAGTTCGCCTTTGGAGATGCAGCCACCAGTGTTCGCGCCCAAATACGCTGTGTATGCCGTGGTGAACAGACAGGCGCCACTATCACCAGGGTCTGCACAAAAGATCCCGCAGGCATAGAAGTTTGCCAGTCCTTGTGTGGCAGATCCGGTCGTGTAGCAACCAGTGTAGTCCGGCGCATTGACGCAGAACTGGTCATGCGAATTCACGTTCAGCCCGTTGAGAATTTGGCTGAATCCATTCTGGCTGACGCCACCGCTGCCAGCGTCGCAAGTGCAGACGTCGGTGGCACCTGCTGAAGATAGCAGTCCTAGGAAGAGCGCAGATTTCAGATAGGTCGAGATGGCGGGCATTTTGATCCTTAGCTTAGGGTTGCTTAGGGATTTGTTGAATGCTTGTAGAAAAAGGGCCCGAAGATCAAAGTAGTTGAAGGATGGATATGTATTCTTTGTTTTCCTTGGAGGAGAACTTGAGGAGGTGATTGACGAACATGGGGGATGGATAAGTGGTCTTTTATAGTCCTCGAGAGTGGCCCTAATTTCTCTTTTGAACGGCCAAGTTCCTCGGAATTAAGGCTCGGTGACCGGTAGGACGCACCTAAAGGAATGAACGCTCTTCAGATAAGATTCAATCGTTTCTATTCAAGACTCGAGGTTTACGTCGAACACTTCCCCTTTGGGTGAATGCTTCGACCCTGTGGCGCTTGCTCCACATGTCGACCCAGTTTACTAATTTACGAATGTCTCGGTTACTTCTCCGGTGGCCCCGGGCACCCGTGAGCTTAGCTCAATCCTACTCCGTAAGGTCGCTGCGAGGTTGCCATTTGCGTCTTTGCTTTCCAATATACGATGTTAGAATATCCCCTATTACTCAATACTTGAGATTGGTGTCGATCACTTCCCATTTAGGTAGGTAAATGCTTCGACATTATAAAAGTTTGCCCCAGGTATTAGTGAAGATCCGTTCTCGTATACCTATTTACCAAATATGTCTCGGTTATTTCTCTAGTGGCATCCGCGAGCTTACATCAATCTTAGTCCGCAAAGTCCCTGCGAGGTTACCATTTCCGTCTGCCCTTGCTTTCCACCGTACGATGTTGAGGTATCCCGACATCAGTCCGCAGGTCCACCTACCTAGGTAGCCCTGGAGGTACACTTGAGTTTTGTCAGCAGAACTCCAAGCACTTTTCTGCGATACTCTCGGCCCTTTCCGTTGCACGCATCTCACGTGGGGGAAATACACCGAGAGAGGCGCCTACAAAATATCGCGCACGTAAATGATCTCAGACGTTGTCCAGTTTGAGGATCAACCGGCCCATTATAGGAGAGATAGGATGACCAAACCCCAAGGTTATCTGGGACAGATGAAGAATCTACGGCCGAAGTATATACCCGTGGACTCGATCATATCAAACCCCTGACTCGTCATGCATCGGGTCCAGTGGACGGTGCTGGAGGTGCTATTCGACTGCGTCTCCCACGTGCTGAGTGTTCCAGATGTTCTAAAGGTACCTTCATTTAAAGACGGTGTTTCCCGACCTCTGGGCCTAGCATCCTACTACTTTCTATGAAGTAAGCTTATTTTATATAGAAAGTACATATATAAATGGCAGTATAGGGAAGTGTATTTTCAGCTCACATACGTTAGTTCATGTGAGTTACTATTGTCCAACATGATATTAACCTATCTATATATTACTGTAAATGTTTTGCCTATTCTCTTACTTCACACACTTGAAACTTCTACTAATGGTGATAGTGCATAATTAGGACATTATTTACGCATATCCCCTCACATTTTAAGGGTTGAGAAAATCTCGGTTATACTTGCATGCATGTATGCATGTATGTTAGATTGTGTGTACCTTTTGTATGTAATTACTACGCAAAAGATACCCAATCTTGAACGATTTGCTATCTTGCCATCTGGTGCAGCCACCACACCGGGTAATAGGTGTTGGTGGGCTTGCCACGACTGTTTGGCCTGGACCATACTCTATATTCTGATCCCCTCGCACACGTGTCTAGCCATATTTTATGCTGTCCCAGCTTACCATCCACTGTTGCAGAGCAAGGGGGCTCTCTATTCTCCGTGCAAAGAACATCAGTTTCTGCTTTTAAAAAACGTGATGGTTTCCCATGGCAAGCATAAACGCCTGCGAGGGCGTCATGTCGTTTTGTCAGGCACTTGCTTCTTGTAAAATTCACGTAGATAATTGAAATACTTTCACAAAGTCCATATTATGAGATTAGAGTAGCCAGAAAACCAAAGAGCCAAGGCAAGGAGTTTAAAATGATAACTATGTTTCAAGTCTCAAATGTATCAAACCCGACGGGGTCTGGCTTGGGCGACTTTTATTTAAAGTCACGTGGGACGGGATAAGGTAATCCCGAGGCAACAATTTTCCCCGAATGAGCATGCCCTCGGATGTACTTTATTTATACATAAAGACCATTTCTCCATTGTACAACCCTATGGCAGACTCCTCGAGCTCTGCTGCGCCATCGGGCGCTGGCAAGCCCCAGGCGGCCTCGAAGCCGCCTAACCCAGCATTCAAAATGATGGGTACATTTCTGTTCCCCAGATTTTAACGGTCCCAAAAATGCTAATAATGCTATGATCAACAGGCCTCCCTAATATGCGTTTCAAACTGCCCTCTCGCAATTGGATGATCTTCCTCACTATTACTGGATCATTCACTGGTGCTCTTATATACGATCGTCGAGAGAAGCGTCGCGTGCAACAAAAGTGGTCGGAGCTCGTGGCTCACATTTCGAAGGAATCTCTGCCAATCGACCAGATGCGCCGGAAAATGACGGTTTACCTGGCTGCACCACCGGGAGATGGCCTGCGCGTGGCCCGGGATCACTTCAAGGAATATGTCAAGCCTATCCTGGTGGCCGCGGCATTGGACTACACGGTGGTCGAAGGGCGACGTGAAGGCGACGTGAGAGCCACCACGGCGGAAAACATTCGCAAGCTGCGCCGAAAGGCCGGAGAGCCCAGCTCAGCCGCCGAAGAGGTCGGCGTGGATGCAGTCGTTGCTGCTACCCGCGCACACATTGGGGTCACTGACGAACCGGGCCCCAAGGGTGACTTGGTCATTGGCCGACACACCTGGAAGGAGTATATTCGAGGCTTGCACGAGGGCTGGCTCGGCCCCTTGGATGCACCATCTCCGCCTCCGGAGGAGTTGACCGCGGATACATCGAAGGACGTCAGTGCTGAAAAGCCCGCTAGTCTCGCGAACCCCGAGATCGCGAGCATCGATTCCCCGAGTTCTCTGAAGAGAAAAAAGACGAGATCCCAGAGCCTAAGATCGAAGAACCTGAGAAGGAAGAAGCGAAGGAAGAAGAGAAGCCTGCCAAGCCAGCCGGTCCTACTCCTGCATACATCTACCCCAACGAATATTCGTCCGCCGTCCTCCCCCACACCATCCCCCAGACCTTCGACAGCTCCACCCCAGTCGAATTCCCCCATCTTCTTGGTTTCCTGAACACTCCGATCCGAGTCTACCGCTTCCTTACACAACGTTACCTTGCCGAGGACATCGGCCGCGAAGTTGCCGCGCTTGTCCTTGCGAATAACGCACGGCCATACCACGAAGGCACTTCCAACACAGAGTCCGATCCCACAAGCCCCAGTGTTGACCCCACTCCTTCTCCTGACAGCTCCTTCACCGATCTCCCCGCTCGCATCTATGAGCAGCAGACCGTAATGGAGGCTGCTGAAAGCGAATGGCACAAGTCTGTGCACAAGCGCGAAGAAGACGAGAAGGAGCGCGAGTGGCTCGATGATATCGTGCTTGATCAGCGCATTGCCTCGCGCATGCAGCGCGCAATCCTTTCTCCGGAAGATGAGGCGCGTTCTCAACGCATCGCCGAGAAACAGGAATACATTCTTGGCGAGGAGCGGCCGGCTCCCGTGCCTTTCTGGAAGCGCATGTGGATCGATTACGGGTACGGTGAGAGTGATGAGGTCCTGAGACGTAAGCCCATCCTGGGTAACATCGACGGAGAGGACGGACAGTGAAGTGATCTTCGGACATATTCTGTCTGACCTTCGCAATTTGAAATTTTGTTATATACTACAACGGTTACGGGATGGATTCTTCCCTGGCATTCAGCACGGCATGTGTTGGTCTTTTTGTTTAGCATATTGTGACTCCCTCCTCGGCTTGTATATTAAAGGCGTTTGATGTCCCCTTTTAGAAATGTACATTGATGGAATATTGTTTTGAATTTTGGAGTAGATTGTTCTACGGTTAGCCCTTGATTGGCAATAGATACTGGTACATTGGATTCTCCCAGCACCTGTATACTCACCACTTGGCATCGGTCAATACCAGAGTATATTTGCTCATCCCGTGTCTTTCTCTATGTTTTTAACCTCTTTTGTTGTCTCAACCTTGCAGTTGCAATGTTATATCGCTAGGCAGCCACGCAACTCATGATCGAAGCGGGAATGGGGGTGGGAGTTTACACGGTCCTCCATTCGCATCGAATTAGTTCAGCTCAAAGACCGATGACTCGGGCCACTTCTTGCCCGCCTTTTCAGCGTAAGCAGTCTTATCACTGCCCCACTTGTTCAGAATATCCAAAGCAGCGGTGGCCTCATCGATAGTGATATCGGGGGAATCGAGGGTAGCAAGCAGGTCCTGCTCGCACTGCGGCTTAGATTCAGGGCTCAGGAATTGACGACCAGACAGGCCGGCCTGCACGTGTGCGACACTGCCCTTGTTAGTCGAGAGGTAAGACTCATTCCACTCTTCGAGATTCTGGGTCTTGGGAAGCAGCTTGTCAAATTCGGCATTGACAACCTCAGCGATCTTCTCGGGAAGAGGCTCGGCGAGGTTCTCGAGAGACTTGCGGAACCGAAGCAATTGAAGGTGGAGAGTGGGGTTGGAGGGATCGATAGAATGGGCGGCAACAAGGCACTTGACGGCAAGGAGGTGCTTGTCTGTAATCGTGTTAGCATGAAGGTCCCGTCTTAAGATTCCAACAAATTAACTCACTCTGTCTGGAGTGAACCTCAAACCCGAGGCACTGGGCTTCGATGTTCTGAGGGCTGGAACGAAGCAAGGGCGCCAAGAACTTCATGGCATCCTTCAGGGGATCCTGAGTCTGAACCAGGGTGTTGCCTAGAGGATCAGAATCTTCCTTCTTAGTCTCTCCGTCGGCACCCTTAGCATTAGCGGCAGCTGCTTTCCTTGCTGCACGCTTGTCGGACTCGACCTTCTCCAAGCGCTGCTGTTCCTTCTTGGCCTTCTTGAGGGCCTTCTTCCTCTGGTTCTCATCGGTAGAATCGAGTCCATTAATTCCGCTGGGCATCGGTCCGTGCACGAGATCCGGCTGGTCATGAAGAAGTAGGTGGGCCTTGACGGCACCGATAGCCATTCTCGTATAGAATGGATGCTCACGCAGGCGATCTTCCCAGCGCACCATGTCCACGTAGGCCCTGATCATTCCCTTGCGGAGAGAGAAGCCGTGGAAGTCGAACTGATCCTCCTGCCAAGTATCAAAGATGTTGTTAACCGAGTGGAAGCGCTTCAGGGCAAGACCAAGCTTCTTCTGTCGGAGGAACGCCTCGGCGTCCTCCGTCAAGAACCAGGTGCACTGCATCTCGTGGAGGTCACCCAATGTGCCACCGACAGTCTCGTTGCGAGTGAACTTGCTCATGAGTTCCAGAGCCTTCTCATTATCGTTGTTTCGGAGCACGTATTTGGCCGCCTTGGTGTTGATATGGCGATCCTTTTCATCAAGAAGTCGAGCCTTCTCCATCTCTTCTGCTGCCTTCCCCGGGTTTCCGTAATGCTTCCAGATCCGCGCCTTGGTCATCTGATATTCCACAGCCTTTGGTGACAACTCAATGGCCTTCTCAACATTCTCCATGGCCTTCGGGAGGTTGCGGCTGAGGTGATAGCTGTAGTGTTGAGCTAGGAAGTAGTATGTGCATGACAAGAACTCGTTGTTGTCCCCGTTCGACTCCGCTGAGCCGTTTGTTGCCTTTCCAGACAGATATCCCTCCACCAATTCTTGTACCACGTCACGCTTGGCCGAGTTGACATAAAGCTGCTTGATGTTTACGAATAATGAAGGAACACCCTTCTTCAGCATGCGCTGCAAATAGGCGCCAGCGGCCTGCTTGAATTCCTCTCCTTCCAGGAAATCGAGAGGAATGCGACGAGCAGCATCACAGCGGGGATTTTTCTCCACCCACTCATCGTATAGAGCCTTCAATGCCTTGTGGTCGCTTTCGGGGATAGCCTTTGCCTTGATCAAGCCATTGTAGTAAATCGAGTTGTCTGGGTTGCGCTCCAGGAGAGCTGTATATGCGACCTCCGCCTCGGCCTTGCGGTCCAGTCGCAGAAGATAATCGGCCTTCATCTCCATGACTGCGAGCACATCAGTGCATCGGTATCCAACAGCCTCGAGGTGCTCTAGAGCTCTTTCGACGTTTCCAGTCTCCGCAATAATCGTGTTCTTGTACAAGGTGGCCTCCGAGTTCTCCATATCGGCGACATGTGGTGTGGCACCCTTCAATGTGTCCTCGTAGGTAGTAAGAACCTTCTCGGCCTCTGCCAGATCCCCGGCCAAGTGATGGGCGATCGCGAGCGCGGTCCAGTTCTGGCGGAAGCCGGGACGAGTTTGCAGCATCGCGCTGCGGCTCCGAATGTATCCCTGGTAATCCCGCATCTGCATCTGGAGCAGTGCCAAATCACGCTGGATAGGTTGCGATTCGGGCTCGAGGCGGAGGGCAAATCGGTATGCTTTGATGGCCTCCTCGTAGTTCTTCTCCTGGCGCAGTAGCAACCCATAGACGTGCCAGGTGATATGCGACTTCATATCATTCTGGAGAGCCGTCTTAGCGAGCGCAAAGGCTTCCTCCAATTGCCCTATCTGGCTCATATTCAGAGCCTTCATAGCTTGCGTGTCACCATGTTTGGGGTTTTTGCGAAGAACCTGGTCTGCAGTCTTGATGCCTGTGAAGTAAAATGTGGTTAGACAGGCGGAGGTAGTTTAAGGACACTTCAGAGGCCAACCTTTCTTATACTGTTTCATCTCAAAGTGGTGAACCACTTGACGAAACAAGGAATGGTCCTTGGAGCTCAATGTTTCCGGCATTGTGGGCGATGCTGACGTCGAGGGACCTGACTTGTGCGAGTGAGGAATCGATGTGTGCGGGGGACGACTTCTCCGAGTCCGATCTTGGCAGAGCTAATAGGCCGATAAGAGATAACTGCACCAACTTCTTCAGGGCAACCTTAGAAGGAATGAAGCAGGTGGACTAAATTTCTGTTTTAGATCAGGCTGAGATGCATGACATTATCGACAGATACATACTTGTGCTCGCGTACATTTTTACCGAGGCGGTATAGTGCGCAAAATCTATATCTCGTGATGCACACGTGGTTTGTTATGTACATGCTACAACTTTTGAGTGACTCTTGAGTGACTTCAAGAGCACAGCAAAAAGTCATGCACACATTTTTTATATGTTGCACCAGAAGTGATTGCTCAGTTGCTCTTAAAATCTTCAAACCGACCATAATCTATGGTATGAGCCACTTCTCTTAGGTAGTACTTCCGGACTATATCATACCATTCTCGCCCTTTCCATACAAGAGCAGAAACCCAATGTATCCTATTACAAGCGAGGTAAGGGTTCAAATTAACAGATAACATGTCAGGAATGTGCAAATATGTACTATTTTGGGGGGAGGCCTCCCCGAATCTAAAGAGTTGAGTTATATAGCGATGCTAGTGTACTGTGGCAAGCCCCTGCCAAAAGTTATTTCTGATGCGAATGGCGCCAGCTATCGAGTGCTTCTTCCCAGGTAGAAGAGACAGTGCATTTTTCTGACACCATCCCCCACGTCCGGGTCCGAACGATCTCCTCAATAGTGCGCTCATTGCGAATTAAATTGGCCAATGACTCAGTCCGTGCTTCACGTGGAAAGAAGCGAGCAGAGTACGGGTCCAGACGCTCATCTACTTCTCGTTCCCGATCTCGAGCGGATTCTGTTTGTCGAAGAATCAAATCGGGATCATCGGGATCCGGACTTGTAGCCACACCAGCGCAGTAAGTGAGAACGTCTGATCTCGTTTGCCATGAGGGGAATAACACATTATCCTTGAAGGTCTGGCAGGCGGCAGACTTGATCCGAGAGCTGGATTCGGTTTGTCGCACCGCTGTTGATGACGGATCGAATCCTTCCCGGGCTGGTGTAATCAACGCGTTCAAGTTCTGTGTAATCGAGTCATCGATGGTAGATCTTGAAATTCGGAGAAAATCTGAACGAAAAGTAGGCAAGTCAATATAAGCTGGTATCAAGATGGCACATTTCAAACGAACCTCTGAGTAGTCTCTCGTCGAAACAGAACCGAGGCGTCAGCGCCGGAGCAGCTGTTGATGAGGCCTGTGACATCCTCCCACGGATTTCCTCCCCAGCTTCACTATTCGATTTGATCCAGAACCACTCCAGTTTGTTGAGGAAGCGAGTATTGCTATTCTGTTATTTGGTAGAGGTAGATCGTCTGATGGCGTTAAAAGTTGTATAGCGTGGCGTTGACAACTGTGATGGGAGAAGTATATTCCACTGAAACCCAGTATAATATGCTATGAGCACAAGTAACGAATGGACAGTTCCAAGGTTGTGGTGAGATTTGAACAGCCCAAGCAAGCTCTCCGTCGACCACCGTCGTCATGCCGTAATCAGCCTTAAGCTCCGGTCCGTTTTTGGACTAGCTCGTTCCATTATATGCACGTGACAGCGCGTACTCGTGTCCAGGGGCGTCGCGTCCCTGCTTATGCCAAATGTTCTTTCGCAGAAAAAGCACTTGTAAATGCCCTTGAATTCATTTATTGCATCTTATTATCATTGATACTTGAAATACCATACCAACATGCCTGAGCTAGCAGAGATCCACCGCATTGTGCATTTCATTCGTGAGCACCTGGTTGGGAAAAACCCTGTCCAAAGTACAAGCACAACATGATGATATTATATTTGGCAAAGTCGGCACCAGTGCTGCCGAATTCCAAAAGTCAATGCAAGGCAAAAAGATAGTGGGAGCAGGTCAGCAAGGGAAATATTTCTGGATGACAATGTCTTCACCACCACACGCTGTGATGCACTTTGGGATGGCTGGTTGGTTGAAGATCAAGGACGCCGACACATACTACTATCGATCCGATAAGCCTGAAGATCAGGAGTGGCCCCCTAAATATTGGAAGTTTCTGCTGGAGACAAGTGACGAGTCGAAAACAGAGGCAGCATTTGTGGATGCCCGCAGACTAGGTCGCATTAGGCTGGTGGATTGCCCCGCTGATGAGATCCGAGGTCATACCCCGCTCAAGGAGAATGGGCCTGATCCAGTCACCGATAAAGACACCGTGGATGAAGCATGGCTGACAGAGAAGCTGGGAAAGAAGAAAGTACCGATCAAGGCTCTTCTGCTCGACCAGGCGAATATCAGTGGAATAGGAAACTGGATGGGGTAGGTCTTCCAGTCGATCAAAGTCATCGAATTTACGGAAGCTGATTTTTCCCAGAGATGAGATCCTCTATCATGCCAAGATACACCCAGAACAATACAGCAACACTTTGAATGCTGATCAGGTCAAGGATCTACACTCTGCCATTCATTATGTCTGCTCCACATCTATTGGTGTATTGGCAGACTCAGAGAAGTTTCCTGAGCACTGGCTTTTCAAGCATCGCTGGGGCAAGGGGAAGAAGAACCAGCCCGCCGTCCTACCCAATGGGGATAAGATCACTTTCCTTACCGTTGGAGGTCGAACAAGTGCCGTTGTTCCAGCTGTCCAGAAGAAGACTGGTCCTGTCGCCAAAGATATTGACGAAGACGTTACAAAATCCACACCAGCTAATTCGAAACGGAAACGTGTGGCCCTGAAGGAAGAGAGCGACTCCGAAGCGGAAGAAGCGACACAGACTCCGAAGAGAGGAGCCCCAAAACGAAAGAATCCCATTGTAAAGAGTGAGTACTTTGAAGAGGAGAAGGCGAAGCCCGCCGTTGTTGGCAGGAGACGGTCTACCCGTTCATCTAAGTGAGGTGTATATGAAACTCAAGTACTAGCCACTACATCTGAATGTAAAATAATGTACTTTTTAATCGCAAGTTCTTACCAGTCTCCTGAAATGACACAAACTTGACTTAAGTACAAGGCCACAGCATATCACAGACTACTCGCCCCTACATGAGATCGATGCAGTATCTATCCTTAGTAGCTTACAAATATGAATACAGACAACTTAATTGCTATAATGGAGACAATACAAAGGAGGCAACATCTGAGTAAAGCTATGTAAGTCAAAAAGCAGTCATTGGCCTTTACCCTTATACTCGCGTTGACCCTGGGTTGGCACTTGTTTCACTGGCAGGTCGACCCTATCCCGAAGAAATTGTAGGATATGCTCTATCTCATCCTCCACGCGATACCAATGCCCTAACCCCTCATAGGCCTTCCAAGTTACGTCCATTCCAAAACCGGCCGAAAGAACATGAGACATCTTTCTACCAAGTTCCACAGAAACCTTTAGGTCTTCAGAGCCGTGGCCAATAAAAACAGGGGTCTGGAGCTGACGGAAGCTTGATTGTGATTGCGAATCGTCTGTTGGGGTCATTGGAAGATCAAGAATATCGCGAACATGATTGATAGCGTGCTCAAGCAATGAGCCTTCTTCCTCGTCGTCAGCAAAGGGATCAAAATCGTCATACGAAAGGCTGCTTCTTTCGAGTAGATCATCATCCAGATCAGGTTCCGAGAAGACATCTGCATCAGCATCTGACTCTTCATCCCTGTTGGACTGTTGCTCTCCATCATCTAGGTCTGAGTCTGAATCTGAATCTGAGTTACCATCAGGTTGAGCTTGCTGGTCGTCCCTAGACGCAGTAATCTCACCGCATCGAAGAATCTCGCGCAACTGCTGCTCAAAGGGCAGCCATCCACTCATTCCAACAAATGCTCCGATCATGCTTGTTTCACTGGCATCGGGCCAGTTACCTAGCAGAGTGAAGACACCCGCAGCACAACCTTGACTTAACCCCCATAGGATGACCTTTTGATGGCTGCCCGTGCCTAAGATGCGAACCTCTTCGCTGATTAAGTCACGAATAAATTCAGCACTCTCACAGAGTCCTTCGACTTGTAAGTCTGTTCTCTCTCCGGGGTTCTCAAGTGAGTAGTTGTCAAACCACTGGTTGATAGGCATCTTTTTGAACCTCGTTGCCCGTCGCTTACTTGCAGTCGGAAAGACGAATTTCACTGTGGGAAGTCGATCTTGCAGGTTCGCAGCAGCAAGAAGTACATGACCGAAACGCTCAGCATTGCTGCCTCTCCCATGAAGCGAAATAATAGTGTGCGTATGTTCTCCGCCCAGCGGTGGGATGACTAGAGGGGCGGGGTATGCATTTAACATTTTCGTGGATATGGGGGAGCGAGAGAGTGGGCGATATGAAAAGTTACAAGGGAAGGACACTGTCTAATAGTTATTTTAGAATGGATGCCAAGGATCAGATTCAAGATCTCTTTGTTATTTCTGTTAGTTGGTGTTATGAATAGCCATGTCATGCAGGGTGATCGAATAGGCAAGACATAGACAATAAGCTTATAGACCAACCTATGCACTCACTTCAATCCCAGACAATGGGCTTTATAACGCATAGTTCTATTTCTCGCTCATAAAGTGTTTGTCTGTCATTGTATGCGAGGGAATAGGATCAACCAAGGGACAGATATATAATGGTAGACGGCCCCGGCCGTTAATACATCAGTCAAGTCCCATTCGATCCTAAGCAACAATCCCACTCTCGGAAAAGGGAAAAGACTTGAGTATTTTTGACCAGGACTACTGATTCATCAGACATGGCTGACTCATGGGACGTCTATGTGGCATTCTGCCAACGTAGAGGTAGTGATCCTTTGCATTGGATGCTTTTGCTTGCTAACCCGGGGTCGCTGCATTGTACTTGGTATCATGTTGTCGGAGGTCCTACGGAGGATCGGGACTACGAGCGCAAGATCCAAGCCGGGAAGCGAATGGACAGTTTCGGTATCTCTAGGAAGCAATACATCGGCTCTATTGCTGCAAGCAAGATCAACAAGGTCAAGTCAGCAGTAGTAGCAGTCCCTGTGCAGGAGTGTCAGCGCTGGACTGTGGAAGTGCTTGCCGGGCTTGAGCGCAAGTGCCTGGTCCCCTCTGGCGCTAGCGTTCATTATTATAATCAGATGGAGCCTTCTCGTGTTGGGAAATCGGAACATGGCTGGGTCTTGCTCTCTGGATCTTCTGATGATAGTGACTAGATGCAGGCAGCAGATATATGAAACCCCGAAGGTATGTTGCATATTCTCTTTGCCCTTGCTATTCTTTCCTTTTTATACGCATGTCAGTCTACTATCGGGTCAATCTCAAGTAATTCATATAAATTATAAACATAAATTCTCATCAACAGCACCGTTACATGTTTTGAATAGCGCGGGTGGGCGAGGATCCCTGTCCACGCTCGGGTATAGTAACAGTGTCCTGGTGAATCCACGCAAAGGTGCTGGCTCACGGTACCGATTGGTAGATTGTTTAGGAAAGCATCAGCGAGAATGAAGGGAGAGAAGAATAGATTAACGTTGTAAAGGTGAAGAATGGTGGTTAGGTTAAAGCCACAAGAAAGCAATCGCTGACCGAATACAAGAACGCCTTAAACCTGTCGACCTGACGTATCATGGCAAGGAACCAGAAGATGTCTATGTATTGTCGAAAAAACTACATGTATGAAAGCCAACATTACGCATGTAGCTATGTATTTACAGTCTAGGGATCTTGATCCAAAGTTCCTTGTATAAATTTGTATAAATTGCGCCTGCCTGAAAAAGTCCCCAGACGTCTCCTAAGTAGGAGAAGCCAACAAAGAGAAATGAAATTGTACCGTGCAAGACTCATGCTATGAGCAAACCATCCAATGTCTCTGAGAAAATTTGAAGATTGTTCTCAGTAGGTGAGTCCCTAATCACGAAATCAATCATCTCAAACCACCCCTTGAACTCCTCTTTCATGAGAACCTCGTACCAACAGTCGGCTACCTCCTGAGCGGGATGGCGAAAGGCCCCACAACCAATGGCACCAAGTATCAAGCGGCGGTGATTGTTGTGTGCTGCTGTGCGTAGAATCAATTGCATTTTGGCTATCATGAGATATTTCTGTGCCTCGTCCTTGTACATGAGTCCGGATTTCACTAATCCAGGCTTGCTCCGCGCTGCCATGCTGATAACGCTAACAGTGGGGTTCTGGTGTAGCTTGTCGTCCACTGACATGAAGTTGTACTCGCTGTCAACGCTCTTTCGGAAAACGATCACATTGGGTGAATAGAGGCACTCCAAATCGTTCATTGGGTAGAACCGGGTATGGAGAGTATCGATGAGAGTGCTTCGGTAGCAAAGTTGTTCCTCTTGAGCTTGAGAACCATTGAGCCAGCCGCCACCGGGGTTATAGGCATTGGCAAAGTTGAGAACACATACTGGCATGTGATCGTGCTCGGTGTCAGCATCTCTCATCTCGAGGGCCCGGTCATATGTGTCTCCTTCCACGACTCTAACCACAGTGGCCGAGTTTGGAAAATCCACGGAATTATAGTCCAGGCAGGAGCGGTCCATTTGTTCGCCATATAACCAAATCGAGTCCCCTCCAATTCTGTTTTGGCCAAAATCTCCTTCGTGGCTTTCTTTGTTGTGGCAATGACATCCCCCATTGTACCCCTAAGGCGTCGTTTCTTGGCCAGACCAGAGTCTATTGCCTCGCCATCAAGACCAGTTGTTTGTTTGGGGTCGGATGTGAATTTCTCATAGATGGTACTCATCACTCTGGTGAGGCCGCTACTGCTGCGACTATTTGTAGTTCTGGCAGGTGATTGGTTCGCAAACTGCGAATCTATTGATTGCCTGGACTGTGTTGACCCGGATGTATTGGACTGGACAGACAATTCCCTTTTTGGCATGGCTTTTTCTGTATTGAAGGTGGTATATATGCGAAAGAAACAGTAGAGAAGTTGCTATTTCATGAAGACGAGGGTTCCGGGGGCTCTTTATGGTCCATGTTCACTCACCAATCGGCTAGATGTAAGCCAGTATATTCCTTACATGGTACCTATTGAAAGAATAAGAGAACACAAAGACTTGAGACTCGAACAGTGGGAAGTAGAAGTTCAAAGAAACATCAAGTAGGTCACGTGCATACTTCATATCCAACCTATCAGGGCAGGTGCATCCCGCATAAGGCGGTGAGCTTATCTCCGATCTCGCCACCATGACAAAGCGAGCAACGCCGTTGGCTTGTCGCCATCTCGCAGAACTATTTTAATTTTAAAGGTTGCGATGTCTTTATTCTGATTATTCCTTGCAATAAAATTACACACAAGTCTAGGCCGTTTCTTTCTCTTTATTCAGGACCGCCCGAAGCAGCACTCCGCCACAATGAGCGCGATCCTGTCAGCAGACGATCTAAATGATTTCATTTCGCCCGGGGTCGCGTGTATCAAACCAGTTGAAACCCTTCCACCCAAAGATACAAAGAATCAAGAAGTATGTCCGCTCATTGATCCCATTGGGACCGTGTGATATTAGGGTTTCTTTTACTGACTTTCTAATTATAGGACGCCTATGAAGTAACGACAGAAGACAAAGTCCAGCCTGAGGATCTACCCCCCCGCACAGATTTCTTTGACAGACTGCCTCGCTTGCTCTGGCTGCGTTACATCCGCCGAGGCAGTGTTGATATCGCTCCAGTCTCACGCCGAGGTCCTCAATACACTCGATGCGCATCCGGAGATTCCCTTGACGCATGACCCTCATGGCGTGAGAGTCAATAATAGCGAAGACTCTGGAGAGGGCAAGATCTTCGTGGCCAGTGTCAGCCCACAAGTCAGGGCAAGTCTGGCAACAACCTATGGGATTTCAGAGAAAGAAGCGGGGTACATGATCGACCAATTACTTAGTGGCCCGCAGGGTTTGCGAGGCGGGGGTGAACACGGCAATGGATTTACATGGGTGGTCGACACCAATGCCATGCGAGAGGCTGTACTGGTACTCACTGCAGACGAGGTTTCGGACTCGCTCAACTCGGGGGAGTCGTCAGCAACGGGCCAGTCAGATGACTCTCTTCCCAAACGACCTGTCTTATCCTCAGCTTGTCCCGGATGGATCTGTTACGCTGAGAAGACTCACCCGTTTATCCTTCCTCACCTTTCTCGACTCAAGTCCCCGCAGGCTCTGTCGGGGACCTTCCTCAAGACCGTTTTGAGCAAGTCTCTCGGTGTCCATCCTTCTCGGATTTGGCATTTGGCAGTCATGCCCTGCTTTGACAAGAAGCTAGAAGCTAGTCGAGAAGAACTCACGGATGTGTCATGGCGACAGGGAGATTCCTCGGGCTCTGAGACACAGCCTGTTCGCGACGTAGACTGTGTTATCACTGCTCGTGAGCTTATGTCTCTGGCTTCGTCTCGAGGGTCCTCACTGCGAAACCTGCCTTTGCAACCTCTGCCTTCGTCTTTCAACCCGCCCTTCCTGAAAAAACCCTCGATTCTTTCATTTCCTTAAAGCGCTCTCGCGCGGAACAATCTCTAGCTACGGGTACTTCTGGAGGCTACCTACACCATGTTCTCATAACTTTCCAAGCTCGCAACCCAGGCAGCGAACTTGTGATCAACCGCGGACGCAATGTTGATGTCGTCGAGTACGTGCTCATGTCTCCAGAGGGCCAACCCATTCTGAAGGCAGCTCGCTATTACGGTTTCCGAAACATCCAAAACCTTGTTCGGAAACTCAAGCCCGCGCGTGTATCGAGGCTCCCCGGTGCGAAACCAGCCGCTAGGCCCGCCGCAGGTCGCCGCCAGCCTATGTCTCGTAACGCCGTGTCCACAGGCAGCTCAGGCTCAGATTACGCCTACGTGGAGGTCATGGCCTGCCCTGGTGGATGCACGAATGGCGGTGGCCAGATCCGAGTCGAGGACGCCAGAGAAATCCTTGGTCCTTCCCAAGGAGAGGCACTGGACGCATCTATGAAGCCATCACCACATGAGCAGCGCGCGTGGCTAGCTCGTGTCGATGAGGCTTATTTCTCCATGGACTCTGAGTCTGAGTCTGAACTGGAGACTCAGTCTCAGCTGTCTTCGTTGGCTGACAAGGAGGCTAAAATCCATGAACGCTTGCGGTCTTGGTCAGAATACATGAACATTCCTCTCTCTAAGCTCGTCTATACTACCTATCGCAAGGTAGAAAGTGATGTTGGCAAGGATCAAACGCCTGCTAATGATACGAGTCGGGTTGTGGAGCTTGCGGGGAAGATTGGTGGTGGTTGGTAACTTTTTTCTGGTTCATTTTGCTACTGGAAGATTCACCCTTGCCATGGACTTCTTCGTGGCCTCTTTTTTGATTTATTTGCATGGCGCCGGGATCTGATATTTCTTGCATGTCTGGGGGATATACCATATTTTCATTTTTCAAGTCACGGTCGATGATACATGAGGTGCTGAATAAGGTTGTTAAGGTTATGACACAATAGATGCATACAAAAAGGTGTAAATAGATTCAGATATGACCAATGATATTAATGAAGCTATCAAAACATTTAACCCAAGCTCTCCTTAATAATTTCCGTACCAGATTAATCAGAGGACCTTCTATACTTCTTCTATACTTCTGGTCAGATCGGGCCCGGACGTGATGACTAATCTGTCAAATGCATGACTAAGCACCTAAAATCCCGCGCTCTAGAAAGAAAAAGAATCCAAGTATCTCAGCCTCGAGCCTAGTTCCACCTCACAACTTCCATCCTCCCATCGGACACGATCAGGTCGCGCGCAGAATAAACACGTTATCACCGCACCACTCTCAACCCCAACAATGTCTCGCGAAACCTACCAGGTCCCCCTCGATGGGCACCCAGAACAACTTCGACCAAGCCGGTGGTTTCGGCAATGCCATGGCCATCGACAGCCCCTCAGTCACCTACCTGTGCGGCGAGTGCTCTGCCCGTGTTCCCCTGAAGCGCGGCGACCAGATTCGCTGCAAGGACTGCGGTCACCGTGTGCTGTACAAGGAGCGAACTAAGCGGTAAGATTTTCTTCCTCGGGGATTAACATGCATATGCGCGAGGCATGGCTGACTTTTTTCTTGCTTCTGATAGTATGGTCCAGTTCCAGGCTCGGTAGACGTCTCATATACGCAAAAAGATCTGATGTTGGAGGTTGCGATGACTCTGGAATAATCGGTCTGAGATCCTGTGGTTTTGAAGTCTTTCCTTTTTGACGAATTATGCATACAATGGCGCTTTGGGGTTGAATTGCACAAACAAGTTTTTTCTATGAACTCGGTTTACATGAACAACCAGATATGTGGATGTTCTAGCCATGCCCTCTAGCCATAGTCCAAGTCTGGACTGAGGACAGGCCTCAGCTCTTTCTTTTTTAGGAACAATTACATTTGTTTTCAGAATTAAATCACTTTTCTCATGGACCCGAGATGCCCAAAATATCCACATATCTAAACGTACATCAGTGCACTCATCAGAACAGACATAACCAAATCCGAAAGCTTCGTGGACCCGAAAAGATTATGACATACTAAATCCAACCCTTACAGAACTAGTAACAAGATTCTACTTTAGAGCTGGTTAGTTACTTCAATGAATTGCTCCAAGTTTTTCAGAGACTGCCCGCTCTCGATTGCCCATCGTGCGCGGCGCACGCCTTCTTTCCAGCGGCCGCCACCAGGGCCACGCTCGGTGATGACCTGGCCATCATCGCCAGGTCCCATGTTGCTGGTATCGGCCTCGCAAACACCGGAGGTGACAAGGAGACCAGCCACATTCATGAGAACAAACTCCAAGATGGGGTCATCCCGTGGAAGTTCATTCCGAAGTATGCTCATCAGCTTTGCCGCGTTTTGCTTGGGCAGTTTACCTCCACCGACCTCACTAAGGGGGTGACTAGAGAGGCCAAAGTCCGATGGCTGGAGCTGGAAGGTGTCGATCTTGACGAGTGTACGGGGATTGTTGATATCATCTTCACTTGACTCATCTGCCTCGTCTGCTGGGGCCTTGTATCCAGGGTTCGGGTACTCAGAGAGCCTCCAGCAGTTTGTCTTTCCAGCGCAGCTGATTTCGTCCATGTCCTCTGCGCCACAGACGATCATGGCTTTCTTCGCGCCACTTTGTCTGAAAGCCTCGGCGAATACTGGACCAAGACTCTGGTATGCCACACCAACTACCCGTGCCTCCAGTGCCCAGTCAACAGGGTTGGCCAAAGGGCCCATCAGGTTGAAAATTGTTCGGAGGCCAAGAGCCCTGCGCACAGGGTTGGAATGCATCATGCCCGGGTGGAAATTCGGAGCGAACAAGAAGGAATAATTAGTTTTCTCGTAAACCTGGGACAGGTTCTCAGCTGTGACAGCTGCGATCTTGGGTGCCAAGGGCTGAATGGCATTGAGGACGTCGGCCGCGCCAGAGGTCGATGTTTGAGCGCGGTTGCCATGTTTAGCTGTCATCAGAATAGGAGATGCAACGATTGAGGAAGTCGTGGAAATGTTAAAGGTCGAATGGGAGTCTCCTCCAGTTCCAACAATATCACACTATACATCGCGGCCTGTCAATATAACTCTGACAAAATGGAGCGGGTTTGCATATCGCATACCAATCCACCCTCATAATTTCCTGCTTTCAGATTACGAGTTTTGATAATTTTCGCAAGCGGGCCTCTCTCAACTTGGCAAGCAGCATCTCGCATGCATTGAGAACATTTCGCAATCACATCTGCTTCCCTATCCTTGCCGGTTGAGTGGAGCAACGTGAGGAGGGCAGCAGTCTGAATATGAGATAGCCGATCCTCAAAGATTAGCGCAAAGGCAGAAGCAATCTCCTCAGCATTCACAGCGGGGAGATCTTGGGCGCTGACTCGAATGCCAGCAGCCGCGGGGTAGGCGAGTCGCTGGAGGAGCGGCGCGATTGAAATAGACTCTGGTCGCTGAGAGGGAGAAGATATAGATGATGTCGCCATGCTTAAAATATTTGTAAGCGACTATATGTTCAAAATAGCCCAGCAATCCCAACGGGGTTTCACAAGCTTAAAAGATACCTGCAACATCCGCCAGAACAATGACTCAATGACAGACGTATATAGACGGCAGAATACTTCACCGCCTCCAATGCGCTTTACCCTTTTAGGACCCTAAAAATATCATTTGCATTTCCCGGGGGCTTGTCTTGACCTGTCTTGACCTGTGTATATCACCTTTTTGAATTATTGGGGGCATTGATAAATTCACCAGCTAAATTCACAATGCCACCTCGGTTAAGAATCTCGTCGCTTCACCAAATTCCTCGATGCCAATATGAACTCCGCATTACCAGGAGCGCATCCAGCGCTGCGGCAGTCACGCCAGCTGCTTCAATTGAGCAGATGACACGCTCACCAGCTCCCGTATCAAAATTCCCTCTTACCCAGCCACCTTCGCACCGCAATCCCGAATACCGCCGGTCGCAGCTCCTACGGTCATACACCTCCCTTCTCCGCACATCTCCTCTCATCGTGCTGTTCCAACACAACAACCTCAAGTCTATGGAATGGGCCGCCATCCGACGAGAACTAACCATTGCTCTGCGAAAAGTGGATGAGAAGATTGCCGCCGAAGGCCGCACAGCGCCTGCCCTCGCTCCTTACATTAAGATCCAGACCATCCAGACCAGCATCTTCGAGGTGGCTCTGCGCATCGTCGAGTACTTCCGCCCCAGCGAGGCTTCCCTGGGTTCAGGAAAGGCCCCCCAGTGCAATTGACCCCGTGACACAAACCTCCGCCGAGATCCCTGCGATTTCCGGCTCGAAGGATGACCCGGCCTTGACGCACGACTTGTCTCGCACTGCCCACCAGGCAGTGAAGAACATGAAGGGCATGCACGAGCTTTCTCCTCTGCTCGTCGGCCCTGTTGCTGTTCTTTCCATCCCCACCGTCTCGCCTGAACACATGAAGGCCGCGCTGTCAATCCTCGCCCCCAAGGAATCCGGCTTCAAGGCCCCTACCCGCAAGGCAAACCCAGAATATCACGAGCCCATCGTTCAGGACGGTCTCCGCAAGATTAACTTGCTTGCTGCCCGTGTGGACAACCAGGTGTTTGATATCGATCAGACCAAGTGGGTCGGCAGCATCGAGGGTGGCATGGACGGTCTTCGCTCCCAGCTTGTTACCGCCTTGCAGAGCATGAGCTCCAGCGTTGCAACTACCCTGGAAGGAGCTGGCAAGAGCATTTACTTTACCTTGGAGAGCCGCCGGAGTGTTTTGGAAGAAGAGGAGAAGGGACCAGAGGGCGACAAGAGCGAATCGTCCTAATCTGGTCATGGTCATTTTGATTCATTTTCCTGTATAATAGATCATATTCTGCGTTTCGTCCTCAAGACACCCTCTTCCTACTTCAGGATCAATGTATACTTGCAAGAAAACGACTTTGGTGCATCATATTTTTGTTTAGCCCATAAATCATTGCATTCCCTGTATAATGTGAGGCAAAATACAGACCGCGCCTAAAAGACAAGTTCCCTCCCAGTGTATGTCGGCAATGTTCACCATCTACTCCTGTCTCAAACGCAGTTTGGCATTCATGCCCACAATGCAACGCACAAGATCCCAATCTCCATGCAAACCAACCCAGTCCGTAACAAGAATACCCGTCGAGCAGTCCGCATCATGCTCTTTGCCTCGGCGACAGATATAGTCCACGATAGCCGGATTGACCTTAGCAGCAACCTTCTCGGGCCAAGTATCCGTCTTCCAGAAGTTACTGGCACTCAAGAAATTGACGTAGAAGGGGAAAGCCTTGGTCGCATGCATATCAGGCTGAACACCGAATGGATAGCGACAGCAGCTAGCCCGATCAATCTGCTCCGAGACGAACTTGATCTTCTTCTCGATATTCATAGTCTCCATCACCTCATAGAAATCCTGAATGCAGAGCTGGCCACTGGGACACTTGGCATTGGGAGTATTATCCGCCCACGCAGCAGCATCAATACCCCAACCATTACCACCATGCTCGCCCCTCAGCTTCTCCTGCAAGTTAAAGCGACGCATAAGGATAACCTTGCCACGCGCCTCGCCCAGAGTCGGGATCTTGGGCCGCACCCACCACCGACTCCCCGCCTTAGCGTAGTGGTCGTGCAGGATACGCGAGAGCTGCTCGTCAGTCGCGTTGCCGGTTCCCTCCCGCTTAACGGAGACGATCAGCGTCTCGGACGGGTTGCGCTCGAGGAACTCGTCGACTTCACGCATCAGGTCGCGGAAGTACTTGTTTCCTGTCAGCGAGATGGGGAACGCGCTGTGGACGAGGACCAGCTCGTCGCGCGCCGCGTCCTCGGGGTATTGCGGCTGCACGCGGATATCGAAGAAGCGAACGCCGTTCTCGAGCTGCTCTTTCGGGCTCACGGCCTGGCAGCGCACCGAGGGAGGCGCGACATGGCAGGTGGGCGAGTTGTGCGTGCCTGGGATTGACAGCGCGGAAACGAGGGTGTCGTCGCGGAGCTCGCGCATCCAGGCGTTCAGGTTCGCCGAGGAGAAGATTGCGAGGAAGGATTCTGGGGTCACGAAGACGCCGGTGAAGCGGTGTTTGGGGTTCTCGCTTAGTGCTTTCATTCCCGCTGACTCTGCTGTTGGGACGGGAACTTGGATCTGGTATCTCTGGCCTTCGGCCTCGAAGATTAGACGCATGCGCTCCTTGTCGGAGTGGATGAAGGAGCGTAGCTCGGTCTTCTTCGTTGCGAATGGCTCGACGTGAATGTCAACATCCTTTTCCTCGAAGGGACGGCTGTCCTGTTCGATGGAGGAAACCTCGTCATTGCGGGTTTGGTTGGTCAAGACTTGGGTAAAGTTCCTGGCCATTGTGCTGAAGGCAGTGAATCCATCTTTCTCCGGTGCCTAGAAGCGCTCAATGCGCTTCAGGGCGATTGGAGTAGAGGTGTTGTTGCGGATAGTGAGGTGCTCGGCAACCATGGTGAATTGGCAATTGGAAGTGAAATCAGTGCAAGTCCGTGTGCGAAGGGTTTGTCTCAATATGGATCGGAACCGGCTGCCTGGAGAGCTGAGATTGAAGTGGATTACCCCTCCACTGGGGATCAGCGGACGATCTCCGATCGGGGAGCCCTTGTTCTTGGCACGCAAAGCTGATTCGCGTGGATGTCTCGATTGCAGGACAGAGCGGAGATCTTCGAGATCTGTACGGAGTACGGCGTCCGATATACGATGTAGGCAATTAGTGTCGCGCCTAGCTCGGCCCTGGCGATCTGGACCTAACACCCCCGGGCTTACTCCGTGCATATTGTACGGATTTGTTCCATCGTTTGCCAGGATTGAAGCCATTATGTCCCTTTTTTTTTATAGAGGAAAGTTCAATGTTTTCAATTTCTCCGAATTATTCTAAGATTGAGGTCATCGGGTTGACAACCTTGGTCCGATTGATGCCTACCATGGGTGTACATCTATACCTTTATCAAAATATTTGAAGACATAGCATACATGTACCTAGGTACAGATTGTATTTATTGATACAGAATGTGTTATCTGGTCCTCACCATCTCACTGAGCTTGCTTCAGAGCCAATTGGAGATTGTCCTTTTCGGCTTTGGTCGCATTTATCAATCTGGGGATTTCCATGGGCACGGCTTCACCTATGTCAAATCCAGCAAGAAGCCTGGGTACCAATTGCTTCTGCCACTGCCGGAGTCCCAACTCGGTCATTGCGTTGTAGCCGCTATATCACTGCTGCTGCGCTGGGGAGTCAAATTTTTGGGGTGTGACCGTTTTGTCTTTTTGGGCATAATGTCGGCTGTATCCCTCGGGTATACGTGATCGGTGATAACGTAGTAAGGCTTTGGACGGCAGGGGACCGAACGACAGGATCATCGCTGTTCATATCTGCCAGCATAGCCGAGAAACTGACGATCGTTTCCAATGTTTTCGGAATCAATCGTAGAGGCGATCTTTCGTCGCTTGGTCGACTGGGCCTGGCTTGGCCGCTGACCGCATTGTCTACCGGAGTTTGCTTTGATCTCCTAGTTTTAACGTTAGTAGACCTAATCACACCTCATGGTACGCTACACTCACAGGTATGGCGTCGTTAGCAGTGACGCTCCAGTAGCGCCGGGGGAGAAAAACGGCTGCGACTAAGTCACAGATAAAGGGCCCCTGTTTTGTCCGCTAGATAGCTTGTCATGGCAGTGGAGTGAGTCCAGCGGGATTCATCACCGTTATCTCGGAGGGAAGGGATATTGAACTCGATGAGCCTTCTTGGCCGATTCTTATATCAGTTTCTATAGGAGGTACTGGATTCCGTAGAAAGAGGTGAAATGGGAATGAGCGGAGTTCCAGTAACTCTGTATTCATTCCCTTAGTCACTTTCCCCTGATGTCGTTTGTTGAAAACATTTTGTAGGTCGGTCCCAACGTTATTTATCCACCGAGGCCAAGACAAGGAATGGGAAATGGGACTGACTGAAACATTCACTTTGGTGTGTGGTCGTAACTTCCCAATATCTTCAGAAGCCGAGAATTGTTTAACAATCTGAAGAATAGATAAATAAATGAAACTATAACATATTTATTGGACAATGGGGGTACCCTGACTTGACTACTCTACACCTACTGACTCTCATTGATTGATTGGTCTGTTAGAGACCTTTTCAATCCAAAAGGAGTCTATCTAGTAGGGAACCTGCTGGTGGAAGTAGTCCATCATAAACTCCACCTGTTTTGGCTTCGCAATGGGCACATTTTTGAACTGGTTACCGAGTTCCATGACCACCTGGGTACCATTGGCACTGTTGGGGCTCCAACGCGGCAACGATTCGCTACCACTGTAGGAGCCGCCATTGTTGGGGTTGAGAGTCTTCGCAAAATTGGCCCAGTAGGACGACATCTTCTCCTGGATCTCAAAGTCGGTCTTGGTGAAAGCGTACGTATCAGAATTGGCATAGAGAGCGCCAAGGGCATACATGATCTCAGATTGGTGGAAAGCTCCTTGGTTCTGGCTTGGGGGCGCATGGGTCCAATAGTACGTATAGAAGCCCGCAGTGGCAGACTTGTACCAATCAGTGGCATAGGCCCATGATCCGACAAGAGAGAGATCACGGGCAGCAGCGTTCCAGGCCTGAGAGGCAATGGTATCGTTGTCGTGGTCGGAGTAGAGCTTGAAGTATTCGCTGGAGAGGTTTCCGTACTTGAGTCCACAATAGTACTCGTACTCTTCAACGGTATAGTCGGTGTTGGGAGAGGCACCAGATTCGTCCTTGGTGTTACCAGTAATCACGGGGACATCGTTTGCAGGGCCATTGACCAGGGTTTCAATGTACTTGGATGGAAGCACATAGCCGTCCAGAACGGGCTTGAAGATCAGAGGATAACCGGCAGTGAGTGCGGTAACCCACCAAATGGAGCTGTTGGTGACGCGGTCTGAGGAACCAACCAGTAAGCTCTCCATGGAGAGCGTGCGCATCTCCTCAATTGTAGAAACATTGTGGGCCTTTATGTAGCTAGCGCCATTGGAGATAGCAGTAGACATGTTGACGTACGAGGTGGCGAGGCCAGCCAGCATGGTATCGTAGGGGTATCTGATCCCGGACTGGGAGATACCGCCGTGGAAGTAGCCGGTGAAGAGAGGGCTATTGACTGCATGGTAGACTTGGGAAGAGCCGAAAGACTGACCAGCGAGAGTAACGCGATCAGGATCACCACCAAATTTGGCAATATTCTTCTGCACCCACTTGAGAACTTCCAGTTGATCCAGAACACCATAGTTGCCTGAGGTTTTGCGGCCAGTGAGCTTGTAGCCTTCTTCGTTGAGCTCAGGGGTAGCGAGATAGCCGAATGCATCATCACGCCGGTTGAAGGTGATGAGAATGACGTCCTTCAAGGCCATGCCACCACCGTACCACCACTCATTGTTGCTGGTTTCGTCAGACCCTTGATTCCAGACCATGACAGGAAGTTTGGCATCAGCGGTCTGAGCGTTGGTCCAGATGTTGAGACTGAGGCAGTCCTCGCTAATGTCTGAAGCTGAAGCACTAGGACAGGCAGGGCCAAAGTCCGTGACCTTCATGACCTTGTTCCATGACTCGCGGGGCTGTGGTGGCTTCCACCGGTTCTGATACCCTGTATCGGCAGCGAAGGGAATCCCTAAGAAAGCGGCGACGTTGGACTCGGCGCCATCGAAGTACTCATCCAGGATAGACTGGTTAAAATACTGGAACCCCTGGACGGGGCCGTAGGAAGTTTGGATGACCTTGTCCCAAAGCTGGGCTTGGGAAACAGCAGCCACCAGGCCCAGTGAGGCCAGGGTCTTGGGCAGGAGGGTCATAATGGCTTTTGTACCGCTAAAAGAAGGTTGAAGCGGTTGAAATCTTGAAGTACAAGACCAGGACTCAATGGACCGACGATGTATTTATACTTGGTAAGCTTCTTCGCCGGTGTAATCGACCTACGTAACTTGTGCAGTAACGTAGTGGTGTTGGTAAGCTTGGCACAGTTATAACTTGAAACCGGTTAAAGGTTTGTGCAGCAAATGTACTCCGTGCCTCGTCATCTGGTGTCCCGGTGTCTAGTATACTAGTGGATTTCGGGCCTCGAAGGGTCGGCCTCGGCTTCCGCATTGAGTTAAGGTGACGAGGATCATGTTGATGTCGTCTCCACTTCTGACAAGCGGACATAATTCGGGGAGATTCCGAGATATTTTCTCGTGTTTCTTGTAGAAATAAAGCGCATTACTGCAGTTGAGCTGTGAGAATAAGCTCGGATTAGAGTAACGGATAGGGAAGAGTTCAATCTGATAAGGTTGAAATGATGGAAAAGTTGAAGCACAAGTGTGATGAAAAGTTCAAGACAGACGAGTAAGTCCAGTGATTTCATATCCGTTTTGGTGACGAAGTCTCGGAGAAAAGGGATATCGAACTCGAGGCAATGCCTTACGACCGGTGCAACTGCGCCGTTGAGAAGGTCTTGTTTCGTTAGGTAAATCGGCCGTTCGAACACCCCGTGAACTGGGAATTTCCCGTTGCTCTTGATTATGTATGCACCACCTGTAGTATTCCGCCCTCAGGCTGCAGCGAGGGTCGACAAGCATTTCTTTAGGGAAGTGTGAGGAAGTGAAGAAAGAAACCTTGGAAGGGCTTGGATAAATGCTCCCAAGATTATCTCCTACCAGAATGGCATAAAAAGAAAACTAAAACAGACATGACAATGCTACATAAGCGGCTAATATGGGCATATTCTTCCAAGGTTGTATGCTACCTAAAGGTGTAAGAACTAAGGCATGGTCCCTAAAAGCCATTGTAGCGTCCACATCATTACACCTTGCATGATGGAGGTGCTATTCTTCACTTAGAAAGAGAGAGAAAGCGGAGGAAAAAAAAAGAATCCGTACCCCAACTACTCCTGGCGCGAGGATCGAAACCCTGACCAGTTTCACCATTGACTGAGCTTCCCAATGCGGTGTCACCCGGGCTCATTGTTCTACCCAGCAATCAGACGACCTTGTGTCTCTCACCCACTCAGCCACCCAGGGAGGATTTTGACTGATTACCTTGGACTAGGGATAAGTAGACTGAATCCCTTTGTTTGTATGCATCTTACTCCAATTGTCCCTACTAATATAACTGCCCTCTGAGCTCTATTTGTTAGTCTGCTTCATATTATACTGCCCTGGTATCCATGTAGCCTATGTGATATATATTTGCTTAACATGTCCCAATTGATACTTCACAATTGACTCTTTATAACATTTCCAACGGCAATAAGGGTCTAGTAATTTGAAAAATAAACAAAGAAGCAAAGAAACGAGGCCATAACGTCAGTGCCATACTTCCCCCATACTTGCATAAATGCGGGGAGATCACGTGGGTAGCATCGGTTAGCGTCGGCGTGCGGGCAGAACAGTCGATGCTCGAGTGCCAAATAAAATAGACACAATGCTCCTTTTCTCTTCAGGAATTTCAAACAACATCTCTTGAATCTGTCTCTACAACTGTATTCCTCTATAATGACTTTCAGCCGCAGCGGGGGTCTCGCTGCCCGCAACTTCAGGCCTTGTCTACCCCAGAATCGCCTCCGCATTCGCTCCACCCTACCTCCGCTCTTGTCCCGGAGATTCCATGCCAGCTCTCTACTATGGGGGATTAAGTCCCAAGTTCTAAAGGATGTTGGCGAGGGTAATCTATACCTAATTCCTACCTTATTGCTCAATTTATTTACTTACAATTACTAGGCATCACCGAAGTCCAGATCATTCAATGGTACGTGGAAGAAGGGGCTCATATTGAGGAATGGAAGCCCTTGTGCCAATATCAGTCGGATAAAGCTGTCGATGATGTGAGTCCTGCCTCATTTTGTTCCCATACCATGGGCTAATGGCTAACGAACCCAGATTACTTCGAGATACGAGGGCGTTATCAAAAAAACTACATTTCGAGACAGATGATACAGTGCCTACGGGAAGGGTGTGTACTACCTTTACTCTTGCGCACTCGCACTGAAATTACCATACTAACAGGCTTCGGCAGGCACTCTGCGACATCGAAGTTGCGGATGGAAAATACCCCGATGATAACCCGCCGCACGAATCAAGGGCAGAGCCGTCTGAACCTACTCCAGCCCCCGAGGTCCCAGCTCCAACTCAAGCAGCCGAGTCCTCTCCAGTAACCCCTCCTCCTACCAATGTTCTGGATGAGACACCGAAGACAAAGCATGCATCCCTTGCAGTTCCCGCAGTACGCGGGCTATTGAAGAGCCACGGCGTGAACATCCTCGAAGTCAACGGGACCGGCAAAGACGGGCGGGTGATGAAAGAAGATGTGTTGAACTTCGTAGCCCAGAGAGACTCTCCAGCGGCTCCAACATCGGTGCCCGCGCCAGTGTCGGGCTCACCAGACACACGGCAATCAGAGTCAATTGTCAACCTGACCCCGATCCAATCACAGATGTTCAAGACGATGACCAAATCCCTGAACACCCCACACTTCCTCTACGCCGATGAACTCAAAGTCAACGACATCACCGCCATCCGCAAGAAGCTCGCCAGCGACAAACGCGATCCTACCAAAATCACCTTCCTCCCCTTCGTTGTCAAGGCCGTCTCACAGGCTCTGACCGAGTTCCCAATTCTCAACTCGAAAGTTGATGTCACCGACCCCGCAAAGCCAAAGCTAGTCATGCGCGCCAAGCACAATATCGGTATTGCTATGGATACGCCGAACGGTCTGATTGTTCCGAACATCAAGGACGTCGCCAGCCGCTCGATCTTCGACATTGCCGCGGAGATTGCGCGGCTGAGTGCCCTTGGTAATGCTGGCAAGTTGACGCCCGCTGATCTCAGTGGTGGCACTATCACCGTGTCGAATATCGGCAATATCGGAGGTACATACGTGGCTCCGGTGATTGTGCCAACGGAGGTGGCTATTCTCGGCGTGGGTAAGTCTAGAACTGTGCCGGTCTTTGATGAGGATGGACAGGTTACACGCGGGGATATGGTCAACTTCAGTTGGAGTGCGGACCACCGTGTCATTGATGGTGCGACAATGGCAAGGATGGGTACCAGGGTTAAGGACCTGGTTGAGTCGCCCGAGCTCATGCTTCTAAACCTCAGGTAAATTAGACAAGTCACTGTTGATAAAAGTACTTAGTTATATCCATATAATAACATCTGAGTACATCTTAAGACACTGCGTGGTTTATCTAGTTTGCGAGCTCCAATATATTATATATTGAGCTTCTTAGTACATCATGTAGAGAAAAGATGCAAAAAACATGAACAGGTCAATTGAAATGAAGATTCTCATCAGAACAAAGGATATCGCGAGGCCTGCCAAGCCAGACAGTCGATATATCAAAACAGAAGCTCGAGATGCGAGTTTCATCGAGAACGCCAGATCTAAAACAGACCGGTGACATAGCCAAGCCGGCCACAACACCAAACACCATTGGGAGGAACAACAAAACCGAAAAGGAACAGAAAAGAAACAAAATGCTAAACAATCCTCCATGCATAGATCATACTCATTTTCGCACGAACCCACATGGCAACGAGAGATGACCGACAATCCCACCAAGTACACAAAGTGAATTCACTCCCATCAATCCACAGAAAGATGGAGAGGAAAAAGAAAAATCACTTATACTCAGCAAGCTTGTCAGTAACAGCATCAACAGCATTCCGCTGCACCTCCTCCACCGTGCCCTCAACATTGATAGTAATAGCATCCCACTCTTCCTTAGGCTCCTCAAGCACCGCAAGCTGGGAGTGCACCATGTTGTTCTTCATGTAGTGTGATTTGCGCTGTGTGACACGCTGCATCAGCACCTCCTCGCTGAGCTTGAGGTAGATGAAGTGGATGTGCACCGATGGCGAGCCGTATGCAGCGACGCGCATCACATCCCGGTACTTCTGCTTCAGCGCGGAGCAGGCTACTACCACGCCGTTGGGTGGGTGGAAGTTGTTGGATTCTGAGGGGAGAGGACGTCGATTGCTGCTCGGCGCAAAGAGATGAGCCAGTCCCAGCGGTCTTCGTCTGTGAGTGGTGTGCCGTTGCCCATTTTGTCTTTGTTTGCCGCGGGGTGGTACTGAGGTTTTATTAGTTATGTGTATACGATTTGGGGGTGGTGCTTTGGGAGTTGCTTCAACGCAATTGGATGGGTTGGGTGTGTGTGATATGTAGTATGTCTGAGTTCAGGTACTTGGTACTTACGTCGTCGCCTTCTCAGGAATGGAATGGCTAGCTCGGTGCGTAGGACGTTGCCGACGGTGCTCTTTCCGCACCCTGCTGGCCCGGTCACGATCCAGATATGTTGCATTTCAGCGGGTTTGGGTGTGGAGGATGTCACTCCGTTGGTTCCGTTGGCTCCGTTGGCGAGGTCGGGCATGATGCGCGCCTTACTCACAGTGGAATCTACTACGGGAGAGTGGGGAGGCTGTGGTCGTTCCCCTGCGGAGAGCATGTTGTAGGAAAGAAAAGTGTTGGTTCTTTTTTGGGGGGGGAGATATGGAGAGTTTATCTCTCTTTTTGGATTTCCGTTAAGAATTGGGTCGGGGTGGAGATATGACGCTGCGGTGATACACGGGAAAAAGTGTTCTATAACAGGTCTATAAGATTCAGAAATCAGAAAATAAGAAAATAAGAAACCCTGGAGCATACTTTCTCTAAGTACTTATATTGTAGGTGGGTCGGGTAAGAAAAAGATTCAAGCAGAAGCCGAGTGGGGGACAACATTCGTACGGTTATTGGTTCTTGATGTTATGTACATGTAGGCTAAATTGGATATCTTTTGGACTATATCCGGGAAAGTGAATAGACAAGCATTCAAAGAATATAGAATTTATATGTATAACTATCTTTTCTGCTTATAAGATGTATACTTTGTTATATTAACTCTTAATTGAACTACTACACATTGATAAAATACATCCATAAAATCCATAAAATACATCTTGACGCAAAAGTATCCTGATGATGTCACGGTATTTGGTATTACCGTAACTCACCCCCCACGCTAGAAAGACACCGCCAGTTGGGATACCTGGATCTGTCTCCTATTCTTCCCAATTCTTCCCAATGTTGTGGGATTTTGTGGGATTTTGAATTGATCCCACTAATAACTGCGTCATTTCAAGGTTCTTTATCTCTCCCGTGCCGAACAACAGGCCGAGTAAGTCGACACCGAGAGACGGCCCCCCCCACACTCTGGGAGATTCGCAGATCCACCCGATTCTTGATCGTACGGAGTACACGGATTGCCGATACTCGATCCCGTGAAACACAGAAACACAGGGGAGACAAATGTCCCGGGAGAGATATAGTCTCATCCGATAGGACATATGAAAAGGATGAAAATATGAGGGAATATGCACGATGATTCCCTACAGTCACACCGATACCCAGGTGTGCCTGGTAAGCATGAGACCCCGGCCATTGCTTTCCCCTCAAATCCGGGGAAGAAGGGAACTTCCAGCGGGGTAAACCAGTCGGATCATTGCTTGGACTAGAGCTCGTTTTCCGTTGGTTTTGTCAATGGTCATGAGGGAAGGTGCCTGTGACGGGAAGCGGATTCCGACATTTCCGATCTCGTGTTTATCCGGTGTGCTTTAGAGGGTGTGCTGGGTTCTGATCCGTATGGCTAATTTGGATTTGGACGTTTGAAGGACAGCGCAGACAGGCTTCAGGTCCAATCGGTGGGAAACGTTGAGGAATCTCTGTCAGTGGATCTGACATGTCTGAAGAGCCAAAGTCCAACGGGTACCTAGGTACTCCGTAGTTGTAGATCAGTAGTATTGGCTTTGATGACAGTTCTGGAACTAATATCGGAGAAGATCAAGTGGAGCTAAGTATGAAGAGAGTATCAAATATCGTACGTGGATATCTATCCAGACAAGATCTCATACAATCACCAGTTCTATACTCCGTACATGTCGAATATCAGTGCAGGGCGGGGCGCGGAGGCGGTATTACATAAGCCATATCCAGGCCACCGCGACAGCTCCAGATCATCAAAGCTCCGACGTATTGGTTCGGGCCTCGATAGCTGCAGCCTCAATTACCTCCACTATGGCTTCGCTCTTCTTCTCCACCCCTGTCGACATCGACGTGGTCCTCGAAGACCTCGATGAGCGCCAGACCGTTGACGTCAAGCTCGACAAGGGCCGCCGCGAGCGGGTCCCTCTGTACATGGATGGCGAGTCCGTCAAAGGTGCTGTGACCATCAGACCGAAGGATGGCAAGCGACTGGAACACACGGGGATTAAGGTGCAATTTATTGGCACGATTGGTGCGTGGGAACTGCCACCCAGCCTCTCCCGGCTGAATTCGCCATCGCAAACTGGCCGCTAACACCTTTTTCGGAATACAGAGATGTTCTACGACCGAGGCAACCATTATGAATTCCTTTCCCTGGTTCAGGAGCTCGCCGCGCCCGGCGAGCTGCTCCATCCACAGACCTTCCCATTCAATTTCAAGAACGTCGAAAAGCAATACGAGTCTTACAATGGCATCAACGTCAAGCTGCGCTACTTTGTCCGGGTGACCGTCTCACGGCGCATGGCGGATGTCATTCGGGAAAAGGACTTGTGGGTGTACTCGTACCGTATGCCACCTGAGAATAACAGCCCTATCAAGATGGACGTCGGTATCGAGGACTGCCTGCATATCGAATTCGAATACTCCAAATCCAAGTATCATCTCAAGGATGTGATCGTTGGACGCATCTATTTCTTGCTCGTGCGACTCAAGATCAAGCATATGGAATTGTCTATCATCCGGCGAGAGACAACGGGGTCCCCGCCAAATCAATATAACGAGAGTGAGACTTTGGTGCGCTTTGAGGTATGTGGCTTATTGAACACACTTTATGTGATATTGGGGCATGAAATGCAGACCATCAGAATGCTAACACTCCTGCAGATTATGGACGGTTCGCCATCGAGAGGTTAGTGAACACCTGAAGACTCTGGACCCCGCCACGGCCACCGAGCCGTGGCCGTAACGATTGTCACGAGGGCTGGCAAGCTTGGGGTAAATTTGGGACATAACTGACTTTTTGCTATAGGTGAAACCATTCCAATCCGTCTGTTCCTCGGTGGATTTGACTTGACGCCGACATTCCGCGATGTCAACAAGAAGTACTCGACAAGGTACTATCTTAGTCTGGTACTGATTGACGAAGGTATGCTTTCAATTACTCCATTCTTTCCCCGGCCTTTCCCGCCCTTGGCAATCCTCAAATCAGTCCATGACACGTCCCAAAATGCGGGGTGCAGAGACAGGCAGAATGCATCCAATAGCCGTCGGCAAATGAAGTTACCCAATACAGCCATACAAATCGGCCCAGGCTGCATCGTTTCGTTTCCGATTTCCATCTGAACCCCCTAAAACCCGATACCCCCACGCTAAACCTCTTCTGGCACTGCAACTCCACATACGATTTACCATACACTCTTCCCCATTCCTGAGACATCATTGGCCTACAATCTCGATGTTAATCTCAAACTAACCCGACAACAGATGCCCGCCGTTACTTCAAACAGTCCGAAATTGCGCTCTATCGCCAAGCCCCCGAGATCGCCCCGAACGCCCAGATCGCACAACAGCAGCAGATCCAGCAGCAGATGCTCCTCGAGCAACAACGCCAGCAGCCCGCTCTTCCACCGGGCTCTGCTACCGCTGGACCCGGCAGAGAAGCCACCGCGCCGCCTCGGCAGGAGCCTCAGCCCGTTCCCGCGCCTGCAGCATAGACGATCTTATTCTATCCTCATTATCTCTCGCGTCTTTCTACAGCTCTTGGTACCTGCGGATCTGTTCTTCTATACCCGCCTCTTGTCTCTGATCTCGATTTCCCCTACTCCTCTACTACTCACTATTCCTTTTGTATCCGTTGATCCTCTCTCACGGCTATGTCACGATATCACTCTGTAGTATACCTTACTCTGTCTACATTCGTGCCAAGCTCTGTTCCAAATCGAACCTCATTTTAGATTCAGATTGTACCATGCCTCCCTTTCTGATGTATTGGTCCAGGAGAATCCCGAATCTATAGTATAAAGTAAAACAATGCATTGATCGCCATAGTACATAGTACACACACAGCCGGGTATTAATTCACATGCCAACAAACCCTACCTCTAATACTCAAACCTACCAATTTCCTGCAACACCTTCCCCAGCGCCTGGAGAATCTGCCCATCATCACGCTCTTTACCAGCGACCTGCACAGCGCGCACAATCAACGGATAAATCCACTCAAGATGTTTCCGATAATGGTTCTCCTCCGCATCCCCAGCCTCGGCAACCGAGACCGTCTTCAGCGAAGGCGGATCCGGGATAGCCGACGGCTCACTCTTCAGCTCCACCATGCGGAGCAGCAGATGGAGCAGGGCCTTGCGGGCAGGCGTGGGCTGGGGCATCAAGCCGCGCAGCGGCTGGTCTGCGATATACGACTTGAGCGAGATCGCGCAGCGCAGGAGGAGGTACGGCGAAATCGAGCGGGCGAGCAGAGTCTGCGGGGACGGGGCGTCGGCTTTTGTCTCGGCCTTGGCTTGCGAGTGTGCCGCGAGCTCGAAGAGCGTGTCTAGGAGGACGTAGGCTATTCCTGGGCGCAGGGTTGGCGGTGGGTCGAAGGTGCGGCCGGGGCGTACTGTGTAAAAGTCTTGTAAGGGTGCGTTTTCGAGGCCGCTGGTGGGTAGGTCGAAGCGGAGGGGGGCGTAGATGAAAGATGAGTGGAAGAGAGCGCGGGCGAAGTCGCGACGGACGGCGTCTGGGATTGCTGCTGCTCCGAGGGATGGGAGAATGAGAGTCTTCAGGCGGGTGAAGGCTTTGATATCGAATGCTTCGTCTGCGGTGATTCGAGCGTTCGGGAGTTGTTGGGTTTGGAAGCCGCGCGCGGAAACAATTCCATTTGTGATGTCGACGATGCGTCGCCAGAACTGGGATGTTTCGGACTCGCTTGTCTTTGTGTATTGCTTTTCCACGTAGGGGACCGCAACATGGAGAACGTTCAGAGATACTGTTGTGGCCTTTTGCCATAGGAACGGCTCGCGGTCCTTCCCTTGCCATGTGTACTTTTGCACAATCAGAGCACCGAGGTGTTCGAGGGATTTTGCAAGAGCACCATTCGTAAAGACGTCTTGCTTGATGCCGAATTCGGCAATGTACCAGCTAACAAGATCGATTGTGCATTTCGAGAAGGCCACGAACGCTGGTCTTCTAGTGTCGCCACCGGGGCTCCATTTTGATAGCGCTGAGTCGGATAGTTCGGCAAGACACAAGAGAATATCCGGCTGGGACTCCTCTTTCTCTCAGGCAGAGCGTCTTGATACAATCAATGACTAACGCTTGCAGGGCCGAAGGTCGGTCAACATCTGGAGAGTAACGCGGGGAGACTGAGTTCCACACAAGCAAGCTGAGATGATGAAGGACGTTTTCGATGTGTTTCATGGTCAGCTGGTCTTTGTAAAGACGATAGACCTGTTGGAATGTATGTAAATAGGCCAAAGCAGCATCCTGATTAGGTTGGTCCAAGTCAAGCATCTTCTCGTCGCCAGCAGGGTGTCCGTTCGCCCAAAGAAGCCATGCACACTCAAGAGCATCGTTGCTAAGTTCACCTCCATTCTGCACCCGGAGGAGGATTGCTGAGAGGCTAAAAAATGTGGCCTCGCTGAAGTCCAAAATATGCAAGTTAATCAAACTTTGCAAGTACTTTAAAAGCCGCTTCCATGATTGATCGAACATCTCATCGTGCATAAGAGTCTCGAAGAAATTCGTGATCAAATTTGATAAACCCTTGATCATCACCACTGTCGTATCCACCCACGCCTTGAAATCATCGGATTTTGCACTGCTCGGATTGTTCTTTGCTTGAAGTAGAGGGGTCTCAATACCCTCGGCCATCTTAAAGAGGACCATATTTAGGCAGAGACGCCACGCTTCGGGGGAGAGTTGCTGCCCGTAGGCGTCGAAGATACGCAGGAGCGTATGGACTGCGCTATTTCGAATCTCAGGCCGACTGTCTGTCGTGATATCGACAATGCGAAGCAACAGCAGCAGCCACAACGAGTTCCGGGAAATAGAAGGGTCTTCTTCATGAGCCAGTTTGGCTAGCTCTTCTTCGCTGACGGATACATCAACATGGCCAATTGAGATCTGTTCAATCTGGCCCTGCAGAAAGTCCGAAACGTTCCAGAAAAACGAGGTGGTGGTGAGGGAGATATTGAAATCCTGGGGTTGAGACGCAAAGCTAGAGAAGGCATTCACCAAGCTCAAGAGACAGGGCGCTGGTAACAGCGAAAGGAAGTCGGATGCGACAAGATGCAAAGACTTATACGCAGCGCGTACCAGACGAGGGCCTGCTGGAAGAGCCGATGATCTGCGCTCTATCGGAGTGGAAGACTGGTCCCCAGTTCCAAGATCTGGAGCAAGTTGGAAAACACCAGATATCAGATCGAAGATGAGGTGCCACCCGTCCACGAAAGTTTCTGCATACTGTTCCAGAATGTTGTTTAACACTTCCAAAGTCTGTTCATGTATTTCAATCACGGTTATCGGTAAAGACTTGGAGGTGTGCATGTCCGATGCATAGAGCGAGGCAACCAGGGCTTTCAGTGTCTGCAGGTTCCTCGTCTGCACTTGATTGTAGACTTTCTCGTCGTCTTCGTCCCTTTGTTTCATTGTAGAAAATACAAGAGAATTCAAAATTGCGCTTGCCTGCAGGCGAAGATTTGGACTGACGGTAGTATTTGCGGAAGCCGAGATGAGACTTTGCGTCAGTAGGTCCCATGCCGTGCTGTCGTCTTCCTCGAGCGAAGACAGCCTCCTAAGATTTGCCTTGGCTAGTTCGTTTCCTTTCTCTAGCACGAATTTGAGTTCCTCATCTTGCATTCTTGATTTTCCGACAGTATGCGATACGCGCCGGGAACCTTGGTGCAAGCGTCCACTCGTTTGGGAGGATTGCGGCGTTCGAGGAAGTTCTGATACTTCCTGGGCATCACCCTGTTTGCGGTGCTGCTCCGTAAATGTTGACAGATTCAACAAGGCAAATAATATTTCCTCAAAAGATGAACTTGGGAAGTCGCTGGTGCTTTCGAGCATTTTGGTTGAAGC
This sequence comes from Penicillium mononematosum, assembly GCF_028829835.1. NCBI lineage: Eukaryota > Fungi > Ascomycota > Eurotiomycetes > Eurotiales > Aspergillaceae > Penicillium > Penicillium mononematosum. The sequence continues at coordinate 6,708,709 of NW_026643272.1, read as the reverse complement.
CGCTTGAACCGCAATCACCTCAGTCCCAAGGTTGGCAGTTGGAACATCGTTTCCTGGCGTGACCGGAGTCTCCCCAGTCCCACTAGCCGATTTGACCATTGCACTTGAAGACATGCCAATCACAAGTCCAGTAAATTGAAGTGTTTCGAAGATAATGGACCAGGCCGGCTGATCCAATGTCGGCCCCAAAGCAATTCCGAGGTTGAGCAAAGCCCGCATACAAAGTAGGTTCCTTGTGCTTAAAGACACGGGAGGCCCTTCCCCGCCGCAGTTGTTCCTGTGAGCTCGGTTGATAAAGAAATGGGATTTGACAGATCCGCACTTCTCCGTTTCTTTTGGAGCGTGTCACCTTGCTGGGAGCCAGTGGCAGACACATTGTTTGACATGGCACCACCCGCATTCGCAGGCGTGGCAGCCTTTCCAAGGGTTGTCAAGAAAGCATCTCGGGGAACAGTCAATCTCAAAAGACCTGCCACATGAGCTAACTTTTGGAATGCTCGAACGAGGTTGTGGTAATACTCGTCATCTAAGGATGCACGCAAGAAGATGGAACAAGCTGCTAGGACAGCGGGCCAACAGTTCTCTATTATCCCCGCACAAGTCTTGATGGCGGAGTACTGTACATGAGACTGCAAGGCCAGAGGATTGACGGGAACATGTGATTTTCTCGATGACGAGGTAGACTGCCCTCGGGTGGGTTCTGCTGTGAAGTCTTGAGAAGACCTGGCGGAGTCGGGTCCCTGAACAGGGCTCATAAGCCGATTCTTGCGTCTTTGTTTTAGGTCCGGTACCGTCAATGGAAGAATGAACTTAGCGAGCCCTTCAGCAAAGCTGCTGATACAATTAAGAACGAGGCTGTAAATGTAAGTGTCCGGCGGTGTGGGCGGATCTGTTTTGTCGAGGAGATCGATATATGGCGTACGAACAACACTCCACTGAGTGCTAATTCCAGGCACCTTGGTTTCACTTGGAGGAACAGTTGACCCAATGACACCAGCAACACCCCCTGTTTCAAGAGTTATTTGATCCTCTGTGGTGGATCTCGAGTGCTCCGCGCGTGAAGGTACTGTTGATTGATTGCTGACCCCAATCAACGAAGGCTTCTCTGAAGCTAGCCGAACAAGCGCAGCCATGTGGTCGCGGAGGATGTTCTTTCTGCCTTCCTCGCCATCATACAAAGTGTAGATCAACCGCACAGCACCCGGCTCCGAGTATAGCCCTCGGAAAACTTCCATGCAGAGTAGTCGCTTCCAAGGCGCTGTCCCATCCGGTTCAACGAGATGGGTTATCAGACTCAATGCCATCTCACATTCTGTAGTCAAGAGAGACATATGACGCTTCAAAAGAATGAGAAGGATTCGAGCGACTCGGACAGTTTGAGCGAATGAATATCTCTCGGATAGACAACGGACGGCTAGTGGTAACAGCCGAACGCGCAGCACTTGCGAAAGCTCGGGATGTCCCACAAAAAGACGGCCGCTGTTTAGGAGAATACTCTCGATAAGCTCGAGCACAAAAGTCGGGGATAGGGTTCGTGTTCGCAGAAATTGCAGTGGCTCACCATCGATCAGACGACATAGATCATCCAATACTTGCAGTGCATCATAGGCAAAGTAGCCGATATCGAGCGACTGGCCATCGACTTTGATAGTTGTGGTGATTTTGGTATCCTTAGGAAGGTTGTCTTCGCTCGAAACTCTTTCAAATGTCGATACAACCAGCTGTTGGAAAGTAGCCGCGGCAGTACTAGAAACTGCAATCGTTTTGCTTGCCTGTAATGTGGCGCATATTTCCAACGTACTCGCAAGAAGCTCCCCACTCAATTCATTGGAATAAAACTGCAAAAGTGAAGGCAGAGATTGTAGAATTTTCAGCTGGATATCAAGGCCTAGAAAGTGTTAGCGCAATTTAAAAGTGTTAATATGTTTAGTCACTTACTTAAGCTCGTTGTCTCTTTCAGGCCCCCGAGGACATCTTTCAAACGACTCGAGGGCAGTGACCGGGACGCAATTAGTCTCTGTAAACAAATCACACCGATACCGGCAAGCTTCGCATGCCGAGTATGGCATGCAATGATGAATGGCTCGACAAAGTTCGGTTTGCGAACAAGGTCTAATGGCGATTTAGCGGTTAGGGACTGACAGAGGGTGGCCATATAGAATTTACCTGCTGCTATCTGAGCCTCCGAAGTTGATGGCAGTGCTTTGAGCTCATTCAACGATTGTTCAGCGGCCTGTCAGCACCTCATTAGTATGCCATAGCAGATGAGGCCTAGAGAGTGATAACCAACATTTCGCAAATCGGAGTTTTTCCTTCGAGACTCATGAATCAAATTGGCAATCTCCGTCTGCAAGAATTGGGAGGACATTTTTGGTGTAGGGTTGTTGTATCAAAGCATGGCCAGCACTGGCTAACCTTGGAATGCCCGAGGTCCCGATGTCAACAGTACAGGGAGCTTTCGATCGCAGATGAATAGATCGGTGTTTCAACACCAGTCTAGTTGCAAAAAAGGAGTTTATATGCCAGGTTCATGTGAGCAGCAAGAGAATAATGACTGCGATTCTGTTATTACAATGATCCCACGATGGGATCAACAAGGCGTGGCATCTCCAACAGGTGCCAAGCCATCGATAAGCCGTATCGCACGTGACTGTGCTCCAACTTGACCGCCCAGCGCATTGCCCCTCTTGGTCGCAACATCCCTCTTTGGCTTCTGCTCACACTTGTCGTGATATTTCCAGCCTCTGAAACCACTACTCGGTCCTCAACATGGCTGCTAAGGTTCCGAGGAATTTTCGGCTCCTGGAGGAGCTCGAGAAGGGCGAGAAGGGTCTGAGTGCAGGTACGATTTGACTACTACGATCTCCGACAATGTCCGGTCTTAGATCACTGACGTATCTCTCTTATTCTTAGATGCCTGCTCATATGGACTTGCTGATGGAGAGGATATGATGATGAGCAACTGGAATGGAACCATCCTTGGACCGCCTCACGTCAGTTTCCGGCTCTACTCCACGCCACCATCAAACTATCGCTAATCTGCCATCTTTCAGAGCGTTCATGAGAACCGGATATACAGTGTGAACATCCACTGCGGACCTGACTACCCCGATAACCCGCCTACCATTCAATTCGTCTCTCGAGTTAACATTCCCTGTGTTGATCCCAGCTCTGGCAAGGTATCAGGAGAATCGGTACCAAAAGACGAAACCTTTGCTAAGTGGTTGTCCAACAGGTCGACCCGACAAAGCTTCCAACCCTTGCGCAGTGGAAACGAGACTATACCATGGAGACAGTTCTGATTGAGTTGAGAAGGTGAGCACGAAGAAAGGCACAAGACCGGTTATTGTTGGTGTTGACACTTTCTAGGTACATGGCCTTGCCCCAGCATAAGAAGCTGCCACAGCCCCAGGAGGGCTCGACTTTCTAGTCCAGCATGTATGAGTGCAGGCGGATCTCGGAGTATCAGGGCCGGCTTGATTTGAATTTCCTGACTTCTTCTCTTTTTCTATGACCCTAGAGCGTGTACAGTTTCTGCATGAAAGCATCGGCAGGGGTTCTTTTGGGCCCCAACTCTCAATTTCCATCCCTACATTAGGTATTCATCTCTAAAGTGTTCTATTTTGTGGAACTGGGCATTGCGGCAGGCGCCTGTTTACCAATAACAACAAAAACAAATGGTTTTTCTTATCGAGTGGCAACATAAGGAGAGAATGACTCACTTAGCCCACGGTTGTATTGCCATGTGCAAATTTTAGCTGTCTAGCATGGCGCAACCAGAGGGTTGTAGGATCTTAGGTCAAACGTAGGGACAGGGCAAGAACCTTAGGGAGGTCAAAAGACGTCAAACCCACAAACGGCATCAAGGCCATCCAGGAAAGTCAAGAGACCATACAAAAGCCCAAGGGCTGCAGAGGAAGACAGCGGGACACACCTGGGGAGATAGTGGGACAAGCCAAACAATGTCAACATGTCTTCAAGGGAACACATAGTGGGAGATCTACGTCTACATAAAGCTTCTTCTCCAAGCGCCCGGGCAAGCCGAACAGTTGATGAAAAAGGAGTTCGCGTCGATCGGGGGTAGTGTAAGCCCAATGACACTGTGCAACAAGGCATGCGCAAGCACAGGGGCCAAGTCGCGGGATCCAAAAATAGGAATAATCAAAGTGTTTCCTGGACGGAAACTTTCAGAGATTAAACTGAAAAGAACAGATACTACACTTGATCTAAGCCAATAGGCAAAGAGAGCTGAAGAAGAAAGAAAAGAAGAGGAAGTTCGGGGGGGCAGGAGCGAGTACATATAGACAAATTATGATCACGTGACTTTCTGTCAAAGGCGGTGCCCACTGGCATTTTCCACTAACCTGATTGGGCCACCGGCCGTAGACATGTAATGCAGTACGCTAGTTCCTTTACAGTAGGCGGTAGGCGGGCGGTGTAACCAGATAAGATAGTTAACTATGGTTTTGGCTTCGGCTTCATTATTGGTATAACTATTCAACACGGCAGAATGCACAAAGTGCTGGTGCCCAAGTATAATGGAACTCATCGTTTTGCTTGTGAGAGATGAATTCGTACGTTTCCAGTCCTTCCAGCTGATAATATGTCTTCGATAGGCTTGGCACTTTATCGAGCACTTCTCCGACAATGTCGTCCTTCAACCGCAGACACTCCGTGGCTGAGTGAGACCAGACCTCTCATTCGACACAATTTCCGAAAATATAAGAAATTACAAAGCCCATCACAAACAGCAAATGCCTTGAAAGCAGGCTACGAGGTATGCCCATTGAATCTTCATCTAGGCTGAGCTTATATTGATATTTCTTCGCTATATGACAGGCTCTAGATCTCCTCTCTTCGTCCCGTACCAATCAGCATGATGCACACCGAATTACAACTCTCATAGCCGAAGCCAGGTCACAGAAAGATAAATATGCTGCGATGCAAAGGGAAATTCGGCCAGTAGCGCCGGCTGCCAAGTCCCTGACACCCAAGGAAGCCAAAAAAGCACAGTCAATTCGCTTCCAGGAGGAAACAAATCAGCGACATCCCAACGCCACCTCCGTCCTAAACCGACCTCGGCCGTTAGGCGACAAAAAACGCAATGTCCCTGTGCTTGTCAATGCACGCGGACTTCCATTCTTGCGCTATAAAAAGCCGCAGCCGAGAAACGTTAGCAGTGTGATACGAACAAAACTTAGTCGTCGTTGGAACTGGATTGAACGACGAGACAGGCTGAAACTAGAACTACTTTTCGCCAAGGACGAAGAGGAGTGGGATCGCATCACCGAGACTAAGGAACCATCCACTTGGTCTGAGCATCCTGCGAATGCCATTGCCGATGTCAATGCGAAAATCGGACGCTTCGATATGCGTACGAAAGAGCTTACAGATAGCATGTGGAAGATTGTTCTAGCTGAAAAGGCTTTGGCGGAAGAAGAAGCTAGTCAAAAGCAACCAAAGCAATGAGACCGAGGGATCTGCCTTGCCGCGCAAGTCTCTTCGCTCTCCCAAACAAAGTACATTCCCTGGCTCCTACGGCAGACGGATGTGGGCGCAGAGCATATGGCTGGCCACATTACAGTCACCTACTTCTATGGCCATGCCATTGTCAATATCGCCCGAGATCACAATACAAAGGTCGGTTGCTCGAAGCGTCCAAAAGTCATGGTGCATTATCCATGTCAATCCGGGCTGGTATGTCCTTTATTGATCATATCTGATCAATGGGCACCATGGACTGCTACCATTGTCGGAGTCGCCGGACTCCAACATCAAGCAGCTCAGACCAAGACGATAGCTCTCTTTCAAGTCCTGTTTTGTCCACTGGTTGGGCATTATCTTTCCCTGTACCATAGCACAAGTCCATGTGGACTTTCGGATCTGTATATTACTTTGTTTGCCCCTGGAACCGGTTCGCTGATTGATCAGTATAATTACACCAATTCAATGAGGTTATAATACATAATTTCATGAAGTAATGGTAGGTCATTAACATTTCTATGTATCGGCTCAAGCGGCCACTTTGAGCTTCTCAACAGCTGGCAAGGCATCATCGTCTTCCTCGTCATAATCGCCTTTGGCCAAGCCCCTCTCCCACAATTGTCGGCCTGTGAGTTTTTTCTCTTCTTTCGTAGTCTTTTTCTTCTTGTCCTCCGATTCCTTTTCTTCGCGTGCCCGTAGCTCCTCTTCCTCCTGCTCCTTTTTAAACCTGGCACTCCACTCTAAGAATGACTGGACAGTGACTGCTGTGCCTTGGAATTTCCGGTTCTCCTCCTCCTCTCTCTTCGCGGCAGCTTCCTCGATTTCAGCTTGAATGGCGTTTGCTCGCTCAGTCATAAGAAGCTCCGCGCTTTCCTTAAGTGCGCTGACCAGTGTAAATATCATCGGCATACCCAGATTTTCTTCGATGGTAAGCTGAAGAGATTCCATCAATAGGTCCCGGTCTTCCTGGACATCTAGCCGAGGATGCTTCACAGCATTGGGTGGAGAGGAAATGCCGAGATTTGGGCCAACATCGGGGTAGTCTTCCGGATAGGAGACTTCCAGGCATATCACAGGTTGTTCTCTTTCATCGCCGTCATATTCGAGGGCGTCGAGGGTTATGGATACTCGGTAAGAGGTTTCGGATATGTCTAGGTGCCAGGTCTCGCTGTGAGCAAGGATAAAAAGAGAGTTTGAGCCGTCTAGAGTATTACTTACCGGTGATTTCATCAGGGAAGATTGAATCGAGCACTTCACGCTCCTCAATCTGGTCTTCGCGGCCCATAGCTGTTGATCCGCCCGCGGATTGGAGGGGTAATGATTTGAGCGCCGAGGTGCAGATTCTTCGGGGAACACCTCGTGTGGGGATGGGAGCGGTTCTAGCTGGATGAATTGAAAGACTGTCTAAGCAAGACTCTGAGATGTCGCAATATTAATCAACTTGAAAAAAAGATTAGAGCGCAAAGCAAATCAACGCTACAAACGTCGGGGCCAAGCCGGGTCACGTGAATATATCAATTATCCTCCGTCGTCAGTCCTGTAACCTCGAGATGTACTTTATATAAAGCTATTCTATTCCTGGCACTAATGATTACTGCCCTTCAGCTATAACTCCGAGAAAGAAGAATAATCTCTATAAACAGTATATGTAAAAGGATTGGATTGTATATTACGGAGTACAACCATGGTTGTCGGCGTGATGAATTGTCAATTCCCTGCCGGATGATGTAGCTATTGCAATTCCAAGGTTCATTTATATGTAACAGATCTAATAGTAATACTGGCCCCTACATGTTCAGTCTCTTATATGTATATGTAGCTCAGTTCTTCGAGCAGGTCATGCCTTATCACTCTAAGGCGGTAAGAAGCAACAGACCAGCAACAATACTGCGGTCCCACATGCAAACCCGTCAAACAACTCCAAAATTTTGGAGGTTCACTTTTTTTACTTCTCCCAGATACCCTGCGGGTTACGATTGTGAATACATTGTGCTTGATATTTGAATCGACATCCCGAGTTTTTTTTTTTGACGCTCGCTGCATCCTGCCATGGGAAAGCCCAGACCGCAAAAGAAGAAGTCATCCAAACCCCGCGAAAAGTCCGTCCTTGGCCCTGGTGGTTCGATCTCGAAAGGCAACATGGCTCAAAATCCCCCGACGTTACTCGACCAAGCCACAATCCTCCTACAAACTGGTCGAGCCGATGAGGCACTCGTGGTTGCACAGCAGGCTCTAGATTTGACCGCCGACAACACCACTGCACAGCTCCCCGCTATTAACCTGCTTGGAGAAATCAATGTTGAGCTAGGCGACATCGACACCGCTAGAAACTGCTTCCTTCAGGCTGTTCAACTCGATCAAAATGGCTCGATACCGGAATCCCAGGGCGGAGGCGCTGAGAAATTCCTATGGCTTGCACAATTGAGTGAGCAGGGTGGAAAGGACAGCGTCCTATGGTTCGAGATGGGCGTGGCCTCCCTCAGACAGACTATTCAGTCTCTTGAGGGCAAAAAATCACCAGAAGAGATCGCCGATATTACACAGAAGAAGACCAAGTTATCTAACGCACTCTGCGCCGTCGCTGAAACCTACATGACCGATCTTTCGTGAGTTTCCCTATATTCTAAATTTTATGTGGGCCAACGCTAACATATTCGCTCAGCTGGGAAGAAGATGCCGAAGCTCGGTGTGAAGCACTTATTACGGAAGCCCTCCTTGTCACACCCGAAGCACCAGAGGTACTACAGACTCTCGCCTCCATCCGGATCTCACAACTGCGCACCGAAGATGCGCAAGCCGCGCTCACTCGCAGTATGAGCTTCTGGAAGGACCTTGCCCCAGAAGATCTCAGAATTCCCGATTTTGCGGTGCGCATCAGTCTTGCTCGACTCCTGATGGAAGTGACTATGGAGTTCGAGGCTCTGGAAGTCCTCGAGCGCTTGATTCTAGAAGATGATCAAAGTGTAGAGGCTTGGTACCTTGGAGGCTGGTGTCTCTTCCTGCTGGCAGAAAAGCAACAGGCACCTAAGGATGCGACCGCTGATGAGCTTGCCGAGTCCCCGCGACATGTATCACTGGATGCTAGTCGTGAATGGCTCAAGCAAAGCTTGAAGCTCTACGATGTCCTTCAGTATGAGGATGAGCGGCTCCGCGATCATGCATTGGAGCTTGTACAGGAAATGAACAAAGAAATTGGAGAGGATGATGAGAGCGAAGCTGAAGGGGAGGGAGAGGGACAAGGCGAGGATTCGGATGTGGAGATCGAAGCGGACTCTGACGATGAGATGGCGGATTCATAGATACCAAAAGTGACGACCACATGATATGATGTACATGTTCATTGATACAATGTTTGTTTGATTTGATACCACTAGAAGTAGTTTCTTTCATTTTCTCTAACTGTCTCTTTTACTGTCAACACACCTGAACCACAAACCCAAACTTCTTTGATATCGCCACTGCAATTCATTCATCGGTTCCGGATTAAGTTGTCTCCGGTGAGGCAGATGCCCGAATTTTTGTCAGAGCAGATTTCAAGCGCGAGTGAAAACGAGTTTGTCTCCGTGGCTGGCATCTCAAACTCCTGCAAAATGGATTTGGTACCAGCCCCAAAAGGAGAGGCTTCGCTGAAGACCACTGTGGTCGAGGTGGAGGCCGTCGATATGGAGGAACAGTACGACATGGAGGACGACGCGCCGGACCTCGCACTTGAAATCCCATCAGATTTGGAGACGGACAGTGATGATTCTGAAGGATGGGATAATCTGTCTCACTGCGATGAGGCGATCCAGTTCCTACGCGATGACCAGATCCGCGACGGCCTCGGTATGTAACTATATCCACCCTCACCTCTTACCCCGGACATCCCCGCTCCCGGTGATCAGATCGAACATTGGCTGATGCGCTCGCTTTTCTATACAGTTCCCGGTGCCTGTACTCTAGCAGAGGCAACTGCATATCGGCAGCGTCTGCATGAAATTGGTAAGGCGGCGTTCGTTGAAGAGACCATCCTCCGCGAAACCGTCACGGCCAAAAAGCTATGCACGGCGTTCGGAATCGCGCCCCCGGCATTCCTCGAGGGTGCGCCGGATGAGTCTTATCATTCTCTTCTGGCGGTCGCGATCTCGCGCGAGTTCGCTCGGAGGCCCAAGCTTCCCCAGTACAACACTATCGACGATGCCGTTCGGCTTCTTCGCGAGTCTCGGAACATCATTGTTCTAACAGGTGCAGGCGTATGTTCACATTGAAGTGTATTCGGAACCCCCCCTGGACCATAGGTGCTAACAGGTATTTTATCAGATCTCGACAAGTCTGGGCATTCCCGATTTCCGTTCTAAAGATACCGGGCTCTATTCAAAACTGGCGCATCTAGGCCTGAGCGATCCACAAGAAGTCTTTGATATCCATGTCTTCAGGGAGGACCCGAACATTTTCTTCTCTATTGCCAAGGATATTCTTCCAACGGAAAAGAAATGGTCGCCCACCCATGCATTCATTCGGCTTCTACAAGATAAGGGGAAGCTGTTGACCAACTACACGCAGAACATCGATAATATCGAAGCAAATGCCGGTGTACTCCCGGAAAAGATTGTACAGTGCCATGGCTCCTTTGCGACGGCCACCTGCGTGAAGTGTGGTTTCAATGTCCCTGGCGATGCGATCTTCGACGAAATCAGGGCGGGAAATGTCCCCCACTGCACCGCCTGCAAGGAGAGAATCGCAGAAGAAGAATTGAAGCCGCAAGGTCTCAAGCGCAAACGAAGTTCCAATGGTCAACAGAAAGACCGCAAGGTCTCTGACGAGAGTTCGGATGAGGACGACTATGAAATCCCGACTCCTGGAGTGATGAAGGTCAGTGCCCATTCGGTTCCTTGCTTGCTTTATCTCCTGCTTACAAATCTATAGCCTGATATCACATTCTTTGGCGAGGATCTGCCCGATGAGTTTGGCCAACGTCTCGTTCACCAAGATCGGGAACTAGCAGACCTGGTCATTGTGATCGGAACCTCGTTGAAGGTAGCCCCCGTGGCTGAAGTGCCGGGGATCCTACCTCGCAACGTCCCACAGATCTACATATCGCGCACTGTAAGTCATGCTGACTACATTGACACTGTATCGTACTGACCATACCGTGTAGCCGGTGTCACATACCGAGTTCGATATTGATCTCTTGGGTGACTGTGATGTGGTGGTATCAGAACTTTCTCGCCGGGCCGGTTGGGATCTACAACATGATATGATACCAGCCGATGAGAAGGTGGATGTTTCCTCGGTGGAGGGATATGAATCACGACATGTTTTCAAGGTAGTCGGTGCATAGGGGCGGAGTTTTGGGCATGTCTTACTTCTGTCTTCAGGGCGTATCTTTGGGTTTCTTTTCATAGCTGGATGTGGTGATATTTCTTAGGTAGTCTTGGTCTTGTTATTTCTTGTGCGATCATATCACATCTGGGTAGATTATGGGTTTCATCGACTGTAGTTCAATAGATTGTTCACTTTGCGAATCCTCTTGATGCTGCACAATTATCTTGTCCAGTTAGTTCTACAACCCTGTATAGTTAAATCATTAATTAAATGATCTTAATCATATCCCTATGGATGTGTTTTTGCTCAATGTAGTATTTATTTGAAAATTAAATTTGATTCTTGTTGGAAATATATAAAATATATAAATCCATACTTTGACTGGCCATACTCTCCGTGGAGTATATTTCTGAAGTCCCAAGAAAAAAAAAATCTCAACCCGCAACACCCCGCCTTGAAAGCAGCAACGAATTACATGAACTCCCACTGAAGAGAAATCCTAAAGAAAAATCCAGGAAGGTATTCGTCTCGTTAGCCATGGATTATCTGGTTCGGTTCGCCCAGCTCCATGAGACCTTCCGACGGCCGGAACTCCAAGCCTGTGCCACGCTCGCGGGCGTTGACATCGAAATCATCACCTACAATCAATTTGTATGATACCCTTTCTATCAATACTGGAAGCGCCCAAATAATCCCATAAACATTCATCCTGATGATAATCCTCTATCTATCCTTGCATGATCACTCTCAATTTGCAGAAACTTGACTGACATATCCAGTCACCATACTGTGTCGTAAGACTACCAGACGAAGCCGCGGCACGGGCAGTTGCCAAGCGCAGTATCCTGGTCAAAGATATCTTCGAGCTATGGGGCGAAGGCACCAATTATGAAGAGCTACATGCAGATGTCTGCCGACGAACCCAGCATCGCTGGAACGACTTCATTGCCGTCCCATTCAAATTCACGATTGACTACTTCGCAGGAACGCGCAGCCCAGCTCAGAAGGGAGAGATCATTCGATCGTTCTCGTATATGGGGTTCAAAGGCCCGATCCGGCTAACAAACCCCGATGAGGAGTTTTTCGTGATGGAAGAGTACATCGACGACGTCGAAGTCTCTACACTAGGCGTGTCGCGAATTTCAGACCCGCGGAAGATTTACCTCAGTCGCAAGATTGCCGATAGCTGTCGCGAGAGCGTGCTCAAATACGACCTCAAGAAGCGTCGTTATATTAGCACGACTTCCATGGATGCCGAGTTGAGTCTCATTACGGCGAACATGGCTCTCGCCGCACCTGGGAAATTGTTCTTTGATCCGTTTGTCGGAACTGGAAGTTTCATAGTGGCTGCTTCGCATTTCGGAGCTCTGACTCTGGGTGCAGACATTGATGGCCGCAGTTTCCGTGGCAAAGAGACCGGGAAACTGGGCATATATGAGAATTTCGACCAATACGGGCTCAAGAGCAAATTCGTTGATACGTTCACTTCCGATCTTACCAATACACCACTGCGGAGAACTGCCGTCCTCGATGGCATTGTCTGCGATCCGCCATACGGTGTGCGTGAAGGGCTTCGGGTTCTGGGAAATCGTAGAGGGAAACCTGCAGTTAACGTGATCATTGATGGCGTTCCTGCGTATCTGTATGTCTTTTTGCTTCCATTGCCACCTACAATACTGATTTTGACCAATAGCCGACCTGGTTTCGTCCCTCCCAAAAAGCCTTATGGCTTCGAGGCTCTGCAAAACGACGTTCTCAACTTCGCTGTTCGCTCGTTGGTTCCCAATGGCCGTTTGTCGATGTGGATGCCCACAACAAATGACGAGAAAACCGAGTTCCCTGTTCCCATGCATCAGAATCTCGAGATCGTCAGTATCTCTGTTCAGTATTTCAACACTTGTAAGTGACAGCCCTGGTGATGCAATAATGATATTCAAAAGGATTGACTGATCTTGTGTCTGATAGGGGCTCGCCGACTTATAACGTACCGTCGTCTACCCGAGGGAGAATTGTCAGACACTACACTGGCCCGGAAAAAGCTTGACGACCAGGGTACTACTGCAGATGATCTAAATGCATTCCGACGAGTGGTACGTATCATTTGGGACTGGATGGCTCAGTAGCTGGCTAACTTCTTGAATCAGCATATGCTCAAAGGCCACGGCACCAGGGTCGAGAAGGACCAAAAAACGAAAGAATAAACACTCCGATGCTAGGAAGCTTGCAAAATTGCGTAATAGAAAGCCTATATACAGCGAACAGCCCGAAGATGGGACCAATGACCAGATGCAAGAACAGAGGAGAATACCAGACACAGCGTACTTTACAGTTTCCCTCGCTGGCTTCCGTCTGAAACCAAGTCTGCAGCCAAGTCCACCCCCTCGTCCCTCTGAATTCGTTTGATTTCCCCAGCCAGCTCAATCCTCAACTCACGAGCCAAGACCTCAGCCTCATCATCGTCGAGCTCCTCTCTCTGTCCACGGCCGAACATAGCAAAGCTTGTTCTCTGATTGGCCCCTTGAGCAGGGCGCGGGATGATGTGGAAATGAACGTGGGGTACTACCTGCGCTGCTCTTTCGCCTGTCACTTAGTTAGATGGTTGCTGTTTTTCTTCTTCCATAGACAAGAGATAACAAGATGGGTTATGGACGTTAGTGCGGTTTTGGCTTGGTGACAAATGAAATAAGATATCGGTCAGGGGTGTTCAACCTCCTTGAATACCAATATTGATACATAACATACGGAACAGCATACAACGTACAAATACATAGGTGCACGGTATTCAAATCCGCTAAAGATCAAGGGTTTCCGAAAATGGAGAAAAGCAAGGGCAAGACATACCATTGTTCTGCACAACATTCCAATGTCTATCGGGATCATCGCCAAACACAGTCTTCGTTACAACCCTAGAGAGGATAGGAAGCCATTTCCCCATCTGTGTGCCAAATCAAAGACAAGGATCAGCAAAAGAAGCATTTCTCAAATAGGTATGGATAAACTGATGGAAAATAACTACATACCTCCTGTCCCGCTTGAACACCCATATCTCCAAGCAACTTGTAATGATTTCTTGGCGCTACAAGGACATGGCCGCGGGTAAGTGGCATTATGTCCAAGAAGGCGAGAACATGCTCGGTGGAGAGGATGATGTGGGATAATGGACCTGAATCTGGGGCAGTAGAGGCTGGATTGATCTCAGGATCATTGAAGGGGGTTGGGGGATATGATGAGGCGATGCTGCAGAACGGACATGGCTGGGGTGCAGTGGGATCCATGTGGAATAATTTTATTTCTTCCGAGTGTGAGGATGTAAACTTGGTTCAGTGTCAGCCTCAAAGACAGATGTAACTACCTAGGTAGTAAAACAAGATGGAAGTGTGCAAAGTGATTCAGCGGCTCACAGGGCCCCGGGGACTAACCTTGCAAGGACCACGGGACTAACCTCGGTTAAGCTCGCCCAGGTGAGCTTAATTGGACGCATCTACTACAGCCCCAGATATAGACCAAAAAAGAAAGAATAAACAAGGAAATGGTTTCACTAAGCACGCCATACACACGGATCCAGTGTTAGAAATCCAACTATTTTGAACAAAACAAAAGCGGCCCAACTTGTCACTGATTACCTCCTCGACCGTCCATCCGATACCAATCTTGCATGCCTGGAAGACTCAGCTTCAGTAACCAATTGGATCTTCCAGCTGATGAATTGACAAACACCTGAGAAACAAAAAAAGTCCATAGCCGCCTTGGCTCCACAAAAGTTTTCCAATCCGCAATGCCACGCAAAGTGCCTTCGGAACTTGCATGACAAACAAAAAAAAGTGATCCAAAGGGGATAACACTGCATCGTCCAACCTATGACAAAGGTGAACCAGGGTGAGATAAGGTAAAATTGCGATTTGAAGGAAGAGAAAAATAGATCCCGACTCCTGCAACACGGTTGACGAGAATGTAAAAGATATCAAGGCAGGCGGGAGACAATGCTCATGCATGGAAAACAAGCAAGCCGAGTTTGAAGATGTAGGGGTAAAAGAAGAAAACAATAGCACACAGGGCCAAGCGCCGAACACCCCATCACAGAAGACAAATGCGGAAAGCGCAGAAATTCAATCAAGTCGTCGTAAGAATATGCAAAAGGTAGTGAATACCAGCACAATGAAATGCCAACATATGTAGGAATTCGATTTCCCTGCTCAAGTCGTCGCATGGGCCTTAGGGAGTCATGAAAGGCATCGACGTTGGCGAGACAGGAGTAGCATCACATCGTAAATGGTACAATTACTGTTCATCCTTGGCGTAACTGCTCTGCTCGGAGCCGTCGACATACAGGTGGTGATACTTCTTGGCCCATTGGCGTGTCAAGATAGAAGCTGGAAGACTCGTTAGCATGTGATATTGCAGAAGGGAATTATCAATATAGCTTACCCTTCAGGAACTTCTTGCTGGCGTATTTCTTGAAGAAGGCTTCGTGGGAGACAGGGCGGTGGAGATAATCAACCATCAACTGGAAGACGGGGTCGATCTCCTCTTCGGTGTAACCGGAGTAGTGAGCGAGAGTGGCATCCTATGATAAGTTAGTTGAGATGTGTGGGACATGTGAAAGGCAATATAACATACCCAAGGTCCGCGCTCGAGGATGAGGCGTGCAAGATACATGGCTGCGGCAGAGATGTGGCTCTGGGGGGTAGCTCATGAAACGATGATCGAGGAGACTGATCTCCATCAGGTATTTGCCCAGAGTACGGGTTTGGATATCGTAGTTATCGGCCTTGGAGATACGTCGCAGGAAGTTCATGGGGTTGGGGAAGCTCATGTTGTACTCGAGGGTTGCGAGGACGTGACGTTCAGCATCAAGAATCTCCTTATCCGAGAAGGTCTCATCGGCAACATGGCTGAAGTTGGCGACGTGAGGGGAGAGCACCTCCTCATACTTGGAGGCAATGAACATGGCGGTAACACCAACGAGCTGAAGACGATCAAGGGCGACAACTTCAGCAGACAGGAAGCGATCGATAATGTTGACAGCAAGGAACAGGGTCTCGGGGAGGAGACGGAAACGGGTGTGCACTTCGATAAGCCAATCCACGAGGATACCGCGCATCTTCCATTCAAGGTCGGGCTGATGGTCGATGTAATCAGGGTTGGGCAGAGTCATGATCTCAAGGTCCTTAAGATACTCGAAGATTTCAACGACGTATTCGGCGGCCATTAATGGGTCATCCAAGTCCTCAGTGTCCAGATCCTGCACAGCGTCATTCAGAGCATCCTTCACGCTAATCTCTGCCTCCTTCACTGGTGGTTCTTCCACAATCTTCTCGATAGTTCGTGTCTTTCGCTCAAGCTCAGGCTTCTTTCGGGGAGGCTCCTCCGCTTGGAGGGCGGTATCCTTAAGCGACGGACGCTTGTGGGCATTGGCGGCAGGTTTCTTGTTCGAGTCGCGGGGTTGAAGGGCAGGTCGTGTTGCAGTTCGTGAGGAATTGGTGCGGCTGAGCTTTTGGACACCTCCAGTCTGGACAGTTGCCTTTGAGGTCAAACCGGCCTTGGCGGCAGCCGGTTTCTTCCCAGCTTTCACCTCAGCACCTTCCGTCTTGTTGACATTGCTGACATCGCCGAGGGCAGCACGGGGACGTAGGGATCCATTACCCGTGGTAGTCGATGTGGTTCGCTTGGTCTGCAGGGTCTTCTTGGCTCCGGCGGCGGGGGCATCGGTGCTGAGGGCGGCTGTCTTGGCCCGCGTCACACGCGCTGACGGACCGTTCTCATCGTTCTCATTCATCGTGCCTCTGGTACGAAGGCTGCGGGCCTGCAGTGGAGTCAGTGATTAGTCTAGTGAGGTCATAGGACACGCCTAGATCTCGATGCTATGGGACCAGATATCCCGCGACCAGGATATCAAACGCGTGTTTTGGAAGGGTTAAAGATTTCTCACCTGAGGCATCGTGAAGAAAATAAAAGGAAACAGACGCGTAGGAAGAGAAGAAAGGGGACAGGGATATAATGATTCTGGTCCTGCTTGGGAAATCAGGTCAGCATTCCATTTGATATTACCTCGGTGGGGACCTCATACCAGAGGGTTAAAGGACGAGGTGCACGTACCACGCGTGAAAATGCGGATGTGCTGAAGAAACTACAATGCCAGTAGGCAGAGGTAGCTTTCAGACAGGTGGAGATGATATGAGTCGATGATTACGCCTCAAAGATGACTATGTTGATGTGTATCAAGACCGCGCAGAACCCTTGTTCCGAAGATCAAATGGCGCGCGAATCGGGGGAAAAATATGTCAAATGATACAGAAATGATCTGGGGACACTGTACAACAGGAATCCGCACGCGATAATTTGTTAGTTTGGGAGTGGGGGGGGGAAAGATGGAAGGGTAGCTTTAACTGGAATGATGAGGGAAAAGGATGAGAGCTTGAGGGCAAAAGGCGATGTTTGGCCCTAGTACTGTGCCTAGCGTGGAAAACAATCCGCCCCACTCAGCCAGTCGCGTGGATCACCGAATTGACCTTCGAGCCCTTTTTGGTGTAAAAATTCTAGAATGAAGAATTAAGCTGAGCAATGAAAAACCGAATCGAATCAAGCAAAAGACGAGTTAAGATAGGTTAGAAAAGTAGATCCAGCAATGAAGGGAGATACGCGTGAGTATGGCGATGGGTAAATAAACTGGTTGCTCGGACAACAATGGCGTTTCGGTTTCGTATAGTATCGGACCTCCTGTAACAAAGAAATCACGTGATCGAATTCGATATAAGGCGGTCAAACTGGAGCCATGGATGGATTCGCACATGCGCCACATGTGATGAGTGGCGGTGGAAGAGGCGGTGCAGGAGGAAAGTCACGTGGTCGGGTGAACTTTTTGTTTCTGTAGAGAGTCCGGTGCATATCTACAAAGCAGAGGAGAGGAGCTGTTGAGTCTTTGTTGGTCTGCTCCATTGTCATTTTTGGCTTTCATCGACCACACTTTTAACCAATTGATTCCTTCAAACCTCACCTTTCCCCTTCCTCCCCCATCCTTTGGCAGCAATGCTCCAACCCCGAATTGCCCTACGGGGCATTCGGCTGCCCTTTAGGTGTCTACCATCTCTACCCTCGCCAGTTCGTGGCTATTCGACAATTGTGAACGAAATTGAGAAGAACAAGCCCAAGCCTACCGAAACACCATTGAACTCTTTTATTGACCCGAACGTCTCGTTTGCTCCTCCCCCCGGCCGCGATTCTTCTGGCATTCAGCTGCGCACTTACACTCCGCGCACCCCCGGTGTGAGACATCTGCGGCGTCCTGTGAATGATCATCTGTGGAAAGGCCGCCCGGTTCACAAATTAACGTTCCCTAAGCGTGGCCACGCCAAGGGTGGTCGAAACAACTCTGGCCGAGTTACTGTCCGCCATCATGGAGGTGGTGCCAAGCGTCGAATTCGGACAATCGATTTCCTGCGCATGGCTCCGGGGCCGCACACAGTGGAGCGTATCGAGTATGATCCCGGGCGCACTGCACACATCGCTCTGACTGTTAGTAAGGAGACCGGCAAGTTGAGCTACATTCTCGCAGCAGATGGTATGCGCGCCGGCGACGTGGTCCAGAGTTACATGTCCGGAATTCCTGAAGATTTGTGGAAGAGCATGGGCAGCACTGTCGATCCCGGTGTGCTCGCCGCGAGAACAGCCTGGAGAGGAAACTGTCTGCCGTTGCACATGGTTCCGGTGGGAACATTGATCTTCAACTTGGGGTTGCGACCCGGAAAGGGTGGCCAACTGTGTCGGAGTGCTGGAACATATGCTACAGTTGTGGCCAAGGGTAGTGATTCCCGCCAGCAAACGGTTCAAGATGGACAGCCCGAGGCCGAAAAGAAGCCCATGTCGCAGCGCGAGCAGCAGAAGCTGGACCGTCTGGCGCAGCACATTACAGTCCGTCTCTCAAGTGGTGAGATTCGACTTATTCACAAGGACTGCTGTGCTACCGTTGGTATTGCCAGCAACCCGAACTACCAATACGCCCAACTTGGAAAGGCTGGTCGCTCACGCTGGCTTAACATTCGTCCGACGGTGCGTGGTCTGGCCATGAACGCCATGGACCATCCTCACGGTGGTGGACGAGGCAAGTCTAAGGGTAACGTTGACCCGAAGAGTCCTTGGGTATTCCGGTATGTATATCCTTTTATTTCGCATCATCTGAACTGCTTGGGACTGACTCTTAATTTTCACCCCCAGACCAAATCCGGCTACAAGACCCGCCCGAAGTGGAAGATCAACAAGGCTGTTGTTCATCCCAGACCTCGCAACCAAGGAAAGCGCCGTCGTGGATACAACTAGAGATGATGCTGCTTTGCCGAAGTGGCCATTTCACTCTGCTTTGCCCCCGAACCATTTGTACCTCCTCACCCTATACCTCATCCCTACCGCGCAGAGGATGACTGTACGATATCTTTTCCTTTTTTTGGCACATTAAATGTCTCATCGTTTCTTCTATCATGCGCTATTTCTTGGGGATTATTGTTTTGCGCATCTGCCATCTGACTGAAACTCGGGCAATGGGCACTGTACAGTACGATGGCTCGAGGCCATATACATTCAAAGCGAAAGAAAATAGATTTATAAACCGTTTCATCTCTTTGCACATAGTAGGTTTACATAAATGTTGTATATAATGTACTCGGCCTTTACTGTGCTTAGCGCGTCGATCTGGGCAGATGCGTGCCAAGCCTTTAGGCAATGTCGCTGGTGCGTGGCCCTCTGCTGATCGCACCTGTCAACGCTCTTATTGGGGATATGGAAATTCAAGACTTCCCCATGGTTTCAATTAGAATCCGATCGAAACGAACAAAATAGGGGTTCTCTAATTCTATATTTCTTCATAAAGACAGGTCGGGCCGGAGGAGCGCTCAGCCTCTCCTGATACGAACTTCCGTCGTCATTCATAGAACTTCCTTTTCACATCCCCACCTCGGTATATCTCCAACAGTTGGATGTTCCTGGCTCGGACGCCTCAGGTCTATCCTATTCGCGTCATTCCAGGTTCTGCCTAAAACAAATCGCGCCCGGACAAGCCAGAGTTCGCCAAGATCAATTCATTCATTTGAATTACTCAGCTACTACATCACATCTCGAGATCATCAGTGTGCAATCAAGCCCGCCATGGCGGCACTTCCGCCGTCCAATTTTGGACCCGAATCGTCGCAATACTCCACAGAATTCGGCTCGTCTCAAATGGAATTCATGCCTGGTGAAAGTGGTGCCGCTGCCGAAAGTACTAGCACGGGAGAAAGCAACTTCGTTCCCCGCCCGAAGCGCATCGCATGTGTTGTCTGTCGGAGGAGGAAACTAAGGTGTGATGGGAGACGGCCGAGCTGTGGGACTTGCTCACGTCTGGGACATGAATGTTCTTACGATGAAGTTCGCAAGAAGAGTGGTCCCAAACGGGGATATGTCAAGCAGCTTGAAGCGCGATTAGGTACGAACTCGTTGACAGCAATTGTTGCAAGGCTGCATTGGCAGTGAGCTATATCGCTAACGATAATAACTGCATCAGCTCAAGTAGAGACTCTTCTCAAAGGCCAGGATCCGGAACCCACACATCGAAACTCCCCATCTCAACCATTGGATAATGCATTTGCTGCACCCATCACCGATGAACCTATACTGGATTTGCCTGACCTCTCGGACCTAGGAGGGCTAGGAGGTATTGGAGGTCACATGAATGGCTCGTTTCCAGATTCCACTGCCCCCGGCGCAGGCCAGCCAAGTCAAATGTTATATCCTCCGCAGCCAACTACCCAGGGCAACAGCAACTCTCCATGGGACTTGATCAGTCTAGGGCTGGAGGAGCCCCTTCCTTCACAGGACGTGGTCGATGAACTGTACGTGTTATATGCGGCTTTCTACTTGAATTGGTCTCTAATACAATGGTGCCGTCTAGGGATGCTTTATTCTTTGAGAAGATCTATCCAATGATGCCCATCATCCACCGCCCCCGTTACTATGCAGCCCTGAATCTCGCCCCTAATATGCGACCACCAATCTGTCTGCGATACATTATGTGGTGCCATGCCGCATCCGTCAGTGACAAATATTTCTTTCTACATAATCATTTCTACCAGCGGGCACGCAAGTACGCCGAGATGGACGAAATGAAAGGATTCGGAGAGAACATCGTCAGTTTAGCACATTGCCAAACATGGATATTTATCGGCACATATGAATTCCGAATGATCTTCTTCCCGCGAGCCTGGCTGAGCGTTGGTAAAGCTGGAAGACTAGCACTGATGCTGGGATTGAATCGGCTTGATGGCGTTGGTCTCGACGTCAAACAATCGATCTTACCACCGAAAGATTGGACGGAGCGCGAAGAACGCAGGAGAGTCTTCTGGGGCGCATTTGCCATAGATAGATATTCGAGCGTTGGAACTGGTTGGCCCATTCTTATTGATGAGAACGATGTCAGTATCTCGTTCGTGAACCCTCTAGCGGAGGGTGACAGGCTGACAACAACCAGATCATGACCAACCTCCCCGCATCCGAAGAATCCTTTATGAAGAGCAAGCCACAGCGGACACTTCCACTAAACGATATTCTAACCGGAGACGGCGTCTCTACACTAGCCCCTTTTGCATGCGTGGTGGTTTTAGCAAGTCTCTTTGGTCGTAACCTCATACACATCCATCGGCCTCAGCCTCAAGACAACGACCATGACCTCAATGGGGAGTTTTGGAAGCGCCACAGAAGCCATGATAATATTCTTCTGCACATTTCGCTCTCCTTGCCTGATCATCTCCGACTTCCAAGTGGTATATCGGACGTGAACGTCATTTTTGCCAACATGAGCATCCATACTTCA
This sequence comes from Penicillium mononematosum, assembly GCF_028829835.1. Classification (NCBI taxonomy): domain Eukaryota; kingdom Fungi; phylum Ascomycota; class Eurotiomycetes; order Eurotiales; family Aspergillaceae; genus Penicillium; species Penicillium mononematosum. The sequence goes on along the minus strand of NW_026643272.1, from coordinate 6,687,087 downwards.
ACCATCTGTCTTCACCAAGCGGCAATATTCAAGGCCGAAAAAAACAAGATGCCGAATCAGATTACGACCGAGAGTAAGCGCAGATGCCTTGTTGCCGCGAATCAGATTTCGAGTACCATGAAGATGATCAGCCATGTTGATTTGACGAGCGTGAGTCTCTACTGAGTTACTTGCCCAAAATCAGTTTCACTAACGCCTTGCAGCTAAATCCTTTCATGTCGTTTTGTCTCTATATTGCTGCCCGTGTCTTTGTGCAGTATCTTAAGTCCCGACCAGAGGATTCGAGCGTTCATTCCTCGTTGCAATTTCTCGTCTCCGCTCTAAACGCCATGAAGAACAAAAATCCTCTGACCGAGTCCTTCCTTGTTCAATTGGATGTTGACCTTGACGGAACTGGCATTCGCGCTTTGGACGATAGACAGAAAAGCATGTCTGCTGCACATTCGATTGTAGTAGGTTTCCCTGACTTGTTCCCTAATGGCTGATCGAAGCTAATCTTATTTTTCTCTAGCAAACATACTGCCACGATAAGGTGGATTGCAATCCTTTGTACAACCTCCGCCAAACACAAGGGATGGCGAAGGAGCCCTCCCCACAATACAGTGCCAACCGCGGTGGCAATCAACAACAGCCTATGCCTGCTGGCTTGAGGACTTCCCTCCCTAGCCGGAACAGGGACTCCACAGCACCGCCCACCACAGGACCACTCTATAATGGCGACGACACGCGTCACTTTTTCGGAACTTCCACTCAGGCGACAGGCCCTAAAATGGACCAAGCCGGACCACCAGGTGCCATTATCGATATGGACATGGATTTTCCGCCTGATTTCGGCAACCTCAGCGACAGAAACAACCCACCATCAGACCATCCCACCCCCTCGACCTTGAATTCATCCTCCAACACCTCCTATTCCATCAATGGTGCTGACGACCCACCACCCGGAAACAAGAATCAAAAGACAAGCTCGGTATATCCGAGTCAGGCGTCGGGACCGTCCTTTGACAAGGTCAATTCAAACATCATGCCGCAAGGGAATACAAACCCGCAAGCCACTGATTTAGGTTCTATGGCTGGGCGGTTTTATCCAAGCAGCTCTGATAGCCCGTCAGTTGCCGCAGGAGCATCGGGAATCTTTTCCATGCCCTCCGCGTGGGACCTTCCAGCTCCAAATCCGGAAACGGGCAATGAAGACTTTGGCAGTTTAAACATGGAGACTTTCAGTGAATCTCAATGGGCTCAGATGTTGGATACCCAAATGCCGGGTGAAAATGGGACCAACGCTGGCTGGGAGAACTGGCGGCCATCGTGAGCACATCGCGCGGTGGACTATACTTTCCTACAAAATGATCTTGGTTGAATAGCCAATGACGTCAAAAACCCACCAAACTTGAGTTTTTTTTTTCAACAAATGAAGCCTTCTCATGCTGCCGCTCAACGAACGACATCGGGGCTTTGTATTCTCTGAGCCCGCTCAGAATCCAAGATCCTAGGCTCTCACTAATCAGGACGACCGATAGGCGCCTTTATCAAACTGGGGATCTCATATGAGACTCGGAGCATGTCGTCATCCTATTGGATACTTCTCGTTTGCTATTGGTTTCCATCCCCGCCCTGGGCTGACATTGATATATGCCAGAGACCGGCCTCCTAATTCCACAGACTCGGGCCGAGGACTTTGGACTGAGGACTTGGTTAATTTACCCACCACGGAACTGCAAATTCCTTTGCAATTCTCTTCTTGCCACAGTGTTCGAGCAAAGTGGCAGCCTGATAAGCTTCCATTAAGCTCTGCTTTTGAATGATTTGATGACGAACGAATGAACGGTCTTTTTGGGGCGGAACTCTTCACTCTTGGATAGCTTATGCGGTTGCAATCGGAGTATTTGGGGCCTGTTACTTCATGTTAATAACCAATCTCTACAATAATACATTGAAATCTTAAGAAATCCGTTGATCTTACTTAGCCACCCCTTTGGTCTTTTCACTACGTCCATTCATGATAATTTCTGATAATAATCTAGATCACAGAGGCCAGAGGCAAAAGCAAAGCTTGCTGAAGAATAGGAAGTACAATAGAATGCTCGAGATTACAGACCACCACCAGCAGCACCGACAATCTTCAAGCCTCCAGCGCTGGAACTACCAGGTCCATCAGTGGTAGTCGAGTAAGCGAGCCAGTAGCGAGAGGGATGCCACGCAACAGCAGAGACACCAGCATTGACACCAGCAGTAGGAATTGTGTAAATGCTATCACCAGACTCAGCATGGAAGATCTCCAGTCCATTACCACCACATCCAATCTCATCGCATGCGCCAACAATGAAGCGGCCATCGAAGCTCCAGCTCACGCCACGAATAGCGCCACCATTTTCGCTGGACAAAGTGCGACGACAGATCCAGTCGGTTGTGTCCCAGAGGGAGATGAGAGCGTCGCTTCCGCCAACTGCGAGGTATCGGCCTGTCGGGGCGAGTGCAATTGAAAGGCAGGCCGAGGTGTGGGCGTTGAGAGTGTGCATAATATCGAAGGAAGGGTAGGACATGATTTTGACCTTGCCTTCACCAGTAGTCACAAATACATGCTGCTCCGGACGTTCGGGTGTCGGCATGCACCAGGAGAAGGTTGTCGCATTTGTTTGGACGGTCTGAGGATGAGGGTCGAGAGCTGTGTATGTGGTTGCGCCGGGTGTAGAGGAGGGGAGGTTGAGGGCGTTCACGCCATCGGGGTGGGTGGTAGGAGAGGAGGGGAATTGAACGGAGATGGGGATCAAGGTGTCGTCCTGTTCACATATCGTATGTTAGTGGCTTTCTCATGAGGCATCAAGTCTGCGGAGTCGCAGCGCTGCATGATTACCTTCTTGCCGACGATCATTGTGCTGCCGTCAGCAGACCAGGAGAGTGTAAATGCTTCGCCGCCGACATCGAGACGGCTCACACATGTCTTGGAGCGCACATCCCAGAAGCGCACTGTACCATCAGCCGAGCAACTAGCTAGCTCCGCATCGCGGACTGGGTTGAAAAGAGCCTTCTCAATACCAGCGGTGTGGCCGCGCAATTCAGTAGAGTATCGTACATGAGGACGGTCCGGGTTCCAGATTCGTAAAGTGCGATCTGCTGAGCCAGTCGCAATCAGCTGGCCCGTGGGGTTCCAAGCAAGAGTGCGGATCCTGTGGTCCCAGACCGTTGTCAGTAAATGAGCGATAGCCCCTGGCGCAAAAAGCCAGACTTACGTGTGAGAGCCTGGTCCCTTGGAGACAGGGTCTAAGTAGTTTTGGGTCTTCACGCTCCCAAACACAAATGCAAAGTGATCCTTGTGTAGGAGCTCGCGACGCGGAGCGGGCGCCATCTCTTCGTCTTCCTCCTCTAGCAATTGGCGCGAGACTGGACTACCTGCATTCGAACCAGCGGCAGAAGCAGTAGCAGAAGTAGAAGCGGTAGAACTTAGAAGCTCAGGCTGGATGCTATTCGAAGAATGATGGACAGACGGAGAGTACTCAGATACCGCCTCTGGGAGGCCCGATACTGCCGGGGGATCGTTATCGGGTGCCGCCATCACGATATCCGCCTCAGGCACCCAACATTTTCTGCCTTATTAGTTCGGGTCCAATTTGCGTATTTGCGTTTCAATCGCCAAAACAAAAAAAAAAAGAAAGAAAAGAAAAGAAATTAGGATAAAAGGAAGCGACAAGTGAGGAACCAGTGAGTTCTGTAATTTTCCGGGTCTCACCGTTTGGCACGGCACCTAGAGGGGAGAAATGCGTTCTACACGTTGTATACCAAGGAACACCACCAGGAACTATGCATGTATGTCATAAGACCTAAAGTTGTTTAGGTTGCAATTGGCACATTATAGTTACTTTAAAGTTATTCTATGCATCTTGTTTATTCCAGTGCTGTGTATGTTGGTAGACTTTGCATTCTAATTCACAGTATAGTTATATTCTAATGGATAGCATAATTTTTTTGGCTCTATATATACATGGTTACATAATGAAAGCCGTTTGAGGAAATTTCAATATAGTAGAATTAGAAGGAAACTCCAGGTTTAGGTATCTCTCACAAGTTGACATAAAAGCACTACATTGAGCCATTATACAGGTTACAGTTTCGAGGCTGTTGATATTTATTGATACATATTATCTTGATTCATATATGCCTTCGAATTCAATACATCTAGTACCTCTACAATATTCCTATATTGTTACCTAGACGTTGTGAAAATACTCCAAATTCCAATTCAACAGTTGAATGTGGAAGCTTTGATAGCTGCAGCCTTATGGGTCCGATAAGCCCGAGCTTAATCGGACCTCACCCTTCGGCTGAAAAATTGACCCTGCAGAATTCAAGAGCTTCAATTGTCAACATTAAGCATCACTTCGAAGACTATCAGAGAAAGCATGTTTGAAGAAGTGGACGATGCGTCGCGTCGTGAAAAGTGCTTCACTACCATCGCTCAGCTGCCGGCATTCATCGACCCAAAGCAGATCCCGGGCAAGAGATTGCCCTTTTCAACGATTCAAAATCATGCATTCGTACACTCAGTAGGTGGCCTGTGGCTTGCCTTGAGAAATGGAAGGTCATTGGACTGATCATTGGGTATAGGTCGAGGTTATCTTGCCCAAGGAGTTTTACTTGCAGATCAAGCCGTCGCTCGAGAGCAAACTAGAAAAACCTCGATATGCACGAGTCTTCATGGCTCCTTCGGCTCTGCTTGAGCATGATTTCTTCAATACATATATCAAATCAGGTATTTTTGTCTCCGCCGGATCAGTCCAAAAGCTCTTCCATATTTGAGTGGCCCTCAGTTGGCACCAGACCGCTTTTGTGCCCAGAGAGACCACTTTCTCGAAGACGGCAGACTGACCTGAACTGACTTGGGACATAGGGAATATATTGATGATATCCGAAGGACGTTCAGGATCCGATAATGTCTTCACACTCCGAGATGGTTCGTTCTCCTGAAGCTGTGATTGGAAGGGTCTTGTCGTTGCGGAGCCGAGAATTGACTCGAATGGAAACAGGGGTACTTCGAATGGAACTAGGAAAGGAGATCTATGAGCGAACAGGTCTCACAGGCAAGCCTTGTCGCAGCGGCGGCAGAAAACATGCCAAAGAAAGATTCTGTGTGTGCAACCAGAGCAAATGGGCTCGGCGAATATTTACTAATTATGTTGTCAGTGGTAGAATTGAACTTGCGGCTGCCCTCCATGTTACATGGCAAGAAAGGCTTCGAAAGAATCGTATGGGCATTCACCAATGTTCTGACTCAATCAATGGCCTGGCTCTTCCACGACCTGGAAAGCAATCCTGGTCAGGATGAAGGTGATTATGGCCCGAATCCGAAAAGGGAAATAGCAATAACTTACTAAAAGTTGTAGCAGGAACCAAGCCGATCAATAAGGTCCAACCGCAGTTGATTACCTGCGAGCCACAGGAAATTGATCACGAGCAAATAATCACTCCGCCGTTTTTTAACGAAAAGGGGAAAGTACTTGAGAAAATGTCGGAAGGTGATCTGCAGGAACACTGTGGCTCCCTGTCCGAATGGCTTGCCATGGTCCAGATGGCTTCCCCCCGGTTATCTGGGGAAGATGACGTCGATCCGTACCTGAGTCGTTATGCAGTTCCAGACGCAGATGGAAGCCAGACCTCTGATTTGATGAGCTTAAAATGGCACGGTTTGATATCGTCCCGTTGGATCATGCAGCTGTTCCTGAATCTATTGTGAGTTCCGAATGTTCCCTATGGTATTCTGGTTGAGAACTGACGTCCAATAGGCAAAGCAAGGCTAGCAATCTATCCTGGTTTGCGCTTGCCGTCGCTACTTTGGGCAAAGAGGCCGTGGAGGGAAGGGACGGCTTCACGGTTATGGTCCTTCCTAGGGAACCTAGTGAACCTGAACCCAAACAAACAGAAGAATCTCAGGATAGCAAACGAACCAGTGGATCTGATGGTCGTATGACTCTATGTTGGGAGTTGATGGGGGCATCGGTGACCGAACCCTGACCTAACCCTGTGCCCTTTGTCGACTCACACCCCATGGGGGATTTCTTCAGGGCTTCATCCACACCAACCCCATTATCTTGCCCTGGAGAGAACACACCACGCAGCTTCCCACAATCCTCTTCATTCTTCTTCTTCTTCCTTCCTTCCGTCTTCCTTTCTCCTTCCTTCCTTCCCCATACTCGCATTTTCTTCCCCATCCATTATCCATTCATCCATTACCCATTCATAGCTACAAAATACAATTAGCTATTCCATAGTCGTTGCTCTGAGAGTCTTCCACTCGTTCAGCAATTGACACACTTCATTCATATCTTCTATCAATTTTCATGTTTCTGCACCTTCCTTGACTCTACAATCTACCTGTACTATCATTCACATTCTCTTTTCATCCCATCATTCGTTATGGAGCCTACTCAGTTTTTTACCGACGCATTTATCGAGGAGCCTTCTGAGAAAGCTCCAAATAAGGCTACCACCGACGCCCTTGCCGATGCGCCTTATGATGAAGATCCACAGCAGGCTATCTTGGCCCTCGACGAATGGAAAGTGCCTGCGAAGATTTTCCGCGCTGATGGTTCCTGCATGACCCTCTGGGAACTTGCTCGTGCTAATGGTAAATTACATCCTCCTGATTTAGGATTATCGGACTGAACTGACTTGTGTTCCTAGGATATCGCTTCGAAGGAGACCCCAATGAGACTCCCGGCTCTACCTTTGACAAGGCCTTTCTTGAACTCGGTGTTGACCCTGTCATTGGTCCAGCGACTGAGGATCACCTTGAGCTTGACCCTGAATCATCTACTCCCATCGTGGTTGACGAGGTTGATGACGTGACCCCACTGAGCGCCTGCACCAACCAGCCGACAGTCTATCCGCTGGATACCCTCAACTCCCTCGAGAACGCCGACCTGGGTCCTCCCCTTGCGGTCGTTCAAGTTACTCCCACCAACAATGCTCCAACCACCCAAAACGCTCCGGTCACCATTGATACAGCCGCTGAAGTCGCTCCTGTCACTGCTGCTCCGGTCACCCAAGTCGCTACTTCAGTCACCCAACACACTCCGATCGTTGATCCAGCTGTTCAACTCACTGCTGCCACTGAGGCCTCGGTTACTCAAGTCACCCCTCCAACTAGCCAAGCCACCCATGTTGTTCCAGTCGCCAATGCTGCCCCGGTCGCCCAAGTCGCTCCTCCCACCTCCGGTACAGCAACTGGCACGGTCAAGGTTTTTGCTTTGCCACAAGCCAAATCGCGCACTCAGCCACCCAAGCAGAAAGGCAAGCGGGTTCCCAAGAGGAAACAAGATGATGCGCTACACAAAAAACAGAAGAAGACAAAGGCCCAAAGCACCCCACGCAAGGCGAAAGGGAAGACAACTTCAGTCCCAGTCACACCACCTCAGAAGATTGCGCCTGCCCCGATGGCACAGGCGCCTGCTCCAATCCGTTTCCTCGCCCCGAAGACTCCTGTCCCTGCTCCGGAAACTTCTGTCCCTGCCTCGATGACTCCAGTGCCGGCGGGCCATCCCAGCCAGCAGCAGCAGCTTCAACTTGAAGAACGTCTCCGAAATCAAGAGCAGTATCTTCGTATTGAATGGAAGCAACTTCAGCAGCAGGCTGCTCATCTCAAACGCCAGCCGCGCGGAGATCCACAGCAGCTTCAGATCTACGAACAGCAGCGTCAGATCAACGAACAGCAGTTTAAGCTGTGCCATCAAAAGGTCTTGCAGCACAAAGAGCAGGTCCGTCAATACCGGTGTCAGCAACAGAAGCAGCATGCGATGCAACAACGCCAGCGATCCCAAGCTGCAGCGACTCAGCAAGCTCAGCAGCCCAACCACCAAATGCAAGCAGTTTATCCCACCCCTTCCAAGGAGCGCATGCAGTCTTCCATGCACCAAATCCAGCAACTTCAGGCGCCAGCGGCTCAGCAAGCTCAGCAGCCCATCCATCAGCAGCTCCGAGGTTCACCGGCTCAGCAAGTCCAACAGCCCACCCCTCCTAAGGAGCACATGCAGTCTTCCATGCACCAAATCCAGCAACTTCAGGCGCCAGCGGTTCAGCAAGCTCAGCAGCCAACCCCCCCAAATGCAAGCAGTGTATCCCACCCCTCCTAAGGGACGCATGCAATCTGTGATGCACCAAACCAACCAAATCCAGGCGTTAGCGGCTCGGCAAGTTCAGCAGCCCAGCCACCAAATTCAAGCAGTGTATCCTACCCCTCCTAAGGAGCGCATGCAGTCTTTCATGCACCAAACCCAGCAGCTCCAAGGCTCAGCGGCTCAGCAAGTTCAGCAACCCATCAACCAGCAGTTTCAAGGTTCACCGGCTCAGGTCCAGCAGCCCACCCCTCAAATGCAAGCAGTGTATCCCACCCCTCCTAAGGAACGCATGCGGTCTTTCATGCACCAAACCCAGCAGCTCCAAGGCCCAGCGGCTCAGCAAGTTCAGCAGCCCACCCACCAAATTCAGGGGGCTTATTCTACGCCTTCTAAGGAGCGCATGCAGTCTATGATGCAACAAACCCAGCAACTCCAAGTTTCAGCTCAGCAAGTTCAGCAACGCACCCACCAAATGCAGGGAATATATTCCACCCCTACCAAGGAGCGCAAGCAGTCTGTTTCTTCCCTTTCTGCCGCTTCGCCCAGCAAGAGAACTTTCGAGTTTATGGAGAACATTGTGCCTAGCAACTTTGTGGCCAACCCAGACAATCATGCGCGATGGACTGTTAGCCCTAACGGCAACCAAACCTACTTGAACGGACCCCAGGCGAAGAAGGCACGAGTTTCTACGAAGTAGAATCGGACAGAGATGGTGTTTGTCCGGCACGGCTGTGAAGTTTTCTTTCTGTCTTTTCTCTTTTTTTCTCCCCGAAGGATCATGGTGAGGTGTTGAGAACGAGGTCTTTGCTTTTTGTGAATGAGTTAAATATTTCGAAGGGGGATTTGTTTATGCGGAGGATTCCAAGCTTCTGACCACGGTGTTACAGTAGGTACACATGGATTGTAGCCTACATGAATGCAATTTCTCATTCATCACTTTCTACTGTAGATTCGATTAATAGAGTCTTCATGCATAGTATTTACGAGAAGAGCAGGTGTTTCTAAGGTGGGCCCGGAAGAGCTTGGAAGCAATCTTGAAAAGCAAATGAGGTCTCCAAAGCCAATCCTGATCATGAAGGCACTTTTTCTACAGATAACGAAAGAGAACGATCCGAAAGCCATATCCCCAAGCACATTTGACAGCCAATAACCAACAGGCTGCAGTGTTAGGCAATAGCCAGAGCGTACAGGATGTCCAATGTATTCGCCAAGCCCAAAACATAACATTTGCAAGACGAGTGGCTGTATCGGCGCGCCAAGTCGTATGAGATAAAACAGAACGCCTCCATTTGCATTTAAACACTGAATAAGAGAAAAAAAAACCTTGATTGAAACATGGTACGTTAGCCCGTCAGGTCATTCACTATGTCTCGCAGGATGGGCCGGTTCCCAACCACCTTCGTGCCGTTGAACAACTTTGCACCTGTCTTTGAAGGCTTCCGAAGGCCGGGCGCTGCTTGTCGGGAACCTAGTGGGCTCAATGGTTCACGGGAAAGACGAGAAGAAGGTGATTTGTTCTTGCCCCTACCTTTGCCCTTCGCAGAGCCAGGAGTCGAGGCCGCACCCGGGGACATGAGCTGCGACTGCGTGGTACAGGAAGGGAAGAAATGTTTGTCTATCGCTCCGCTGGGCAAGTTATAAACCCAGTCTTTGCCTTCCATCAGACGCACGTATTTGTAGAGGAGCTCGTTACCGTCACGGAGAGTGGATCTGCTGCCGACAACCAGGAGCTTGGTCTGGGCACGGGTGAAAGCGACATTGACACGACGCCAGTCACGAAGGAGCTCGCCGACGTTGTTTTCAGCGTTACTGCGGACGCAGCTCAGGATAATAACCTCTTTGTCGCGGCCTTGGAACTTGTCTGTAGTGTGCATTTCCAGATCCGGGGTGTAGCTTCGCAGGCTCTGGCGAAGGAGCGAGAGTTGGCTGCGGTAGAAGGTAATCACACCAATGTTGCGGGCGGGAGTACCGCAGGCAATGAATGACTCCACAAGTTGCGAGCAGAGGAAGACCTCCATGTGGTTCACGACTCGATTTCCCTGTGCTATCTCGAGGGCTGCAGGGCCGATGGGATCGGTGTTGACCAGTCGCGTTTTTGCGGATGGCCTCAGTAAGTCTTGGAGCCAGCAGGCGTTACTGAGTGTACCCGGGCAGATCTCTCGCTGGGATTGTGACTGAGCATGGCTGAAGTCGTCGACATGGAATTTATCGAGGGCGTTGATGTTGGGTATATCCAAAGATCGGGCTGCTACCTGCGGCGTGCCGCATTTGAGACGGCCCGAATAGATCAGAGTGTTGGAAAGTAGCATGAGTTCCTCACACATGCGGTACTGGTGCTCTAGGTTGACAACCGAATCTGGTTGTGCATCTGAGAGTAGTTTGAAGAGACTGACATCAAGTCCTCCTTCCTGAGCCGCTTTATTCTGCACAAGCGGCGGCAATTGATAGTGGTCACCGACCAGGATGAAAGTCCTTGCCATACGAATCGGGCCGAGGCAGACTGGGAGCGTGATCTGTGACGCCTCATCCACAATACAATAGTCAAAGATGCGTTGATTGAAAATGTTATGGTTGACTCCGAGACATGTAGTGGCAACGACCTGCGGCTTTTCGTATGAATCCTTGAGTTCTTCAATGGTTGATTTTGGGATTGCGGCAAGATCAGCAAATTCCTGGACATCTGGATGAACTTTGGCGGTTGCACCTATACGCAGCACACGAATGTTGTCGTCTCGAATCTTCAGCAGAATGTTGTCAACTGCAGTGTGAGTGTAAGATGTAAGAAGAACACTCCTGCCTTGTGCGACAAGGGCCCTAATAATATGGGCAATGGTTGTGGTCTTTCCAGTCCCTGGCATTCCAAGGACAAGAGCATAGTCTTTGGCACTCATCACTTTGTCAATGGCTTGTCTTTGATCAACGTTAAGATTGCCAGGATCGGAGATCGCGTATGAAGATGATGTTGTCTTGAAGGCGGGTGCCTGCCCCTCAACAATGAGCCGTCGAAGCTGTCTCGCTTGGAACAAGTCTTTATCCATCATACAAATGAGGTTGTTTCGAACAATGGCCATGCCGTTGCTAAACTCATCTTTGTCGATCCGGTAAACCAGCTGTTCACCTGGGTCTTCCAGAGCAGCAGGCTCTTCTTTCCCGACCTCCATGATTCCTCTGAAAGACTGATTTGTGACTGCATCGAAGCCAGCCGTCCTTGATCGTGCATTGTGAAGTTTCCGGTCCACGCCAACCTTGATGTGTGATGAACTAGTATGCACCACGTATCCGTTGGCAAGAGCAAAATGGCCCTTTTCATCCGAAATGACAATCGGTTCACCCACAGTTATTTGAGATTCAGCAAAGGAGAAACCAGGAGACGCTTGTCTTTTGACGAACGTATAATGGTAGCGATTTATCTTTGTCCCAGTGTTCTCTTCATACACAGAATTCGGATCAATAACAACATCCCCGAAGCATCGACCCAGGGCTTCTCGTTCGCTGCTCAGCAATGTCCAAAGTTCTCGCCGGAACTTCACGAGATTACCTTCTTCTTTGGTCAGAAGTTCATCCCATTTACGAAAGAAGTCCCGATCACCGTTGTTCAGATGACCGACAGCTGCATCGAAATCCTCACCAAGTGCGCTGGTCTCGCCATCGCCATCCTCGGAGAGCTTATGATAGATGAGGCAAGGGGTCCTGGCATAGCATCGAATACATTGGCGGGCTTTCCTCAACATCGGTGGAAGCTGTTGCCTTTCGCGAATATAGCCAGCGAGGTGATTGCGCACCTGGATCATCTGGAGCAGTTCGTGTCGGATCCCACGGATACTGAGTGTTTTTGTTAACTCGAGGTAGTAGAGAAGCCCGAATGTGACATCGATATCTGCAACAATTATAAGCAACTGGTCAACTAGCTGAAAGACGATTGGAGGCTCTGAAGGACATCTCATGACTTACCATAGCGATCCGACATGAGTAAAGTGTATAGAGCTGTTTGAGCCCTATGGGACTGGTTTGTATCCCTTCGCCCAGTCTTGAGCTCCAGCGGGACCACCAGGTTCTTCTCCATTTTATCTTCACGACAAGTGACTTGGACGGTCGCATCGATGTTGCCTTTCAGGCCATACATTGGGGACCAGATGTGCTCCTCTACCTCGAGCAATTTGTTGATACTCAAGTTCAGCTTAGAGTTATTGCGGTCTTCAACCATAGACTTGGCCTATTGATCTTGATTAGCGAAGTTTCTTGGCCGAAAGAGGCCTCAAATCGGCTGTGAGACATACCTGTGGCTTGAGATGCAGGAAAGCGTCTGCCCAGTCGAGAACAGCAGGCATCCTGCTCATGAGATATTCAACAGCTTCAGGGACACTCATTTGAATCGAGTACAGCTCTTCAATGTGTCTGCCCATGACGGTTTCGACCAATGTCTTCAATGACTCCATATCCCATTGGTTCGCTTTGAGGGCCTCTTGAAAAACTTCGTGGAAAAACACTCCGAAGGCTTGCGGTCTCTCGAGTGCGGCAATGACTTTGACTCGATCTTGAAGGACAGCTCGTCGCTGGCAGTCTATCGAGTCTGCTACGACGGTAGCGGAAATGAGATGGTCGGGATGAAGAATGATCATGTGGTTCAAATTATCCACAACACATTGGCCAGCTGCGTTGAAGTCCCCGACCAGGTGGATATACGAGTCTTTGCTGCAGGGAGTGTCAAACCATGACTCTCGCAAGCTAATAGTCTTCCGCTCTCGGGTTCTCTCGTCTTCAACTAGCAAACTCTGTACTTAAAGTCAGCGGACGGGACTAGATCCGGGGCAAGGGCAAGGTATCTAACCTGCTCTGGCTGGGTACGTCCTTTCGGAGTAACATATGTGCTCTTCGTGATGTCAACGACCTGGTAACGTTTGATAGCTTGTCGACCTTTTAGGTTCTATTTGTTTTGACTGTCTTAGCATATATCTAGAAATTAAGCGACTAAGAGTGACTAACATAAGCGGGTCCTCCTTCACCTGCTTGCTTCATAGTTTGCTCAATGGCCTCCAGATCAAAATCATCATCAAACTCATCATCCGATGATGCCACCTCAGGTTTGACAGGTGCAGCGGTTGGGGGTTTGCTATGCATACTGCCATTCACCGGGGCATTCATTGCATCTGGCTTCTGCAGAGATGGCCCAGTAGTTGTTGGCTTTGATGGATTGACCGGAACGGGCTTAGTGTCACATTTTGCAAGTATTTCCTGCAAGTTGTCAGGCAGATCGTCATATTCATCCTCATCAAAGTCATCGAATTCGTCGCTTTTTGTTTCGTTAGTCGTAGTATTATGGGCTATGGGTATGGCAGGTTTGCTGTCGAGAATTGGATTCTTTTTGGGTTGCCATGAAGGAGACTTTTCTGCGTTAAGGGCAGCCCAGCCAGAAGATCCCAGAGAAGCAAACTCATTAGATGCATGTGCCGGCTCAATGAAAGGATCCTCCGAGGCATCGGCCAGGTCCATCAGACCTTGGTCAAGATCATCGTCTCCGAACTCGGAGGACGACTCTTGAAGGACAGGCAAGTTCCCAGGTCCTACTTTGTCCAGCGGTGCAGCACATGGGGATATGGCGGTTTCTTCGTCGGCCTTATGAAGCCTATGGTCCTTCGTGGGTGAAGACGATCGACACCTTCGCGCATCCATATGTTGACGCAGAGGCGACGATCCAGGTGGAGCCGCATCGGCAGGGCCATGTGTATACTTCTCTCGATCTTCTCCATAAGATAGTTGATCCTTGAGGACTTTGGTTTCCCAGACTCGACATTGCTGCTGGTTCGTTGAAATGTGCCGCGATTGGGACCAGCATCTAGTCTATTGACTCGTCGTCGTTTTGTTCGAGAGGTAGGGAAATCGGTAGTGCAGCTAATCGCGCGTCTCAGCCCAGACGAATCTCGACTTTTTCTGCCCGAACCTGGTGTCTGGGGCGAAGAGGAAAGAAGATTTGCGAACCGTGGCGGTGGAAGGTCGTCCGGGCCATCGACCATGTTTTTATCCATGTAGTTATTCCACAATTCAGCGGCCATATCATGCTGTGGTGTCTTGAAAAGGGCTTGTATCGAATGAAGATCAAGAGGTTCTTTTTGCACTTTCTTCTTATTCCCGTTCGAGGGAGAGCCAGCAGGCGAAGAACTGTGCCGGCGCTTCCTGCGGCGACTCCCTGGTGTCTGGGACGAGGTGTCTGGGTTTGAGCTGGCAGGCACATGCTGCCAGATGACGTGCTCGACTGGCGTCACCTCCGGGCCCGGGGCAGGATCAAACGAATCCTCAGCGTTGCTGATCAAATCCGCCAGAGGTATCCTGTTTCCCGGAGTCTGAGGGCATTCTTTAATCGGCTTTGGTTCTTGTACTTGGGATTCAGATGCTTGAGCGTCATGGGACGGAGGACATCCTTTGCCAGAAGACGTCTGCATCAACCCTGGCACACTATTGGAGCCCGAGTGTTCATGTTCTTTGCTCCCATTAACCAATTTCGTCTCGTCTTTCGAGGTAGCGCCGTCGGGAACTCCTTCGCCTTCTTGGAAGCGAAACGCGTTCAATTTTGTTCGTGAGTTTGAGGATATGGGGTATGCATTATTTGTTGCCATTGCTTCGATTCGGAAATATCCAATGACGCGTTCAAAATTGGTAAGGATACATTCCGCGGGAAGCTGGAGCAGGACAACGTCAGAAATGGGGGTATATTGGGTGTTTGAGATGAAACGTACCAGTTAAAATATGGTATTTACCGGTTCAATTACTTCAGATTTTTGTGCATATGCAAAGATGAAACGAATGGCGAGTCCAGCGCCTTGTTGGCGGGCATGGGGAGACGGCCAGATGTGATAAGAACGCGTCGCGTGTTTATTGCTGACACCTATTTTCCAAGGCAGGAGCGTATCTCTGCCTGAAATACCAGGCATAAAGGCGGACAAGAAAATTGCCCAATGTAGACTAGCGCGATAACTGGACAGCTTCCCGGCCTTTTACGGCTTCAACATCAACCCGCCGAAGCACCCCTCCACTCCCCTGCAAGAGGCAAACATATCAATTGAGATTGTCCTTGCGATTTGAATTTAAGAGGATATTCTGTCCCTTGTGACTCACGCCAATTTCCTCACACGCCAGTGTCCCTTCGGTCGGCCTAAACCCTCTCTTACCCCCATCTTCAAGATGACTGCCCGGCCATTGTCGCACATCCTCCGTGCGCGCTGCCTGCCTCGCCAGCCCCAGAACACCCAGGCATTCTCAACTCGATCCAGTCTCCGTGCCGCGGACCACGGTGACCACTATGATCCTCCCACCGGCTGGCTGTTCGGTGTCAAGCCCGGCCAGAAGTACGTGAAGGAAGGCTGGGAGAACATTTGGTACTATGGATTCATTGGAAGCTTTTTGGTCGCTGGTGTCGCATACGTTTTCAAGCCCGATACCTCGTATGTACAACCCCTATCCCGATCTAGCGCCTCAATATTGGCGTCTTATGTTCCTCGCACAACTGGAATATTGACAATTGCAATAGTATACAAACTTGGGCTCTTGAAGAAGCCCGACGGAGACTGGAAGCTGAGGGCATCCTCGAGGACCCTGACAAGGTCAAGAAATAAACGCCAAATTTGTACGCTGTACATAGAGATCAAAGAGGGACTATTTCTATTTATGCCTGTACTACCTGCAACGGCAGATATGATGTTCCGGTCTCGTTCTTAGACAGGTTTTCTTTTGCATGCTCATCTATTTTCGTTTTTTTCCTTGTTGTATCACTTTACACTTTTTCGAAGTTTCTTTACCGTCATGTTGGTTATAGGTGCTCTGGTCGCAAAAAATGCTTATAATTCGCACTGAGTACATCATGAAATGATTTAAGTTAAAGCAGCATGAACTCTGATATCTAATAGGTCTTTGCGAAATGTACTGGGGAAGTAGAAGCGATTGGTATTCGCCTCCTCACTGTTCACATGACGTCCTCAGATCTCAGGATAAAGATCATTTCTCCGAAGCAAGGGCATTTCACGCCTAATCTTTGCCACAAGATCGAGATCAATGTCGGCAGTCGCAATTTGTGGTTCTCGGTGCTCATCTCCCAGCTTTGCTACCACTTCACCCCACGGGTTGACGATAATAGAATGACCATAGCTTCGTCTCTTCTCGTTATGGGGACCTGCCTGGGCAGCTGCAATCACATATGACTGGGTCTCAATAGCTCTTGCTCGTAGCAAAGGCTCCCAATGAGCCTTTCCCGTTGGAACAGTGAATGCTGATGGATATGTGATGATTTCAGCATCCTTCCGCCTCAATGCCAGGCCGATCTCTGGAAAACGCAACTAGATAATCGAGCACGAGTAAGACGTTGAACCCGCTGGTGTCCGATGTAATCCCAACATGCATTGTACTTACATCAAAACAAATGCTGAGACCAACACGTCCTATAGGAGTTTCAAACGGCGTTGGAATTTGTTGTCCTGGCTGGACGCTCCTAGATAGTTGAAGGTCAGCGAAGGGTAAGTCAACTATCGGATCTTGTATCGAAAGATAGGAAAATCTTACGCGCTCTCCTTGAGCACAGGTCCATCTTTGATATCGACATCAAACATATGGATTTTCTGGTATTTTTGGGTAATGATTCCCTTGTCGTCGATCCAGATCAATAAATTCTTGAGCCTGGTTTCAGAAGCTACTTCATGAATCCCGACATTGATGTGGATATTCTGTTCCTCGGCGTCTCTCTGTAAAGATGACACAAAGCTAGTCCTCTCTTCAGACCGGGCGAGGGAATAGGATTGCTCTGCCGAGGATGCGATATAGTCCGATGCCTCGGGAAGAAACAGCACCTAACATATATGAGCTGTCTACCAGAGAGTGGGTAATAATAGAATAAATAATACTACCTTGGCACCTGCTGCAGCAGCCTTCCGAACCAACACCTTGCACTGAGCTAGATTCGAAGTTATGTTGCTAGTCGAGCATAGCTGCCCCACGGCCTATATCAAAACAAGGTTGTCAGACCAGTGGCTCACGCCCAATGGATGGTGCACATACTGCTAAAACCATAGTGATCAGATTTTGGAATCAGAAATGGGTCTAAAAACAAGATATTTACGAGGAAGTCTGTCTGTTGTAGCAATCAAATGGCATCTTTCGACCCCAAAGTGACGAGCCCGTATGCTGACTCAGCTAGTTATCGCGATGATCAGCGATAACCTTTCTTCCCGCCAAGAACTCTCACCTCGGATCTTTCACAAGACACGCAAGTTTTGACGGATTCAGCAACTGCTAGACGGTAGAATTTTATCGTCGCAATGAAGAGTTTAAGGAGAGACTTGTCTGCCAACCCGCAGGCCGCAAATGTTACCAGCAAGGTCTTCGTTAGGTCCACGAAAAGTGGAAAGGTGCAAAAGATTGTCCGCGAGCTCTATTTGAGAGAAGATATTCCTTGCTCTTCTAAGCTCTGCTCACAATGCCCGACGATTGCGCCTGCTGATGCCAATGGAAACAGTAAGTAAATTATTACGGTGATGGCCAAGTAAGTTGCTAATGCGAAACAGTTGCGCCGTTCATCCTATCCGATCGCCCCGCCGGCACAACTGCATTCCCGCGAGGCCACTACCTTGTCCCCGATACAAATGCGCTGCTTAATGGAATGGATCTTTTCGAGCACACTGGGGCCTTTTACGATGTGATTGTCCTCCAGACCGTCCTCGAGGAATTGAGAAACCGATCACTACCACTTTACAACCGTCTTCTAGCCCTCGTCAAGTCAGACGAAAAGCGCTTCTACCTCTTTTTCAATGAGTTCCGCCGAGAGACTCATGTTCGGAGAGGACCGGAGGAAACAATCAACGACAGAAACGACCGCGCTGTGCGCATGGTAGCAAGCTGGTACGGTTCCCACCTGCAACAATCAGCGAAGAAGGGCAAGAAAGAGAAGGCGATCCCGGCAATTGTGGTCGTAACCGATGACAAGGAGAACCTTCGGAAATGCAAGGAAGAAAATGTGACGGCCTTGTCGCTATCCGACTATGTCTCCGGCTTGGAGGGGTCCGAAATGTTGCTGGATATGATCAGCGAGTCAAAGGATGCGCGAGATTCCAAAGAAACAACCCGCGGGCAATTATTCTACCCTGAATATTTCTCAATGTCAAAACTCACAACTGGCCTGCGAGCCGGGACATTGCACCAAGGAGTGTTCAATGTTTCTCCTTACAACTACCTGGAAGCCTCCGTCAAGACCGCAGCTTTCGATAAACCTCTTCTTATTCTGGGCCGCGATAACAGTAACCGCGCTATTGCAGGTGACTCTGTCGTGGTTGAAGTACTGCCACAGGACCAGTGGAAGAGCCCCTCGACTAAGATCGTGGACGAGGAGGCCGTGACCCGTAATGATAACCCTGATACTGAAGAGACTGAGGCTGTGGTGACGGATAGAGAACGCAAAGCTCTCCAGGAAGAAGTCAAAAAGGCCCATGGCAAGCACGCGGAGGGCAGGCCACAACCTACTGCCAAGGTCGTTGGTGTGATCAAGCGCAGCTGGCGTCAATACGTTGGTCACGTCGACACGAATTCTACTGGCTCACAGGCCTCTGGCAGACGGCAACAAAACGTTTTCTTGCTGCCCATGGACAAGCGTATCCCGAAGATCAGAGTGCGCACAAGACAGGCCAGCGATATTCTCGGTCAGCGTATTCTTGTCACTATCGATTCTTGGGATCGCGATTCTAGATACCCTACTGGCCACTTCATCCGGGCTCTGGGAGAGCTCGAAACGAAGGGGGCCGAGACCGAGGCTCTATTGCTTGAATATGATGTGCAGTACAAACCCTTCCCGAAGTCTGTATTGGACTGTCTCCCATCCGAAGGACATGATTGGAAGGTCCCAGTCTCGAAGGAAGACAAGGGCTGGAACGGCCGGAAAGATCTTCGAGACTTGCTTATTTGCAGTATCGATCCACCCGGCTGTCAGGATATTGACGACGCACTTCATGCGCGTGTCCTGCCAAATGGAAACTATGAGGTCGGTGTCCACATTGCGGATGTGTCGCATTTCGTCAAGCCCAACAACCCAATGGATCTCGAGGCTAGTGTTCGTGGAACCACTGTTTACCTAGTTGATAAGCGTATCGACATGCTCCCTCATCTTCTTGGTACAGATCTGTGCTCTCTCAAGCCCTATGTTGAACGATATGCCTTCTCAGTTCTGTGGGAGATGACACCTGATGCCGAGATAGTGTCTTCGAATTTCACCAAGTCTGTCATTCGTTCCCGGGAAGCATTCAGCTACGAACAAGCTCAGTTACGCATCGACGACAAATCACAGCAGGACGAGCTAACCGAAAGCATGCGCGCTCTCTTGAAATTCTCCAAGGTTCTCCGTCAGAAGCGTATGGACGCTGGTGCCTTGAACCTTGCGTCCCCGGAAGTCCGCATTGAGAGCGAGGGTGACGAAGTGGGCGATCCTTTGACAGATGTCAAGACTAAGGCTATGCTTGACACTAATAGCCTGGTCGAAGAGTTTATGCTTCTCGCCAATATCACTGTTGGCTCGAAGATCTACGAGTCATTTTCTCAGACTGCCTTGCTTCGTCGACACGCCACTCCCCCGCCTCAGAATTTCGAGGACCTTCAAAATCAACTTTCGAAGAAGCGGAACATGGAGCTTGATGTCTCCAGCTCGCGAGCTCTGGCTGATTCCTTGGATCGCTGCGTCGATCCCAATAACCCGTTCTTCAACACCCTGGTCCGTATTTTGGCGACCCGCTGCATGACCTCTGCCGAATACTTCTGCGCGGGTGCGTTTACCGAATCTGAATTCCGTCATTATGGTCTCGCCTCACCCATCTACACTCATTTCACTTCGCCCATTCGACGATATGCCGACCTGATGGTCCACCGGCAATTAGCTTCTGCCATTGGATATGAGGGCGAGGATGGACACGCAGTCATCGAGGGTGTCACCACCCGCAACAAGCTCGAAGACATCTGCCGGAACATCAACGTCCGTCACCGCAATGCCCAGCATGCCGGCCGCGCTAGTATTGAATACTACGTGGGTCAGGCTCTCAAGGCCCGCGGAGAGAAGATGGCCGCCGACGGGGTCGATGCAGGTATTGAAGAAGAAGGATATGTGATGCGAGTGTTCGAGAACGGTGTTGTTATCTTCGTTCCCCGATTCGGCATTGAAGGCGTCGTTCGTCTGGAGGACTTCGTCTTGCCCGGTGAATCCGGAGCTCGTTCCGTGGCCGAAAGACGGGAGCTAGCTCCTCATCGCACCACGGAGTTTGATAGCGAGGAATACACCCTTCGTGTGGAAGAGAAGGGTCACCCGGAGAAGGAACGCAGTGTGACTGTCGAACTCTTCCAAAAGGTTCGTGTCAATGTCAGCTCTGTCAAGGAAGAGGGTCGTGGCGCCGGCAAGAGAAGGGTCCGGATTCTGGTTACGGAGGCATGAACAAAAGGCTACATCCATGTAGATTACATCTAGTGTTAAAACGGCGTTCAAATCAAATGAATGGCAGACGATTGTCTATTTTTGTATGTTCATTTTGTCTTGCATATCTGTGCTCTGCGCTATGCAACTATATTTATACCTTCTTCAAAGTGATCATTCTGCGAACCAAGCTGATCGGGGCCCATAACGGAGCACCTGTTTCAGTGGCTTCCAAGGTCGGAGGAGGAGCCGCAGGGCGGTTTTCCTTCTCATTTCCACCATGAGTTCCGGTCAACGGGCCAGGCTGGACGGTGGAATCAGGGCGTCCCTGAGCAAGCTCCAACTCGCCGACTTTCCAACCACGCACGATCCACAAACATATGGAAGCGCCAACATACATGAATCCAGTAAATATCTGAACGCGCAGATATGAAGTACCTCCACCAGCACTATGGCTGCGGAGCTGAAGCGCGATAGCTTCGGAGACAGTACAAGGGGCAACAAGGGTGAGCCAGGTAATACTTAAGCCGGAAGGAAGATCTCTGATACCAATAATCTCCGCCAGCACGGGAGAAACAGTAGCCCAATACGTGCCTGCGACAGTGCCAACCAAAACCGCGAAGAAGCATACCACACCCATACTATCAGCAGAAGTCCAGATAGCGAGACAGAATAGACCGCAGAGGAAGCTGAGAAAAGTAGCGATATTAATGCGACCAAGCCGGTCACTGAACATGCCAACAAACGGACGACCGAGACCCTGACCGAGGTTGAGCAGCGCAGAGACAATACTCCCCTGGTGCGGCGAGAGACCAACGGAGAGAGCGAAGTTGGCAACACTGAACAGCAGCGCCACATAGCCGAGCATACTGAACACACCCCACCCGAGGAAGAGCAAAAACTCCGGGCGACGCAGCAGGGGCAGATGGAAAGCCGTGAATCGACTGCCGACGGCCTTATTGCGATCTCGGAGCAAGTTACAGCAGACCAGGTTCACGACGCAGGAAATGATACCCAAAATGCGGAATGCCCAGCCCAACCCATAGCGCGGGATGATGGCACCCACTGCGAGGGAGTAGATCAGGCCGCCCAGACCAGACCCGGCGGCGTTGATGCCCATCGCTACACCGCGGTGCTTGTCGAACCATTGCGGGGTGATACCGACGCTGCCCACGAAGAGGAAGCCCATGCCCCAACCGAAACAGACGCCTTGGCTGAGGAAGATGTGCCATTTCTGGGTCGCGAATGACGACCCTATTAGAGAGAGGGTTTCGAAGAAGACGCCCAGGTTGAGTACAAATCGTACACCCCATTTGTGGATCATGTGAGTAGCTAATGGGGCCACCAGAAGGGCACAGGAGATACTCAAACCGCCTGTGAAGGCGTACGATAGGGCAGATGTGTTGGGAAATACATTGTGTGAGAGGTAATGGCTCAGAAAGACCCCGTAGCTCTAGTAGTTAAACTTGTTAGTAAGATGACAGTGAAAGGGAAAATATATGACCCACGCTATTGATACCCCAGGTATGCGCATTAATCCAGAAGACACAGGCAACGCAGACCCAACCATAGCCACCGTCCGGGGCAACATCGCGCTTATATTTTTCATCTTCATCGACGTCTAGTGGTGCCGACTGCGGATGCGATCTCTGTTCCTGTTTTGCACTCTCTCGGTCCAGATCGTCCTCGCGGGAACGGATGATATCAATTGGCACATTATCTGCCATGGTAGCTCAGGTACAAGCCCAGCTTGTTTATGAGATAACGAGCTCCTGAGAAGATCGAAACTGGTTGTTGTTTCCGTCACGACATGCAAGTATGTAGTGAAAAGAAGCAAGAGACCTAAGTTAGTACGCTAACAGAAAAAGGGACTAGATTTCGACCAGTTTATCATTGGTAATAATTGGAGTCATCGGATTATCGGATTATCGGACAAAACGCCGAGTTCAAGGGAACCTTGGAAGGAACATTGTTCGTATAGAGAAAAGATGTCCAGGGCCTCGTGGTTGATTCTTCCTATTCGGCGATATTCAACCAATGAAGGAAGTTCGCAGCTACATTGCATCGAAAGCTGTGCAGCTCCCAAGTCAGGGTTGCTTGGCTGTGGGGTATCTTGTGCCGAGAAGCCGATGCGGAGAGTTCCAGTCAAGTCCCAGTCGAGGCCAAGTCGGGCAGATGTGGGGGATCTTTTTAGTCATCCCAAGGATTCAGGAATGGATGTCTAAGTTTAATTAGACAAATGTATCCATAGGGCTGAGTCTCCATCAAGTATTAACTGCTATATATTCGAAATATATGCTCCGATGTCCAATATAGGGCTTAATAGGGTTAAATAGAACCAAGCCCTTATCGACACGTGGGCAGATAAGGAATCTGAGTCATCCGTTGCCTCGCGACGGGGGGTTTGTTTGGGAGGGGGACCCAATGACGCTAGCCAGCTCAGACCGTCAAGTGTAGATCGCAACTAGACTCTTCTCATCTTAGTCCATCTTGGTCCCTCTTTCCTGTACTTATCCGTATATCTCTTCATATCCTTGATCCTTGCAATTCCATGATGCATAAACATTCCACTGGTCACAGGAAGGTCTCACCTCCTGGCCCATCCTTCATGTCCAATGATCAAGTTTGTAAGTGACTCTTTGGTCTTGCACGGATCAGAGCTGATATGAGTCAATAGCATCGTACTTGAAGGACCTGCGGGCAAATCGTCCTGCCCGTCCAACAGGATCTCGTCCATACCCGGGCAGAGCAGCCACATCAACCAGCGATCTGCCCGATAGTCTTCCTCCAAGGGCATCCTCGGCATTCTCCATGCATAAACCAGTCGAAGATGAAATTGAAGATCACCGGCGCTCAGGCAGTGCAATGTCCCATCGCCGGGCGAATTCCCATGTGCCCAGTGGCGGGGCCATGGGTCGTCCTTTAGCTCAGGAGCCACGCACGCACTCAATCCGGAAGAACGTGTTTCCAGCAGAAATTCATGCACGTACTATTCCAATCCCAGCATCTCCAGCTCTGTCGTATCGTGAAAATGGTCAACGACGACACGAAAAGGAGGAGGCACGGGCATTACGAGATGCCTTGCAGAAAATGGATATTGAGGACGACATGAGTCTTCACCAAGCAGCTCAGGATGAGGCCACAGAGCTAGTTTGGATGCATCAAAATCCTGGTCAAGCTTTCAAAAACCCTTATGCGCCATACAAAAATCCTGATGCCAACAGGCGCAGCCAGAGCCCTGTCCGAAATGATTCCCGAGCGTATAACCCCTCGACAAATAGATTTAGCCAGTCGACAGGCTCGAGTGTATCCTCCGATGGTAACTCTAGCCCCGAGTCGACGCGGAAACGATCATCTCTGGCTGGACCCTCCAAGAAGAATCTCAAAGTTAACTTTAAGCTACCTGACGAAGAACCCGAGCAGTCTGTTGCTCCCAAATCGCGAACTGTCAGCGGTGATTCATCTAAAGGAATCTTCAGGAACCCTAGCGACCAAATTTACGAAGAGCCCAATAATACTCAGAAGGAACCCGAAGCAAAACCAGACTTCTCTAAGTCTGACTCGTCGGCTTTGAAAAACAAACCACGCAACGCTCTGGGGCGTGTCCCCAAGCCATTGCCTTGGTTGCAGAATAGAGCTCACAGCAGCCCTGTGATGGATAAAATCTCCCGGTTTGAAATCCAGAAAAACCCTCCCACCCAGTCGCGTAACCCCGGCTACACTCGAAACGAAAGCGCTACTCCTCCTCCTACTCAGTCAAACAACGCCGGTTACACTAGAAATGAGCGTGCAACTCCGACTCCTCCCCTTGAAGAAAAAGATCAGTCTGTCCCCACCGAGGATGTAAGAGAGAGACGCAGCGACGATATCCGCGCAGCTACCAGCAAAAAGCGAGGAGACCGCAGTGAAAAGCTACCGATGCCTTCAGCCGTCAGTGATCGAGTCGGACGCCCAATCGTGAGCTTCGACCAAAGTTGGAAACCAACCGAGCAGCCGAAACCTGAGCGTCCAACCCTACCCGTGATTGAAGTGGCAGCACCGACCATTGAAGTCTCAGCCCCTTCAATTGAAGTCTCAGAGCCGCCTCCAGTCCCCGTGATCAATTTCCCGGACATCAAAGTACCCACTATCTCCGAGATAGAGGCTCCTTCCAAGCAATCGACCAGACCGGTGCCTCAGCCGACGAGAAACAGCCCAACTAAACCGGCTTTCCCGAAAAAGCAGGGATCTGATTCGCAGAGCCGTTGGCACTCGCCCTATACGCGATCTGGTGTCCCGACTGCAAGCTGCGAGCTTTGTACGCTTTCGATTGCCGGAAAAATTGTAACCGCCGGCGGATGTCGATTCCACCCGGAGTGCTTCACTTGTTTCCACTGCCACACAGCCCTCGAATGTGTGGCTTTCTTACCAAGAACCGGAGGCCAGCAGAGCTGAGAGATTAGAAACAGAGGCCACTGACCTTGAGGCCCGTGTGCCACGTTTCTACTGCCATCTGGATTTCCACGAGCTGTTCAGCCCCCGTTGCAAGAGCTGCAAGACCCCCATCGAAGGAGAAGTGGTAGTGGCGTGTGGTGCCGAATGGCATGTCGGCCACTTCTTCTGTGCAGAGTGCGGTGATGTATGTGTGAATTTCCTTTCTGATGATTTCGAACGCATGACAGCTAACTATTTCTCCTCGTAGCCCTTCGATTCCCAGACTCCCTTTGTCGAGAAAGATGGCTTCGCATGGTGTCTCCGCTGCCACTCGCGCCGTACCGCACCACGTTGTCTGGGCTGCAAGCAGCATGTCATGGACGAGGTTGTCATCACCGCAATTGGTGGCCAGTGGCACGAACGCTGCTTCAATTGTCACGAGTGTGGTGATGGTTTTGGTCCGGAGGGCCGATTCTTCGTTCGTGAAGGCGAGCCCAAGCGAACAGCTAAGGGCCGCATCATCGGTGGTCCCGTCCAATTGGCTATCTGTGAAAGATGTGAAGGTATTCGTCTCAAGGCGCCTGGGATGTGCTAGACTTTTGCGCCGTCTAGTCGTGGGGCTACGACCACCATGATTTAACGAGATTACAGCTTTTATGATAGATTCATGCATGATGTCGGTGTTTGATTGTTGCATCACTTGATTCTTGATTTGTCTGCATGTGTTCTACAACCGTTTTTTCAGTCCATTTCGGGAGTTTGTTCGTTTTTATGTTGTGTTTGTTAGCCAGCGAAGATTGCCAGCGATGTTGGAGTATGATGTTGAAATGCATTTAGAAAGGGTGAAAACGCCTCAAAACACCTCTCTTTTCGTCATATCATTGAGATCAATGATTCCAATAACGTTATTCTCCGTTCTAATTAGGTATCTAATTCTCTTCACTCCTTTTTCAAGCAGGCCACTCAGGATCAGCTTTGCGTCTGAAAACAGCAACATACTTGTTTCCCTTATTTCTCGTAACTTTCTTCGACTCCTCGGTCTCGTACTTCATAACCCGTACACAAGGATCAAGAGCAAGCTCCTCCTCAGAAACCCGCTCAAACAGATCCTTACTGCTCGGAGCAGGAGCCGCACCCTCCGGCTGCTCCCCATGCAGGAAATGCCGCAGAACCCAGTGGTGATACTCCTCGACATCGGTAATGGTGTAGAGCAGACCGCCGGGCCGCAAAACATACGCATACTCGGAGTTCAGAGACTCGGAGACAATACGGGCCTTGTGTTTACGGGCCTTAAAGTGCGGGTCGGGGAAACAGATGAAGATCTTGGAGAGCTGGTGGTGGCCGAAGAAGTTGGGGAGGAACTTCATAGTGTTGCTGCGGATTGCGGTGATGTTTTCGAAGTTTCCTGGGAAGATTTTCTCCGTGCCGATTTCGTCGTCGTTGGCTGGGGCGGGAGCCGTTGATTCTGTACCTTCGGGTTGTGTCGAGGCGTCTTGGGGTTCGGTTGATGATGGGTTCGCGGCTTTGTTCTTGAGGCGTTGTTGTTGGCTGCGTAGAGCGTGGATGCGAGAGCTGAGGTATTCCAGCACTGAGGTGCGGATTTCCATACCTGTGGTTTTGTTGTTAGTTTTGTGTTGCTCGTTCAGCAGAGTGCGATGTGTCTTTTTGATTCGCGGCGCTGTACTTACCGACCATCAGGGTATCTGGCAGCAATGGCGCCAGGCCAACCATCAGTCCGCCGAATCCGCATCCGATATCCACGACTTCGACCTCCTTGGTCAACTTGCGCCCTCCGCTGAGGTTCGTTTTCGAGGTATCTGGGTCCACGAATGCAGGGTAATGGGATGACCAGTCCATATGCGCGGGACTGAGGGGACTAAGTACTAGTTAGCTATCAGTTCGCGACCGGATTAGGAATTGTCGCCAGTCAAGCTCGGGAATCCCGCATAAAGTTCCCTAGAAGAGAAGACCTGACGTGAAATAGGCAAAAGAGGATACATACTACTCTAGCCGGTGGTCAGAGAAGGGATTCGCATGCGCGCGCTGGCGGAAGAATTTCTTCTGCGGCATCTTAATGACGGCATCGGTGGATTCCTGCTGGGCCTGTACATTGCGACGGTACTCTTCGCGCTTCATGCGCTTTGCAGGTATCTTTTCGGTGGCCATTTTGAATTGACAAAGGTGAAGAGAGAAATCGAAAAGGTCGAAGTCGACGAAATTGAGAAAATCCCGGCCCCACCTTTTACTCCACATTGGAGTCTCTCTTTACTTTCTCTCTTGTTCTCGACTTTCTACTCGTCTTGTCTTTTTACTTCTTTTTGGACTATCGGGGCTATTTGATATTCACTTTTCACTCTTCACTCTTTAATCCTTTCCAGCATGACAACAACACCCCCTTTCCCCTTTCCACCAACCTACAACTTCCCCCCCTTCTTCACCCCGCAACCAAACACAACAACCCGCCACTCGCAGCTCGAGAAATGGTCCTCTCTAATCCAGTCCTGGTGCCGGCACCATCGTCAATACCGTCTCTCCCTAATCGATGCTGTTGAATCCCCGCTCTTCCACAACACAGCCCTGCGCAAGCGCCTTGATCTGCGTGAGGCCCGCGCGGTCGTCGACTGGATGACCAAGAGCGAAGAGGAAGGTGGCGGTGGGCGGCGAGCGGAGTGGATCTCTGATGCTGGAGGTACGTCTTCAGTGGGGTTGGGAAATGGTGCTGCGCAGGGGCCGAAGACTGTTGCGTGGATTTGGTGGAGGAGGCCTGAGGAATGGGCGGATGTGCTAGTTGACTGGGTTGAGGGTACTGGGCAGAAGGGCTCAGTTTTGACGGTCTACGAGCTGATTCATGGAGAGGGGGCCATGTCGCAGGGTAA
This sequence comes from Penicillium mononematosum, assembly GCF_028829835.1. Classification (NCBI taxonomy): domain Eukaryota; kingdom Fungi; phylum Ascomycota; class Eurotiomycetes; order Eurotiales; family Aspergillaceae; genus Penicillium; species Penicillium mononematosum. The sequence goes on along the minus strand of NW_026643272.1, from coordinate 6,659,266 downwards.
GATTCCTCTCTTTGGTTATGGGTGATAGTGTATAGGGTTGTGCTGATCCGCGTCTACAGAGTTCCATGGCATGGATACTGATGTCATGCTGCGCTCGCTGAATGTCTTGGTCAAGAGGGGCAGGGCACAGATTTTTGGCGGTGAGGGGCAGGAGGGTGTCAAGTTCTTTTGAAGAGCTCAAGATGAGATGCTGGGATTTCTCTGAGATAAATCGTGGCTATTCGTGACAAAAACAAAGCGCTTATCATGTGCAGGTCAAAAGACATGTCAAATCACGTCGCCAATACTCCAAGCTTATACACAAAATCCATGTTCTTGGGTTGAAAGCCCTAAGTGGATAAAGGGGTGTGGACTCAATACCTTGGTATCAGTCTACTGGTCTGTGTTCTCAATCATCTCTTCAGTTAGCTCGTACTCGTCGGCAGTACGTGTCTCCTGTGACATGGCCATGTCCAGGAGCCAGTCAACTCGGACGATCCGTGGTGTCTTCTTGATATCGAGCGCCAATTGACGGAACCGAGGCCAGACTCGGGCGTGATTAGCTCCGGCGCTGCTGAGAAGAAAGACATCCTTGCGGGCAGGCTTGTCATCTTCCCCTTCGCTTTCCTCGTCGCTCTCCTCACGCCGAGAATGGTTCGCTATGGCCAGTCGGCCACGGAAAAGCATGCACTCTCCTCCGTTTGTTTCAACGATCGATTTGAATGCATCGAATCCGCCTCGAATGTCCTCAACGCAATAGATGCGATAGCCCTGCAGCATTTTATTCTTGTTCTTCTTCGCGTTTCTTGTGACAGAAGACAGGTCAAAATTGTACTTCTTCTCAGCTTCCTTATCCTCCAGAGGGAAATCGGAGGGGTCCAGCAGTTCCTCCTTCTTTAGGCAACTGGCGATAAAGTCGGTGCTCACGATCATCGGCGCATACGCGAGTGCATTGACAAATTTGGTGGTTCGTAAGATCGACGGTGCAGCCAGGTGAGTGCATCGTCTGGCATCTTGGACAACCATAATACCAAGGTCTCGAAGGCCTCGCTGTGAAATGTCAGTATATAGATCTCGAGTTAATCATGTTCATAACTGCCGTAGCCAAACAAACCTTGTCTGCATCCTCTTTCTTCTCGTTGCCCTTCCCTACCCATCTCTGGTAGCCAGTAATCAAGAGGTGCATAGCAATTGGTGGCCGAGACTTTTTCTGTCGTTTAGTCTCCACTGCTTGCTCGCCATCGCTCTCATCCTCAGCTTCAAGTGAGGCACGCTTCTTGTTCTCCTGAACCCGGCCCTCGTCTGACTTTCGTCTGCCACCGTAGATAACACCCCCCCACACGTTTCCTTTCCTTTTCATACAAGGCAAGGTCCGGGCATACTCGTGGAGTCGGGCAGTTGCTGCCTCTTTCGACTTACGGCTACTAGTCGACGACGGGGTCTCGTTCTCTTTGCCCTCGGACATGATTCGGGTTCGTGCGGGTGTTTGGATAGTTCCGCGCGACTTTCCATTGCCCTGCGGAGTACCGTGCGAAGTTTCCGAGGCATCCTCATTGGTCTTCCGTTTCTTCTCAGCGGGAGGCTGCACTGAAACCATATTTTGGTTCTTGCCCTGCATTGCGCGCCGTGGGCTATGAGCAACAGCCTCTCCGGACGAGAAAAAGACCTGTTCCAAAACATTGCGGTCGAGCTGGGTCTGGCCTGCGACTTCTCCGAGATTGGTTCGCAGAGGGAAGTGGCTGTAGCGCAGGTTTGAGGCCGGCTGTAGCTTCCATTTTGCATAACTGTCCTCCAGCCACAGGTGGTTGACAACTTCAAGGCCCCATTCCTTCGCCGCGTTGCATTTCTCACTCGTTCCATGTGCCGTAATCAGATGAGTATTTTCTTGTTTTAAGGTTTTGGTACATTCTGCACCTGCTGCTGCGATCAAATTCTCCAAGTAGATTCTTGCTTCACCAACATAATTGGACAAACTGATCTTCAAGCCTTCGAACCCGGGAATGCCACTGCGAGAGATCGGGTAGTGCAGTAGTCGTCTGAGGGGTGAAGTATATGTGTTGAATGTCATGAGGCGGTAGAGCCATGCGAGATTCCCAACGTCTATGTTCAGTCGCGATGCCGTGCGATACGCAAATCCTTCCCGGTAACGACATATTAACATGTCTGCTCCGTCGACATTTGATGTCATTGTGGCACCGCCTTGTTCGAGGACAGCTTGAATCGATTCCTGCAAGTGGGAGCCGATTCCAAGGTCCGAGGACAGCATAATGGACTTCCCTTCAAAGACACTCCGTTGGCCTGAGTTATAGGCCGAACTGGATGGCGTGGGCAGCTTAGAAGGATCCGTAGTCGATGCGCCGACCAAATCCTTATTCTCTTGCCATCGGATTGGAGTATCAGGACCCACGCGCAAGATCTCTGGATCGGGAAGTGTATATGGACGTTCATCGATTCGTCGACCAAGTTTAAGGCAGTCGTCGAACCTGTTCTCAGTCAGCGATGGTCACTGCCTGCTGTACCAAGAAAACTCACCAGTGCGGTAGTACAATCTTCACGTTCAATTTCTTCGCCTGGACAATGCGCGCCTTGTCGGAATCGGCCGTGAGGTCCACCAAGTGTGTAACCATCTGAGAGACTCTTGGAGAGTACAATCCACCTTTCGCGACAACACCGCCTATGATTGCATCCTTGTCTCCCTCGGGGATGTCGCCGCAGGTAACTACCACATCGTTCATGAACAGACGCGGGTCCGGGCTGTATTGGCGGGGGTTGGCCAATTTCCGCTTGGTCAACGAGTTATTCACCCACTGTGGCTTCACCACAGGGATCAGCGCATCGCAGGTAGTATCGTAGGCTTCGAAGTCAATTGTGGTAGAGATCAAATGGCTGAACTTGGCTACATCGGGGACTTCGGCACCAGGTTGGACAATCAGAGGCTCGCCGCCGTTTTGCTCGAGGAGAGTTGCCAGCTATGCGATTATATTCTGTCAGTCTAGTTCAGGCTATATCAGTCGCAGGAAAACACGTACCTGCTCCGCGGATTCTCTCGAGAGATCCTTGGAGCATACAATACAGAGGCAACACTGCTCGAAGAGCTTAGGCTCTCCATTTTCCGTTGCCATGGCCAAATTTGTAGATAAATTATGCGACTGAAGATTGGCTTGTTGGTTGGGGGAATCTCCAAGAGAGTCACATCCAAGTGTAGAACCAAAGATGAGGCAATCGGGGACGCGCCCACGCGTGTCAGGAACGCCGAATCACGTGTACCGTACCAAAGCGCGGGGATCGGGATCCGATAGATCTACTAGCTTGATCTAGCTAGTCTACACTCAAGTAGTATGAACGATTGCCAAATAAATTTGTATTCGATCTATGCTCTTGATCCAACAGGCCTAGGCATTTCAGACACATTTTGACTAGCACACTCATATGAAACTCTTGCCACAGTGGGAAATCAGATCAGGTGCGAAACACCCATAGTCTGATTGGCCGCGACTTCCTTCCTCGTCCATATTCAGTCCATTTCTTCGGGCATAGGGCCGTACGCCGCGTCCAGTTTGCTTGACAGTAGATACAGCCCAGCGAAGATATCAGTGACAGCGTCAACAGGCCACTCCTCTTGCTCCTCGGGCTCGGAGTCGACCTCGAAGACAACCTTGGCAGACTTGGTCACAATCTCGCAATCAAGTTCAGATCCAGATGTGGAACCAGGGTTATCATTGGGGTCATTGTCGGATATGGGTTCAGTCAGAGTAGACTGCTCACATCTAGAGGATGTCACCGACTCTTCATCACGGGGTGTTGACGGCACAACCAAGGGCATCGGTGGATTGGGAGAGTGATAGATTAAGGGCTTAATATTGTTAATATACTTTCTCTTGGATTCTTGCTAGGAGTACACTTACATTCACGGTTTGAAACCACTCTCGGTGCCCAGGTCGATGAAATTGGGTTCCGTACTCTGCCGCAAACTGGGCATCGTTGCGCCTGGTAGAACAAATGTCATCAGTATATGCTTACTTCCTTGCCCCGGAGAGTAACAGGAGAGACCCACGCAATTTCCTCCAAAATACCACAATAGTACCCAATCAGAGAGCCAGAAATGATCTCCTTGTTAGGTTCCTTGTAATAAAGGGCATCACGCCAGCCTCCCATCAGCACCCAACGCCTCATCGCGTTATCTCCAGCAGTTTTTTCCTGGGTGGTCAGCTTCTTATTATCTGGCTGGTTGGCTATACACTATCAGAATGCACTCAGAATATACAGAGCTCAAAACAACGGAGTAGGCTCTGTACGCACCGGCACCAGCGTGCTGTGTACGAACATGACCCTCGACACTATGCAATGCCCTGAAACTCATTCCGCACATGAAAGTGCCTTGCAACAAAATATCGCAACTATTTTGATTAGCCTTGATCTGACACAAAAAGGTCGAAGGGTTTGTATGATACACGTAGGTGTTATATCGGTTCATGGTGACCATCGGAGCTTGTAGTCTATGACTAGCAAGAGCAAGTGCGAAATCTCGCCTCGTCACGTAACCTTTACCTCGTGACTGTTTAGGTTGCCAATCATGATTATTATTTGGAATAGGTCCTGTGAAGGTTCAATATATTGCCATTGCCAAAGCAAATTACATATATTATTCTGTACCCACCGTGTGCGTAGCCCCAAACTGGATGGGGGTTTACTGCATTCAGTACATCCGGATTAACGAAGTCTCTTTTAGATAACTGTGGCAGAGCTACCTGGCGGCTGTCCATGGTGGCTCGCGGATGGACGAGCTTGCAACGAAGATGCGAAAGAAATATGCGCAGCAATGATGGCAAGGAAGGAGAAAGCAATGGCCATCTTGGAGCGTTTTTATAGACCTCCTGCATATAGCGGGCAAACAAGGAGGAGCATGTGCGGAAGAGGTCTTGGTCAGGCAAGTTCCCTGTATGTTCGACGGGGGAGTATGGTCAACACGTATGTCCCTACATAACTTACCTTCAGACAGCCTCTCTATTTTATAGGAACACCTTCTACCAGCTCCCCCAGATGAATATCAAAATCTAACTTCCTGAAAACTGCATCCCACCATGCACATGTACACAGGTATGTGGGCAGCTTCAAGCATACAACGAGACCAGTTATCCAACAGACACTAAAGGCGAAGTTTTGCCACCTACAACGATCATAAAAGAATATCCGTATGCATGCATGCTTTAACTGCTATGTATGAATGAATATGTAAAAACCAAAGAGTCGGGGAATATCAAAATCCAACAAATGAGGCCCAACAACTCGCTCAGATAACCACCAAGCTACATGCAAATAGCGAACAAAACAAGAAAAGAAAATCAAGCTGCCATCGTCAAAACGTACGAGGTGATACTATCCATGCGCTCCGTCGTCAACTTCAAGCTAACAGTCAACAGCTCACGAGCAATGCGCGGCTCCTTATCCTGTAATGCCTTCCACTGCACCCCGGTCAAACACCAAGCCACACAATCACGCTCAGCCTTGACCGTCGCCGTGCGGCGCGTATCACTAAAGAAAGGCAGTTCGCCGCACGGTCGACCAGCGACTATGAGCTCGAAGTAGCGGCCTTGTGGGAGGTCGTAGCCAGCACGCAGCATGCCAGACTCGAGGAGGTAGAAGGCGCGCGGGGGGTCGCCTTCGTGGTACAAGACTGTGCCAGCGGGGTAGGATTCGCGGGAGAAGTAGGCGCAGGCGGGGAACCAAAAGTCTTCATTTTCGGTTGAGAGGCCTTGGAAGGTTTGGAGGAGGAGGGGAGTGGTTGGCGCATGGCGGACCATGCTGGTGAGGCCATCATTGCTGTTTCGTGCGCTTGAATCGTTGAGGTCGCTACGCGCTGCAGGTACTGGCGGCGAGGTGAGCTGACGACGTTGTCGGCTAGGGTGGGGGGTTCGGGTCCTGAAGGCACGGGGACTGAGGCGGGGATTTGAAGGAGCTCGGAGTTTTCAGTTGATTCGGCGGGCGTGGAAAGTGCTTCCTGGCGGCTGTAAAAGACTTTCAGGTAGTTATTCTCGCAGTACTCAAGGGCTGAGTTGAGGTCTTCGAATATGGGGACACTGGACTCCGACTCGAAGAGTCCTACGTTTTGTAAGGACTTTCCTACGTCCCCTTCGACATCCAAGCCGGAGATAGCTATCTGTACGTTGCGCTTTCGGAGAACGCGGTTGATGCGGGTAAATGCTTCTGCGGCTGAGAAGTCGAGTCCGTAGACCCGGGAAAAGTCGAGAATGATGAATCGAATGGGACGCCGGTCGAAAGCTTCCTCCTCGATCAGGCCACGCATGGTGTTCTCGACATTCACGATGGTTCCAAAGAAGAGATATCCACCAAGCTTGATAATGAGGGTCTGCTGTCCAGCTTCGCGAAGAAATTCCTGTTGGATAGGAGGACGTCGGACCGTCGACCCGGAAATTTCGCCCGAGAACTTTGCTCGAATGGCAGATTTGCGAGACGTTTGGACAACAAAGTTCACGCAGGCCAGAATGATGCCAACGAAGATTCCAACCACGAAGTCCCAAGCGCCCATCGTAACAACGATGATAACGACGGTTAAATATTCAAGCCGAGTAAGTTTACCCCATGTGTCCACCAATGCCTCTTGTAAAAGCTCAATGCCCAGCAAGAAAATCAAGGCACCGACAACCATAATGGGAATATAGCCGATTATAGCTGGGCCAATGACCATAATCCCTGCAGTGGCTGCGGCCAACATCAGGCCGGCCAACCGAGATGACCCGCCACTTGCAATGAAGAGAAGACTATTGGTGTAAACAAGGTAGTTCTGCTTTTATTAGCTCACTAAACACAGCTCTAACGATGGGAGTCACATACCTGAATGCTTCCTACAAATCCTGAAAGTGCATTCGTCACGCCATGTGCCATGAGCTCTCTGTCCACGTTGAGATTGTCTTCACCGGTGGATATACCCAGAGCAGGTACATTAATGGGCACATGGAGCACACCAAAGAAGGTCAAAGCAAACATGGCCGGGATTGTCTCACCAAAGGCAGTCCAATTGACCGCCGAGAGATCTGTAACGAATTAGCATGACAACGCTCAAAGTACTGTAGCCAATCGACTCACCATAAAGAGAATAGAAATGATACCACGGGTTGTTCGAAGATGGGGCATCAAAGACCCATCCATTGTGGCGGAGAGCACCCATAGAGATCCTTGCGCTTAGAATGACAATGTAGAACACTGCAGCAACAGCAATAAAATAACCACCGACAAGGAAGTTTGAACGAACGAATCGTTTGAGAACAAGCAGGCCAATGGCAAGGAATAGGGGTATCATCCAAAGAGGGAAAGTATCAAGATGGAAAAGTTTCTGGATGGTGGGGATGTTGTACTCAAGAGACCCGGGGAGCCGGGCTGAAACCTCCATTCCAGTTTGTAGAAGAAAGTAACCCACACCGCCGATGCATCCAATGAGAATATGACGTGGGAAGAAGCCAATGAGCGAGCCCAGCCCACAGACACCCATTAAGAAGAACACCAAGCCAGTGAGGATCGAACTGACCGAGAAAGCTAAAATGGTCGTTGCAATCACTGATTTCGGGTTGTCCTTGCCGATTGAATTCATGATGGTGAAAGCCATCTGGTGGAAGAATGGTACTACTTCAATCATTTCACTTCCTATTCCTCCTTTGAAGATTGAGCCGCCACAGGAAAATACCACTTGAGAGATAATGGTACTGACATAGAACATCGAAATACCGTCGGTTCCTAGGTGAGCGAACAGGGGTTCTCCCAGAGGGAACAAGATCATTCCATAGGATAAGGCATCAAGAATGTTGAGAAGTAGTCCCAGCAATACGGCAGGAACCAGACTGGCGGGGTATAACACAGCCTCTTTCCATATCACTCGCTTATCCCATGACTTTGGGCTGAACAGGATTCGAGTACAGAGGGCGACAGATGAAATGCCTTTCGTTATTAAGTTTGGAGATCGTTTGACAGCCGGCCTTTGGTTCTCGGCGTCGCCTGCAGTTCCATAATTTTGTGTAGATTTGGATCGTGGTTTCGATAATAACGAGGTGTGCTCATTGTCTCGTTCGGGTTCCTCATAGATCGTGGGCGGCGGGGGAAAGGAGATATCACCCATCCCGGGTTGCGTGACCTGGTCCTCCACGGTATCTGTTGATGGACGGCGAATCATCTCTGTCAAGGCCGAAGAGCCAGAAGCCGAAGCAGGGTCGACAGAGGCATATCCTGGCTCCAACAACGCCTCACCGACAGCATGAGAGCTTGTAGCTTCATCCTGGGAGTAACTTGCAGAATTCTGGCTGCTGTGGAATATATCAAGGCTGGGGGGGCAAGCCAGGCCCGTCCCTCAAGAGGGATTTTTTATTCAACGAAAGGCCGTAGGTAGCGAGTTCCGCGGTCTGGTCGCGGAGACCGTCCGAAGCATAATGAGCCGGGTCTACGATAGGTCCAATGGTCAGTAAAAGTCGCGCAGTATCACTAGCAGCATATTATGCACAATGACCCACCCATATTGCTATTGAACGATTTGAACGACCGGTGGTAAAAGGAACGGTTTGGTGTTCTTATTGTCGATCCGTTGTAGCTCGATGATTCCGCTCCCATTGGACCGGGTGGGCTGCCTAGGTTTGCATGTTCCACCAGCGTTTCCGACGGGGCGTTACCATGGACGTCGCGGTCAAACATCAGGTTGCGTGACAGCGCTGATGCGCGAGAGTCGCGACGGCCACGGGGTTGCAGAACCCCCCATGGTCTCTCGCGCAATTGCCGTCCAACCAAGTGTCGGAGTGGGAAAAGTTAAGAAATCCGGAAGATAAACGGGGCCACTAGTGCATGGGGCGGCCGTTTGGACAAGATGACGCAACCGGGACGAGCATGCACAGAAGGGAGCTTCAGCGACCTATATGTATAGAAGAGACAGGTCAGTCACTTATCAACACAAATATAAATTAGCAACAGACAAGATAGAAAAGACCCCTCCGAAGTACCGGTTTTTTGACTAAATGTCTCTTATCTCTAAACAGCCGAGCTAAACCACATCCGGACTGATACGAATGAAGATAGTGGTCCGTGCGAAGGGACTGGGAAATAGCCCTGGCCTGGAGCCATGTGGGTTAAGCAACATCTCCCAAGGGCTTCCAAGGTAATCTCTTCAACGGCACTAACTCGAGACTAAGTCGAGACTAACTCGGCTTTTGAAACTACATATGCAATTAAAATAGTATGCAGCAAGCTGCAGCTCCGTGGTCGGAACGCAATGCTCTACGGTGCGGGATCGGCATTAGCACCATGCAGTAGCCTCAGCCTTATTATTCCTTGCATAACGCCATTAACCAAATGCCCTAGTTAATAATCCATCATCTAGATTTTTACCAGCCACTTCTCGAATGCCTAAATGTGTCTACTAGCAGTCTTGCGGTGTTAACCCCATTAGACCAAAATTGGGTAAAAGTTGACTTGCAATAAATAATGATGTTTGTATCAACTCAATGGGGAATATAATAAAGAGGTAAGAAGCAAAGGAATTCCTAGGAGCAAGCAGAGAGAACACGCGAAAAATCTCAAGGCTGAAAAGGCTTAAGGCTGCGTGGGTTGGGGTATTGAACAAGCTGGTTATGATCTTCAAAGAAAGGTAGATGCCCTTGGCCATGCCCATTGTGCATCGCTGCAAGGATCTCAGCGAGTGCTTTGTCTAGGACTCCCTTCCTGAGGATTGTAGTTCTTTTCGAGAGGCGAAGGACGTAGACAGATATTGGAGTAATGTCATTATGAGCAGTCTCATAGACATAGTCGACATTGTTAAGGTCTAACCCGAAATAAGAGTGGCGACCGGGGTATATGTTCACAGCGAGGAAGCAAGTCTGGCTGTCTGGGCGATATTCTCGAAGGAACCCTCAACCTTTGACACTGATGGACGTATAGATCCCAGGTAATCTCTGGAGTCGAGAATGCTGTTGGGGACATCACCAAGTATTCGAATTGCCGTTGAATCAACCGTTCGAAGGAAATAATTTATGGTATCTGGGATTTGGCCCATGATACCCGTGGACGGTCGCGAACTTGTTGCTTTGAGTCATCCATTGTAAAGCTACGAGGTTGCAGCAATGACCTTACCGAGGAACAAACGAAGCTTAGAATTTCCCAATCTGTGCAGATCGAAGATAAAGTAGTGCTATACACTATATTATTAGCACTGGCGCCATATAGCAGCCTCAGCCTTCGTATTTCCTTGGGTAACACTATAAGCTAATGTGAGCTATATGCTCATCGGCCGATAGTCGGCCAAAAGTCTGCTTGGCTTTGAACATCTTCGACGCCTATAAGTTAAGTCTTTCTCGTCTTTCCATGGTGATTGTCAAGACTGCGTCTAGACCAATGGGTCTTTTACCATAGGCCAATCTAGCCCTAGAGAATAAATTCAAAGAAAAAGCCACTGGACAAACCAGCAGTCATGCATAATCAGACTGGTGTCACACTGTTGCAATGCAGAAAATCATCATTTTGGCCGTTAGGTCTAGACACGCTAACGGCGGGGGTATCTCAAAGTACATGGTCCCTTCGTAAAACCACTGTAGATAGCCAACGCCAATTCATGTTTCTTGTACTCATATAGAACCTGAAGATGCCAGGTAGTTCCGACTCAATTCAAGTCAATCGCTCCAGGAAACCCTGAGCAATTAGCCGCTCCACATCACCCTGACGAACATAGAGCTGACTGTTCTTGGTCAAATTGATCACACTAAACCGGAATTAGCCACCAGATGCCCAATGAATATCAGGAAGCGAAAAAAAAAAAGAACGTACCCATATTCCGTCTGAATCTCACCAGCATCCTTCAACACCCGTACATCAATAAACAAATCCTTCGGCGGCTCCAGCGTTCCCGTCAAATCGATATCCGTCCACTGCCCCTTATACGCAGCAAGCATATCCCCGTACTGGCGGAAATACTCCTCCTCCTCGGGGCTCAGCGAGCTATGCCCGCTAGCCCCAAGAGCCGTGTGCTGCGCCGCCCCGCTCTCCTCGGACGGCTGCTGCTGCTCGAGGATATCCACTCCCGTCCAGCACAGCTCCTCGAGCTTCTCTGTGCGCACGCAGTGATACGCGAGCAGGCAGCGCTTGTTCCGGCGCATGCACAGGTGGTCGACGAGTAGTGCGCAGGCGATGGCTGGGTCGGCTGAGGGGTTGAACCCGCCCTCGAAAGGCTCTAGGAGACGGGTAACATCGCGGTCGAGATCGCGGACTTCGCGGGTTACCGCGCGCACAATCTCGGTTTGGTAGGGGGGTAGATGGGCGAGGGATTGGGTGCGTTTGGCGTGTTGGACCTATCGCGGGTTAGGTGTTGGTCAGCGGGGTGCGTTTTCCTCTTTTGGTATTTGGTGGTCGGTGTTGGAGTTGGGGTTGTGAACGCCCAAGAGTGGGATAAATCTATAGCCCACGTACCAATTTGTTGCCGAGTTCGCCGTACATGGTGGCCACGCGGTCGGGGTCCTGGTTAGGGACGCGACTTTGATCCATTTCGGCGAGCGCCAAGATTGGCTCTTAGTCAGGTGGAGTGATCGGCGCCAAGGTCAACCTTGGAAGTATAGAGGCACTTTTTGGGTAAAGGCTCTTGATTCCCGAAAAAACATAGAAGAGTACTTTGGAAATTAAAGTACCACGTAGGATACTGTGGAGGGTTGAAGTTGTACAAGACGGCCAAAGAGGAGGAGGCAAAGGAAACTGGAAGGAGCACAAATGGCTTCAGGTCTAGACGCATCAGGGGAGAGTGACCAATGAGATTATTTTCGAATTCAAGTGGGCTAATGACTGATATTACTATCAGTACTGCATAGAAGCCCTCATCCGGTTGTAATCAGCCTGTGTGATCGGCTCATACTTTGCAGCACCTTCTCCGACACACGGAATACATTCAATCACCGAGTCAGAATCCGGTGACATGAAATACGGAATAGAGAACCGCCTACGGGTCATACGATCAGTTCCTTTGAATCTATCAGGAAGAGGCGGCAAAGTGACTCGATGGCTGGTAGACCTCAGAAGATCTAGACAAGTCAGCTTTGAGAGCAGACCAGGAGCATATCAAGGGACGAACCATTGCTCCACCTCTGCAAAAGATCTCCCACATTCATCACAATCGCATTCTTAATAGGCGTGGCAGAGATAAATGTCCCGGGTAAGAAAGCATCCTCGACTTCCAACCCACCACAGTCATCCTGAAACAGCAAAGTGATCGAACTCCAGTCGGTATGTGCGGGACATCTGGCTGCACGCTCTGTCTCAATTGCTTCGGCTGGAATAGGCGGATAATGCAGTAGGCGTAGCTGGTTATTATGACCTGAGTGTTTCGCGAGCAGATGGTTCTCGTCTAGCTCCAAGCCAACAGCAAGCGCTTGTAGGACCTCCCCTCCGACACGAAAACACTCCCAGTAGAAGCGGAGCATGAAGTCACGGAATCCGGGGAGACTGTGTTCGGGCAGCCATTGATTAGGCTGGGTGGTATTCTCGTCACTTCCTATGTCATAGCTTTCCTGTGCCAGGTCAATGAAGCTCAAGATTATACATAGATGAACTTGGCGCCGACGGGGAGATATGAGATTACAGCGGGTTCTTACTTTGATGTCTGTAACCTCCCTCAGCTGGTCCATTTTGCCCTTGTCGTTACCAGTACTCATCGCCTGTGACACCTTCTCCAGCCCGGGCCAAGAGTACCCTCTGTGAACCGCCCATCCTTCTGGATGGGGCGCTTTTGAGTTTCTCTTCTTGTGGTAGTTCGAAGAATAGTTTTGACCAGCTGAATGCTTCGTCTAACATCGACTCTGGCAATGAGTGGTTGACGATGTACACAAAACCCACCTTTTTGCAGGCAGCGACGATATCTTGCGCTATTTGCTGACGACTGGACTCCGTCTTCCAGCCAGCAAAGTCCACGACAGGGATGTTGGGGGACTTGGTAGAAGTCATGACATATGCAGGTTTTAGTGTAGGAGGTAATGGAGAGCCCATGGGGGGCGCCGAGGTCTTTTTACTCCATCCGATTTATTTGACTGCCTAGGTACCTAAGTACTAGTAGTTTTAGCGCCTTACCAATATTCTGACGCCGTGATACCCGACGGCCTTGTTGAGAACTTTCATTTGCCAATCACATGCAACCCTGAGCAATAAACTCCGAGGTTGATGCAAAGAGTGTGTGTTCAGTGGTGTCGACATTTAAAAAGCCTAGACTAGTTTGATTGTGATAGTACGCCAACTTTTACTCCAGTTCCTAACGGTAAAGTCATCTGCTGTTCTTTTGAGTTCTCTTTTTGAGGCTATTGTGTTTATCACTAACAGACGACCTCAGGAATTTGCTATACTTTCAATAGTCTACAGTTCATGCAAAAAAGCATTCATTCTTCCGTATCTCTCAAAGAACGTCCGACAAAGATGTCACGAGAAGGTTTCCCGTCGATGATATTTTTCGATGTCTTGGGGACAATTGTGGAATGGAGATGTTGCATCGCGAACGAACTGAATGCCGCAGCACAAAGGGCTCTGCAAGATCAAGTTCGATCTCTGAGTTCCGATGTGCGAGCAAGTGTCTCTGATATGTCTACTTCGAGCTGGCAGGAAATCGCTGAGGAGTGGCATCGCGCATATATGAACTTCGGAGACACCTACGATACATCTAAGCCCTTTGTCTCAGTGGACGAGTACAACCGCATTTCTTTGGAAAATATCCTCAACCAAAGGCTTCTCCGCGGCTTGTTCAACGAGGACGATCTCAACAATTTGACACTCGCTTGGCATCGACTTGACTCACACTCTGACAGTGTGCCGGGCCTTTCGTTGCTGAACACTAAATTTTCGACCTCTACATTATCCAATGGTAATGTAAAGCTTCTCGAAGACCTGAAAGAACACAATTCCTTGCCTTTCAAGCACATCACTAGTGCAGAGCATTTCGGTGCGTACAAGCCGTCGCCAGAGGTCTACCATGGTGCTGCTCGCAGATTCGGTTTCAAGGATTCGCAATGTTGTCTAGTCGCAGCCCATCTTGAAGACTTACAAGCCGCCAAAAAAAGTGGGTTTCAGACAATCTATCTTGAGAGAGAATCGGAAGAAGCTTGGGATAGTGAAGACATTGCACGAGCCAGAGAAGAGGGGTTTGTCGATCTTTGGGTCGGACTTGGAGGCTCAGGTCTGATTGAAGTTGCTCGATACTTCGGAATAGAAGGTGTTGAATGAATCATCTCCCAGTCGGGCCCTGAATCAGACGCAATGAGAGAAAACTAATGTACATAGCTACCTAGATATCTGTGAATTTCCTTTTCTGGTTAGTTCTGCCTGTTTGGGTTTGGCGCCTATTGCTGCAGTGCCCTCAATAACCTTATCACGCTTGAATCTCACCTGGGCAAGATTCCAAGGTTGCCTCTAACATCATAATGAATACCACACCGGAGCAGATCCTCAACATTGAGGATGCACTGGTATCGGAGGCCAACCCCGCACGCCTCAATGGCCCCCTCGATTACGAGCGCTGTGCGGGGCTTCACAACTACCTGGTTGCGTATGGATGGATGGCCCGCCACGGACAAGAAACACCCAATCTCGATGAGTTAGCTAGTCAGCCATCCATTTTCGCAGACGAAGATACGCAGGCTGTTCGCGAACGACTCCACCCGTCAGTGAATTCCTTCCTGGATTTGATATTCTCGCCTGAGCCAGGCTTCTTTTACTGGGTGAATCATATTTCAATGCAATTGGTCGACGACATCTTTCCAGATGAGGAAAACGACCTAGACAACCTAGAACGATTTGTTGTTATTTACGGCACTGTGGTTGAGTTGGGCTCGCATTGTGTCCGGCGTCGTCTATGACCAACAGCTGCACCGCGCTGCTTTCCCAATGACCCTTGAAAATCTGGATAGCGTGGAGCCGATCGATGAGCATGAGGATATGTGGTTTCCACTGGAAACGATCCTTACAAACTGGATTTATATGCTTCGAATCGGTAAAATCACAGCCGATTCATCAGAGGGGAAAGCGCCCGAAGAGCTGTCAAGGTCCCGATCGCAAATCGGGCTTTGGTCTTGGCTTCCATATTCTCCTAGCCAGATCGATAGTACTGTGGCTGCTATAGATCGCTACTCGGCAGCTATCGAAGCTAGAATGCCCTCCGGATCACTTTTGCCTATCTCTAGAGGTGCGCCGCTTTTCACAGATGTAGAGCTCGATGCGGCATCTATACCGGAGGAGTGCTTTATTCGGTCGGTTCTGACGAGAATAAAGACTCCCCGTTTCAAAGCTATTGCACCCGGCTTGGAGGTTCCGCACGATACCGTGGCTTTCACGGCTCGGCAGAGGTTTACAGGGGTACCACGCGAACAGGAGGAATGGGGCAAGAATATCCCGCCCGTCCTACTTTTCGCAGCTGTAGATAGCAGCCGCACAGTCAGCTTTGGAAAGGAGATTCGATGGCTTTTCCTTGGGCCAGAAGATGACGTACCGTTCAACGAGAATGATCTTATCCCTGTGGGTCTGTATATTGAGTCAGTACGCCGGTGCGAATATGATACTGAGGAGGCGGGCTTCCGTCTACTACTACCGTTTCGAGCTCACAGTGAAGCGAGAATGAGTGATGGGACATCAATTTCGCCAAATTCCGTAACACAGCTCTTTCAGCATGGCATTTTTCATCCGTTTGGTGGTGAAAGGCGGGCTCAGAGATTGGAGAGGCTGATAGACCGGTGGAGAGAATTAGTAGAGAGTGGTGTTTGGACGGTCGGAAGAGACGGTGTGGAGGGAACAATTGATAAATTCTATACTGATAGTGCGATCGATTATTGGATTGCTCCTGACTGGTAATATCCATGGATTCATGGATGATTTATTGAAATGCTAAGATGCCCAATCAGTCCCGGAAGTACCCAAGTAACAATAACTGCAGTGAATAGTTGAGTGCCAAATCGTATCCCACGTTTGGTTTCACGGGTTGTATTTTAGTAGTTATTGAAATTATTTTAATACATATTACCTGTGCTCCCATTAAGAGAGATTAATATCGAAACTAATATCGCCTTGGGCTTCGGGTCTAGAGGGTCGGGCTGTGGTTGCTAGGGCATCCTGGTGGAGATTTGTGACCTGACCTGGGAACTACATCATTTGTTCTTTAAACCCTGATCTCTTCTAGAATCTCTAGAATTTCCCTTCAGACAGCAAGTATCCGGGTATGTTCAAGTGGCGAGTCTTCAATTATACCCCTCGCGACCGGTGAAAAGCTAATCTTACTCCTTTCAGTAGTTTGTTGACACCCAAATCCAACCCCGGATAACGCCTCCAACGTACGAAGCATGAGAATAAACCATTAAACTCACACAAACAAAAGCCTCGAGTCCATTCCCCAAACCGACTATTCCAACCCCGCCCCAGAACCCCGAGAATGCGGACTGCCCGGTGGATTTGGATTGCCGCCACATTCCTCACCTCGACCGTCCACTCAACAGAGACAGCACCCTTCACTCCAGCAGAAGAAGCCACGGCCAACAAACGAGCCTTCCAAGTCCTCCGCATCCTCCGACGAGCCGAAGATAACTGCCCGGCTGGCTTCACCCCCTGCAGCGAACTAGGCAACGCCAATGCATGCTGTAAGCACGGAACGAACTGCTCGCGCGACGATGCCAACAACATCGCCTGCTGCGCGAGCGGCGCAAGCTGCACCGGCAGCCTAACAGGAACGAAGACGACGGGCACAGGCACTATGTTCATGTTCCCCAGCGGCGCAACCGCAACCACCACCGAGAGTGGGGCGGCGGCCATTACTGGGTCGAGACTGGACGGCGCATACCCATTCGTCGTTGTCCCGACCACTTTTAGAAATGCTGAGACTTGCTCATCTTACTACTCGGTTTGTCAGTCTGAGTACGCACAGTGCACTGGCGCGCTGATGGGCCGCTACGGCGTCACGATTGGCGGTGCCGGGGAGGGCAAGACGGTCCAGGCTGTTACGGCGGCGTCGCAGGCGACGTCCATTTGCTCGAGCTTGAGCGTGGAGGCTTGCCATGGTATTAACTTGGGGTATTGTAGCTCTGTTGCGACACAGACTGGTGATGCGGACGCGAATGGGAATAACGCCTCTCCTGTACGGATGTCGAGTCTCCATGATCTGGCATTCGGGCTAGCGGTTGGGGTTGCGGGGATGTTTATATGATTTACGGATTTGAGATGACACTTTGAATGCGTTATTTTTGCTTGTATATTCCTTTTTTTCCCTGTGATTTTCTATCGCCATGTGGAGTCATCAGAGACCCCTAGAATCTATGATATATTATCGAGTCTGGGTGATGTTTCTGCCAAATCCCTCAATATGTACGCTACAAGAAAGCCAAATATATCTGACCAAATCTGACCAAACTAGATCTGAGTTATTGCCATCCACCGAGGAGCTATTTGTAGCTACATTCTGTTATGCAAAGTAACCCTAGAAAGCCCCAGAGATGAGACCATATTTTGAATGCATTTACGCATGCGGTGCCCCGTCTAGGCTTGCAGAATTTCTATCTCTTAGAGGTCCTCGACAGATTTGAAACCCGGTCACCAGCTTTATAGATAGCTCCGTGGCTGGATTAACATACATATATTTTTATCCGCATCATGTATCAGTCAATCCTCATCTATGTTTTCTTCTTTATCGCCCAAAAAAAATATATCCAGTAATCTTTCCTGTCTATGGTTCTCGTTTCTCGCTGCTAGGCATCATGCTCAAGGTACAGAAACAGTGGTTGAGATTTGATCAGGCTAGTAGGCATCGCTTTCAATCTAGCCTGGTTAGAAATCCACTGCACTGTAGATTGATTAGATGAACCCCTCTGTTAGTACCCGTGGACCCGTGAACAATGGCTGTGGGCTGATATCCGATATGGATCCACCATGGCGCTCATAAAAAGTACCTAAATCGCTGGTAAAAAATATACTCCACTTTTATTATTGACCAACCCGGAGTTCGTACACCGGCCGTGGAGATCTGATAGGCGGTGACTCCTAAATGCGCAGGACCAATTATATACCATTAAAAGGGCCCACATCTGTATACCCTCAATATAGATCTGGAAGGGAAAAAAAATAGGTAGCTTCTCTTTGATTGAGCGTGTCATCCTTAGTGCAGGGGCCATGCTAATCTTCTCTGTATATTTTCAGTTGACCATATGCCCCGAAGGGCGAAATATCTATATGTTTAGTTCATTATAACTTCACTTTCCGGCAGAAAATTACCGCCTAAATGTCTCTAGCAGTGGTTGTTTGTCATAATGGTTCTGTGAATTTGCATGATACGTAGTTTGATAATGAATCTATTTTCCAGAACAAACGCTTTCTCTTTCCACTGTAAGCCTCGTGTTTGGTGTCAACTTCTATATGGGTGATTTACACCTGGGTAAGGAACATGTGAATTTCTTAGGCTTATCTACAAGTATCTTCAAGGCTTCTGGGTCATTGAACCATACTGCAACACGTTTTAGGGACTTCGGCTGGAAAGTTGAGAATAACTAATTGCCCGACAGTCTCAGTAATGCAACCAATGGGAATCCATTCCAGGTTGGTAATGGAGCATAGATCAGCACCTCCTGCTCGGTGTTTGTGTTGAGTTTCTTCGTCTTCGGACTCTCAGAACCTCGCGAGGTTTGCCCAGCTTATTGTGTCCAGTCGGCATGCCAGCTAGGTTATGTGGCCGGTTTCAGAATCCCATCCAACCCACACACAGGCTGAGGATCCTTCAACCAAGGCTTCGGCAGTATGCTTAGCATTAAGGTCAAGGGTGATGACACGGTGGGGAGCAAGATCGTAGATAGTCCGAAGCTCATTTTGAACGTGGCCAATGTTGGCGATGCGGAGAGTCTCACCATTCATGGATGACCTAGAATGAGCAGCTGTCTGGTGCTAAGACACTGGCTTCGTACAGGACCTGCACCTCCGATGGAATCGAATACGTTGATGCCATTACCGCTAGTTTTGAGCCATCGTACCAGTAACCATATGGACAATAAGTGGTTCCGCGGCACACACAACTATGAGTTGGATATCAAGTAAAGAATGAGATGTCTAGCAAGTGGTATGCTAGAGTGAGAATTTCCTAGACAAGCATTACAGGATCGCCCAAATAGTGGTACTTTCCTATTGAAATGACTCGCCTGTGGAAGCTTTGATCACCGAGTTAGTGAACATGCGAAAACCGCCTTTGGTCTCTTTCAAGGTAAATAGATTCATCAGCATCCGATGTATGAGACATTTTAGGGGATGTCCCTTGGAAAGATGTGAGTACCTATAGGCAATATATTCCTCCAGCAACTCTCCGGGAGTCTAGCTGCAGGTTCGATCGGATCTCCAGGGCTTTCAAAGGATTGGGCAATTCATCATAGGGCGGCCATTGGTGGCACGGAATATCCCCGACCATGAAAACCACAACATCCATGCTTTGCTGCGATTCAAGGGACTCATGGCTGCCCAACGTATACACAATTGGATTGTGTTCCTTTTGATTCATAGGTCTGAGTCATGACAATTCTGAAATGGCGGTGTTGGACATAAAGCTGATTGCTGCCATGCGGGTGGAGAAACCTGCATTTCAACCCGTTGATCGCTCTGACAGGACGCAGGGAAGGGGGCAACTCAGGGCTTGTTTTTCGAGGTAAAAAGTATCGCTAGACTAATCAGAATCAAGTAAAATTCATTTAATATGAAACCCAGCCACCACGAAAATAAAAAGAAAGTGTTGGGTGGATTAGGCGATTGGTAGGAAATCGGGTGGTTGGGTATACGGAAAGAGGCTGGGAGATGCTGTGTAGCTAACAAACTGGAACACTCTCCTCTCTTGACTTCTCTCATTCTTCTTTATTCCTTGTCTACATTCCGATAATCTCTTGACGTCTCAGGAATTTGGGATCTTTGTTTACCGGTGATCTACAAGATCTCTCGAGTATACAACTGAGACAAGACTACTGAGAAACACCCCTCCAGTCCAAATTTCAGGCTTTCCGACGCAAGTGATTTCGCCGCTGAAATTCTGGCATTTGTTGCCTCGTTCTTCATTTGCGATGCGGTCTTCATCCGTCCTGCCGGTGCTCTCGACACTTGCCCTACTTCTCAACTACTCGACCCACGCAGCCGCAACCCCGCTCGCATTCGAAGCAAACGTCCTCGAAGAAAACAGGCTTGAAAAGCGCTGTGCGAATCCATGTGGCTACAACGATTGGCTTTGCTGCGAGACCGGTCAGACGTGTACTACCAACAGTGCCCAAGAGGCCGTCTGTGCAGATGGCGGTGGTAGTGGCAGCGGCGGAGACTATCAATATTACACCACGACCTACGTGCTCACCAATACCGACCTAACAACTATTACCTCTGTGTGGAGCAGCCAGATCGCAGCACCTACAGGCACGGGCAAGTGCAGAGTTGACCTCGGCGAGACAAAGTGCGGCTGGAACTGTTGCGAGGCTGCGCAAGAATGTGTAGAAGGCCAATGTGTTGCTGAGAGCTCTTCGGCTGTTGTGACTGCTACAGAAACAGGATCAGGATCAGAAGCCACGCCGGGCGTGCGAGGGACGAGCAATGGGGCAAGCACCGTAACAGCAACCTCGGCCCCAACCACCACAGAAGGATTCACAGCGCCGGTTGGAACGGACGGGGCAGATTTGATCGGGGCTAAAGCCTCAAGCAGCGGTGGACTGAGTGGTGGCGCCATCGCAGGCATTGTCATCGGCAGTATCGTTGGTGCGTTTTTGTTGTTGCTCCTCTGCGCCTGCGTCTGCTTTAAGGGCGTCTTGGAAGGCCTGCTTGCAGCACTCGGCATCGGCAAGAAGCGCCGCAGACAGGACACAACCTATATCGAAGAGCGCCATTCCCACCATTCGCATGGCAGTCGGCCTCCTCCCCTCCTCCTGGCCGGACGTGGTTCGGAAGCAAACCAGCGGGAGGCAGTGAGGTTAGCGAAAAGAAAGAGTCCAAATGGGGCTTTGGCACAATTGCCATTATCCTCGGTGCTCTTGCTCTGTGCTTGGGATTGAAGAGGAAGAGAGATAGAGAGCACGATGACGACAAGACCGAGTCCTCCTACCCAAGTTCATACTACTACTATTCCGACTATTACTCGGGCACAGGGAGTGCGTCTACCCCCATTTCCCCCCCCCCTAAACAAAAAGCCTTTACTGACTCTTTCTCCTTTCACAGGTAGCCGAAGTTCTGACAGACGAACGAGAGATACACGACGGTCACGACGATCGCGCACTCGCTCCGCCCGTCCATGATAGTTTCTGATGCCTCGGGTTTCAGCTCGACGACCTCGGTTTGATATGCATTTATGGCGCTGGATTTATAACGTGACTAATGTATGAATATGATTTACACGATGATTTTTGGTTTTTGAATTTAGGATTGACGATATTGCCTTTTTTGGTTCGATGTCGATATGAGAGATTTATGGCACACTACGATGTACATATGAGAGATTCTGAGTACAAACTCGACATGAGAATATGATTCTTGAACTTGTCCTGCGTCATAAGTATTGACATGATATAATTGCTGGTCCCCGGGCACCGGCATGAAAGAACTATGGGCAACCTGGAAATTGGAAATTGCAATGCAGAGAGCAAACAGCTTGCAGAAAACAATGTGCTCTGTTTGGATGCCTTGCAGGTTTGACAGCACAAAGTATGCAAATGCAATAGATCCGAGTCAAAATAAGATAAAAGACTAGAAAAGACAGAAAAGAAAATAATTATAGAATAATAATATGTATACTCCATATGGAGTACTCCGTAAGACCGTAAGACATGCCCAAGGCCAAAAGACCACACAAAAGTTAAGGCACTTTACCCTCCCCGCCTTCACTTCCGCCTTTTCCCTCCTCCACACTTCTCTATTCGACCTGACCCATTCCAACCCATTCAAGCACTCTCCTTACGACTTGTCTTCAGTCATCAATGATTTCAGTTTCGGGATTAAACTCCTGACGTTATTAACCCTATTTCAACTTTATCCCAGCCACCCCATTTTGCCGTCGCTTCGCCTGAGTTCCGATCCTTCGGAGTATTACGAGTCTCCGAAACGACTCATCACCCACCATGCTTCAAGCGCAGACCCAACACGTCTTCTCCCACCAGCATCAATACCCTCAGGCTGATCCTTCGTGGATGCAGCATCAGCAACAGCAACAGCACCACCAGGCTCAGCCGCACCCACACCAGTCGCAGCAGCAGCACGCTTCCCTAGTCGCCCAACAGCATGCTCAGGTGCAAGCTGCAGCAGCAGCAGCACAGCAACAACACTATGGCCGCATTGCCATGAGCGGCAACGGTGCTGGAAACCCCGCGCAGGGAGCCGGTGGCGCCGGCATGGGTGGAGATGGTATGTCAAATGCGGTCTCCGCCATGGACGGTGGAATCAGTGAGGAGAATCGCAAGGTCTTCATTTGGGTCGCCGAGCTATTGGATCCAGCTCGCAGGGAATCGGCCTTGATGGAACTGAGCAAGAAGCGGGAACAGGTCCCCGAACTGGCTCTGGTTATCTGGCACTCTTTTGGTATGGCTCCGTTCCCGACGTACACCCAGTCCCGTCTACAATAACTAACGGTCGGAAACTTGCAGGTGTCATGACGGCGCTCCTTCAAGAAATTATCTCGGTGTATCCGCTCTTGAACCCTTCTCAGCTGACTGCTGCCGCGTCAAATCGAGTCTGCAATGCGCTGGCGCTTTTGCAATGCGTCGCTTCCCACAACGAGACCCGCACTCTCTTCTTGAACGGTGAGCAATATATCTACTATGACCTATACAAAATCGATTGCTAATTTTTCCCTCGTTCAGCTCACATCCCTCTTTTCCTCTACCCCTTCCTCAACACCACCTCCAAGTCTCGTCCCTTCGAATACCTCCGACTAACATCGCTGGGCGTCATCGGCGCATTGGTGAAGAATGACTCCTCTGACGTGATCAACTTCCTCCTAACTACGGAGATCATTCCGCTCTGCCTTCGCATTATGGAGACCGGATCAGAGCTGAGCAAAACTGTTGCTATATTTATCGTACAGAAGATTCTTCTTGATGATATTGGCTTGGGCTACATTTGCGCGACATATGAAAGATTCTATGCCGTGGGCACTGTCCTGAGCAACATGGTTACTCAGTTGGTGGAGCAACAGACTGTCCGCCTTCTGAAGCACGTTGTGCGCTGCTTCCTTCGGTGAGTCCTCTCGCAATCTCCCTCTTTTTGTGGGCCCTCCTAACAGCAGCATACAGTCTCAGTGACAACAGCCGGGCCCGGGAGGCCTTGCGGCAATGTCTCCCCGAACCTCTCCGGGATGCCACGTTCTCATCCGTCCTCCGTGACGATGCAGCCACCAAGCGCTGCTTGGCTCAGCTCCTTATCAATTTGTCCGACACCGTCTCGGATGGAGCCCCGACAGCCATGTAACATACGAAAAGCATCTGTTTCTTTCTCCTGAAATATTTCACCTTATGATATGCATGGGAAAGGCTTCTGGCGATTAACGGACACAAGGCGCAAAATTGTGGTTGAAGAACTGGATGGATCCAGCGCGTGAGGTATGTCATCGATTGAAGGCATCGGATCCAAGTCTGTTTTTTCTTCATTCCTGGTTGTTTCTTTCTTTGCCGCATTTATATCGGGTTTCTTGAGGGTTCGGTGATCTGCGTTGGGGGAGGTTTAATGTATTCTCGTCCCTTTCTCTTTCTTCTCTTTTTCTTTTCTTTTCTTTTCTTTTTTCCTCTTTATCTTCGTTTTGCATTTTGCTTGTGGGAAATATGCTTCTTCTCTTTCGATTGTCATTGATTTTCATTTTTTTTCGACAGAACTATTCTGTCGCGTGGCGCGAATTCTGGTTGGCGCTGTCGTCTGTGTGCATTTTCTCCTCGTCTTTGACGACCCCCAACAGCTCTGTGTGAGATAGACCTTTGAAAGCGAGAGATATCCAAAGATCCAGGCGTCTGCTTTGTCTTTTTTTTTCCTGTTTTCTCTTGTGTATATGCGACTCTGTTCTCAAAAGCATGAATGTACTTGTCTCGGATTCATGAATATTCGATCTTCCATTGCCTGCATAATGTCATTGTATAACTTTCTTCTCATTTAATAATTAAGATTAAGAATTAAGATTAATCCAACGTTATATGATCGACAAGATAAAATGAATACATTCCCATTCTCACTTTTCCCCTTGTTAAATTCGACAAACGCATCTTCTCACGTGATACGGTCCTTGACGCGCCGCCTTACTGATCGTCTTGCCTCACGACACGAAAAAAAGCCCAAGACTCAGCTTTCATATCTCTTAGACTTTTTTTTTCCATTTTTCGCACTCAAATTTCTTATTTGAAAGTTAGATACTATCTGGCCTTCATCTCCGCCGGAATTTCTTTTTAGTGAACCCCCTCATTGGACACCTCTGAGAAAACCGGCCTTAACGGTTGTCCCGCCGCGATGGGATCGCGAAAGCGCACCCACTCCGAGGTCGCCCCGGTGGCCGAGCAACAGGTGCCAGAAGAGCCTGGGTTGCTCTCACAGCTCAGG
Organism: Penicillium mononematosum; assembly: GCF_028829835.1. NCBI lineage: Eukaryota > Fungi > Ascomycota > Eurotiomycetes > Eurotiales > Aspergillaceae > Penicillium > Penicillium mononematosum. The sequence continues at coordinate 6,634,726 of NW_026643272.1, read as the reverse complement.
AGTAACTGGGCATTTGCAAGCCTCATGCAATACATTGCCATCTTTGGCCAGGTCATGAAGATTGACGAAGAGTTTGGGATTGAGGTATGTGTCTTACTAGCATTGTCTGGGATGAGATCGATGCTGCGCTTCGTGTCGCATTGATGAGAGGATCTACATTCGCATTCACTTGATTGAATTATTGCTGATATCTTTTGCCCTATGCTAGGACCTAGAAGTCGAGTGCCTCAAACCCGAGCCCTCTCATAAACTACTAGAGATTGGATTGTGTCTCCTCAAGTGGATTTCGTCGCATCGCGGTCTTACGTACGTATACTGCAATACCTTTCTTGCTACCCCGGGCGGTTCCACTGACGCTGCTGTGTTGGCAGATTCGACAATTTCGATGAGTACACCCGACGGCAGTATAATGCGAAAGCACCCAATAAAACCAATCCCTTCGGCTACGATGAAGAACCCAACAAGTTCTTGTATTTCGATGTTTTCACCAAGATCCGTGTCCTCCACCAGCTGACGGTATGGACATTCTGGAACGCGGACCGCATTCGTGACAAGATGCCCGAAAAGAAGGAAACCGAGCAGACAGAATGGGTAAGTTAGCTCTCGTGTAGCTTTTTGGCTCCTGATTGTCGCATACTGACCTTCCCCAGCGTATTGAAGAGTTTGGCTGGGACCGCGAGGGGCGTTCATACTACGTGCTGGACGACAACCGTCTTTACCGTCGCACCGACCCTCCCCCCCCTCCCCCTCCTCAGCGTCCCAAGAAGAAGCCAAAGAGCCGGTCTTCTCGAGCATCAAGAACGTCAAAACGTACCTCTACAGCAGCGGCGGAAGAGGTTTCCGACGAGGAGAGCAAGGATACCAACGATGCAAGTGCCGTCGCAGCCTTTGCTGAAGATCCTTTCAAGTGGGAGTGTGTGGCTGTCACACTCGGGGAATACCAGGCTTTCTTGGAAACACTCCAAAAAACCAAGGACGCGGACGAGAAATACCTACGCGATAGCATTGTTGAGCATGTCCTGCCCATCCTCGAGAAGGCGGAGGAAGCGCAGCAGCGCAAGCGTCAGAAGCGTGAAAAGGAGCTTCTGAATCTGCAGCTTGTCGCAGGTGCTAAGAGGTCCAGTCGACTTGCCGCCAAGGAGGAAAAGGAACGACAGGAGCGAGAAGCTGCTGAAGCCGCCCAAAAACGTGAACACGACCTGGCCGAGGCGCGTAAAGAGCAGGCGAGGCAACATCAGCTTGAAGAAGATCGGCAGTCGCGTACAATGACTCGCGAGCAGCGCATCAGAGACCGTGAACAAAAGCGGCTGCTACATGAGGCGGAGCTGGAAAGGATCGCGGAAGAACAAGAAAGAATCAGTAGGGGTGAAAGCAGGGTGTCTGCCCGAAACCTCCAGGCTGACCTGGAGAAGTCCCAGAAGAGCCTGGCAGGGCTTACCCAAGATGACCAGTGGATCTTTGACTGCTCTGGCTGTGGAGTGTATGGCGAGAACTTGGTGAGTTTCAGTTTCCAAGCACATGGCAGCCTTAATCTAACCTTTTCCCTAGGATGACGGAAGTCATAGTGTTGCCTGCGAAAAATGCAATGTTTGGCAGCATAGCAAGTGCCTCGGTATCTCACAGGAAGCGGCCGAAAAGGAAGACTTTCACTTTGTCTGCCGAGACTGCAAGCAAAAAGAAGAAGATGCCAGCAAGCCCAAACTTCCACCTCTCAAATTCCGGGTGAGCGCCTCAGCATCCCCTTCAGCAGCTCCTCCAGCCAGTAAGAAGCACAAGTTAGAGGATGACGAAGACCATGCTCCGCCCTCGCCTGTGAAGAGATCCCACCTGGCTCTATCCAATATTCAAAACGAATCCTCAGGAATACAACCTACTCTACACTCGTCCACTGTTGGTCATGACAACTTGTATCCTCCTCCCTCGCCCCAGCGCCGGGTCCATCACACAAATCACACTCCCCTTCCATCTTCAAGCCCTCCTCGTCCACCATTCTCCCCGCCAAAGGGCATGAATGGCTTGCTGCATGCCAGTACGGAGCAACACCCGCGGCCATCCTCGTCTCAGCACTCCTTGCCGCCTATGCAACCAGCTCCTCACCTTCCCCCATTGGATCGTTCCCTGTGCGGCCCTCCTCCTCCCACTCTACCCAAAGTCCTGTCCAAAACCAGCCGTCTATGTCACCTACACAGGGCAACCCTGATGTTGGCCCTATTGCGGGGTTCCCGTCTGTTGTTCCAAGCCATGCACCCTCTCCGTGGAGTTCATTCGAAACCCCGCGTCCGCAGTCAGGTCATGCAGCCACGCCGTCGATGTCTAACAACTACCCGTCTTTCTCTGCCTCAACGCCCAATGGCAACCACTCTTCGCCTCCTCAGAGTTCTCACGGCATGGCTATGTCGGGGATTAGCCCAACTAAGCAGTCACCTCGTCCGCTTACTGGTAGTGGCATGGCAGGTGCCCCAGTCCTGCCGCCCATCCGCAGACTGGAGCCGAGCCCGAAGCTCATGGGCCGTAGCTCTCCAGATGCTCCGATCCCCCCGCCTGTCAAGTGCATGACTCCTGAGCAAGAGGAACGCCGACAGAGAGAGAATGCTTCAATGCTACACCAAGCCCACCACTTCCAGAGCAATGGCCAGCATCTGATGTCGTCGCCATCGCTGAATCGCATTCCTCCCTTGGCCTCTGGGACCACATCTCAGTACCCTGATCCTGTTCCTTCGCCTCAGCGCGAAAGCAATGGCCAAAGCCAATGAATCCCTTGCGCAACGGTGTGAACAGCATGTGTTTCTTTTTTTTCTTTTTTGTCCTTTCAAATACCCTTTCAATCGGCCCGTTCCTGAGTCTGCAAACATATATGATCACCATTTTGATACGTCCCGGAATCACTATCGGAATCCAAACCTACCACCTGTACTGCAGTGCATTTTGAGCAGGTGTGATCTGTGCTTTCGCACTGTTATCCGACGTCTGTTTTAGCTCTTGCATAACGTTGGACGAGTGGGTCATTGTGCGCAAATGACATCTATCCGGAGTCATTTTCCCTGGACACGACATGCCATACATCGAACCTCAACATCTGCCAAATGAAGCCTTTCTGGCCTGACAGATGCTTGTGTTCATTTGTTCTTTCTTTCCTTTTCCAAAAGTTCTGCTATTGCAGACAAATCCTGTGTTTTGATAACGAGTTTTCCCTTTGTCGTTGTGCCGGGGCTCTGTCTCTTGCGGATATTCCTTCGATTCTTCTTGGAGCTGCTTCAGACTGTGGTGGGCTGGCGTTTTGAACTCTTTATTTCTTTCCTGTTTTACAATGCATCAAGATGGATGGGGACTCGAGCGGCGTTTTCAGATGGTCTGGCCCTGGGTACCATTGTTTTGGTGGGCGAGTACATGTGTATTCTAATAGACAATGTTATTTGATTTTAATCTTGATATATTTTGATGGATGATGAAGTTGGTTGAAGACTAGATGGGAAATGTTGGACAAGGTAGAGAGGTATACATTCCAGATCTATACATTTGCAGCTTCCCATCCAAGTAGTAGAACAACATGTGCAAAGCAATAACCACAAAGATTGTAGTTCTAACCTATTGCAACCCATTTCAGTCGAACCATTCCACCATCTATTTCCTTTAGAAAGTTGTTGCATATTCATCCTATCATCTATCTAGGTAGTCAACACAAAAGTATTACGCCCAGCCCAGATCGAAATCGACCCATACGTCGATCGACATATACCCCTGGGTACAAATGCAACGCCCAAACGCAGACCTGCCCAGCTCAACAGCCAACAGCATGCGCCTGCTGACATACCGAGCTGCATACTACCTACATCCCTGTAGGACACGACCGCGGCTCGCGGCATTTGGACCCTTTCTCTCTAGCCCCTGTCTCTCAATCATATTATTCCGTTCCTTTATTAATTGTCTCATTCCGTTTATAGGCACAATAAAACATTGGGATCCGCTACGGAGTAGAGTAAATTAATATGAAAAAAGGAGAAACATAAGAAAAAAGAAGCAAAAGAAGCAAAAAGAGCGTTTACCCGCCCCCTTGTCGCAATGTCCCACTCCGCAAGGGTAGATTACATCGGCCGATGAGCACGGTCAAAGATCACGATAGTACGGAGTACGCCGTAGTACTCTAGACATATTGTACACTAAAAAAAGCAAGCAAACCCGTTGGTAAAAAGTATAGCAAAAAGTATAGCAAGATCACCTAGCCTACTCTGTCGGGTCTAGCATGTGGCGCAGTCAACTTACATACTACTTGCTAGCGATTGAGTGATTGTCCCAGGCGCTAACTGGAGGCGATCGAGGTAGATCACGCACTAACTTGCGTAGCGCTAGCGGCATGCTCATCTTTCCCCCTATCACACAGCAATTTGGAGTTCGGGATAGGGATGACTAGTTGATCTGCCGTCCTGTCATGTGTCATAATTCCACTCTAAAAGGGGGCTTGGGCTGGTTCAATTCACTTAGACTGCGTGGGTGAAATTAATGATAGATGAAAATAGGAGGACTTCCAATTAAGAGGATGTACTCCGTACTCCATACGGAGTAGGAATTTAGGAAATTAAACCAAGAATGAGTTTATACATCAATACCCAGGTATCACCCGCAACCTTCGTAAGATCTGCAATGTCCGCAATCATGTCCGCAATCCGGGGACCGAGCTAATTCCGTGGAACGTGAAGGGGAACGTGTGGATATAAAATGTAAATGTCATTTCCCCACCTGTTTCCCATGGTTTCTCTCCCGAACTTAAGATCCAGTGGACTAACTGCAAATGGACATATGAACGTTAGGGTATATCCAGCATAGCCAAATGGGAAGATGTATACTCCGCACTCTATATAGAGTATAGACAGAGTATATTATATGGAACGTGAATCCGAATCCCGCTCTATCGTATTAATTAGTATTGGTGCCGTAGGCATCCACACATGTATGGCTTATAAGTTCTAACTCTTAGCCGAGAGTCGAGACCAACAGGCACGGACATCAATTTTGGAGGGCGATGATTAGCTATTAAAATAAAGTCCAATGATCCAATCAGAAAATAGTCTATCATATACTTTCGGGATCTGGAGATTTAGAATTATACGTTATTCCGTACGGAGTTCGGAGTTCGGAGTAGTACTCCATATGTACTCCACATCGGATACTCCGTAACTCCTTTCGTACTCCTGACATAGCTAGAATAAGCTTAGGGTAATCTTAGTACGGCACATAGACAGTATTCCATGGTTATTAGGCTCACACGGCAGATGCGATCATGATCCGAGCTTTTTCTTTCTTCCCCACTCATGCACCTCATTCTTGTCAAAAAAGTAAAATGTGGGAAATAGGGTGGAGATCAGGTGTTTGGCCCGGCCACTCGTGATGGTGCTGGCTCCCGCGCTCCTAGAAGTCTGGACTTGCGAGTTCATGACAAATAACTATATTTACTGCCCAGGTGTGTTGTAGTTATGGATTTGGATAAAACTGGTAGATGGCGTTATAGAAATATAGACGTCATCACTATAGAGCATGAAATGGGAAACGAAATAAGAAAAACCCTAAGAATGCAATCGGATCTTGGCTTGGGAAGCATTTGTCACTGTCGATTTTAGTCTCAGACACGGGTGGCCACAGGCGACTATTAGTCCACTAAGCTAATCCCCTTGGGAAAGACAATTGCATTCGTCTTTTATCTCTTTCTTTGATCAAAGTACGGAGTACATACTCCACCATATGCATAGATCAGGTACAGAGTACAATATCTACTTCCCATATCTACAAGTACCTCATAAACAAGCATGGATGCTATACCAAGCACTGGTCACTGCTTCAAACCCCCCCAACTCCCTGCATTTTTAACCGACAATTACCCAGCTCCATCTTTTGCCCTTCAATCCACCAGACCAAAATAGGAACCCAACCCCGTTCTACAAATTGATGATCAGACTCCCCACTTCCATTTGGATATTGACCAATATGTTTCGTGATGAGGCAGCCATTAATTTCTTTTGGCGCGTATAGAACCCCTCGTATCCCGTATTCGATCTATGTTTGTTTCTGGGTTGGAAATGAGTTCAACTCCTACCTAAAGTATACAAGAAACCGGAACCAGCCGACATCCCGCGTAATAGTCCACTTGTAGCGCACCAATACCCGCAGAGGTGGAGCAAGACCACAGTTGTGCTCTGTAGACAAGGCGCCGTTGGATGCCACGGAAGAGTGACCATCACATTTGTCGCGCCAAACTCTGGTACCCACGATCTGCTTTCTCGCCCTTGTCTCGTCCGGTCTCGTCCCTAACTCACGCCATAGGCTTCCGATTCGCCTGAGTCATGTATTTGGACTTTTAGTGAACTCTAAAGCCCTGACCCGCCGTTATTGGGATAAATGGAGTAACTCCTTTCCCCGTTCTGTTCATATATGGACAACGTGCATCGTAAAGGATAAATTAGGGCTTCGGGTGGTCCGGAGATAAACGATGGTCCGCGGATCTCTGAACAGGTGACCGTAAGCCAAGCCGACAAGGGTCCTGGATAGATGAAGCTAGGGACTTCTTAGGTTAGTACGGCCCGGGGTATGGATGACTAGTCCAGAATTGTTTTTGATTAGTGACTTGGGTCTCGGTTCATCCGACGATATTCTGATCATGAAGTTGTAATTGTTGATTCCAGGTAATTCCGAGGGTGATGGAGAAGAGAGAAAAGAGGAAAGAGAAATGTCGCGTCCGATAATCCAAATCCGGCAGCTTGATCATGGAGATAGAAAATGAGAACGCTGGATTCGAGAATCGACGTATCTCTCCGGATATCTCTCCGAAGGCATCTTTTCGAAATATCTCTCCGCCACCTCTCGGGTTGACCTGTAGAAAACACGGTACCATCTTGAACTCTTGGAAAATACAAGCGAATTTCAGCCTATACAAGTTGACTAATATACGAACCAAGAGCCGCTCCTCGCGTTTCGGTCAGTCCGAAGAGCAAGCCGGGCGTTAAAGTTGTGACATCCAAATCACACATATCAACTTTCCACATCTGAGGGGTTCGAGGGGAAAGTCTGTTTCCTAAATCGTCGATATGACGATCGACGCTCATCGCTCTATGCAAAGCTAGCGGGAAGTGGCAAAAGAAAAAGTAAAAAAAGAGAAGAGAGAGGGGGAAGAAACGAAGAACGTGTATTCAACGTAAAGATAAACCATGATAACATGACTTCCATACATTAACCACAACGGGTTAGGTGCAACATCACGAAAAAAATGCCACAGGAACAGAAAGAAAGGAATCTACAAGCACGAACGCCAGTTCAAGAACTGAATTCACAAAGCTCTGTCGTCCGTGCGCATTCTGGCAGATAAACCGTCAAGGATCTCAGTGTTGAGCCAATCGTGGGGAAATCTAAATGTTTGTTTTGTTGGTTGAGAACACCGCCATGTTTTTATTTTTTCTTTTTGGCTGAGGCTTGCAGGTTATTGCAGTCCACCCTTTCTCCATTTTGGGTTACAAGCGCATCAGACCCTGGTATATATCGACAAATTAAATATCTAGCTGTTCCCAGGTTGCGCAGGAGATACCTCGTGGCGGTCTGGGAATTGGCACAGATCAGATCTCCATATTACCCACCCATATGTCGGTAGTGGCTTGTTTGCCGTTCCAGTATTATTTATTGGGTATTTTCGAGGTATTCTGTCAATATTCTGTCAATAGGGTTTGATAGGATAGAGTTAGGCTTTATGGGGCTCGAGGTCGGGGACGGATGAACTTGAATCCCCATGGCGATCCGCCGTTTGCGCGTGACTTTTGGTTCGGAGACTTCCTTTGATTCGGAGACTTCTTTTGGGTCAATTCTGGTACAACTTCTCCCCGCTCTTCTGTCCCCTCGTAATGTGCGGCCTGACCGCAAGCCGTGGACGACGACTTTGAGTGTCGGCAGAGACACTTGCAATTGAGTTGTATGAACCTGTTTAACAGGTAGGCGTTCGTGGCCATGACCGAAAGCAGCTAGGCCTGAAATTGGACACGAACACGAAAACAGATTGGTCCGTCGACTAACCTGTTGGGTAAATTCAAGCAGATCGCAAGATAACAACAGCGACAACCAGACTCGGCCGGTTCGGCGGTGTCAACCCCTGCAAGAGGCGTAGGACTATAAGGGACTACGTACAGGGTTCAGGGTATTGGAGCATCGGGGTTAACGGGGTCTCGGGGATCATGTTCAGGTGGCCTCGAATAAGAATGTGAGTAACAAATTGGCCTTGTCCAGTCACTCCCTTCACCCTTCTTTTATCCTGGTCCTCATTATCAAACGTAGATCTCCTTCCCCATAATGTTGGTCAGTGCCCCGACCTTCTTTCCCTTTCTCTCGTGCTGTCACTATAAAAATAGCATCAACAATGAACAGGATAGAAATAACCTGAAACGAAGATATCTTTAGAAACACTCGAAACACTGGAACAGGCGATCAGGGGGTGAAAGAGAAGGGTAACACGAAACATCGCCGTTTAGCAGTGAGACAGAGTGGAGATCTGTGCACTTTGCAATCCCAAAGCAGTCGAGTCAGCAGATTGAACTGCGACCATCCGAAGGTTAGAGTTGGAGCTTATCCTCTTCCATCGAGGCAGCCTTCTAGAAGGTCTTCGAAGGACATCGGTGGAGGCTTGAGCGGGCTGATCCTGGCTGTCAATCGGGTTCATACTTCTTAGAGAAGGGTTCGTGAGTGCGTGAAAGGTTGCAGTAGTGGCTCAGAGGCCCGAGCACTTCATTTGTGAATACCGTCGATTCGTCGGAACAGGATTTGGGAATTGGGAATCCCGGCTGATAGGGCCGTTGGCTATTGGTATAGAATATTCGTCCGCCGTCCGCCGCCGAGACGGCGGACGAATATTCTATTGATCCCTCATTTTTGGTCCTAGGAATTCGGTATCTGAGGATCTGCACCTGCGTCAAAGCTAGAAGCCTGATACGCAGTACCAACTATACGTACTTCAGGGACAGGGCATCGGTGAGGTATTTCGACTATCGAATGGGGTTTGGTATATGAAGCACTACCAACCGAGTTTGGCCAGACTTCCCGATGCCATTCTCCCCCGAGTCGGCGGAGGGAGCTTTGTTGCCCTCTAAATGTTATTTCTTTGAACGCCTTGATTATGCAAAACACGTGGAATACATTTGCCCCATAATATCACGGCATATGGACCAGGACGAATAAGATGCTTACAGGATTCCTTACAGGGCCGCCTTGGGGATAAAAAAAAGTAAAAGAAAAGATAAGCTCAAAGCGCAGGCTTGTGTCTACTCCCCGGGCTCTTTGATTGAGGGGTAACCCACATGGGCATGCAGTGCATGTCTCAGCCTTCCAACAGTTCGTAGATCACACATGGCATCTGCACGCTCTCCACTATTCGAGTAATTGATTGACATTCTGCGTCCCTCTCAGACGGTTTTCGAGCGCCCGACAAGGACAGGGTGGAGGGCCAAACAAAGAAAAACTTGCATGGCCAAGACTTCAACGCAGCGAGAGCCATGCAATAACGTGGCTGGTTCCTGCGTTCAAGATCCCAACAGCCCACGAGCCAGTGCATGGGGAATGATAATCCCTTCCAGAAAAACTGCAGGCCTTGGTTGGTCTCTCACCGTACATCGTAGACAGCCACATCCAATCTTTGGAAATAATCCTTGCACCCATTGACCTATCTTGGGGTCTGGCAAGGGCACCGTCAAAGCAACGTCCACCCCAGGCTTGTATCCGCTAGTCTTGATCTGGAATTAGGTATGTCCCCGAGTAAGCGCGAACCGCCGTGCATGTATGGAGTAATGACGAGGATCAACAATATTGGTCGGAGAGATCCTCCAGGGATGTTGAGTTCAATGAGTTCATGACTTCCCATGGCGTTGGGATAGAATTTGACCTTCACCGATGAATCTGCGGATGAACTGGTAAGGCCGAAGTCCGTACATCGAAACACTACAAGTTATAGATCGGCGTTTCCGTGCAAATCAAAGTCTAAAAGTCCAATCTCCTGTATTACTTGAAATGGCACGAGGCGGGGAGTATCCATGGAAGGTGTGAGAAGTGGTACCTAGGTACGGAGTACAAATGAGGGCAAGACTGGTCACGCCCAGAAAATACTCCAGTGCCAAGAACCAGTTCAGCCATTCCTGGCTTGGGCCTTAGCCGGATACATAACCCCGGTGGAGCCTAGCCAATCAGCATCCATGTGGCGCTTTGGACTTGTCGCCGATTTTCTGGTCACGATATCGGCTTGAACCGTGGAATCGATGTCAAGTTACCGTCGATCAGCGAGGATCCACTTTCCCCACTACAGCCGCGATAGAACGTCCACGGGTCTCCCCCCGAAGCTCAGACCTCGAGACTCCCTGACGTCGATTAATAATGAGTGCGCTAGCATCCATGAAAAAGGGAAAAAAAAAACTCGCCCCGATAAGTCCCCAAGTCCCCGGATCCGACATTACGAACCAATGATCTAAACCTAGACTGTTGCCTTTTTCTGTATAGCAATCCATGGTTGACGATCTGAGCAATCTATCTGAGGAACTTTTGAGGGGAACTGGCCCAATCGCCCGGTGGTTGAACCGTAGAATAAGTCTCTCTAGTAAAGACCGTTCATGACTCGGTCCAAAGTAGACAAGTTAATCGTTTGATAACTAGTGGAGGTCACCAGTATTGTCATGGTTCATAGTATATTTTGCAGGTTTAATTTTACTCTGTTGAGTTATCTAAACGCCTCAATTTGAGGATGTTATATAGCATCATGTATACCGCGCTTGACAGCAATAAACTACATGCCTGTAGTGCATCATTTTCCCGTTTCTCTCCAAGCTAGCATCTTTCTGGATACTTGCATCATCTATACGCCTCTCTGTGATTGCTTTTTCTGAATGTCAAAGTGTCAAGATGTATACGGAGTAGGAAAAAAATATTAAAAAATATTAAATAAAAGCAAACATTCCAACGACCCTGCATCCAAGCTAAGATCAAACTATGATATTTTCTAAACCTGGCATCTAAGCCCCTCTTACCCCGGTTCCAGATGTCTCCTTTCCATTTTCTATTTGAATCTGGCCGATTGCATCCCCGGGTATCGGGCGTTGGAAAGTTCCTACAGGTCCATGGTCTGCCCCTCCAGCGCAATGTCTCCATACTGGGGCCTATGTGGACTCTCTTGCCGGGGTTATTCGGTGCATCGTCAATCTTCCGAACCTTCTTCTTTCTCCCTGTGCTATTTGTAGTTCTCCTAATTTGGCACAAAGACGAGAGGTTTGAGATATTGCTAGGATCCGCGAAGGGTGTAACAGATATGCCATACTAATCAAACTATTATAGGCGTTGCATGGAAATCCAATAGAAAATCGAGCATATCAAGCCAATAGCAGATCCAACTAGGACCAAAAAGGTAAACAATCTGCCGTGAACGCTGAACGCCCCCACTGGATTTAGAGTAGAAAGAAAATGAAATGAAATAAAGAAATAAATAAAAATAAAAATAAAATGCATATAAAATAATAAAATAAATGCTAAAATAATTCAATTTAATTAAATACTAAATACTAAATATTAAATATTAAATTAATATGTATAAAAAAAGACACTAACCATCGACCAAGAGAAATAGATCCACGCCATGCGTATTGTATTCCAGGCCTTCTTCTTGAGTCAGTTTCAGCCTCCGGCAGTTTGCGTATCTCCTCTTCTCCCCTCTGCTGTCAATTCTATTTAATTTCGAGACCCGCCCATCTTTCAATCTTCAATTTCACAATCTTCAAGTCTTTGGCTTTTTGTCTCTCGGATTCTTTGAACATATCCACTTGATATTCACACTTAGTTACTTTCATACTTGCATTCACACACTTCGTCCAATTGGATTGTTGCAGTGTTTGTCTCACCTGCCAGCAGATTCATCTGCAGTCGTGTTTGAGACCTCTCTTTCAGGGGAGCTCAACTACAAGACAAATCCACCATCTGGGTAGGACGGCAGAGAATATCTTTATTCTACATCTCTTCCACTTCTTTCCTCTTTCTGGAAATTCTCTTTCTCTTCTTTACTCTCGCTGGACTAGCTTCCTTGCGATTCAACCTCTATCAGCATATCTTTTATCTTGTCTACCAGGGTCTAAAAGATCACAACAATGACTTTAGTGGCAAGACCAATTCCTCCTACCCCTCCCCAGTCTACAGACGGACATCCTTTGCCTGAAGAGCCCTACCAAGGCCCTGGGGCGTACCGACCTGTGTGCATCGATATGCAGGTGCCTCGTGGGCGAATCAACAGTGGCCAAGAAATGGTGAGTCCATTGTCTTCTGGCTGTTTCCCAATAGCAATGCTAACCATCCTAGCACTACGGTTCTCCTCCGTTCTACACCACCCCCGGTTTTTCTCACAACATGCCTCCTCAATCGGTAAGCTCGACTCCCATGTTGCCGTTTGACCGCGCGTAAGACTGACCAGGATACCGAAAATCAGATTATGATGTCTGGTGCCCAGGTTACCACGCCTCCTCCGGCATCTGATGAAGATCTCGTTTCAATGGGATCACCTACTGTGATGACCCCTTCGTCATCTTGGTCACAGTCGGGGTCCCCGCGCACTCGTCCCAAAAAGACAGCCAAACAGCGACGCCAGCGTAACCGGAGAGAACTCTCCGATTCAGATATCAAGCTCGATGGCCCAATCAGTCAACTTACTGAATCTTTTCACTCTACTCCTATCAAAGACATGGACGCCTGGGTGTCTCGATCTGCTTCTGAGCGACAGGACGAGGTCCGCAAGAAGAATGGGAAAATCTCTCGACCCATGAATTCCTTCATGCTTTATCGGTCTGCATACGCAGAGCGCACCAAGAGACTAGTGGGCGCCAACAACCATCAAATTGTCTCAAAGATTGCGGGCCAGGGCTGGAAGCTAGAACCCGCTGAGATTCGCCAAAAATACGAAGACCTGGCGAAGCAAGAACGTGACAACCATGCTGCAACACACCCAGACTACAAGTTCTCGCCCAACAAAGCCGCAGCCACTTCTAGTCGACGTGAAAGCGGCTCCCCTGCCCTCACGCCAGGACACATTGCCGATGACGGGGGTTTCTCTGACATGGAAAGTGACCTTGGATCGACTACGTATCACGGGTCTGCCTACGCCCACTCACGATCCCAAAGCTTCGAAGAGGCCTACTACGACAGTAGCCGAGATTCTTCGCCATTTGGACCTGACTCCATGATGACACCCGGATACGTTCACCCCTCGTGGCAAAACACAAGCCACCCAAGTGGCCTCCCAGTGGTACAGCCCAGCTCTCTCCACGCTTCCGAATCTTACGGAGACATGCACTACCGCCCCACCAGCCCAAACCAGCAGGATATGGGATATGGCTCTTCCCTCGCTGGACTCCCTGGTGGTTCTCACCACGAGTTGCTCCAGCCTCAGCTTGGTCACCCGTCGCAAGATCTCCCCATGCACGACATGGATCCCCGCCTTCTGAGCAACGGCGGCGAGTCTTCCGGAGTTGGCGCCATGGCCGGTCCTTCCTACGCCGCTACTTCTGGCTCATATCCTACCTGGGTTGACGAGACTCAGTCCGACTTTTATGCAGCCTCATCAGCGCCGTCCATGTCTCCCAGCACCGTTTCATACGCTCATCCTAGCATGACCTCTGCCTACCTCCCCAGCATGCAGAGCATCGAGAACCGTGATCCATCATGGGAGATGCCTCGCCATGAAAGCATGGCTGACCCTACTGGCACTGAGTTCGAGTTGTGGTGCTCCGCTGAGCCCAACTCCAACAGCTACTAAGCGCTGGCAGAAAGTCAAACACGGCTATCCCAAGGGCATTTCATAAGTCTACTGTGTCATTGGAAAAAAATCTGGGCTGACCGACTTCTTGCTGCTGCACTCCTGGTTGAGGATGGAGCAAGAGTTGGCCACGCCGATGGGCTTTTCAAAACAAAAAGCTCAGTGGGGTACGGAGTTTGGGCTTGGGATGTATGCGGTTCATGATCTCCTTAGTTCGGTCTTTTGTCTTTTCCCTTTCATGCTGCCATGCCAATCGATCTGGTATTTGTCTTACTTTCATTTGATTTTTCGGATTTGCTGGAACTCGATTCGATGCTTAGGGTCTTTAGATTTCTGTCATTTTCGCGCTCAAGGAATTATGCACTGGAGGGAATCGTGATTTTTCTAATGCGCATTGATTTTTGCCTACTCAAATATCCATTCAAGTCCTCTATCTCCAAAGCCATTAAACATTAGGTAAAAGGTTGCGTTGACTGTCACCTGTCTCAGCTAGATTGGCACCCACACGGACCTTCTCGGTAACCCTACTATTCCATGCTGGAAACGGCAGTGATATCCCTCCCTGGAGATGTTGATCTCATGGCTTGCATTAGATATCGTTCTGTCTTGTTCTATCACACTCTATCACACCGCTACTTGAGAGATTCGCACGCCATTGCCATATCCTAGAATGCCCCGATGAAGCAATATCGCCACGTTTTTTCCCCCATGTTTTTGTGGCGTCGCCAGAATTCCCAAGCTTATCTCCCTCATTAAATTAAAAACACCAGACGGCTTCAAGTATAGGATTGGAACTAGGTTTGTCCACTTCGAATGAAACCAAGTACAAAACACTGTTACATGGGCATTGGTACCTACAAAACATGTATGGATCCATGCCCTTTGTGTTGAAGAGTAGTACCTATAGATGCTGCTAACAAAGGGTCCTAAACCCTGAAAGACCTGTTTATCTTCTTTTCTGTTTCTAACGCAAGGTGCTCATTGTTAAGCGCGCTTCCTAGACAGGAAATCCATACGGTGTATATTGCCGAAGCCAATATTGACCCAATCTAGGTAGGTCCTCTCAATAAAGAGGCACAGAGCAGAGACAAATACGTCTGTCTCGCCTAACACAGACTCCATGCTTTTCTCTGGTGCTTGACACACTTCTCGTATACCTCTCTCGTATACCCCCAAGCCCTAAGTCAGGCAATACTCCACCGCCCCGCCTGCCCACCGCCTTGACCCCAAAGGCCTCGCCGAGCAAGGCGAATTGATTCTGTTGACCAAGACATTGCATAGGGACACCCTTACGAGACTGTTTCAATAAAAGCCAAATCAGTCGATACATATTTTCTCCAGGAAGAAAATTAAATCACTAATCCGGAGTCCACGACAACAAAACAATTTCACTTCCGTTCCTCCGCACCCCTCCTACCCCTCAACCACATTCAAGCTCCAAAAGCAACATCCACAGCCAACATGTCGATTCCCAACGAAGCTCTGCAAAAGGTGTGTCTTGGGCTGGATAAATTCACGTCTTTGAGTTGGATACTGCGAGCAGATGGCCAGGGGAAGTGGTGTGCCAAGTCAATTCGGTCTCACTCAGCCTCTTGTCTCTCTCTCTGGTTCCCGATTGAAGAAGTCAATTCCAATGAAAGTGTGCAAATGCTAATGCTTTTAACAAATACAGCTCCTCCAGGAGATTGAGACCCGTGCGATCGCCTCGCAGCAGCAGATCAGTATCACCAAGGCTCATATGACGGCCAAGCAGCGCGATATCCGCATGCTACAGCTTACATCGAAAGAGTTGTCTGAGCTGCCTTCCGAGACGAGGGTTTATGAGGGCGTCGGAAAGATGTGAGCATTTTTTATTTTATTTTTATTTTTATTTCTTTTCCTATCTTGTCTTTTTGTTTCTTATTTCGTTTCTCATCTCCTGTTCTCAATTTTGCGACCCCAAGAGACAGTCGGGGAAATTTTTCATTGGCCCTATTTTTCGGAAACTGAGACTGACTTATTGCCCTGTTCCAGGTTCGTCAATGTTCCCGTCGACACAGTTAACAAGCGTCTTACGCGTGAGAGCGGCGAGGCCACCACTGAGATCGCCAGCCTCGAGAAGAAGCTGCAATATCACGAGACAACAAACCAGAAGAGTCGGGAGAACCTGGAGCAGATTCTCAAGTCTGGTGGGAGGGCGTGAACACATTGTTGAAATAAGAATATGAGACGAGAGCAAGACGTGAACGCGACGCGCTCCCATGTGGCGGGTATCCTTGATTGTGGTATCTGTATACCAAAGGTTCAGCGATTCTCGTGAATGTGAATCTCCATGGAAGGAAGCAGACAATGCTGATTCTACTTTGTCTTTTCCTTTCGGGCGGATCTGGGACACGGTTGGATGGCTTGAAGACGCCGTCATCTCGAGGCTGACGAGTGGATACGATATACTATGCCGAGTGGAGATACAGGGAAGGTAGAAATGGTTGCCCTTCTATGTCCGGCTGGCCTGGTCACATTCTGGCGGCTATACATACGTGGGTTTAGGCTGGTGACTTAGATACCCAGGAGTTATTGTTTGCAAAAATATCTTTCTTGGATGAACCAAGCGAGGAAATAGCGTTCACAGGTGCCATGATAACCTCTTTACATATAACTCCATCTTCTGCCATTCCTTTGCCAATGCCTAAATCTGCATTCAAGAATTGATTGACCTTCGGCCGTCTAGCGAGAGAGAGCCATCGAGAGAAATACGTAGCCTCGGTGCAAACATCCCAAGATTTAGTATGTTCATTATACAAGTTGCGTGTCAAGAAATGCATTGTGGGGCCGTGGTAGCTTACCGTGCTGCAGCTGTCATTGTCAACGATGCAAGGGTCCTCAAATGCGAAGCACGGTTAAATCTACTTCGCTCTCGTCCTGTCTACTATTCGACATACAGTAAGTCCCTATGTAGCCCTAATATTTTTATAGTATCTCACCAAAATACCAATTTGGTAGGGCTGATATGCCAAGCGCTGTCTAGTTGAAAGCATACCTGAAGATCTGCAACTATCTTCCAAGATTGTAAGGGAACGAAAAAAAAAAGATTAAATCATAAAATCATGCATAACTCTAACTATATCATATACAACTTACATCGTACATTGTAGGGCTTTCATGTGCTACCATACTAATGCCATCAGCGTCATCTCAGTACTCATACTACTTCAATGCCCATGTTCCCCACTGCGTATATTAAAAATGACGTATATCCGGGCAACAGAATTACCCATTTCCTGGAATGAAAACCAACGGCGCATAATTCGTGAGACAATGCCATGTGATAGGCTTATATTGTGGCAACTTTGCGATACTGGCAACAAGTCACGGACTGGCCGCTGGGTGGGGCCCTTGTCGCTGTTATTGCAATGACAGGGTTCCCATGTCTAGGAATAGAGATGGACAGTGTGTTGTACCGAGTACACACAGACATACAATGTACTTTTTTGCCACTGTAGCTGCTAGGCAGATAGCTTATTATAGGTGTGGCTTGAGTTGGGGCGCTATATGTGTAGGTTGGATATAAGGCTAGAAAAAGTCTAGGGGTTACCCTATAGTATTTTATATTGAGCCATGGTACTTATAAGGTTAGGTCAGGAAGCTTCAAGTTAGATGCGGTAAATGTAAAGTATAGCGAGAGCGCAGTTTTGATGGTCTTCACTGGCATAGAAAGTCTTTGGGGGTACAGTTACTCACTCGGTGGAGGTATATAACCACTAGCGATGCTTCATTTAGCCGCGTTGGATTGTATCCAAAAGAATGATGCAGTCAGGTACTGTAGACCCACACACAGCTGTGTAACATACATGGATAGCGGTCTTCGAGAACTAGACACATGAAGTCGAATATGAGTGTTCATAGACGTGACGTAGAAACTAGGAAGAAGGAAGTCGGGTGCAGAAGTCAGGTGTCCATGGGTCATTTCACGGGAACAGCCGAGCTCATCCACAGGTCCCTCGTCGCATTCCATGGATGGTATCACGTTCTTAGATGCATGTATGTATGAAACGAACCAGCCCGCTCACTCCAGATGTCCGTTATTCAAACCTACGTGGACACACGGCCTAACCCGTGCGAGCAGTCGAGACGGCAGATCTTTCAGGCACTCAGATCAGTCGAATATGACGATCATGGATAGGCTAAAACACTCATGGACTTTAAGTAATACATAGTTACAACACGTGATGATGGCGGGCAGAGTCCGGACTGAAATATACTAACCTGCGCAGGCGCCCCTCTCCCAAAAGCGGCAACTAAGATCCATGGATAGAAAAGCCCCACCCGGGAAGGTACCATGTATCGAAATGGATATAGATCAGGATGGACAAACATGAAACACTATTGGTGCCCAACCTACATCGCAACAAATAGTATATCGAACTCCTAGTTGTCAAAATTAGGTAGAAAAACCAGCGCCTAAATGAACCCAAACTCGAGTCCAAGTCCAAGTTCAAGGTGCGAGCGACAAGATCATCCAACAGAAAAGGAGTCGATCGTACAATATAGTTTCAGTAACCGCCGTTTGTCTTTTAAATCAGTACTCAGCGTCTCATAGGAAGTTAGCGCGAAGGGTCTGATCGTGGCTATTTTAAGTGGCGTACGAAATTTTGTTTCATGGTTGGGGGGTCGATGCAGCGGACATGCCTGATGTGGGGTCTAGACGAATTAATATTAGAGTGGCTACGGAGTAGTTGTTAAGGGCGTTAACATTAATCTCGAGATTGGACTCGAAGTGGGGCCTTGATGACGATGCTATGTATCCCAATCTTGGAACCCTCGAGTTGAAGTTTGGGAAGGAGAAAGAGAGAGGATGTGTGCGTGGGGGTGTAGAACGTAGAGAGGAACGATGGAAGTATACCAAGTCTTGATAGAATGGAACATAGGAGGGGGTACGGAGGATATAAGAGTGAAAAAGCATTATCGAGTCGAATCCACAGATTATGCGCCATGAGGCTGAACTGCAGGAATTAAAAATGACGCCCATGATGCCCAGCTGAATAAATAAAAAGGTAATCCAGGCCCTCGTTTTTCTCTTTCTCTTTCTCCCCCCAGCCCCTCCCCCGCTTTGGCTGATAAGCGCACACTTGCCGTATACAAATTCGGGACTGTTTTTTTGGCCCCCATCTTTTTTTGGTTCTTCAGCTTGCTTCTCATTTCTTTCGCTTTCTCCTGGTGCTCATATATAGCCTATCATCTGCCACCTGCACCTGATAACCCCGCTCAGGCCCCTATCTAGCAGGGTCCCAATCTATACTACCCGCGTACTCTTCGCATACTCTTCGCAACCCCGCCAAAATGCCCGTACAAGCAATGTTTGACGACGATGACTACTCCTCGAATGACTCGGAGTTCGAGGCCGACATCAGCACCCGGCGAACAGGTCTTAGAACCCATATCCGCGAGCGCTCACGCTCTCGTCACCGCCGCCCGGAAGTCATCTCTCGCGAGTACCTGGCACCAATCCAAACCCGCGTGCAACGGTCGGCCTCGACAAGCGGCCGACGCCGCGAACGCGACCCACCAGTGGCACCATCACCACCAGCGGTAATGATTTTCAATGAGCAGGGGCTGAAGTCAAACAGCCGCTCGGAGAACAGGCCCCAGTCTCGACATGTGCAGCAGCGGTTCGTCGACGACCATCACACCAACAACAACCACAACCACCGCCACAACCGCTTCGATTACGATGACGACGATGTCTTGGATGTACCGGGGCCACGCCGCCGACGCGCCGTCAGCAGCGTCTCGCGGGATGCATCCCCTTCCACCGTGACCCCGAGCTGGCCATGCGCCAGCACATACTGGACCAAAATGACCTCCGGCAGGACATGAGCAACCAACTGCTGGTGAACGACAATCACCGGCAGGACAGGGAGCTCTTGAAGCATCAGATTGAGATCGAACGACTGCAGCGCGAGGTACAGAAGTCTCGTAAGCGCAGCGAAAAGCAGCGCGAGAAAATTATTATAAATCAGGATCCCGATCCGCACGCGATGCACACCCTCAGAGAGGAGATGGCCTACGAGGACGAGATAGTGGAGAAGCTGAATAGGCTGGCTCGGTTCGAGCACAAGGAACAATCCGCGGAGGAGGAGCGCAAGGCCGAAGAACGCTACCAGCTCAAGATGCTTGCGATGGAAAAGAAGGCTGCTGCTGAGGAAGAGGAGGTAAGACAGAAACTACAGGAGGAGAGGTTGAAGGACATTGCGCGTGCGCAGGACGAGAAAGGACAGAGGGAGAAGCTCGTGCGGGAGGAGAGGTGGAAGGAGCTCGCAAGGAGGAAGGAGGAAGAAGAGGAGAGGGAGAAGCTTGTCCGAGAGGAGAAGTGGAAAGAGCTTGCCCGACAGAAGGAAGAAGAGGAGGAGCGTCAGAAGCTCATTCAGGAGATTCGGGATGAGGATATGCGAAAGGCGAGGGAGGCCGAGGAGAAAAAGAAGAAGGAGCTGGCTATGAAGGCTGCTGCTGTTGAGGAGTGGAAGCTCGAACAGGAGCGGATGAAGCAGAGAGCGGCGGAGGAGGCGATTAAGAAGGCGCAGGAGTTCCGCGAACACCTTCGTAGCCTTGGCTATTCCGACGAAGAGATTGATGCTATCGTCAATAAGAAAAAGAATGATGAGGAGAAGAAAGAGGAGAAAAAGGAGGAAGAGAAAAGGAAGAGAAGAAAGAAGAGACCAAGCTCACCTGGATTAAGGTATGCAGTTACCCTGATTTATATTCCCTCTAT
Organism: Penicillium mononematosum; assembly: GCF_028829835.1. Taxonomy (NCBI): domain Eukaryota; kingdom Fungi; phylum Ascomycota; class Eurotiomycetes; order Eurotiales; family Aspergillaceae; genus Penicillium; species Penicillium mononematosum. The sequence continues at coordinate 6,614,183 of NW_026643272.1, read as the reverse complement.
ATGCTACCTATGTACGGGGCTTAACTGACATTATACCAGGTCCATCGCAAGCACTTGATGCCAGATACTTTGATCGCCTATGGTCTACCTTGGGACTGGGACGAGGTAAGAATGATAACCCAATGTGTACATATGTATGCAATGGAAACAGACTAACATGTTCATAGAACGACACCAATTATATCATCATCAAAAAGTGGATAGACGACGACTTCCAAGAACAGCTGTTCGCCCACACCAGACGTCTACGCGAGGGCAAGGTCATCGCTTCGTCCTCCCACTCGATGACCGAACTAAAAGTCAACGACCGCAAAAAGGACAAGCTGTTCTTGGTCCGGAAGAAGAGCCCTTCAGGTCGGGTGCGCATCTTTGGATAAACGTCTGCTATTCTGCGCTGTCCTGATTATGTCGCTGGTTGGACAGGAAAATTCGGATTTTCACGGATATCTATGGCTGTTCTATTCAATGTTTGAACATTGTTATTGTCTTGTTTCTTGAGACCCGGTCTGATTGGACTATTTCTTGTTGAAATTCTGCTGAGTTGTGGTGTGTCGAGATCTGTTCCTTTTCGTTTTATTTTGTTTTTATATCACAGAGTATGTGGTAGTACAGTAACGCGATATGAGCTGACGACTTTGTTTTTTATTTTGATCCTATCTTCCCTCTCGTTGTACCAGTCTGCCCTATGTATCCAGTCCACCGTCTCGCCCAGTCTATAGGGTTGGCAAACATCTGGCGGGCACATGTGCTTGGTATAGCTAGATTCGGGGATACCCATAGTATAAATGGAAAAGTTGAGGGTTGGAATTATATAATAGGCAATATGTGCAGATGCAGTACAATATACATGTCAGATTTCAGCCCCGTATAAAACTCCCATTGGGCCAATCCCAATGCAGGTATGCACGTATCAGCACGGACCCAGATGCGAGCTTGAACGAGCTGGACTATAATACAGAAAGTGGAATGGGTATGATGTGAGGAGAGGGATGGCCAAGGGCAGGTAGAATGCAAGCCTAAAGACCAATCTGGGAATTCGCTTCCCACCGCTTCTCAGCGCGCAGGATGAGCTCCTCATAGACAGTCCATGCCAGCGCGGAGCTAATGGCCTTGCGAGCCATGCGGATACCAAGTCCACCAAAGAGACTGCGCAAGCCATCCTCGTGGATCATCAAGCGGGTAGCATGCAACATGTTCCCATACTTGGCAGGCATTAGCTGCAACCGGGTCTTGACGGCGTCAAAAAGGATTGGTGATTGCAGTCGCCATACCAGCGGCTGCTCCACCGGAGACGAAGTTTATTGACGAGGACGAAACCGCATTTGGTGTGTCGCCATCATTAGAGGGTTGTGCGGCCATCAAGGCGAACCGTCTCTTCAATTGCTCGTAGAAGAGAACGTAGAGACCCGCATATGGGGCATCGCGAGCGGCGGTAGCGCCAAATCCTGCAAAGAGCCCACGCAGGCCTTCAGTGCGGACGATATCCCGGCCTGCGCCTACTAAGCTACGATATGCGTAGTAGTCTGACTCATAGCGGACCTTGATCACGGTCACGGGCATCATGACGAAGCCTGCAGCAACTCTTGCGACGGCTCCCGTGGCAAGATTGGCTGTGTTGGAGAGCTTGGGGAGGACGGAGGAAGATCTAACGCTCGCTACCGGACTGGCTAGGGCCATCGGGTTGGATTGTGCAACGGCTTGGCGCAAGGCGTTGAGACTGGTGAAGTATAGTGCTGACCCGAAGCCGGTGCGGAGGGCTGAAGGGAGTGTGCCACGCCATAATCCACGGATTGGGTTCGGAGAGGATATGATCGCCTTCAAGGTTGGGAGGAGGGCTGCTCCCTGGGATTGTTGGACTCGAGTTTTGAGGAGATCCGCGGGTTGGAGAAGGATGGAGGAGGTAAGGCCAGAGCAAAGACCAGCAGCAAAGTGGAAGGGTGTTTTCGAGGCTGAAGCAATGAGAAGATTATGATTAGCGATGGAATGAGAAGGATTGGGGTTTGAACAGAAATCATACCTTTTGAGGTGCTCGTTTTCACCTGTGGTACCGTCAAGGTGCTATTGTTTGACATTGCTGGCCAACTCGGACCGCAAAGGCGACGACAGTGAATATATTTAGGTTAAAAATCAAAGATTCAATGCTAGATCGAGGTCCATGGGCGTCGTGTATGCGTAACGGTCAAGAAGACGTCGAGATCCGGATGCGTAAAAAAAAACAAAAAGTCCACGAAGACAGACGGTCACGGCCAAATATGGGCAGCAGCTTGCATTCCACAGAGTAAATGAAGGTAAATAGAATTGAACAAGATAACAAGATAGAGAGTAATTGCAAGTGCTGAATATGCCGAGGTCACGAAAAAGACGTTGAAACTAGTGAAGTCATCGGGTTATGGCTATCGATAAGCCACACCGCTTGGAGTTATACATTTGTACAATATGTACAATATGTACGGAGTAGGAGAGTAGAAGAGTAGAAGTCTACTATTAATCCAATTAATAGCTCATATTCATGTATTCCAAAGTCAACTATATAGTATATCTATCGTATGACTGCCATACCATCCTTCATGCGGCTCTTTGACCTTGCTGTACTTCTGCACTATGCAGATCATTTGCAGTACTACTTGTACAACGCATATGAATCTTGTTTCATAGTTCAAATGCAGCATCGGTATCGAATATAAATAGATATATAGAGAGTAATACGGAGTAAGTAGCAAGATGTCAATAAATAGAACCTGCATCCGGCATCTCGCGGAGTGCGCACGGACCAGGCAGCCCCGTGGGTAATCGACGTCATGTGGTTCGTTGTTGTCCTTTCTTTTCCTTTTGGATTGTCCTTTTATATGTTGTAGAGACCTTCACTTACACAGAGTCTCTCTTTTTCGACCTTGGTATACAGTATAATGCCTTGGTCTTTGCCCTTCTTTCCGTATCCGCCTGCAAAGGACGGATACTGGGCACCTGTCACTTCCACCTTGAACTGGTGCGAAGAGGTGTGTACCAGAAGTGACGCGTACAGAGAGAACTACGCTAATATCCCTTTTCCCAGGACTATTATGCCACCGAGTATGCCGCGGAGATTGTCAACACACTCACGAATTTGCTGTTCATGTGGCTTGGAGTCCAGGGGATAAGAAGCTGCCGTCGCAATGGACATGACCAAATCTTCACGGTCGCCCTCATTGGCTACCTAGTAGTCGGAACAGGGAGCTTCCTGTTTCACTCGACCCTCAAATGCAAGTGGCCCTCCAGGGTTATACCCCTCCCAAGCCCAAGATCTGGTTTAAACCGGGGGTATACACCAAACATGCCTAAAACGATATATGAGTGATCGCAAGAGCAATGCTGACCGGTGAATCCCCGCAACAGACCCTATGCAACTAGTGGACGAACTCTCAATGATCTACACTACCTGCCTTATGGCCTATGCCTCATTCTCGTACTCTCGGTCCACCATCGTACGAGTCTGTCTCGGAATTTCGCTCGCAGGTCTCGCTGTATTCATCACCCTGTACTACCACTACCTCCAAGACCCAGTCTTCCACCAAAACGCCTACGCCCTCCTGACCACCGTCGTCGTCCTGCGCAGCATGCACACTATGGAAGTGACCCTCCGACCCAAATGGCGCCACTCAACGGAGGAGGACCGCCTAGCCCGCCAGAAGAAGGGACTCCCCGTTCCAACGAAGGAGCACCAGCACTACGAGAACGTGCGCGATCAGAAGACCCTCAAGACCATGTGGTTCATGGTGGCATATGGACTGAGCATGTTTTTGGGAGGTTTCTTCATCTGGAGCCTGGATAATGTGTTCTGCTCTGATATCCGCCGAATGCGCCGCTCTGTTGGTCTTCCATGGGGTATCTTTTTGGAAGGTCATGGCTGGTGGTATGCGTTAAACTCTCATTATTACTATTGAACTGTTTGCTAACTCATTCTTTCTCGCAGGCATATCATGACTGGCATTGGTGCATATTTCTATATCACATGGGGAATCTGGCTCCGCCATTGCCTCAACAACCGACAAGAAGAATACCATCTGCGCTGGGCGCACTTCTGGCAGATCCCCGAAGTGATCCGCACCTCGGGCGGACCATCCGAGAACGGGGTATCCCGAGCCAAGAAGTCAACGTGAAACAGCCGGACATTTTCTCTCTCCCAGTTGGTTCATTACTCGCATCCATTGTTTATGGGTGGCGATATACCACACTCTTGCAAATGTGACTTCCGACATAACATGAAATGGATACCACGCTTCTTCTTGTCTGTCCTTTGCCGCGAGACTCGGAGCAGAGCACTGTTTTTTATTCTCTGTCGTTGCTCTTGCACAGCTTCCACGAACACGATTCGTCCTGGAGACGGATCTTTTTGCTTTGGATCATAGATATAGGATACCTTTTTTTCCTCTTTCTTTCTACATGGGGACACGCGGGGTCGTTGCTATAGATGGGAGTCGGGGTTGCGAACTATTATGATCGTTGATTCGGCGTACTCATTCATAAGATCTGAAAGCAATAGAAAAGCATTCAGACGATGCAGTCTTGGATATTCCATATTCACATGTGCTAGAATAACTAGCCAAAGCAGAGTATCCATGGTCTCTATACTTACGCCCAACGCTACGAATGAAGGAGCCACAAAACCCAGACAGCTATACAAACCAACCACTTACAGCTTCGACTCCCCATTCTGCACCGCCTTCTTCGGCCTTCGCGCCGGCGCAGGAACATTCTTCAACCACTCCGCATCAACAGTAACCTTCTCAATCTTCGACTTCTGACTCCAGACCGCGCGGAAACTCTCCTCCTCCGCACGCCAGCGACGGATCTCCGGCGCAAGCCAAGAAACCGCCGCATCAGCACACTCATTCACAGCCTCCTGAGCAAGTAGATGACCAAAATCCTCGAGGAAGACATCACGCACCCGGCCCGCAGCAACACCACCACTACCACCCAGACCGGTGCCCGTGTTGGCGAGTTTATCGGCGCGCATAGCGGGGAGACACATATCCGACTTGCCGGCGAAGATGTACAGCACGCTGGGGCGCAGGAACGGGAGCTGGGAGAAGATACGGGCAGGCTCGGGCCGGTAGAAGGGGTAGCTGTCTTGATGGGTTGCGTCTAGATCTGGGTGTGTGACGCGGTTGACGGGCTTGTTGCTGTTCGGGATGTTGGTGTAGTTTGGCCGCGAGAAGGTGAACACTTCTTGGTGCAGTGGGGTTCGGAGGGTTACTGGGGGCCCGGTTGTTTTGTCTATTTTCGTATTGGGGTCTAGAGGGTGGATGGCTGTTGGGAGGTCGCGCAGACCGTGTTCGATCCAGCGGGATAACACTCGTGGGTCCCAGGATTGGTAGAAGGGACTGCGGCGGAAGCCTTCTGCGGCGGCTTGGCGCGAGGGCCAGATATCGCGCCGGTGGGTTGATAGTTGGGTTGTTTTGGCGATCTCGCGCTTGTTCTTTTGGAGGCTGAGACTGTCTAGTTGGGTTGTTTGACGCTGGATCACTGGGTCTAGGAGGATTAGTGTGTGGATGAGTCGGGGGGTGCATTAGACACAGTTGTGTGCTATGTTGTATTAGCCAGCTGCTGCGTGGATGTTCTGGTTGTTGAATCTTACAGATGGGCGCCTCCCATGCTATGCCCGATGCCAACGATAGGCCGGGGCATCTCAGCCCGCTTGACATTGATTAGGTGGAGGAGATCTCGGGGGTGGTCGAACCAGCTGGCTGTAATTAGGTTAGCATCGTAGTTACTTCTCATAGACATCCATATCACATACGATCATTTCCTAGGGAATCTTCATTGATCACGCTGCTTTGGCCTTCTTGCGCCACGTCGGCCATCCAGATACTGCGAATGCGCATCCCATTCTGCTTAGATCGAGCGTAGATTTCCTCCCAAAGTGGTTCATATAGTTCCTGTGAGATATGATCAGTACATGGCTGATTCTATGTCTCGAAGGCCATATCGCAATGCGCGCAGCTCCGAAAGCGGGTCTGGCGGCTCTGGACCTCGGCACTTTGCATCTCATACCTTGGGGAAACCATTCGCGTGGGCTCCAAGGATAGTAATATCGCCTGGTTGTGGATTGGGGTTATCCAGTGGAATATATTGTTTCACAGCCAGATGTAAGGGCTCTTCTTGGTCGTTGGCCGTGGCTCCAGGATATTCCCTAATGTGCTGCGTGGGCACGATATGCTCAACGATGCGGAAGGGGGACGACATGGTGTGCAATGTTGCCCCTTTCAGGAGAAGAGATTGTATTTATTCCTCGGAAATTATTATAAGGATGTACTCCGTAAAGGAGAATGAGTTATAGTAAAACTCCGAGAGACCGCGGTTTTGCGGGGAAATGAGCCGAGGATCTTTTGGGGTTTGAGGCATTCGCCTCTTGTTCAACTGCCGATGACTATCCCTTCCATAACAGCTCATAGGTGAATATAAATATTTTATTTCCTATTAAATTGGTATTTGGGTCTTGCAGCTACAATAATTGATAGTTCTGGTTGATTTGGATGCCATGTAGCGTAATTTAGCCGGCATAGATCGCATATCCAAAAGCTATAAGCTATTATACCCAGCCCTCTGCTGGACGGAGGCTATACACTATCTTCTCATAGGAGAATACACCCTGGAGTTTATTTGATTATAAGTCAAAGACAAGAGAGACAGCACTGCCGCTAGGACTGTTCCTGACATGATATTCCCGAACAAGCAAAGATGCTACATTATTCTATATACTACTCTGCACTGAGAGCAAGACAAGCATCGACAGCTAGGCCAACCCTGCGAGAAACAGTTAATCAAAACCCAATATAACAATCAAACATCTGCAAGGATAGAAAGTACTCACCTCCCCTCTTTCATCTTAACGACGTCATCAATAAGATCCCGGTCTAGGTTGGGAAACATGTTCGAAAGTGTCTCGACGACATTATTATGTTCAGCACGTTGTATACGGCGCGCCTCCGCATCTTCAGCACTGGCCTGACGTGCGGCGGCGTCCTGAGCGTCGAGTACGCGGGTTAGATTCTTCTTCGCGGTTCCCCTACCGTGGGCGGAGCGGGCGCGCTCATCGCCTGAGCGGCGGCCGTCCTCGCTGCTTGCACGAGGAGGCTGGTAGACGTTCGGGGTGAGACGGGGTGGAGCAACAACGGGTTGGGGCGTCGGGACAGGCTGGGGGTGTTCTTGAGAAGTGACAGGACCTGAATCTGGCTCGTCCGAGAAGATGCGGCCGATAGTGGAGAGAGGTTTTTGGATTGTGCGTAGTAGTCCCGCGACTGGGGCGGAGGTGTCGTCGTCACTGGATTGGATAGTTTCTTTGCGGCTTGGTCCGGCCTGGGGCTGAGATGAAGGGGGTTGGGTGGAGGGCTTCTCTTCGAAGGTTTCGGATTCGCGGTTTTGTTCTGCAATAGCGGACACGGCAGCTTCGACGTTACGTTCAAAGTCCTCGTCGCTGACGGTTAGACTTGTGCGGTCCAGGGTCTCGATGAATTGGATGGCTCCAGACTAAAAGAGGTCAGCTTTTGATATCTAGAGCAGTATGGAAGTCCAACCTACCAACGATGAGATGTAATACCCTGCTTCACCGCCAAGTTTATCCTGGTTGCGGAATCGAAGGATGTATTGGATGTTAGAAACAAGATGGTCAGGGTTTGCATGCAAAACCACATAGATCAGGAGGGGGATAAAAGAGTCGGCAGATGTGTCGGCCTTTTTGGAATTCTTTAATAGACCAAAGATGACTTTGCAGCAGTTCAAAATGCAAATGACCTTATCTCTGGGAGCACGGTAGCCATTGATTTTTGATATTTCTGTCAAGCAAAGTCAGAAGGTGAGAAACTTGGAAAACTCCCCAAATGGCCCATAATACATACCTTGCTGTGCCAAATTCAAGAAACGGCGTCCACCGCCGCTCACAGTCGGGATATCCAGATGCGTTTCGTTGACCCAGCTGTAAATGCGAATCTTCTGTGCCAGAATATCGTCTCGCTCAATGTCCTCCTGATGCTGGCCACGTCGCCACGGCCCATGGAGCCTTTCTAACTCCCTCCGCCGGCTCCGACTTGCACTTCTGGGTATTGTTGGCGGAGCTGGAATAGCTGGTGCAAAAGTCTGCGAATATAGACGATTCATAACAAGTTTCTCCATGCCTTCCTTGGCATTATCGAATTCACTATCCGATACGTCTCGCCAGATCTCGCACATGGCCATCTTATTTGTGATAAACGTCAGGAAATCGCTAATAATCTTCACTTGCTCGTGTACCATCCATTGCTTCTTGCCAAACTCCGTGAGGAACGACCGCAAAAACTTGGCGACGGGGTCGGCGGTGCGGTGACGCAGCTGTTCTAGGAAGCGGTGGAAATCAAATGGTTGCTCAGCCTCTGGTTCCGGCATTGGTGGGACCGTTGAGGTGGACGCTCGCCGGTTTGATACCGGCGATTCGGGCTTGTGAGGACGTTGGGATACAGGCTGTTTCTCCGGTGATGTAGCGACCGGAGAATTCGCAGACTCGGTGGAAGGCGCATGGTCCAAACTGGATTTGCGCGGTGGAAAATAAGTTGGACCGCCTCGGAATTGCTCAGCAAGCTCGAGCCGGGGAGACATGATCACTTTTTGATCGGTGCTTCGCGCGGGGTCCTGGAATTGTCCCATAATACTTTGAATCTCCGGCTGGGAGGCATTATCATCCCTAGGTCCTTCGACCTGACCACCTCGTTTAGAGTCCGGGTCACTATCACTAGGCACATCTGGGAGCTCTTTCTCGGGGCTGGGGGTCCGGGTTGTATCGATGGGTGGCAGTGTTGGCGCAGTGGTCGTAGAGCTTGCATTCAGGTTGAGGTAGACATCGTCTTTCTGGGGCGGAGGGGGCGGAGGAGTGTTTGCGCTGGATGGCAGATTGGGTGTCGCATTTCCCGAGACCGATAGTCCTTCCATCTGCCCCGCAAGTTGTTGTTGCTCAGCCTGTGATGGTTGGGTAGCTGTCGATGAGTCCATCGTGGCGGGATCGGCGAGAGCAGCCGCAGCGTGTGGCTCTGTTGTGTCTTGTGCACTCATTTGGACTGTTTGACTGATGTCCGGTTTCGCAAGATCGTCCTGTGTTTGAGCTAGGAGATCGGTTGGAGCGGCCGGCGTTCCAGTGTCTTCATGGACATGGGAGACGTCTCTCGTCTCGGGGCCCGGAGAGGACGGGGATTCTGTGGCCGACATAAGCTATATTAATCATATGCGCCTGGAGTAAAAGGATAGATTCAGGGGTTCATCAAGGCTCCGAGTATGCTCATGCGGCTCCTCATGTTGATGTGCGGATCATCATTGAACCGAGGTAGTCCGCTTCTCGATTCGGGCTATGTACGTCGAGGCCTACCTACTCCGTAGGTGGTTTCTCTCTTTAATTTGAGAAGACTGCACATATGCACATGTGGATTAACAGAAGAAAATATCAATGAATAAAACACTATGGATTGGTCAATCAACAAAAGAGATCGATTTACTACCAACGTGTAATTCTAACAAATGCTCAACCTTTGTACAGTCATAGTTGCATGGTGCCCTTCTTCTTTTACTGATTCCAAAGTCAAACTCACTATAGAGAAATAAAGGCCCTAAGAAGAAGTTATCTACGGTTTCAACATCTAACAATCCGTTGTGAATGCATCTGCTGGTGATGGACTTCATGGATGCCCAGGTCACGGGTCGGATCTACAAACATGACTAATGCTGTTTGCCTCAGGCAACAATATATCAAAAAAGCTACCAAGCTAGCCATCTCAGAATAAACAACACTCCCACCCTGCTTCTCCGCCATGTGTGGGATTTTCTTTTCGCTGAGCTCATCAAAGCCCACAGAATCAACACAGGAGACCTGCTCTCTGCTCCAAAAGCGAGGACCAGACAGCTACAGAACGCATACGGTGCAAAAAGATATCAACGCACAGGATGGAGTGTCTCCGTCCCTTTCCTATTATCTCACCTTCACATCCACAGTGCTTTCATTGAGGGGTGATCATGTGTACACACAGCCACTCGTAGACCCCACAACCCAGTCTGTGCTCTGCTGGAACGGAGAAGCCTGGAAGGTTGCTGGGGAACGTGTCCAAGGCAATGATACAGAACGTGTTTTCAACTTATTTTTACAGGCAGTGGATAGTGATCAGAAGGATTCTGTTGAAAGAATGGCTGAAGCTATTGCAAGTCTCTCTGGGCCATTTGCCTTTGTCTTCTATGATGCAGTCAACTCAAGGCTCTTCTACAGCAGAGATTGTCTTGGGAGGCGATCTCTCCTCGGAGGATTCGATGAAGATGGGAATTTGAAGATCTGCAGCATCTGCGACAGTGCATCGGTGAATTGCTTCAAGGAAGTGGGCACCGAGGGTGTTTGTACGATTGACTTAGCTCGCTATCAAGATCCTTCTTTATCTCCCAGAGAGTTGTGCCAAATCGAGACCTTGCCATGGAGCTCTGCTGCTTCAACGCCAGCTGATCACATTGTACGTCCTTTATATATTACCGCGGGAGCAGCAACTGACGAGAGACCAAAGAGAAAATCAATTCCACCCATGAACACATCACTACCAACAGAGCAGCCTCCTGCATTGACAACAGACTCAGCATTCGTCGAGCAGCTCGAGTCAAAGCTGCGTCAATCACTTGAGTTGAGAATACAGAACATCCCTGAGCCTCCAGGCTACATTGCAGGCGAGACCGCCAAAACAGCCGTTCTCTTCTCCGGCGGTTTAGACTGCACACTTCTCGCCAGACTCGCCCACGACATCCTCCCCCTGGAGGAACCAATCGACCTCCTCAACGTAGCATTCGAAAACCCCCGAGTGGCAGCAGCCGCAAAAGCCAACCAACAAAAATCTCCCTCCTCGCCACCCCTCTCCATATACGAAAACTGCCCAGACCGAATAACCGGGCGGGCCGCGCACATCGAACTCCAAACAACCTGTCCAGGCCGGACATGGCGCTTCATCGCCATCGATATCCCCTACACAGAAACCCTCGCACACCGCGACCAAGTCAAGCGCCTAATGAGACCCCACAACACCGAAATGGACATGTCCATCGCATGCGCCTTGTACTTCGCATCCCGCGGCCAAGGCACAGCCCAAACAGATCCCTCAGCCCAACTCCCAACCCCGGACACCCCGTCACCCACTTACACAACCACCTCGCGCGTCCTCCTCTCCGGACTGGGCGCCGACGAGCTCTTCGCCGGCTACGGCCGCCACAGCGTCGCCTTCAACCGAGGCGGATTCAAAGAGCTGATCGCCGAGATCGACCTCGATGTCAGTCGGCTCGGTTCGCGCAATCTCGGCCGCGACGACCGCGTCCTCTCGCACTGGGGCCGCGAGACGCGTTTCCCCTTCTGAGACGAGGAATTCGTGGCTTGGGTGCTGCGGGCTCCTGTGTGGGAGAAGTGCGGGTTCGGACTTCCGGAGATCGACGCTACGGCTGGTATTGATTGTGAGAAGTTGGCGCTGCGGCTCGTTGCTCTGCGGCTGGGGTTGGTGAGGGTGTCCCGTGAGAAGAAGAGGGCTATTCAGTTTGGCGCGAGGACGGCTAAGATGGAGACGGGGAGATCGAGAGGTACGGATGCTTTGAGCTGAGACAGACTAGGCTTGTGGCGGATGGATTTCTGCTACATGATTTTGAGTCTTTGGTGTTTGCGCATGCGATGCGTATCCCCATGCATCTTCCTACACATCCATCCATCTACTCTTTCTTTTTCTCCATTATAGATTCCTCTTCTTCCTTTCCATTTTCTCCCTCTATTCTGACTTCCTCTCTCCCTGCACCACCAGCTATGATGACAGAACATGGAAACAGATACTTCCGAAACCTCCACCTCACCCAACAATCATACCTTTATTTCAATACACACAACATCCACAAGCACACCTATCTACTCAAATCTCGCCCCCTGCGCGCCAGAATCCCAAACGCCCCATCTCTCCTAGTGTCTCTTGCCCTCTTTCGTTCATTCATAGAGCAACAGCAGTCCTTGGACGGCGCGTGGCTCATGCTGAAAGGAAGCGGTCGAGGCGCGTTCTAAGGGAGGAATGGAGTGCTGTTTGGCTTTTGGGTACAGGGAGGGGATTTTGGAAGCGCGTTAGGTTGTGAGTGTGGATGGTATGAGATGAAGGATGGTTGGAGGGATCGGGGTGTGTTTATGAGGCGTTAAAAGGCAAGTCTGAGCTGGGTTAGATTATACATTTTCACTTTCGCCATGAGGGACATGCAGATAGATCATCGCGGGATACGGAGTAATCGGAAGGAGCTTCGTACTAGGGAGGACCATGGACTACACTTTCTCTTTACGAGGTAAGCTACTAGATCCCAGTTTCCAAGTAGAATCAAGATAGAGAATATAATTGAACAAAAGCAAATTCCACATTAAGATAGCCACGAGTCAATCCCAAAAGGGAGACGATCAGAACCGGCCTAAAACATTCAAAAACCAAGTAAGGAGCTTGAAGCAGCAGAGCAGGGAAACAAAAGTAAGAAACACAGATCAAAAGGAAAAGAAACATTGACTGAGGAACATGTCTCAAAACTTTTAAGAGAATCAGACGAAACGAACCAAATCGCGATCTGATCTCGGTGAGACGTCAGGGCTAGGCTTTACCCATCACCCGCGCCTACCACAATACCCAAGAGGGTCAAAAAGGGAAAACAAAAACATAGACTAAATGTCCAATCGTTAGAATCGTCAGAATCACCAAGTGGGCCATAAGCCAAAGACCAATGTCTCAAAAATTAGGACGGAATGACCAAGATGGGATGAAAGCTCCACCATTACTGGTAGGTGTTTTGAATCTGGAGCTGAGCCTTGAGCTTGGCAATCTCCGCGTCGCGCTCAGCGATGATCTTTTGGAGATCCTCGATGCGTCGCTCCGAAGTGAACTGGCGTTCCATCTTCTTGGCACGCGACTTACGCGCCGCCTCGGTGTTACGAGCGCGTTTCGCAGCAACAGGATCATTGGGATCGAACTCAATGGGCGACAGATTCTTGCGCGCTCGCGGATTGACACCTGAGACGCTGGAGTGCTTGACTGCACCGGAGGCGGGAACAGGCGACGATACCACCGATCGCTTTACGCGAGGAGAGACAGGAGACATGGGAATTGGCATGGCTGGCTTCTGCTTCTCTTCAGTAGGGAAGGCAGCTGCGACATCCAAAGTAGCGAGGTCAAAGGCGTTTAGTGGATCGGACGAGTGATCAAAGAGGGAGGGCCATTCTTCGTGGCCGGCAATATCCATGTCGGAAAACATGGGCGAGGTGTTCTGGCTGAAGTTGCCGGGCGATTCAAACGAGGGAGTGCTCAAGTCGGTGAAAGTGCCGGAGGGAGGAACAGACGCATCCATCATCAGATCCTTGGGCGAGATAGTGCCAGGAGGACCTTCAGAGGAGAAGTCGTTGGCCAGCCCGAGATCGTTGAACGAGAGAGCGGAATCCATACCAGCAGGGAAGTCGGCAGAGGGGAGACCGAACAGATCAACCTCGTGAGCTTGCATGGGGTTAGCAATGTATTCACTAGGATATGGTGAAGTGTATGATAAATTACCTTCCATGAAGTTGGGAGTGGACATGACACGTCTGTACGTTTGCGTGTTGTTTTTGTGGTTTTGTTGACCGTTGAAAAGTGGGATGGGAGGGCGGTTGGTGTTTGGAGAATTGGAAGGCACAGAAGCCGTGTTGGAACGGTTGTGCGTGAACGTGGGACGGGACCAATAAGAGGGGGACCGGGCAAGCTGGGTCACTCTGGGGTCTTGGACAGGTGAGCCAGAGTACTGCTGCTGGAGATGTCGTTGCAACTGCAGACTGAAGGAGTGTCGTCGAGGATTATTCTGCGCCAGGAATGGCTGAAGTGCAGAAGGTCTATGGGTTGGATTCACGGGCACACGCGAGCGGGGCTGCGGGTGTGGTGTTGCTGGAGGATAGAGCACAAAGTCCTCGAGTGCACTGTTGTTGTTGTTGCTGTTGTTGTTGTTCTGATTGGAAGCCAAGGGCTGTGGAGGTGGGGGTGAGGGAAGCCATGGTTGCTGGTGGTAATCCGTGGTGAACGACGTTAAGTCGATCGGGGTAAAGTTGTTAGGAGAACTCGAGCTACGCGATGCGATGCTGAAGTTCAGAGGTCCAAAAGGAGGCTCTGAAGGGGGAAGAGAGGAGATAGAAGAAGGGTTGGTTCTTGAAGAAATAATGTCTGTCTCAGTTGAGAAAGACTGGCTGTTCAAAGACGGGGAGCTTATTGGGCACCCATTTTGGCGATAGTGAAGTTGAGTATAGTTCTGGTCTAATAGCAATGTGGCGGTTTATGTATAGAATATAATGGGTTGTGTGTATGAAGAAGAACAGTATAAGGAAGAAAAATCAGGCAAACGGGGAGGGGGAACTCAGGCACTTCTTAAGGACTGTGTGCCCTGGCGCTAACCAATCGGGACTCCGGAGCCGCACGGGGCTTAGTCCTGAAAGTCACGGGGTGTGAGTCACAGTGTGCTCCATGGTCCTGATTGGTTACATTTGACAGGCATCCATCGAGCCCGCAGTACATTGGATGGTACCCGCATATTCGCCTGCATTTGCCTACAGAGTCCAAGTATCTTTCAAGTACCGGTCTCCACCATCCTCTCCGCTTCTTTCCAAATTGACCAATAATTGATCAGATTCCTATCCCTCCGGGAATATCCAGGCATCCTGCATTTTTGGTTTTTTAATTTAATTTTTCCTGTCACCTTTTTTTTCTCGGTTTCTTTCTTTTCTTATTCCTAAAACCTCTTGAACCATATGTAAAACGGTACCAAGTCTTCTTGAGGAAATCAATTCCATCCAGGAACCAAGACAATTCCAAGGTTCCTACGTGTCAGCTTCGGGGAGGTACAGCCTTTCTCCATGAGGATGAGGAAAAAGGATCCACCGATCATTTCCCAATTGTGTCCCCGCGGTGGGCTGAGTCCATGGCCAACATCCTATAAGACACTCGTATTTTCTTAGTCCTGCCGAAGGGCGTGAAATTGACTTTTTAACGTTTGTCCTTTTCTGGTCTTTCAGGTGAAAATATTTCCTAGGTTGAGTGTTGTAGGTTGAATATGCAATGTTATTAAAGAGCCATAAATCCGTGGTAAACCAGTGTTTCTTATCTATATTACTCGGTTTCAGAAAAAAAATCCCTCAGGATATTGTAATATCGTTTACGGGAGTATTCGTATTCAAGTTCTTAGACTCCCAACGCGGAGTCCGGACTACGGAACAGTCCGTCCAGACCCAATTAATTGAATTTTTTTTTTTTCTTTTTTTCTTTGTGGGTTTTCATAATCCCGACGTATCTTCCAAAGACCGAGGCTTCGCCGAAATAGGTGCCCGCTATGAGGACACCTTGCAGACATGTGTGATGGACTAGAAATGTCCTCATTATCCCAAGGTTGCCTAGCATAACAGTTAAAATTCAAGTCTAGAATTTTGTTGATCCTCTTACAATCAATATAGCATCATATCGCAAAACGTTAAACCTAGGTAACCGCGATATGAGCTCGCGTGAGAGGCCAAATATCACGGTGCCTGTAGACCATGCCTAGTGGAATGGCGGTTTCATAAAATGAGGCTATTTGACATGGCAATCATTCAAGCAAAATGCACCCCAGACTGCCAACGCATCGCGATGGGTCGCTAGATCTTCAACTACGAGTATTGCTTGCATATACATATGCAAACTATATGGACCCGATTTTCCCTGGGTGGGGCTTTCCTAGAATACGTAGGAATGAACATGGCCTACTGTGACTATGTATGTACGACTTGTATAGCGCGGACGAATGTGATGCATTCATCTGGGCAGTGTGAAAGGCAGTCTCTGAGTGCTCCTTCCGTGCCGCCCATACTTCACGACTGCTTCTGCTTAACCGCCATTCGATCAAAAGACTTTCCCACCATCGTCATGCAAGCCAACACGACAGGAAGGCATCAAGTATGGGTCGAGCTCCGATCAATACTACCCAAGACCCCATACCAGCGCTGGATAGGGAGCCCATTCTTGATATCGCCAAGTGTGTGCTGCTCAATAGACGTAGGTGTCAAGCCTGGTACAACATCTGCCGAACTTGATAACAACTTGTTCGTCAATACAACCTGCCCAATAGCGATAAAAGCCGGCAAGCCCGTATGCTGCCCAGACAAGGTGACCCCAATTTTAAGGTTGATATCTGCCGAACCCAACGTTGTCTGAACAGCCGCTTGGACAGAGCGCTTGGAACCCGGTGCCTCCACTAAAGCCCAGGAACCTGGAGTAGAGGATGATCTTGGTTAGGCATGTGTGGAGATTGTATATTGTCATCAAGCCCGCGACAATTGGCATGATACGGAGGTGAAGATCATGAAGGGGGGGGGGGCGCAGTAGCCGAACATGGTGGTGCCGGTATCTTGAAGAAAGTTATAGCCACCAATTGGGCAGTCATACCCGGCATCAGACGACTTGATGGTATGGATAGTATGGTGGAAAGTACAAGGTGTTCGTCATCGAGTCAGCGTACCTATGGACGTCGTGAAGATGAAGCCCAGGAATATAGCAATGGTTGTTAGGAAGATGGTCGTGTTTAAGAAAGGGCTTATACAGCTACGCGAGTCCAAATTGGAACGCGCAGGCCCAGAGTCGAAATGCAGATGAGTACCATATCCCACGTCGGCGGCAGTGTGGAAACGGTTAATAATGCTCGGTACGGTTGTAGCGACGGTGTTGGCGTCTAGCCGTCCGAGGATAGAATACCACATAGTGCGATGATGGTGAACCAAAAGGTGGTGGCTGTTGGATAGTTGGGCTCTGGGTCTGGGATATATTCGATATTGGGATGGTCAATGGTTCGTTCCGAGGCTCCGTAGGTGGCGGTTGGTTTTGCTGTTGCTGTTACTGTTGCTGCAGGTTGGCAACACGATGAACATTTCGTGCTCGAAGGACCTACGTCGTGGTTGTAGCCACCATCGTACGGGAATGTCGAGAATAGGCATATGGGAAGAGACGAGTAGAAGAGGAAGCTCCGCAATATCATACAAGACGTGGAGGGCCAATTCCGAGCATGTGCTTCGCGGCCAACTGGTAGAAATTAGTACCTTGAGCGCCTCGTACAAGGATTCTCGCTTGCTCATCTTGACACCGTCCAAGCTATTGATCGAGTTAAAGACTACTTACACTACACACAATAGGCACATATGTAAAGCAAAAACTGAGAGATTCTATTAAGTATTACCTATCGCAAGGTGTGCCACCTCCACTGGCGGAATATAAACCAGCCGTTCGGGACAATAACGGTAGACAACATTAGAGGGTCAATTTGGGTTGCAGGAAGAAACAAGTCAACAGACTATATCCAAAGCTCAAGCAACAAGCAAAATGAGCACCCATCCTCCCCACAGGGTATCAAACACAAAAGCAAGAAACCAAAAAAAGAAAAACGGCAGAGTGGTATCAATCTAGTCGGACGACACACCACGTAACACATAGTCGCGTCCCGAATAGAGTTACAGGCGCGGGCCGCAGGTCGTAAAGGAATGGACCGCAGTCCAAACGGCTGCTGGCGTCGTTGGCGCCGATGGTATTATTTTAGAGAAATAGAGATCAAGGGAACAAAAAGCGACAGCGGGTATCTCATTGTCGCCATCTCAGGTCCAGACCCAAGAATAGGGGAGTCAGGGGTACTGAGAACAACGACAGTGGCGAGGGTAAAGCAAAACAATTAGAGCGAAGTGGTATCAAATTTTCACCTTCCGGACTCAATTAGACCGTCAGGGATATCGCGGGCGGGCGGTGGGTAGGACAAGTCCCACCACCGCTCAAACTCCACGATAGGTCTCCCAGTCGCACTTCATGCGGCAGCCTGAACAGGGGTGGCGGCGGCAACGTTGACGTTCTTGGACTCCTCAGTGGTCTCGGTGGCCTTGGGAGCCTCCTCAACGACAGCGGGGGCCTCAGTGGAAGTCTCCTTGGCAGGGACGGCAGGAGCCTCCTCCGCGGCGTCAGCCTTGGCCTCGGTCTGAGCGGCAGCAACCTCCTCCTTGTCGAGCTTAACAGCCTTGCTGGGCTTGCGGAAAAGACCACCGAGCTTCTTGGCCTTGGTCTCCTTGGCCTCGCCATCGGTGACCTCGTTGTCAGAGTCAGCCTTCTTCTCCTTCTTCATGCCAAGGTTGCCGAAGAACGAGGTGCGGCGCTTCTCCTTGGGGGTGGAGACAGCCTCAGCGGCAGGAGTCTCAGCAGCAGGGGTCTCCACGGCGTCAGCGGGGGCAGTGACAGCCTCGGCCTCGATGGGCTTGACAGCGGCCTCCTCGACGGGGTTCTCGAGCTGAGGAGCGGTGCTGGCGACGGGAGTCTCCTCGGCAGCGGGAGCGGTAGCCTCCTTCTCGGACTTCTCCTGGGAGGGGCTGGCGACCTTCTGGAAGAAGTTACCGAAGATAGAAGCACGCTTGGCCTTCTTCTCGGCCTTCTTGTCATCCTTAGCCTCCTCCTTGACGGCTTCGGTAGTCTCAGCAGAGGTCTCGGCAGTGGGCTCGGCAGCCTTAGTGGGAGCAGCAGCGGTCTCAGTGGTCTCAGCCGCAACGGGGGCAGGAGCCTCAGCAGAGGACTCAGCAGTAGGCTCAGCGGCCTTGGCCTCCTCAGCAGCGGGAGTCTCCTCCTTGTCCTCCTTCTTCTCCTCGGGCTTCTTCTCCTCAGCGTCCTTCTTGCCTAGAAGGGTACCGAAGATGCTGGTACGCTTGCGGGACTGAGAACGGCTCTTGGCGGCGGCCTTCTCCTCCTTCTTCTCCTCCTTCTTCTCCTCCTTCTTCTCCTCCTTCTTCTCTTCCTTGGGCTCCTCCTCAGCGGCCTTGGTCTCCTCAGCAGCAGGGGTCTCCTCCTTCTTGTCCTCAGCCTTCTTCTCCTCGGGCTTCTTGGCGGCGGCAACGGCAACGGCAGGCTTGGCGAGCTTCTCGAGCTCAGCCTTGTAACCCTCGCTGGAGGTGATGGTCTCCTTCTCGGCCTTAGCTTCGGTGGCCTGAGCCTCGATGGCGACAACCCAGCTGTCACGCTCGGCAGCGCTGGAGGCCTGGAAGGTGTGCTTCTGGCCAGCAACCTTGAAGAGGAACTCGCTAGTGCCCTCCTTGGTCACGTCAGAGACATCGGCCTATTGCACATGTTAGTGTTTGCTACGTCGCGACACAGTCGTCGAAGGACTTACGAGGTTGAAAATGCCAGCGGGGGTGGCCTTATCCTCAGCGCGCTTGGTGAAGAAGAGCAGACCCTTGCCGGTTTGGCTAGCCCAAGCGGCAGTGGGGTTGGCAACAGCGGCCTTCTCGTTCTGGTGGAAGACGGAGAGCTGCTTGCTCTCAACAGCCTCCTCGTTGAAGTAGAAGAAGCGCTTGGCGAAACGGAAGCCCCTGAAAAAAAGCAAAGAATAACCGTTAGTCTCTGTATCGCATTTGTGGTCACAGTCGGAGCTTACTTGACCAGACCAGGAGCCTTGTATCCCAGAACGCCCTCAGTAGCGGGCTTCACCTCCTCCTTGGCGGGCTCAGCAGCCTCGGTGGTCTCAACGGCGGGAGTGGCAGTGGGCTCGGCGGCCTCAGTGGTCTCCTTGGGAGCTTCAGTGGCAGCCTCGGTGGCAGCAGGAGTCTCAACAGGGGTCTCAGCAGTAGTCTCGGCAGGGACGACCGCGGGGGTCTCCTCAACAGTCTTCTGGACCTCAGACATGATTAAAATAATAAAGGTATTAAAGAAGCTGAGCTTCGTAGAATAAAAGGCGTGTTAGGGGTATAGGGTATCTCAAAAAGAAAAGCAAAAGAAATTAGAGCACAATAGCTCGGGTATCACGATGGGTATTTTGCTTTGTGGGAGGAAGAAAGGAAGAGAGGAGAGGAAAAGGGAAAAAAAGAGTCAGAGGGTTGTTGATGGCGTCTGCCCAGAAAAGGAAAGGACCTGCAGGGAGCCCAGAGCTCAGTGGACCCGTGGACCCACAGGGAGATTAGGTAATGGCACTTCAGGGGTTAATTGTTTTTTTCCTTTTTTTTCACTGTTTTTTTCAGTTCTATTTTTTCCCCTATTATTTCATATTATTTTCTATTATTATTACACTTGTTTCAACTATTCCTCCTGCTTTATTCAATATCTTAGCATGTCAAATTTAATATGTAACCTGGAATATGGTTTGCAACTAACTTTGTAGTCCTGGTGGAACGTAGGTCAATCTACTCCCGTCCTGAGGTCCACGGGATAACACGAACTTCTTTGTCTAGCATGGCGCTAGACATGACCTAACTGGATTTAGTTCCTAAACATCAGGAAATAGGAGAAAGAAAACTCTGCAAATTTTGGCTTTTAACTGTATGAAACCATCACACCACATGCCCGAGCTATGATCGGCCATGCAGCTTGAATTAACGGCCCCGTTGAGTCCCTAATTAATCCGTGCAGTTCGGATCCTGTTACCGATTTGACAATATATGTCTTTCATTCTTTTTGTTTCATGTACATTCTATTCTATATTGTATATTGTACACTCCGTACCAAAAAGAAAATTGCCATCATATCGTCATAGCGGGGTTATCTCAGGCATCAGGTCATCAGACTATCCAAAAAATTATACGTGCACCAATCCATACTTCCTGGCCCCTAAGGAGATTCTACGATTGTTCGGTGGACCGCCACACCGTTGGCGCTCATAGCACTTTCAACTTTCCCGTTACACAGTTCAGGGGGGTCTGCCGTCCGAATTACTCAAATAATCCATTCATTGTCAAATCAACTAAGCCCTTCGATGGTTCTTTTGTATTACTCCGCATACAACATAGTCGAGAACTCGATCCAAACTTGCAACTCCCCCTCGGAAGGGCCATATCGGTACTAGAATAACCCTTTGGAGGGGCATCCCTGTACTCCAACCGCCCCCACCACCAGCCCGTCATTTTGCTTCCTTCATGATGATCAGCCCAGTACGTAGTAGATATGGGCTTTTGCCGCATTCATTCACATAGCTTAAGCAAGGTATTGGCTACAGAGCCATGCACTTATCACCTATCTTTACGTTCCGCAGAATGGTTGGCCATCACGACTTCCTGGTGCAATCTTTACTCAGATCCCATGACCTGATATCAACTCTATGATGGAGTGGCGTGAAAATCCTCGTGGACAACCAACCAGCAGTGACACAACCCCTCCTTCTTGGCTCTGACTTTGATGTACATCCCTATCGGCGTATCAACTCTCTTTACCACGCTGCGGGAAGGATCCCATGATGTGTTCGTCTAGCCAATCCCAGCACATTTACAGAGTGTCGCCTTTTTAAGTCCTCCGTAATGTGTGCATCATTCCTTACGACAATCGTCTCATCATACTTCCAATCCACCGGAAGACGAAGTATACAACGGAGTACTCCGTCCTGGGTACGGTATTGCGAAGAACATCTTTGAGACTGGAGACAAGGTCCACAGGCTTGGAGAATAATGCCCCTAATTAAGCCCCTTTTCTGTCGCCTTTTGCAATATACTCCGCTGCTTTTCTTCTAGAATTATCAGTGATAAATATGATCAAGAAAGTACGGAGTACGCGGTCCCCACCGGACTATGCATTCTAGTTTCAAGTCTTGGCGAATAGGGGGCTAGCCAGCCCTACTACGAACCCGGAGGTGAATCAAAGCGCTTTATTTGATTCATTTCCACGGTTCATCGACAGGATAGTGTCTCTAGGCCCTGAGAACGGGAAGTACCTTGGTACACAGCGCTTTTTCCCGATACTATGGCATAGTCACCCTTTTATATCCCTGGGTGTACAAAAGTACGTGGTATGATTCTGATCTACAACTAGCATCAGGACAAGCACCATGAGGTCCCGACACTGACTGCCAGAATGTGGCCGAAGCATTTCCAGTAATGATAGCCACACGGGGTGGAATCCACCCTATCATAAGCCCCCTTGTTGCACCCGTTAGGGTCTCCAGCGCTACGAAGGGCCATTCATGTTCCCCAACCCTGCCGTGCTCGCCCTTTTTTTGCGGTCGGGAGTCCCAAGGTCTCAACCCTGCTCCTACCGCATGCTATGAATGGTTGGAATTTACCGACCATCGACGATCACATCATTGTTCCAAGTTGGACATGTCGATCTTTCCTTCTGTCTTGTTGCTGTGTGGACTGAATTTTGACACCATGCAAGTGCCATGCGTAGCGGACCCAAGCGCCTACGGATTCTTTCCCGCTTTTTCGGGTGCATGTTGCTCCATCTGACTACGGAGTACATTATGTGTACTGTACATGATGCAGATAACTATACGTTTTGAGCAGGAGAAAAAAAGAAACTAAAACACAGTGCCACAGCAACAGGACTACAGTTAGCTCCACTTTCTTTGCTTTCGAGAACAGAACATATCTCCCGAGCGCGTTACGGAGGAAATTAATCTTGATACTCCGCGCCAAGCACCAACTCGACCTGCGGTGTACACAGAGGACAGATTTCCCGTCCATCGAAGCTCTCCGATGCCCCCCGACAAGTCTAGCGTCCACTAGATCGACTTAAACCATGGCACACTTTGATGAGGATGGGCGTTTGCTTAATATTAGCTTGATATTAACTGTGGGTTTCTCACCCGATTTAATCTTGTAGAACACTGAACAAAGGTATACTTCCGACGGACAGTATCCGAATCAAATTGTGATTCAAACGTCTCGGGCTTTTTGGGTACGGGAGGTGAGAGCCACAATACAAAGTTGTGGAATAGGGGAGGATCCACACAAGCTCGGGTATGGAGTCTGGCTTGTTTTTGAGGCGTCGAGTCTCGAACAAGGATGTTTCAATTATTGATTCATCACCGCGGTCTGTGTGTTGGCTCAAGATTCCATTTTCACTCTGGCGCAAGCACTTAGAACCCAAGGAATGAATGCATGGTACCTGTGTCCTGTACGTTGTACTCCGTAAAGGGACATGCACATACGACTCCGTAGAGTCCTGACAGGTCACCAAAAAAAAGAGAGGGCGGTAGATGAGTCATATCACATGTCTGGATGGGTCTTGGTACTATCACGTGACCTCGCTTATTGGCCAATCGGCGGACGTGCCAGCCTCCAGAATTTGCCACCGCCTTTAAAATTTTGCATAAATACTCCCTTCTCCCCCGGCTCTTCCTCTTCTTTTTCTTTCTTCTTCATACTTACCTTGTTTGGGTGACTGCGATCAACAAGGCGGCTCACCACAGACTGGTCCCTGCATTGCACAGCGTGGCGGAACAGTCTGTTCAATGGTTCTTTACGGGTCATTGACAGGCGTATTCTTTGGCACTCTCCATTCGTGGAACTCTTTCTTTTCATCAAGTTTTGAGCCATTGGCTCGAGGTTGGAGAAGAGATTTATCCTGTAGTCAATAAAGTCCTAGTAAGCTGTAGCTATTCACGTTCATCCATGTTCCGTACTCGTAACCTTGCCCTTGATAGTCTAGTGCCTCGTCCATATAATAGAAGAGAGAGTCAGGTAGTTGAGTCCTCTGTCTCATGGACGCGTACCTCCAGACGCGCATCAACGGCTGTCCGCTGTCCATAATGAGAACACGTTCACTTCTAGTTCATTCTACGGTGCTTCAGTGCTCAGTGTCCCCTGCTGTCAGTCATCGACCGCTGGATTCTCACATCCCGGCTCCGTTTTGTTGACATGACGTCTGACTCAATCGCTTCGCCACATGTGTGGCGACGAAGCCCCAGGCCAACTCGTACCAGCATAAAACCAGCCATTGCATCCTACTAAAGTCAATCTCTCAACAGATCGAATTCTAGTTTACCATAATTCCCCTGTGCAACCTACTCCTCTCAAAGCCATTGCTGCACCCGCGACCGAAACTTCACCCTCAACCAAGATGCCTGTCCCCACCGCCCACCTCTTTGACAAGCAACAAAGCGACGCCAACTGCACGCAACCTCCCAGCTCAGCTACACACACCTCCTCCGACCAGACGAACAACAACAGCTATTTCGGGACCGCGCCTGGCAACTCAGCTAGTGCGTCGCAGAATGCTGATGGTGGTCGCGCTCTGACCAAGGAGGAGGCCGATCGCCTGTACGAGGAGCGGATGGAGGAGGAATATGCGAAGAGGGATGGCGGTGCTTAAGTCAAGGCTGATGATAGACCGCTGAACATCTCCGTTTCTGCGTGCTCGTCGACTACCGTCGAGAGGTCCAGTCGACGGGAGCTGGTGTCTACCAACGACGATGGCGTTACGAGGATACTTGGGTTTCTCTTTTTCCTTCCTACCACGATGTTTTATGGGTGTAAATTATCATCAGTTCCCAAATAATTGTCTTGTATTTGCAAGCTCCCGACTTGGTGATGCGACACTGCACTGGAGCTTCAAAAGCACTAGGGGATGCGTTATCTCGGCGTGGTGCTCGAACTCGTATGTAGATATAGCTGCGAGTCCTATTCAAACAAGCATTGGCTATCCTGTTGTTCTGCGTCCTTACTATAGTGTTGCATATATCACTGATATGAGGTCCATGGATATTGTTGTTGTCCGGATATAAGCCGGGGAGTAGCACTCTGAAATCATGACTCACACAAAATATAACTGATTACTTCGACGCGAAATTCTGGCAATGGTCAGGTACATTACACGACTATATAACTGTTTTCCGTGGTAGAGTTAGTGTGGAATTAAATTCAAGAAAGCCGATGAAGGAATTCCGAGATATATATCTGATTGTGTTTCGATATACAACACGAAACCTGGGCTCAAGAACATCACATATTCCGTTGAAATGAGCTTTTTCCCCAGCCAATCTACATCTGTGATCATTCCGGCCGATTTGGAACCTATCCACACAAGTCGCCTGTACCTACGACCACTGACGGTGGCTGACGCCGCGGCCATCTTCGAGATCCGCCGACGACAAGACGTGGCGAACTGGCTGTAAGATTATACCCCAAGAGCAACAACTACCACGATATCCTGGGATAGACACTGACCTATGAACATCTATAGCTGGCCCAAAGTGCCGCACAAAGACATGTCGGAGTCCGAGGCCATCATTACCAAGAAGACATTCACGACGCCGGATGCGTCAGGTGCTGTTGGGCGGATGTTCTTCTTCGCCATCATCCGCTCCGAGGATGCGTCAGAGAGGGTTATCGGAGGAGCAGGGATCAATGCTCTTAGCCCAGCCCCGTCAGTGGGATATAATATCCATCCTGACTTTTGGGGCAAGGGCTATGCCACCGAGGCAGTTGCTGGTATTGTAGATGCGTGGTGGAAACTTGATCGAATGGGGTTCAATGGGACTGTACCGGATCTAAAAAGGGAGAAACTGTTTGCGGCGTGCAATAGAGCGAATATTGGTAGCGTGAAGGTGCTGCAGAGGACTGGGTTTAGGATGTACCAAGAGCAGTCGATGGAGGGCGATGCGGTTGCACTTTTTGAGTTGGAAAAGCCTACCGGATAGTATGGTGGAGAAGTATTAACTCACCCAGTGGTATCTTAACGCTCGGGGTCTGGTGATAGAAATTTGCCGCTTAACCCCATCTATCTTGCTGTGTCCTCGGTCACCATGGAAGACATAACAGTCGGGGAATTTGAGCTATGCCAGGAAACGAAATGCCCAGTGCTCCATTAGAATATCTAATAGATGAATTTGCAACTGTTTGACAGGAACAGGTGGCCATGGAGACCTGAGACTGACAATCAATGATGCTCTTGAAACCTCGCTTGTATCTTGAGTATAGTGACAGTATAGTGTTCAATAGCAAACGACAACTGAAAACCTGCTGTGCAATCTCTCTTTGATGTATATAACCATGAAAGAGAACTTCTTTCTTCATCCTTCATCAATTCCCCAGTCCTTATGGACATCCTCTACAGCACACATCTACACCTCTACATCAACAATTGCCAATCAGTGTCAGACCTCCAACGTAACGATGTGAGTCAATAAACGCAGCCGTCCTTGTGAAGTTAGGATCTCGGAAACTGAACTTTACACAGGGATTTAACAGATGCGGTGATGAGATATGACAGAAGGCCTAGTCTCGATATCAAATTAATGCGCGCGATGAAGCCCTTGCGGGAAATTGTCATCCATGGTATATCACAGGCGGAATTTTGCAACGGTCTCGTAAACAATGTTCGCCTTAGGGCAGCAACAACTCAGATTGTGGGCACCCAAGCCCCGACACCCTGCGAGAGATGCGAAAACAGAACTTGGCCATTCACAGAATGTGTAAGGGTCCCGACCATGTCTCATGGTTGTTGTGGAAACTGCCTATGGAGCAAAGATCCTGTACAAGCGTGTAGCTTCATCAATGGTACATACTCAAATGCGACGGGTATCTTATGACATATAAGCTAACAGCCACTATAAGGTAACACCGTGGCTACTCGCCAGCATGGGAGTCGCCCGAAAGTGGTTCTCCAAGGGAAGGTGACCAAGCTGAAACGAGAAGTAAGACATTTTGATGAGACTTTGAGAAGCATCCAGTCTGCCATGGTCAGTTTCCTCAATGAAGAACCCACTAAAACACAACAGTTTCAAATCAATGGTGGTTTGGTCACTCTGAAATCTAGCGTCGGTGACGTGCTTGAAGCCATGAAGCGTGTTTTTTAAGAAGGATGACGACAAGGACGAGGAAGACGACGAGGGAGACGGCGAGGAAGATGGAGAGGAAGATGACGAGGAAGATGACGAGGAGACGACGAGGTGGAAGACGAGGAGCAATGAGGAACTATCACGACATGTAAGTGGCCTGTGAAGGAGGAAAAAGCGGTTCGAGTCAACCAGCAGATCTTTGGTCAGGGTATCTAGTGTATCGCCGGCTGTATGAGGTTGAAAGGGAAAGAGAAAGAAGTTGTTGTCTGGGATGTGATGCTAGTTCCAATGCAACCTACGGTGCGCCCACGAATGATATTAGACACATCATGATTGCCTGAAAAGTATCGCAGATAATAGCTTTATTGCCGTTGAGACATGATGTTACGGACCTTGCTGGACCGTGGGCGTTACTTATGGAGTGTAGAATCGGCTTTCCAGGTAAACCGAGCTCTTGGAGAGTGTGCAGGAACCCCCTTCCCCATTTACATGAGTGGTTCTAGGCAAGAGAGGCCTTTGTCATATACTTAGAATCTTAAGAGGTAAATATCTACGTCGCTAATCCCAACAATGGACTCGACCAAAATTATAGGAACAATATGTGCTCCGTGCATACTTAAGAAATAGAAACTATCGGATTGTTTTGATATTGCGTGTTAGTATATGTAGACTCCAACACCCTTAGCAGCCACATATTTCGTAGCATGCGATGGCATACTCGTTCCTCAACTATGATCAGTTGGGGGAAATCTGTTCCCATTCCCCCGTAGGCAATCAGAACAGATCCCCTGCTAATCCAGACCCCTGGAATACAGAAAAACCAAAGACAGAGCGACTATAACTAGCTACGAGCTCATCCGCCCAGGTGCAGTTGTAGCCGAGAGTGGTCTAAAAAGAAATATAGTTACTACGTTGTCTGCTGTAGAAGACACTTTGTTCAGCCGTCTCACGACATCACGTGTAGACCAAAATCACGTGGCTGGATGCAGCCAGCTTGGCTGAGCCACCCGAGAACGAGTCCCAAGGAGAGCCCGGACTATCTGCATCAACAGAGCCGAGGATCTGTGCCTCTCATTCAATCTATCTGTATACTGTCACTCTTTAGCCTTCTCTTTCCCCCTGTTTTCTTACCAAGAGACACGGCTCCTGGTAGCCTCCTTACACCATGGCTCCGCGGGACACCTTCTTCCGCTCGGCGGATATGAGCTTGACCCAGCTCTACATTGCCAACGAGATCGGAAGAGAAGTTGTCAGTGCTTTAGGTGAAGTTGGTCAGGTTCAGTTCCGAGATGTAAGTGGCTTAGAACGCTTTGCTTTGATACTCCCCGCTGACCTCTTTCTAGCTCAACCCGGACACGAACGCTTTCCAAAGAACCTTTACAAAGGAAATCCGTCGCCTCGACAATGTGGAAAGGCAGCTCCGCTATTTCCACCAACAGATGGAAAAGGCCGCAATCCCCATGAGATCTTCCTCGGATTTCTCCGATACATTGGCTGCCCCTTTAGCGTCGGAGATCGATGAGTTGGCTGATCGCAGCGAGAGCCTTGAACAGCGGATTATCTCTCTGAACGATAGCTACGAGACTTTGAAGAAGCGCGAAGTCGAACTCAGTGAATGGCGATGGGTACTTAGAGAGGCCGGTGGATTCTTCGATCGGGTAGGTGGCTTCGAGTATACCGCCGTTGACAGACGAGGCTAACTGAAGCTAACTAAATAGGCCCACACACAAACTGAAGACATTCGTCAGTCCTTCGACAACGATGAAGCTCCCTTGCTCCGCGATGTTGAGCACCACGCCCTCGTCAAAATGGAGACACCCAGGGTCAGCAGAGCTTCTCGGAAATGAACATTGGATTCGTTGCTGGTGTTATCCCCCGGGATCGAATTGGAGCGTTCGAGCGTATCCTCTGGCGCACCCTGCGTGGAAACCTTTACATGAACCAGTCTGAGATCCCGGAGCCCATTATCGACCCGATGACCAACGAGGAAGTCCACAAGAATGTCTTTGTCATCTTCGCTCACGGCAAGAATATCCTTGCGAAGATTCGAAAGATTTCGGAGTCACTCAACGCATCCTTGTACGGTGTCGATGAGAACAGTGAGCTGAGAAGAGACCAGATTCACGAAGTGAACACCCGTCTCGGCGATGTTGGCAATGTGCTCCGTAACACCAAGAACACCCTTGATGCGGAACTTTCGCAAATCGCTCGCTCGCTCGCCGCGTGGATGATCATTGTCAAGAAGGAGAAGGCCGTTTACGATACCCTGAACAAGTTTTCATATGACCAAGCGCGGAAGACGCTGATCGCCGAGGCGTGGTGCCCGACAAACTCTCTTGCTCTGATCAAGTCAACCCTTCAGGATGTGAACGACCGTGCGGGCCTCACTGTTCCTACAATTGTCAACCAGATCCGTACCAACAAGACCCCTCCCACTTTTGTCAGGACGAACAAGTTCACTGAAGGATTCCAAACAATTGTGAATGCTTACGGTATCCCTAAGTATTCGGAAGTCAACCCTGGCCTGTACACGGTCGTCACTTTCCCCTTCTTGTTCGCAGTCATGTTTGGTGATTGTGGTCACGGTGCACTAATGACCATGGCCGCTTCTGCTATGATCTTCTGGGAAAAGAAGCTGGCGCGGACTAAACTGGATGAACTGACATACATGGCATTCTATGGACGGTACATCATGTTGATGATGGGTCTGTTCTCGATCTACACCGGTTTTATTTACAACGATATTTTCTCCAAATCTTTCACCATCTTCCCTAGTCAGTGGCAATGGCCCGACGATATCAAGCCCGACCAAATGGTCGAGGCGACATTGAAAGAAGGCTATCGCTATCCAATTGGTCTGGACTGGAACTGGCACGAGGCGGACAATTCTCTGCTCTTTTCGAACAGTATGAAGATGAAGATGAGTGTACTTTTGGGATGGTGCCACATGACCTATGCCCTTTGCTTGCAGTATGTCAATGGACGGCACTTCAAGTCCAAGGTTGATATTTGGGGCAACTTTGTTCCTGGATTGCTCTTCTTCCAGTCGATCTTTGGTTACCTCGTCCTCACTATACTCTACAAGTGGTCCGTGAACTGGCAGGAGAAGGGAGTGAACCCTCCCGGTCTGCTCAATATGCTCATTTTCATGTTTCTGAGCCCTGGTACGGTGGACGAGCCGCTCTACCCTGGCCAGAAACCGGTCCAGGTTATCTTGCTCCTCATCGCTGTGGCCCAGGTACCTATCATGCTCTTCCTCAAGCCGTTCTGGCTTCGCTATGAACACAACCGTGCTCGTGCCTTGGGTTACCGCGGTCTCGGCGAGAACTCCCGGGTGAGCGCACTTGACGCCGACGGTGACATGGACGGGCTCGGTCGTGACAGTATGGCTAGCGAGGGAGAAGGCGTTGCCATGCTTTCTCAGGACATCGATGATGAAGAGCACGAGGAGTTCGACTTTGGCGACGTCATGATCCACCAAGTCATCCACACCATTGAATTCTGCCTCAACTGTATCTCTCACACTGCCTCTTACCTTCGTCTGTGGGCTCTGTCGCTTGCCCACCAGCAACTCTCGATCGTCCTCTGGACCATGACCATTGGTGGTGCCTTTGAGCAGGAGAGCCCCGTGGCCCGCGTTATCATGATTGTTGTCAGCTTCTACCTCTGGTTCGTACTGACTATTTGCATTCTGTGTGTGATGGAAGGTACCAGTGCCATGCTGCACTCGCTTCGTCTTCACTGGGTTGAGGCGATGAGCAAGCATTTCGTTGGTGAGGGTATTCCTTTTTTGCCTTTCAGCTTCAAGACCCTGTTGGAGGAGGACCCCGTGGACTAGTCCTTTCTTTTCTTTTTCTACAACGCACGGGATTTGTCTCCTTTTTCCTTTTTTTGTATTGTAAAGGGTCTAGAATTATACAATATCTATATTGTACCAATCCGGTCCACCTGTTATTGTCCTATTGATGCAGATCCGTACATATATCCACACCGAACTATCGTTTCAAGCGTAGATATGCCCCTTTAATTAGGTACCGTGGACACCAATGGCATTACCTAAATCTCAGGATCTTTTCAAGTGCGCATGACTACGAGTGGGGTATAGGGAATTCATTCTTCCGTTGCTGATCCCGAGCCGAGTCGGGTAAGGAACAGACCGGGAGGATCTACCTAGGTAGATCGTTGAACAGTCTACAATTAGGTTGGACATATATTCATATTAGTATGACCGTATAGCTAATTGGTGAGTATTTAGTTTAGCTCCAAGATAACAAATTCCTGCGATCAACAATAGTAATGATACTTGATAGGAATCTATAGTTAAAGAGACGGGCGTTCCCGGCAAGGGGATAACCGGACGAGGGGCGAGGGTCCGGGTCACGCGGGGCAAAATGACGAAAACGGGACTGAGGTCAACCTCCCCCATACTTCTACCCGGTTTGATCCCCTCACTGACGTTGAAGTACTTTTTACTTTGCCTTGTTTTAATATTGCCACTTCTACTACTTAAACTACAACATACTCTAAAAACTCAATTGCTATACCCCTTTCAATCTTTACACCCTAGATTCTTCAAATACCTCCAAATACCACAAAATACCTCAAAATGGCTTCAGCACCCCCCGTCGGAGCGGAGAACATCAACACTGATATCGTCACACTTTCCCGCTTCTTCACAGAAGAACAGATCAAGTACCCTGAAGCTTCCGGTGATTTCACCCTCCTCTGCCATGCCCTCCAATTCTCCTTCAAGTCAATTGCCTACTACATCCGTCGTGCTTCCTTGATCAACCTTACCGGACTGGCTGGTTCCTCGAACATGACTGGTGATGACCAGAAGAAGCTGGACGTGATTGGCAATGATATCTTCATCTCCGCGATGCGTGGCTCCGGCAAGTGCCGCATTGTTGTCTCAGAAGAAGAAGAGGAAGTGATCCGATTCGACGAGCACCCCAATGCTCGCTACGCCGTCGTCTGCGACCCCATCGACGGTTCCTCCAACCTGGACGCTGGTGTGTCCGTTGGCACCATCTTCGGTATCTTCCAGCTTCCCGATGAGGTCCTTGGTCCCAACAAGTCTGTCGGTCCGGAGGACCTGCTCCACCCTGGTACCAGCCTGGTGGCGTCCGGCTTTACTATGTACGGTGCCTCAGCGCAGCTGGTGATTACGATGCGTGGCGGCGGTGTCAACGGCTTCACACTTGAGAACTCGCTCGGCGAGTTCATCCTCACCCACCCTAACATGAAGATGCCCGCAACGCGCTCCATCTACTCCGTCAACGAGGGTAACAGCCAGTACTGGGATGAGTGGTGCAACGCCTACTTCCACAGCCTCAAGTATCCCGAAAACGGTGGCAAGCCTTACAGCGCCCGTTACATTGGTAGCATGGTCGCCGATGCTTACCGCACTCTGTTGTATGGCGGTATCTTCGCCTACCCGGCCGACTCGAAGAGCCCCAAGGGCAAGCTGCGTATTCTGTACGAGTGTGCGCCCATGGCTATGGTCTTCGAGAACGCAGGCGGCCTTGCTGTCAACTCCCGCATGGAGCGCTTGATGGAGGTTGTCCCTGAGAACATCCACGATAAGAGTGGTGTCTTCCTTGGCTCCAAGGATGAGGTCCAGAAGGTCATTGATATGTACAACAAGTACAAGAAATAAGCGCCTCGTTGAGACGTTCTTTCCTTCTTTCTGGATGCTGGTTTACCCCGGCATATTCCCTCTTAACACTATTTATTCACCTACCTGTTCATACATTTTGGATTCCCGACCTCCTCGTTGCATGTTTTCAGCGCTTTACGATACTTATACCTGCACAAGTCGGGATTAAAAATAAAAGAAATCATTAAACCATGCTGTTCTATAGTGCTACCAACTGCTTATACTCCATAGCGGATGCATAGTCCACCAGACCGGGTCGCAGAGAGACTTCCAGTTTAATCGATTTTGACACCTAAGACTCACACCATCTCTGCACTTATTCACCCCGGGTCGTGCTGGGTCGAAGCTCAATGCCCCAACGAATCAGAGCGGAGTTTAGCAATTGCTTGATGCAATTTTGGTGATAGCGTCAAAATTCACTAGGATTTAATGACTCCTCATTCGAGCGGCCGATGGCGTGCTCCAACCCAGCCCTATAATAGCCCGCAGCTTCCAAGAAAAAGATAAAGCAATCTCAACGATTTGGTCGGCGGTGTCATATACCCATACCCCAGAGGCCAATCCAGTTGCCACAGGGAGATAGATAGCCCTGGGGGTAGCTATTCAGCCATGTCTTCTCTACCCATCGATAAAGCCCCGCGCACCGTGGAAGCCGAGGAAAACCCCACGAAATCAGAAACTCCAGCCGGCTCTGAGCCCGCACGCCAGAAATGGTATGAGTGGTTTGCGCCGACAGACACGCCCGCCGAGCGACGGCTGATCCTCAAGCTCGACGGACTAATCATCGTCTTCGTCTTCCTAGCGTACTGGGCTAAGGTCTTGGATTCGTCGGCTACGAGTACAGCCTATGTGTCTGGTATGAAGGAAGATCTGAGACTTTATGGGAATCAACTGAATTATCTGCAGACGGTCTATATGTATGTCAGTTCGATGGGTTGATGGTGCCTGGGGATTGGATTGAGGATCGATGCTGACTTGGTATAGGGTTGGTTTTATCACGATGCAGATTCCTTTGACTCTGTTGGTTCGTTGTCATCTACAATGCATCGCATGGAGATACTGATTTGCTGACTACTTTTTATAGATGACCCGCTGCCCGTGAATTATTTCCTGCCTGCCGCCGATCTGTTCTGGGGAATCTTCACCCTGGCGCAGTACAAAGCCAGCAATGTCACCCAACTCTACGCTCTACGCTTCTTTGTCGGTGCCCTCGGTGGCTTCTTCTTTCCTGCTGTGCAATGGTATCTGGGCAGTTGGTACAAGCGTTCGGAACTATCTCGTCGAGGCGCGATCTTCTTCATTGCCTCTCAAGTTGGCAGCATGAGCTCGGGGTACATTCAAGCGGGAGCTTACGCCACGCTTGATGGTCGGTATGGCATTGAAGGGTGGAGATGGCTGTACATCATTTGTGAGTGTATCCCAAGTGTCCCACAAAAAGAAGAAAGGGACACAATCTAACGATATCAGGCTTTGCATGCACAATCCCAATCGCCTTCCTAGGCCTATGCGTCCTCCCCAGCACACCAGACAAATGCAACTCGCGCTTCCTCAGCGCCGATGAAGTCCGCCTCGCGCAAGAGCGCATGGCATCCGAGAACCGCGAAGCCCGCCAACCCTTTACCAAGTCGAAGGTTCTCCAAATCCTGAAAGGCTGGCGGCTGTGGGTTCTAGTCGCGTTTGCATTCTTTTTCTCACAGGCAGACGGCGTATCCGCAAACAGCGGCTTGCCTATCTGGCTTAAGGAAGAGGGATACTCGGTTGAGAGCATCAACACGATCACGACAGTCTCACCGGCAGTCACCATTATTGCGTCTGTGATCTGTGGAGTTCTCTCTGATGTATACGATGCGAAGGCTAGCTTGATTGCTGCGACTGCTGTGCTGAATATCTTTGCCTGCATTGTACTAGCTGTCTGGAATGTCCCTGTTGGACTGAAGTTCTTTGCATTCTTCCTGTCTGGCACGGCGGATGGTATTGCGGCTATTATCTATGCCTGGGCAAATGAGATTTGTGCTCATAGTGCTGAGGAGCGTGCTATTGTCATCAGTGCGATGAATACCATTGGTAATACCTTTGGGGCTTGGATCCCGCTTTTGTGAGTGTTGGTGCAACCTGTTGATGTTGAAATTTATACTGACTTTTTCTCTCTTATTTAGCGTGTGGAAGACTGTTGATGCTCCGAGGTACCTTATTGGGTATAACTGGACTATTGCCCTTGATGTGTGTATGCTAGTCATGCTGGTGGTTCTGTATCAGTTTTGGGCCCGCAAAAAGAAGCTGTCATATACATAGACGGGCATTATGCTGACAGCGGGTAAACAATAAATCGAGATAATCTAATGATCATTACTTTAATTTTGATTCCAGTTATAAGTTCAAGGTTCATTGTCAAGGTCATAGATCCCAAATGACCTCGGCTGGGCTGTTGGGGTACTTGACGTAAGCAGAACTCGCCTATGGGAAGGCTAGTCCCAATATGGACTAGCTCCGGCTGAAGGTGATTCCGCGCCGTCAGAGCTTGAAAAAAGTACAAATTTCTGTTTTCACTCTTTTCTCTTCCATCATCCTACGCTCATCTTCAGCATGGTTAATGCTTCCAATGCAAATGGAGACTGAGGTCGATTGATCTCTGGCTCAAGGCCAGACATAAACCCTCGACAAATGCTAACCAATAGCCGCCCTACAGGATCTGCAACGATGGTAAGATCATTGTCCACTCCATTTTCCCCCGACCACATCCATGCACCTCCCAACATGATGATACCTATAACCAAACAAACTAGAGTCTTTGACCCCAAGGGAATGAAACCTATGTTATTGCACGTCAGGCTGATCTCACCTCATTGCTTTGGACTATCACACAAATCTCGAGTTGGACTGAGCTAACTTGCCTTTCCAGAAATGATCGTCCAGACATATCATCGATTGCAGATACCACCCCACAACAAGCGCAGATGGTGAGTTACCTTATATATTTCTTCATTCTACCTTTACCCCATATCATGATGAACGCGATGTGTATGAAAATACGCTGGAAATTACCGTCTCAGACCTTCGGGTCGGTGATGATACAAATGGCTATTTCTGATGTTTACCCTATCTCAACATTTGCATGAAAATTC
Organism: Penicillium mononematosum; assembly: GCF_028829835.1. Taxonomy (NCBI): domain Eukaryota; kingdom Fungi; phylum Ascomycota; class Eurotiomycetes; order Eurotiales; family Aspergillaceae; genus Penicillium; species Penicillium mononematosum. Next base: position 6,578,831 of record NW_026643272.1, on the reverse strand, counting down.
TTTTCAGACCATAAGCTAATGTTTCCAAGACCAATAGGTTACTGCGCTACTGGCTCAAATGGTAAGCCTAAAGCACCCTCCTTACAAGAATCTCTGTCCGAAGATGAAACGGCACTGGGCTCCGACGGCGTTTAAAAAAATGTCCGGTCATGATGGATGCGCCTTTTTGCGGCAGGCCTAGAAAACCTCGCCCACTGAGACATACCTTATATTCATCGACTCGTGAGATGGTTGCGTGACACAGTCACTAACCCTTTCTTGAATAGAAGCCTATTTGATTGTGCCCGATTGAGACCCTGTAACTGTAGAAGGTATGCGACTGAGTTTTGTTGTTCTTGTTGCCCTACCTTCTATGATGATACCCTTTAGATGACGAGTCTGATTCGAGTTTTCGATGCTGACACAATCTTTTTAATACCATTCATGCCTTTCTGACATTCATTCCTACACTTTTTTTCGCTCATCAAATTTCCTTGGCTAGTGCTAATGATTCTTTGAAGACAGATATTATGAACATTCAAGAACTCTATTGACTCCAATGTTGACTTCAATGTTGTGACTTGTGGGTGTATGTACACCTTGTCTCCTCCCCTTTCCGACCTTACATGATGAAACGACACAAAAAAGACAAGCATATGTCCAAGTCAGCTTGCTGGCGAAGACGATAAACTGTCATGCCTGATCAATTCACGAATCTCATGCATTGCTACAATGTCCATTCAGTACTCGATGCTGATTGAGATCGAACAGAAACAAATTGAGCGAACTAATAATTGCAGACGCCAAGGGCGATCTGTCTTACTGCTTTCTGTAAGTTTTGATAATTCTTTTTTCCTTTCCCTCATCTTCTTTTATGATGATCCACTTCAATTTATCACGACGGTCAACGTAAGGAATTTTAATTGACGACCATCGCCTGTGACAAGGCTTTATCTGAAATTTGTCTTAACACATTTTGTTTCTTGCCATCGCTTATTAGTCTTGATACTAATATCGATTTTTCAGACAGTTTCAATATGCCGGAGCCGTCGGTCTTCGTTCGGTCTCACTACACGTGGCAGAGAATATCCCGGTCTTCTTATGAAAGTCCGCAGTAGTTAAGAGTTTAATGGCAAATACCAATCACAATTCAAGAAACCTCTGATCTTTGCTGTAAAATAGCGTAGATGATCTTTTTTTGGATATATTCCCCATGTCCCCTGTAAGACACCCCTGCATACTCTCACTTTTACGGCTTTTGTTAAGATAAATCCCGTCCCATGACTCCCTCTGGTTTGTTGATTTATTGTTTTATTGCGGGGACACAGGGGACAAGGGTCGTTGGGCCTCTCATAGAGAGCGATAGGCGCCGAGCTGGGGCCTCGAATGTGATGAGAATCTCCTGAGGTGCATAAACAATCCCCGCTGCGGCCTGGCTCATTTGTTCTCGGAATCCTTCTTTCTTCTGTTCCAAATATAGATTTCCTTTATGGGTCCATCTGCTTCTGCTCGTACGGACTACTATTCCGTATGGACCTATTGTTTCCCCTCAACCTTGCCCTCTGTTGCAAATAATAGAAAATTTAGCGTCTCGCCTGTTTCGAGCCAATAGTTTTTTCTCTGTTCTGTTGGGTTATCCTCTTTCATTCCAGGCGGCCATGGCTTCGGTTCGGGCCTCCTAGATGGATGCACAGCCCAATATGAATAGGTGCGACTCATCTTATTCTCGGGCATTCTCTATATACTGATCCTCTCTAGCTGGTTGAGTTCAAATCATGCAGTCGAGCAGCCGCTGAGCAACCATTACCAGGGCTGGTCATCGACTGCGAGTCCCAGCAATCAGCCATCACCAGGTCGCCGAGAACATGCTGTACAGCCGCCATTGTTGACAACAGCACTGAGCGGTCCTCAATACCAGGGTCTTGGGGCTGGTCTTGGACTAACACCGACGCCTTTATCATCAACCTCGCTTTCGAGCCCATTTACCCACGGTCTATCGCCTGCTGTTCCATCGCCTATTAACGGCAGATCGGTTTCGTCGTCTTCGATGGCGTCCAGAAACGCGTACAATGTTCCTTATAACCCCCAGGACTGGGGCCCACCGGGCAGGCCCCAGGCGCAGGCCCCGTATCTTCAACCAGGCACTGTACATCGTGTGACGCCGCAAAGAAATAACCCGGGTGAGTCTCGATCACAGTTTATGCTTCTGCAGACTAGTGGTACCGCACGGCCCGCTTTGAATTGATATTGATCCTTCGGTAGATGTGTCGTTGTCTCCACCTCCTCCGCCATATTCACCTCCCAGCAACCAAAATCGAATGTCCCAGGACTTCTCTGGTCAGATGAATCCTAATTTTGCCGGAACGCCTTCTCCACCCGACAACAGGGAAGGCGGGTTTGACATGCCTGCCCAGTATCAAAGACGCTCAAACCGGCCACGACCATTATCTATGGCTTACCCAGCTGACTCGGGGTCTCGCCAGCCGCTCCCTCCTCCACCTCCCCCGCAGGGACATCCATCGAGTAGATCTGTTTCTCAGGGTCCAGCGGAGTACCAGGGCATGCCCTATAATGATCAAGCTACGCAATATAATGCTGCAGGCAGCCACAGGCCTCGGGTGGCACAGTACGATCAGGGCCAACCTTCAACTGGCTTTAACGGGCATATGTCTGCAGCACCAGCTCATTTCGACACACCAACTCGGGCCCCGGCATCTCGAAGAGCCGCATCTGCTGGGGCTGTGGTAAGCAGTGCGGGCTCTTCAAGGGCAACGAGTGAGTCGCGAAATCGATCGCCGTCAAATAGTAACTGGGAGCCCGGGATGCCGCTTCCGCCACCACCTCCAGGACCCCCTCCCGCCGCGAGGTCCGTTAGCGTGAGTGGCTCGTCAGAATCATCTCTGAGAACGACCCAGAGCTCGAACAGGACGACGAGGAGGGGGCCTCCCGTGCTAGGAACAGGACTGGGAAGCATCCCGCCTACGCCAGCTGACTGGATAGACGAGGGATATTTGAACAGTCGACCAACGGATAATTTATATGTTGACACGGCAAAAGCGGCCAAGGCGCCAGAGCCGAACGATGGAGATCCTCACGACTCGTCTAATCAGAGAACTCCTGGTAGTGGCGGTCTTTTCCGCAGCTCAGCAGTCCGCGATCCAAGTGCCAAGGGAATCCGTGAAAGGCGAATTGAACGACGCAATCGGCAAAGCCTGGTCCTCGAACCCCCAAGTGCGATATCGTCAAATGGTAATCCCTGGGCCGATGCCCTAGAGCAAATCAAACCGTCGAACCTGATCCTACCAGACCAGACCAATAGCCCAGATCAAGATCGGCATCCAACGTCGGGCAAGTATAGCCAAGCCCCTCTCAGTACCCGCAGCATTAAATCAGAGGGACAATATACTGGCTCCCGGCCTCGAACATCGTCCAGCGCTCTCCTTTCGGAGCAATCACCCTACGGGACTCCCAGACAGCACCCCAGCTCGGCTGGTCCCTCGGCTGTATTCGCACATACGCCTCCATTTTCGCCCAATCCAAATGGAGTGGGCTCGTCGGCATACCCCAAAGAAGCCAGCCAACCAGTACCACCAAAGGCACTACCAACTCCGCCTCTCAACTCAGCAAAAGAGGCCCGGCCACGCTCACGTTCCCGTGCACCCGGAGGAGCGGAAGACCGTCCACTCTCTCACATTCTCCACATGCCCAACGATACTGTGTCGATGATGAAACCCTTGTCGCCACGCCGAACGCCGGGACAGCAAACGGCGCAGGTGTCAATGGAATCGATCCTTCGACAAGACCCCGCTTTCCTACAGGATGCGATTCAACGACACAAGACCTTTATTGATAAAGAAGCCAGCGCCGAGGATGACGCCGAAGCACTCAAAATCTTTGCGGACTATATGCTTGCCGAATCTCAGATCCGACGCCAGCGGTACTCGAAGGCCTGGGAATCCTTCCAAGTGGAGGATGTGCGTCGCAATCTTTTCGAGTTGCCAGTCAAGCAACCACCAAAGCCTAAGCCCCAGCCAAAGCTAGATATCCCGCAAAACCGAGCGGGTCGACCGGAGTCTGCGTGGTGGAATAACTATCAGCCTTGTCTGTCGCCGATTGCCAGCCTTAACATGAGCAACGATGAGAGTTCTCGAGGCCGTGCACCGAGTCGCTGGTGGGAGTCGGCAACCGGTTCTAGCGGCGAGGGGGCCGAGAGAAGGGTTCAACGATCCAAGCGGGAGTCGAAGTACATGGGCTTGCCTAGGGAGGCCATGCATGGGGACCAGGAGTTGACTCCTTCTCAGCCCAAAGATGTGAGGATGAACTATGGGAATACGGAATATGGCTCCGATGAGTACCCGCCTGAGAAAGTCGGGTGGCATGAAGGGTCTCCTGCAAATTCCACGGGAACTGGATATCGCTGCGAAACCCGCAGATTAGATATCTCGCGGTTGATCACCCTGCCTCCGCCATATCCCCGCCATCATCCTGCTGTGAATAACAGCCATCCTGATTTGGTCACTCATCGAACTACGGTCCGGTCAATTACTGATCTCGCGGAGATCAAAACCACCAGACATCGGTATAAGGCCGACGTGGAGCGAATGCTTCAAGAGCACCAGCAACAAGTCGACGAGGGCCACCGCCACTTCAGGTCGAACATCCAAAGCCAGATCCAAGAGGGCAGTCTCACCTTCGCGGAAGCAGCCGAGGCCGAGGCAGCGATGATTGCCGAGGAGAACGAGCGAGAAAGGGCAATGGTCAAACGCCAGCTAGACACGTACCAAGAAACAGTACTCCAGCCGATGCACGCCATACTCGTCGACAGAATCAACAGGGCAACAACCTGCATCGACCAGCTGAGCAGCGAGCTCTCAGACGATGCACAGAGCGGGACACCGGATCAAACACAGGAGGAAGGCGACGAGAAGCCCGAGCTCCTAGAGAAACTGACGCAACTAAAATGGCTCTTCGAGGCCCGCGAACAGCTCCACCGCGAGTCATTCGACCTGATCAGCGACCGCGACGACAAATACAAAGCCGTCGCCCTGCTCCCGTACAAGCAAACCAAAAACGAAGACAAGCTACGAGAGACGCAAGCATTCTTCACTCAGGACGCACTCGACCGACGCGTGCAGTACGAAAACGAGGCGCTAACCCGGCTCGAGACGTTCCTGGACGTGATCGAGCAGAACGTCATGCGAGGCGTCGAGGTGCAGCTCTCCGCATTCTGGGATATTGCCCCGTCTCTCCTGGCTCTTGTGCAGCAGGCGCCTGAGGACCTGCGCGGCTTCCAGGTGCAGATCCCCGCTGATGAATACGAGGAAAATCCGAGTTACCATGAGCATCCGCTGCAGTATCTGTATACGCTGCTGTCGCATGCGGAGAAATCGAGCTACCAGTTCATTGAGTCGCAGACGAATCTGCTGTGTCTCTTGCATGAGGTGCGGTCTGCTGTTATGCGGGCTAATCAGAAGCTTGTGGAGGCGCAACGAATTAAGCGTGGGGAGCCTGAGGAGCATGTCCGGAGGGAGATGCAGGAGACTCGTGCTGATGAAGAGTTGGCCCTTACGACTGATCTTAAGGATAAGGTTGCTACGGTTGAGGGGCAGTGGACTGAGGCACTGGGGAGCCAGATTGAGGGACTGAGAGAACGGGTGAAGGAACAGCTTATGAATGAAGATGGCTGGGAGGAATTGGAACAATTGGAGGAATAGAAGAGTGGCTTTTTTGGATTTTTCTATGTACTTGCTAGCGTGATATCCCCATTCGTTCGTTATAGATCGAGTGATGCGAGGCAGTGCCTGCGACACTTGAGTTTTTCGTCTCCTTTTAGGGATTGAGGGTTGAATATACACATATTTCAACCAGCAAAAGAGGGTATATTATCCATTGCAGTAAAATATAAGGGATATAGCCCGTAATGAAGAAGAAGAATGACCTCATGCCCAGGCGATATCTGAGAAATCGCTAGCGCTATCCACAGTCACGTGCACCTTCTAGAGTCTTCCGTCCGCCTTCAAATAGCTGTCTTTCCCGTCTTTCCCCTCGACTCTCCTTTCTTTTATTTCTCCTCAGAGTCTTTGTTCTTGATGTTCAATTGATCGCAACTGTAAGTTTCCAATTGCCTTTTGCTTTTACTACATTCCCCCTTGAGTGCAATGAGAGGGTGGTTTCAACCTGCCCCTCTACACTCGGCCTCACATGAAGAGACTTCAGCTGGCACCAGTCTGAGAGATGATTCTCCATCTACTTGCGGACAACGCTTAACAAGTCCGGGAATTACGCCCCGAGACCTGACATTGGCCTTTTCCTTCCTGCAATTTTCATCGTCGAGAAGAAAGATCGTGACTAACAGGAATTTCCAACAGAACTTTTAGCACTTTTTTTTTTCTCCAAAAGATTTCTTTTTTTTATACAGGAAACCCACTTTCCAACCTCAAATCAGAGTTTTCTTTCATTTCACTAGTCAACATTCATCATGGTCCTTCACAACCCCAACAACTGGCACTGGGTCAACAAGGATGCTTCTGGCTGGGCCAAGGAGTACTTGCAAAAGAACCTAGTCGACATCAGTGTCGAGGAAGGGGGCGTGTCCGCCAAAGTAAGCAAGCTATTGTCCATGGATGGCGACGTAGATGTCAGCCAGCGCAAGGGCAAGGTCATCACTCTGTTCGATGTCAAGGTCTCGCTAGAATACTCAGGTTTGTAGTCCAATATCAATTCAGTTTATTTCAATTTCACGTTTTTTGCTCTTTCTTTTCTTTTCTTTTCTTTTGTGGACCTGGCAGCTGAGACGCTTCCATAGGTAAGACCAAGGACGACGAGGATGTCAGCGGCTCCATCAACATTCCCGAGGTAGCCCACGACACCGAGGAAGATGAGTATGTCGTATGTTCACTTGACCCATTCCCCATCGCCAAGGTGTTCTGTAATACTAACCACGTAAACCCCCGTCTACAGTTCGAGATTGAAAACCACGCCGACTCAAACTCCAAGCAGCCCGTAAAGGAACTGGTGCGCACAAAGCTCGTCGCCGAACTCCGCAAGGCCCTGTCCGGCCTCACCCCTGCCCTGATCTCCGAGCACGGCAAGGACCTCCAGCACGCCCCGGGCGTCAACCCATCCAGCGGCTTCCCCAAGGCCACCGTCCACCCGCATACCAAGTCCGATACCTCAGCCGCGCAGGCCACCACCACCTCCAAGACCGGTAAGGTCGCCGTCAACACAACCACCGTGACTGCCTCGGACGAGTTCCGCACCACAGCCGGCGAGCTCTACAACACATTCACGGACCCGCAGCGCATCACGGCGTTCACGCGCGGCGCGCCGCGCCAGTTCGAGGGCGCCAAGGTCGGCGGCAAGTTCGCTATCTTCGACGGAAACGTGACTGGCGAGTTCGTCACCCTCGATGAGCCCAAGCAGATTGTCCAGAAGTGGCGTCTTGCCCAGTGGCCCGAGGGCCACTTCAGTACACAGGAGATCAACTTCGATCAGAATGATATCGACGGTGTTACCCAGATGCGCGTTTCTTGGTCTGGCGTTCCGGTTGGCCAGGAGGATGTCACCAAGCAGAACTGGGACATGTACTATGTCCGCAGCATTAAGCAGACTTTCGGGTATGTCATTTCTCCTTTCCCTCCTTTTTTTATCACTTGTTCTTTTCTACCCATCCACCTTCTCTCTCCTGGACTATTTTGCCAATCGGGCTTCTGTCTACAGATCTCAGCGTTCCACAAAGACGTCGCAATACTGGAATCAGTTACTAATCATCCTCGTTCTTCTCTTCGGTGTAGGTTTGGCAGTATTCTCTGATCGACTACGTCTGTTACCGGTGGCATGAAAGACACGAAACAATGCATCCGTCCGAAGACTTCTTTCCTCTTTTTCTCCATGAATTGGCCACAAATAAAGATTGCAAAAAGCGCAAGCAACTAGATTATTCTGCTTTCTTTTCCAATTTCGTGTCTCTTTTCTTTTTCCGTGTCCCGCTTGCAGTTGTGTTGGGTTGGGGCACAATGATGCTATGATAAGAGGAGTGGTGTTATATCTATGATAATGAAAGATAAGTTTATGTTTTGATCTACTTGGGCTCCTTTGATAGATGGTATGATGGCTACTCTTCTATTGTCGGGCTACTGCCCTCATGGTAGCCTCGGGCCTTTGAGCACGGGGGTTTTTAGATGGCCTATTCTGAGATTTGAGTCCTGCCATTGATGGGTCTCTTCATGAAGAACGCTCCGAGGACATCTTTCCACGATCCCTGATACCGAGATAGACGGAGCCCGGCGTTCTGCCTCCAAAGAAGTCTGCTAAGAACTCGAATGCGTTCTCTCCTTTCTCAATCCTTGACACATCTTTCCTTGGACCGTGTAGATTGCTTCTGATGAGTTGGTCTACGTAAATGTGTATACATCCCGTTGGGTGGAATATAGAATAGCAATGCACACTATCATTTCATTCATTGTCTATGTCATTCCTATCTTTTTTACTAGCCGGAACTATATTCAATTTTAAATCCGACTACACCCTTACAGAGTGCGCTCAATGAGCTCCATACCGTAGTCCTCCTTCAGAGTCTTGATAAGAGGAGCACAGATGTCCCAAGTGACGGGAGCGAGAACACCCTATAACCAAGTTAGTATAGGAAACCTCCAGAGTATATAGAGTAAGGGGATATGGATAAACATACAGTCTTGCTGATAGTACCGTCGAGAACCTGCTTAACAGCAACACCGCAAGGAATACCAACGGTGCGGGCCATGGCCGAGCTGACCTCGTTACCGTACTCGCACAGGGTGGAGGTACGGGTCTCCTTGGAGCCGTCCTTGTTCTCGATCTCGAACTTGTGCTGGAGCATAACAAGGTCACGCTCGCCAGGACCGTACTGCATCTTCTGCTCGAGGGTAGCGCAGAGGGTGTCGAGGGCGTTTCCGCGGGGGATGGTCTGCTCGTCGGAGAAGAGACCGATCCAGCGGAGACCGGAGAGGAGACGATCACGCTCGTCGTTGTTAGGGAACTTGGTCTTGGATGCGATGGCCCAGTGCAGATCCTTCTCGTCGGACGAGGTCGCGCCGAGAACCTGCTTGGTGGCCTCCTTCCATGAAGTGGCCTTGTCGAAAACGCTGTTAGGAGCGTCGTTGAGGAAACCAATGTCGACCAGGACCTTGATCATCTCGGGGAAGCCCTGGTAGCGAAGGGTGCCGCGAATAACGGTCTGGGCCTCGGGGATACCGTAGCGCTCGCGGAAGGGAGTCTGGAAATATTAGTTGACTAAAATCGAAGTTTTTGAATGCATGAATGTCATACCGAATCACGGTTAGGGTAGCCGACGAAGGCGAACCCGGGGTAGATGAAGAAGGGCTTAGCGGTAGCCATCAGATCGGGTCCGTCGATGGACACGATCTTACCATCTGTATTCTGCGTTAGCACTCTTTGGTTCCTGTTAAATGTAGATAAAGAATGTACCTTGGTAGATCTTGGCAGCGTTACGAAGGGCAAGAAGCACACCGCGGCTGAGCTAGTTAGTCATTTGTTCAAGCAAAACCTCAGCATTAGACTTCTGCTAACCTAGACCACGAGAACTAGAAACAGCCATTTGTCAGTTATTTATCAAATGGGTGAAAATTGGGCCTTCGCTAACCTTGTATCCCAAGGGGTTGTTGGAGCATTCGGGGGCGGGCAAGCTGTTGTTTGTTAGCTATACCCTCTATAGAACATGGAAACGATTGGACGAACCCTCCACAGAAGGAAACAAATCCGGTAACCTTGCCGCCAGCAGCGTGGACCTCGTGAATGGTCTTGACAGCGTCTATTTCTGATAAGCATCGGTCTGTTTTAATCCATAGCATAGAAACTTACAGAGGTGATCGAGACCAGGGTCGAGACCGATCTCGTTCATGACTGTGATACCAGCCTCGCGGCACTGCTCGTCCAACTCCATCATTGCAGGGGAAACGTAGGAGGTCGTGACCACATTTGTCTGTTGTAGTGTATTAGTAAAGTGCCTGCTTCCTCTATAGAAACCATAAGTACCTTAGTACGGATAGCAGACTTGATGACGGTAGCGTGGAAAGTGTATGGGATGAGCGAGATCACAATGTCGGCTTGGTTCAGGGCAGCGTCGAGGGCGGCATCATCGTTGACATCGAGGGAGATAGCCTTGGCGTTCTTGAAGCCAGAGGCCAGGGCCTGGGCACTCTCAAGGGTACGGCAGGCTGTTACAGCATTGTCAGCGATCTTCAATGTAATGGGACTCTGTATAGATTCAATTGGACATACCGACAGTGACCTCAACATCAGCCTTGCTGAGGACCTCAACAGTGGGCTTGGTGACTACCAGAAATCAGAAATTAGCAAATGTATGACTCTGGAAGCTCGATGCGGGGCATGACGCATTTAGGTCTGGGAGACCTGGAGGAGAGATTGGGAGGCATACCGAAGCCCGAACCCAAAAGGAGGGCCTTGGAACCGGCAATTTGCTTGACCATTTTGAATTAATTGGTATGATAGATGATGTTGGGGTAGTTCAACTGGAGAACATCGCAGTCCTTCAATGTGGGACCGGTATACGGCAAGTGACTCAATGTCACGTGAACCGGTATCGGCGCGGGGTGGACATCAAAATGTTCACTTTCCACCGCCTGCTGTTTGTAGCTAACTGTTTTCATACTGAGAAGGGAGATGGTTGTTGAGAAGGACATCCATGGATCCTTGTATTATGATCTATAGTACATATGTAAGCAAGGAAGACAGAGAGAGATGGATAACAAACATAATGCATGATTTACATGAAAGACAAAAGCTGGAGAAGCAAAACAGGTGCCTATTCTTGTACATCAAATGCGGACATCCATGGATGGATCTGGCGTATAGAGAGTGGAGGATTAGGAAGTAGATGATATTTTATTTACCTAGGACCGATGTAGTGTACGGCGATGCATAGATATATGCTGATATCAAGTCAGGCGTGCCCAACAGAAACTCCGCAGAAAGCAAGACGCCAGTGATGCTGAAGCTGAACAAAAACAAGTAGACGCAGGGTATATAATAGACAATTTACTATATGTCTTTGACCTTTCCACCTTGACGCCACAGCATCGCGTCTGGGCCTTCCTCACTCGATTTTGCGTCGCCGGCAAAGTTCCCCTCTGCATTGGGGTCCTGCCGGGACTTGGAAATCCGCCTCTGCCATCCGAGCATCACGGGCAGGAAGTGCCACAAGTCGAACTCTGGCCACATGACATTGAGGAACACAATCTCAGTGTTCTCGTGAGTCTGCCAGAGCATAAAGTCGCTCAGACGTTCGACGCCCGAAGTGCGGATCAGGATATCCAGGGGCGGAGTACCCTTGGTCAACATGTGGTCATTTAGAGTCTGACGAGAGATTGTTTCGGGGGAGATATAGACTGGGCTATCTGCGTCAGCCGCGGGTCTCGGTGGTGAGCCGCCCTTGGGGTCTTGCTGGTTTCCGAGGTGAAGGGTTGTGGAAGACGAGCAGGAAGACATCGATCCGTACACTCGGTCGGAGTAGTCGTGCCGAGGGAACGTGTCATCGTCCTGCCCCGAAGATCCGGACGTAGACTCAGAATCACTGTGTGATTCATGTGTGGTCGAGCCGAGCGTCTGGGCGCGGATATTATGTGCGATATGGGATTCCGAGAAGCGGGATGCGGCAGCCGCGGAGCGACCCTGTTGAATCGGCGTAGTATAGTCCTCGACCGTGTCGCGGATAGCGGAGGTGATCTCGTCGCGGGAGGTATAGGGGAAGCAGATGTTTAGGACGCGGTCTCCGTTGCGGCTGGTCATGTCGACGGCCTTGTTGACGGCCTCCAAAACGTCGGGTTTGAGCATGTCAAGACGGCCCAGGACACGAACCTTTGCTCCGTATCGATCGAGCAGATCTCCGTGTTGAGCCATCTGCGACAGCTTCACCTTGGCCATTTCCATAAGCGCATCCACCTCGAATTTTGAGCGTTTGAAGTTCTCGATGCTGAACGCGTAGATTGTGACTACCTTCACTCCACTCTTGTAGCAGACTTCGAGGATCTATCAGTCGTTAGCATTGGCCCCAAAACGGGTGCTGCCGTGTAACGCCGAGCTGCCAAAGTGTGGCACTCACTCTTGCAAGAGCTTCAAACCCCAGATTATGTCCCTCCACTGTCTCAATTCCATGTGATCGGGCAAAGCGCCTGTTTCCATCCATGACAAAAGCCACATGCTGGGGGACAGGGCCCTGTTGGAGTGCACCGATCAGCAATTCCTTAAGGCTCGTGATGGCGTACTCGGCAGGCGGAGAGGCGAGGAACCAGTTCCGGAGGCGTGACATATGCAGTGAACCAGGCATGATGAATATGTGAAAAGGCTATAATCCCCCCTAAGCTCCGCAGAAAAATTGAGGAGTTGGGGTAGAGACTGGGATACGGGGTTGAAGATAAAAGGTGCACGGTTAGCGGCTGGCCGGATTCGGTTTTGTAGTACAAAACGCGACGTGGTCAGTTATGAGGACAGTGACAATTTTTAGCATAACATTGAGGCGATGCAATGAAATAGCCTAGGCTGCACTATTTTCATGTGCAATTTTAGATTCTAAGGGGGCTTTTTTCTCTTTTGCCCCCCTGCTGTTAACGTCTGTGTGGCGAGGCAAAAATGACCTCGGGAATCATCAGCCAAGATTAGGCCCCGGGCAATAGCCAACTTCAATAATAATTGGTTAATGGATGATATAGAAGTACAGGAATGGGAATAATATCCGCCTTATAATAAGATCAGCCTTATCACTCCACAGTAATACAAGGCGGAAAATAGAAGCGGACCTTTCTATGTATAGGGAAACAGGCAACATATCTCGTATAGAAGGAGCCCCTGCTGCTATTCTGTCTGATTTCTGGGGGAATTATATAACTTATGTATCTATTCCAAGGCTACATGTAGTAACGATTGTACTAATTACGCGTATTATGTAGATTTCAACAATAATTAGTTGTCAGGTCCATGGATTGTTTGATGACATTCATAATCATAAAAAAAAACAGAGGATATCTTGCATGGTTATATAAGAGCAAATACGTACACAGCTTCGCGCCGAACACCGTGGTTGATGGTCGGGATGATAAAGGATTAAATGACCAATGCAGTACACATCTCAAAGATCTTTTCGGGACTCCTCGGTGCTGGATGGAGTTCCAGGGCCTGAGCTGGCCATATCCCAGCTCCCATCTTCACTGCGACGCCGACGACGTTCTCCGCGCTCCCTCATGGCATCACGGATCCGCGAACTGACGTCCTCAAGCGGGTCTTTGTGGGTGAGAGCGCTGAGCGGCTTCAATCCGTGCCCAGACCCGGATCGGGCACTAGCAGATCTGCTGCGGCTACGGTCACGACTAGGAGGTCGTGTGGAGAAGAAACCAATATTGGCCAAGTTGTGGAAGGACTCGTTGCGGGGCAAGGGCTCTGAAGAGGGCATTTTCTCACCATGGTCCGATACGCTGGTTCTTCTGATCTCCGGCAGTTCATGTTCGGCCTTGGTATCGGCATTGCTCGCTTCTCGGAATGGATCGGTGACAACCCGAGCGGCGTCAAAGTCGGGGAATAGCTCAGGTCCCATGGTATTGATCGCGTCTGTCACTTGCTGAGCCAGTGCAGCGCGTCTTTCTCGAAGTTTCACCAGCGTGTTGGCCGATGATGGGTTCAGAGACAGAACAAGCGGGCGTAGTGACTTGATGATGTCCATGCCTACTTCGCCGATCCGAAGAGCCGCAAACGTGATTGTGGGGAAGAGCACCATACCGACAATTACCACCAACCAAAGTGGCACCCAATCTGGAACCATTCCATTGACTCGGTTCCAGTACGTCCAATAAGTGAGGGAAGCAGTGTAAAAGGCATAAAGTGCTGGAGCAAATGCAAGGGCAATAAGAAGCTTCCAGGTGGCCATGACATCTCGGCCTTGAAGTTTCACCGTAGAAGCAGCCAGTGCTTCCTTGGACTTCTTCGCGGAGAGGTACTTGGTCGCAATGAAAACGGGGGTAAAGAGCAGGAGACCGGGAAGGGTCCCGATTGTCAAGAGTGCCAGTTTGCCTAGGCGGTAGATCAACGTGGCCACCACCTGCAAGATGGAGAACTTGGCGTAGGCCACTTGGTGATCCCGGATCCCGAGAAGGCGAAGCTGTTTGTTATATCCTACAATAGACTTGCGCAGTTCAACGATCCGGGGATCGTCCTTGAAGTGGGCGTACCCTTTCACGAGACGGCGATTCAGCTCCACAACCATAGGAAGAGGAAGATTTTTGCCTTTGGTGTTGTACAGACGACGGGCAGCTTGAATGACCTTTGAATTGTTAGCGGAAGTATATATCCCGAAATGGGAAGAGACTTACCATAAGGGTTTCATAATCGGGACTAGTGACAGTGACCGAGACGAGACTTCCGTAGATGATATCCAGTAAAGCACCGACAGACTCCCGTCGTTCACCTTGCTTGAACTGCTCCACTAATTCCGGAGGGATATCAATTGGAGTACCAAACTCGATAACGGCCCTGGAGCGGAACTTGTGGGCATGGAAATAGTTCATGCCGCAGGGCACGATTTTCAAACCACAGTCCGGGTTCTCAGCCAGGGTGCCTAGAGCCATCAGGGCGACACCAGCTGTATCATATCAGTAAGTCTGTAAATATCTCGGACTCTCAAACACGAAGAGCTTACCTTTCAGGGGAAGCAGTGTGGTGCGATCATGGCTTCCACCTTCCGGGAAGATACCCACACAGCCACCAGTGCCTAGTCTTTTGAATACTGCCTCATAGACTGCGGTCTGATCCACATGCGGAGCAACCTTGAATTTGGTGCCCTTGAAATCCGGATCCTGCGCGGATGCATCTCCAGTGAAATTTCCATCACGGTCAATGTCTTGCCGTCCAGTAAGCTGGGCTAGCGCATCCCTGTGCTTGAAAGCCTTCTTGAGCACTAATTCTTCCGGTCCTCTGATCTCGGCGATCGCGGTACTGTGTGACGTTCCGTTGATGGTGGGTAGGGCAATAGTTCCGTCCTTTTCGAAACCCTTTCCTTCAAAGTTGGTTCCCACACCTCGCAGCAAGGTTGGCTGGTTGATCGGGTCAGGAAGATAGATGGTGCCGGTGCCGGGTTTCAAGTTGTCCATAGCACGTGCCACGGGCAGTGTCCCAACTGATCTCGCCAGAAATCCGATGAACTTGCGTTTGAAAGACTTGTCCGCAATAAGCCATGAGATCCGACGTTGCGCTTCGCTGCGAATGACGCGCATCAATACCAAGGAATCGACGAACTGGGCGAGCATTCACCATTAGCATCTTGGGTGTGTTGGACCGGAAGCGGGCGGCATACCTGGTTCGCATGGGGAGCTGCCACCAGAATGATGGGACCGCGGCGGGGGATTTTCCATGAGCCTCGGGGGTGAACTTCGCGGAAGAAGAGGTCGATGAGCACGGAGAATGTCCAAAGGACCAAATCATACATCCACCCAACGAGGGGTGGGATGTACTGGCCTTTTTCTCCCATTGTGCCGTAGAAGCCCAATGGGCAGTTTCCGGGAGGGAAAGTAGGCTGGAGGTCGTAATAAGGGTCGTGGAAAGCTTATGATCTCGACATGAAGTCCCTGGAGAAAAGATGAACGTGAGTACCTAGTTAGCCGGAAGAGCTTGGGATCCACATACTTGGCTGTTTCGAGCCTCGGATCACCACAGACTATCCAATATAATTGATAGAGAGTCAGAACATGAGATCAAGGGAGGAACATAAGAAGAGGGGAAGTGGAAGTTTGCATGTGGAAGGTTTGAGTGTTAGCGCGCTTTGACTCGGACGCTTCTAGAACGTGACATTGCTAGAACTAGTTGGAACATCTTTGAAACCTCTGTACTTATGTGTATATATCTCTTATTATTTCTATGTACATGCAACTGTTACATGCTACATAAGCTAGTAATATGATCTGTCACACTTATAAAAGCTCTGATATAACCCTTCCAGAGTGTGCACAGGCCAGATTATATTGCAACATTTGCATGACAGCATAAGATCCTAGTATGAGATCAACTTCCCACTTTCCAACTTTCCAATCAAATAATTCCAACACACTATGCAGAGTGTTGGGATCGCATCAAAGCGTCATGCGGCTATTCTAGGTCTTTTTTTTTTCGATGGGATCGGCCTAGGAGCTATAGCCAAGTGCATAGAAGTGCGTAAAACATTAAGCTTAATATGGTGGAGACATTGTGTTCTATATACATATACCTAGGTAGTTAACTATACAGTATACTAGAATTAATATCAGAATGATCCATACATATAAAGCATCTTTTTTTTTTTTAAAAAAAAGCGCTCAGTTTCTACACCGTACAACACGATATTGTGTATGTTGTAGAAGTTTCCCCTGCAGGTCTCCCCGCCTGCCCCGCCTTTCCACTTCGACTTTCCCTCTTGATATTGCAAGTCTGCACTTCACTTGAAAAACCTTCGACACAGTGGCTTTTTGATATTTTCTCTTAGGAAAATCTAGAGGGCTTGCTTTGGTCTCTCCCAACCCTATCCGCACTCCTATATCCACACACCCCATCTTTTATCTTCGAAGCCGATATCCAACCTGACCATTCTCCTTTGGGGCTGGACTGATAAAAAAAAAAGTGTCACATGCGCCTGGAATGATCTCACGACATGTCTCTCAAGTATGCCTCTGCTTCCATGGCTGTTTCTCTCCGAGGCCGGCCAGGACCGGGCCCATATGACATTATTGAAGCATATATACTGACTGCCTAGTTGGGTAATGCTTGATGACCAAGATGGTTTCGTCCGTCTTCCCAACGAACGTTTGATCTACTCCTCCCCTCCTCGCACTAGTGTCTCTTTGGCCCCGCCGTCCGGATACAAAGGCCCAGAAAAACTTTCAATCCAAAGCAGTGCCGGCTGCATCCACCTCACCAACCAAAGAGTCAGTATTCGGCCATATCAAAGGACTTTCCACCATTCTAACACTCACCAGGTTGTCTACCTTCCCGCATCCAGAAGCAATGACTTCCAGTCCTTCTCCTCGCCTCTCTTGAATGTGCATGACTCCCATGTATCTGCGCCATTCTTTGGACCCAATGTATGGACAGCTCTGGTGCAACCAGTATCCGGAGGTGGCATTTCACCGTCTCTGCCTGCCGTTCAGTTGAAAGTGACATTCAAGGAGGGTGGAGCCTTTGATTTCCACACCAACTTTGAGCGGATTAAGGAACGACTCGAGCAGGCTGTTGAGAACACAAGCCAAGGCACTCGGGGGCAACAAAACGTGGATCTCTCAGCTGTTCATTTGGAAGAGTTGCCTGCATATGAAGCTCCCCCTGACGCTAGCCAAGATGCTAGACCCAGCCAGACACCAGAAGAGTCGCAAAGCAGTCGAGCATCTGACACTGGTGCCGAACCCGCGGAGCCGCCTCCTTGTTACGAGGAGGTTCAGTCACAGAGTGTAGCCCATGAGCTGGAGGAGAGGCTGCGACGGGCCACCTAATCTTTCTGGCCTCTATTTCTACGTGCCATTCTATCAAATATTTGAACTGGCCTTATTTTTTATTATCTATCTCATGTACATTATGTCCCCATCAAATTAGCAATTAGCGATACGAAAGCGGTGCTTACGCACTTAGAAATGGAGATTCGAGTTGATATGCTCGACAACGTTTATTCTCAGCGAACCATAGTAGAAGTATCCCATATCCCTGAAATCCTTAGATGTAGCAGAAACTACTCCAGTAATAACTTCCCTATAAACTGCACTTGTTAAGCCCCAAATGGTGTTGGGAGTCCACTGGCCAATCACGTGCGGCATAATTGGCGTCTCTCAGCGGCCGGGCCTTTCCGATTTTCCAGTCCGAAAGAAGAAGCTCTTGGGCAAAACCAACAACCTCCCTCAATTACCACCCCCTTCCGCTTCCCCCCACACAAGACCTCCGGTCATCATTCAATTGATCTCTGTCGCAATGGGTTTCTACGAACTTGTCTCTGACGCCTTCTCCTCCTTCGGGTTCACCGAGGCCCAGGCTGAGGCTCCCGCTCAAGACACCGAGACCGAGACTACTACTCAGGAAGAGCCCGCCGAGAAGGAGGAGCCTACCTCCACCGAGAGCGCCGAGACCGAGTCTGCTGAGACTGAATCCGCTGAGGAGACCCCCGCTGAGGAGGAGTCCACCGAGGAGTCTGCCGAGGAGGCTCCTGAGGAGGAGGCTGAGGCCGAGGAGGAGGAAGAGGAAGAAGAGGAGGAGGAGGGAGGAGGAAGAGCCTGAGGACCCCAAGCCCAAGCTCGAGGAGGGTGAGTGACCGTGCTGATTTTTCCGACCTTTGCTTTTCTATTCGCGTTCCATTGTCGCCTATGCCATGCAATCGTTGAACATGAGCTGTTGTTCGCACCAATTGGTCTTATGTGCCATGGTCCGCGCCTGGGTCATAAATCGCCAATGGCATTGCAAATACGAATTTCACCGGATTTCTCGATCGGAGACTAACTATCTTTCTCAGAGTGCGCCCACTCCGCCGTCTGCGCTCCCTACAAGCACCACTACGATGAGTGCGTTGAGCGCGTCACCCGCCAGCAGGAGGATGAGGATTTCAAGGGCCCCAAGGAGGACTGCGTCGAGGAGTGTAAGTGCAATTGACATCAATGGAATTGGCTCCCATCGAGTCCTGATTGTGCGACTAATATAACCCCAGTCTTCCACCTCACTCACTGCGTGACCGCTTGCGCTGCCCCCAAGCTCTGGAGGGAGCTGAAGTAAATGACTCTTCCATTGAGTGTTGATTTCGGCGTTCCATCCAACCCTCGCATCGATTTGGCCCACGAATAACCTTCGACCTCTACTGCGTCGCTACGGGGGATCCCTTGGACCGAAACGCCGGAAAAAAAAAACCGATCCCACTTTCATGATGGCTGCCAAGGTGGATTGATAGCCTGGTAGCTTGCCGCCTTGGATTGAGAACGCAGGATCGATCCAGAAACGTGAAATTTTGTTTCTGGTCGTTCCTTGCCGATGTGTGCGCATATGTATTGTGTTTTCAAGGTAGGGGGGGAGGGCTTAGAGGCAGCAACAAAGAATAATAGATCATTTGCCCTCCTCTTTCAGCCTTGCGTGTACAGATAGCTGGTCTTCCGCCTGTTCGAACTGTGCTTTGTTTATTCTCTTGTTTCAAAACGAATCTCATCTGTTTAGGTTGGCATTGTGCTCTGGTAGGCTAGGCTTATAGCGGTCATCCAGCTACAGGATTCATATAACTCGGCTCAGTATTGTTATGGCCGAATTATCGATCCGTAAGTATGTTCAGATCGTCAACCAGGACTAATATATCGATCCAAATCGCATCAAGTCCCTATGGGTGAGCACAAATCAGAGATATTAGGGTAACACGAATGGGGTATAACTTGAGCTGACTAGGGCCAACAGAAACAAAGTCTCGTCAAGAGCACTGTGGCACAGCAGGAAATTAGAAAGGGCGAAACAAAGAACCCTAATAGCGACCCAGTCCTCAAGTCTTGATCAGAGTATCAGTATCCGCAGCAGACTCATCAGATCTAACCCTCTTGACATTATCAACCGGCCCAGCCACCTCCCCAACCTGCTCCAACTCAACTCCACGATCAACATCCCACCTACGACGATGAACAGGCCTCCCAAAGAGCCCAATCGTCATGGGAAACGGCGCAGCCACAACAGCCACAACAGCCGCAAATATCAACGCATTCCGCATATTATACGGTGGTGCACCGCCCGCCCCAGCCTTCAACGCATCCTGAATAAGAATGAAACACGCACCAAGCAACTGCCCACCCGTCCAGCAGATAGTACTCCCAATCTCCGACGAGAGCGGGTAAGTAATCTCAGCCAGGTATTCTAGCACAATAGGCAGCATCGCGAACGACGCCGCGCCCAGCAGCGCCATAACCACATACGAAGGCGGGATTCCGGCTGCACTGCCCGGCGCGAAAATCAGCCCGATATACGTGACTGCCACCACAGGAACGAGAACCCGGATACTGCCAAGGTAGTGCTTGTACCGGTCTGTTATCGGTGACATAATTGCCGACGCGACGAGTCCTACCACGATCAGGATGGCGCCCGCAATGCCTGCTTCTGTCTCCGAGAACCCGTGCGGACTGAGGATTTGGTTTAGCAGTGAGGAGACGCTGTTGAAGAAGCCCACGTATACAGAGAAGGGGATGAAGATCTGCCAGAATTCCCGTGTGCGGGTTAGTTCGCGTATTGCTGCGCCTAGTGGCGTGTGCGGCTTTGCGGAGGATGCGCTTGCGGGTGTTGGTGGTGATGCTGGGAGGAAGAATGATGGGATTGCTGCGACGGTGGACTATTGGTTTACATGGAGTGAGCAAGAGGGAGAAAGGACCAATGAGTGGATTGTGCTTTCTTATGGGGATGGGTTTCACGTACGATGATTGAGATGTACAAGACCATATTTGGAATATCGGAGGGTTTCGTCGCCCACTCCGAATCGACTAGCTGGCCCAGGGCTGCGCCGAGCGGGTTCGCTAGACTGGCGACTGCTGTTGCACTTGTACGGCCTTTGTCGGAGAACCAGAGCTCGCTGTATCGGGTTGGTGCGCAGAGGCAGAAGGGTTGCGCGAACCCTATGAGGATCTGGCCGAACATCGCGAGCCCGTAGATGCCGCCGTTGGCTCTTGTGCCGGCATATCTGAGCCAGTTGCCGACTAGTAGGAGCGTGGCGGTGGTGATTATGGCTGGTTTGGGGCCGCCTTTGTTCAGGATCCAGATGACGATGCTGGGAATCTTGTTAATGAATGGGATACCTGGGGCGAATCTTTCTTCCTTTTGCTTTCTCTTGCTTTTCAGAACGCCGATTTATGCGTACTTACGGGCTGACAACGCAGAAGGCGAACAGGTAGCCAGTGCTCATCCAGTTAATAGCGCTCTCCGAGACATCGAAGTACTCCGCGGCCGTTGTCGAGATGGACGAGAAGGTCAACCACTGTATATGCGAGTCAGCGATATGTAAGGTCGATATATGGATCAATCGTGAAGTAGCCATACATCCCAACTGACGACGATATTCAGCAATACCAGCTGTGCCAGGCCCCAGAAACGTCGCTTATAGACCTTGTAGACAGGTCGAGAGCCCTGCTCGGTAGTTGGAGAGCGCTCAAAAGTCGACATGTCCACGGCGAATTCTGACAGACCAGATTCATTCTGTGCGGGCTTCTATAAGGAAATGAAACAAAGCGGGCATATCACATCTTTTTAGTCTCTTGGCCTTTTCCATGTCACTCTGGGGATCCGAGGCACACGAAACCGGGGTACTTGGCGGTACTTGGTCAGCCCTACTGTGACGTTGCATTGCACAAGTACTATCAAGGTACTGGAAGTCCGCAGCGGGGTTGATTGTTGGACCATGTGAGATGTTATATTAATTTACTATAAATGTAGGATATTAGAGATGTTTTGTTGCGAAGTACTACTATATCTACAATATAGTGGATTCTAAAATCATCTAAGACAAAGAAAGTGGAAATGACCTTGGAACTTCTCTCGTATACGTATTCAGGGGTAACTCCCTCTATGATATCCATATCTACGTGTACAATATACATATATTCTACATATGTACTCAGTACGGAGTATTCGATCGAACATCTCATGTAGAAATTGCCGTGGCTGAACTCTGAACTCTAAGGCGATGCCGATCGTGTGTGTTTTCTCCTTCACTCCCCGCCATCTTTTATTTAGGATCACTACCTTCGCTAAATATACAATCCCTTTCCACTATTCTCCTAACTCAGACCTACGTTTCCCTCCGATCGCAAACTCCAGGATTCATGATGCCCGACGCCCGTTCCTGAATTTCCCCTGACCATTCTACTCGGGGAGACCTCGGCCATTGAACAACCATGAATATCAGTATGCGCTCCAGCCAATCCTCCTACGGGGACCCGCGGTATCTCTCGACCATGACCGCCTCCGATGCTCCAGCTCCAGTGCCGCCGCACGGAAAGACACTCGTGGACGGGTATCGGGATGCTCTGGACCCCCAACATGAGGAGCGGTCACGATACAACCCAGTAAGTAGAGACACAACACGCCAATCTGGGGCTCCAGCTGACCATGGCCTCTTCATTTCTGGTAGCTCAACCCGACTCACCCGCGAAGCTCGGTTCTCCTGAACACCAACGACCCCGTGGCCATGTACCTGTTGACCGAAACCGCCATAGGGGGATAGCACGAATTACGAAGTCTTATCCCTCGAGGAGGTGGAAGAGCTGAAGAAGGAAGTCACGTTGCTCTCCACTCGCATCCATGGCACGAAACGGAAACTGGCGCTCGAAACAAAACTGCGTGACGCGGCGCAGTCTCTCGGTAGGCTCTACAGCCCGCCCAGCCCGCGGAGCAGCGGCGAATACGGCGCCAATGGCGGTTCGAACTCGCACCGGATGAGCCGGGGTATATTTGGTCGCAGTGGGGCTTCCGAGGCCCTCGACAAGAGCGATTCCGAACTCGCGGTCAGCCAGCGGCGATGTGAGGAGCTGGCGCAGGAACTCTGGAAGCTGGAGAAAAGGTCTCAGACGATCACACAGCGCTTGTTGGAGCACACTGCGGGTGTCTTGCAGATGACGCACAAGGGTCTCAAGAAAGGTCCCAAGAACCCTGCTCGCACGTCGGATAGCACCTATGATGATCACAAATTCGACGATCGCAGTCTTTACCGCACAACCGAACATTTGGATAGCTTTGGCGTGAACGGGAAGATCGAGACCAACGCGGCTGCCGTAATGAATACCGAGGCCATGCAGGCTACAGAACGACGGTTGGAGGAACTTAGCGAGCGCATGCATGACATGATGATACAGTCCAACCCCGGTGAATTCATCGATCCTCCTCCGCAGCTGTCAGGGGTGGAGGGCCCGTCAATCCCACAGCAACGGTCGACGCTCACTTGGACTATATCAAGAATGGCATGAATAACATCGTCTTACATAGGGGAGACGTTCCGGCTCCTACGGCTGCTCGCGATATCGACCCTGAAGCCGAGGGCGCCTGGAAACACCAACTCACCGAAATCAACAACCAAGTGCAAACCATTGTTGACCGGTTTGGTTTGACCCGTTCACCAACCTTGCCTCCGCCCCCTGACGCGTCTCACGGCGAGGGGCTGGAAGAACAACTTTCATACCTTCAGGCTGGTGTAGATGGCCTGGAGAGTCGAGTGGATGGAGTGCTTGAGCAGAAGAGTATTCTCACCACGCAAATCCAGCAGCAACGCGAGCTCAACTCCAAGTCTGACGCCGAACGCGATGCCCATATCGGCGATCTGACGGAACAGTTGACCCACGTTCGCAGAGACCTTGAAGTATCTGAGCGTGAAGCCAACGCCAGTCGCGACGAGCTGGCTCTTGTCATGGAACAGCTCAACGCAATGCGCCACAATGGCTCTTCCCAGGACGAAGCCAAGGCGACTCTAGTTCAGGCCGAGGGCGAAGTCGCGCGTTTGCAAAGCGTTGTTTCCTCGTTGCACACCGAAGCTGATGCCAGGATCAACGAAGTCAGCGAAGCCCGAGAAGCCCAAGATAAAGCAGAGGCTGAGGTTAAGCGCCTGCAACAATACATCGACGATGTGCAGAGAGACAACGATGTCAAATCCGAGGAAGTCAGTGATGCCCGCGACCGCGCAGAAGGTGAGGTCAAGCGCTTACAGGCCGTCATTGTATCATTGCAAAATGATACCGATGCTAGGAGCGAAGAGGCCAGAGAGGCCCGCGACCATGCGGAGGAAGAAGTGAAGCGCCTGCAGGTCATCATTACATCTTTGCAGAATGATACCGATGCTAAGCTGAAAGAGGCCATAGAGGCCCGCGATCGTGCGGAAGACGAAGTCAAGCGTCTACATGCCATTATTGAGACTTTGCAAAATGAGACCGATGCTAAGCTGAAAGAGGCCATAGAGGCCCGCGATCGTGCGGAAGACGAAGTCAAGCGTCTACATGCCGTTATTGAGACTTTGCAAAATGAGACCGATACTAGAGGCGAGGACGTCAAGGAAGCCAGGGACCGCGCGGAGAACGAGGTTCAACGCCTCCAGAGCCTCGTTGAAACACTGCAGAATGATAGCGATTCTAGATCCGAGGAAGTTAGGGGTGCTCGTGACCGCGCAGAGCAAGAAGTTGCTCAGCTCGAAGCCGCAATCCAACAGATTCGGATTCAATCTGATGCCCGTATTAAGGAAGCGGATGATCAGCGCGCAGAGTCCGACCACAACGCCACTCGCCTACAGAATGAGTTAACAGAACTTGAAGGCGAGATTGTGCGGGTCACAACTGAACTGACGATGGCCAAGGCAGAGCTGGATGGTGCCTATGGTACTCGAGCCGAGCGCGCGGCAGAGGTGGCTGCCAACCCTAGTATCCAAAGGGAGAATGATGCACTGGTTACGCGAAATATCGAGCTCACTGAAGAACTGGCTGCTCTGAAGAGCCAGCGAGGAGGTGGCGATCTTCAGCAGCGGGCGGATACTCTTGAAAGAGAACTTCGTGAGACCATCGATGACTACGAAGCCATGACGAAAGCCAGCATCGAGTTTGAGAAGGAACGAGAACGCTTCGAAAGTTTCATTGACAGTCTTCGGGATCGTTGCGAGCAACTCGAGACACAACTGGCAGAAGAACGTATTAGCTGGATGAACTTGAGTAGTCCCACATCCATGGGCCGCGATGGTGCTTCTGAGACAACATCTACCATGGTGCTCAAGAATGAGTTCAAGAAGATGATGCGTGACACGCGCAACGAGAACATGAAGATACTGAGGGTAAGTTGTATTGTACCTTTCTGTCTTTTCGGATTAACTGACACCTCCCAGGCCGAACAAGAAGAGCGCCGCAGGATTGAAGGGTTGCTGCGAGCCCTAAGAAAGGAGCACGCCCAGGTGACTGGCAAGCCAATGCCCAGCCCAGGTGGCACTCCATTATGATCATGACATTCAACGTTTTCGGGTTTAGAGCGCATATTCATTTAAGAGTGTACATATAGACTGTTTTGTATAATATTTTTCGTTTGGCTTGATCTCGGCAGGCACGATGGGGGTTTTCGAGGAAATCACATACTCATCTTTGATATTCCCACCTGTTCCTCTCTCTCCCCTATATCTTAACCTTGAGGCTTCGCTCTTTTGCCTTCAAGATGATTTCCCGAAGAATCGATCAGTCCAGTAACGCTCATTCGCAGTCTTTTTCAGCACAGAACCTCCGACGTGGGAGACACGATTCCGACTCCATTTCAGCATACGATAACCCCGACTCATCTGAGTCCATCCTAAGCGATGAAAGATCTATATACAATGCGATCAGAGTCACCACGCCAAATGAATCCAGCCCTCGCTTCTATGCGTCTCTCCTCAATGAGAACCCCGTTCGCGAGCAAGGCTTAGCGGTAAACATGGCCAGATTCGTTCTTACGGACTCACAAGATGATCATACTCCTGTCAATGTGCCAACCAGGCGAGGAAAACGACAGAGGATCATAGGGAAGCTTGGGAATCACACCAAGCTGTTATCCGACCAGTACTGGCAAGCCACACACCGGTCGAGACCTGATTGGAGTAAAACGACATCGGTGCCAGACTCCCATCAGACTTTGCATCGCAAGGCTCTTTCCCTCGATGATGGTAGTATTCGTAGGCCTAGATGGCCTGGGAGCTTGGGACCTGCGGTAATGACCGTCCAACCTCGATATCCACCCCAGAAAGAACGCCCACACCCCCCTGGCCTTCCCTCCTTCGGCACATCAGAGGCTATGAGCATCTCTCAACGGTTCATGATCCCAGACAACGGTGCACGATCACACGCAAACTTGCAAGGTGGTGGTCCTGCTGGTCAGCGTGGCGGTTCGTATAGCGACACACTAAGGAGATTATTTGGGTTGCCGTCTTCTGCGTCTCATGCTAGTGGGATTTCCGTTAATGGTATAGGAAGAGCCGAGGATGGCACGCTGGTACAGGGCCGGTTCCCGCATCGACAAAGTGGCCATGGAACGCACGTCGGTCGACCGCTACACGACCACCCTTTCCACCAACGCAATCTTCCGATTGCCCATCTCGAAACCGCAGATACAAGCCATGATCCTTATTTTGAAGCCACACACACAAAGAGTGGTCCTGGAGGAAGCCCAAGCAGGCGGGCCCAGCCTGTGACCACGTCCTCGTCTAGGCCCTTACCAACGAACCCGGCCCCTGCTGTGGTAAACCGTCCACCGCGACCCAGAGCCACTGCACTTCTCAGTTTATCACGCAATTTGGCGGAACCAAACGGCCCTACGGATTCAGCGGAATCTTCTGCCCAAGGGACCAGAGCAACTGGAGCTCATCTCCCTCCCAATCCATCGCGGCTGCATTCGGTCATCACGATGGCTGTCTGTGGCGGCGGTGCAGATGAAGGTTCTCATGCAAACACGCCCGTCTGTCCGGACATTTTGTCCTGGGTGAAATCCCATACTTACCTCTGCTGCTGCTCAGGCGGGCACGAGGAGTCGGATGATTCGCTCGGGGCAACCAGCTCGCGGGATACATATGTAACCGCCCAAAGCCAGGCATCGCCTACTGCATCTCAGAATGAAAACAGTGAGGAGAATACCCGTCTTCATGCCATCCAGACATGGATCTCATCTCTGTATGGTGTCATGTTCCCAGCCTTTGTGAACCCTGCCGCTGTATAATCTTTCATTGAAGTATATGCGTCTCCACGACCTGTTGGATTGCTACTGTGGTGCTGTTTTCTTTCTTGAATGCTCAATGCGCAAACGTCTTGCTGGATACATAGTCTTATCATTAACTCGAACGTGTTCTTGCACCTTGCTTCTGTACATACAGTACCGGATTTCCTCTGCCACGTCCTGGCGTTCCCTTTCTGTTGCTCGCTAAATGGACTCTCGAGATCATCCCCAAGCTCGAATAAGGCTGGTCTTGTACAATGCCTTTCCCTTTCCTTTTCTTCCCTTTTTCCCCAGCTGAGGCACTCTGTTCAGAATAATTTCTAGAATAGCTAGGTTCATTGTCCCTTGAGGTTCCACAAGCCACGCAAACTCCACAGTAATACGACCTAACATTGATCATCGGTGCCGTAGGACGTTGAAACACACTAGTATGTCAGATTTAGCCGTTGATGCATTCAAACATTGAATGTTCTTTCTATGCGCTATTACAACAAAATATTTTGCCCAGTAAGGCATATAAGATGGCAGGGCTCAACTTAGGTGTATGAACGTAATTATAAGCACATTTACCGTTACCTTATCTCTTGGAATTAGTGACATACAGGTTTACTGTTTACGGGGGATTGGCGGATTTCAGGGGTTATCTGACACTGTTTTCAATGACATTGATATACATAGTGGGGGATTCGGTCCTGTGAGGGAGACGTGATGTCCTGAGGCCTGCCCCAGTTATACGTTTGTCCACAATCTCCTCTCATATTCCATCCCCGCTTCTCAATAACCAGTGATCAACATCCAAGCCTCTCTTCCATCGAATCAAATCAATCCGAATTTAGCAGGCGGAAAGAGTAGTCTGGCCCTTGCAGGAAGCAGTCGAGTCCAGCTTCTCGCTGTCACCGCCATCAGACTTCTCAATACCCTCGAACTCCTGGCAGACGTGGCTGACGTCTCCACAGGTGTCGCTGATGCTGGAGGTATCGCCGTAGTTGGAGTTGATTCCAACCAAGGTAGAGACGCCGGAGGCCTGGACGTTCTTGACGACGACGTGACGGGGGCTGTTGCTCTTGTTGTTGCTGCAGTTGCCGCAGGAGCGGTACAGCTTGCCGGCGTTGACAACGGTGAATCCGTCAATGGTGACGGTTCCGGCACCGTTGTGCTGAACGACCTTGTCGCTGGCCTCCTGGGCGCCACCACCCTGGATGAGGGCATCGCCGGTTCCGAGGATGGAGATGGCGTCCTGTAGGGACACGTTAGTATCGGTAGAGCAGGTCGATAATGAGATTACTCGTTACTCACCTCGCAGACATCGCGGAACCAGACGTTGGTCAGAGTGCAGGATCCCTCGCAGTGGATGCCCTCGAGCTGGTTCTCTCCGATGATGACGTTGCTCAGGGATGCGCCGTCCTTCAGGATGAACACGGCGTTCTCATCGCCTATATTCGGTTAGCTCTGTTTGTCTGGATCTCGTTTTTGATATGGACATACCAGTGTCATCATCACTGTCGCAGGCACGACCACGGTCGTACTCGCGGTTGCCCAGGTCAACATCGCCAGAGATCTCACTAGGAGAAGGCAGAGAGACAATGTCACCCACGCGAGAGGGGATGTTGAGAGTCTGGGCACTGGCAATGCCAATGAGACCGAGGAGGATAGCGCTGGAGTGCATTTTGTTCGATTGATGGTTGATGCTGGACGGTTGATCAAATCGAGGGTCGACAAGGAGCCTTTTATACCTTTTGGAGCTCTAATTGCTCTCACAAGACAGGACCTACCCGTACTGTTTCAGTCACATAGACTCCCGGCTGCCGCACGCCTCAATATCCATGAAGGAATTCATAACCTCTGACTGGATGGAATTACCCCACGACTCCTACAAGGCAAAGCAGAGCCTAGGCCGGATATCGACCTTCCGCAGGAACATAAGACATTTTCTAACACCTTATTTTCCGTCTTGGCCCTTCATTGTGTCGTGTAGCCAATACCAAAGCATAGTTATATTGAAAATGCGAAAAGCCAAGATGCCAAGATTCGAAAGCTTTGGCATTGTGGCTGTGTCGGCAAGCCTGAAACTCCCGCATTTACAAGATCCACCAACCAAAAAGATTGTTGAGCCTCTGGCAAGTTTTGCATGGATACTATAGGTGCTTAATCTTGGGACTGGGAAGGCGAGAGGAAACTGACTGCATTTAGGGAGAGGATGAATCTATGGAGAATGGAGATATGCCGGAACTAGTCCTATCGATATATGTATACTAGTATCCGTACTAGTATACGTATGAACGTAGCTAACTAGAGCTGATTGATCTTAAAGTGGACTACACCGCACTGTGGGGCCGGGATTAGTTCCCCTTTACGGACTAATATGGACTAATATGGATGAAGAATACTCCATACAATATGGGGCACATAGATCCCCTTTGACCCTGTACGTCAAGTAAAATCAGAGAGAGCGGCCACGGGAAAGTCGAGTGTAACAGATCAGAATCAGCTCAGAAAAAAGCCCAGAGGAAGCTCTGCCGGAAAATTACTGTTTCACGGCCAAATAGCCAAATAGGCAAGTTCCAGGTAGATCCAGGTAGATCCATGGATATCTTGTTTTGAATATGAGATGCTAAGAATCTGATTGTTTACTATCATAGCTATAATGGGAAACATTCTCAAGCCCTCGCAATCACATCGATGCATGTATGTAGTTAGTATAGGTTAGACCTCTACTCCGTATACTCCCCTTGTAATCACCCAGAAACCGAGAAAGTCCAATCTTTCGGAAACAACCCATACTGCACATCATCCCTATCCCGGAAGATATCATCATAATGCGGAATACAAGTCTGCGGATCCTTAGCCTGGGCATAGTACCTATCCCCCCAACGCCTTAAACACCGGATCATTCCACATCTTGGCCATCCACGCCAGCACATCAGGCCCAGCCCCATCTAGGGAAAGGCCATAAGAGCGGAACCGCTGTATCCGAAAATCAGCCGGTGCTCCGATAATTTTTTTTTTTTTTAAAAAAAAAAGGATTTGTTGGGGAAAGGAAGAAAGAAACCCACCCAAAGAACCGGCCAGAAGAACGCATCCGCAATACTAAACCCACCAAACAAAAACCCTTCGTCAACCTCCCCCAGCTGCCCAAGTCGCTCTGTCGTCGCCTTCCGCGCCGAATCCCAGATCCGCAACATACGCGCTATCTCCGCGGCCGCGCCATCTGGGATCGGCACGTTGCCCGTGTACCTGGCGAGGAAGTTTGTGTGGAAGGTATTGCGCAGGACTGGGAAGCCGGAATGCATTTGGGCTGTGGCGCTGCGGGCTAGGGCGCGCAGGTGGCGGTCTTTGGGCCAGAGGGGGAGGGTTGGGTTTGACTCAGCGAGGAATTCGCAGATGGCGAGGGAGTCTGTTATTGTTGTTGAGGGGAGGGAGTGGCATTGGAGGATTGGGACCAGGCCTGTTGGGGAACAGGCTTTTATCTGTTTGTTTGTTTCTGTGAGTGAGTGTATACTTGGCTGGGGTTTGTGTTGAGGATGTAGGTATGTACTTCGGAGAGCTGTATGAATTGGCGTGTATGGGGGATCTGGAAGTATTCTAGTACTGCCTCGACGCGTGCTGTCCAGCCTATTTGAAGAGGGCTTGTTAGGTCTGGTGTATGGTTTGTTGCATGTGCATGTTGCATGTTGCTTACTGGAGTAGCGGGTGTGTAGCCCGATGAGGTGGTAGTCAGGGTTCGGGACAGCCATGATATGTAGAAATGAAGTGAGGTGGATGAAGTTAACCTGGAATAGACGTGAGTCCGGGAGAACTCCCAAGTTATATATCCATGGAGCCCGCGGGCGGGGTATAGTTATGAGTCACATAATTTTGATTTCCCCCAAATTGAGATGGAGGCAAGCCTGGTTTTATACCCATTGAGATTGTCTTGAGATTCGAACCTTTCTGATTGATGCTATAGTCATAATGCTATGGATCAAATGCCACACCGGCGCCATGCAAGAAGATAACAATGAGATCGAAAAAGAAGATAGAAAAAGAAACTCCGAAAAGATATGAGAATGGGATAGCCTGCAATGACTCCTAACACGGAGGTCAAGATAAGAAATACATCATTAAAGGGAAAGCAAGGGCCCATCATATGTATATGACACGACATCGAGAAGATGGACAATGAGAGAACAAGGGGACCCGGGAAATAGAGAGAAAGCGGGAAAGCAAGTAAACAATGCACCAGGCAAAGGAAACACAACGCGATCGCATGGATGCTAATAATAGGAAAATAGGAAATCGTCAAATGAATTGAGTCGTCTCTTCGTCAGAGTTCACAATTCGCGCCCAGTAAAGGGCGATGCAGGAGATGCACCGAAGTAAAACAAGAACAGATGCTGGTATTAAAAGGTGTAGCGTATAGGCGAGAGAAAGCTTAAAGCCCCTTGAAGAATGGACTCGCCTCAATTATATCTTCATCATCGCAGGCGAAATCCCATCCTACAATGCGAGGGTCCACGCTGGCACAGATGAGCTTCCGTGCGTCGAACTGCAGTTTGAACACCCTCGCAGCTGTCGAGGACCCTTGAGGTCGACGCTGATGGCCATGGTGGTGATGATGGTGAGTAGGAGGTGGGTTGAATGGCAGGGAATTGATAACCAGAGGAGGCACAAATTGTGGGTTGGAACGACCAGCGTGGGGGGTTGACATTAGCATTTTGCCCAAGTGCCGCCAGAGCCTGCGCTGCTTGCAAGTGTTGAGCCTGGGCCGCAACAGTGGTTCGTGCCACTTGGCTGAGGTTCGCACGAGCGGAATTGGCGATGGCATCACTGTGTCGCAGTTGATGATCGGTTATCCACCTGTTATCACGGTCTTTGTGCCAGATTAAGATGGACTCGTCGTAGGAACCGGACACGATACGGGCCCAGCTACTACCTCCCCCCACCGGGTGGGATTTTTGCTCCCAGAGCAGGGATATCGCGAGGGTCCCGTGACCCAGCAGTGTTCGGTTGGTAGCCATTGCGGCGTTGCTCACGATGACCCATGTCGACATCCAATCCGGCCTCTTGCGCGGCGAAGAACGCAGCTTCACATGCTCGCGCTTCTCCGCGCAACGTTTCATCGGCTCCCGGAGCATCACCAAACCCTGCTTGAAGGGTGCGAACGAGATTACTATGAGCTCGCAGACACGCCACCTCAGCTCCGGTGGCATGATCGTAGATGCGAACGGAGTTATCATTGCTGCCACTGATGATTCTTCGGCTGTCGAACTCAACACATGCAATGCCTTTCTCGTGGCCCAGCAAGGTCTTCGAGCAAGCACCAGTGCGGATGTTCCAGACCTTGATCACTCGATCTCCAGACGCCGTCACAATATCATCACCATGGATCTGCATCGCATTCACGGCGGCTCCATGTCCTTCCACGGTCATAAGCAAGGTGTAAGGCTCTAGGGCTTTGTATTGCTCACGCGCAATTCCAGCTTCAAGAACGTTCGGTGCAACCGCGTTCAGATCTACTATCCATGTAGGATATGTGGCAGCTGATCCATGGCAGATACGCGGATAGTCCTTGCTGTTCGGCAGAAGATCCCGGCGGTTCCATACCTTCACAGTTCGGTCTTTGGAACATGTTACAAGGTAACGATGGTCGAATTTGAGATTGAGCACGGAGTCAGTATGCGCTTGTTCAATTTGATGGATCTTTTCTCCAGTGGAGAACTTCCATACAATGACGGACCTGTCGCTGCTGCCGGAGATGATGATGTTTTCCTCGGGCCGAGGATCAAATTGCAGGCAAAGGACAGACTTGATATGGCCCACCAGCGGGGGATGCCACAGTCGTTTGGTATCCAGGTTCCAGACTCGCACAGTCTTGTCTCGGCTCCCACTGACTAGCCACCGGCCTTCGAACTGGATCGCATATACGCATTCCCGATGGGCTTCTTCTGGGTGGGACGGGTCAGGAAGTTGGAAATTGGTGTATCGGCCATGATGCCAATTTGCTTCGAGCCGCCTGCGTTGCTTGTAGATATGGAAATAGTTGACTTTAGCGCTTCCATCGGTATCCCGGATGAGAAGATGCGAGCGTAGAGGTGGGTAGAGTGGCGAAGGAGATAGGGAGATATTTGTAGGCAGAGTGAACTCCGGGTCGTCAGTTGACGAAGGTGCAGCTTGATCGTCATCATCAGTCATGTAGTGATCACCTTCACTGTCGGCCACCGGGGGCTCGGGGCCAAACACGGTCGGCTTTTGGTTTCCACCGCTTCGGGAATCGAGCCAAGTAGACGGCACGCGCTTTTTCTGCTTAGGTTCCCCGAGATCTGGTTCCGAGTGTCGTAAGCGGGACTTTCGAGTCTGAGGCGACATGGCCTCGGAATGTTCTTGTTCAAACGCACGAATCGCGCTCGTGTCCATGTCCCAACCTTCATGGATGTAGTGGAATTTCCACAGACCTGAGTCAAGGATACGTTCACGCCATGAACGAGACGCAAGCGAGGCATTCAGAAGCGTCCGAGCGTCGAGGTAGGTGAAGATCTCCCATGTGACTTCCGGGGGAAGCCTGACACACGGGTCAATATGGAGGATAGGGTTAAGTCGATCAACTACTGCGGCGATGCTGGAGGTTCGAAGAGACCGAAGAAGGCTGTATGCAAGCTCTGGAGGTGGGAAACCATCGGTTAGCAAGGAAAAATCGCAAAGTGACAAGCCAAAGCGGCGGATGCTTCGCGCTCGTAGCGATTACCACAGGGACCAGGGGAAAGGGATATCTTACCAGCTCTGCCGGCCTCGGATTGGGCGAGCACCCAATTCGGAAGCGCCATGACATTGTCCGATCCGAGATCTTTGTCGGCCTGGCTTCGAGTATCATCCGAGTAGCCTTCATCTAGCTTAAAGGAGGGCGACAGAGAAAGCGCTGGGAACTCGGGGACAGTAGTTGTCTGCAATTGTAGTGTAGGGGAGATTCGAGTATCGGGAGCATCAGGAGCGTCGGGCAAGGGCTCACCCTCCATTGATGCGGGTTTTCAGAGGGGTCTGCGCCGAGTTGATGAGTCGAACGCCTAGATCAATGGCGTTGCGCGATGGGTGCGAAATCCCGCAACAACTTTCCGCGAAGAGAGTCTAGATAATTAATGAATGAGGGTAGGGTCCTTTGCAAGAGAGTTGGGCAAAGGAAGGAGGTTGAGCAGATGGGTTGGCATCGGTGCATGTCACGTCACGTTTGGACGAGGCAAGGCCCACTCTGAAGATTGATAGAGCACAATTATCGCGAACTTCCGTCGCATGAAAAGTAAAGGGGAACTTCAACTTTTCCGAATTGCCAAAAAAAAAAAGGAAAAGTAAAGAGAATTTCAATTTACATGCGGAGTCGCCTTCAAGAGCCTCTTATCACTCGATGTAATAATAAATATGTTTGATTATGTACATATGTAGGCGCGCATGGAATGAATGGGTGGTCCTGTGAGTCACGTGGTTGGAGTGTATAGGGCTGTAGCAAAACATACCGAGTTACATATTTACATACTTCATGAGAAAAGCAGGTGGTTATTGACAAAGACGAGACTATTAACGCCTCTAAGAAAACCGGGAGGGGCCGTTTCCCCAATGTGTCGTATAGTCTTGTATGGACGAGTATGTTGGGAGCAACTCATAGCATCTAGCCTGTTCTATTATATCCAGATTCCCCTATATTCTGCACGGCTAGACCATACTATGGTTAGAGGGGATACCTGATGTCTACGTAGGTATGGGAAATGGACAGCACTAATTGCATTCTGAAAATGGGTGCTAATATAGCTGTTACGAAGGGAATCGATAAATTCCAAGTGCTGTCTTATAATCGGACTGACCATTTCTAGGCGCTAAAGACAAGAGATAATAACGCTCTAGAGCAGAAAGGTTACATACCTAGGTAGTAAGTATACATGTAGTTATATCTTCAAATGTTATCTTGTGCATTGAATGTACCTTTTGTATGCGAACCACTTATAAAAGGTACATACGACTGTACTATTGTAAATCATGTTGCGCTGGGGATACTCCAGGGCTCCAGCATGTGCTCTCTCTTGTCCCTCTAGTCCTCCCCATGCCCCAAGGGCCTGGGCTGCCCTAGCCCTGGTCCCTCCAGGGCTCCAGGGCTTCCAAGGTGGATGACACAAGCAAGAACTGCCCCTCTCCACATCACACCGCCCCATAAAACACACGCTAAACCCTTTGAGGCAACTGAACAGACTCCTTCGGCTCACCTCTCTCCAAGGATCCTATTCCTCTGTTTGTTTCATCAGCAGAACTTTCGTTGTGCTTGCTCTTGTCATTTTTGGTTCTTGGTCTCCTTCTAACTGCCGAGCCCGTCTTGTTGTAGCCTCGCTTATACTATCATTCCGTGCCCCCCCTTTTTTCTCGGGACGTCGATTGTCCTCCGCTGAGTCCTAGTGACTGGCCCTTTCGCAAAGGTGTTCCTCCGAACTCTCCTTTATCTGATTTGACTCGCCTGCCCGGCTGCAGCGGTCATCTAAACATTTGAATCCCAACACCCCATCGATTGGGGTTGGCTGCAGGTCGGAATATATTCCTCGAGCCTCTCCTTTTCCTCCAGGAAGTGATAGTGTATCGTATTTGATACCCGCGCTATCGGTTCAAACAGATATATCTATATTTATCACCTGTTGTCTCTGACGCTCGAGAGCCCTTCCCCGGGAAACGCATTTAAATCGATCACGCCTGCGACCGAGTACCGATCGGATCGCTGTTGCCTCACCCCGGAATTCCGAGCGAAACTCTCGATTGACACCTCCCTGCGCCACGCAGCTCACACCCAACCGGGGAACTCATGATCGTCATCTCTCTATTTCCGACGCTTGTCGATCCCTCCGAATCTATCCCTCTTGGGTCTGCTGTGCAGATTTAAGTTGAGCCTGGCTGGTCTAACTCATCTATATCTGGACCTCGAGGAAATTCGATATGATTGACTCTTCAACCATGAGCGGCGCTCCGGTCGCCGAGGATAACATTATCAATCGCCGGGGTGGAGAATCGATCTACCAGAGCTGCGTCAATTTGAAGAGGCGACTATCCGAAGTTCCCAACTTCGAGTCATACCTGCAAGAGATGGATGATGATGATCGCATGAGAGGAAATACGGATCCGGTGGCTTCCTTGTGGAATTGCCTCAGAAATGGCTATCCGCTGTTGAGCATTTATAATGCATCTGGTCCCGATGAGCCACTAGAAATTGATCCTGGCAAGGTAACTGAGGCGAAGCGTCCAAAAGCGGCAACCTTCAAATTCCTCCAGGCCTGTTTACAAGACCTGGCATTCCCTCAGCAGGATTGCTTTTTGATCACCGACCTTTACGGCGAGAGCACCACCGGCTTCATCAAAGTGATCAAAATGGTCAACCGCGTGGTGGACATTCTCGAAATGCAAGGTCAATTAAAGCAATCTGAAGTTCTCGAGGCTCCCGCGAAGGCCAATGTGAAGCTTACCAAGCGGGAGCATATTCTAAAGGAACTTCTGGAGACGGAGCGTGACTATGTTCATCACCTGCAAAATCTCCAAGCCCTCAAGAAGGAACTGGAAGAGACGGGTGCTTTGACAGGTGATGCGAGCCATCAGATTTTCCTCAACTTAAACAACCTACTAGACTTTGCCCAACGGTTCCTGATTCGCATGGAGCAGCACTACGCCTTGCCAGAAGAAATGCAGAACTGGGGTGAGCTTTTCTTCCAGCATGAAGATGCTTTCCGGCAGTATGAGCCTTTCATTGCCAACCAGATGCGTTGTGACGAAGCTTGTATGAAGGAATGGGACAAAATCCAAAGTGCGCCACGCCACATAGATCTGCAACAAATGGTCGCTCAGCCGAAAACGCTCAATGGATTCTTTGTGAAACCCTTCCAGCGTTTGACTCGATACCCGCTGATGCTCTTGGTAAGCTTGCTAAATGCTGGGTTCAAGATCAATGAGCTAATATGGCTGTACCTTCTCAGGAGCTACGCAAACAATTAGAAGACGAGAAGCTCCAGGCTGATATCACACATGCAGTCGACTGTATTCAGAATGTGCTGGACTTTGCTAACGAGGCGATCCACAAAGAACATTTGGCTGCGGCGGTAGTTGATCTATCTGAGCGCGTGGATGACTGGAAAGCATTGAAGATGGAGTCATTTGGAGATCTCCTTCGATTTGGCACTTTCCAGGTTGTCAAGGGAGATAGTGGAAAGGATAGCGAGAGAGAGGTATGGTCTTACTTTCTGCGTCTTACGCTTTCTTGTTCCCCGAAATGGAACATCACTAACATGGCCCCTAGTACCATATCTATCTCTTCGAGCGAATACTTCTCTGTTGCAAAGATATCAACCCCAACAAGCAAAAGTCAAAGCTTATGATGCAGAAAGATAAGCCGTCTTTGACTGCGAAAGGAAAGGCTCGTCTTCAACTGAAAGGTCGAATCTACATGGCCAACGTCACAGATATCGTTTGTCTTCAAAAGCCTGGTAAGCATTACTCTTGGCTTGTTAGGTTAAGAAATATGTCTCTAATCGATTCCAACAGGACTCTACCGTATTCAGATTTTCTGGAAAGGGGACCCTGGTGTTGTCGACAACTTTATCATCCGATATGCAAACGAAGACACCATGCGAAATTGGTACAAGGACATTGACACCCAACGGGCGATCCAAGCGGAGCGACGCACTTTGCGCAATACTGGTACATCCGACAGCGAGTTCACGTACATGGAGGGCATGGCGAACATGCCCAACCCGTATCAACAAGAGTATGATACCGATGACGCCAACAGCAAAGATCCATATCATTCCGAATTCCCTATGAGCCGAAATGCCTCCAGTACTAGTCTGAGAACCCGATCTGCCACCGGTAGCAGCGCCACCTCTGTTCCTCACCCCAACGCTCGACCGCGCTATGCGGGCACTGATCCAACGCTTTCGGTGCACACTCAATTCTCCGGCAGCGGAAGCATGTCCCCTGGTGATCGAAACATGAGCTCCTACTTTTCCCCCACGGCGGAGACTCCTTCCACGAGATCGAGTTCTCAATCTGCAGGCTTCTCCTTCAGTCGCCAGAATACAAATTCCACCACTCCATCATCCGTCTGGAATGAGGATTCCCTTCGCTACACAGCACCAGCGTTGTCTCGTGTAACATCACGAGAAGGGTCAACCTCTGGCGGATATTTCCCACCTCAGCCAAGTGGAAGAGGTGCTCAGCGCCCGTCGTTGCCTCCACTCTCGGGCCCCCAGGCTCACTCCGCAAATGGCATGACCCAGCGGATGCGGTCGGCTAGTAGCCCTGATATTCACCATCACAATAACAATCCCGAGTCACGGCGTTATATGGGAGTGCACACTATGCAGACAGTCGACAATGTCCCCGTGCCACCGATTCCGGCGCACATGGCCAACATGAAAGCCCCCGTCAGCCGCAGCCAGAACGGTTCGCCCACCAACACCCAGCTCCCCGTTCGTACCCAGCCTCCACTCCACACCACGCATTTCAACGAGCCGGAATATAACGATACCCGCCACTCTGGGCAAATCTCCGACCATGCCACATCGCCCCTGACCCAGGAGCCCGAGGAAGGAGACTACATGCCCACTCAACTCAAGGCCAAGGTGAACTTTGACGACAACTATGTCACGCTTGTAATTGCGACCAACATTTTGTTCCGTTCATTGACGGACCGTGTGGATGCCAAACTCGCTCGGTTCACCGATCGATCCATCGGAAGCAAAACCGTCCGACTGCGCTACCGCGACGAAGACGGTGATTTCGTCACGATTGATAGCGACGAGGCGGTCCAGCTTGCTTTCATGGAGTGGCGGGAACAACATCGTGATATGCTCGCCAAGGGCTTGGTGGGAGAGATCCAACTCTACTGCCAGGTGGTCGATTAGATTATTCGTTTTCTTTGCTTTCCCGCTCATTCTTGACTTAATACCTCCCTTGATTCCCCCCCCCCCCCCTGCGAGGATCGCATCGATCCCCGTCTTCTCAACGCTTTGCATCGCCTTGGCGCTCGTTCTTCCCATCCTGACACTCATTGTTCCGACTGGATTGGCTTGAAACCGTTGAGCAGCCGTTCTCAGGGGAGATACTTCTCTCTATCTCCCCTTCTTTGTGACTTTCAGCGAGCCATGTGGCAAACATGTAGTTGGACTGTGGCGTCTCCGTGCGAGCATCTAATGATTTGTTTACGGCATGAATGATGTCCTGGTGACGAGGTGAAGGGAATGTCTAAAAAGACGTCCCTGCATTGTTTTGAATTTGCGTTCCCATTTGGATTGTTATCTCTTTACTGATCTAGTCAATGTCCACGAACGTACGAAGCTTCTATATGATGTATATGCCTATTATTTTCTGGGGTTTCATGGAATTATACAAAGACCTTTTTCCCAATTCGTATCCACTTGCCTATCTGATCGGGATGCCGCAGTCGGATCGCCGATAATTCTTGGCAGGGCCAGATTTGCTAATTTGCTATAGCTATGAAGCTTATAGCTATAGCTTCATAGCTCTAGAGCTGTATGTATAGTGCTTATTGTATGTACTTCTATACCTCTACCCATGTAGCCCCCGACAATATCGGCTACAGTTGCAGCAAAATACTGTTTATAAAATACCCCAACTATGCGCTATTAATGTGTTGGAGGCGGAGCGCCTGGTGGTCCTGACGCCCGAAAGAATTAGGAAAAGAGCAGAGGTCGGTGATTTCGTCGAATCGTCGCCCAGTATTTGGCTGTCGTTTTTTTGAAAAGGAAACCGGCTCGGTGTAAACTTGTTTTTATTTATTTTTTTTCCACTTTGCCCCCTTCCCACTTCCCAAAATCTCCATTCTTTTCATAAAAGAGACTGCAAGCATTTTATACAAAAAGCAAAGACTCGCCAAGAATGTCGTTCTCCGGCCGCCGCCTAAGCATCCTGCGCCCCTCTGAGAATCGCCGGTTATCGACCACCAAGGATCTGACGGACAATGGTACGTATACAATATCACGTTTCTGATGGCTTTTCTAACTTGTAACCCCTTCAGAACTCCGATCTGAAACCCATCGGCAATTCCGAGCCGCTCACGAAGGTCACCGACCCCACGCCGGTCTTGACGCTTCTCGTGCCTCCACCGGTGTCGTCTGGTGCACAGAGCGAGCCTCCGAGCATGGCTACGCTGAGGATCCCACCGGCTGGGCCAACCTAGGCCAGGGAGCCCCCGAGGCCGACGACGAAATCGAGGGGAGTTTCCCTCGCCCGACTTCCATTCCCATCACCTCCG
The DNA here is from genome assembly GCF_028829835.1 of Penicillium mononematosum. Taxonomy (NCBI): domain Eukaryota; kingdom Fungi; phylum Ascomycota; class Eurotiomycetes; order Eurotiales; family Aspergillaceae; genus Penicillium; species Penicillium mononematosum. The sequence goes on along the minus strand of NW_026643272.1, from coordinate 6,538,873 downwards.
CTGCTCGGGAATATGGTCCAACCGCTGGTATCAAGCCATTGCGTGCCGCCGTCGCTCGTCTGTACAACGACCACTACCGCCAGGGCAAGGAGAGCCAGTATACCTGGGAGAATGTCTGCATTGTTCCCGGTGGCCGCGCCGGTCTAATTCGCATTGCTGCCATCCTGGGCAACTCGTACCTGTCCTTCCCCATCCCCGATTACTCTGCGTACTCGGAGATGTTGACTCTGTTCAAGAACGTGCGTCATCGGAAGAGCTGAGCTGGGGTGTGTTATAATTTACTGATTCTCCTGCAGATTGCTCCCATCCCCCTCCCCCTCTCAAAGGATGACCACTACCACATCCACCCCAACAAGATCGCCGAGGAAATCGCCCGTGGCACCCAAGTGCTGCTGACTTCCAACCCCCGTAACCCCACCGGCCACTTCGTGCCGCAAGACGAGCTAGCGGAGATCCAGGACCTCTGCCGTGACCGCGCGACCCTCATCCTGGACGAGTTCTACGGCGGATACAACTACACAACGGGCTGCGACGGATCGACGATCAGCGGTGCCGCGAACGTCGTCGACGTCAACAAGGATGGTATGATATCCACCAGACCCTAATTCCGTACACCAAACTAACCCGAACCACAGACGTCCTCCTGATCGACGGACTCACGAAGCGTTTCCGTCTTCCCGGCTGGCGAATTGCGTGGGTGGTCGGTCCCAAAGACTTCGTCGACGCCCTCGGCTCGGCAGGCTCGTACCTCGACGGCGGCGCAAACGTGCCGTTCCAAGAAGCCGCGATCCCGATGCTGGAGCCGTCGTTGGTTCGCACTGAGATGAAGGCGCTGCAGAGCCACTTCATGGAGAAGCGCGACTACGTCCTCGGCCGTCTCTACGATATCGGCTTCCGTGTCCAGGACGTCCCTGGCGCGACCTTCTATATCTGGCTTGACCTCACTTCGCTCGACCCGCCCCTGCCGGAGCAGGCTAACATCTCTGACGGCCTGAACTTCTTCAATGCCCTGCTGAGTGAGAAGGTCATTGTTGTTCCTGGTATTTTCTTTGACTTGAACCCGGCGAAGCGTCGCGATCTCTTCGACAGCCCGTGTCACCACTTCGTCCGTCTGAGCTACGGGCCTAGGATGGATGTGTTGAAGATGGGTCTGGATGGCATTGAGCGTGTTGTTAACCGTGCGCGTGAGATGGGTGTGACGAAGTGGGAGGATGAGGTTGCTGTTTCGGATGATTAGATACCTGGGGCATTGGTCTGATCTTGACTTTGATTGTTGTCAGGCTCTGGTCGGCGTCTTGGCTGAGACTAGCGTAATAAATGCATTATCTCATTTTTGATATTAATGACTTGCTAGCTAGGGTAGCTGAGAAGTGTTTTATAGCAGTAGAAAGGCTTAAAAATGAGGGACAGCAGTACTTGGAATTGATAGAAGTCCCTATAATCAGTAGAATTAAATTCAAGTTTATACGAAGTCCGAAATATAGCCCTGGAGATACACTGTCATCTAAGATGCGCAAAGCCCCGGCACCTCGAACAAATGGCAAAACCAATCCAATGCCACATGTGCATGCAACAAAGGCAGTTTCTTCAATTCTCTAGCTGCCACTAGCCCAAGATATTCCGCTCCCGGGAATACCTGAACAGCATAGCAAGGGACAAAGAAGAATCCAACCAGCCGCCGTTGGGTATCGGACACCGACACGATCTCGAACGCAGCTAAGAATAGGGGAGAGAAAGACTATAGGGACCTGGAGGGCAAAGAGAGTTGCTCCGACTCATGAAGGGCCAAAATTGAAGGTATCCCGAAGATAAATGGGTAAAGTTGCGTTGAAGCCTGCTCGAACCACGGTTTGGATAATCGTGTTCAGAATGCTTGTCCATACACTAATGTCTTGGAGAGATACTGCGTAGAAACTGTGTGTTTCCGCTGAATTCACTTTCCGTTTCTGTATCCGAGCTACCTCTGTTTCGAAGCCGGTGGTAGAAGGGGCGACGATTCGGTATAAAGTCCCTCTATATCACGACGTGAGTCTCGTGAGGCGACATGAGATGACCTGCTGTGTCTGGGCTCATTGGACAGGGTGTGGGAATCCTGTGAATCGCGCCCTGATCATCACCAACTGCGCAATCGTGTCAAGAAACAGCAGGCCTATTGGCACCGGCCAAGCTGGCATATTGAGTATGTCTCAACGTGAGGGAAATGACTGCAGACACGAGCCCTGAATACATCCTCGACAGAATGTATATTTGCCGAAAATGCGTCGTCAAGAATTGCTATTGTAAGTACAAGGACAATGACATCGAGGATAGGTTGTTTGGCCTCAGATGTGGCAGAGCTGGTATTATTGCCTCCAGTTCTCAATATAAGATGGTAGACTTCTTGGTCGTAGAGTTGTCAAGTATTCACTCGCAAACCTATGAGTTAACGGGCGACAGAGGCTCTTTAAATACTAGAAAGAAGGTTTAGGGTGGTTAAGCTGAACCAGCACCTAACAAAAGGATTATATTTTTTGCAATTGGCTACAATCGGACATAGAGCGCAGTACATTATAATTGCTGGAGGCCACAGCTACCATGAACTGCGAGATGGAGAAAGAAGAAAACTCTGCCGTCCAAACCAGGAAAAGCAGGCCTTTTTATAGAGGCATAACAAACATGCAAGCCCAGTCTGCCGGGGAAAACAGCAGAGACCATCCCAGCAATAACGTCTCTGATTGCCTACCCTAAGTACCCTAAGTGAAGGGTAAGCTGATCCCTGAGCAAAAATGGGTGCTTAGAGAGCCCTTCTGGACACTGAGTGAACATCCTTAAAATGGCGTACAGCCTAGCCGTTTTCGGCGCCCAATCCATCATCACCTAGCGTTGTGGTGTATTCTATGTGCATACTTCCAAGCTGTGTCGTGCCTTTCCTCAATCGAATAACCTAACACGGAACACAGGGTCGTCATTGCTTTCGTACCTGCATGAAGTACCGATATCACGCAACTACCAGCTTATGTTCCCAAGCCAAAAAGTCATCAGCTGGGGGTGGGTGGGCAATATCGCAGCCGTCCAATCTCCTCCCATCCAACCTCGGTCAAAATACCATTCGCCATGTGTCTATCGCGCTGACATCCTGATTTCCGACGGGGAGAGAGCGAAAGAGAGCCCAGAAAGGAAGGACATAGTACACAGCCCCAATACCCCGGTCAAGCCATAGCATGCCGCCCCCATTTTCTGTTCCCGCATAGTCCAGGAAAACCTCCTGTCAGCATTCGCCGATATTGCAAGTCCAAGACTGACATATTTGCCAGGATGGTTTTTCCTAGGTAGGTACATGGTACAACATGCACTGTGTCATACACAGACACCCGGCATCTTTATCCAGCCCGGGTAGCGTCGCACAAAAGGCTTATAAACGCAGCCGTTACCAGTGTCGTACACCCGTGAGACCCTCGACATCAGTGTCCCTGGGTATTCTGTAAGTTATGTATACAGTAACTTGTCTGGACTGGATATGGATAATCGCGTTCCCCCGCGAGGATGGAGAGATGGAACAAGAACGGACCAATGAGGGCCGCATGTGTTTGTTTTTCGTCTAAAATTTCCAGATGCGGATTAGCGGCTTGGTTGTAGGTGCCTGAGGCTTTTTGGGAACAGTAGAGTAAAAGAGCATTGTACGGAGTAAATAATACGGAGTACTGCCCAGGTGGAGAGCGTCTGCATTATTAATGCAGAAATGATGTCCAGGTGATTTCCATTTGGACTTTGAGTCATGTCTAGGTAGAAATCGAAATGACTATGTATGTGTTCCCGGTTTACGGAGGATATTTGTATAACATTTCCATTTAACATGTACGATGCAGCGTACTACTACTCCGGGACCAGGTACAAGACCACTTGGTGACACAAGCAAAAGGAACGCTATAAAACAAACGAAGATCACGATCTGACTACTCCGTAGACAGAACTAGTTAACGGTTGGTTGTTGATCTTGATGTAATAGAATCTCTCTGCGTATGTTGTATCTCCTCGGCACAGACAGCTTCATTCTAAGATGCCGATCGATGGAGCTCCCAAGAAAAGACGATCCGATCTAGACCAGACATTGTGGGGGACCACTTGTGGGGGTATGGGGGAACTTTGGTCATATTGGGCTTCATAATGCGAGACGGCTATACATACCTAGGTAGAGTGTGGATTGCTTGAGTCAGGGACTACGGAGTATGGGTTCTGACCTTTCTAGATTGGTATAATGGAGTTGATATAATTTCAGGTCCATGTGGGAGAGAATCATCCAACCTTGGAATGGTTTTACTACTTTCTCCACTGCTCGCCAATAGCCGAGCGGTAATTTGGTTCCATGGTTCCATGGTTTTAGTGTTCCAATTTTTTCTTTTTCCTGTTTTCCTGTTTTCCCGGTTTGGTAACGATTTTGGTTTTGGTTTTTTAAAAACTCTGAAAAGAAAGTTTGGGATCAGCCTGAGCCGCAACACGTAGTTTTGCCTGAATTCAAGCTAGAACTGGACTTCTCTCTTTGAAATTCTGTCGATCACTCGTATCGAAGTTGCCATTTAGAGGTCATACCCATCTTTCCAGGCCCTTATTGTACTCCATGGGTATATCCAGCTTTGTTTCGGAAATGATTTCACTTCGAAATTATTGGATAAAGCCCCAGGATCTGAGATGTGCGCGCTCTCTGCCCCATTCCACAAAGCTTGTTTCCTATGTCTCTCTCCGGGAAGATCGGACTAGTTTCAACGGAATGGGTCGAAGCGTTGAGGTTGGGGATTATGACAACACATGGATTCGATGGATAATGAAAAGATTACCGATCCACTTTACTTTTGCTTGACTTCCCTTTTTGACTTTACTCTTCACCGATGCACTCCGTAGACTATGTAGGTCTTGTCGATCATCGGGGACCACATGGAACCAGAATCTACTTATGTAGCTAAGAGGTGAGCTTTCCAAGAAATTATGTTTGACAGGTTACATTGTGGATTCATGCCAAGCATTTCCTTTTTCCTTTTTGTCTGGACAATGTGATTCTGTCTACAATATACGGAGTACTAATAGTATTCATATTCATATAATATCTTTATCAGATACCATAACATAAATCAAAACATACAGTCTCCAGGTACCGGGATCCTAGTGGACCTTCGGGAACGGTCCATAGCGTACTCCGCAATGTCATTTACGTACTCCGTACATACCAATACAATACCCGCACCCACCACTCCCTGCGCCGTGTACCCCGATGCTCCCGAAAGGCCCAAGCTCCTGAACTCTCCTTCCTCATTCGAATGATATATACTCCGTATATTTCTTGTAGATCGTTCGATAGGTCTGGAAGTACAGAGTAGACTCTTTTGACTCATTCTCTGATATAGGAACAGCAATGCCGGTAACAGGGATATGCTCAAATTACAGACTCCATACTACATACCCCTTTAGGAAATAAGTCCAGTTTTAGTCCCTTTAGATTCCCCAAAGCTTTCTCCACCGCGCGTCAACGCCGGCAAGCTACACAACGGCGTCTACTAAGTAGTTTTAGTCCAGAAAATAACGTAATATCCTAGCTCGGATAGTACATAGCCACGCCCTATGTCGTCATCTTCTCTATTTCAGAAGTCTCTCATACATTAGGCAAAGCTCTAATGTCGCCATGCACCCTACAGGGGACATCCATGACGACTATACACTTTCACTTGGGTATTCTAGCAAATTATCTCTTCGGCCATTCACACGGGGAAGTCTTCTGGTCCATCCTGGTTGCCTTATATCGCCGTTGGAAAGAGCCCCACACCGACTCTTGAGCAGCCCGTAGGGATCTCGCAGCGGAGTTTACGGAGTTATCCTACTATACTGTAGATTATAATAAGTCTGGAAATGAGCGTATAGCCGATCAACCCACAAGCGGAAATAACCACGCAAAGCTCTATCCTTGTCTGTTTTTCTCTGCTTTTTCCTATTTCTCTCTCTGCTCCGGTATTGCACTAGCACGGAAATAAACCCAAAACATCAGTTTCGGAATTATCTGCAGCTTCACTATCCCTGATGTCCATCCAATATGTTTGATTGACGCATATAATATAATTGGCCCCCTGGAGTGTCCATAGGGCCAAGAACGTCGATGCGACTAACAGGGCTTGGCTTGGGGGCCGGAAATATCAGCCTCGGTCGCAGAATGCAAGGCCCGATTCTCCGATCGTGAATCAGCTGGAATTGTTCTCCTATTTGCCATGTTTCATCGAGTGCGTCTTTCCCGATCTTAACGACTCCTCCTATATCATGTCCTGCATATACGCGAATCAACATCTCAGACCAATCACCGTCGCAAAATCGGTGTTTTGGTTTTGATTTCCTCCCCCGACACATTCTGATACATTAGCTGGCAAGCGGCTAGATCCTAGTTTCCCCCAGGGAATCTGTAGTCCGATGCGACCACGGAAGTAACTGCCCCGTTTATGCCAATCTTGAAACTAGAAGCGGAGGCCATGCAAGACCAAGGCCTTTTCAAGTCGAGATCGCCGATGTCTGTATTCGAAATCATAAATCATTGTCGATGGAGTACGGAGTACAGCATGCTATATTGCATGGCGGCTCGAAATTGGCCCCATGGCAGACGCCACTGTATGATTTACTGATGGAAGGGAAAGATAAAAATAGTATGATTAGGATCGAATGAAAATCTCCGATAGAAGCGAAATGAGCAAGAGACGAAGCGAAATGAATACCTACGAGTCGAAGAACCTCTCTCAACGATTGGAGGTACCGAGCCCCGTTTTCAAGGCTAACGCATAACCGTCGGGTTTAGGCGCAGTTTGTGACTTGCATGTGGGGGGGATTAAAACACCCTACGGAGTAGTCTCAGCCCGAACCGGGTTTGTATGTATGTACTATCGCACATCCGGATCACCGAGATCCTAATGTATGAGGCTTTTATGTCCACTTATGTAGTAGTGCGCGGGTACTGTGTTTGGGATCCCAGGGAAAGGACAACACAGGGTCTTCCGAGGGTGTTATGTCCGTATGTTGTATGTTGCATGTTGTATTTCCTGGAAATAATGGTGATCTTTCTGGAGGCGGGATCTACCGGCCCTTTTCATATTCCACAGGTTCCAACTCTCCACTCTCGGGCTCAATCAAACCCCTGTACGGATCTGCGTCGAAAGTTAGCGGTGTCGCTCGACAGGTCCATGTCCGGAGACTCCGCGTAGATAACTTTTGAATGGGAGAGGAATCCAAAACATCCCCGTGAAAGGGATCCGGAAGTAGAAAACATATACAACATAGAATCACAATCGAATGACCAGAGAAGATCTTCCAATTCAAATCGGATATGGTATCCGATTGAATAAAGCCTTACGATAGCCTTACAAACCATAAGAAAACCGGTTTTGGGCTGCAGTTGAAGTCTTGCACTTGAGCATACGTTCTGATTTTTATTTCTTTTCTTTTCTTTTAGTATTTAGATATTCGAATTAATACCCCGTATACAATAAAAACAAACCTACACAACTCCCTAGAAGGCGCAGGTGTCTCGCAAAGTCCTAAGCAAATCCCTGATTAAAAAAAAAAAAATAAGGAGAAATTTTTCTGTTTGCCACAAGGCCCTGGGCCATGTACACTAAAACATAACCAAGTACACCGGCCCCCCCCACGGAGCTGAGAGACTGTTTTGCTACTAAGTGTTTAGCCAGAGTGCAACGTTGGAATATTTCCTACTACCTTAGATCAACAGTTACTCAATATACATAACAGGAACCCAGTCCGTATTGGTGGATTAACCTGGTAGAGATCCCTGGATAATCCACCATTGTCTTAAGACATGTATGTCTAAGGAGAACATAAACAAATTGCTGTTGCATTCGGGAACTCGGGACGAGAAGGCGAAAGAAACCCCGAATGTATTCTAACATTATCATATTCTCATAATCTAATACTATTGTTGATTTGGGATTGTCTGGCAGGTGGGTGAATAATACTTTGAGAGATATGCATAGATAATATAAGTAAATAATTACCCAAATAGTCCTCTAAATGTCCAAGCAAAATAATATTAATAATATGGAAAACCCTTTCTAGACAGGCAAGCGAGAACGAGCGCGAATGAAAAGAAAACGTCTTTGTTAGCGAGACAGGGTCTCCTCCTTCCTTGGCTTTCAAGGCCTCCCAAGGCTCCGAGGGAACCTTGGAAAATGGGGCCACCGGTATCAACCAGAAAAAAAAGTAAAAGCATAAAGATATGGAGGAAAATAATGAAAAGCCACACGAGTCATGTAAGCCAATTTATTTATTTCCGGGTCGTTTACCAATCTAGGCATGGTATGACACTAACTAGAGTATGTTGTAGGATAACGCCCAGACGTGAGATAATACGGGAGGAGGCTGAGAGGAATATCTATACGAGAAAGGATTCCGTTAAAGCCTTAAGGCTCTCTGATGGAGCCAATGAGAGTAGAGGTTCCATCGCAGTAATATTCCTGGGCTTCTGCTGATACATGGGCAATATCGGAATGACCGTCTTGGTAAAGAAATTCTTCGGGATCTGGTAAATAGACGATACAGGCAGATGGGAATATAACAGAAAAGGGGGAATTGGGAGAAAAAAAAAAGAAACAAAAACACGTCCCATGTTCAGGTATCAAGAAAAGATTCGCCAAGGGAAACACCTTTGCCTCCGTTTAAAATGACAATATATAGAAAAGTAGCATAATATCGCGAGGGGGAATCCATAATAAAAGCGCCCAGAAACCTAGAAATGGAGCAGAGATATAGAGCCATAGAAACAAGCAGATGCGAATCTCTGCTTTGCAATTCAAGTAAAGATAAAAGGCACAGCCGGAGAAAGCAGGGAAGTCGTAACGGGCATTAAACACGCATTCGGTCCACAAATCTAGGTGTAATCTCCTCTTAGCCTACTCCCAGAAAGCCCCAGTCAGTCCCCTCCGCTTGGTTCAAGAGACGAGAGCCGGGGGGTTTATACGCATAGTTTGGGTGGTATGAAACCATCATTGGTTGTTCGGGAGGCAGTTGGTGGCCTTGAAAAGATGGATGTTGGTATTGTTCTGGGAGGTAGTTCGCGCGTGGACTGTCGTAACGCTGTTGCATCATTTGTAAGTATTGTTGATGCTGCTGTTGCTGTTGCTGTTGCGGATGCGCGTGGTGTTGCGGATGCGGCTGTTGAGCGTGTGGCATGTTTACCGGCGAGGTTCCCGGTACGGTCTGGGCCACGATCGGAGGGGCAGCTTCGTGAACCGGCACGGTGCCCATCGGGACACTCTGGGGCGAGTAAAACTCATGACTCGGTGTCGCCGATTGCGGGTAAAAAGGTTGCTGGGCGAGCATGTACTGTTCAGTCGGGACCGAGACTGATACGGGTGTTTGGTGGTAAGAGTGCTCGGAGGTCGCATCTTCTGAGGATGGTCGGGTCAAGCTCCCTGGAGGGTGGGAGCGGTGTTGGTGTTTGGTGAGGGTGGTCTTGCGACAAAAACTGCAGTTTCAACAAGACAATTAGAATAGGGCTTCGATATTTCCCACCCAAAATACTTACCTCCGTTCACATGTAGGCTCGTGGCATATGTATGGCCGCTTACCAGTGTGGATTCGGCGATGGCGGGCCAAACTCGATGACTATGAGAGATCATCAGTTAAATGCGCATGCGAGCTTCAAAAATGGTGCTTACGTCGGAGAATGCCTTCTGACAGCCTTCATGGTCACAAACATGGGGCTTTTCGCCAGTGTGGGTCCTCGAGTGTACGGTCAAGGCACTGCGTTGAATGAAGCTCTTATTGCAATCCTTTACGGTGCAATGATACGGGCGCTCGTTGGTGTGGATGCGATAATGGCGACAGAGATCCGACTTGCGATTGAAAGACTACCAAATAACAGGTTAGAATGTGAGGGTGGAAATGAGTATCAAGAGCTGGAAGTACCCACCTTTCCACAATGCTCCCATGAGCAGTTAAAGTCGCGCCCACTGCCTGGAGCCATGATGCAAAGTATCTGAGAGCTCAAATAACAGAAGACGGGAGGAGGAAAGCCAAAGGAAGGGGGAAAGAGGGGAAAGAACGTAAGCGCATATGCGATCGCAGACGACCTTGAAATGGGGGAAAATTAGATCCTGGTCAGGCTGGATGGGTAGCCGGGATATTGCGAATCCAGGGCATAATATAATGAGGGGAATGATATACGATAAAGCAAAGATAAAAGAGGTATTAAAAAGAGTATTTAATGTTAAGAGACCTTTGGTGAAGGGGGGAAAAAAACGGCGCGGATGGGACCGTAGAAGAGTATATTATTTTATTTATATTTTTAGTTTTTTATATTTTCTTATTTTCTTATTTTCTTATTATTTTACTATTTTATATATTTTATTTTATATCTGTTGGATATTATTATAATTATTATTATTTCATTCGAAGGTACCAGGTACATTGTACTGACATCTCCCATAGTATACTAATAGACCAATCAGAGGGCGAGTGAATGTCACTGCCTACATCGATTTCTTTCCTTTATTTTTCCTTAGTTTTCCTTCTTTTCCTGATTCCCTATTTCTATTCCACTAAATCTTGCTATACAAATATTGTCTCAAATTTCCCAGTAGAAACAGTGTACCACATCAGAAAACCGTCTAATACCTGTGGAGGTAATTTAATAAGTCTTTGACTCTTTCAAAAGAAAGTGAAAAAGGTAAATTGCGATAGCCCAGTGAAAAATAGAAACCCCCACATTACCAGCTTATTTACCAAATGCTCCTCCAAACGACAAGACATGCTAGACTGGACTGGGCATGGAATGGTACGGTATTGAATACACTTTGAATACACAGTGACCCGTATCTGTGCAAAATAAACTTCCTCGTCTCTTGGCCTCTTTTAATCACTCCCAACCTTCCAAGGTTGGAGTCTGTTATATATCTTCCTGAGGGGGTAACTATCAACTCTATATGTATGGTATACTGTACACAGATTGAGTTTCAGGGTCTTCTAAAGGGGCTGCCACGTCTTGCCAAGTAGTCGGCTTGTGTTAAAGATGATATCATACATAGTACGAAGTACATAGTTCTCGCCCGCAGGAAAAAGCCATTTCATGGGGGCCCTTGGGGATTCGTCCATTCAAACGTGAAAATAGCAACTTACACAATTAAGCCAAGCCAATTTCCCAGGGTGAGCCACGGCCGAACTACTCCGATTTTGCCAAATGAGAGCGTAAGGTCACTTAATGCTAAGAACGATCTTCTGCGGGCAGTAAACGGAGAATAGAACTAATTTCCCAAGGTCTGGAAGTTCCCCATTTATATCCGTGTCTCCATAAAAAAGGGGAAATTAAAAACAGCAAGATGGCATACATCGTAAACCTGGAGTCAAGAAGAATTTAAAAAACTGAGCAGAGGCAAAGGAGTTAATATAAAGCAAGAAAGCAAGAAAGCAAGAAAGCAAGAAAGCAAGAGAGCAAGACTGCAAGGGATGGTCTTTATGACGCGGCATCGGGGCCAACGGTGATAACTCGGATTGCTCCATCCCGAATCAGGTACCCCAGCTCATTCCCGAACACAAGTCCTCGGGTCCCATTTCCTTAAGGTTGGGGCTGTTCCCGTTCTCTCCACTTGTTTTAAAATTGTATACAATTTACTTTTGTAGATGCACTTTATGAGGGGAATATCGCTCTCACATTCCCTCAATCTCATAGACTTTGCGATATAACATGCTATCCCTGATGAATAGGGTGCGTCCCTAAACCTTAGAAGGGATTATTTACTACTTCTCTTCACCGTACTCCCCGTATAACGCACATCAATCATTTTAAATTGCTTTTTATCCCCGTGGGTCGATCACTTGGCACCCATCAGCCACACTCGAAAGTCTGTTGTAGGCCAGAAACAAATGGCGACGGAGTGTACGGAGTACTTGACTTACTATCCACGTCTTGGCTCAAATAGAATTCCGGTGGCGAACCCATGTGCCTTAAAAGACCAAACAGATACTCGCCTCATCAGGTGCATCGGGTAGCCTCGGTTGGCCCGGGTCTTAGCCAGTAGACTCAAAGTGTCGCAAGAAGCTTCGGTCTTTGCGCAAGTTATGCGGTGAGGATCACAGGAAGATGCCAGAGCGGGTTAGATTGGAAAAGCATACAGCTGAAACGGAAATAGAAGCTGTGGCGTTTTGGGTAACTGCCTACTCCGGACTGAACGTGGCAACCCACTGTCATCTTAACTGCGGCGATCTTCTGATCACTTCAACCTTATTACGCCGGGGGAAATGGCAGCCGACCTATGGCTTCATTTTTCCTTCCCCTTGTCTTTCTGTCTCTTTTTCGTGATCGACAAGCTCGTTTACTTACAACCTGGTACCGAAGTATGGAACACGGAGTACGCCGTAGAGCTTCGCCTAGTCGTGTGCTGCAGATCTATGGCAGATTGCCTGGAGGGAGGTAGATCTTATTCTGAGGACCAATAGTTCTGCGCTCATGATAAATCCGGATGATGAACACAGTGTACGGGCAAGAGCATGTGTTGGTTGGACCCACAGCCGTGGAGAAAATTGCCTATTAGTGGCTATACATGCAGCCCGTCTCAGCCATTGAGGTAATCGAACATAATCTAGGAATATATGATTATTTGGGATTAGTGGAATAAAATAACAGTAAGACGAATGTAGATTAAACCCCCCCAAGGCTACTGTATATTGCATAGTATACAGATTGCACAGCCCATCATTTCCCCGGGGTCCAGACTCGCATACACGCTCGTGTTGACGGGAAACTTTGGAAACGAAATGTTAAAAAAAGGCGCCAAAGTCGCCGATCAGACCCTGAGAGATAAACTGCACCTATCGTCGACATCGCCCTAACTGAGATGCACGCTAGATTGCCTAGGTAATCGGTAATCGCTCGGCTACAATATATGCGTCTGTTGATCAGGTAGGTACCAGCATGCATGCTCTACTTGAGGTACATATGCATATTTACCATACAAGATATTAAAATGCTGCGTAGGCAGGACGCGGCTGAGCTTGATCCGGAGAAAATCGAAAAACCGGTGTGCTTGCATGCAAGAGAGGAATGAGGCGTCAGTCAAATACACCCAACAGCCTGGTCTTCGGATCCTTTGTTCTCGTGCGCAGACTAGTGTTGGCGTGACCGAATAGGATCCTCTTGTGGGGGGCCCATATCATATTTGGATATTGTTGGGAATAAGCAAAAATGCAGAAGCTGTTCAAAAGCTGTTTAGGAGCTGCATGAGTATCACGCAAGGACAATGGCTTTTGAAAAGGTTAGAGTTCGAATGTGTTTTTCTCTTTTACTCTTTTTTCTTTTCTTTTATTTCCAAGGTTATTTTGTCTCTCTTCCTTTCTCCTCGGCTCGATGATCTTAGAAGCTCTGACTACCCCGCATTTTGTTTCATCTTGGCGATGCAGAGATATGACACTGTTGGGGAGCTCTCTGATTTGACCTTCTTGGGCTTATGGCTAAGCCGCTAATGTTGGTATTGTAGGGTAATGGGTTGGATACGAGGTAGATATTATTAATTTACCTTGTACAATCCATGGATGAGAATGAGAAGGAGTTTTACCTAGGTACTCTGTACTCCGTACAACACTGTGCATTAATGGTTCGGAAATATCTCTTGTCGATCACCTATACCATGTGAAGTGCCGAGAGATATGTTATATGTTGTACATAAAAAAAAATAATACCATCGAGCTCGAAAATAAATATCCTCCTGTCGCCAAAAGCCACAAAATTAATATCCGACGCGCGCATGGCGACGCACTAATGGGAGAAGCTCATTAGGCTGCTACATATATCGTACATATCCTCCACTCTGGAACCAAGCAAGCTAGGAAGCTAGGGCTCTGTTCCGTCAGGCTATTAACTCCGGGAGCCTCCCCCCCCAGGAGAGACGGTATGTCTTCCCCAAGTGTATTGTATGGAGTATACGAGGAACGATGATGATGATGATATCCCAGTACAACATAGAATCAGCCGGAAATAAATTCCTCGCATATTGCATTATCTTCCAAGGTTGTTCTGGTCGAATGTCGGTCAACACTCGGGATTTGCTCCTATCAGCACTAATGATAGCTTACCAACCAGGATCTTGCGACTAAGGGTGAGGAGCCACCAATTGACCCCTTGCAGGCATTTTGACTTCGAAGTTAGAAACCAAATGTTGAAGACCAACAGCGCGAAGATAGAGAAGAATGTGACCAAATCAAAAACTTACCGCAAGCCCCTATCACAGCTGACAGCAAAGTTAGGAGCCTTGGAACCTTACAAGGTTGGGACTTTCCAAGGTTCCTTAGAAGGTACCTACCTAGGTAGGTAGGTCTATAGGCCTCCTTACTGAAAGCCCGGGGTGCTCTTGCCGTAACAGACATCGGGATGTTGTCTAAAATAGGTAATAGCACGTAAATATGGAAGGAGCTATCGAAGAAATGACTCTTAATTCCTCTTAATTCCCCCGCAAAAGACAAAATTCAAAATTCCACCATTTCCCCGATTTCTGTGAGGGGAATCCCCCTAACGGGAGAAACATCGGTCTCGATTCTGTGCAATCACCGTCTCATGTTACTTTCAAAGCCCGGAGCCCAAGGACGAGAAAGGAATAGCGCCTGGTCGGCTTGGCTTCTTTCCAGACCTGCATCCCCCTTGTCATCTGATGTACAACATACAATATACGTTGTAAAATAGCATCTTCTTAGGAAAAGATCCTTGCTCATTCGCGGGCATGACGTCTTCTACGGGAATGGCGTGGATTTTGTAGGGCCGTCTCAGCCGTCGGGTACGCATGCACGCCTTGCTGCAACTAACGTGGGATGGAGCACATTAGATAGCGTGGCTTGCTATCCTTGCTTGGAGTACGGAGTACGCATGTGCATTTCCTTGGTTTGAGATACAGTGTGTGGATACATGTACACTTGGGTTTGGGTATACTGGCCGTTATTGTCTTCCATAGGAAATAGTGAGACTTCGAACCCCCGAATTGCATGACTCGCCATACATATGTACTTTCAATTCATACTAGGGCGAAAATAGCTCGTTTTTGATCTACAGGTCTAAGACCAGTCTTTCTTTTTTATGTATCGCGGTCGTTCACCAGACACCACACCGTGATGCTGGGCGCCCTTATTACATCGCTGGAAATCCCAGTCTGTATATCAAGGAGATGACTGCTTTGCTGCGGCATAAGTCCACATATCTCTAAAAATGCGGTATAGACGTCGCCCACAGAATAGCCCTGTAAGACCCCTCCGGAAGCAATCTCAAGGATGAGAAAACGAGAGCCACAATGCCAAACCGCGAAATTAAGTATACTGCCAGAGAAATGGTTAAGAGAATCAAAGCCTAAAAAAAATGACGGGAGCATTTCCTTCCACCTTAGCCACATGCAAACGTCTTGCATCATCATTAGTAAACAGTAGATGAAGATCGAAGCAACTGAAACAATAGTAAAAGCACGCCAACTTGTCTGTTCTGCTTTGGTAGGGAATTTAAAGTTCCAACTGAGTTCCAACGTTAGCTCTCGACACCTCAGAAGCTCGTACCGGAAGGTTTATACTTACGCAGCCAGATGAACAGCGCAAAAACTCAGAGCGACCACACTGCCAATGACATCACTGATAATCTTAATGGACGAAAATGTGTTCCTGGCGAGCCAACTCTTCATTCAGCCAAGTAGTAGAAGCCAGAGGCGTGTTCAGGAGCTTCCGCTCGTGGTAGAGCTCACTCAGGGCAGATATTACACTGTCGTTTCTGATGCATGCCTGTAGATGAACCCATTTTCCAGGTTTCACATCCGTGGCGTGTCCTATCTCGGCATTCATGTCTTGGCGATTGCACCGTGGAGGGACTATAACAGGCGTGGCCATATCCTTAGGCTTACACCACCAGAAGCCATATGTGAGAATGCCGCATAGCACACAAGCAACCGCAGTGAGCTCGATCAGTGATATTGGAAGGTAGTGTACCCGTCTAGCTATAACATCGACAAGAAACCAGGTGCTCTGAAAGACCGTGAAGCCCTTTGCGAACCAATCCAATCCGCTTTCGACCGATCTTCAATATCTCGATCTCTAATATCAGAACATGGGATGACTCCAGCTTGTATAAGCAGATGAATATCTCCCCACCCAGCACTATAGATCCACTCATCCTGTGTCTGCAAAGCTATTCCACCCATTATAAAGCAGAAGCAGTGAGCAAGCGTCCACTCCGCGTTCAGAGGCTGCAGTTCAGTGTCGGCAGGAGAATGTTCCATCGGCCTGGTCCGGACCGGAAGCCATATCTTGGACATTGATATTTCAGAGTCCTTTGCTGCCTGCGTTCTATTGCATGTAGCTTTCAAGCCTCTGGCTGCAAAGAATTCTGCAACAGCTGCTCCGGCTATTTCTCCGGGATAAGAATATTATAGAGCCTGAGCCGGGCCCTGTCCACTATTAATCGCCAGTCTGATTGACTCGGGGGCCCAACGTCCATGTGAAGGACTGTCCATGTGCAGGCGAGAATGTTTGAGAAACATGCCCACAGAATGTCCCACGTGGAGCGAGTATCATCTGCGAACTGCCAGCCGACCAGGGTTGTTGGATTCGAGGCTAGCGAATGTTTCGGCTAGAGAGAAGAGTAATACCAAAAACAGCATTATTGAGGTAGGTTCACGGGCGTATGTTAGCCTCCGCTTAGGGGTGGCGCAGGGGTCTGCCAATGTGTACTCATGTGAGGTTTAGTCCGAAGCCTTGAAGGGAAATGACTCGAGCGAATCTGCCTGCCAAGGCACCAAATGGTTTGAAGCAGGGAGACAGAAATTGGGGGATCTATGGCTATCAGACAACCGCATATTCTTGCATGTATGAGAGACCGAATTGCTGCTATTTGGGACGAGGTAAGTCTGTTCCTATAGACAACCTTGGAATGATCTATCACAGTCAGTGGGGTTTGCTCTTTTGCAAACATTAGTACGGAGTACGGAGTACTGAGGATTGTGTCGAGGCCGTTCCATACATGTGGGGTTTCAAGGTTGGTATCTTGGAGCTGTACTCCGTAACAATACCCAAAATCTAGAGTAAAATTGTAAAATTGTAAAATTGACGCCCCTGAGCGGAAGTCCCCCGCCAGCACAGTCCAGCATATCAAAGCTGATTGGCTCACTTCCAAAACTGGGGCCGGGTCCCGACCTGAAGTCGGGCGGCCCGAAGTCAGCACCCGACCAATATCCGATCAGCACCCGAGCATGCCTGGACCGGTCGACTCGACGAAGGTCTCTTATGTTTGTACTCCGCACAACATTGAAAGTTCAAGCAGTGGACCCGTGGACCGGCTGGACCTTCCCTCTTACCTGTTCACCTGCCCAGGTGGGTGCGAGCAATCACCCCCTTGCCTCTACTGTATTGTATGGATTCTACCTAGGTATATAGATGTAGGCCTTGCAAACGAGCTTGCTGTTAACTTTCTTTGCACATGTCTGGAGCGCGTGGAAAGCAGCTTTATCTGCAACAACGGAGATTGCTTTGCTAGGATATGTTTCAGTCAAAAGCGTAGATATTATCATCATGTCCAACCCATTTATTGCTTGTAGAGAACAATCACCTTAGAGTTGCATCTCATCTGCCTTGACTCAGATAATATTTGTCGAGATATCCATTTGATCTTGAGTAATAGTGATGCTGGTGGATTCGGATCTGGAAATGCTCCGCTAAAGCAACTAGGACCCCTGCATCTGTTGATAGGGCTGGAGATACTACAGCATAAACACTTTCTCATGTAGAATAGGGCAACAGGTAGTAAAATACAATACAGAGCCTTATATAGCGAATATAGCCGTTGGCATCATGCGCATAGACAGTTGTGACTTTTGGGGCAGTGCTACATCCATGGATATAGAGCACTATATACGAAAGCACAGATGATATACATCAGGCAACCCAACATCGACCCGGAATAGTAAATAGTAACAGCCCGGAATAGGAATATGTCCGTGAGATATCTTACTACCTCCACTATACCAACTCCAAAATCCCAACCAACCCAACTCGAACTTACCAACTCGTCAGCCCGCGCTCACGATCAAACCCAGCCCGCAGCTGCTTCCCAGGCTTGAGCAACTTGCCCTGCAAGACAGTGTACCGAATGATATTCTCACACTCCTCCGGCCGCACACGTGCCAACCAGATGCCCTGCGCAGCACCCTCATCCACGACCCCCTCCGCATCCGCAGGATCATCGCGCTTGTACCAATCAAAGTCCCGGCGGCGGTACACAATCACATTCGCAGAGTATTTGTGTCCACCGACATGGCTAATGAAATAGATACCCACACCACCGGGGCGCTGGTCGTCCATGTCACGGTACAGACCGAGCGGACGCAGGTGGCGCTCGAACTCGCGGCGGAGCAGGGGTGCGGATTGCCCACAGCGTGCGTCGCGCGTGCGCTGCGAGCAGAGGAGGATTACTGCTGCGTGCGGGCAGGGGTGGGACTTGAGGGATGTGGTGATTGATGTTGTGGATGGGTGTGGGAGGTCTGGTGTTTCCGGGGAGTCTTGGTCTTGGTTTGCCTCTGTTGGTTTCTCCGGCGTGGGTGGGATCGCACCTAGTGGTGTGGTTGTTGTCAAGGACCGGTTTACGAAGTTCTCGATCAGATCTGGGACTAGCTGTGGGGTGACGTGCTCGATGACGGTGAAGCTCGGCAGCAGGAGGACGTTTGTTGGTTGCTTGCCTGCGTCGGCCATATGGTATTCGTCCGGGACTGGCATGTTTGATGCTGACAGCTTGAGTCGCTGTAAGAAGGTTCTTGTTAGCTTTTCTGTGTGTGCATTGGCTTTGGCAGGTATAGAGGGATGGTGGTGGATATTGTCATACCCCATTGCTCGGTTCCAGTCCCCCCTTCTCAATGGCTTCCATGACGCTCCCTTGCTCGTCTGCCACGTCTCGCACCCAATCTGACTTGCCAGTTGCGACGAGCATGTGCGTAGCCCATCCGTTGACTTGTCCATATAGTTCGTCTTGGTGATCGACATCGAATTTTGCGGGGTATTTGATTGTGCATGTCGCACAGTCGTGCAAGCAGTCTTCGCCGTCTACTGCTGGATCGACGTTTTTGAACAGCTTATCGCTTGACGAGATTCTTTGAAACCCCTCTGCGGCGAGGGCGTTGTCGCCCACAGCATCGGTGGTGAGGTCGGTTTTGGAGGAGGCGGCAGAGACGTTGGAGGAGCTAAAAAGGGAGGAAGTCCCTCGGCGAAAGAGATGCATTGTTACAGTATATGGATATATTCTTCAGCAGAGCGAGAAAGGAGAAAAGCCTGCCAGTTTGGCCTCTTTTTTTTTATGACGCGTCGTAGAATGATAAATTGATCTTATCAATCAATTTTGCAGGTTCGCCAAGCCCTCGGAATGTTTTCCGCCTAAGTCAACCCCACTGACCACACTGACCAGGGGAGGTAAAGCCCTAGAGAGATTCTAATGTTGGCGCAATTGGGTGCCCAAATGGCGTTGCTCTATAAGTAATATACAGGGTATGAAAATTTAACATTATCACTGCCTACGTCCAGCGTAGTCAATTGTATACGGCAAATCTGTCGGATCCCGTGGCTGCGTCAAGCGAATGACACTCCCTCCCGAACTGCCAGATTGGCCCGATGCCACGCGTCGTAGAGATCTCATAGAAGGTGTGCGGAAAGGACTTCGTGCCGCGTAGTATCCACTGCCTGTTGACAGTCCCGAGGCGGGGCTCTGCATTGCGGGCGCAGTGTCATACCCGGACTGGGTCTCCCAGGTAGACGCATTCGATGGACGAAGGCTGTCACTCCGCACGGACCCTAGAGTCCCGTCATAACCATAAGTCCCAATGGTATCGGTTTCTCCCTCTTCGTCCGAGGGCCCGATGCCAGATTCGCTATAGGCTCGTCGGTAGCTTGCACTGTCGCGAATTTCATCCAGGATCGGTGGTGCAATAGATGTCATCCCTCTCAAGATCTCCGCAAACAGATGCATCAGGTCGCGGAATTCCGCCTCGTGTAAATGGCGCGGCGAGAATCGGGCTCGTTCGTACAGCGCAAGGAAATCCACACCGAGTTCTGGCGGATAGATAGCCCCGAGGGACGTCAGATGGCGGATATATTCTCTCAGGCCCATTGACGCAGGACGTTGCAATATTTCCACCACGCGCGTATCCGGAAGAGACTGTGTCGCAAGGTCGCCTGACGGATCGAAGTGGTACGTGGCCGCAGGTGATAATGAATCAGCAGGGGCAAGGGAGACAGCTTTAGCTTCAATCAAGCTGGGAAGCTCCTGTATGACCGTGCGATATGGAAGGTTCGGTAAATCCGGCGAATCAGGTGAAGACCAGCCGGGGTGCTCGACATGACCCCATGGGGGTCGTTCGGGGTCAATGAGAAGTGGTCTGTATTTCTGGAAGCTGTCCTTGTCGGTAGAGATATCACGCGGGCGGGCTTGATACGCGATGACCGCACTGCGGACCAGGCCTTCCTTCACTAGTCGCCTAACGCTCTTGTTCACGTCTTCCTTTTCCACGGGGATCCAGGCTTTGGGTATGCCGGTGAGTGCACTCCGGTTCGTGTAGATGCGTGTCGCGTAAATGAGAACTGCAATTATAAAAGTTATAACATATGCGCCGGTGATGAAAAAGACGTTGGTGAGTCGATTCGTCTCGTAGCATTGGTAGATAGCGTCCGCTGGTGTGAGGATGATGAGGCAGAAGAGGATGAGGGCAAAGAAGAAGAACCCGGTTGTGTTGAGAAAGCGCTCAAGTCTGACTGCCATGACTTCCCGTGTGCCAACTGCATGACACTTGGGTGAGATTTAGCAGATCTCAGCCATGAAGCGGAGCGAGTATGACGGGGAACAACAACTGCGATACCGATAAGGATATGATTTAAAGTTGAACACGTGATCCGCATTGCATAGGCACTTTCCCCGTTCGGTGGATTTTCAACAAACTTCCCCAGTGCTCACCTCGGGGGGAATTCCTTTCTTTTCACAGGCAGCTGACTGTCGCATACCTCTCTCATTTTGCGACATCAAGCAACAACCTCTCCGGCCTCAGCCAGCTTCAATTGGAAGTCTTTTCGCATAACCCCTTATCTCCGATATCAAGAAAAGTGCGAAGTCAACAAACTCACTGGAGCAACAAGCCATGGACCAGCCCAAGCCCGCTAGTGAGCAGCAAATGTTGCACATCCTGGTGACAGGTGCCAACAGGTACGAAACTTTTATACACCGGTTTAGCTCAATTCCCTATACTAACTTAGACCATCCACAGCGGCCTTGGGTTCTCTATCTGCTGCCGCCTTGCCGACGAGTTCCTCTCCTCTCACCCAGAATCTGAATCCCTCACCATAATATTCACAACCCGGAGCGCGCGCAAAGCCCAAGACACAATCCGCAGACTAGAAGCACACCTCCAATCGACCTCGCCCTCCGCATCCGCCGCGGCACGTGTGCACTTCGTCTCCGAGACCGTTGACCTTGGGGATCTCCGCTCGGTGCGTGCACTTTCTCGCAAACTAGTCCACACCCTCCCCCGACTCGACTCAATTGTCCTCAACGCCGGGCTGGGCGGCTGGTCTGGCATCAACTGGTTCAGGGCCATTTGGGACGTATGCACAGATCTCCTCCACGCGGTGACCTGGCCAGCCTACAAGCTCGCACCGGCGGGCGTGTTGACAGACAAGCAAACAAAGACAGAAGAAGAGCCTGCACTCGGAGCGGTCTTTTGCGCGAACGTCTTCGGTCACTATATGCTGGCGCACAACGTGGCTCCGCTGCTGAAGCGGGCGCGCACGAATGGGCCCGGCCGTGTGGTCTGGGTTTCCAGTGTCGAGGCGACTTGGAACTTCTTCGACGTCGACGATATCCAGGGTCTCCGCACTGATGCGCCATATGAGTCTTCTAAGGCTCTCACTGATCTCCTCGCGCTGACCTCCGATTTGCCGTGCACGGCCCCCTGGGCGATTGATAGCTTCCTGCAGTCCGAGACCGAGCTTGACACCCATGCTATCCACGCAGATGCCCCCGATGTGAACCCGCGCATGTACCTCTCTCACCCTGGTATTTGCGCTACATCCATCGTCCCTCTTATTCTTCCCCTTTCATGGGCGATGATTGCTGTTTTCTGGACTGCGAGGATGCTGGGCTCGCCCTGGCATCCGTTGTCTACTTACCTCGGCGCTTGTGCTCCTGTGTTCCTCGCCCTCGCATCGCAGGCAGACCTGGAAGCTGCGGAAGAGCCTTACCGCCGGGCCGGTGGTGGTCGAGCGAAATGGGGTTCGTCTTGCGGACGGCTTGGAAACGAAAGTGCGGTTTCTACTGAGGTCGACGGCTGGGGACATGGTGGTGTTGTCGGCACGCCTGTTGTTGAGGCAGACCGGCTCCGACGTCGTAAGCGCGGCGCGGAGGATCTTACCAAGGAAAACAGGGAACAGTTCGAGGAACTTGGACGCCAGTGCTGGAAGCAGATGGAAGAATTGAGAATTCAATGGGATGAAATCCTGGATCAAGCTGAGGCTCGTTCTGTAGAGACGGTTTGAAGGCAAAGAACCGCTTCCTCAAATACTCACATAACTATGCTTATCTTAAGTCTTTTCCTTGATTTTCTGCTGCTTGACTTATTCGAAGCAGAGCAGCTTCAATGACTGTATGTATGTGTCCCAAATTCTGTATGTAATACTAGTATGCTGTATGATACTTCTACCAAGATACCTGAAAATATGAAACATCTGAAGAATCGTGTTGAAGGCCAACTAAGCTTGTATCTTTTTTTTCTCTTTTCGAATTTCGCCTCCCATTATTTACATCAACAGAACCAGCCCCACGCCCATGTTCTCATTAAAACGGATATGGCATGATTTCCTTACCCACCAATTGCCAGAAGACCAGCAGATAAAAAAAATGAAAAAGAATTGGAACGAAAACAGGTGGCCAAACGCAAGGGAGCGGGGATGTAGTGACGAAACCCTCAATATGTAGCACTAAAACGGGGATAATTTGGAGGATAAAAGTAGAAAAACAAGACTAAAAGGGGTTATTTCTTGCAAAACAGCCGAAATCGCACGTTTTCACCATCTAGGTTTCTGAGTGCATTGATCGGACGAAAGGAAGTTGAGAGGGCGATAAACCGTCACTAGAAGAAAAGGCAAGCCGGCAACAGAAGAGAAGACAACGCAGTAAACGACTCCGGTTCTATGCATCAAGGAGGGCGGACTGGAGGGTGGTATCGGCACGAGAGTTGAAGGGAGGTATTTCAAAAGGCATAGCGACGTGAAGGAAGAGGGGGAAGTAGGAAAAGGGATTACATGATGATCGCGGGAACTGTATAAACTGATTAGTATAGGTCTATGAAAGATCAGAAGGAACCAGGACGTACCATCAATGTTTTGCTTGATGCTCTTGTGCGGCAGGATTGAACCACCATTGACATACACCTCGTCGGCAATAGTAACGTCGTCTCCGAGAACAGTGACGTTCTCCAGACGTGCCCAGCGGCCAACAGAGCTGTTCCAGCCAACAATGGTGGACTTGATCCAAGCGTGGTCCTTGACCTTGCAGTTCTCCATCACGACGCAGCGCTGAAGACGGACACCGTCGCCAATGACGACGTTGGGGCCAATAACCACGTTAGGACCGATACGGCAGTTCTTGCCGATCTTGGCGGAGGGGTCAACCATGACATTTCCGCCGTGCACGTAGGGCTCTGAGTGAGGGGCAAGCATCTTGGGGTTGCGCTTGGCCAAAGAAGTCAGGTACAGGCAAGTACCGGTGAGGAAATCCTTAGGTTGACCGACGTCCATCCAGAAGCCCTCGAGATCGAAGGAGTGGAGCTGGCCCTCCTTACAGATAGCGGGGAAGGTCTCCTGCTCGATGGAGGTCGGACGGAGGTCGATGCGCTTGAGAACGCTGGGGTTCAGAATGTAGATACCGGCGTTGATGCGGTTGCCAACGAATTCCACGGGTTTCTCGACGAAGCGGTCGATACGGGAGGCATGGTTGGGCTTGTGCACGACGACACCGTACTTGGAGGGCTCGTCCACCTTGGTGACGACAATGGTACCCTCATCACCGTGGTTCTTATGGAAGTCGGCGAGCTGCTTGAAGGGGTAGTCGCAAATCACATCCGAGTTGAGCACAAAGAAAGGCGAGTCATCCTTGCCCAAGATCTCCTCTGCCAGCTTGAGCGGACCAGCCGTGCCCAGCGGTTCGGACTCGACGGAGAACTCAATATTGACTCCGTATTGCTCCTCGTACTTCTTTAGAGCTGCAACCATCACATCCGGGCGGTAGTTGACGGCAAGAACGATATCAGTAACACCCGCAGCAGCCAAGCTCTCGACCTGGTGCAAGATCATGGGCCGGTTTCCGAACTCCACCAAGGGCTTGGGAAGGGTGAGGGTCTAGAACAATTGAGTATTAGCATTGCCCAGTAGAGAATAAGGCGTAACATATAAAAGGGATATATTTACCAGAGGACGCAGACGAGTTCCAAACCCTCCAACAAGAATGAGAGCTGTAGAGAGGGGTTAGCGGGGAGAAGTGGGAAGCATTGACTATACAACATACCCTTCATGATGAATTGAAAATGAAAGTAATAGAAAAATTAGAAAAAAAAAAGATTAGGAATAGTAAGGAGAATCAAAAGGAGAGAAAGACTCTCTGTTATTTAGGGAACACCTGGCCGTTGATGGATTTATTTTCGTCCAAGTGGGGGCACGTGAGTGGCGGTGATTGGAGGGGGCCTCTGTTTGCGGGAAAAAGGGGGCTCATATACTTCAACTTCCTTCAACTTCAGCTGTTGCGAGCTTGTTAGAGCTGTTTTGGGGATATAGAATTTATATTTTTATGAATGAATCAAGTGGTATTCAATGTACATTCTTTCACATGAAATTCCAAGTACTCAACATCTCTGACGCGTTCATGAAGTCTCTGGTCTCCTGAGCTTCTCACTAGCTCAGCCATCCCCGGCCAATATGTCCAATGCTATTGCATGGTTTCGACCGGGGCAATGCAGATGGCACCCGCGAAACTAAACCTCCAATTTCCTATGGTCATGAGATGTCGCCCCCCTGAAACTTAAGTTATGGGAATTTGTGGTTGGGTGATTATTCCCCGTACCCCCTCTCCCATCTTAGATACGATCATTAGTTTGGCACTTAGTATGGAGTACAAGACACATATTTACCAAGCCTATAATTTAACCCATGGACTATGTAAAGCATGAAAACAATGTATTAACTACTGCGTATCCGGAGGAGTCCACGTGGATGCGACATTCCAACCGAATTCGTCACAAATCGGAGCATCCAATTTCGTACTCGGCGAACCTTAAGAACCGGCTGATCATCGTGGGAGCTACCTTCTTCGATTCTGCCCTGGTAAAACCCAACTGCATCCGTCACATCCACCGGTTGTCGATGCAACAGCTCTACCGTAGTCATCCTCGGCGCAGACTCTGTCCATATACCCGATCTTGGAATGTACTGAGCCCGACGGTTCGGAGCAACACGATGTCGCGGGGCCGAATTGACGCCAACGATCGACGTAGGCGATCCGCTTCGTTGTTCTTGGCAGCGGTCTGCTTCTCTGGCTTGAGCCAAAAATTGACTGCAAACCCAGCCCTTGTCTCGTCTCCAACGACGAGCTCGATGAGATCCAATTCGGTTTTCCATTGTCGCGTTACTATCCGACGTGGGGATGAACTGCCAACACCCCCACGATCATATTCACTGTCATCGTTTGCGGTGCAATGGATTGGATGTACCTGGCCGTGGGAAGGTCTTGCAAATTGCTGAGGGATTCAGGGATATGCAGGATGCGAGGTGACCTTGGGGTGTCTGGTTTGTCCAACCTCGTAAAGCTAGCCAACATGCTGTCCTCGCCCAGACTGCTGTCCTGTATGGAATCTGTTACATACAAATCTGAGCCAGCTACCTCGGAGGTTTCATGGATAGCAAAAGAATGGTCGTAGAATTGAAGAATCGAATCTTCTGATTGTTCTTGTGTCGCATCTGTCGCATCTGCCGCAACAGCCAGTTGATGCGAGATGAAAAAAGCTGGATCCTCATAGCCTTGAAAAGAGTCATAATTGTCACCTAGCTTATCGACTGATGACCGCAACACCCTCCATCTTACAGGTGGTTGCTCCAGAGATAGCTGTTCTGGGCTGCTCGTATTGTCGTGAAAGGGAGGTATGGGCTTGTTGAGAAGCTCGTCTGTGTCCCAGTTCAGATTTGCTGACAACGGAGCCCCTACCAAGAAGATATTTTTTCGAGACATATCAGTCTGCATTAGAGGGCAGAATATGCAGGTCAAGGGGAGCTCTTGTCCTTGAGAAAGAGCGTAGACCGGAAGGTCCCTGAGGCCATTGAGCAAGACGTGTCACAAGGTCATTTTAATAGCGTCAAGAAGGTGAAAGAAGTTCAAACGCCCGTAGACGTCAAGTCGTTGAAATTCGTCAAGACCGGGGCGCGAACCATGGGCAGCTTTCTGTCGACACCGCAGGTGTACCTGCCCCTTTCAGCTACTAGTACCTACCCTGTTATTACAAATTTGCTCCAAATCACCATAAGCAACCTTAGTCATACGACATCCTCCATTGAAATGTCCTCTTCATTCCTTCGTCAGAGTTGATGAGAGCTGGCGACACTATAAGGACCTCTGGATATACCGTGCACGTGCCATCCAAGACCACGTGATGCTTCTACGGTCGCCCATTCAGACCCAAGTGGCCGTCGCCATTCGCCGCATCAAAGCGGAGCACACTATCGCCTTCCTCTCTATCTTCATTCTTGCGTCAGCGATGTCAGTCTCTTCAACTCGGACTTAGCAGATTCAATTTCGCTTTTCGGCTGTAAATTCGACTAAGAGGAGCACACGCCCATCCTCGCACCCCCGGCCGAGTGCCGCTGTATATTGGAGTCATGGCCTTCCAAGTCCCGATCCCCATGCCTGTGAGTATCACTTCGCAATATCTCATCCAGATCTCATGACTGACATGAGCAACCTGCTACTAGAATGTCGCTGCCGTGACATCGGATCTCTGGCCTTCAATGTATAACGTCCTGGCCGTTCCCTGGAAACAGACCGGGCGAACGACGACGACCAATGTCAGCGAGTCTCTCCAGCGCAGTACTAGCCGACAAGGAAAGGAGACGGTATGGCATAACCTATTATCCATTTGATGCCACTCCATGCTGATGAAGACAGATAACTCAACGCCCGACCTTGCCTGAATATTTGGAAGGTTTTTCCATCGAAGCCCTACGAGCGGACATCGTCAGCCGGCCGTCGCAACAAACATGGTCGTCATTGCTGAACCGAAGTATGTTTTGGCTTGAGCAAACTGCCTTGGCGAATTATTCTAACCATCGATAACAGACAACGTACTTCGGGCCACTTCATCTTTTACCCCGATCCGCCATTCTCTCCCCGCTGCCCGTTCATACTCAACCCTAACCCCATTCCGCCTTAACTCCCTACGCGCTCCCCCGAAGGTCAGTGGCCTGTCGAAGTCACAACAGCAACGGTTCTTGTTCGGGGGTTCCTGGCATCATGTACTAGCTCAGAAGGAGAAGATCGCCAACAAGAGCCCGAACAACGCAGATGCTCAAAATGCTCTCTATTCGGCTCTTCTGCGTGCCAAGATGCCGGGCATAGTTATCGAACGACACCGGAGTGGATATTTTGCAGGCGATCTGACAACTGAAGCATTGGTCCAACAGGCCCAGTCAAGCGTCGGTGGCGCCGACGCTGGTGCTGGTGCTTTCGCCGGGCCAAACCACAATCTGAGCCCTGAACAGCTCCAGGCAGTTGGCCAAGCGGTCGCTGCCCGGGCTACTGGCAGTCAAATCGGAATGGGAAAACAAAACGGTACCGGTGCCAAGGACGCTCCTCTTTACGTCGTGGTCGACGAGTCTCTCGGAAGCACAGTGTTCCGCTGGGTCAAATTCTTGCTCATTTTCGGCTTTTTCACTTACATCTCTCTGGTCACGGTCACTATCTTGGTTGAGACCACTGGCGTTCTGAAGAACGTTCGAGGTGCGCAGGACAAAGAAGCTCAGCCCGAACAGCAAACCGCTCGCTTCAGTGATGTGCATGGCTGTGACGAGGCCAAAGATGAGCTGCAGGAGCTGGTGGAATTTCTTCTCAACCCAGATCGGTTCTCTTCCCTAGGCGGTAAGCTGCCCAAGGGTGTTCTCTTGGTTGGTCCTCCCGGTACTGGTAAGACCTTGCTTGCGCGTGCTGTTGCTGGCGAAGCGGGTGTCCCATTCTTCTACATGTCTGGATCTGAATTCGATGAGGTATACGTCGGTGTCGGTGCCAAGCGTGTTCGTGATTTGTTCGCTCAGGCCCGTGGCAAGGCTCCGGCTATCATTTTCATCGATGAACTGGATGCGATAGGTGGAAAGCGAAACGAGCGTGACGCTGCTTATGTCAAGCAGACACTCAACCAGTTGCTCACGGAACTCGATGGATTCTCCCAGACTTCCGGTGTCATCATCATTGCTGCTACCAATTACCCTCAACTCCTGGACAAGGCCCTCACTCGACCCGGTCGGTTCGATCGTAGGGTTGTTGTTGACCTGCCTGATGTTCGTGGCAGAATGGACATCTTGAGACATCACATGAAGGAAATCCAGTTCGGTCCTGATGTTGACGTTGGAGTCATTGCACGGGGCACTCCCGGCTTCTCCGGTGCTGACTTGGAGAACTTAGTCAACCAGGCTGCAGTCCATGCCAGCCGTGACCGCAAGGCTTTTGTTGGCCCGCTCGACTTCGATTGGGCCAAGGATAAGATCATGATGGGCGCCGAGGCTCGCAGTCGCATCATTCAAGACAAGGACAAGCTCCTGACTGCGTATCACGAGGCTGGTCATGCCCTTGTTGCACACTTCTCTCCTTCCTCCACTCCGCTATACAAGATCACTATTGTTCCCCGTGGTATGGCCCTTGGTATCACTCACTTCCTGCCGGAAATGGATACTGTTTCAAGGAACTATACCGAATACTTGGCAGACATCGCCGTCTCCATGGGTGGCAAGGCTGCTGAAGAGCTGGTTTTCGGCCACGACAATGTCACTAGTGGTATCTCAGCTGTAAGTCTTGCTGGTTGTGATTTTGATTTTCTTTTTTCAATACTAACGGTCTCTTTAGGATATCCAAAGTGCCACCGAGACGGCCTTCACGTTGATCACCCGGTTCGGATATTCCAAGAAACTCGGCAACGTCGACCTGTCTACAAACTACGACAGCCTATCATCGGAAACCAAGCAAGAGATCGAAGCTGAAGTGCGCCGGCTTGTAGAGGAGGCCCGTGACCGAGCAACCAACATCCTGACGGAAAAGCGCAACGAACTTGAGCTTTTGACGAAGGCGCTCATCGAATACGAGACGCTCACGAAGGAGGAGATGGAGCAGGTGCTGAAGGGCGAGAAGCTCAACAAACTCATATCCACCCCTAGTGCGCCGCTGAAGCTTCCCAGTGCCTTGCAATCGGCCAATCTCAACCCGTCTGCGGCAGGAAGAGCACCCACGGCCAATGAATAAGTCACCTCCTCACACACTCTGTAATCTCCTCTTTTTCATCTTTCCCCTGTCTTATTTCCTTTGCTCTACAAAACACCCTCCTACCGTGTTTTTCGTCTCCATCGTGCATCCCCTAACCACTCGGGCGTTTATTGAAAATACCATATTTCCTTGGTTCTCTTTCCTACATCATGTCTCAGTCAGATCCGCGTTGACTCTGGTTTTCGACTCGCTTTTCTGCGTGCGTAGTTACCATTTGAAGCTTGAATCGATCTCTGTACATATTCCTTGTATTTTGTATTATGTATGCTATCCGTATATGTCACAATCTACAATCTATCTGTTAGTAAACCAATACACCAATGTAGGTAACCTGGAGGCAATTGATATCCCGATTCTTCTCTCATCTCCACACCTCCAAATATAGTAACAAGCCAAACCCTAAAATCCCAAGAATCCCAAGTCTGGCTCCGTGGGGATCATGACTTCACCGGCGCATCACTGCCCAGGCACTGAAATCACGTCCTTGATTTGAAGCTTCTCCACTGTCATGATGTCATGGGGGGTTTTTTTTGGCTTAACTCGGAGAATTATCTGATGAACTGGTTTTCAGTGTTGACATATGGAGATATTACGATTAAGTTTGATATTCAGGGTTCGTTTAGATTCTTTAGTAGAGATAATATTTAGAATTTTTTTTTCTTCATTTCCTCACAAACGGTTTGTATATACAGTGCCAAGTTGAGCTTGTTCCAGAGAGAAACAGGCCAACGGCAAAATGGAGGAAAAAAAAGGGTCAAACCCCAGCTCATCTTCTGCAACAAACGACTCCCGTCATAACGGTCATGATGAAGGGGGACATGGGCGTGGCGAACGCCTATTAGGACGGACTTTCTAGTCGGAAATTCTCTAAATATGTATAAATGGGAAAACTCGAGGTTGTCCAAATGTCCCCCCCGGAAAAGAAAAATGAAACAATCCGGGTATCTCCAAGAGAGGATACGTGCGATATCCGGTTGATATGATCTTCATGTATAACCCTCCTCTCAAATCTCTCTCCTTGCGCGTGTATGTATCGTGCATGGTGTGAGACGCACAAACTGGGCCGCGGGGTCGATGACGGTATTGGGGTCATCTCAAAGGAATATGTAATAAAGTTGTTTATTCGTCGTCATGGTGTTCCTCTCTGTCCTCGTCGGCCATCCAGCCGCGCGACATCTCCACGGCCTTGGACCACTTTTTATACATGCGGGCGCTGGCTTTGACGGACATCGCGGGGGTGAATGAGGCTCGGTTGGCGCGGTTCATATGCTTCAGTTCGGAGAAATCCTTCCAGATGTCGATAGCGAAGCCGGCGGCGATTGCGGCGCCGAGGGC
The DNA here is from genome assembly GCF_028829835.1 of Penicillium mononematosum. Taxonomy (NCBI): domain Eukaryota; kingdom Fungi; phylum Ascomycota; class Eurotiomycetes; order Eurotiales; family Aspergillaceae; genus Penicillium; species Penicillium mononematosum. The sequence continues at coordinate 6,507,972 of NW_026643272.1, read as the reverse complement.
GGTGGTTTCGTGCATTGAGGGTCGTTCGACGGGGATTTGAATGATATCGGCTTGGGTCTGAAACGAGAATAGCAGTTAGTGGTGTGGTCTGAGGATTGATTTCAAGAGAGAAACTTTTGAAACGCACCTGCATGCAAACGTCGGAGTTACTCATGCCGCCGTCCACAGCCAGTTCTGTCAGGCCCTTGCCGCTGTCCATTGCCATGGCGTCGAGGATAGCTTTCGTTTGGAAGCAGGCCGCTTCCATGGTTGCACGGGCAATGTGTCCTTTTTGTGTGTGGGCGGTGATTCCCCCTGGTGAACGTTAGCGACAACATTGTGCGAGACGAAGCACCGTGTTCGAGACTTACAAATAGTTCCCTGGGCATCATCGATCCAGTAGGGAGCAAAGAGACCACTGAACGCAGTGACGAAAATGCAGCCTCCGTTATCCGGCACACTGGCGGCCAAATCGCTGACCTTCCGCGAGTCGCGGAAAAAGCCGAGGTTATTCATTAGGAAAGAGACACCACTGCCCGCCACGGCCACACTGCCTTCCAGTGCGTAGACAGGCTTACGATCTCGCCCTAATTGGAATCCCACGGTGCCCAAGAGACCATGTTTCGAGATAACCGGCTTCTCACCCACGTTGTAAAGAAGGAAGCATCCGGTGCCATAAGTGTTCTTCGCCATTCCCGGAGAAAAGGCGCAGTGGCCGACCAAGGCTGATGCCTGGTCACCCAGACAGCTGGTGATGGGAACACCCTCCAGCGGCCCTTCGGCCATTTTACCGAAACCCTCGGGATCAGCCGAGGGAAGAATCTCAGGCAGACGGATCTTGTTTCGGTCAATATCAAAGAACTTCAAGAGGCGATCGTCGTATTGGAGGGTTTCGAGGTTCATGAACATCGTTCGTGAGGCATTGGTAACATCGGTAACCAGGCGCTTGTTCTGAGGACCACCGTTGAGGTTGTAGATGAGCCAGCTATCGACGGTTCCAAATGCAGCGCGACCATCATCATAGGCCGACTTGACATCGGGCAGATGGTCGAGCATCCATCGTAGCGTGACGGATGAGGGGTATGTGGAGAGGGGTAGACCACAAATGTTACGGAGTTCATCGGCGCCGGGCTTTTCCTTTAATTCCCGTACCAGGTTGACGGTACGAGTATCGGTCCACGTGATTGCGTTGTGCAGGGGCTCGCCGGTCTCCCAGTCCCAGACCAAGGCGGTTTCTCTTTGACTGGTGATGCCAATGGCTTCGATGTCGGATGTGGTGTAGCCGAGGGCAAGGAAGGATTTCATGGCCTCTTCGATACAGATATAAACCGACTCAACCAATTCGTAAGGGTCCTGTTCGTGCCATCTGCGGGGGTGCGGGGCACGTTAATATCGAGTCGGGGAGGGGGAATTGCAAGGGGGTCTGAACACCTACCCTGGATGTTCATGAATCTGCTGGAATTCAGTTTGGTATTTGGCGATAGGAACACCGGTGCAGTCGAAGATGATGAATCGTGTACTCGTTGTACCCTGGTCAATGGTACCAATGAATCGACTCTTCATTTCATCCTCGGGCTCATCCTGTAGCAACGAAACATCTCCATCGTCTCTCTGCTTTGGACGATAATTGAGATTCAGTTGCTCCCGTTGTTTTTCCTCCACATGCTGGTGCACATGTTGTTCGGGGAGCTCGAAATCCTGGGCGGGTTCGGAATCTCCATCAACGCTCTCAAAGTCCAAATCGAAAGGGTTCCGCATCTTCCAGAATGTGTGAAAAAGAAAAAAAGAGATATTAAGAGAGAGAGACCGATTTTACTGTCCAAGATTTAAAGAGGGGGGAATGACGGAGAGAACTACGAGGTGGCGGTGTTGGGATACGGGGACCAGCTCCCGCAGAAAAGTGGAGCGTGACGTATCAGAGAAGTGACCAAGGTATAAAAAGTAGGTGGTAGTCACTTTAGTCACTTCAATGTTCGGTATAAAATAGAAAAACGGTAAAAAGGTGAAAAGGTGAAAAAGTGAAATTGTTCGAATAGAGAGAGGTGTCGTAGTCGAGGTATGTATAGAGGATAAGAGAATAAGAGTATAGAGTATAAGGTAGAGTAGAAGAATCGGGAGAAAACAAGAAAACAAGAATCACAGAATTAGAACCAGGGCCCTCCTCTTTTATCCAAAGGGGTGGACTCTTAGGGAATAAGCCCACCTGGGCAAGGTGGGGGGGAAAAAGAAATGAGAAATCCGGTTCGGATTTTTTTCTGATCAGAAGACCTCGTCACCTCCCCCACTATTTGCTCTTTATAGGATTTTATAGGATTTATAGGATATATTATCTTATTATATTATATCTAGGTACGCTATTAAAGCTGTTTCTAGACTTGATATGAATGTTACCTTGGATATCTTCATACTATTAACACCTTTCTATAATGCTTCCTATATCCTATATATACCCATCCCTAATACCCTATTTATCCTTATATATAGACCATCTCCCACTCAACCCCATCTCTCCAAGCCTGGGCACTCCACAAGCCCCGTCGATCGTACACATGACACGGTCCATTTTTCCCCTGCGGTCCCTTTAGTCGTTCTAGAACCCCCCCTTTTTTTATTAGTCGACATTCTTTGCAGATTAGTTGGATTCCTATTCATGGAGAAAATCCCATGGAAGAATTATTGATTTATATAGCCTATAGGGGAAAGAAGAAGGGGGGGGGAAAGAAATAAGGAAAATGGGGATTCCCCATTCCTGGAGAACGGGCTCTAGTCGAGGCCAAGAACATTCGAGCACATCAACCCCTCCTCCGGGGAACTGCCTATGATCTTGACTCCCTACTTCCCGGGTCTCATTCTTATTGATCAAGATCCTTGTTGGCACATTGGCATTTATCCTAGAGAATAGTTAAATCCCTACTCCTCCCTACTTATATACCTACCTAGGTACAACATAATTATACATAAACCCCCGGATGACGTCTCCAGTACCAGGTTCATTCCTGGAGAACCGGTCTTATTAACCGGCTTAATTGCCCTATAAGAGGCCATTATCTCAAGGCGTGGAGAGGGTCTTGTCAAACCTGCCAGGGACACAGACGGAAAAAGGAACAAAAAATAAGCAAAAAGAAAAGAAAAGGCCGATCAAGGTGGATTCCAGCATGTTTCCTGTTATCGGGCGTTACTATGTGTACTCCGTACCTCGCATGCAGGTCTCGCTTGACCTTCCCTGGGAACCGTTTTCAAGCAATGAAATTCGATGCGACTTGCACAAAAGGAACAAAGTACCCTCTTTTTCTTCCCATAATATTCACTATTTCAGCTAGTTCCTTCCATAGTTAGATCTCTAGTCGATATTTTCGGCACCCCGTGACACCTCTGTGATCGACCCGCCCTTTATAATTCCCCCTTTGGATCAACTCCGATCTGCGGCAACCCGTGTGACCAAGATGCCGATTACCAATTGCGCCCCTTAACTCCGTAGCCACGGAGGTCTATGTATGGATATAGCTATATCTTAGGTACCTAATCTTGCAGCTCTAAATCAGATTTGATGCTAAGCGCGTGGCTTTTTTTTATCCGTGTTTCGCGCCAAAAAAAAGGAGGAAGAAAAAAAAAAGAAATTTAATGCGGGAGGCATACATCCTTGGATATACCCTTGTAACATCCGTAGCGCTTATATCTACTCCCCACTCAATACTCAATTGGTAAATTCTTTCACTCAAAAAAACATTGTTACTTGGACGAGAACACTTTTGGTGTCTCCAACTATTGACACCTCAATTAAACAAAGGAAAATTTAAGTGGCCGCCCTAGTGCGTTCTGCGTATATTCTACAGGAAATCACGGGTAATGCAAACATCGAGATTAGTCTCGGGGGGTTGACGCCGCCTTGTCAAAAGGCAAAATTTACTCGGAATCCTCGATCTCGCTGCGACGGCGAGCCTCAGCCTCCTCCTTCTCCTTCTTCTGCAGGAAGATCAGAGCGTTGATCTTGTCCTTGATGCTGTGCTCGGAGGTAACGGTCTGCTGGATCTGCTCACGGCCGATCAGGGTAGCCACGATGGAGGCACCGACGACGAAGGTCAGCACGAAACGGTACATGCCGTACCAGTGGGGAGCGCGGCCAGCGGCAGCAGCACGGGCATCGTTGTAGTACAGGAAGGTGAAAGCGAGGAACTGGCTGATCAGAGCGTACTCGACGGGGAACATCAGAGTAGGCCAGGCCACAGCGGGAGCGATCACGCCGGCGGCGTAGCGGCGGTAACCGAACTTGCCGCCGTAGCCAGCCCACTCAAGACCCCAGTGGATGGCACCGAGGAAAGAAAGGATCTAACCGTAAACGGCGATTAGCAAACCCGGTAACTGATTACTCAAAGAGACTAGACTCGGGACTACTCACAACGGCACCGTAGCCGATCTGGATGGGCTCGAGCATGTGCAGCATCAGCTCAGCACTCTGGCCGGAGAAGATCAGACCCTCACCGAGAGAGGCGGCACGGTTGATCTCGTAGGAGAGGAAGACGGTCTGCATAGAGGTGGCCAGGTAGGGGACGACACCAGCCATTCCGAGGTACATGGCCTCCTTGGGGACTCCGCTCAGGCTGAAAGTCTCCTTGATAACTTTCTATATTGGTGATGGGCAATTAGCATATGCAGAGCCTCACAAGCGAATGGAAATACGTACCGCCTCGGACTTCATACCCGCCATAACATCAATATCATCCTCATCGTGCTATCGTACCGGCAATTAGCCATTGAGTGCCTTTGCGCAATCACAAACCACGTGCCGTCTCTTACCTTGGCCGAAGAAGACGAGTAGCGCACAAGAGCGGTGGTAACAGGCTTGTGAGCGGCGAGCGCGAAGCTCGGCGAGGTGGAGGGACGGAGCAGAGTGCGGGCCGACGAGGTCATCTGGGCCTTGCAGATCTGGTTGCCCAGAGCGGAGCGAGCCACGGAGGCATTGGAGCTCGAGAAAGCGCGAAGCGCAGAGCGGGCAGCGGCGTTGCGGTACATGGCGGGGGAGTATACAGCTTTTCGTTGTCGTCGGGTTAGCAATTCGGAAGAGAAAAGCCTCGGGTATGGCCGGACAGCAGTGTCAACTCACCCAATTGGCCTTGAAAAAGCTGGACAGAAGTAGAAGAGTGGAGATTAAGGGTATACACCCGGAAAATGACTTGAGCACAAAGTCGACGGCGTGGGCTTTCCGGGAGGGAACAAATAAGAATATCCAGAAATGAAGTGACCGAGTGATGAGGTGTGGTCTGCTTTCGGGCGGACCGCAGCGACCCGAACTGCAAATTGTAGCTCGATGCAGGTATTTTGGCCTCAGGCTGCAATTATTGTTGCCTCAGGCCCTTGAACTTCAGTTTGGGGGCTGCTGCCCTAACCAAGTTGCCTACGTCACTCCTGGGGTAAACAACTGTGTACCAGTACAATACAGTATATTGCCATTGCCTCGTGCTTAATCGGCCTTGATAACGAAAACAACCAAAATACTTACCACTGGCCCCCAACTACTCACGTAGTGCCAAGTGTATTGTAGCGCGGGTACACTGTACATTTGAAATACTTTGGTGGTAGGCGGGAATGGTACCCGCCCTGGCGTATGAAGCTGTACCCCCGTTCGTACCGAGTACCTCCCATCATACAACTTGCGTAACAGATATCACCTCTCTTGATCCACGCAATCAGGGTCATTAACTTCAATGTTGGGCCTGAATACCCCAACACCATTCTGTCTCAATTTAGCGCTTGTGATTTCCTTACTCCCTTAATCGGACACCTAGTCATCTTAACCGTTTTCCGCTCTGCTTGGAGGGGAAAAGTTCCACCTCGGTATCGCGCGCTCCCATCCCGCTCAGTTGGATGGCTTGGATGTCCCCTATTACCCAGGGTTCTTGAAAGCAGCACTTATACTGCGTAAGAGCCCATTCAATGAAGAAGTTTCGCTCTTTACTTTCATTTGGATTGCCGCTGACTTGCCAACTGCTTTCAATTACAGACTATCATCAAACCTCAAGCCACCGACATCAGCCCTGGCCATAGAGCCCAACCACCAGGCCCGGTCAACGGCTGCACGCCGCCACGATGTTGGAGGGAGTGGTTGCTAACCTACTTAACCGGTTCCTGGGAATCTACGTCAAAAACTTCGATGCGACCCAGCTCAACATCGGAATCTGGTCAGGCGACGTCAAGCTACGGAATCTTGAACTGCGCCGCGAAGCGCTCGATCAGCTACGCCTCCCTCTCAACGTCGTCGAAGGCCACCTCGGAGAGCTTACACTATCCATCCCATGGTCAAATTTACGAGGCAAACCGGTGAAAGTCGACATTGAAGATGTCTTCCTGCTCGCGGCACCCAGAGAAGATGCGGATTACGATCCGGAGGAGGAAGAAAGGAGAGCGAATGTGCTGAAGATGGAACGAATTGAAAGCGCCGAGATTCTACGCGAGCGCAACGCGGAAGGCATGAGTCAAGAGGAACAGCGCCGGAACCAAAGCTTCACGCAGAGCATGATCACGGCCGTGGTGGACAACCTACAGATTTCCATCAAGAATGTGCATTTCCGCTACGAAGACTCTATTGCATCACCTGGGCATCCGTTTGCTGTCGGCGTGACACTCAAGGAATTGAGTGCCGTCAGCACAGACGGGGAATGGAACCCCACTTTCATTCAATCCGACTCCAGTGTCACACATAAACTGGCCGTCCTCGGTGCTCTCTCGGCTTATTGGAATACAGATGCCACTCTACTCGGAACAGGACGAGGATCTGATATCGGCGCAGAAGCCCAGGGAATCGGCCGTGCTGAGCTGATGGAAAAACTGAGAACTGCGATTGATGCCGACGAAGGAAACCAATTCATGTTGCGCCCCGTCAGTGGTCGTGCTGGGCTGGAGATGGACAAGTCAGGCACATATGATCGACCCGCAATCAAAGCACGGTTGCTCTTCGACGAGCTCGGGTTCGTTCTTGATGACAAACAATATCGCGACGCGTTGATGCTGGTGGATCTGTTCCACTATTTCATTCGCCATCAGGAATATAAGAAAATGCAGCCTAAGGCCTCACCAAAGGAAGATCCCCGGGCATGGATGAGGTTCGCAGGAGAAGCCGTTCTTAGCAAAATCCACGAACGCAACAGACGCTGGACCTGGGACTATATCAAGGAGCGCAGAGATGACCGCATCGCGTACATTGCCTTGTTCAAGAAAACGAAGAAGGAAGAAGCCCTCACGCCCGAAGAAACCAAGGAGATACAGAGATTGGAAGCAAAACTAAGTTATGAGGATATCCGATTCTGGCGCTCCCTTGCAAGGAACCAGCTACGAAAGGAAAATGTCGGGGTCAAAAAGCCCGCAGAACAACAATCATGGTCCGCTTGGCTCTGGGGCTCCAAGAAAGAGGAATCTGAGGAGACCGCCATGACCGAAGAACAGCGACAAGAGCTGTATAACGCTATCGACTGGGACGAAAAGAAAGCCATCGCAGAGAGTGTGGATGTGCCCCGGGAATGGGTTAAACTCCAGGTCAACTGGAGTCTTCGGGCTGGTAGCTTCACTCTCATCCAGGACCCTCACGGATCCGCCAATGAGGTCATGAAACTAGTGTTTGACAATTTCCGAGCTAAGGCACTTCAACGCCCTGATTCCTATCTCCTTGATCTTGACCTTGGAGGTCTGAAGATGTATGATGGCACCACTGCCGGGACTCTTTATCCCCAGATCGTCAAGGTCAAGGATTCTCCCCCTGAACCTAGCAAGGTTCAAGAGCTAGGCGAGGATGATGATGACCTTGCCTCCCAAACCAGCGCAGACGATCTTCAGGATGAGGATAGTTTGTTCCATCTGCAGCTGGAGAAGAACCCGCTCGAAAGCGATGCAGATACAGCGGTGAAGGTCAAGTTGAAGAGTATTGAGGTCATTTACAATCCTCGATTCCTCGTGGGAATTGTCCAGTTCTTTGAGCCACCCGAGCGACACATGGAGTCGATTGGTGCTCTCTTGGACACCGCAGGTGCCACTGTTGAAGGATTGCGGCAGCAAACCCGAGCCGGTCTTGAGTTTGCTTTGCAAGAGCACAAGAAGGTTGATGCGCAATTCGATATCCACGCGCCCTTGATTATTGTCCCAGAAAGTATCACACAACCAAGTTCACTTTGCTTGATTGTCGATGCCGGTCATGCCAGTGTCAACAGCGAGCTGGTCGATCGCCAAGCGATGCGAGATCTTCAGTCCAAGCAGAAACGACAGTACGAGGAGGAAGATTACAAGCAACTAGAGCATCTGCTGTACGATCGGTTCCTCATCAAACTGGACTCCACTCAGGTCCTCATCGGACCTGGCGTTGAAGCAACCAAAGCACAGCTCAACACCAATGTCGAGTCTAGGAATTTCCACATCATCGACCGGATCAATGTTGACTTTGCGCTGGAGATGTGTATCGTACCGAACGTAACACAGCTTACTCGAACACGCATCTCCGGTCATCTGCCAGAGCTTCACGCATCAATGTCAGACACCAAATACAAGGGGTTGATGAAATTGATTGATATTGCAATCCCGCAATTCGACGCGGAAAAGTCTGCCTCCGATCCAGCTGCCACAGCAGCAGCCAAGGAAGAAGCAGCCATAGCCACAAGAGCCAGATCAGCATCCTTCCAACCACCAGTCCAACGTGACCTTCCCGTTGTTGACGACGATGAGGATGACGTTGAAATGGACAGCGAACAGGCAAAGAAGAGTGTGGATACACCGGCCAATATCCATCGTCGAGACTTCGAATTCAAATTCACTGTTGGCCGTCTCCGTGGCTCACTCTTCCGTGCTGACCCCCATGACCCGCAACGAGATCAGTTGCTGGTTGAACTAGTTGCTGAAGGATTTGCGCTGGACTTCTACATGCGTCCCTATGACATGGTCGCCGAGGTCATTCTGAAGTCCTTGAGCGTGGATGATCACATTGAGGAGAATCCGGTCCCTGAATTCAAGAGAATCATATCTTCTAAAGGCTTCGATGCCGACGAAGACAAGGACCTGTTCCAGCTGAAGATGGTCCGGGTCAAACCCGAGTCCCCTGAGTTAGAGTCAACCTACGAAGGGGTTGCCATGAACCTTGATATATCAGTCTCGACTATCAATCTTGTCGTGACAAGGAAAACACTTCTCACGCTTCTGGACTTCATCCTCCTTACATTCACAAATCCTCAACAACCGACTGAACCCAACCCAGAAACAGACAAGGCCATTGAAGGAACAGCCACTGTGGAAGAACAGCCCGAGCAAGCTGGGAAGATTCGCATCAAGGCTAATCTCAAGAGTATTGCTCTCATTCTCAACAATGATGGAGTCCGCTTGGCTACCTTGAGTTTGAACACTGCCGACGTCGGTATTTTCCTCGTGGGCAAGTCAATGCTCATTCAGTCTCGGATAGGCAGTCTGACTTTGGTCGACGATGTCAACCTGGGTGCAGCCGAGGACTCTGATATCCGACGACTCCTGACCATAGAAGGAGATAATTTCGCGGACTTCAAGTACGAAACCTTCGACCCCGAGAGCGACACATACCCCGGCTATGATTCCGAGGTCTATCTACGGTCTGGTTCAATCAAGATCAATTTCCTGGAGGAGCCCTACCGGAAGATTATCAACTTCCTCGTCAAGTTTGGAAAGATGCAAGCCATCTTCAATGCAGCTCGCCAAGCCGCTGCCAACCAAGCCAACCAGCTTCAGGAAAATGCTTCACGTGTGCGGCTTGACATTATTGTGAAGACACCCATTGTAGTTTTCCCCCGTATTATGATGAATGATCGCCCTCGAGACACAATCACCGCTCATCTCGGTGAAATCTATGTCAAGAATGAATTTGTCCCTATGGATGAAGCAAAGGACAGCCCTGCTGTCAACGTCATCTCCACTGGTGTCCGCAATATTCGCCTTACCTCCAAATTCCATTTCGAAGATGGTACATCCGAGGAGCTGGAAATGATCCAGAAGGTGAACCTGGACTTTAGCATCTGCTATCTAGAGCATCAAGCAAACAACCCACGCCCAGACATGGAAATCGAGGGTTCTCTATCTCCCATTGGCCTTCGCATCTCCCAGAGCCAACTCAAGTTCTTGCTAGAGCTGTCAAAGTCGATACCGGGCGCGTTTGCCACAGATGCCGAACAGCAAGAGCTCGAGGCCATGGAGTCTTTGCCCTCGTCGGTGACTGAACCAACGAGGGAGGCTACCTCAAAGGCCGTCCAGGCACAAAATGGCCCGGGAGGAGCACCCGCTAATAGCGAAAACAAAGAAACTTGGGTACGACTTGATATGATCTTTAAGGTCGACAGTGTCGGTTTGGAGCTCATCCTAGCAAACGACGACCAGCCCGTCGGTAGCATAGAGGACTCCAGTTTGTCCAAGTTCTCTCTCAATGACACTCGAGTCAAGCTGCGCATGCTGACAGATGGTTCATTGGAGTCGGAGCTCCTCATTCATTCGTTCTCCATCCGCGATAGTCGCAAGCAAGACTCGAATAAGTTCAGAAACATCATGTCTTTGATCAACAACGATGTCCAGCAGCAGTTCATGGCTAGCATCTCCATGTCTGGAGGACCAGAGAAGCATCTCATTGCGATGCTGACTATTGACAGCCCTCGTATTATGTTTGCTTTGGATTACCTGTCTGCTTTGCAGTCATTCAGCCAGTCTGCATTTGCCTCCGAAGAACCAGTAGAGGCGGTGGAGGATGAGACCGAATCACCCGAGGACTCTGAATCAGGGTCCGATACTGGAAGCTCCGACAAGGCTATAACCGAGGCTTCTTCGGGCGATGCCACAGGAGCGGGCATGACCGTATCATTCCGGGTGAACCTTGTCGACGCTCAAGTGATCATGGTAGCCAACCCTGCCATTCCTCACTCCGAAGCTATCGTGCTTGGTACCAAGGAAGTTCTCATCTCCCATCAAAATGTGTCGACTCTACAGATTCAAAAAGTGGGCATGTTCCTTTGCCGCATGGATAAATTTGAGACATCTCGACTCCGGATTCTGGATGATTTCACACTTGAAATGTCCATTGATAGCCGAGCGCAGGATAAAGGTTCTGCTTTGACCTCCATTGAGGTGCACATTGAGCCTCTGGTGCTTCGCTTGTCTCTGCGTGATATCCTGATGGCAATCCAGATTGTCAACAAGGCATCTGAAATGAGGAATGGCCCGCAGATTGAGACCGGAGAGGTGAAGAAAATCACGGACACGAAAACAAACAGAGCGCGTTCTGCCAGCAAGACATCATCTACTATTGCTAAGAGAGCCCGTCGCCTGAGTCAAGGAGTTGGGAACCTGGATAAGTCAACTGCGCCACAAAGTTCAGTTGTCCTCAAACGTGAAGAGCTGTCTGCCAAGATTGACGGGGTTAGAGTTATTCTTATTGGTGACCTACACGATCTACCTTTGCTCGATTGGAGCGTTAAGAAATTCAATGTCGATGTGCGCGACTGGTCATCAACGCTGAATGCCGATACCAACTTCGAAACATTCTTGAATGTGTACAACTTCTCGAAGTCGGCCTGGGAGCCGTTGATTGAGCCCTGGCAGCTGGGATTCCACATGGCCAAGGAGATCAACCCGGATGTTTTCTCTTTCGATGTGTATTCGCACAAGACAATGGAGCTTACCGTAACATCCGCCACGATTGCGCTCGCATCCAAATCATTCCAGTTCCTCTCTACGGATCAGGATGTCCTCTCCAAGCCAAGAGGCGCCGATGCCCCATACAGAATCCGCAACTACACTGGATTTGACCTCAGAGTTTGGGCCGATGTCAGCGGAGGAGGGGAAGGTCCAGCGGCAAAACTTACTGATGGCGAAGAATCACCATGGCGATTTGAAGATTCCACCGCTGTCCGTGAAACGCTGACACCAGAAGGCCTCGGTGGAGTGGTTGGTGTCAAATTGGAAGGCAGTGGCTTCGATAGTATCAGTCGCATTCCTGTCGTGCGCGAGGGCGAGACCATCTACGCTCTGAAGCCGAAGCAAGAAAATGTTCTTCATCGGCTACTCGTGGAAGTCAAACTGGGGCCTGATAATGTCAAGTACATCACATTCCGTTCGCCGCTTCTTATCGAGAACAACACCCAAATTCCCGTGGAATTGGGCGTTTTCAGCCCCGGAGAAGGCCACCTGTTGAAGATAGAGAAGATTTTGCCTGGCGATGCACGACCAGCTCCCGTTGGATCAGCATATCTCCATTCTATCGTTGTTCGTCCCGATCAAGGCTTCGGATATGACTGGTCGCATGAGCGACTGTTCTGGAAGGATCTCATCAAGCGACCCACACGCACTGTCAAGTGCGTTAGCGAAAGTGGACAGCAGTCCCCTCCTTTCTATTTCCAGGTCAACGCAACGTTTGATAGCAAAGATTCGCTTACGGGCGTGTATCCCTACATGAGAGTCCGAATCTTCGCTCCCGTGGAGATTCAGAACCTGTTGCCCTACGATTTCAAGTACCGCATCTACGACAAGAACACTAAGAAGGATTGGACGAACTTCTTGAGGAAGGGCGGCGTCAGTCCGGTCCATGTTGTGGAGCTGTCCCACTTACTGTTGCTCAGCATTGATCTTCAAGATACGGTCTTCCGCCAGAGCGAGTTTGCTATCGTCAACGGCAATGCTCAAGACTACCGCAGAGAGCATACCTTGTCTCTTAAGGATGACCGGGGTCTTCAACTGAAGTTACAACTTCATTACTTCAACGTCCCCAACAGCGGTGGTGCTTTCAAGGTTTCTGTGTACAGCCCATACCTTATCTTGAACAAGACTGGCCTTCCTATGGACATTCAAAGCAAAGCATTCCTTCAGTCTGCGAGAAATGCTGCTGGTCAAGGACTCAGAGCCGATACGAGAGATGAGGGCCGTGCACTTCCGTACATGTACTCTTATGCCAATGAGGATCAACGAAACCGATCTATCCTGAAGGTCAGCGATTCTGCATGGAGCAAGCCGCAGAGTTTCGAGGCTATTGGCAGTACCTTTGAGGTCGTCTTCCCCGATCGCCAAGGCAGATCTGAGTTCCACTCCGGAGTGTCTGTTGCCGAAGGCGAAGGCAAGTATAAGCTGACCAAGGTGGTCACTCTGGCCCCACGTTTCATCCTAAAGAGCAAGCTCAACGAAGATATTCTCGTACGCGAGCCAGGATCATCCAACGTGCTGCAGGTCCAAAACGGGCAGTTGGTACCACTTCATTTCCTTCGTCAAGTACAAGAGAAGCAACTGTGTCTCTGCTTCCCGGGTGTCAACAACCAATGGTCTTCTCCGTTCAACATCGCAGATGTGGGAACTGTGCACGTTAAACTGGCCAAGGCGAATCAGCGGCAGAAGCTGATCAAGGTTGATATCATCTTGGAAGGAGCAACTCTTTTCTTGCACTTCAGCGTCGAGTCTCGCAATTGGCCTTTCTCCATGCGCAATGAAAGCGATATGGAATTCATTTTCTACCAAGCCAATCCCAACGTGGAAGATGATGATGAAGACGACCAGGCTAGCGGCTGGAGGCCGATCCGATACCGAATTCCCGCGCGAAGTATCATGCCGTATGCATGGGACTACCCGGCGACGAAGAACAAGTCGCTCGTGTTGACCTGTCAGGGCAAAGAGCGTCATATCAAACTTGCTGAGATAGGAAACCTGATCCCAATGCGGATTCCACCTTCGCAGCCTGGCGGATACCAGAAGATCATTGACATCAACATAGCTGCCGATGGTCCCACCCAGACTCTCGTGCTGTCCAATTTCAAGCCGTCGAAGAGTATGTACAAGCAACAAAGAGGACAATCCTCCCAGACCGGCATGAGCACTGGATTCGAGGTCAAGGAAATGAATTCGGATGTCAACTTCAAGGCCCAACTTCGCCTAGGTGGCATTGGAATCTCATTGATCAACCAGAACCTGAAGGAGCTGCTGTATCTCACATTCCGTGAGATTGAGATCAAGTTCAGGGAGTCGAGATTGTACCAGACTCTGAACACAACGATCAAGTGGATCCAGATCGATAACCAGCTCTACGGTGGTATTTTCCCCATCTTGCTTTACCCTAGTGTTGTTCCGAAGACTGGTAAGGAGATGGAAGCACACCCGATCTTCCATGCAATGGTTACACGGGTCAAGGACGACTCGTACGGTGTTCTCTATATCAAGTACGCGACCTTGCTATTGCAGCAAATGACGCTCGAACTGGATGAGGACTTCGTCTTTGCTATGCTTGACTTTGTCAAGATTCCAGGTGCTTCGTGGGCTGAGGAGCAAGAGGGTAAACTGTGCGATGAAGACCTCAACATTCCAGAGCCCCAGCAGGCAGACAATGGTCAGGATGTGTACTTCGAGCTCCTTCATCTTCAGCCCATGCAGATGGATATTTCTTTCATGCGTACCGAACGCGTCAACGTGGAAGATGCTATGCAGCCCTCCAACCCGTTGATGTTCTTTGTCAACGTCATGACAATGTCGATGGGTAATGTCAATGATGCACCTGTCCGACTCAATGCTCTGATGCTCGAAAATGCCCGTGTCTCTTTCCCTAGCCTGGTCGGCAATGTCCGTGCTCACTACACTCAAGAATTCCTCCGCCAGATCCATATCATTCTCGGTTCGGCCGACTTCTTGGGTAACCCTGTCGGTTTGTTCAACAACGTCAGCTCTGGTGTTGCCGCCATCTTCTATGAGCCATATCAGGGTCTGGTCATGACCGATCGTCCTCAGGAGCTGGGTATTGGTATCGCAAAGGGTGCCACAAGCTTCGTCAAGAAGTCCGTCTTCGGATTCTCGGACAGTATGGCCAAGCTCACGGGAAGTATGTCCAAGGGTCTCGCGGCAGCTACCCTTGATAAGGAGTTCCAAACCCAGCGCCGGATGTCCAAGGTGCGCAACCGCCCCAAGCATGCGCTGTATGGAATCACGGCTGGTGGCAATGCATTTGCAACTAGTCTAGCAAGCGGTATCGGTGGCTTGGCACGTCATCCACTGCAAGGTGCCGAGAAAGAAGGTATCCAAGGGTTCTTCAAGGGTGTTGGAAAGGGTGTGCTTGGATTGGCTACCAAGCCAGCAATCGGTGCATTCGATCTTGCCTCCAGTAAGTCGAACTATTTCTCTCCCTGGTAATCATAACTAACGATTTCCTACTAGATCTGGCAGAAGGTGTTCGCAACACCACTACCGTTTTCGATGCTGAAGGTCTCGATCGTGTTCGACTCACTCGCTTCATTGGCACCGACGGCATCGTGCGCCCGTACTCGCAGCGTGAAGCTCTCGGGCAGTTTTGGCTGAAGACCACGGACGACGGCAAATACTTCAATGAGGACTACATTGCCCACCTTGAGCTTCCTGGTCGAGACATGTTGGTCTTGTTGACGTACGCACGTATCATGCTAGTGCGCACAAAGAAGCTGTCTACTGAGTGGGATATCCGTCTCACGGATATTCAGACCATCTCCAAGGAGCGCACGGGAATGAGTATCACCCTCAAGGGTGGTGCCAATGGACCGTTCATTCCTGTCCAAGACGAAAGCTCACGGAACTGGCTGTATAGACAGATTGCTGTTGGTAAGTGGTCACCAGATCATGCTACATAGTGTCATATGCTAACGGATCCCCTTTTCCAGCGGTCAATGCTTTCAATGAGAAGTATAATGCCAGGGGATAAAGAGGAAGAGGCCCCTGGGTTCTTAATGATGTCATGAGATGGACTACTTTCATTTTTGGGACGGGGATTATCAAAATTCACAGAGCATATGAACGGTAAATTGCTCTCGGTTTCTCAGCTTGTTCCATTCACGTACATAATTTGCCTAATTTTGTCCTGGCCCATTTTGGTGGCCTTTCTACTGCTTCTCCTTTCCGTATACTGCGTCAGGCAGTCTAGTTTTTGTGCAATTCCATGATTCGTTTAATAGAGCTCAATCGGACAATTTTAGCTTCTAGAATGGACTTACCTTTGCAATGTATCTCTTCCTAATTCAAGAACCGGAACAATGGGCCATTGCTTAATTCGAATGATATCAAATGGCTTTAGATTCCTCTAAATCAGACATCAAAGCAAATCATATGTGCCTTCTACCTCAACGCCAGACAACTCCAAGCAAAAGAAACCTGAAATCTCAAGCCAACCATCTCAGACGGATACGGGTCAAGGAACAGCCCTCTCCGGCCCCATTTGTTGAGCCGTGTTCTTGATCGTATGAAGGAACATAGACGGGAAGCAATGTCTACCATAACGATCCTCAGATAGCTAGAACAGAGAAATCAGCAAATTGTTCCTAATCCCAAACCAGCAGGAAAAAAAAATGTACTCACCACTCTCCCACCTTCATGCTCCGCAGTCCTGTACCCCAGCCAACGTCTGTACAAATCCTCCGCGCTATGCGTCGTAAACATATACGAGAGCCGGTACATAATATGATCAAACCTATGATCAAAGTTCCAAATACTGACAGGAGCCCCATTAACATTCTCCGGCGGACCAGGGTTGTAGATACGCGCCAGTTCCTTCGGCGTCCACTGTCCATCCGCATAGATAGGATGAGGAACATACACAGCCTTGAGACCATGGAACAAAGCCCACGATGCACCCGTCATCTCCGACGCAAGACCAAGGCCCTTCGTCGCCTGCGCGTGGTGGATCAGATCGAGCAAACGCTTGGAATACCGGCCCATCGTGATGACCGCGGCTCGCCGCGGCGTGTCCGCCCCATTCCTGAAGTTCCAGATCTTGTCCGGGAATGTCCACTGCGTACCTTGTGGGTTGAAGATTGGCAGGAACGTTATGAAATCTGCTTCTTCGCCTACGCCCCAGGTGTAGTTGTCTTGCTCCGGGTATGGCACTGGCGGGTCTGGGCCCAGTGGTCTGATCCCGGTGCCGGATACTGGGCCCCAGATTGTGCGGTTGGATCGGTCAGATAGGCTTTCGTGTACCATTTGTGTGAATTCGCTCCAGTTGCCGTGTGCGCCGGGGGTGTAGAAGTAGGCGTTGCGTTCCCAGAGGTATTTGCGGGGTTGTTGGCGTGCGAATGAGACGGCGCGGTCTAGGAAGTGGTAGATGTGTCCTGTGTGTCGACCGTCCATTTCTAGTTGCCAATAGTAGTCGAAGTGGGGATACAGCTGGGAGAAGATTTGCAGAGGTTGGTGGTGTTGGAGTTGGGGACTGTGAGTGCTGTTAGTTAAGAGTGTCTTGAACATCAGTCGGTCAAGGGTTGATTCACCTGTGTTCCTCTATCTTGGGATACCAAGCTTCCAAGAGTTTGTTATTGAAGAAAAGAGCCATATTCCTGAATTCCTTGGGGATGAAATTCCGGAGCCGGTTGATGGTCTTGATATCAGAGAATATGGGCATCTCGTTTTCCTTGACATGACACAGGAGATAAATCTGATATTCTCCTCCAGTATGTAAGGAAAGTTCCATAATCAATGCCCGAAGGTATTCACTATGGTGAGGCTTCCAATTGAGCCCATGCCACGCCCGAATCAGCAAAGCCGAGCGAGGTTGGTACTGCTTCACACCTGTAGCACGCACAGGCGGCTCCCATGATTTGTGAGGATCCTGGGGAAGATCAAAAGCCAGTGGACTCTGACTTGAAGAGTTTATAGTCTCAGTCGACTCGTACCTGTCTGCGTTCCTTTCCAGGCAGAGGTTTTGCAACATGTGCCAATCAACATCGCACCACGGTACCGCGGGAGGACGCATGAAGCCCGGCACCTCGTCCTCGCCAACATCGTCATACCCATATGCCCCAAAGCGGGAGTACCGGTCGGTGCAAACGTTCCCGTCTAGATCCAATGCCTCGTATGATCCGAATCGCGGTGCTGGGAACCCGGCTTGTTGGCCCTTGTAGACTTGAACCATATCTTCCGCAGACCTGCGGTTGAGGTCACGGCCCCTAGGGCCAAGGCAGGGCTGGAACTTTCCATGAAACTTCTTCCTCCATTCTCGGCTGTTGTATGCCGGGTATGGATCGTAGATAAGTGGGACTGGATGCGAGGCGTCGGGAGACTCGGTACTAGTTAGGGTTAAGGTACCGCCCTCATAGAACCGCTTGTCTCTAATATAAGGATTATTTTTAGCATAATCTTGATATAAGTACACTCATAAGGTACTTAGAATAGGTACCGACCTCCGATCATGTGCTATGCCCAACGCATCTGGCGCAGGTGAGTCGTCGCCTGCTACCTTGTCCCACACACCAACGGTCCCATGATACTGACCAGGCCGAAGGACGGGACGATGTAACGCAGCATAGACAGTCTGGATAATATTTGTCTCCGGGTATCCAAAGAGATATGAGCTAGTCTGGAGAACAGTGAGCAGGCAGGTAAAGTACCCCAACCAGCGCAACCAGGTCCACCGGCGATCCCATATGGTGATAGAAGACCTAGTGTAAAATGAAGACTGCGTCGTATTTCTTGTGAGAAATTTCATAGCGAGCGACAGTTAAGTAACCGGGTGGACGGTGGCATTCTTTGGCTTTGAAAAGCCACCGGATGTGCGTGGTGTGCGTGATAAAGATCGAAAGAGAGGTGTAGGGGTGAGCAATCAGATAATATGGACAGACCAAGCGTATATGAGAAGAAGGCTGGATCTGTTTAACGGTAATATCTACGAGACTGGAGCATTTGATAGGGTTTAGGGGCCTACGATGTCATCACTACGCGGTGTTGACTGCATCTCCGACTAACATTTGGGTAATGACACTCTGGAATCCAACCTGATAGATATGACAGAAAATTGGCAGGAGTTGCACAAGCCGAAATAGTTATATGTTGGGTAGTGCCTGGAGTAATCTGCTATTCTACTGTGTGATTGTCATACCATGTAACACGCCGGATATACGAGTGCTTTGTTAATAGTATTAGATCTGGATTTTCTAGGATTTCCTATCCCGCAGCTGTGCTAAACGTACTTCTTTGAAAAAGAGTTCAGCATGGTAGCAGAAGTTCCACAATTTCCCATTTGAGGAGCAGATATCAGCCCTATTAGACAAGTATTGAATTCTATCAAAGGAACAATATATGGTACAGGTGTACCTATCACAGAATGAACATATCACTCACCTATTATGTACATTATTTTATGGTCCCGCGTAGTAGGGCAAATTCATGTAGCAGGAAGTCAACAGAAGCTGTGTAATAGGGATCGTACAATTAATCTGGAACTGAATTTTCTAGTCTCCCTCTCTCTGTGTGTGTTGCTTTACATTGCGATGCAATGTAACTCCAACGTAGCTCTACTGGTGTTGTCTATGACAGATTCGATGTTTTGATACTCGGTCCTGTATGTTGAAAGGGCAGTATGGAGGCAGCCGTTATCATCTTGCCTTTTCTCATTTGCTATTTTCTCTCCTTGCTCTTCCTGAAGTATTGCCATTGGTAGGGGCCTTCGATGGATCGACGCAGACAGTTACTCATCCTGCCACTATTCGTTTGGCGTGTGGCCTAAGCTCTATCGACCCATGCGGACGAGTCAGACAGACATGGTTTTTTATCGCAGCATGCAGTATTTTATTCCCTGATGCCTATTTACATATGGCTGTGGATCCATTCATCCTCCGCCAGCTCCTTAGCGGAGCTACGTTTGCCAGGTTCCCACTGCAGCATTTTGCGCATGAAACGCAAGAAAGCCTCTCTCTCCACACTCCCCTCGAGGGTAGTTTCCCTTTCCTCAAGCGGAATCTGATCGGTCAATAAATCAGGAGCGAGAAAATCACCTAGAATCACCAAGTCAGTTGGTTCAGATGCCAAAAGGGTTACTAGATATTGCAAAATAAGAAACTTGCTTGCCTTCGCTTGAAAAGAACCTGTCTCTAAGCTCCCCTTGGGTAAGAAGGCTGAAAGGCGGAGGACCAAGAAGATTGATCATCTCGGCCAGATGTGCTCGACTCCGATACCTCTCAGATTCGGGGTCTAAACCTGTGAACAAGGAACCGCCCTCGTACAAGTCCCAAATCTAAGACACAGCTGTCAGCCATTTCGAATCACAATCATGCCGTTTATCTTACCATGCATCCCACATTTCATATATCTGCACTATATGTCCAAGGAATCCCCAGGATCACTTCCGGTGCTCGATAGATCATGGGTTGAACAAATACCGAGTGATACTGACCGACCATGGCCGAACCAAAATCGCAAAGAACTGGGGCACCGGGTCGCTTGGGTACTTTGAGTTCCTGTGACGTGTAGATTATTCTCCCGTCTTTGTCTACCTCCTTCCTCGGCACAGGGTGTTGAAGTTCAGACTCCTCGAAGTCAGTGAAGACTGAATCATCCCTGATGCCGAACATGATATTATCGGCCTTGATATCTGGTTGAAAGATAATAAGCGAATGAAAGTAGGCGAGACATGGTCTATCAACCAGTGTGTGCAATCTGACACTCTGTATGAAGATAATCCAATGCTAAAAAGAGACGATGAAGGACGACTGCGATGACTGGCGATGGTAGCCGCTCTACTGGGTTGCGGCGTAAGAAAGCCAAAACACACTCCCATAACGGGGGGTGCACAAGGCATCAATGCTTGTCTTGAGGCCCGTCGATGTAGAATGTATCAAGTAACGTTCTTATAACGTTGCGACCAGGATGGGCGGTTGGGGATTGCTCCATACGTCTGTACATATTAACCTCGTTATCCACATGCTGGCCCATGGATGCAGCCTGGACGAATATTTTGAGCATGACATAACGTCGTTCACTATGATGAAGTGTATAAGTATCTCCAATTAGCCATCCTTGAAGATCATGAGGAATCTCACTTCATGTCTCGCGCAAGCCACGCAGTTGATGTAGATCCAAATCCCAATTTGCCGATGACTTGGTATCGCTCCTTGATGACTTCTCCTATTCGAGTTGGATAATACTGCGAGGCAGTATAATATGGGAGAGTCTCCTCTTCAATCTTTTGCCTCTCGGGTATCCGAACGAAGTTCGGGTTGGAGAAGTCAAGAGGATTCCATCTCCGTCCTAGCTGGGGCAAAGATCGCAGAAGCGACGAGAACATGTTACAACTCTGTCGCGGCAAATTGTAAACGGAAGAAATAGCGAAATAAATCTGAATATGTGTAGACTTGAGCGTCTTACAGATGTTTTGGTCGTGAAGAGACGCCAGGGGTGATGTAGAATATCACCAAGTCAGGTGATTGTGCCCCTGGAAGAGTCGAAATTTCGCAACGGCCCATGTAAGCAAAAAATCTGGGAGTGGAAGAACGGTGCCTCGTTCTGGCAAGCCAGAGTCACTAAAGGGACAAGACGGGATGTGACCGGGTGCCACACCCTACCAGAAGAGCTCATGCTTTAGGGAGACCGAGGAATATATACGAACGGTCATTAATCACATTGTTATTTTATTAGGACTTGTCTAATCAGAGAGCCAATGAGATCCCCCCTGCCAATTCAATGAAACTGAAGAATGCGAAATACCTAAGTTCCATCTACGCAAAGTAGCTCTTCCATAGAACACCCGATAAATCTTCTAGCTGATCCGGTGTGAAAGCCTGTAGTAATAATTGTTAGCCGCTTGCTTCGAAAGAGAATTGAGGATAAAAGAAAGCACGAACCTTTGCATCAATGTGCCAAGTATCTTGTCTAGTCTTCTTGAACTCGCTGATGATCGACTTCACGCTCGAACCAACGATGCCAGGATCATTAGCAGCGCGGATACTGAGCGAAGTCAATGCCTCGGGCATCCATTGAGGAGGAGGACTGTTGTAAGGGAAGGCCTGGATCAAAGCGCCAAGACCCAGCACAGCACCGTGGCGAACAATAATCAAGCGGTTGTGCTCGGGAGTGGGGGTTCCAGCGCCGGATGAGACAGCAGAGGAGGCAATTCCTGAACGGAAGTTCTTCGGTTTCTTAGGGAGAGGGTTGTCGATCAGAACCTTCGTGAAGCGTTCATGGAAGCGGCTGACCATCTTTTCCCGCAGGAAGACAGGCGAGCATCGGACCATACCGGATAGCGTGGCCGAGGCGCCAGCGCGGACTTCGTGCTGGGGGTCTTCCAGCATGGAGGCGATACACTCGAAGAGCTTGTCGCGGTCTGCGGGGTCGAGCAGGAACAGGCGGCGGAAGTAGATGATTTGGATGTTGATCATGATACGCAGGCGCTGGTGCCATGATGGGGATGTCTGTCCGATGCGGATGAGAGATTGGATGAATTCGGAGTTTCTCTCGGCTGGGTAGGGGATGTTGGGGAGGTGACGGAAGACGTGGTATGCGAGGGACTGAAGCTCCGGGTCTTCCTTCACATCCATCATGTGCAGGAGCTGCGCGGTGAAGACATCAGGGAAGAATGAGACAAGCTGGGTACACTCGTGAGAAGACAAAGTCGAGTCCAGCCAAAGGAGAACAGTCTTGCTACCCGAGGTGTAGGATGAGGGTGTCTGTTGGCCAGGAGTTCTGGCCTTCCGCCATTCCTCGATTCGACTGAAAATTCCATGGATCACCTTTGTAAATTCTTCGGTAGGCGGATACGGATATGCGCCAACCGAAGAGGATGATTTCTGGGCCTCGAGAAGATGCTGAACATCAGGGTAGGACTCATGGTACCTCGTGCGATAAATAGTTGCAAGAGTCTGACCCATTGCTTCGCGAACGCCCTTGTATGGGTGGTCCAAATGTGCGAGGAAATCTTCCACAATGGGTTTCTCAAGCTGGTAATGCCAACCAGAATCAATGATACATTGATGCAGGAGGTTGATCTTGGAACTTTCCTTGAATGCTGCGTTGGTCGACATGTCCAGACGGAAGCTGGATAGCCAATCGACCAGCGGCCAAGCGCGGCGGGGATCACGGCATTGAAGGATCATGTGAAGGAATGTTGTCCAGTAGCCAGAGTTCTCCGGAGTGAGGCCGTCGGTGAAGATCTTTCGTACAATAGGGAATGCATACTCCCAGACCATGGTCCGCTTCTCCACGCCTGTATCTGTCACAGAGGAGATCAAAGCTCCGAGAATTTCAGCCGTGGCACGATGTTGGTGCTTATCACTGCCGTCTTCAAAGACTTCCTTGATCTCTTCTTGGATTTCCTCAAAAGTAACGGCTGTAAGCCCATCCCGGATCATCAGCTCGAATGCGTAGAGAAGCATCATGGCACAGGACATGCGGAACTTGTCGGCAGATGGGTCCCGGGGCTCTTGCTTCAAGTACATGAAGAACTTGGAGAACCACTGGCGAGTGAACAACTTGCCCATCTTGGTGCGAACCTTCCATTCAACATCGTCATACTCGATGTCCCGTGCTACATTGGACTTGTAAGCTGGCATAGTCTTGCCCCACACGAGCCAGCCAGGGAAGTCGTGATCAACATAGTACTCTGCCTCAGGCTTCGCAAAGCTAGAAAGGTATTCTTGGGTGTATTCTTTATCATAGGGTTTGGTTGCAACCTTGATCTTTGACGGGAATCGCTGATGACCAAGAATGTAGTTTTTGTATTCGTGAGTGCAGATGGCCCGCACATCGATCATAGTGAACAGCGCGATGAGAGCCTGGGAGTACATGCCTCGCAAGCCAGGGTGGTCGTCAATAGACCCGAGTGTCATCAGTTCAATCAAGTTGTCGCTGGCGATGTAGTCAAAGCGGAGACCCATAGTGATGACGATGGTCGCAGCACGACTGGCAATCTTCCAGTGGGATACTCGCGCCAGGTTGACCAGCTCTTCGGCCAGGTCGGCTTTCTTTTGCTCGATAGCAACGCGCTTGCTGTTGACCACTGCGCGTTTTTTTTCTATCTGGTCAGTGACATCTTCAGTAGGAGCAATTGCCTCCACAATTTCTTGATCTAGGATAGCCATTCGCTCCATTGCGCGGCCGTAATCCATGACCTGGAAGACTGCGGTGGAGCAAATTTTCTGGACGGAAGGCTTATCAACGGCGCTGGCATCTATAAAGGTCCTGACCACGGCAGGCGCATACTTCCAGTGCCGCCCGACGGTTTTGGCTACACTGCTCAGAAGCAGCGAGTAGAGTGCTCCCTTGATGCGTGCATGATCATTTTCCTTGACACCCCTTTGCAAAGCCGTGAGTAGAGGGGGAATAACGAGTAGCCTACCGCCATAGACCGCCTTGAGTGCCGATTCGCCTGCGTTTTGAGCATTACGGCGCGTTTCCGTGTAGAGCGAGACACAGGATTCGGCAATATCAAGAAGAAGAATTTCATCAAGCTTAGACCGAGGACGGGGAGAAGCGTTGTGCCGTAGGCGTTGGAGATGATAGACGTTGGCCCTGCGAACAAGCAGAGCTCTAGGGTAATCTTTTCGGATACCACTCATCTTATACGGATGAATGTCCGCGGCCAAGAGGCGAGTCACTCGGTCGAGTACATGAGCGGACCTTTCCATGCCCACATCAACAAACCACGACCTAAAGGCAGAGTATAAAGCCCCAAAGCAAGGGACATCATCCTCTTGCTTATCGCTCAAGAACCGGTGTACATCATGCAGGACCCAGCCAGTTCGCTCACGGAGTTTATGGATGGTAGTGTATAGCGGGTCTCCCTCCTTGAGGGCATACCCAGTGGGGTAGGTAAAAGCCTGTCTGATTATAGCATCATCAGAGCTGTCCAGGACAGTATCGGTATCTTCATCAACACTATTCGAAACGCCCGAATCATCCTTCATATCGACATCCTCGGAGGTGCCATTTGAGGGTCCTTGTGTTGTGGTTGATGCCGCTTTGGGATCAAACAGAACTGAAACTCCAGACAACACGAGCCGCAGGAGCACGAGGTTCCTAGTAACCTCATCTGACCAGTCCTTGCCGCTTCCATCACGTTTGACAGTTGATGTTTCATGAGTCAGCGCAGATAGCGACTTCAAAGCCGTCTCTGTCTGGATTTTGAAGACGTCGACGGCAAACTCAATTTCCTGACGGGTCGGCACATGCCAATTGATGTTGAGATTGTTCACATCCGCTTTGTAACTCCAGAGCTTCGGCTCGATACCGTTCGCTTTGACAGAAGGTTCGTAGAGTGAGAAATCATTAGTGTATGTCCCAGTCAGGTTGAGCAAAAGGTGGTGGATAAAGTTGGAAATATGAACTGTAGGAATGCCACGGCAGTTCTGTTGCATGTAGACTGCAATGTCAAACAGTTCCTGGCGGTGACCAATGACGGCGCTGCCGACATGCACCACACACATGCTCAGCATACTGACATTCCAGACCAGAGCTCGATCACGAGGCAAAACATCGGTTCCTGTGGTTCGGGTTGATCCGGCACCATTATCTTCAATCTCCGTGCGGATAGCTGAAGTCAAGACAGGGATGAAACGCTTGAGGGCCTTCTCGGGGTTAACCTTGCATAGGGCGTTGCAAATGAAAGCCATTGCATCACGAGCCTGGTGAATGACATGGTTGGACACGAAATCCACAATCTTCCCCAAAGCTATATCGTAATACTCCGGGGACAAGGAAGCGAGCAAAGGCATGAACGTAGCAGGAAGGGTATTCACGATATTCTCTTCGGGTGAACCGTTTCGAACCCTGGAGACGTCTGGCAAATTTTCCAAGAGTGTGAACACACGGCCAAGGAAAGCTATCGTGAAGTCTCCGAAACCACATGTCGAAGAGCGCAAGATCAATTCCTCGGTCTCATCATCCAACTCGGTATCATAACCCAGCTGTACCTCGGAACCCTGCTCTTCCATCCTTTCCATTTCACCTGAGATCCATTGCATGGCAAGCATGTTGGAGTTGATGTCATCTCGCCCTTTGGTCAAGTCGACCATCGGAATATTGTAACAGGCCGATTGGATGAATGACAGAGCATGGAGCGATTTTTCAAGATCATTCGCGTCAATTCCGGGCAGCGTCAGACCCAACAAAGTTGTCATATGACAGCGATAACCTTTGGTGCGCGAAATGACACGAGACAGCGATGTCATAGCCCGAAGCGAGGATGCAGTCCGGTGCACCTCAACCAGACCTTGCAGTGAAGGGTATATTCTCTGCAAAGCCCCGGGTAGAATGAGATGCGGTTCCAAGTAGGCCAGGCCTTGCAAGGTCGACAGGGAGAAGGTCATCGCAGTGCTGCTCTTAGCATATATGCCCATGAAGATTACGTCACGGATGCACAAGACGAATCGCCGCTTCAGAGGCTCATTCAATCGTCGCTCAGGGGGAACGTCCATCTCACCGGTTTGTTCGCGATTCCAACGCATGACGAAGAAATCAGTCAGGTAATAAACCAGCTGTGACAGGGTCTTGGTCCAATGGCCTGAGTTTGAAGGATGGAAGAACGTTTCAACAGCTTGGATAAGACCTTCGAGCTGTGAGAGAATTGAAACTTCGGCATCCACACAAGCAGGGGAGAGCGACATCACAATCCACCGGGCAATGTGATGAGCAACCGGGTGCTTCCGCCCATCGCGATCAAGCATAATACCTAGACCAGACGAGATATCCACCAGGGCACTGTACGGAGAAGTGGATTGCCCGACTGGGATTTCCAGCAACCTCAGTACCGCTGTGAAAATGAGAGCAGACTGCTCCTTTGTGAAGATACCATGCTCGGAGAATGGAATGTGAGCGGCTGGCAGAGAATCTCGGGCCAATCGGGAGAAATAATCCAGATATGTGGTGTCAAATGTTTTTGACCGACCGACCAATGACCACAAATGGAAATGGGTAGGCAGGTGGCTCTGCGGTAGGAGATCGGCTCGCGATTCAGGAGCCGGGGAAGTCGGAAGCAGCAAATTAATGAGCCCGGCGACAACGAAGGCACCTTCTGAGAATGATGTGGTATAATGAGGCAAGAACTCTTCAAGCATAGCGGGAAGATCACACGGGTCAATGTATAATTGAGCGAATGCACAAAGCTTGGTCAAGGTCTTGACATTCCGCTTCAGGTTGGTCGAGTGAACAAGGCCGGACTCGGTGGGGAGGACAAAAGCCTTGAGCTCCTTGTATAAAGGCCTCCAATCTAAGACGAGGTCTTTGACTGGTTTTAGATAGTGCTTGCGCCTAAATCATGGGTTAGCAGCCACCCTACTCCCGCAACCAACACTGATAACCCAACTCACTTGGTGAGAAGCATGAACATGCTCGAAAATCGCTCGGCGACCGACGGGTCAATCCCAGGAGCAAGTGCAAGCTCAAAATACAATTTTACAAGGCTGATGCGCTGCGCCCGGGTCGGGTCGAACTTGAGCGATAGCCATCCACGTAGCTCGCGTGTCCAGTGCACGGCTCCGGGATTGAAGTCGCCGGCCTCCACTGCAATATAGAGCTGATTCAAGATCTCCCGCAAATTTTGATTCCGCTCAGTCTCATCCTCAAGCTGGTATGGAAGATATTTGAAGTATGGATAGGTACGGGGCCGCACACGGGCTATCGGTTCGCCTTCGCTATTCACAGCGACTGGCTCACCACCGGGCGAGGTTGCCCGGGAGAGATCTTGTGCATGATGGAAATTGTCGGATGTGAGGATCGCCTTAGGGCCGGAGGCTTCCATCGTCGGATGGGAGGTAATGGTCGACACGAGGTGGAGATGAGGTGAGGGAGGAGTAGCCTTTGCCGTCGGGTGAGCTCTGGCAGCAATACGTCAGCAACGCCGATGTTTCACGAGAATAACTTATTTTCCGCGCAGTATCAAGCAGACAACAAGTTTGGAAGGAAATCATACTTTTAATGAAACTCTGAAGCTCCCACTCCAAAAAGCGCGGGATTTGGAACCGGAGATTGTATTTCACACGGCTGTGTTCGCATGGAGTCTTTTTTTTTCTCGGCAGGCGAGGGGGGAATATGACGGGCTCGTGTTCGTTGTGATAATTGAGCAGCTCAGGATTACAGCCTCCGTTTCTTCTTTTCTTCTTGAAATGCCTAGTTGTTGAAGGTCAAGAGGTCAAAGGGGAGAGAGACGAGGTTGTGATGACATAATTATACGTAACGAAGCTTGGCCCTGCAGAGTGACC
Source organism: Penicillium mononematosum (assembly GCF_028829835.1). Taxonomy (NCBI): domain Eukaryota; kingdom Fungi; phylum Ascomycota; class Eurotiomycetes; order Eurotiales; family Aspergillaceae; genus Penicillium; species Penicillium mononematosum. The sequence continues at coordinate 6,480,064 of NW_026643272.1, read as the reverse complement.
CGCGTGGAGAGATGCACACTAAAGATGTAAAGTGCTGTTGGCACAGTGGTTTCACTTTTGCTTTTGATAGCCCTTTGAGAAAGATCTATGAGTTACTGTTTCTTTCTCTCTCTTCTTTTCTAATTTATAATAGTTCAGTAGTTCACTTAGTGGGCGACTGCGCCTTTTACCCCAATTTAGGGCAGACAGCCACCTTACGCAAGCATATCGCCCAACCAACAATTCGGGATGCCTGCATTTTTGGCCATTCACAGCAGTCTAGGCCATGTCTTATAACTTAAATCACATATCAATGTACACAGCAGATGACTCAAACCAATATGGAGCCGGGTCATCGCTACTCGTAATTCTCTTTCATGCTGGAGGCAGGAAAGAACCGAAAAGAACACCCTGGATCAACGCATAGGCCACCATGCTATAGACAGCGGCCACAAGAGTCCGGCTTTGCTTGGGTGAGCTTGAACTGAGATCTACAGCACTGGTAACCAGATACCAGTACCACAAGGGATACCCCGATGAGATGCGGTTGATGATCTGAACATGGTAGCTGGTGAATGCCATGACAGCCAGCAGACCCTGGGGAACCGCCAGCCGAGCGAGCATTGACCCCGGGCTTGTTGAGGAGGAAGAGGGACTTTGTAATGCCCACAGGCTGGATCGGCATAGAACGGCCAACATGGGGGCCGCCAACAAGAAAAGAGGTATATTGGAAACTGTCCAGTATCGCAAGAATCCAACATCCCTATTGCAGTCAGTAAGAGTGAGGACAGTGGTATTCGGATGTGAATTACTGCTTACCAGTAATGATTTTGAACCCAGCCGTAGATGCTAGGCAAAGTCCACTCACACCATGGCCGAAGATCGCCCTCAGACATGCAGTACATACGATAGGCCAGGATTTGAGGAATGACTATCCCAGATCCGACAATACAGCCACCAACAATGATCACTGCAAGACGAACAGTGGTGTGCAATGTAGGACCTTTAGTCAGGATCTTCCAAGCCAAAACTGCCGCATCATAGGCAAATAGGAACCCGCTGAGAATTCCATTACTGCGGACCATGGTGGCGGCCGCGAACAGTACCGCGGAAGTGAGAACCCGAATATCTCGCAGGCGTGTTGCCCCATTGCGCTCGGCGATGAGAGAGGATGAATAGAGGTAGAATCCAGTAATGTTCAAAAAAGAGACTATCGACTCTCCATAGGGCGCGGATAGGAAAGCACCTGCTGGTGAAATGATGTGAAGAGCTGCAGATAGGAAGCAAATGAGATGTTGGGTGGCAGTCGCGTGACCAAAGATATTGGCCGACAGACGATAAAGCGCCAATACAGACAAATAATGGGCAACGTGGGAGAGAACCACTCCCACCATTGCAGTGCTGACGGGTCCAGCATCTCCTCCAGATAGACGAATACCTATTCACATTATTAGTCTGTGTGGGATGGATAGAATAATAAAGGGAATTATGTACCGGAAACAAAAATAGATAGAAGCTTAGTGTAGCCCCAGCCAAAGGCCCATTCTTGCTCAAACAGATATCCCTTTTCGGCAATATCCAGGTAGTAGATACTGTCCCATCTGGCAAATTTAAGGGGCCCCGAGAGAGACTCAGATTGGGCAACCGTTGATGGGTCGGCAGCATATGAGATCAAGGAGGTGGAGGTATCATAGCCTGATCCTGGACAGGCGGCGACGACGATATACAACAAGACCTTCCATGACCAAAATGCTAGTGTCAAGCTTCGAATTGGGTTGTCCAACCGCAATAGTTTGGCAAACAATGGCGGTGGCCTTGTGGTGGGTTGAACAGAAGCCATGACAAGTTTCCAGTGACTTCAGCCACTAACCTTGGAGGGTGGACTTGAATAATCCTCAGGAATTTCCCAATGCGGACACGTAACGGGATCGGGTCTAGATGTCGGGATGCTTACCTCGCGCTTTGTTGGTCTCCCGGTCAGCCGAGGTAACGTAACTTTCCCAGGAGGTGAAACCTGAAAAGGTTCGCATAAGTTGGCATTATTAGTCATCCGATCATTCCCCGGGGCCGTTGATCAACCTTCCAAGGTTGGAACATTTAAACCTTGGAAATCGGCTTCTGAAAGTCTACTACGAACTACCTAGGTAGGTAGGTACCTCTTAGGTACATACTACATACTTTTGTAGTAGAGTGGCAATTGTAGGGGAGATTCCACAGTAGAAGAGAAAATTAACAAATTCCAGGAACAGACCTTACGCTACTAAGTTACTCCATATATCGTATAATAATTTATAATTGCCAAGGATTTCCATTACAACATACCTATGTATTCCCAAGGCTTTGGTCAAGTGAGCTCTGTCTAAGGTCGGACAGGGATATTAGCCTGCCTTCCTTGCCAAGCCCCATCTTATTGGAGCATGGGCAAATTGCCCAAGGTTTGTTACCTCATGAGCCCGTATACTCGTGTAAGAGTATCCATATATTCTAGGCATGGTGGGACTATTGTCACGTTCAAAATTTGAATTTTTCATTTGGATAACCTGAGGGATTTATATATACAACATACTAATATTATTGGAGTCAGACCAATTGAAGTCCCGGAGAGTTTAATGAACTAACATCTGTACTCCATAGCGGCATTCGGAATCCAAAAAAGGACGATGAATGATCGCCGCGGAATCCGGATCTGTCGGAGACCGTATAATCACCGATCCCGCTGACAAGCATAAGCCGAACTTTGCATTAAGCCATGCATTAAGACACTATTAATATTATATTATTCAACATAATAAGCACATTAAGCACATTAAGCACATTAAACAAATCAAACAAATTAAAATACACACTTTTGTCAATTTGTGCAACTGAATCGGTTCCACTATGACTTGATGATTACTATTTGGTCTTTTTCAATTTTTCCTTTTTTCTTTTTTTTTTTAAATTTACATAGCTCTATAAGGCTGACCGCCCCATTTATATTAAGATCCTTTATTGCTCTTGCAGTTTTATCCCTTCCACTCTTTAAACCTTTTACTTTTACCCCTTGCATCTATTTCTTTCTTACCACATATTGCAAGTTACAATCTTGACTTGCATGGCCATTTTGTTCTTTCTGCAGTGATTAGACCCTTTCCCACACATAGCTCCAGGCTGAGCCCCCCCCCCGCAGCTGACGGCATTTGAATACGGGCTATTCATGACTAGTACATCGGGGGTGAAATTCCACAAAGTTTCCCACAAAGATTTGGCTCTTTAATACCAATGTGGCTCCGCTAGGGCTCAAGAATGCTGTTGAATCTTGGCCTTACAGCGGATGCCGCAGCAGCCCACGCAAATGAACCTAGTAACCAACCAGACACTCAGCTTTCTACGTGTGCTACCTACTCGCCTACCTTCTTACTGTCTGCTCTGCCATTGTTGAACTCCTTCTGCAGTCCGCCCCGGCTTCCTGATGGTTCTACTGATTGTCCGGGGCTTGTATCCGCTATGGTGATGAGTCCGATTGAGTCGGCCTCGAGTTCCGGTGAAGCCTCCAATGAATCGTCTGCTGTTGTCGCCAGGCCCCGAGTTTCCCGTTCAGCCACAGGTCGGAAGTCTCGACCCAAGACGTCATACCAATTCGCCCATCCCGCCGCTCATGCTCGCCACAAGCGGTTGAGGTTTCGTCCTAAGCTCCTCCTGCAGCTACAACAGGTGTCACAAGCCCCTCGGCCGCTACCGGTTGTGGATGTCCTGCCATCGACGTCTTACCTGCCATTAATAGCCCGCAAGTTCCCGGCCATCTATCGGACCAGAAACGGATTGGGTCCGTATGACCTGATCGTGGTGTTGAGCGAACAATACGACCGGACGGTGGGCAGCATTCCTGAAAAACGTGTCAGCTCGGAGGATGAGGACGAAGATCATCGCGAGGTAGTTGCCACAATCTGTCAAAAGTATCAAGAAGATGCTCGACTGAAAGGGAAAGCGGAGATATGTCTGAATTTCGGGCCTGTCTGGGAGGCTTCGCCTCTCCCAAGCGGGTCTTACGAGTTTGTCGCCCAGACAGAGAGCGGTGTGCAGATCATGCGGTGGGCTTTGCGTGGTGGGAGGAATCGCCGGATGACGACGCCAGGGACACAATCGCGCGAGGACGGCAAACGCTTCACTTTCAGCGTCATCGATCCTACCACTCGCCGACATCCCGTTCTCGCGTCCATGACTCGAAATCAGTTAGAAGTCAACGACGAATACTCCGCGGCTGTTCGGTCCGGCACCGGTCCCACGACTCCAAGCTCAGGAATGTCGGTCGTGAGTGATGCCTCGGATGCAGACACTCCCCTCGATGGAGGCTCAGTCACTCTTGATGATGGACTGCGAACTTTGATTGTCATCACCGGCATCTGGGTCGCCTTCCGTGAGGGATGGTCAGACAACTTCCGCTACGGCGATGCGGTCTCTTCATCCAGTGCAAAGTCGAGTATGTCTCCAACTTCCGTGAAGTTTACATCTCCGACGACCGCCAAGAATGAAACCGACTCTTTCCCGGATAACGATGAAGACGGCAAACGCTGCTTGTCGGTTTCCAATATCCGCCGTTCCACCACCCCAGCCCCCGTGGATGGAACCAAATCCACTAGTTTGTCCAAACGCTCCAACTCCACTGGTGCTGCATTCATGGATCGAGCGAAACGAAGATCCGCTTCTGGGCTTAGCACTCGCCTGAACCGACACAGTATGTTCACTGCCTTGGGCGAGAACGGCCGAGATATCGTTGTCTCTCGTCCTCCTTCTCCTCACCAACAATCTGCTGAGGTGGAAGATTCATATCGAGCTGGTCATCCTAAAGCGAAGTCTCCTGCAAAAGCCCAGCCGGAAACAGAAAATGTTGGATCAGATACGATGGCAGGTCGAGACCCTGCGTCAAATTCCCGCATCAAACAGCATGGTAGCACCCACAAGAAGAAACCGGATGCTCCAGCCCCCGAAACTGTCGACTCAACTTCCAACAAGGGCAAGGTTCGCCGCCGTCTCAGCACCTTCTTTGGCATTTTTCACCGAAAACACGATACTCATTGACCTTTCAATTCTCCATCACCATGTATATTCCTGCATCATGTTTGTGGCTAGTCCACACATAGGCATCATCACAGCACCACGTTCGAGTCTCATCGCATCTGGCATAAGTTGGGCGTTTATACGTTGCAGTACGATTCGTCAGGTACGAATCCTTGGCCGGTTTCCTTTTTCTTCTACTCTCCTCTCCGTCTCATCCCAACTAGCATCTTGCATCCTTTGCATATGCGCATTTTTCCACACTTCTCTTTTCATGTCTACTCTTTCTCGCCATATCTTCATCTTCATGTCCTGGGGGCTCAAACTCAATATGTATGCTTGTATCTCACTCGTGTACATTGCTATCCATCTATCCATCTATCCATCACGCTACATATGAATAAATACCCCACCACTGACAGTCAATTCCACAAAACTTTCATTTTATCAAGTCTCCCAAGTATAGGTTCAAATATCTGGCTTATCTCATCAAGGAATAAATATAAGAGCAATATGGATCTCCATTCAAAGTTCAATTTGCACGGTATTCACGATATTCACGGCCTTTATAAAGCTGCATATGTACGTAGGCACCCCTCTCAAATCCTTACCGCTCAAGAGCAGTAACAGCCTTAGGAACATACGGCTCCTCCAAATACTTAATCTCCTCAGGAGACAGCTGAACCTTAATAGCATCAACAGCCTCATCGATCCTCTTAACACTGTGCAGTCCAAGAATCGGGTTCTCACCAGGGTGCGTCAAAGACCAAGCGATAGCAATCTGAGCCATGCTCACACCCTTCTTACTAGCGAGTTCCTCAACCCGGTCAATAATAGCCTTATCCGCCTCCGACTCGCGACTACGGACAAACATCTTCAGCGCACCGTCACTATTCTCACGCACCGTCCCGCGCGAGCCCCAGGGGCGCGCCAGAGCGCCACGAGCAATCGGTGACCAAGGGATAATGCCGACTCCAGCGTCTTGGCAGTAGGGGATCATCTCACGCTCTTCTTCACGGAAGAGAAGGTTGTGGAAGTTCTGCATGCAGATGAATTTGTGCCAGCCGTTGCGCTCAGCGATGTTTTGCAGGCATTGGAATTCCCAGGCCGCCATCTGGTTGGGTTAGTGAGATCGTGGATGGTAGGAAGGAAAGAAGGAGACGAAAAAGAAAGGAGAGAATAGGAGAATAAGACTAGCAGCCATGCACATACCGAGCTAGCACCGATATACCGAACCTTCCCGCTCTCAACGACGTCGTTCAGCGCCTTCATGATCTCCTCGCGTGGTGTATCCCGGTCCAGGCGGTGCAGCTGCAGCACATCGATGTATGTACCCAGACGTTCGACGCTGGCGTCGACAGCGTCGAAGATGTGCTTGCGCGACAAGCCGGTGCGGTTGACGAAGGGGCCGTCGTTTGTAGCGCATGCGGCGATGGGTGGGAACTTGCCCTCGTCGTCGACACCGAAGAAACACTTCGTTAGGATTACCACGCGGTTGCGGGGGATGTTGTACTTCTTCAGGGCTTTTCCGACGATTTCTTCGGATTTACCGTGAGAGTAGACGTCCGCCTAGCGGTAAATATTAGTAGTTTATTCGGTGGTATAGAGAATATTGCATGTCTTCAATTTACCGTGTCCCAGGTGTTGATGCCCTGCTTGTAGGCATGTTCAATCAGGGGCAGGGAGTCTTCCTCGTCTAGGACCCAGTCTTGCCATTGCTTGCTGCCATAGCCCATTGTTCCAAGAATGACCTTGGAGATCTTTAGACCTGAGTTTCCAAGGCTGTTATTTGGTATCAGCGTCTTATTCGGGTGGGATGTGTTCGGGGGTTCTGTACCGGACATATTCCATCTTATTGTCGGCCATTGTGAAATTTGTGGGCTTATTTATGTGAGCTCTAGTGAAGTTAAGAAGTGTTAGTTTACAATAATTCCCATATATCGATCTTGTTGATTCACATTGACTATGACGTCAACATCCCAAGGTAAGCCCTGGTGCACTCCAGGGCTGGAGGGGAACTCACAGCGTGTGTCAACACAAATTAAGTGGCGGTAATTAGTGGAACAAAGGGAAGAAGACAAGATTCACGAGATTGCTGTAGACTAAAGCTTGAAATGAGTCAGAAGAGTCCAACAGAGCTCATTAATAATCCAGGTGAATCTGCCAAAAACCACAAGCGTGGGGCTGATGTAGCCGATGAATTACCGGCATATCCACCTCCTTGCTGATCGGTCCAGAACATCGGATGTTGAGATCTACAGTATATGCATCTATGTTATATTACATCCTTGTAATAATTCTAATATTCCAGAAATGTAGCACGATCGCGTGTGGTATGACTAGTAGCTGTGGAACTGGCGTCAATACCGCTATAGTAGGTACCTTTTATATATCTTAGATCGCTTAACCTGAAAATATACATGTGAATTGGATTCTTACAACCTTGGAAGCTAGCTATGCATAGTAACATTTCTCAACTGTTGACTGGCTCGCCAGAATACGGCCATGTGCCCAACAACTGCAAGAATTGGCTTGTAACACGATACAGCATGTTGCTTGGTGCGAGGAGTAGAGAAGCTGGCTCCGCATTCATTTCCGGCTTCTGGATATCAGTGGGAGGATGAACCCAGGGGAAACGATTGGGCACAAATCCATCGATTGTCACACCATTGCCGAAACTTGCATATTTCTCATCAGGATTCTCGTAGACTAGATCGAAGTCTTCCCAGCGGACAATTTCGGTTGCCGCATAGTAGTGGAGGACAGTGCCAGGCCAGGGAACAATCACCTTTCCGTTGTCGTTCTTGTCTGTACCACAGAGCATGAGTCAATGTGTAGAGCTAGGAGAGGTAGGATGCTTACACCATGATTTGCATGGTCCTGACCAGACCATGTGAGGCATTCTCGACTGGACCCATTGGTTGTATGCGCGTTGAGCACACTGTGTCACAGATACGGACCGCAGTCTGTCTGTCCGCAGTCGAGGATAAGACTCGAACCATATAGTCGCTTGCTCTCTGGATGCCAGGGATGGCGGATCCATTCACAGGGCAGATTGGCGGGTTGAAGACTGTGCAAGATATACCGGTTAAGCACAATAAGCTCAAAGAACGTTCAGGTTCTTACCGAAGAAGTTAGGGAACTCAGCGACCATCGCAGCCATATAACTCTCGCAGGGTCCCTCGCGATCCCACTCTTCGCTGAGTGATCGTCCAGCGCGGCCAGTGACTGGGAACCGTGGCTGGTATGGCTCGAAGCCGGTAGCATACACCAATATGTCACACTCGTATTCCCCTCCAGATTCAGTGATGAGGCTACCCTCGGTCAGCTTTTTGATTGAGTCATGCACGTACACGGCATTCGGCTTCTGCAACGCATCCAGATAGTGACCACCCGGCGTGAAACGACGACAGCCAGCTTCGAATTCCGGTACGAGGGCATCTAGAAGATCGGGGCTCGTGATCTTGGACTTCATGAATGAATGTGCCAATGATGTGAAATTGGCTTGAGACTTTGTTCCTCTCCACAGTCCCGTGAAACTTGCGGCGAGTCTCTGCTCTAGTGAGATGCAAAAGTTGTAATAGCGCATAGGGCATGCCTGTAGAGCTTGTTTCTGTTCGGTTGAGTCTAGATAGACATCAGCGCTTCTGTCGCTAACCCTTTTCTTTTCTTGTCGTTTCATTTCTCTCTTTCTCTTTTTGCAGTAAGGGGAGACACTCACACTCGCGCTGGACGGTACCATCTTCAGCCGATACATGTGGGAGGATCCATGTTGGACCTCGCGCAATGTTTATTATTTGCGAAGCAACTTGAGAGCCCCACCTAGTCAGCGTGGTATGTCTTCGGAGTGGCTTTGCAACTCACCTGGCTGCAAAGCTGCCACGCACTGAATGGCGCTTGCACCATTCCCAATCACAATCACTCGCTTGTCCTTGACGGTCATATCAGCTCGCCAGTTTGCAGTATGTACTTGGACTCCTCGGAAGGTCTTTTGGCCTGCAATCTTGGGGAACTTGTAGTTGTTCAACCGCCCAACAGCGTAGACAAAGACATCAGCAAATATGCTCCTTTCTTCGCTGGTAAGCATATCGCGGAGTACAACCTTCCATTTTGAGGAGACTTCATTCCATTCCGCTAGGATGCATTGGGTGCTGAAGGTCATAAAGCGGCGGAGATTGTGCCTATCGACTACATCCTCCAGGTATTTGTGAATCTCGGGGGCTGGAGGATAAAGCGATGACCATGAGGGGTTAGGTGCCCAATTGAACTGGTAGGTGTGGGAAGGCACATCGCATGTGCATCTATCAACATTAGCGAACTACTTACTCATCTGATAATAAGTCTCACGGAAATACAGTCGTACTTACCCGGGATACCGATTCTCATACCATGTACCCCCCCAAGGAAGGATTTCTGTCGTATATTTCGAGATCGACACCTGATAACGAAGTGGTCGCATCATGTGCAAATTGGATTCCCGAAATACTGAAGCAATCTGTTAAGAGAGAGTATCACTCGAGTTCAGTACATGTGCACGTACCCAGCACCGATAACCACAATCTTCAACGGGCGTGCCACAAAGGCACTTGGAATGAGATCCATGGCAGGTAACGTGAAAGACAGCTTCAGGGGAAGAAAAGAAGAAAATCTCCAAAGCTGAAAAGAACTGGGGAGACAGGTCATATACGATCGCGTGTCTCGTCTTGTCTCGTCTTCTACACGACACGTGCGTTCTAAACAAAAGGATAACAGAGACGATGTACACGTTTCTTTGTTTACATGGATCAGTCTACATGGTCTACTCAATATTCTCAGAATGTCTCAAACTCCATGATGAGACACGAGAAGACAAGGGAAATACTTCCGTTTCTCTGCTAGTAGAGGTCTCAACATAATATTCTGGGAAACACGATCAGCAGTTTCCAAGTTAGGTCTTGGAGAATGATGATTTTAGCAATTGGAGACCTTGCAGGGTAAGACTAAGTAGTATATGTGCGAGTCCTAGAATAATCGACAAATGTTCTATAAAAAAAGAAAATATAGTATCGCAAATATAGGCAGGAGGAAAACGTCAAAAGTAGATACGGGATGCTTATTGATGCGTAGAAAAGAGAGACATCATTAAATCAACTGTGAAATGGAAATGGCGATGGAGAGATATTGGAAAATACTACACAGGGCTCATAATGTCTCCTATTTTTATTAGACGCCGTAGTCCTATCTCTGCTTTTATTGATAGTGGTTATACTATCCATACGCACTCTCTTTCTTCTTCTACTAACTCCTTCTTTAACTGCTCTATATTTCTAATGATATGATATTAAGGAACTCCAGCTAGACAACAGAGAGAGTTAAATAGCAGTCAGCAGCAGCATAAGATGGAAGATTGCCTCAAGATATTTCATTCCATTCTGGTAGCTGTTTCGACAGGTTGATCTCTTACCATCTCTCTAGCCATATCTGCCATTCAGCATTTTCTTCTCTTTATCTCTCTCTCTCTCTCTCTCTCTCTCTCTCTCTCTCTCTCTCTCTATACCCCCATACCCAGTACCCAACATGTTGATCACTGATTATTACTGCAGTATGTCTACTCACCACCCTACATGCCAGCACAAACATCTAACAGTATTAGACTGCGTTCTCAACCCCGAATGGGACCCAATCGAGTTCGAACCTCAGAGCGAGCGGTCCCAAATCCTGCGCCAGCCAGTCGAATGTATCCGAGCGATATGTCTCACACCCCGCGAGTTCAATTTTCCAAACACCTGGACCTTTTTCCTATCCACATCTGAAGTAAACATGACGGCGGTAAGACTGCATTGTCAACCAACCTACGTGCGCCAACCCACCGTTCTTGAATTTGGCTCCAAAGCCAACATCGTGTTTCAAAAGAGATCGACTTTGGTCCCACCCAATGGGCAACTGACCTTTGTTCTGAGCGTGAACCCGGGATTTACGGTGGGCGATATCCACGAAATGATTGTTGCGAATAATCGGCACAAATTTGAGATTGACGACGATGGTTGGAATGGCCGGACCTGGGTCTATGATCAAATCGATCTCTTCAACCAGCATGGTATTCTCGCCAACCAGGATGAGGTCGCACTGGTGAATGATGGAATACGGAAAAGGTGGCCAGGGGAGTTTCCTGACCCGCTCGAGATGGGGACTTACTATGGGTGAAACCAGACAAGTCAAGTGCTTCTTTCCTCCATGTTGATGTTGGGAACCTAGCCTATAATCAATTTTTTTGTGGCGGGAACAAAGCTATTTTCTTTTATCCAGCTGTACAACAAAGAGTTGTTACTACATATGAAAGGCGTTTTGTCACTATCTGACCCTGCGCTAGGATGTGAGACTGACTCAATCAATGTAAACAACTAGCCCCATAGCCTATAGTAATGCTGATAGCGCGAGATACAGGAGTGTTGATCTTAGCTGACCGAGCTTCTCTCTTACTGGTCCAATTTTTGGTGCTCATTTTTGAGCACTCCTTCCAGGCTTCATTAGCCCATTTTCTAGACAACCTAGGTGATATGGGAAATATTGCGGCCGGAGCCTAGTACTAGAACTAGGAGTTGATGCACCTATACTCCGTACAGGTAGGACGACTATTGAATCTCTCTTTCCTAGCTCGTCTAGTGTTTTCTTTCTGCTTGCAGTTGGGAGGAATGTACCATTTCACGAACTGACTCTTGCTTGTTTTTTTTGCATGAGATATTAGTTATAGTTCTCTAAAGGTCAAATATGGTCATACCATGCCCATCATTTGCGCCATGGTGATTTATTAGGCAGGCATGTAAGGAGAATGTTCCAGCTTTGAGTTAAGATCAAGCGGGGAATCACTTGAACAATTTGCCTGGCAGATACTTCCTTCTTCCATTGACTCTGATGTTCCAACTCCCTATATTCATCTTTTACCTTATAGTCCACGGTCACGTGTGCTCTATATTTAAGTCATTACGTCATATGTTGGAACCCGAAACGGCAAAATTCAAAGCGAGTACGACGCTGTACAGGGCCTTATCATCATGGAAAACAAACAGAGCACGATCAGGTCCCGGAAATCTCATAATAAATCCCGTGCAGGGTGTGGAAATTGTAAAAGACGACGAATAAAAGTGAGTGCTTTTCCAAACGGTCTCTGAGTCCGGTTGTCATCTCTCTTCAGCTACCCCTGCTACCTTCATGAAAGATGGATATAAAGGAGACAAGCACGTATTTCAGGATCCCAAATACTCTCCAGCCATTAATTGGTTTGGGAATGACCAGACTGGATAGAAAGTGGAAGTCCTGATGATAAGCCACTAATAGCCTACAGTGTGACGAGAAGAAGCCAGCATGCTCCAAATGCATCCATCATGCTATCGAGTGCGACTTCCTTTCGACAACATCTATATCACCAGCTTCATCGTCTGCAGCTCCACCCCCATCCAGGCCTTCAAAGACACAATTCCGGTTCAAGCCTTCCAAATACCAACCTGAGGAACGCGCACCCAAGGATGAAACGAGCCAGCCATCTTCGCAGACGGTCTCTACAGAAGTCCAACGCGAAAGTTCCAGCGCCATACCACAGATTCAGGATACCCTCTCATTTGCCGACCTACGACTCTTCCACCACTTCGTCACTGAGACATACCGCACCATAACGGACGAAGCAACTGACCACAAGCGAATTTGGCAAACTCACGTTCCACAATGGGGATTCACCTTACCATCCATCTTCCACCTCATATTGGCGCTGGCAGCCTTGCATCTGGGCTATCTTCACCCCGAGGTACGAGACCAGTATGTGATGCAGGCGGATGACCACTTCACCTTTGGCATTCGATCTGTGTCGGCTATTCTATCGAGCCTTAACTCAGGGAACTGCCAGTCGATCTACATGTCGACAGTGCTAGTATGTTTTGTCTATTTCGCACACGGTCCAAAACCCGGTGAATATCTTGTATTCAGTGAGACGGGCAAGGCGGAATGGCTGGTTCTTATGAGAGGGGTGAGGTCGATTTTGATGTCTAGTCATGACAAAATCTTTACCGGGGTCTTAGAGATTCAGCCCGACCCTGCTATTCAGGGCGTCAGCCACTTGTTACAAGACGAGCTTGGGGAGCATCAGTCTCGTATTCAACAACTTCAACGTTTTATCGAAACCCAAACTAGCGGGAGTTCCACGGGCCAGTTCTACATCGGTGCACTTGAGAAATTGCTCCAAATGTTTGAAGAAGCATATCAGTGTCGAAGCGCTGGGAAGGATGGTGTTCACTTGATGCCCTTTGTCGTCGGGTGGATATACACGCGGCCTGAAGAGTTCATCAGTCTTCTTGAGGCAAAGGAGCCCCTTTCATTGGTTGTTCTTGCTTATTGGAGTATCCTTTTAAAGTTCATGGGATCCTCATGGCTTATGATCGGTTGGGACCGGCATGTCATAGCAGGAATCCGTGAGTGTTTAGCACTCGAATTCCATCAATGGATCGAGTGGCCTGTGAGTTTTATTTGCGATTGACCTGGATGGAGAAACTCATTCAACGTCACCGTCTGGGTTATATAAATAAAAACATGAAAAATTTGGAATGTGAAAGCAAATCATCGTAACCGGATTTTACCCCCAGACATGCACTTCACCTTGCTATGGTTTCCCGTCGACCTAGAATTCCACTCTGTCCCTAGGTAGCTAACCCGCTAACCCACTAACCCCCTTTTGGGCTAGTGTATCCAACATCCATCTCGGCCAACAGCGCGCTTATTCCTTTCGGCATTTTCACATGCGGCCGGCCCACAGGTTCGCTTCCCGGTGACAAATGGGAATAGTCCTGGAGAAATGATCGACAACTTCCAAGTTTTGGACGCGGCACATACCATAGCCTTGGCGTCGGCTATACAGCCTTGGAATCGGTTAGCGGGAAGAGAGTTAAATGAAAGGGGGGCTGTGTGATCGGACCTCGCGATCGCCTTCCTTTGCCGTCCCTTTCCGTAAATAATACAATCCATTGTTCTCCGTCAAGACGCACGGGTGAAGTGGATGATCTTTCCCAATGTGGTCCGCGCCCCAGGCATCCAAATTCAGACTCAAATTCAGATGGCCAGGAACTCGTGACATAATACTCTGTTGAGAAATATGACAGCACCTTATACTCCGCCGACACCATCTTTGCTATTGTTTTCTATTCTTCATCGGGTTTTGCAACCTCGGTGGGGTGGATCAAGGCTTCGGCCATCTCAATCACGGCGTCCGATTCCACCGATGCCCGAGAATATTCTTTTAATGAAATTATACGCCGATGTTTCAATGCTGCCGACATTGCCGGGCCCTTCCTTTTTGGGCCTGTCAAGTCGTTTGCGGAAGGGCCCGATACCTTTGAACCATGGATCACTTGCCGTGGACCTTCCAAGGTTCCAAGGTTGGTCTGGACTCTGGCGTTTCAAGGTTCCCAGGGTGACCCACGGACAGTCGTGGAAATTTCCAAGGGACTTTTTTTTTATGCTTAAAAAAACACCCAAGTCTAGGTATCTAATATTCAATGCTATATACACTCTATCAAATCACCTAATTCTGATCCACAGTAGGGTAATCTGTATAATGGAAGGTGTTGTCCTCGAATGGTCCATAGAACCGAGTTCGATCATATGGAGCCATGGGGAGCTTTTCCTTCAGTCTGTGCACTAGGTCCGGGTTGCTAGTGAAGTATCGACCATACAACAGACCATCGTATTTACCAGATTCCACTACGCCCCAGGAGTTTTGATCGTCCCAGCCACCAGCGGAGAAGAATGGGGTGGACCCAAAGATCTGACGGAAACGATCAAGAGTCACATCCAGCAGGCCCCAGCTTTCGAGGAACTTATCCTTCTCTTCAGCGCCGAAGATTTGTTCATAACGCTGGGTGGGTTAGCAGTATACCATTAGATAGAGACGATGAAAACATACCGGCTCAATAAAGCTGACATACGACAGCGACGGGAGGGTCTTCTTCAGACCCTCACACAGGTGAGTCCAAGTCTCCACACGCTGCTCTCCGCGCGCTTGGTTGAACATACCAAATGGCGACAATCTAATAGCCAGATTATGCTCACCAATGGTCTTGGCCACCTGCTCCATCAATTCAAACACAAACTGGCAGCGCTTCTCTGGAGTACCACCGTAGGCATCCTGACGCTTGTTGATGTTGGAACTCAAAAACTGCTCCGGCAGGTACCCATTTCCGCAATGGATCTCGACACCGTCGAACCCAATATCCATAGCAGTCTTAGCGGCAATGCAATAATCGTCGATAGTCTGCTTGATGTGTCCCACAGTCATCTCGATAGGCGGATGATTGGCGTAGGGCACGGGCTCTGTGGAGCCAACGGGCGGATGCGAGTAGCATTCCGTCGGGAAATCCCACACAGAGGCCGAGGGGCAGACTGCGGGCGATCCAGTCATCTGAGGGATCGTAGCACGGCCAGCGTGCCACAGCTGACAGAAGATAATGCCACCCTTTGCATGAACGGCGTCCACGACTCGTTTCCAGCCGGCGGCTTGTTCGGAGTTGAACAAGCCGGGTACTCCGGGCATGCCATTGCTCTGTCGAAACGTTAAAAAAAAATTCAAAAAAGAAAATTTAAAGTTTGGATAATTGTCATTAAGCGGGCGGTTCCGAAGGGAATCACACAAATTGTTATCCTAAAGAGGACCTTGTGCCTCCAAATTGAGTACGAGATGCTTACCTCGAGCGATGGTGGAATCCCTTCCGAGATCATCAAGCCTCCTTTGGTAGCACGCTGGGAATAATACTCCACAACCGCATCTCCAGGGATCCAAATACGATTGGGTCGGTCCGGGGTGCTGATGGGATTCAATGGTTCTCCGCGGTTGCGGGTCAGAGGCGCATGGACGACACGATGTTCGAGGGTAATGTTGCCATTTGAAATAGTCAGGGGTTTGAAGAGACCAGAGTCTTTGCCGTTCAAGTAGTGGATGGTCATGTTTTCTTTTTTTGAGGGGGTTCTATGTCGTTTTACTCCGTACTATGGAATGAATTATAGAGGACCGAGGGAATTTTAGAGAAAAAGAAGGGGAAAAGACATCCACGCACAACTCCTTTTCCAGTCCACTGTTGATCACTAACCAAAAGACATGCTGTCAAAACTGTCAGAAGTACTCCGTAGTGCCTCGGCTATTTCAATAGGGTTCAACTAAGGCCCATTTATCTGTTTGGTAAAACAACGGCGTGAGTGGCGAACCGGTGCAAAATTCTGGATCTAGCAACTAATACGAGACACTAGAGCGGATACTATTTGCCCAGCAGTCTGACACCCACGACGCGGATGCATATTGGTGGCGTATAAACGGAGTCTAGTGTCGTCTAGCGTTATTCATAGAAATTTCCAAGAACCATTCAAAAATGAAAAATCGCCCCGTTGGTGGAGTCTACCGCAATCCCTTGAGCAATCATCGCCGTCATGCATCCCGCGCCACTATTACATAGTAGTGGTTCGATAGCCTACAAGTCCCCGCTCAGATTCCCCTTCTTGTCAATCCTCATTTTCGCGATGTGAAGTCCTTTATCTTGTCAATTCCCCAGTTCTTTTACACTAAGGGGAGGGGGAATTCAACTTCAAACCCATCATGACTGTCGATAACCCAACAGATGTCTTGCGTACGGTCAATCTCGTCACACAGGGTCTCTGTATTCCAATCGTGACTGTGTTCGTAGCATTACGATTCTATACCCGGTTTCGATTCAAGCAATCCCTCGGAGTTGAGGATCGTGAGTTTGTCCCTTGCATGCCATACATTTTTTGAGAATTTCGCTAACCATTCTCTAGTTGCCTGTACGATTGCTTGGGTACGTAGTGCAAAATAATTTAGTGCTTTATTAGCCAAATCTGACTTTATACAGTTTCTGTTTATGGGATATTGTGCAATATCCATTGTCAGTAAGTGCTATACTTCCCACACTTTATCAACTACATACTTACTCTACCCAGTCAGTCAACATGGCGGAGGATACAAATTCAACGAGCTCTCCCCTAACGAGAAAATCGCATTCCAAAAATTCTGCTACATCGCGACCATTCTCTACTGTCCGATGGCACTCTTCGTCAAAATCGCCCTCCTAGCGATCCTCACCCGCATCTTCGCTCCCTACCGCGGCAAGGTCTGGTTCATCTATATCTTCCTCGGCTGCCTATGCTGTTACTACAGCGTCGCCCTGATCATCAAGATTCGCATATGTTACCCCATCCCCAGGTACTGGCTGGGTGACCAGGTGGAGGGAAGCTGCCTCGACCAGAACGCTGCCCTCGTCGCCGACTCCGTGATTAGTGTCGTCAGTGACCTCATCATCCTCATTCTCCCACTGCCATTGACATGGTCTCTGCAAATGTCGCTCAATCGAAAGCTTCGCGTGATAGGCCTGCTTGGCGCTGGTGGACTGGCCACCGGCTTCAGTCTTTACCGATTAATTATGGTATTGAAAGGCTCAAGTGATCAGGGCCTCATGTTCGTTCGTGTCATCCTATCCGGGTATGTCATGAACCCCTTCCCCCTTGATCTTTCTCTTTTTCTTTTTCTAACGTCTAGTAGTAATGCCGAGGGAGGTGTCGGATTGATCTGTGCCTGTCTGCCTGTTCTTAACGTCATGTTTGCCCATTACAAGAAGCAGTACTCCTCGCAGAAGTACTACCAGAACGGCGGCTCTACCCATCCGTTGAGTGATAGGAAATCGGCCCCGGCTTCCAATGTTGCCACTGACTGGGACAAGGTGACGAACTTCGGTGACCAGAGCCATCTGATTTCCTTTGCCGGTCCCCCAGAGGCTGGTGAGTCCGGCGAGTCTATCCACAACCAGGACGGCATCAGGAAGACGGTCGCTGTATCACAGACCGTGGAAAGATCTTAATGATGTTTTCATATTTCTCCTACTATATACCCTATACCCCCTGTCATTAATTACCATAATGAATTTTCTTTCCGTCTCTTTTTCTTCCCTTTGTTTCTTACCTGCATATACTGTAGGTGTACGTGCATTGCCGCTTACAAAGTTGGTGTATTCCAGCCTTTGTCCTATCAACATTGAACTAACCATTGAAGACAGACAAGATTAGGCCTTTATTGCTGTATACCCTTTGTATCCCCAGGTGATCAAAGACCAAACAATGGCCTTCACGAATTCTCATCTCTTCTTTGTTCGAGGACCTCTCCACCAGCCATGTTACTATAAATACCTCAAATCCCCCATCTACTCTAATATACCACAGTACTCACCACAACCATGCCCCAAGTATTCTCATCCTGGCAGGACAAGCTCCTGCACGAATGCCGTATCTTCAAAGCCGGCTTAGATATCCAAGCCAACATTCTACGCTGCGACCCAGACGGTCGAGGAAAGGATCGACACGCGGATGTATCTCGGGCAGTAGCAAAGCTGTCCGCTCGGACCGATCGGATCATAGACATTGCACTTGGTGTGCTTGTCAAAGCTCCAGATAGCGAGATCATTCGTCGTAATACTGCCTTTTGGAACCGTGAAGATGATGGCCATTATAAGTTCGAGAATGTGTTTCTTAGCATGGAGCACGATTTGGTCCATATAACATTGGCTCTCAAGAAGGGCCCTTGTCAGTGCGAATGTAATAACATTGCTGCACGTCTTGATAGAATCGCGAGGAAGGTTTCGTTTAACCTGAATGTTTAGAATGTGTAGATATTTATCTATGAAATGATTCACTGCGGAAGGTGTTTATTATCCTGATATTGTAGATCTAGGTGTAGAGCCAACGATGTGTCAACTTCTCCCTCGGATATTATATCCGTTACTCTATTATTGGCTGGAAATGACTGATGTGGACAAAAAGTAGCCAGAACAAAAAATAGAACAACAAAAAAGAAATCTCTCCCTCGGGGAATCGAACCCCGGTCTCCCGCGCTTATCGGTGTTAATGACAAGCGGAAATCATCACCACTAGACCAAGGAAGATGGGATGGCTGAGTTACTGCTCGGCCACTTGGCTGGTTGATGGAAGGACTTGGCCATATTGATCTCATGAGCGATCTCTGTCAGAGTATACATCTACGCACAACCCGTCTATGTACAAGATTCAAATGTTATTTGAACCTTCTGTAACTATTGTAATCATTTCCAAGCTTAGTTGCACTTTCCCAAATTCTTATTAATGAGAATATTTGCATACTTATTTCCTGGAAGAAATTCTGAGAATAAAAAGCGAATAAGGTTGCAATGATATATCCACGGTGTGGGTATGATGGAATACCGATTTGACAACATTATATTGGGATGGGGATTTCTTTTTTGGGAGGCTTCAGAGAAATACCGTGGCGACATATCTACCACAATGAAAATAGAGTATAATCATCTAAGTGACGGATTTGGGTCAAACAACCCCGAGTTAGGCCACAATCCATCCAATCCCGTATCAAACCCAAGGGACCACGATCCATCAATAAATGGCCATTGAAACATATCAGTTTCAAAATCATGATGACCACCAAGCGCAGCATTATCCCTAGCAAGGAAGTTGGGATCACCACCAAGACCAGGCGACGATGTTCCCCCACGGGCATGAGTGCTGTGAGTATCACGAGACTCAGAGGTTCGCGCCCTAGTCGCATACGCATCCCTGCTCGGACGAGATCGGATGTCACCATATTCATCCAGGGTACCCGCGAGGGCGAACCTCCTGGGACTGTGCATACCAGACTCCGAGTGAGCTTGGTTACTCTTGACTATTTCGTAGAATCGATTTGCTTCTTGGACCGTTCGCCACTGATTATTGTTAGCTGCGATGCTTGGTTAGAGATGTTTTGAGAATCCTCACCCAGCTGCGACCAACGGGCCAGAGTTTACCTAGTCGCTCCAGGTAGACCAGGTTTCGACCCTTTTCTTCCTCGGCCCGTTTGAGGCCGCCCGGATATCGCTGTGGGGCAATTGTTCCGTACATGTTGATGTGAGCGGCGACAAAGACGCTGAAGCCGGAATATGGTGACATGACGGGCGCACCGGAGGCATCTAGTGCATTGAGGATACCGCCGATCTGCTGAGCGGCTTCGAATAGCTGTTTGATTGTATCGGGTTCGCCTTGGGCGTCATCATTTGTGTCGTGGAAAACGTCGGAATGGGGCTTGAGGTTGGATAAGAAGCGGTCTCGGTGGAGAAAAAGGATGCTGAATGAGACGGAGTTAGTATCGTTGCCTGGAATTAGCTAAATAGAAACAAATACCTCATGTAATAAACCAGATTGATGTAGGCAAATAGCTCCCCATACCCGAGTGCCACGTGCGACTGAACGCTGGTAGCTGGGAACCGGACCGTTACATCCTGAAGAGACCTCCATTCATCCAGTTCCTCCTTGAGGACCTGCCAAGTCAAGAGGAGCGGGGATATAGTCGAGTCGTTCGAAGACAAAGAAGCCAATGCTCGTCGATGTTCATTCGCAAATCTTAGGATTCGTACGAATATGTCGAATCCTCGGGTGACGATTGTGAGGCCATGCTCAATTGTAAGGCCCCTCGCTAGCAAACAGTCTTTATTCATATCAGCAGGCATCAATCTGCTGGCTGGTGTATGATTAAATGTGAAATCTCGATCACTGATAGGGAGAGGAACTGAGATCTGGGAGAATGACAGGGCAAAGTGCTGACGGGCTCCGGAGCTCAGTTCGCAGTCCTGCGCAAAGCAGCACCAGTAGGTTCGGACCAGTTGTTCGTATTGTGTTTGGGATGCATGGAACTCCTGAGGATTGTGTTCCATGCTATCATCTGCCATCTTCAGAAGGGATTGAATCATGTAGGTCGCCATGCCTGATGATTGTCAGCTAGTGATATACGATCGGTTAAGGATTCGATACATACCGCTATACATCCACGCTTGATATGGTCGCCCAGTGCCCCACTCATAAAATGAGATCATCACGAGGGACTGGGCAAGATAGAGCGAGGGGGCCTCAAGCACGCGCTGGGCAAGGTTTTTACGTGCATAATCGGCATAGATTTCCTCCTCCTCAAGCTCATTGCTGTTCATAAACCGTACGCACAAGGAAAGGACCGAGGCCACAAAGACAGAATCCACCGACTGGACGTTGGATGATATGTCGGAGATCAAAGAGGGGTAATGAAGGAAATTAGTAATTGGGAACTTTTTTCTGTAGGTTTCCACTGCACTGATGACGGTTGCCGGTGACAGTGATGCTATGGGATCCTTGGACAGGTCTTGAGCCACGGGGACATTCTCAGGGGTGCTTCTTTCTGCATCTCCAACCACTGGCGATAGGGCGGATGATGCCTTTCGTTTTCTTGGGGTCCTGGATGTGACAGTATTGCTCCGCGTCCTTTGTCTTGAGGCGCGGGGATCTGTCAAATTACATCCTTGGTTCTTGGTCTTCAGGCAACGTTGACAGGGCGGTTGCCCTTCATGAACGCATTTGACTTTTGCCTGCCTGCATAAAAGATCAGATAAGATAATACGCCTAAGCCTTCCTATATAAACTTACCGACAAGCATCACACGATATTGACAGCCTCATCGAGTGTACATACGGGTAAGAGTGGAGTGGGCCGTATTAGAAAAGGCGGCTTTCAAGTATCGTGGGGTAAGTTAAGACAAACTCAAGCCCATCGGATTAATGTAGGAGCGCAATTGGACTAATTCAACTATTTATGTTGATTAATTGAACAGTTGGAGACATTCATGGATGTCTGAGGGAGCAAGAGTTACACGGATATCTTAGTATCCGAATGTGGTTAGCATGATCAGCTGACTTGGATCTATGAAGAATTCTGATATGAATTTTGATGAATTCTGATTTCTTGTTATAATTATATTAATCTATAGTGGCAATAACCGTATAAGAAATCGCTGTAGGAAAAGTCAATGGTGGCGAATTCCTTCAAATGTTGGTTGCCACTGTCCACTGCTGCACCCACGCATTGAACTTGTCAATTTCCTGCTCATCCGTGGCCCAGGACGTCACAAGCCGAATCACGGAGTCTCCATTATCAAGCTGCTCCCAAACATAGAATCGGAACCTGTCCTGCAGGCTCCGAACCAATTGTTGAGGAAGGATAACAAACACCTGGTTTGTTTCCGTCTCCGCAGCCAATCTATAACCTAACTTCTCGAAGCTGGTTGAGATCTTCTGGGCCATCTCATTGGCATGCGTGGCCAGTGTGAAGAACAAGTCTGATCGGAAGAGCTCCATGAACTGAACCCCAAGAATACGGCCCTTGGCCAGCAAAGCGCCATGCTGTTTGAGATGGAAAACGAAACCATCGGCCAGGTCCTTCTTGACGACGATTGCTTCTCCCATCAGAGCACCGGCTTTGGTGCCACCAATCCAGAAGATATCGGTCATATCAAAGATCTCCCGTAGGGTGAGATCGTTCTTCCTTGAGCAGATGGCTGTGCCGATTCGTGCTCCGTCCATGAAGAGCAGGAGATTTGATTGTTTGCAAATAGCCGAGAGGCTGCTCAGCTCGCGTTTTGTGTAGACAGTGCCGGTCTCCGAGGCATTAGAGATATAAAGTAGCCGGGGTTTGGCCATATGAGGGTAGAATTGATTTTGCTGGAGCGCCTTTTGGAGATTGGTGGGCGTCATTTTGCCGTCGACTGCAGGCACGAGGATAAGTTTGTGGCCCGTGGCCTCGATCGCACCTGCCTCTTTGCAGGCAATATGACCCGAGTCCAGAGTAATTACAGCCTCATAGGGCCTTAGGCAGCTGGCGATTGAAATGAGGTTTGCGGAGGTTCCGCTGGGAACGAAGAAGATATCTGCCTCGTCCTCGGTGCAACCGATCTTGTTTCGGATCAATTGCCGGGCACAAATGCTGTATTCATCATTTCCATAGGTGACTTGCTGTGTGGAATTTGTTCGCAAAAGAGCTTCAAGGATTTGTGGGTGAGCTCCCTCGCTGTAGTCATCCATAAGGCTGTATGGAGGGCATGCGTCATCTTGGCGTAAGCTTGTCGATGGCATGATGGGTATCAAATTGTGAATTTGGTTGAACACAACAAACAATGATTCCCAAGGTTTGAGCTTTAAACAAGTGACGAAGAAAAAAAGGAAAGAATTATTTGGACCAGTACTACATTGTCCATAATTCCATAACGGAAAAGACTCGGGAATAATTTTCTCGGGAATGTTGCCACATTATTCCCGAGATTTGTCAGTACCGGAAATCCCGTGCGGGCATTTCCACCTGGGCAGTTATTATCAAGTAAATTTGTGGGCCGGAACATGGGGTAGCACCGCTTTACTGCGGAACACCCCAATTGATGTTAATAGGTCTCAATTGAGACATCCGAAAGATATGTTGTGTGACATCCATCAAATTAAGGCAAGATAGGCTCAAGATTAGTGTTTCCGATCGACACCCGGCTCCCGGGCTCCCGAACGGACACTCTGGAATCAAAGGACACAACCTTGGAATGGTCAATTGGGATCCCCCCTCATGGAATACCCCTCACGAGGGGTGTTGTCATGAGGGGTATTCTCTAAGTTACTCTTTGGTTCTGTATCACCCCGAGAACAGCTTCGGTGACCGACATTAGAACCGTCTGTATCACGGCTGAAAGGACTGCATAAAGTCCAAGTACACCGCTATTGCGGGCAGATGTAGCCCTTCCCAACACCCAACGCGTGTAGGGGTAGCATGGTTCATGCTTTCGAGGCATAGGCCTCACTATAAACAGCGGGATCCACTCCCCGGTGTGGGTTCTCGAATGTTAAAGAAACACCAGCTTCCATATTTGGCATTTGGCACGAGGGGAGAAATAGCCTTAGTTTGGGGTTGACGCTTGCATGGAGGTCACTGTCGGTCATGACAAAGCGAAAGGGCGAACCTTGGAATGAGAAAGATCTGAAAAATAGAAGCAAGAAGATGTCAGAATTAGATTAATGGGCAAGAAAGAAGGATACCTGGGTAGAATAATAAACGTGTCGACACTAGCGTGTGATATTCTCATATAAAGACTCGGCGAATCAGACCAACTCATGCTCGGAGGTCGCCATTGAGCGATGATCCGAGCAACTTCCACTTGTAGTATAGGTACATACATGGCTGCCGTGCAAAAGTTAACAGATTATCTCTGCGTTAATGTTTCTACCCAAAGTTAAACTCATGGGCTTACTATAACACGCCACCTATAAGCGAAGCGAGGACATGAGCCTAATGGGCTGCACCTTGTCATACGCGTTGCTATTTCGTTCAGTTCCTTTGCCAGATCGTACCATAAAGCCTTTCCACATAGACGTATCTTAACCGAATCGCGGTTGATGTTCAGTGTGAACAGGTATATCACGAAAGCCAAAAACACCCGATATGGCCGGGTAGTCGATGAAGCCAGTAGCCAGTACTATATACACATTGGACTGGAGTCCACCAAAGACCCGAAAAATAATGTACAAAAACTCCCGCAAATAATGCAAACAGTGTTCGATGCCTTTGACGAAACCAAAGAAACTTAATCCTCATGCGGCGAGGCGAGATGCGCCCGCTCGTCTGAATACCCATCTTCCGTGCGAAGACGCTGGTAGAGGCGGACCCGCCAGCCACGGATGACCATATAGCATGCCATAACGCCGAAAAACAGACAAAGAAGCAAAACGAAAGAGAAGATACCGCTAATGCTGCGGATAGCATCGTATGTATGCTTGAGGACTTGGGTGGTCTTCTGTGTTTGGGTATCAATTGCACCCGGTGGCGTTTGACCAGACTTGTCAGCCGCATTGTCTCCTTCTGCGCCATTGTTTTCTTGGTGAATGGTCGATGGGTCAACCGGAATGGGTGACTTCCCTTTGTATCCGACAGACTTCCAGTCGGGGGACTTGCTTCGGTGCATTTCGGACCTGCCTAGGACGGTGCCATTGACATCTACTGCCTCGGCAGATACCCAGTCCAGGTATCCACGGGCAATGTACATGGTTTCGAAATCGGACCGAGGGGTCTTGCCGATAAAGACGGGGTCGTGGAACTCGTTGGCTCGCGCGTAGAAATGCCACCATGCAACGTCCGTCGCGCCGTTCCAACTGACCCAGAATGTGGTCACCATGTTGGTTTCATCGGTGCCGTAGACTGACGCTACCATGTCTGGTGGTGCCGTGGGGCGACCGGTGAATTCGAATTTGTACCCGCGGTAGGATGAATAGCGTGGGGAGGTGAAGTTGGCAGTCATCAACAGTTCTCCATCGCCGGCATGTTCGGAAATATATCCCTCTTTGCTCCAGCAAGTGAACACATTGTCATTTGGAAGCAGCTGGGTATTGCCGCGGAGTCTTGAAAGTTGGTGATCGGGGCGGTTGTAGCGCCGGATAGCTTTGGCGGTCATGGGCTTCACGCTGGTATCCAACTCGACAAATAGGGATGACGACATATTTTCCTCATTGAATTCCTCGTCCGAGGCATTATTCAAAAATGAGATAATGTGGTGCGTCCCATTGGACTCCACGAATTTCGCGTCGTGCTGCTTTGAAAACGTGAAATCTTGCTCGAAATCACTATATCTTCCACCCAATCGCCACATGATATTTCCATCCATGCAGGAGATGAGGTAGATGGTGTTCGTAAACCGGCATGATATCAAATAGTCCCCAATTTCATTCTTATCAACTGAGTTGACATGCACATAATCCCAGCCAGGGTGTCCCTCTACCGGAGAATACGGGCTGTAATGGACGGTCTCCGGCAAAGGAATGCGACCATAAGAGTCCCACCACTGGATAACCTCGGCAGTGTTCAAATCGATCTCAGCATACCCGCCGGACTCAAGCCAAGTCTTCTCTGTCGGAAGACCAAATTCCTCCAGGCTAATCTCATGAGAAAGGTAGACTGTGACCAGCGCAGTCTTACCGTCGTCCAGGATGTTGAACTCGTGGATGTCAAAAGAGCCGAGGTCTTTCCGCAAAGGAAGCTTTCGTTGGACATGATAATCATTGGTCAAGATCATTCCATACCCGGTGTCTATATTTCGATCCCACGAGTTTTGCAAGACCATCGAAAGGTGTGGGTCAGGGCCTAGGCTGTTGACGACTTTGAAATCGAAGACGTTCCGGTTCTCGAATTGTTGCGAGCCAGTCCAGATGAGGCGCTATTATACCGAAATATGGTCAGTTGTCGGGATTCTGTATCGCAGGGGGTTTGGTGTAAACGCACTCCTTCACTATCGTAGATATGGGGGCCGATCTGATATTGCTCGTACAAGGTCGACGGTGGATCGGGGCCAATGTGTAGGTAGGGAGCGACGAACCAGTAACCGGGGCTAACGCGCTCGCGGTTCTCGTAGTGGACATTGAATTTCACTGCGCGGACATCGGGCAGCTGGAGAACACGGTGTTAGCGCGATCGAACAAGTTCTGGGATATGGGGCACGGACTGTAACGAATGACATGAGATCATCACTGGAATATTGCGCCAGTGCGGTTTGGCACAGCCATAACAGCAATGAAACGCTGAAAAGTAGCATTCTTCAAAGAGCGTGGTATAGGGAAGTCATGAAGAAGAGAAAAGGAAAGGGGACTATCGCTGGGGTCTAGACAAGGCAATGTACGTGCGGATCGAAGGAGACGCCAAGACCCGTGGGCGAATGGCAGGGGCGGAAGGGCCAAGCAAAGGCTGTTATAATTGGATCCTCTGGCGCCGCGAAGGGGGGTTGAAACAGAGAAATGTGGTGCTTTCTTCCCGGTCAGGCTTAATGAAGATCTTCAAGTGGACCGCAAAATCCGTAAGGCCTCGTCAGCACTTCTCGCCTGTTGGTAATGTCACCGTCTATACGGCAACAACCTTGGAAATGAAGTATCAAATTGTTAGTCTTGGAATTCAATTGTTTAGTCTCGCCATTTTAGCTACGTAAGCAAAATTCTCCGAGTCTTTCGTATGATTGTCCACATACCTGGCACTTCCATAATGGATCTGCATTTCCGAGGGGCTTACCGCCTTAGATACTGCCAGACTGACTTCTATAGATGCGACATGGTATATTAATTGAACAGTACAACGATAGTGACTGTTCTGATGTGTTGACTATTCTATACGATAATAGTGGCCCTAGAATGGGTATGAATAGAAATAGCACAAATCATATCCTTTTTTATGTACAGCAGGTCTACCCAACCCGAATATTATACAGAGGAAGGGAACCAAACTATCTTACACTAATAAACACTGGGTAGCCAGCAATGAACCGCTTCAAAATAAATCGAAAACCGAAACCACATACCCCAAAATGCATGCTATGCAAGTCGCTCCAAGGACCAAAAAGAGAAAACAAAAGACGAGCTGTCCACTATCTTCAACAGCACCTCACTCATCAGGATCACGATAATTCCAAAGCTTCTTCCGCTCCGCAACCCACCAAAGGCCAACCTTCTCAGCCTTCTGAGCCCAATCAAAAGCCTCAGGCCCATGTTTGAAATGAACCTCCGCAGCAAGCGACCCCATAGTCCAGCCCGTGACAGGCTCAAGCTCGTACGGGTCCTTGTTCAAGTCCGTGAACCGGTACTCGAAGTCATTGTTCAATGGTAGGTTGAGGCGCCAGGGCACAGCAGCGGAGCCAACACTCAGCATCGAGCCACCGGCATTAATGACGCCCATGTTCCAGGCTTCGCGGCCATTGTGCGAGGTGCGGTATGGCCGGATGAAGGACTGGCCCTCATACTCGTTCATCAGATCCAGGGCAATTTCTGTGTCGTCTGCGTTGAGGGAGTTGGTGTTCACGAGGAGATCGAGGATCGTGGGGAGGATGGAGACGGCGCTGCCGTTGACATTAAGGTGCATGCGGGGTAATAAGGGGTGGTGGAATACTAGGGGCACGCGGAAGTTGCTGATGTGTGGGTTGTGGTAGGTTCCTGTGACGGGACAGTCTTCTCCAAATGCTTGGCCGCTGTTCCGTTGGTTAGATGCCAGGTTGGTCAGGTGGGTTGGCCTTTTGGAAGTTATACGTACTGGTCTCCCACGAAGACCGTCAAGGTCTCGTTGGCAATACCTGCCTCGTCTAGCATTCCCATTAACTCCCCCCAGCCAGGCGTCCACGAAGCGGTTTGCGTTGAGGAATTCATCCATAAGTTCGTGTTGTGATTTGTGGAGATCACCGAAATATTTATCACGGTTCCAGCCTTCGGGTGTACCCCAAGGGTGGTGAGTGGTGCTGGTGAAATGCGAAAGGAGGAGTCTCTTGTTCTGACGAAGTGTTTCGTCGATCATGTCTTTGATGTAGGGGCGGGCCTCAGTTTCGGCATAACTGTGCTAAGTTAGTATCTACACACGAAGAACAGCTGCAGGAATCCTGCTTGACAACGTACCCGAAATAGTTGATCTTTTCCATATCCTCATGGAAATATTTCGCGTCCTCCACATCAATGTCTTCTGAATACAATGCCTGCTTGAAACCGAGCAGATCCATAAGCCGAGTCTGTGCCTGAAACTCCCCAGTGACAGACTGCGCATAGATGGTTTCCCACTCCCGTTCCAGGTGGCTGTTGGTGGAATTTCCAGAGCTAGAGGAATTCTTTCGCTGGCTGAACAGATCCATGATGTGCATCAGACACGGCTGGTATGGAATTATATCATTTTCATGCATAAAGTCCACCGGGAGCGGCCCAAGACCGCAGTAGTTTACAAGACGCGATTTAGCAGAGAGAGTGCTCCCCGATAATATCCCGTCGAAGCTGAGACCACCTAGCCCGGAATTCGTTGAGTCGACTGAGGAGCCAAAGCCAGATTGCTCCCCTGTAAGCATTTCTGCTACGGGGGTTATCTGAGACAGTTTGTCGTGTAGATCGGCTTCGTCCTCCTCTCCGAATAATTCATATGATTCGCGAATTTGGTTATACAAGTGGGAATCATTTTTGAGAGGGAACAGATCCTTTCTGCCACTTTCCAAGAACACAAAGACGATGTGGTTGATCGGGATGGGATGGTCCTTCAGTGCCTCTTGCAGAGGGCCAAGTGGTTCCAGATCAAGGTTGCTTATCCTCATGGGATCTTGAACGGGATTATAGAAGTAGTGTCGCGGTTCGACTGTCTTGTTCTGGCTTCCAGAATCGGATTCGTTTTCGTCTCTCTTGAACACACTCTGAACAGTCGAATTAGATGGCTCCAAGCTAATTTCGGCCGTGTTCGGATCGGGATTCACAATCCATCTCTCAAACGCAGCGGGAAGAGGGCCTCGCGCCCAGTCTGGCTTATTATTTCCATAGGCAGTGTTACCCGAATCATCCAACGTCGGTGCCCACCCCTTATAGTGCCCGTTTGCAGGCTCCCAATATGCCTCCGCCAGCAATTCAGGTAGCGGAAATGTTTCGATGGTCATCCGACGAGCCCGAGACTGCTCACCGAGCATGGTGAAGGGTAGAGCTCCTGTCATATGATTGTATGGGATTGACGGCCGGATCAGCCAGAGTCCGATCGTTATTCCAGTGCCCACAAGCGTCCACAACCGAGATCTATTCGACACCAAACTTCTCAGATCCGAGGGGCCTGTTAACATGGTGTAAGTCTTGGTGTCTCCGATATTGGCGAGGGAGCATAGCCAGCGGGTCATGAGGTTCCAGATCCCTTGAGCCATAAGCCAGGAAGCCACCGTGATGACTGTTGTAGTGGCAGCCATGGGCATCAGTCCGCTCAATATCAACTTCATTCCCTGCCGACTGGCGCCCACGGACCTGGCTGCATCCCATCGAATTTCGCTGCCGGTCTGAGAATAGAAACTAACTTGCGAGGACGTTGCTAATAAATCAATGCATCTGAGGATAGAAGTCAATATAATTGTCCGTTCCATTTACAAAAAGGTGAACCCACGCGACAATCGCTGAAATGATAACGGCAGCCACTGACCACCGACCGGATGTTGTATATAAGAGAATCCATACTGCAACGAATAGGATAACCTCCTGGATAAAGAATGTTGGAAAATAGAGGGCCAAAAGGTATAGAGGAAGAGATCGATGTTGATATATATGAAGCAACTTGGAGCAGAGACCGGAAAGCACTAGAATGGACAAAATCAAGCGCTGCGGATGATGAAAACGAGTGACAATCATAATGGCCCGACGCAAAACGCGGCCAACATGAGGAAAATCTTTTGAGGCGGACTGTTTTTCAATCCGTTTATACTCACTGTACAATATAAGGGGCAGGAAAAAGAGGGAAAAGACGAGAAAAATAGGGAGTTAAAGAGATTGACTGCTCGCGTGCTCCACAACAGCATACTATCGGAGATGTGGCATGAGAGCGCCACATCGACTGGATTGGATTATAATTGTAAAACAGCCGGATCGTGCGGGTGCACTAGCCAACACAAGGTGGACCTGAGCCAGGGGGCCTTTGCCTCAGCCTTGGAGATGATGGGTGTTTTGATGTGTAGTGTGATTGGTGATGTGTACTTTCTTTTTCTTTTCCGACAATGATCGGCGGTCCGGGGAAATGTCATTCAGCCTTAAGAGGTCACATTATTAGTATTGTCTTGACATTGCAAGTTCAACGTATTCTCGTATGGAACGGAGTGGGCCTGTGTCTGTGTATCCGAATACGACGAGCCCCGTAGCCCTATAGGCGTTCAGGGGAACGGGCCCCCCCGGGGACAGCCGGAAGTACTTGTTGGAACGTTGGAACATTGGAGGTGAAATCCATAGCCTCTAAGCGAACTGTTGTATCGACGATACTGGAGAAGTGAAAGTCTTGGCTGATGTGTTTTGGGTGTTGACTGCTTTAGCCTTGTACTCGGACCTGTTGGCGGCAAGCGGGCGGCACCAGGGTGCAACATATCCAACACACACCTTGGCACTTGTGTATCAACATATTGGAAATCACATCTAGAATGGACGAAAATGACCCCTTTGAGGCCAGAAACGGTTTTCCATCTGTAACTTCGATGTACAGTGGGACCGAAATATTGGGCTAAACTTTTGTAGATATATACCGCCCTGTATACCGCCTCCATTTAAACATGCTGTCACATGAATACGTAGTCGGCCATAGTCTTCTTAGTCTCAGGTACCTAGGTAGTCTTCTCCGATAGTCTTTTCATGTGTCTTTTCATGTCTTTTTAGTGGTCTTTTTTTAGCAGTCTCAGGTACATACCTTTTGACGGCTAACCTCTCCTGGATCACGTGGCTATACGCTACCTATAGTAGGGGTTTTAGACTGGCAGAACTGGCGGAATTTGGAAAGCGGTATATCTGGGTACGAAGGCTTAGCCCAACCTTGGACTATTTCGGAGATCCCACTGTATTCTCCACCCCTGGCCCCTGGCCCCTGGGGCCAAGAGTTAGTCATCCTCTAATACGAACATGAGCGCTCAACTTCAACGCTTTTGCTCTAAGTTTGTGGACGCAAAACTTGTGACACCTTACCTAGGGAAAGAAATTGACATCCCAAACCGGTGATATTGACTGCGTTCCCCAAAATGGCCGAGGTGATTGGTACCGTCGCGGCAGTTCTGCAATTAACCCAGGCAGCTGCGACAACAGCTCTCCAAGTGTACGAGTTCTTCTCCGTTATTCACAATGCGCCCCAAGAAATTAGCATGCTGAGTAGAGACGTGCGCGCGTTTTACACCTTATTTCATAATCTCGAAACATCATTAGGCAGCGCCAGTGTGAAAGCGGCTATTGATAGGGATGTGGAGATAGAAACCGCGCTGAAGACATTGATCGATCCTATTTCCAACTGCCGTGCTGCGCTGAGTCGAATGAAAGATAAACTCAGTCCGCATCTCAGAGCAGATATTTCTTCGCTTCAGGTTTCTAAACAAGACTCGGAAGCTGGCCATCCCATTTCAGTTGAGCGATTGCGGATGAGAAGCGCGAATGTGAGCTGGTTTTTTAAGCGGAAGGAAGTCTTTGCGTCGGCCCTTGAGTTGGAACGTACGAAAGCCACATTCGGGGATGCTATGGGGAGTATCACATTGTACGTTGCATGATGGAAGTGGCAAGCGTTACTTCACTTCATTTGCTTTGATATTCGTTCCTTGCATTTCATGTGTCTGTAAGAATATATGGCTTATATCTGGCAGGCTTTTGGCACTTAAACAGTCGACTATAAAGAGCGAAAGCAGGGTCATAGCCCGAAACCATGACTTTAACGACGACGCGGGTTCAGCGTTAAGCAATTACGCCACGTCTATTGTCGACGTCCAGCAAGATGAATCATCAGCCAAGAAACCCCTAGGACGTTCAGTTGCAAGAAAAGAAAAGCCAAAGACCGACATCCAAACCAGAATCAAACTGGCGAGAGAATTGAAGGTCGGCATCGATGGCAACTCAAAGTTTGTCGTGAAAGCAGTCCTCCAACATGTGGATGTTGACGTTCGGGGTCGAAAAGGTAGAACTGCACTTTCTCACGCTGCAGAAGCAGGAAACGTGGAAATCACAAAGTTACTACTTGAAGAAGGCGCTTCGGTATCAGCTCGTCAGTACAGTGTCAGTGGCTGGGCCGGAGGCCACAATCCTCATCACTGCAGTGGAATCACCCCTTTGCACTGGGCAGCAAGAAAGGGACATAAGCAAGTTGTCGAGCTGCTCTTGCAGTATGGCGCCAATCCAAATGCGAGGGGAACAGCCGGTCGAGCCCCAATACAAGAGGCATCGTGTGGGAATCATATCGAAATCGTCAAGCTATTGCTGTCGAAAAAGGCAGACGTGAACGCGCAGAGCTACTACGACGTGAGCTCATTACCTTCTTCTGCTGGGAAATTGTTCTACAGTTCTAATTGCATATCGTCTTAGGGCTGGACATCTTTGCACGAGGCTGTGTTTGCTAAACGCATTCAACTGGTGCAGCTTTTAATCGCCAGCGGAGCTCTCCTGAACGTTCACATAATATATCCTGACGAAAAAGCACCACTCCATTTCGCCGTGGCTTTGCAATCACTTCAGATCACGAAAATGCTACTTGAAGCCCAGGCTGATCCTAATGTACTGATGGTGGAAGATATAACACCTCTGCATTTAGCTGCTGCGGCGGGATGGATTCCTGGTATCGAATTGCTCGTGAGCTTCGGCGCCGACCTGGATGCTAGGGACACCTTCACTCACGAAACACCCCTACACAAGTCCGCACGAAACCGCCACATTCGTGCAATTGAGAAGCTCTGTGGATTGGGGGCGAACCGAGAAGCCAAGAATTGTGATGGGCAGAGTTATGCGGATATTCTGGAATGCGCAACAGAGGACCCAAAGGAGTGGGCCGTCCACAACTCTAGAGCTTCATATTTCAGGCAACAGAATGCCTCGGCGCGTCCTTGACTTCAAATTCTTATACTTGCTGTTGGATCCACTTTCATGGAAAATAAGTGGAAATCTATGAATACAACGATAAGACTCACCAAGGAATCTTCCACTTCAGTAGGTTTATTGGGCCGCTAAACCGGGAGCGGTACAACTAACTGGGAAAGGGAAGACACCGATCTGTATACGCCGTCTAGAGCTATAAGAGTGAGCCATAAATTGAACTTCTTCTTGAATTTCGAATATCAAGTCGTCTCTGGACTGCTACTAGCTAGCTACTATCTCATTATCAATACGGAGTATGAAGTACGCCCCCTTGTCTCACGCGGCATTACTTTTGCAAATCTCTCAGAGCAAGCACCATCTTCAGATCTTCAAATCGAATCTCACGCCGTTTGGACCACGCCAGAAGACCGGCTGTCTTGATCACATTCTTGATCTGGCGACCGTTCAATTGCAACTCGGCTACCTGGTCAAGTTGTTCCTCCGTGAAGGCCTCAATGTTCAATGAGCGGCTTAGGAACTGTGTCCAAACCTGACGTCTGGATTCTGCATCGAGATCCCTGTAGGCGAGGGAAAGGTGGATCCGAGATTCGAAGGCAGGATCGATATTCTGTGTACGGTTGGTGGTCAAGAAGAGAATACCCTGAAGATAAAGATGGAAGATCAGTAACATGTAATTTTGAGTATCTCTTCCACATATCTTCCGGCCTTAACGATCCAAAGGTTGGAACTTACTTTGTAGTATTCAAGCATTCTCAAGAAGATGGAGACAAGCTCATTGCGATCGAGATTGTTTGAATCACGGGCTTCCATGAAGACATCAGCCTCATCAAGCAAAAGAACAGCGCCCCACTTAGGAACCAGCTGCAGGATGCTTTTCAATTTGGTTTCGAAGCCTCTAGCGTCAACTCCAAGGTCGCCCGCACTCATGACATAAAGAGGAACTCTCATGACCTCGGCAACGCTTTCGGCAGTAAGGGTCTTTCCGACTCCTGGGGGACCGCTGAGCTGTATAATGAAACCCTGGCCTTTTCCCCGAAAGACATCGTCAAATGCATCCACTTTCTTGGATTGAGCCTTTGCAACGGCCAAGATCACCTCCTTGAGCCCTTCCTGCTCGCGCGGTAGGACTAGTGACTCAAAGGCCGTATCATCCCACTCAATGTCTCTCAAATGATCCACGTGGAAAGTACCCCATTCCTTGTCATTTAGAGAATATCCATAGAGCATTGGGGTTGCGATGAGGCATTGTGCATCATCCAATTCCCCATCAATCTCCCTTTCAACGTGGACTGATCGCATGCGCCCATTTTGCCCATTCAGGTTGTATGCCTCCATGTCAATGATGACGCGACTCTTGGAATTGCCATCCTGACTTTTGGAGTCCGTGCTGGTTGAAGGTTCATAGGATTTGAAATGGTACCCCTTGTACGCTTCCCACTTCTTGCCCGCGCGAGATCAACAACTCTTGGACAGTATCCTTTTCCGGGTGATATCTGAGTGGATAGATAGGCAACGAGGTAATTGGTGTAGTGCCCGGGAAATTGGGTATTGTAATCAATGAGGATACGTATCCGAACTTGCTTCCGTCAAAGTCAACGTATTCGACCGCGAAATAATCAGTTGCGGATGGTTCATCTTCCGAAGATGCTTGCGCGAACGAATAGGCATGTAGTGTCCCGCCACTCGAAGAAAGGACCACACCTTGAGGTTCCAGGATCGTCCAAGCCAAGTCGTGAGTGATGACCCCTTTGGCAACCAGGTCATTCTTGCGGTCAATCACATCTCTGAGCTCCTCATCCATGATGCGGTAGAACATATCCACATGAGCCTTGGTTGTCGGGTCCTGCTCTTCATCTCGCAATTTGGTGATCGCTTCCCATCGATGAACAAAAGGCCGGAAAGGCGATGTGACCTCGAACCGCTTCAAGGTCGTTGTGATACCAGGATAATCTGTCAGTGCCTTTTTCAAGAACTCTTTGAGACGCTCGCTTTGCACTACAATGGAATGAATGGACAGACTCCTGCGTCCATCGTAGCACTTCTTTTTCCTCACGAGAAGTGCGTATTGTGCCGACTCTGCATCCTCGACGGTATCAGGCAAGTCGACGGGTACTTCTTTGGTCCATGAGTTCATGCCATAATGATCGGACTTTGTCTGATAGAGGGTGCGGAAATCACAGAGGGTGCCAGCAGGCTCGTACTGGATATCCATGGCCTCGGGCACTGTGGTACTACCACCAGTAGCTTTGATTATTAGCATGAGGTGACTGATATTCTAGTGTCAGAGGTTTGATAGACTTACCAGCTCCATCTGAGATATCGATCGCCATGATGGATGTCAAGAAAGAATTGGAAGGGGAAAAAGAAGTTTCAGCGAGAAGAAGGTAGAGGGAGACTTAAGTACTCAGAGAAGGAACCAAGGTTGGAAGGAATTACCCTTAGATGTTTGCCTACGTGTATATGAGCCACGTCTTATGTTACTATTACACCTTCTTCTATACATGTGCTTGTTAGCGTGATGTAGAATATCACTGGTATTATTCTTTTATTCCATGACCATTGTTGATGAAAGGATTAGGCGATAGCTACATATGTACCTAGGTAGTTATAGACGCATCAACATTATCTTGGATCACCATTGGGATATTGCTATAAGAGAACTGGAAAGGTAAGAGAAGTGTGCGAAGACTAAGACGAGCAGGACTATGTACATACCTAGGTAGAGTAGATGTGAAGTGCAATAATCAGGCCTTATGTTGTGTCTATGTACCTTTTGTATGGAGTTGGTATATAAAAGATACCTAATCCTTACAATTTGCTACCATACAAGTTGAGCTGCTTTGGCAAGATTATAGAATTACAGAAAACATCCTTCGTATAGAGCCGTAAATGCCTTAAAAGGTCTCTGATTGGACCCAGACACGATATCAAGGTCTTTCACAGCTGGACACTGATTGGTCTTGTTCATCGTTGACCTCGTTGGCCATTGCGGATCTCTCCCTTGCTCCACACATCATGCCATACGATCTTTCAAGTCCCAGTTTCTTCCCCCAAGGAAAAGAAAAGGAATCTTTTGTCTAACATTTATGTTTCATCAATTCATCAAACATACTTCCACTCTATCTAGAAATATTCTATCTAGAGATGTTCTATGTATCACTTTACGCTACGGAGTACATTCGCAATGAATCGGCCTTCGGCCGAAAAGTTCCCAACTCCGAAAAAACCCCGCTAACTCATTCCGTGTGGAAAGCCGTCAGACGAGCCCTGATAACTTCCTCCGAATCCTCAGTGTCCAGTTCACTGAGCACACCCGATCCAACATCATAAATCAAGCCATGGAGCTGGAGTCCTCGCTCCCGAATCGCATTCAACACGACACTCTTCTGCTTGACAATGTTTAAGCCCTCTCGAACGTTCAACTCAGCCAGTTTCCCTGCCGCCTCTTCACTGGGCATGGACTGCAGAAGCTTAAGGTTGCGCTCACGCAGCTGACGAAGGGGGAACAGCCACGGGTCCAAAATACCCAGGTTCTTGTTGCCC
This sequence comes from Penicillium mononematosum, assembly GCF_028829835.1. Lineage (NCBI taxonomy): Eukaryota > Fungi > Ascomycota > Eurotiomycetes > Eurotiales > Aspergillaceae > Penicillium > Penicillium mononematosum. The sequence goes on along the minus strand of NW_026643272.1, from coordinate 6,443,288 downwards.
AGGGCAGCCGCCACGCCACCACAGGATGTGTGGCCGCACACCACGACGTGGTTGACGCGGAGGTATTGAACGGCGTATTCGATAACGGCGTATTCGATAACGGCGGAGGAGCTAAGGTCGCCCGGGTGGAGGACGTTGGCGATGTTGCGGTGCACGAAGACGTCGCCGGGCTCGAGGCCTAGGAAGGTGGTTTCCGGGCAGCGAGAGTCGGAGCACCCGATCCACAGAATCTGCGGCGTTTGGCCGGAGGCAAGGGTGGGGAAAAGCTCGGGTTGGTTGCGGGCTGTCTGTGCAGCCCATTCCTTGTTCAGGCGCAGGCCTGTTGCATATCGATCTGTGGGAGTCGCACCGGCGATGTCAGTCTGGGTCTTGGGATATGTGTCCAAGCTCATGGGTGATTATGCGCTAGTGTTTTGATGACTGGCGCAGGATAGGGGTGTGGAGGTTGAGAAGGGCTTGGTGTGAGGTGCTGCCAGAGCGGTCATGCTGCGCCTCACTCGAGACAGGGTCGTGGGCAGGGAACCAGGTGAGTACCGGGAATCGCCGAGTTCCCCGCTGCACGCGCAATGTGACCGGTTTGCCCGGTGAGTCAGGTGGTATGCCCGGTGAGTCTCGCAGCACTCATGGAGGGGAAAAAGGAGATAGGTGGGTTATGACAGGGATTGGGGAAGGAAACCGCCGACTGAGGGAGTCCAGAGGACTACACAGACGATTAGGGAGATAACTAATCCCAACAACCGGTGCGTGGTCACTTCTCACAGAGCTCCGACAGTTTCGGGTTGAATGACCGATAAGAGAGAAAGCGGGAAAAACTGACGGGGAAGTTGAATTGCCAAGAACGCGCATAAACACTCACACACTTACCTTCAGGCATGATGGAATACTAATGGAGAGAGATACAGAAGAAAGAAAGACAGAGGATATGTTGGGGACTATATAAACTCTCATGAGTAAATAAAGAGTGGGGAGCCAAACGGTGAGTCCGAGTATTACAGAACGGGCAGATCCGCGAATCGGGCTTTTTCGTTAAGAGTCGAACGACTCCGAACTATCAGGGTTGTATACAAATACAAGCCACGTCTTTAATGGCTCAATTTACTATACATTTTTTGGGGAGCTTGGAATGCAATTGCTTTTATAAAATCAGAATAAGTACATGAGATCTTTTTATAAATTTCTTAAGATGTACCGCCACGGCCACCGACGCTCAACAGAGTCTTCTTCTGTTCCTCACTGATCTGAGCAGCAGGCAGAGGGCGGGCTCCAGCAACCGTCGGCGCGGGCAGGAAACCGGTTTGGACAAGGTATGAGGCATATAAGCCAACTAATTCCTCAGTCACGCCAGCACCGGCTGATGCGTCAACGCCCGACCAGGTGGCATCGGCACGCAGAGCGGTCGCTGCGTTCACATCATCCAATTCGGGGGCCTTAGTGTTGGAGGGAAGGTCTGAGGTAACGAAGTGGTAAAGGGGCATACTAAGGAAGGTTAGTATTTATCCATTAAGGGGCCGAGAAAGGTGAGGGACTTACAGAGCGTGCTGAGACTCCTTGTCATTGTGCTCGCCATCGTTGACATACTGCTCAAGGGAAGTTGACCAGGGCACGTAGTCAACTTGGGGGACATTGTAACCGTAGAGCTCGAGCGCACCGAGGAACTGGTTAAAGCGCAAACGAGGGTGTCCAGTAACATGGGCGACGTTAACGCCCGTGGCAGGTGGGTGGAAGGCAGTGGCAATGACAATACGAGCCACATGATCAACAGGCACCATGTTCACGGTGTTGAAGATATTCGGGCGAAGGCCAATTTGAATGCAGCCCTTGAGCATACGGATGAGGAAATCATCAGTGTTGGTAGTTCCGGTGACTGAGTCACCAAGAACATATCCGGAGCGAACAATGGTTCCCCTCAGGCCCCTGCGGCCGGCCTCTTTGACAAGGTATTCACCGGCCCATTTGCTTTGTCCGTAACCGGTTCCAAGGCCAACTCTGCTGCCCTCCATATCGTCATCTTCGCTGATACCATTTCCGCCGGCGGCGATGATACGTTCGGATTCTTGAACGTAGTGATCCTTATCCAGAGCACTGGTCGAACTGACAAAGGCAAACTGCTTGGCCTTTCCGCTGGCGCACAGCTTGAGGGCATCGATTGTACCCATGACATTAGCCGGTCTGAGCGTCGCATAGGGGTAGACCCAGTGGACAAGGGCTCCGTTGTGAATTACAGCATCGACGCGGTTGGTAAGGTCGTCCCATACTGACTGGGAAAGACCAAACTGCGGCTTTCCAAGATCACCACAGACAGCTTGCAGCTTGGCGGTCCATGCTTCATCCCAGAAACCATATGCGCGGCAAGTGGAGCGAAGTCGCTCGAGTGCCTGCTCCTCGGTCTTTGCCCGAACCAGAGCCACCACCTTAGTGGAAGGAGACTTACGGGTAAGTAGATCTCGGAGGATATGCGCGCCTAGGAAACCAGTGGCTCCAGTAAGGAACACTGTGGGTTCACTAGTGAGCATAGCCTCGGTACGCTGAGGGAATGTCTTAGGCAATTCATTCACAAGCTGGACGGCATCCTTGGAGTACTCGTCGTCCGGTTCATTGGCAGCCTGCACAGCTAGAGTCTTGTCATCGCTAGTTGCGAATGATTCCATTGCTAGCAGACGGTCGATCTCGCTGGCAAAGCCCTTGAGGGTCGGGCTGCGGAAGATAGCATTCATACTGATATCAATAACACGCCACTTACGGCGAAGCTCGAAGAACATTTGTTGTGCGAGGATACTGTGGCCACCGAGATCAAAGAAGGAGTCATCCGGGCCAATCATGCGAGAAGTCACATTGGGAATGAGCTTGGCCCAGACTTGAGCCAGAGTCTGCTCAGTTTCAGAGAGGGCCTGCAACGCAGATGAGGCGCGGCGGGGTGCAGCGGCGCTCAGCTCTGCAGTATCTGGGAAAGGAAGCGCGGGCTTGTCGATCTTGCCGTTCGGGTTCAGAGGCATGCGCTTGAGGGGAATGATAACGGTCGGCACTGCGTATGTAGGGAGCTTAGTCCGGAGATGCTCACGAGCATCATCACGGAGAGGACGGAAGCGTCGCAACAGACCGACCATACCCTCAGAATCAGAGTCATCATCCTTAAGGCCCTTGCTCTCCAACCATGACGCCCACTTGTTCATATCAGGTACAAAGTAGCTGACCAATGTGGGCTCCTCGTCTTTATCTCTTCGCACCAAGGTCACGTTCTCACGAACCAGAGGGTGCTGAGAAAGATGGGTGTCGATCTCTCCAAGCTCAATACGGAAACCACGAATCTTCACTTGGTCGTCGGCGCGGCCAGAACATTCAACATCTCCAGATGGCGTGTAACGGCCTAGGTCACCACTGCGATAAAGGCGATCACGCGGACCAACGTAGAATTGGCGCCAGGGCTCATTCTTGGATTCGGCTTGATCTTTTTCCGCCCAGATCTCAGGGTTAACAAACCAGTTGTTAAGGAACTTCTTCGCACTCAGTTCCGGGGAGCCAAGATAGCCCTCTGCAAGACCTCCTGCACGAACATAGATCTCGCCGACCTCTCCAATAGCACAGAGACGAGTGGGGTCATAGCGGTTGACAACCAGCATCTGCACATCCAACATTCCGCGACCAGCCATAATGACATCTTTCATATTGTTCAGGTAGCCCTCGTTGCTGGCGTAGCTAGGGATTTCGTAGTAGCTGACAGCACGCTGGGTCTCGGTTGTTCCGTACATGTTCACAATGCTGACATTGGGCGCAAGTCCCTGGAGTGAGCGGCAGTCTCGCTTAATCAGAATGTCACCCACAAAGAAGGCGTGGTGAAGAGCAGGGAACTGAGCAGAGGCACCACCGACAAGAATTTGACCCATAGCAGGTGTAAGGTGAGTAATGGTAGCACCGTACTTCTGCATCCATTCGGCAAGCTTTTCGTTTTGGATGTCCTCACGAGCGGGCACCAGGAGTTGAGCACCCAAGAACAACGGGGTGAAAATGTCTCTCTGAATAGGATCGTGAGCGATGCCACTCAGCATAGTAAACTTCTCATCTGGGGTGAGTTTGAAAGTCTCAGACATCCAAGGGAAATAATAAGCCAGAGAGAAGTGTCGGCCACGAACGCCCTTCGGCCGGCCTTCCGAGCCGGACGTGAAAGACAGGGTCGGAATAGAATCAGGACCAACGACGACACCAGTAGGCTTGGACTTCAGCGCGACGTCGTTGGCGAAGACATCCTGGCCATTGATGGATCCACCAGCGAGAGTTCCATCATCGAGCAGGGCAAGTGCAGGAATTTCAGTGCGGAGCTCAAGATTCTCGTCAATGAAAGTACGCACGATATCCGAAAGTTCACCTGCATCCTTTGTAGCCTTGGCAATGTTCACCAAGGCGCGGGGACGGGCAACATCAAGGTAGATGTTCTGACGTTCCGGAGGATAGGCAGGGTCAATAACGGAGAAAGTCGCACCGGCTTTCAAGATACCCATGACAGCAACCACCAGATCCACACCACGGTAGGCATAAACCATGACAACCTCTCCCCGCTGAATGCCAGATCGTACTAAATGATGTCCGAGAATGTTGGATGCCTCGTTGATTTGGCGATAGGTGAACTCGCGGTGAGGGGAGCTGCTTGACTGGGTTTCAACTACACACAGCTTTTCTGGGTGGCGTTCGGCATTGGCGGTAAAAATGTCGTGGATGGCACCACGGAAGTTAGACCAGTTCAAGTTGCATGTTGGGTCGGGCAAGAGTGCGCGCTGATCTTCAGTCATCAAGTCGATACGTCCGATAGCCTCATCCGGATTGGCGGCGGCATTGCTAGCAATACTGGCTAGTTGCTTCAAAATGAAAGCAATACGAGCACTCGAGAAAAGGCGCTGGTTGTAGTATGCGCCCAATTCGACCTCAGCTGAGCCCGGTGCAACGTTAACCACCAAATCAGTAGTATCGAAGGTGTTCGCAGGGTAATCTTGCGAGGAAGCAGGGGCATCATATGCGGCGAATCGGAAGAGGACTGGGGTGCGTTCGGACTTGGACTTCTCTTGGATGTACGAGCGAAGGCTGCCCAAGGGCACGATTTGGGAAGAGCCCTCCTTATATGCCTGGAAGACCATTAGCAGTCAACCCTACAGCAAGAAACATGTATAAATACCTTGTCTACTTTGGCATAAAGCTGGGCAAAAGACTCCGAGGTATCAATGGGAACCCGAATGACGAATGCACGACCATCCTCGTTGGAGTTTGTGCCCACAGCGATGTCCTCGTCACCAGTCAACCGCGCTACCAGGATAATAAAGGCAGTCAAGAAAGTGATGAAGCTGGATGATGAGCCTGTAAGCTTCGCCTTGGGGAGTTGAAGAGACTCAAAAGCTTCAATGACTCTCTTGCTGTCGGTCTTTTGTGTATCGGGATAATCGCGAGTCAGTGGAGAGACAGTCAGGTTCTTCAACCTTTGTGCCCATGTCTCCAGGCGGTCCTGCAAAGAGGCCGTTCCCACAGCCATAATTGCAGTTTGTTTGAAAGTGTTGCAGAATGAAAGACACGATGACTCAATATTAAAATTACCCCCCCCATAGTGGAAAAGTCCGATCTCGCCGCTATTTCTGCCAATGAGAGTTGAGGCGCTGATTAGCTATTTTCCCCACAGAGTATTCACCGCCTTGTACATGGTGGGGTGGCGTCGGAGTTTAGGTTTCTCCAGTCCAGAGCGGCACAGATTGGCAGAACTAGGGAGTAACATCGTTGAACGGAGTACAAGGAGGTCTGGTTATTCCTCTTCGTCTGATCTTTCCACTGAATACTATTGGCATAGAGTCTACTATACTTGCCCTAGACAGCCACTTTTGGGGTGTCGAGAATAGAAGCCCAACCACTGCACATGTCTTATATTGGTGAAGAGATCAAGGTATATATGTACAGCATATGCTGGTAGTTCCAAGCTATGTATGTATAATTTAGTGGAATATGTGAAACATGTGGAGCATCCCTGATATATATATCACCTTATAGAGTCTTTACATAGTTCCATTGATCTAGGTCAACGTCTATAGAGACATAAAGTGTTCGTAAATCACTGCTAGTACCTAGGTAGTTGCTTGTAAATGAACACAAAACCTATATAGGGAATAGAAGTGCCAATTACATTAACCATGATAATCCAAAGAGGCACCGGCATATGTTCAACGTATATCTGGTTAACCAAGAGGCTTCATACTCCAGAGCCTCTACATGTTCACGGGTCACTCTTCCGATGAGGTCATCTCGAATAGATTCGCTGAGTCATCATTTGATCTTCAATCTCAGACAAGTAAGGAATCAGCATCCCCATCCTAGCTCGAAAGACTATTATCAAGGGCTCTATTTTGTATTTGGCTCAGCATTGGAAGCTAGGCCAGCTCAGCATATTCAGATACAAGTGCGTTGAGTTGCCTTCCTTTATACCTATCGTCATTTTCTTGCCAAGACTGCATTGGCCAAATCCGGTCTCGTTCGGGGCGGAGTTTCAGGAGAAGTGTCGCGGTCTGAAGCCACACGTGTTTCTTCAACTTTTGACGGGCCTCTATACAGGTCCTTTGGATTGAATGTTGGAAAAATGATTCCTCACAGGAGTACAGCCCTCCTGTCTGTAATTGTCTTCGTCGCGCTTTTGCTTTTCATTTTCTCGTCCTCTCCGGTCCCTGATACCGGCGAGCAATCAGCCACAGGCCCGGCCAAGTTTGTGCCCACACCGAAACTACCCTCATTAAGCAACTTCCACCTGCCTCGTTCCGCCCTCCCTCGCACGAGCAGCCCGAGGAACAGAACAACAGCACACACGGCGAGTCGAAATGGTACAGCACACTCGAGTGGTTGAACCCATTCTCCTCTGCCATCACGTTGGATGAGAATCGCTCCGTCCTCCCTCCCCTTCGCGAACGTCGACCGATCTACACGTACTACGATGCGAAATATAACCCCAACAAAGCCAATGGCAAGGATCTCAAGGATTTGCAGAATGCCGATGCGGAATTGCTTCTCGCATGGCGTCGGGCATGGTTTGCTCAAGGATTCAAGCCCGTAGTATTGACCCCGGGCGATGCGATGAAAAACCCCAACTATGAAGTTGTTCAGAAGTGGAAACTCGCGCCCAAGACACAGAACGAGGTATTCGCCTGGCTTGCGTGGGGGCACATGGGCACCGGCTTGCTGGCAGACTTCCACTGCTTCCCCATGGCACGTTACGATGATCCCATGCTCTCATACCTCCGCCGTGGGAGTGTCCCAGAATCAATTACCAGGTTCGAAAACCTCAAGAATGGCCTCTACGCGGCGGACAAGTCGCGGATCGATGCGGCAGTTCAGAGCGCAGTCCTGAAACTCGATGATAAAACTCAGTCCTTTGTCGATCTGATTGCACCGGAATCGTTCAAGGTCGAGCCGCCGAACGCTTTGGCGTTTTATAAATCTGCAGCCATCACCTCCCGCTACTCTACCGTGCATGAAAAGATGACCCAGAACCCTGCGAGTGGTCAGCTGGCTCTTGTCCAACTGATTAATGCCCACCTGCACAATCACTTCCATAGCTCCTTCCCCGCCGGACTAGCCGTGCTGAAACCGTTCCCTCAGCATACTACCGCGCTGGTGGAACCTGCCCTGCGACTGGCGAAGGCTCTTATTCAGTGCCCCGAGTCACCCATCCCCGACTCTTGTCCACCCAATGAACCTGAATGCCGACCGTGCGGGTCCGGGTCTGCAAAGCAACCCATGCGTATCAGCCAACCTTCGACTTATAAAAACACCACCTTCTTGTTCACCATCGGTACCCTTCCTCACCCCTACACTCTTATCAGCCTGCAGAAGAACTCAGAGGAGATCACAACACCGCAAGTTCGCCGGGAGACCGACCGCGACGCGTGGTTGTCTGAGGTGACCAAGGAACACCTTGGGCCCGAATTGGGTTCTTCATACCGGGGAGTAATTTTCAAGCAGGTTGTCGCAGGCGAAGATGCCGTCGGGACATCTTTGTGGATGACAGTGGAATCTCTTCCTGCACAGGCAGGTCAGAGTCTCCCCTCAGAACTCCTGGACGAGTTTGAATGGCAGTTTGGTTTCAAGATTCCCCGTGGGAGTAAGATTGATCCCGCAACTGAGAACGACAAAGAATCCGCCAAGAGCGCGCAGGATCGCACGCCAAGCGAGCAAGGCGTTGGCAAAGAATATGAACTCATCCAAAAGGCCCGCGAAGTAATTAAGACCAAGGAAACGAATCGCATCGGCATCAAGGATGTTGTTGAGGCTTGGAATCTGGCGGACACAGAGGTTTGGCGTTTTGTTAAGGCCTATCGGTAAGTTACCTTGTCTCTAAGGTCTCATGGACTCTTGTTAATTCAGTTATTTTCAGGGCCCGAAGCGTCGTTGAACGACAGAAGTGGGAAGAGGACGAGAAACCTTTCGCAGGCTCGAGGCAGTGAGCGTGCATTTACGGGATTACCATCTACGAACCATTTCTTTTTTTTTATATATATATGTATTGTAGCTATTTTTTTTTCCTTCCGTTTGGTGTAATTCAGATATAGAAATTTCACCAACTGGACAAATATTTAATTATTATATGTGGAGATAAGGAGATAAGGACGTAAGTACGGAGTAGTAATTCCAGCAAAACAACTGGGCCAAGAATCCGATGGTCATCCGACTTCTCATCGGACTGTGGCGATCCCCGCAAAGAGAACGGAAAGTCCCAAGTGGGCCTGATATCGAACTCTGGGGAACTGATCTCATCGGACTTCCCCTCCTTCGAAACTAACCTCTCGAAGACTTCATTTTAGTAATATATTCATGTTGCGGACAAGCTCCCCTAACTCGCCCGCAACTCGCCCGCAACTATCTTGCTATAAAACCAAGATGCACACCTGAACTCGCCCTTGAAAGCCTACCTCTCACTATCGCCACAATCGCTACATCTCCACCATGGCACCCGGAATCCTAGAGACGGGTTCTACGGTCGCGGTTGAGAAGCCGAGCAGCCTGTCTGCCTTGACCGAGGACTGGGATGACACTATTCGGTTCTATCTCAACGGCACAAAGGTTGCGGTTGATACGATCAACCCGGAAGTGACTCTACTCGAATACCTGCGGGGTATTGGTTTGACAGGTACAAAGCTTGGATGTGCCGAGGGAGGCTGTGGTGCTTGCACTGTGGTGGGTCTCAGTCAACTATATCGGGTTATGCACCTAGTGCTAACCAGAGGGTTATCTGGTCAATAGGTCGTCTCCCATATCAATCCCACAACGAAGAAAATCTACCATGCCTCCGTGAATGCCTGTATTGCCCCGCTCGTTAGCATTGACGGTAAGCATGTTATCACAGTCGAAGGCATTGGGAATATGAAGGACCCCCACGCCATCCAGCAGCGGATTGCGGTCGGTAATGGAAGCCAATGTGGTTTCTGCACTCCTGGTATAGTCATGGTACGCCTATGTGGCCCTTTTGCTTGATTCGCTTTTTGGAGGGAATCTGAAGTTGACTGATAGCTTCAAGTCTCTTTATGCCTTGCTGCGGAACAACCCATCTCCCTCGGAGCATGATGTTGAAGAAGCTTTCGATGGAAATCTTTGCCGCTGCACGGGTTACCGACCTATCCTAGATGCTGCTCAGAGCTTCAACTCGACGAACAACTGTGGAAAGGCCTCTGCCAATGGTGGGTCAGGCTGCTGCATGGAGAAAAACGGCTCCGGTGGTTGCTGTAAAGGGTCTTCCACCAACACTGGAGAGAACGAGACAGTCGATTATAAGTTCCCTGCGCCGGACTTCAAGCCATACAGTTCAGACACAGAGTTGATCTTCCCTGCCGCCCTCCGGAAACACGAATACCGACCCTTAGCATATGGCAACAAGAAGAAGAAATGGTACCGACCAGTGACCGTCGAGCAACTGTTGCAGATTAAGAACGTCCACCCAGACGCCAAACTAATTGGTGGAAGCACGGAGACACAAATTGAGATTAAGTTCAAGGCAATGCGATACGCGGCCTCCGTCTATCTGGGAGACATCCCCGAATTGCGACAATTTACCTTGCACGACGATTATTTGGAGATCGGTGCAAATGTGTCGTTGACGGACCTCGAGCACATCTGTGACCAAGCGGTAGAGAAATACGGCGATGCCAGAGGCCAACCTTTTAAAGCAATCAAGAAGCAGTTGCTCTACTTCGCTGGGCGACAGATCCGAAATGTCGCTTCCCCAGCAGGTAACCTGGCCACTGCATCGCCCATCTCTGATCTTAACCCGGTTTTGGTAGCAACGAACACTATCCTCGTGGCGAAATCCCTCGAAGGCGAGACTGAAATTCCAATGACCGAATTCTTCCAAGGATACAGAAAGACCGCCCTCGCCCCCAACGCAATCATCGCTAGCCTGCGCATTCCAGCCGCGAAGGCACAGGGAGAGCACATGCGGGCCTACAAACAGGCCAAGCGGAAGGACGATGATATTGCCATTGTCAATTCCGCCTTACGCGTGACTCTTTCTGAGACCAACGATGTGGTCAGTGCCAATCTTGTTTTTGGTGGCATGGCAGCCATGACCGTCTCAGCGAAGAATGCCGAGGCGTTTTTGGTTGGCAAGAAGTTTACGAACCCCGCTACCCTGGAGGGAGTCATGAGTGCACTGGAGCAGGATTTCAACCTGCCGTTTGGAGTTCCTGGCGGTATGGCTAGTTACCGGAAGTCTTTGGCTCTGGGCTTCTTCTACAGATTCTACTACGATGTACTTTCAGGACTCGATGTGAAGGCTTCGGATCTAGATCCAGATGTTGTTGCTGAGATTGAGAGAGCAATTTCTACCGGATCAAAAGACCTTGAGACCTCCGTCGCCTATCAACAGAAGATTCTTGGACGAGCAACTCCGCATGTTGCGGCGTTGAAGCAGTCCACTGGCGAGGCACAATACACGGATGATATTCCCGTGCAACAGAATGAGTTATTCGCCTGCATGCTTCTGTCTACTAAGCCTCATGCCAAGATCCTCAGCGTTGACACATCCGCGGCGTTGGACATTCCGGGAGTTGTGGACTACGTGGACCACACGGATCTCCCTAACCCACAAGCAAACTGGTGGGGGCAGCCCAAGTCCGATGAGCTTTTCTTTGCCGTCGATGAAGTTACTACTGCTGGTCAACCGATTGGTTTGGTTCTGGCGACTAGTGCTAAAATTGCCGAGGAAGGTATGAGGGCTATCAAGGTCGAATATGAAGACCTCCCGAGCATCCTTACGATTGAGGAGGCCATTGAAGCGGAGTCTTACTTTGAGCACTATCGTTACATCAAGAACGGTGACACCGAGGAAGCTTTCAAACAAGCTGACCACATCTTTACTGGAGTCTCGCGAATGGGCGGCCAGGAGCACTTTTACCTGGAGACCCAAGCCTGCGTGGCAATTCCAAAGCCGGAGGATGGTGAAATGGAGATTTGGAGTGGTACACAGAATCCTACCGAAACGTGAGTAGCGATATGCTTTATTTCTCATGCGGAATATAAACTAATCCTTTACAGACAAGCCTATGTCGCTCAGGTGACAGGTGTATCTGCGAATAAAATTGTATCGCGTGTGAAGCGACTTGGTGGTGGCTTTGGCGGCAAGGAGTCGCGATCTGTCCAGCTGGCTGGTCTTTGTGCCACTGCCGCCGCAAAAACAAGACGACCTGTGCGGTGTATGCTCAACCGTGATGAAGATATATTGACTTCCGGTCAACGTCATCCGTTCCTCTGCCGATGGAAGGTTGGTGTGACCAAAGAAGGAAAACTTCTTGCGCTTGATGCAGATGTATATGCCAACGGAGGTCACACGCAAGATCTATCAGGTGCCATTGTGGAGCGAAGTTTGTCGCACATTGATGGCGTGTATAAAATACCGAATGTGAACGTGCGCGGCCGGATCTGCAAAACCAATACCGTGTCAAACACAGCTTTCCGTGGCTTTGGCGGTCCGCAAGGCCTGTTCTTCGCTGAGAGTTATATATCGGAGATTGCAGATCACCTGGATATTCCAGCCGAAGAGATCCGGGCCATCAACATGTACAAGCCAGATGATACGACGCATTTCAACCAGTCTCTCAAGGATTGGTATGTGCCGTTGATGTACAAGCAGGTGCTAGAGGAGAGCTCTTACAAAGAGCGTCGGAAGGCTGTTGAGGAGTACAATGCGCGGCACAAGTGGTCCAAACGTGGGATGGCGATCGTGCCAACCAAGTTCGGTATCTCCTTCACAGCTCTCTTTTTGAACCAAGCAGGGGCTTTAGTTCACATCTACCACGACGGCAGTGTCCTCGTAGCACACGGCGGTGTTGAAATGGGACAAGGCCTCCACACAAAGATGACCATGATCGCCGCCGAAGCGTTGCAAGTGCCGCAGGCGAGCGTCTTCATTTCCGAGACAGCGACCAATACAGTGGCCAATACCTCCGCAACCGCTGCTTCAGCCAGCTCCGATCTCAACGGCTACGCCATATTCAATGCATGTGAACAGATCAACGAACGTCTACGTCCTTTCCGTGAGAAGATGCCCAATGCCACCATGAAAGAACTTGCCCACGCGGCTTACTTCGCCCGTGTCAACCTCTCCGCACAAGGATACTACCGTACTCCGGATATCGGCTACGTATGGGGCGAGAACAGTGGCCAAATGTTCTTCTACTTCACACAAGGTGTCACGGCAGCCGAAGTCCAGATCGACACACTGACAGGTGATTGGACGCCTCTACGCGCCGACGTGAAAATGGATGTGGGTCACAGTATCAACCCCTCAGTGGACTACGGCCAGATCGAAGGCGCCTTTATACAAGGACAAGGTCTTTTCACTACAGAAGAGAGTCTCTGGCATCGTGCCTCGGGTCAGATATTCACCAGAGGCCCGGGCAACTACAAGATTCCTGGCTTCCGTGATATCCCGCAGATTTTCAATGTGAGTTTGCTGAAGGATGTGAAGTGGGAGAACCTGCGCACTATTCAACGCTCTCGTGGAGTCGGCGAGCCACCCTTGTTTATGGGTAGTGCCGTCTTCTTTGCCATTCGTGACGCCTTGAAGGCTGCACGTAAGCAGTGGAACGTGAATGACGTGCTTTCTTTAGAGTCCCCTGCTACACCTGAGCGTATTCGGATTAGCTGTGCTGATCCGATTATTGAACGGGTGAGAGTGCAGCCCAAGGAGGGGGAGAAGAGCTTCTTTGTTGCCATATAGTGGCTACGACTTCATGGCCTACGATTTGTATGAGATTATGCCCTGTCTTGGAGCTTATGTTTAGTATATTGTAAGACAATCAAATTGAAACCTGTTCTATCATGTTTATACCGATTTGGGATGTGTTATACGAGGTCTAATTCTAGGATGATGTTTCGACACGACTCGCAGATGGGAAATATTGATTTTGGAATCAAGTGGTATTCTTGATTCTATAGAAGCGCTACCTTTATTGGAAATTATTATGACAGAACACCAGCCCCATATAGAAACAAATGACCAGGGGAAGTACAATGAAATGCCGGAGATGGCAGAAAGCGAAAGGGAGAATTCAGAGCACAAGTTCGTAAGAAAAGCGAAGATCAAACGAAAGATGGAGGAAGACAAGATTATATTTCCCGTCATCGCTTCACATCATATTCAACGTAGCTACTTCCCCTTAGATCAGGACCTGAGTCCACCTGCAATGCATGTCCATAATTCCTTTGCCCTGCAAAGCCAACCTTCTCATCACCATATGATGACTGTTCATTCCGTACAGGCGCGGACGCTGCCGCCGCCGCCGTGTACTGAGGAACAATGTGTCCATCTCCAGATATATTTCTCGGAACCGCAGTAAGCGGAACTTCAGTAAAGCCATTCGGATCTTGGGACGGTGGCCCGCCATCGGGCACGGGATCCAGGACATGACCCCGACCCCCCCTCGCCGCGGTGCTTGTCGCGGCTCCAGAAAAGCATCATGGCGCGAGTGATACCAATCAAGGCGATGAACACCCAGAGAAGGAGGATGACAGTGGCAATAATGGCTTCCATTCGTACGGCTTCTTCGAGCTTGTTGATCACGGTCATGACGACCTCGGTGATTTTGTTGGCTGTTTGGTCGCCTGCATCGGCGAGGAAACTATCAGAGGGGTTGGAGCTGTCGTTGATGCTGGAGGAGGCGCCGGCGGAGAATGTGTCGTTTGGAAGGGTGGGGAGCGAGATATGTGCGTGCTCAGCTACCCAGTTCAGACCCTTTTGGAGTGCCTCTGCTTTGAGGCCGATGAGGCACTCGTATAGTTCGTAGACGGGCTCTTGTAACAGAGTACCTTTGAAGGTCTCGTTTAGTACGCTGGATGTGTTGTAGATGAAGAAGTTTAGAGTCCCGTTTATGGCTTGCGTGCTGCTGTTGACCCAGCCGAAGACGTTGTGGTTTAGGTCGGTGTCGAGATCCATGATGGCCTTGTTGGCGTCGGTAGCCCAATCTGTCGAGGCACTCTCTAGTGAGTCAACGACCTTGTCTGCGAATTCTCCCACCTCGGCACTCAATGCTGGGACTGTTTGCTTCACCGAGTGCAGGAGCAGGTATTGGCACAGACAAGAGAATAGTGCTGCCAGTGCAAGAGCCAGCACGAAAAGAGCAGGGATGGATGTTGCATAGGCAATGGCCCATCGCACGAGGATCTGTCGGCGGCTGTTACTGAAGTGACTTGCTGCCTTGATACCCGCAGCCGCGGTGTATGGCCGAGAGACAATGTACACAACATCCATTGGATCATGGGCTTCCTTGCGAACCAGCTGGGAGCGCTCTTTCATTGAGCGCCATCGGCGGATTTCCTGCCATGCGATTGGAATGCACACCAATATGGCAGCCACAACGAGGACAGCAATGAATATTTTGCGTGCCTTTAGTGCTAACTCGGTGACCCCGTTAAAGAAATCGTTGATGCCTTTGTTGTCGTTGCAGAAGGCCAACTGTTTCTTGGCAGGGACCGGGAGAGCAGACCGATCGAAGCTGTAAGCGCCCAAAGTGCCGTTGACCAAGTCCTTGACTTCTTGAAAGGGTGTTTGAAAGAGGGTCTTGGTGTAATTCTGGATTTCTTTGAAGTTGGGAAGGACGACGCTGTCCAGCTCTTCGACCGTGTGGTTGACCGACGACGGAAGAGACAGATTCTCCAGTGCACTGATCGAGCTGTTGAGATTGATTGGGCTAGGATCGTCCGAGAACACACTGGCCACTTTGTTGATTGTCTCGAGGAATGAGTTCAATTCGTCTTTATATTCATCGACCGTACTCTCAATCTCGCCACTGATTGTCTGGAGGGTTTTGTTGATCCATTCAGTAGCCTCTTTGACCAATTCGATGCCGGCCCCTACTGTGCCGCGGACGGCCATTGTAATGAGACAGGCGTAGGTGGAGTACATCATATTAATGACAAACCAGAGGATCTCCCCAACGCCCGTGATAGTCAACAACAACACGGACTTTAGGGCAGAAACAGCCTCATCAACTGAGGAAGCCACAAGCTCATTGGTCCCCTTGGATAGGTAGTACGGCATTGAAGCCATCGCACTACCCATGGATTCCACTGACGTGCATGCAGAGAGCGCCTCACGCTTGGCGGATGCCATGTTGGACTGCAAGTCGCCGACTGCAATCAATACTCGGAACAGAATAAGCAGTAAAAGTATTGTCCATCGATTGATCCATACTTGTGAAAGTCGAGCTCGCAGACCGAGATAGGGAGTGAGGCCATCCGGATGTAGAGGAATTATCCGCCCCGTGCTTGAGTCGTGAGCTCCATAAGGCGGGAGCAGTGGAAAGATGGACCGCCCAGATCGGGAGAATACCATTGTAGTGTATTTTCTTTTTCTTTTCGAATAGATAATTGCCAAATGTTTCAGAGGTGATCTCGTCCAGCGAAGACCGGGAATGCTTGGAGGCGTAATTAAGTCAAGGGAAAATATGCAAAGCCTGCATCAAAACGGAGTGTTCTTAGATGAAGATAAAGAGAGCAAAGGAAAAGAGCCGGACTAGTGAAGGGACATGGTGTATATAATTTCTTATAGATGTTGAATGAATGGGGGGGGTCAATAGATGAATAGAAGAGAACAATAGAATGAAAATGAAAGGGACAATGAATCTTCAAATATAGCAGTCAGCAAGACGTCACCTGAAAACTGTCAGACATCTTGGGCGGCAGCAGACATTGCAATAGTCCAATGTTGCTCATAAAGAAGCAGTTGAATGGACCTTGGCAACCCCGTATAGTCGAGACAGCCCCAATCAGAGCGAACCATAACGATTTCGAAACAAAGAAAGTATAAAAATAAAGACTGAAGACAAGGAGTCTGTGCAATGGTTTGTTTCATGAAGCATCAGAGCGTCTCACTGGCTACTTTGAGTGTCAAAAGCGCCGGAGTGGACAATCAGCCAAATATAGCCATGGGCGCTTAGCCGCCCACGACTGAGAGCCAATAGGCGGACAGCAAGGGCCAGTCGATCTTAACATCATGCTTGTACAGATATTTGGTCCCTTGTCATGTGGGTAGACGATACGCATGTTGTTTGACATCCCTTGGGGTTTAGTCCTTGTTCTGGCTGTTGCCGCTTAATTCGGTGATTTCGTGTGATTCGATTCACCGACTCGCTCACTCGAGTGCAGAGCAGAATTTCCACACGCACAACTTTTGGTGATAGAAAGATAAGTAATCATATTGCAATATATTCCATTATTATTATAAGTTATTTAACAAGTCCACCAAAGGTTGAGATGTGTGAAAAAAGTACTTGATGCTTATTCGAGTTGTGGTCGCCGGCGTTAAAAGGGATGTGTCACGTGATATTCACCGAGCTCGTAAGAAACGTGACAGCACGTGACAAACTCGCACCCTAACAACTTGCAACGACATGCCGTGCATTCTATGATAAGAAGCCTGCAGGATTTGGAATTCTTCTTGTGCTGCGTTAATCTATGATATTTACGAATATACAACTGCATTACTGGCTTTTTGAAGTACAATTTCCAATCTCTTATGCATGCAAAGAAGATTGATATAAGCAAAGGTGAAATTGAATTCCTGAATCTGTAGCTAAAATACATTAAAGCCAGCGCAAGAACAGGTCTGTTAACAGGGTCAGAAACGCCACCGCTGTTCATGCGGCCTCCGATCCTTTATGTCAGTTCCTCGATTTCGTCTTTGGTTAGTTGGCGTTGCAAAGACAGCTCAATAACGAGGATGTCGCGAAAATTGACACCGTCTTTAATCAGTTGGTGGTGAATGGCTGCTCGATAGCGAGGAATATCACGGAAATTGACACCCGTCTTTCAATATATAACTTCAATGGCGAATATGATATCGACATGGTGTGGTTCAGGATTTGCAAGGAGGTGACAAGCAGCTTGAAGTCGTATCGTTTTCATCTTTCAACATTGAACTGCATGGTCAGGGCGTTTGTTCAATACGGCGACCTCGTATCACGTATTTTCATGCTCTAGGGACGGAAACTCACGGAATATTCCGGCCCAGACAAGCCCCAGTATGGTTTCTTGAGATGCACAACCGTACCTCGATGAGAACCATAAATACCATCGAGGCTACTCCATACCTCGATGTTTCAATTGATTTTGACAATATCGAAGAAACAAGTGCTCAGAAAATGCAAATGTATGTATCTTCATTTCTATCACGCTCGCCCGGTCAGTCGTGACTTCCGATTGAAGAATCTCTGACAGTAGCACGTGCATAGTGTTTGTCTCATCCATCGTGTCGAATCTTGAAGCTTGTCTCTTTTGAGTTCTTCATCTTCGACTCGTCCGAATCATTTTCTTTCAATCCTCTCTCCCACGCACAACAATTGAGGTTTTCAGTGCGCTCCTTCTCATCCCCTTGATCTCCTTGAGCTTCAAGCTCTTGGTCAAAGAGACAAAACTTGCCATCGTGACGAATGACCCAAGATCCACAAGTAAGTTGTCGCACATACTCACGCGTTGGGTCGCCACCAACACTTATGGACCTTGGCTGATTCAAATAGCCCACAACACGCACACCCATTTATCTGGTTGGTGCGCTGATTCTCATCCCCTTGATCTCCTTGAGCTAAAAGCTATCGGTCAAAGAGACAAAGCTTGCTTTTATGACGGATGACCCAGGAATTCGCGAAGTAAGTTGTTGCGCATATTCACGCGTTGGGTCACCATCAACACCCATGAACATTGGCTGATGATGCATGATTTAAATAGCATCCACAACACGCACACTCATACCTGTGACTTGTGTATGTCCCTTTTCATCCCTTTGATCTCCTTGAGTCACAAAGCCCTTTGTGAAAGAGAAAAAGCTTGTTTTGTCTCATGGTGCATGCGTGAGCCAGGCTTTGCACAGTAAGTTGCCGCACATTCTCACGCGCTGGGTCACCACCGACACCCACGGACCATGACCCAGGGACCTGCATGATTGAGCAGCATCCACAATCCTTTTTGTGAGATCAAGGCTCAGTGCCTTTAAGTGTTTTAAGGACCAATCTTGGTAAGTCGCTTGTCGTGAAGTCGTGTCTCTCATCATTCTGTCGACTGATGCATGGTCGGGGTAGTGCACATACAATCAGGCGCGTCCTCGACTTCCACCAACACACATGGACCTTGGCTGATTATTGCAATAGCGTCCACAATCTTTCATTTGAGAACAAATCTCGCAACCTCTAGTTGAGGCCGATCCCGGTAAGGCATTTGCGTTGAAGCCATACCACTCAAACGGCCCCGCCGACTGACACATGGTCAAGACAGTCCATACAGTCTCTTGCATGAGACCAAAACAATCTTGGACCGAAGAGAGCCCTGTGCCGACCAAAGAGTATTTGGTAAGCTCATCATGCAGCTCCTCCATGCGCCTCAACTGACACATCAAAAACCCAGTGAGCGGCAAGATTGCTGTTGGCTTTTGCCGATTGTCAAGTGAGTCCTCTTGTTAACTGTGGTATTGGATATCGATGGACCTCAACTAATGCAGAGTCAGTTAAATTCCAATACCGGACAGAGAACATCAAATACCTTATTCTTATTTCCACTCGGTATGTCTTCCAATCCAAGGGGAATCAGAACTCGATAGAGAGTCGCTAACCGACGAGATCAATTCCACAGTTTATCATCACCATCAGATGAAATGCCTACTGTCTTCAGCAAGTTTGCCGATGTTGAGATTTCGTCCCACGATCTCCAACCTACACCTGTACAGGGACAGGACGAAAAGTCGGAATCGCACACCCAGCTGCCCAGCTCCGATGTATATCAAGTGAGCCGAGCCGAGTTGGAACAGCTCAAGGCAATTCTAGGGGAGATTGTGACAGAGAGACGCCTCATAGACTCCCAGCTCGAAGCCATAAAGCAACATCCCACAGTCGAAGGCCGTGTGCCAGAACTGCTCAATCCTCCGTCAATTAGAGCCGAGATGGGGCCTACCGAGGCAAGCAGATCCCCAAGGGCAGACATCGACATGACTCAGTCCAAGTCACGAAATTGGACGGATAAACGGGCTGGGCTCACTCTGGACAATGGGCAGCTGAGGCTGAGGATTGAGGAGTGGCGGACCCGTGCTCCGATATTCCGCGTGGAGAACAACACCAAGGGTAACCCGAAGTGCGACCTTGATGCAGCGATTGAAAGCCCTGAGCTCGTGCGTGTTGACTTTAAGATCCCCATCGATTACCCAGAGGGCATGTTGGGAATCATGAGATCGATTGAAGCGCTCTTCACGTCTCCAAAGAGGATCGCCATGAGCAACGTCGAGACCGGTTCCGCACCGGCTTGCCGAGAGGCAACGAACCCCAAGCGGCACAGCTATTACATGAAATGGACAGCCCCATGGGAATCATCCGGCTGCCGAGTAAGCTGGATGAAGGCGAAAGAAAAGTCGTCAACCCTAAGGTTCAAGTTTGTGAGTGGCAGGAATGCCAACCCCGGGGAGCAGATGATGGTCACTGTTGACGAGCGTGACCATTTCTACCGGAAGATCTCTAAAAATGACCCTGTCAGTATAAAGACTTGACGAGTAATCATGGGATCTAACTAACATATCACAGAACACTTACGGCAAATGGATGGCACTTCCGGTCCGGATTTGGCTGCGCATTCAATGTCTGGTGTCAGAGACTAGCGGCGTAGACAACGGGCTGTTTGGGAAGTTGCTTGTCGATGACGTTCCACCTTCTTCTTCCAAAAAGAAGAAGAATAAAGGAAAGAAGTCATCAAAGAAACCTGCAAAGAGAGCCCGTGAACATTCCACGGCTGAAGAAGGAAGATC
Source organism: Penicillium mononematosum (assembly GCF_028829835.1). Classification (NCBI taxonomy): domain Eukaryota; kingdom Fungi; phylum Ascomycota; class Eurotiomycetes; order Eurotiales; family Aspergillaceae; genus Penicillium; species Penicillium mononematosum. The sequence goes on along the minus strand of NW_026643272.1, from coordinate 6,423,004 downwards.
TGAGGACGAAAAGCCTGATGCGTCAGTTGTGCCAAGTCCAGGGCAGTCAGTGTTAGGGGAAGAACATACCATGGAGAAAGTGGGAAGTCAAGAGTTGACCAAGGAGTTGACCGAGGAAGAGTTGCCCCAAGAAGAGTTGACCCAGCATGAGTTGACAGAGCAAGAAGAAGAGTCAACCAGAGAGGAGTCAACGAGGGAAGAGTCGACAAAGGAAGAGTCGGCCCATCATAAGTCACCCCAGGAAGAGTTGACCAAGCGGGTCTCTACACTCACGATTGATACCTGGAAGAGCAACCAAAGGTTTAAGGGCAAGGAGAAGGGAAAGCGCACACCTTCTTCATCTGGCTCCGACACAGGAAAGAGAGACGCAGACCACGTTCCTGTTCACACCACACACAACATGACAGAGCAGAATGATGGCTTACTTCCAGAAATGCATGACATCGCTCCACAGGATGTCCTGACTGAGCAGCAACTTGCGGGAGTTGCTGGCCAACAAACAGTCAATGCCTCCCGGGTCCCTATTACCCCCATTGACTCGACTACCCCATTTTCTCCATCATTCGAGACAGCCCGAACCCACATCTCCCCCCGCACTCCCCTCCCCTCATCCTCTTTCTCGTCTTTCTTCACACCTACGACCGCCTTACAGAAGATAGACGAGGATCACGGGGAAGAAGCAGTGCAAGCGGAAGGAAACGAGCCAGCAAAGGTTTCAGATGAGCTGGGCTTGACTCCGCAGGGGGCTGAGGTTGGGCTTCGGTGTCCTGTCTCGGACAACAGGGGCGAGGTGTGGTTTTCTGGTAAGTCCCTTACTCTTTATACCATTGTTGATGCAGCTGCTAACTATTATTTAGACTCTGAAGAGTACCCTGGCGGCCACGAGGCGCAGGAGCCAGTCTTGCGTCGGAGTGAGTCTTTCGACGTGGCCAATCTAGGTATGCAATCACATTTTACGCATGTTTTGCTTCGAATACATGCTAACAAAAGATCACAGGGCTTTTCGAGGGCCAGGAAACCACATCCTCGTCCCAAACGGCCGACCCTCCATCGACCTCCTGTGCCTCTTCTGTCTTGTCCACTGCAGAGTCCGCTGGGTCTGCGACTTATGATTCCAGTTCATCTTGCACTGTCTTGGCAGATGACCAAACTCCAGCCGAGTCTAGCCAACATGACAAGAAGAGAGCATACAAGAAGAAGAAGCGTGAGAGACGGAAGTGTAAGAACTTGATGAAGCGTCAGGAAGCGCGCGATGCGGACGCCGAGTTCCCCGTCTCTAATGCTTCTTCCAAGGAAGATGGAGTGGAAGGTCGTTCTCCGTCTCCACCCGAGTCGTTTGAGGATGATGAACCGACTCCCACAGCCATGCAGTTCGGCAACATCGGGCCTCCAACCCCTCAATCACAGTGGGACTTGAGCATGATCGGGATTCTCTGCCAGAAGGCAGACTGCCAAGTCGCCTGTGGTTTCGGGGATGGGGGCTCCGTTGTTTGCCCTAAGTGCGGACCGTTTTCCTTGGTCCGCTACTGCGGCAAGGACCATCTGTGGGAGGATGCCAAGATGCACTGGGGGGGATTGCGGGAAGATCCCAGTCTTGTACCAGCACGTGGCCGGTTCGATTCCGTATGACGATCTCGTGGGTCCACCAATGCTTCCCAGCCTTCACCAGTGGGACAACCCTGAGCGCCATCGTCAGGCGTTGTGGTTCAGTTCCGCCCGCGACCGAGGTGACTACTTCGTGTTCGCGGAGTGGGACGACCTGGTGAGGGCTGAGGACGCTCCAGCCAGTCACTTGGCGCTGCGATGTTCACCTCGAATCGCACACATTGTGCGATTCGAGGACGCCGAAGAGAAGGACCGGTTCCGCCGGTGCCTTGCAATTTGTCTCTTCGGTAAGTTTCATATCACTTTTAATTTCTTTACACTTTCAGCTTCATCTCACTCTCAGTTTCCCTGCGCTTTGATATCAAACAACCCTCACCAATGCCTACTTTTTAGACCATATGCTAACCTTTCTTTCCTCCCAGCGGCGGTTGAACATCCAGCCCTTGTGGACTATCTTTACCGGCTTGTCCGGGACTGGATGCGGGCCCACAACATGTGGGCCAGTGACAAGGACATGGACAGCATGCTGCGGTATCAGATGGGACTCGAGATGGGTGGCACCATCGATGCGAGCAGTCTTGGTTTGCGGCATGCTTGTGAGACGGAGTGGATCGGTGCTGACCGACGCCACTGCGAGGATCCGACCTGCGCGAGCGAGCGTCGCCCACGTTGCTCGGTAACCACCGTATGGGGTTGGGCTTCCGGAGAGTGTGCGAAGCCCTAGAATCCAACTATTGGATTCTGAGGGCGCACCGAGCCACCCATCCTTCGGTGAGCGACGTGGATGCTCGCACGCGTGGTGGAGGATTCTCGGAGGTCCTCGCGAAGGACCGGCGGACATTCCGCCGTGGCGTCGGTTGGGACGGGGCGGGAACGGGCCCCATGGAGGTGGAGATTCCGTGGTCAGGGTAGGGAGCCGTCCCCTCCCTAGCCCTCTTTGTACCGGGGTCCTGGACCTGGGGTGGCTGGTTTGGAGAGAGATATCATCAGTATTCAGTCGGTGGATGCCCCCCCAGGTCCAGGATGCCCATTTTTGTATTATGCTTTCGGTGAGGGGGAGTTGATCGCCCCCTCCTTTGTTTATAGGAACAAAGACCGTCGCGTGGTTGTGCCTCTGTCCTACTGTGCCTTTGTCCTTCTGTGCCTGATTCATTGTTCTCAGGTGCTGTACGTTATGTAGACGTAGCTGTACATGAGTAGATCTGTACTAGTAGACCAATCATATAAGAGAAGTTTCATGGGGAATTAGTTTCTGTGGCATGTTTTGCATCTTTATATCCAATTTTCTATTGGCATCATAACACTTCTATGCATCTCTCGTCACTTCTCACATATCAAATCCCTGCATGTCTTTGTTTACTGGGTGATATACTTCTTCAGGCCTCTCAAACGATCCTTGGCAGTCTCAAGAACATCATCATTCTTGCACACCGCAAAGCGGAGATAATCCTCAGCAATGTTGGCATTGGCATCAGTGTAGAATTCAGTGGGAGGGATAGCAGCGACGCCAACCTCCTGGATGAGGAACCAGCAGAGCTTGAAATCACGAGGACGGCTAGCAACATGAGGCGGGAATGGATAGTCAGCCGGCAGCTTTACAGAAGCCATGTTGGCAAGCACAAAGTATCCACCCTCAGGATCAGAGTACTGTAGAGATTGTTGTCAGCAAAGTCAATGTATGGCAGAGTAGACTTGATAGTTAAGGGTTAGAGTAATCACATACCGGGATACCAAGCTCATCAAAGACCTCGCAGAACCGCTCAATTTTACCCTTCATATCTGTTCGGCTCTCGTCCCAGAAGCCCTCTTTTTCTGCCTGCTCAAAAGCAACAGCAGCAGCTTCCTGGAGAGGGGACACACTGCTGTAACAGATACGGGTGTGTGCACCGGCCACGTACTTGATCAGGTGTTCAGGGCCGATGAGGTACCCGACACGCCAACCAGTAGCGTAGAAGGCCTTGCCGGCAGAGCCCACGGTCAAAGTGCGCTCGTACAACTCTGGAGACAGAGTAGCGATTCTAGTGTAGGGAACATAGAAGAGGCGGTCGTAAACTTCATCAGACAAAATGATAAGGTTGTACTTCACGCACAGTTCACCAATGCGCTCGAGTTCCTCGCGCGAGAAGACCTTTCCCACGGGGTTATGCCTATGAACACACAGTTAGTTGAGACTTTATTCGCCTTTGTAGATCAAGGCTGCTTACGGTGAGTTCAAGACCTGTTACAATTAGCTTGAATATTCATGAAAGTCTTGGTGTTGCATGCTTACAATCATCTTTGTCTTAGGGTTCATGGCCCTCTCGAGCTCCTCAAAGTCAATAGTCCACTCCGACGCAGGAGATGTCTTAGTCGCACCATCCTTAGGTGGGTGGAGGGGAACATAGCGGATAGTACCGCCGGGCATCTCAATGTTGCTAATATATCTATTCCAAGTGAATTAGTATGCCTTGAATTCTTCTCGCAATATCGGGGCTCCTTACTGGTCAAAGAAGGGCTCGAAGATAATGACCTCATCACCATCCTCGATGAAGCCCATGAAGGCACTAAGCATGCCTTTTTTGGATCACTTGTCAGCGCCAAATGTCCATTTATAGGTGAATTATACCGATCTCTCACCTTCATTTGCGCCGGTTGTGATCGAGACCTCGGTCTCGGGGTTTAGCTTCTTGCCAAAGAAGGGCGAGTAAGCATCCGCAATAGCCTGCTTGAGGCGAGGGCGGCCCTATATTGTATGAGAACTCGTGTAACCATGCGCAAATCCGTTGGCGATCTCTACCTTTGTCGGAGAGTATTGGTTGCATTCCACTCGGTCTAGCGCATCTTTCGCAGCGTCAAGAGCGAACTTGGGAGGGTTATAGCCACTGCGTAGAAACATTATATGTCAATTCGTATCCATTAAAGTAATTGGGGGTCCTCGAAAATGACGTGACTCACAAGAACCCTTGGCCCATGTTCACAATCGGCTGAACTGGTGAAGCTGCAGCGGCTTCGTTGACGATTGACCTTCAGTCCCCATTTAGTATGTCTTTCCAAACCTGTTTCTCGAAACTGCATACCAAACATCCTGGCGCTGTCCTGCTACCCGCTTGGCGGGGCGAAATGGATCGGGTCGTGAAGCTGTAGCCGACATCGCTCTTGCGCTGTAACCAGGTCGGGGTGATGTCGCAGGGGCGGAGAAGAGGATTCTGGACCTGCAATTCTGTGATTGAGCAAGAATATGTCGATAAGAGCGGGAAATCATGAGTGTTGAAGACAATAAGAAGAGAGAGGACAAGACATGGAGAAGTTGAATTTCCCCACCATTGCGTGCTCCGGATTCGGCTCTGACGGCCCTCGGGAGTTGTGTTTTATTTCTCTTCAGGTCATTCGGAGATTATATTGTACCTTGCATGTCCTTACATGTATGTAGTACATATCTAAAGATTCTAGTACTTACTACCTATGTACGCAGTTATGTAGGTAGGTAGTTGATCTTGTTGCCCATTTTCAGGCACCAAGGCCTGTTACTTACTAATTAACGCGTTGAACGCGTCGTACCCGCGGGTGGAGGCTATCATTTCTACGTTTATACGTTTACCTCACCTTGAAGTCTTTGAGTAACCTAGTGAATGACCCGATCATTCTCCGGTCATCATGGTATCCTGCCCAATATGCGAGCAATCTGTCTCCCAGTTAAAGATCAACGACCACATCGACTCGGGATGCCAGAGCTTCATCGAAGAAGCGTCGTCCTCTCCAGGCGAACTGGCATCTTCCCAGAAGGGACCAGTCCCAAGCATGTTTCAACCTCCGTCCGCGCGCAAAGCTTCTGCCCAGTCGAATATTCCGAAAGATTCCCCGTCCCGTCCCACAACGACCCCACGCGCCCTCAACAGCAAGCGATCATTTATTGAGGAAGCAGAATCTAGACGGGAGGGGGATGGGCCGAAGCAATTAAATGGTGACTCAAAAGAGCCCCAAGCAAAGCGCCCGAAGATCAACGCTTTCCACAAAGCAGCACCTCTAGCCGAGCGCATGCGACCTAAAACGCTCGAAGAAGTTTGCGGCCAAGAGCTTGTCGGACCTAACGGCATCCTGCGCGGACTCATCGAACAGGACAGAGTACCGAGTATGATACTGTGGGGCAGCGCAGGGACAGGGAAAACAACAATCGCTCGAGTCATTGCGTCACTGGTGGGCAGCAGATTCGTGGAAATCAACAGTACGAGCAGCGGCGTGGCAGAGTGCAAGAAGATATTTGCCGAAGCTCGTAGTGAGCTGGGACTCACTGGGAGAAAGACGATTATCTTCTGTGACGAGATTCACCGATTCTCCAAGTCACAACAGGATGTCTTCTTGGGCCCGGTGGAGAGCGGCCAGGTCACGCTCATCGGTGCCACAACGGAAAATCCATCGTTCAAAGTCCAAAATGCACTGCTCTCACGTTGCCGGACATTTACTCTTGCAAAGCTTACCGATGAGGACATCATTTCGATCCTTCATCGTGCTCTTCAGGTTGAAGGCCCGAGCTATTCGCCCTCCGAACTGGTGGACGAAGAGCTAATCCAGTATCTCGCCAGATTCGCCGATGGAGATGCTCGCACTTCGTTGAATTTGTTGGAGCTAGCCATGGATCTGTCAAAAAGGCCTGGAATGGACAAGGAGGACCTGAAACGATCCCTGACCAAGACGCTCGTGTATGACCGTGCTGGAGATCAGCATTATGATACGATCTCCGCCTTTCACAAGTCCATTCGAGGGAGCGACCCAGATGCGGCACTCTACTACCTTGCTCGCATGATCCAGTCGGGCGAAGACCCCCTGTATATCTCTCGACGGCTGATCGTTGTGGCTTCCGAAGATATTGGCCTGGCGGACAACACCATGCTGTCACTTGCTATATCCACACATTCAGCCGTGGAGAAGATTGGACTCCCGGAAGCGCGAATTAATTTGGCGCATGCTACCGTGGCGATGGCGCTATCGAAAAAGAGTACTCGCGCGTACCGTGGCTTGAATAACGTCTTTGCCGCCTTGAACGAGCCGGGAATCGCGGGCTTGCCTATTCCTGTTCATTTGAGGAATGCCCCGACGAAGCTCATGAAGGAGCTGGGCTATGGTGCGGAGTACAAGTACAATCCAAACTATGTCGACGGCAAGGTTCAACAGGATTACCTGCCAGAGCAACTCCTCGGTCGTACCTTCCTGGAGGACTTGGATCTTGGCACGCGGAGAGACCCTGGGTTGAACAGTATATCATATCAAAGAAATTGATTGTCTTCACTGTTTGATCATATCTCTCTTACTATACATCAAGTCCAGGCCCATTCTATGGGGCTATGACATCGCAGCCTTCATACTTCCGTTCTTGAACCCCGGAAATTACATACACTAGGTAAACCTTATGCCTAGCGATGCGCTATACCGGATCTGGAATCGGCCTCATGGGCCTGGTCATGCCTGGTCGTGCCTGCTTCACCTCGAGTGACGCCGTTAGGTTCTTGCTATGATGTTGAAGGTTCAGAGCTAAGCCTCAGCCAAGGTTTGGCCTGGTTATCGATGGTACTAGTCCGTTTTGAGTAACTTTAGAGATGCCCAGGTGTATCCTCTAGTTCCGTATTTACCTCACATCACCCATTCTTTACCTTCGCAAAGGATCGACAACTCGTTCAAGTACAAACATCGGTTTGTTATTAGGCTCTGCCCTGAGCCCGTCCTTTCGCTCTCGCCCTTTGCTCGACGGTCTTTCAGAACCTCGCTCAGTGCTATTCCTCTCGTTTATCCTCGAAACCATGATAGCTCAAGCTGCTACACGGCATCAGCCATCTCAATTCTCTCCTCATCCGAACCGCGGGCGTAAATACGCACCGTCGACACCGCATCCACCGGATTCCATCTATCCTGTGAGTTCGATCTCCCATCTCGCCCTCTTACGTCCCGATGGGTTTCCTTCAAACCTGCACGTCTCGTGAATTTTTGATACTGACTACAGACCTTTCAGTCTGCCATGTCTCAACTCGCATCAACCATGCCTTACTTTTCCGATTCCAATATCGAGAGTTCAATGCCACAGACGTGGCAACTGTCGTCGACGACGACCATGGTATATGAGACCCAGCCCGTGGATCCAGACATGCTCGAAATGGTCAACGAACTTGACAACGATTCGATAAGCAGCCAACCTCAGGAGATTAGTGATCAACATCAGGAGCTGGTCCTGCTTGATGACCCATTTGGTTTTGATTCAATAATGACACCTGCCACAATTGAAGACCAATTACAAAACTCCATATCTCCCGCAAGCTCGAAGTCTCGACCCTCGAGATTCTCCAGCCCCAATGATCTCGGTTCCTGCAAGTCGGCTGAATATGAGCGTGCTCGAAGGGAACACAGCGGTGGTGAAACCCAACCATTTGCTGCGCCAGTACGTCCGCCGTCTCCCCCTCTCGACAAGATGTATCCCGATGGCTTCGTCCTATGGGATCCAGCGGACCCTGGGAAGTCTGACAACATCCGCGAAAAAATCACCCGTAACCAGGCCGAACTTCAGCAACAGAGAGACGATATCGCTGCACTCAAGAAAGCTGGCGGCTCGTGTATGGCATGCTACCGGGCTAAGAAGAAGTGTGGAACAGCTACACCCTGTCCTCCATGCTCTTCTAAGGGTAATCGAATCTGCTTTCGAAGTTGGGGAGATCTATGTCTGCTTGGGCCGCCTACAGGGGACTCCCTTACGATCCTTAGCTTCCCGTCCCAAGCGGCAAAGAATAATTTGCAACGTATGAGTGATGAGGTCTTCAAAGTTATGGATGTATTCAAAGCGGTTGTCAATATCCGCGAAACATATGGCGGAGCCTGCACTGCATGGAATTGGACAGTAACGAGGGCCAGTATCACGCTATCGAGTAGAACAGAGTGTCCCGTCGAGGATTTTATTGCTGGGGTTACCAGTGCCCTCCGCCCCGTGGATTTGGTCAAAATTGGAGATATAAACACAGAGAACCCACTCGTCTGGAACGCACTCAGATTGGCAGATCTGTTTATAGCCATTCGAGCCTTGGCGCAAGCTCAAATCCGTGCCTCCTGGTATGAAATTACTACCAGGCGACTCGTTTCGTTTTATCTTTTGATTCTCTCTTTTCGGAAGCTAGCGCAAGTGTCTGAGGATTTTTGCCCTGGTTTGTACGTGGCCCTGTGTGGAAAGGACAAGCAGAACCACAAGAAAAGCCGGCCACGGAAAGAAAATGAGATTGATCCTGCTTGGGCCGCCGCAGCATTGTATTACCGAGTTATATGTGCCTTGCAAGATCTCCTAAACAACCACCTCGTTGCGAGAATATTTGGCGCCTCCAGCTGTCATCTGAGCGGTGTTCGTGAAAAACTCGAAGACATCCTGTACAATGTATCCCCCGGACACGGGGCTACGGGCAAATCCAGATCGATCCTTGAGGAAGGAATTCCCAACCTCCAGCCATCGCCAGACGTGGACATGGCTTTCTGGCTAGGAGACCCCGAGGAAATGTCGTCTGTTCTGAGGCAGCATGACAATCCTTTTTCGACGCCACCCTACCAAATGCAAGCGTTCTTGGCTGATCATTTCCCTCGGCCTTGCGGTTTGGCGAATCCTGTTGAGCAGGCCGGTGGGCTCTTGCAACCGTCAGCGGCTTCTCACGATACGGTGATTGCCCAAGCACAGAATGGCCTTGATCACATGGCCTATGCCGACCAGATTGAAAGCTTCGACTCGAGTACTCTGTTTAACTTCCCCAGCAATGAGTATGGCAATGCATTCGATCCAATGACTGCAAACTTTGTCGATACAATTCCACCCGATACAATGCCAGTCTATGGCTTCCAGCAATCTCTGTACAATTGTTGAAGCTGTCTGCAACATCAACATTCGCTCACCACTATTGTTTTGTTTGTCTATTTCACAAGTTACTCATGGGAGGAAAATACGACACTCGTTTCAGGAACAAAGTTGCTGGATAGGAAGTGAGGTTTTGTATGGGTTGGGGGAGATATGTCCAATTGTTTGTGATTAGCACCAGGTTGTGCTGTGTCTAGAAGTTCGCTCACTCGCTCATCGAATGTCTTCTAGAAGAAATAAATTTGAATCCTGAAATTTCCCGAAAAGTAATAATATTTTTCGTTGAACGCTATATCTGTAACAAAAGCAAAACAGCGAGTCATTCCGCCCGCGTCTGGCGCGTCTCCAGAATCCTCCCACCGCCAAACACCCCGTGGACCTCATCTAACCACGCATTCTCATGGGCTACAAGCCCCTCCACTTGAATTAATGCTGAAGAACTCTTGATCCAGCCATCTAATTAAACCTGAACACGCCATTCACCATGGCCTCTGGCCAACCCTTCGCGTCGCGCTCCTACGCCGGCACGAAACTCCCAGAACGCTCTGTCAACACGAACGCGATGCCCTTCAGCGCCTCATCATTCTCACGGCATCGCGGTCTGGGAAATGCCAACCAAGGCGACTTCAACGGCCCCGAAGGCCAAAAGCAAATGCAACAGTCCGCGCCCGCGCCCGCAACAAACGCACAGTCCCATGGCCCAGCGCAGGACGCGAATCCGCTAAGCAGACTCACCGAAGAGCAGAGGGAAGAGATCAACGAAGCTGTAAGGGATACTCCGAGCCATCTAGACACCACTGTTCTCCCCATACTGTATTCTCCTGCAACTCCGCTTCTCCATCTCCCTCCAAGGAGGTAAAGAAAAAGAGAAGAAACCGCAACACCAACCCACTTCAAAACCCCGTCCAAACCCACCAGCTAACCAACTTCTCAAAGTTCACCCTCTTCGACCTAGACCGCGACCGCCACCTGGACTACCACGAACTCCGCGTCGCCTTCCGCGCGCTAGGCTTCACACTCGGCAAACAAGAGCTAATCTCCCTCCTAACGACCTACGGCGTCCCCCGACCACAAGTCCAGCAACAACAAGCCGCGGCAGGCAACCAGCACGGCCAAACACAAGCGCTATCAAACAAAGGCCCGGTGTCGAACCCGCAACACCCGTCCAACCTGCTCATGCCGCTCTCGTCGTTCCAGGCCGTTACGGCGCTGAAGATCCTCGAGCGGGACCCGCGGGACGAGATCCTGCGCGCGTTCGAGCTGTTCGATGAGGGTGCTAAGGGGTTTATTGACCTGGAGGATTTGAGACGTGTTGCGAGAGAGTTGGGGGAAACGGGGCTTGAGGAGGAGGAGCTTAGGGCTATGATTGAGGAGTTTGATCTTGAGGGTGTTGGTGGTGTTACTCGGGAGGCTTTTGTTGGGATTTGTTGGCAATGAGTTGGATGAGGGGGATTCTTGGTCACCTTGTTAAGGCTTGGATATGGTTGGATGGGCTCATTCTCTAAGACCGAGACTTGACTGAGGGTTGATTGTTTGTGCATGGGGTTTTTCCTGGTGTTGGGTTTTGAGTGTGTTGCTTGTTCTCTTGTCGTTTTACTCATGTGCTTGTTTGGGAGTAAGTGCCTGCGTTCTATTTTGGGTCAAGATCGAACTTCGAATGGATATTCATTCCTGTATATGATGTCTACATCTACTCTCGACAGTTACTATGCTTGCAAGGTGAGAATGCGGTGTGATTCATAGGCCAAAGGGCTTCGACGTAATCTACTCAAGAAAATGCATACAAATTCAGGAAGGCAAGTAGCCACAAGAAAGGAAAGCCCAAAAACACCAGATCGCGGGTGTTAGCATACTATACGGGAAGATAATAACCAAACATCGCGCGATGACGCCGATACCCAAATCCCCCAGACCGCAAAACCTAGAGGCTTGAATGCAAAGAAAAGGTTCAGTAGAACCCATAAACTAGAATAAAACAAGAAGCAGAGGGGTGATCATGAGTATCGTGGCGGGGGACCAGGAGGGGGAGGCACATTCGTATATCCGCCATTCCAGTATCCATGCCACTGGTCCATAGGCTGGCGAGCAGTAGGCTGGGGTCCATTATAGCGACGATATGTACCAGGGGGGATAGCCTTGCGCGCCTTACGCAGCTGTGCACTGCGCTTGCAGCGACTATAGATACAGAAGAAGATAGCGAGCAGGATGAACGAGCCGACACCGACACAGATGCCGATAACCAGCTTCTCGTGCTGGTGGATCCAGCCCAGGGCCGAGGAGCCCTTGCACTGGCCTGCGCTGCAGCGGCCGCCAGCGTCGCAGGGTGTACCGTCGAGGTAGTTCTGGTTCATCCAGATGCACTCTTTAACACCCATCGAGTGTTGGAGTGAGGGAGCGCCGCACACGAGACTGCAAGATGGCTTATCAGTGTTATCGCAGGCCCAGGTGTCGTTGGTGTTCAGCATCGAGCCTATCACCGTGCGGCACTGGTAGTCACGGCTGGTGCATTGGCCGCTGGCGCAGCTGAGACCCTGGCCCTTGGCGCCGCAGCTGGAACCGTCGTCTTTGTATTTGTTGTCGGGACAGGAGCTCGAGGTGCCGCTGCAGGTCTCGGCGATGTCGCATTCTCCGGTGCTGGCGCGGCAGACGGTGTCGGCAGCGGCGAACTGGCATTTGTCACAGCAGCTGTCATTGGCGTCGTCGCAGACGGCACTGCCTTTGAATTTGCAGGTCTTTGCGTCACAGCAGGAGTTGTCGCTGCAGCTTTTTTCGTCGCCGCAGTCACACTCCTCGTCGCCTTCAACGATACCGTTGCCGCATTGGCTGCCGCTGATGGTGACGACGCCGCGGTTATCGGACAGACAAGTGGACTTGATGCTGTTCTTGCCAATGGCAGAGCAGATGTTACCGATTGTACACTCCGAAAACTCGGTCATGGTGTTCTTAGCATAGGGGTTCATGATGTATTTCGCACCGGCATTGCAGGTCGACGAACTCAGCGGGCAGCATTGGGACGAGGCATCTAATTTCTCTGTGCATGCTTGATCCTCACAATCGTGCACTGCTCCGAAGGTGTGACCAGTCTCGTGGGCAAACACTTGCCAGGAGGAACCGGCATTGCGCACTACGACGTTGGCACCGGTCACAGAGTTCTCTCCAGAGCTCACTAGGTCGGAAGAGCATAGACGACCCATCCATGAAACTCCAACCTCGCTCCCTGTTGGGCAGTTTGTCATTAGAGTCCAGTAGGCATTGTCATCTGAATGAGATGCGCGCCACTTGGAGAATTCGTTCAGGCGCCAGGTGACATTTCCACCGTTGCAATCCACGTTCCATGGCGTAGCGGAGGAACCCGTGGTAGGGCAGCCTGTCGCGGAGACTGTAAGATTGCGCAAACCAATGGAGATATTGAAAGATTCCTCATAGAGACTTGAAGCCGTGTTGACCATGTTGATAAGCCAGTCCTTGGCCGCTTTTTCGGGGTGGAGTTGGTAGCCATGAACGATTCGGTGAATTCACAATCCGTTGCAATTCCGATCAAGGCGACTTTCTTCGTTTTAGGACATCCACTGTTATCACCGATGGTCGTTCTCAGATTCACACCACCAGTGTTGCCCGAGACACCGCCAATATCTGACGATGACTGTCGCTTGCCCAATCCAAACATCGAGTTCAACGAGGCAACCCCCCCACTGACCATCTGTTTCGTCCATGTCATACCCGAAGATCGAGTTAGACAGATCAGCATTGTACCCAAGTTGATCTGCCCCACAGCCCTCAGATACGGGAAGCGATCGCTTGAGCTCAGAGTGCGTATAGCCAAACATGTCGGAGTCACGGTAGACGACCATAGATTCCCCATCTCTGGGTTCCACATGGGCATCGATCGGGCGCTTCTTGTCGAGGTAGGTGGACTGCAACTCAATGTGATGCTTGTTATTGTCGACACTGAAAGCACCTTCAAAGAGAGGCTCCAGGCCATCCCTTTTGATGGTGATTCTTGCCCAGCCCACGGGCGTCCATCTCCCCGTTCCGGATCCTACCAAGGCACGGCCTTGGAACACTTTGTGCTCGTCTCGCTTGATCGGTTCCGCATGTTTTATTGTGCCGTCGACGCCGACATATTGCACGTAAGCGTTGTCGGCCAAGATATCATGATTGGGCTTGAGTTCTAGCTTTATGCGCTTGCCGTCTTGGTGTAAGGAGAAGGTGATATCAAATTCGGACAGGTGGTCTATCTGATGTGAAGGAGTACGGATGATGGCATTATCGACGGGCGTCACCCGTCGAATGGCCTCTGAGGCCTGTGATCGTGCTGGACGTTGTCAGCGGCTAGGCAACCTAGGCAACGGGGGTGCTCAACGGGCTGCAAGTGGGTAGTTACCTTGTGTTTGTTGAAAGAGCGATGAAAATGCACCGATTAAGGGCAGGATAGTGGAAAACCTCATCGCAAAATATCCTACTCTCAGGGTCCTTCCCCGGTCTTTTTGAGGGAATAGAGTTTCCACCTGAGGGGGGGGGATATCAACGGGGTCCACCAGGGGTTTAAAGGGGTCCAAGGAGAAAAGGATATTAAAAGAGAGGAATCAACGAGAGACTAAGAAAATAGAATCAGAAACTCAAGAAGACCAAAAAGTGAAGAGAGGAAAGTGAGAGACATCAGATAATCCCCGGGGCCTTACGGCTACAGGGCTATGCCAAGGGCTTAGGAATCCAAACTTGGCAAAAGTGGATTGAAACATTACCATTTTGGGTAATTTTCAATATTAATATTGGTATTTTAAATATTAGTAATAATGTTTAATATAATTTAATAGAGAGGATTGGTGGAGAGGAACTATTTTTATCCAGTTATGGTGCCTATTACATGGTATAATAAGGGGATAACCTGTTGGCTATATAACTACTCCGTATCATATATGTTACATATAAAACTTGTCTCTAAAATCGAAAGTTAATAGTTAACCAATTCCTCGTAGAAACAGGGTCTTGATCTTTCTTTTCTTCATACTATATTTGTCCGTCGGACGCGTAAGTGGCTCATCGCCAAGGCGCCTCGAACCTATCAAAGGGCCTTCTTGACGGCTTGGCATTTAAGGCTGCCGAATAATGGATGTCCTATTGTTCGGAATGATATATCTGATGTGCCAACTGCGCAAAATAGGGGATTGACACCCCACATATAGGGCAGTCCACATTCCCCAAGGGTTCATCATCGTCCCAGCCATCGTCCGACTGTGACTGTATCTCAGGGGAACCGGGCAACGGCATATCAGAGGACTCAGGTTCCCGCACAGTCCAATCCTTAAGTACTGTCTCCTGTTGGCGAAACATCTTCCCAATATCACGTCCACTATTCTGCTTCTGATCTCCTGCGCTCTCCACCATATTGGTAACCGCAACGTTCAATAAACTGAGGTTCCACCCCGTCTTTTCGGGATGTAGTTTGCGAAACATAGAAAAAAGGCTTTCCCGGACCAGCCGCTCGGCCAATGCATCGATATTCTCATCCAAGTTGAAAACAAAGGGTGGTAGAGGTGCCGAGCGAGAGATGCGATTGGAATTGTATGAACGCCCACCCGAATCTGGCGGAGGTCTTGGTCGGGTCGATAATCGCACTGTGCGAGGATGAGCACGCCATCTCCCTTGGGGTGCACTTTCATCACTCGTATCAAGCAGATCGGTTCTTACGCGGCGGATGAGACTTCGCGACAACACTACGAGCTCTCGTCGTACACCCTCGAGGGTATCTAACCGGCCATAAGAATCCTCGATGCTGATCTGGGTGGGCACATCGCGACCCTCGAGCACCTCGGAATTATCTACTCCATGGAGAATGCTCCACATGCGCATCCCGATCCCTTTCACTGAGCCTGGCCCGCCAAGGATCCTGTCCAGTAAAGGTGGGCCCATGCCAGGGAACTGTCGAACATCTTTGACTGTGATCTTCTCGTCGACGCTCTCTTGCCCTGTGATATGGGATTTCAGTTTCTGGGCAATCCGAGAACCGATTCCAGGAATCTTCCGGATCTCATGCTCATCAAGGAACTGGAGCACGTTGCTAGTATTATTTTCCGTTGCCGTATATGGCGGCAGAAGAGTCGTTTGGCCGTTGGGCTTGTGAACATTACCGACCAACTTTGCCAGCAGTTTGGAGGTTGAGATCCCGCCCGTAGCCGTAAAGCCTATTTCATGTTCCAGTTTACTCCGTATATGACCCTGTAAATGAGAGGCGACGAGCAACCTCATTTCCAACGAAGTCGTATCTTTCCGAGCGATGGAGGCTGCCTCCATTGCGGGAAAGGTCGATCCCTGGAAACGAGTGGCATTATAGGAAAAGCCCACGGTCGGATCATTCCTATCAAGATGGAAATATGAATTCTCCAGGTCATTTTGATTTAGCACACCAGTGTTGTAGTCAATCATCTCCGTGACATCGAGAAAGAGCTCGTCAAAGCCTAGCTTTTCAACACGGCCGCCCCAGACAAAGGAACGAACCAGCTGATAAAGCTCCTTGGAGGCATTCCGGAACTTGGTCAAGTCTTCACCCAGGACTATTACCACATCGGGACAGATGCGCTTGGCATCTTTGATGAGCTGCAACTTATGCAGACCTCGCCGTCGGGCTTCGTAGTTGCAGGTTACCACGATTTGCTTTTGTTGAACTGCCAAGGGTAGCGACCTCAATTCAGGTTGCTCAACCTCGAAGACAGAGGCATAGAAACAGTCATAATCCTGGATATGGTTAGTCACAAGGTAGCTAGTAACCTTGGATGAGTGGGGGAAGTTACCAAGTGGAGGATGATACGACTGTCGTTCCGCACTAGTGCAGCCATGAACCCTGAGCTGATGCAGACGTGTCCATGGGGACTTGATTTTTGGGTGCCTGGCAGAGGTCCAAAGCTGAAAACAGGAACCGAAGGCAACTTTCAATGGAACCCGTATCTGTGGCTGGTGTGTGTGTGGCGTCAGTGGCTTAGCATTATTAGCCTTGTTGCCTGGCAGTTGCATACATGCAACTCTATACTGTTATAGTTAATTATATTATATTGTATTGGTTCCAAGAGATTGCTTTCAATACAAGGCAGTATATATCTCTCTTTTAAGACCATAAGCCCAAACTGAGCCCGTGCAGCCTCATGGTCGATCAAATCCTTTAAGCTGTCCTCCGCCATCGCCGTCACGAAAGTGGAAATTTTAGGTAGCAAGGTCACCAACGCCATTGGGTGGAGGCGATGTCACACTGCCACTCCCAACAATAAGATCTAACTAGTCGATCTGGTGTAGATTGATCGTATTTCCTACCAATCATAACCTGGAAGGACACCCTCTTTGATGCTTGCGGCCGTCACGTGTGATATACTAGAGTGACACGGGTTTACATCAGGGCTTTCATATTAAGTACAACATATGTACGGAGTATAGACAAAGTATACGTAGAGAAGGGAATGTTAAGACATATTTCAGAATGCAGTTTCATAGACTTCTCCATATCCACCATTTTTAGGTCTTTGCCACCAAAGTACGTACCCGTATAGATGTAGATCGGAGATCCACCCTGTTCTTTTTATAGATGGAGTGTTTTTGCTCTCTAATACGAATATTGATCCTGATAGTATTTATTTAACAATATATTTATATTAAAATACTCTATCAAGTAAATAGAAATCAGAATATGTGTGTATGTTATACTACTATTTTACTAAAATAGAAAAAAGAGCAAAGGTGGTGGCGTCGATGCGCATCTCCACATGAGTCTGGAGTCACAATGAGACCGTGGAAATCTCTGCTCTACTTTTAAAGTACGTACTTCGTATATATGGGGTATATGGACATGTGTTAAATACTCTAAATACATGGATGTACTCCCTTAATCTTAAATCTTTCTTAATCTTCTTAATCTTCTTAATTTGTGACATGCATCTTTCATCACATCCAAGCGCCAACCTCCTCTATTCTTAGTTCAACCCCGCTATCCTCTTCTTTTTTTCTCCCTTTGATCTTCGATGATACGCGCTTGATTCTTTCTATCCTTGTTATTGTTATTCTCCTTCTTCCGCTTCTTCTCTAATTTTCATCATGTCGTGTCTGTCGCCAGATGCCACAACCACAATAACCTCCCGACCAAAACTCACCCTTCAAACCACCTCTCTCCCTCGCACATTCGGCACTTCAACCACCGGCCTATCCTTCTCCTTCGCTGCCGCACCAGCTTCATCCCCCACTGTTCGAAACACCTTCAAGAATGCCTACGAAGTCGCATCCCCATCTTCAGCGACTTCCCCTTCCAAATCTACCCGCTACAACAAACCGACCTCCCCCTACATCCTCCACCCGAACAATAATATCTTCAACCACCGCAGCCCCTACCAACTCCCCATCGGAGTGCGCAGCATTTTGCGCAACTCCCCACTAGAACCTTCAACCCGCCGACGATCAGGCTCCATATCAGCAGGCGGCAACGGACCCAACGGCGCGAGCTCACGTCGCGTCTTCTTCCCAGCAAAGAAACAAGTCAGCTACCGGTACCCACTGGAGGAAGAGATCCGAACAGAATGTTACACCGCGCAACACCTCGACCTCGTAACGGAGGAGGCAGTGCAAATCGAGGCAGACACCAAAACCCCACCTGAGACACGCCCCGCCCCCTTCTCGGACCTCGAACGCGAAAAAGACGACTCAGATAACAGCCCGTCCTTATCATCAGAGACAAGTGGCTCGGGCGATGATAGTGCTGATGAAGGCGTGCGTGGGTCGCTCTCCAAGACCGAACGCAAAAAGCGCCGCACCATGCGCATAGAGCGTCAGGTTCGGGCGGTGGCTCTGCTAGATGGCTTTGAGGCTGATGGCTCGTCTACGCCGCAGACTCCACGGCAGGGTCGGGCGAAGCGGCGGAGGGAATGGAAATGGACTCTCGGGCCCGTCGATACGGCCTCGAACAATGGCCCCGAGAATGTCTCATTATTGCACGCGGCACAGGGCACCTCTGGATCTGAGTCTCTCCGAGTATCCACCGAATTTGCACCTGGTGATGAATAATGCTATATTATTCATGGTTTTATGTCTGATGTCTTTTTCTTTCTTTCATAATCTTTTTTTTCACGCCATTTTTTGTTTCTTTTCTTGCATAACAATGGCGATGCATATATTTACCCACGAATCATGTTGTATAGAGGCGCTGTTTGGGTTTATCCGGTGGCTTTGAGCGCATCTGCGCTCTTTCTCCTTTTTTTTTCATTGGCTGAGTTTCAGTATCTTATTTTCTATGCATTAAGCATCATATCCTTTCGATGTATACATACATTGTATGCACCTCTTCCAATCTGATAAGGCACCGCAAAACAAACAGCGAGTGACTGGCAAGAAAGTTGACAGATCCAACTCATGTGTACAATGGCCTTGAAAGCCCTGGAGGTTCTTCGTGTTTACAATACAGTATCTCGCTGGACGATTCCAGGCCACGACACATACTATAGCCTGCTTTTTGGCTCGCGACGAAACATATCCTGCGACGGAGAATCTTGTCCTGCACGGTTGAATGGGCTATACCTGCGACGCTAGCCCTTAAAGTGTTTCAGCCACGCTGGCATGTGGTACATCTTCTTAATGGCTATAGTATAGGCCCCGAGGTCACTACGGTCACTGCCCAGGTGACCATGTAGACTTTAGCACTGGCTTATACAACATAGGAATCCACTACTCCTCTCCTCGTATACATATCAATTCATATGACCCCCATGGACGGATATGTCATTTGTATACTTGACTCCATTTCTTCTATACCCTCTCTCGCTATATGGGGCTTGATATCGAGACCTTTAAAATAGGTTTCATCGAATATTAGCTAGAGACTGAACTCCTGACTACATTTCATATGAGCACTGTATACGGCACTTGAGCGCGACCAGGACAGATGTAGGAGATGTACATTTCATAAGGATTTCATACACAACCTTGGAAGGTACATGATGGTGGTGAATAGTAGTCATGAGCGTTCAATAACTCGTGGTTAAACAGTAAATAATGGATATTCACATTTTATACAGTCAATTCATGCCAATGCAAATACATAACATACAAAGCGCCGAAAACAAATACAAAACATTCATACATCGTCAAGTCTCCGTCTCAACATCTGGCTCGCGACCAGTGAGGCCACCCGCTCCGATCTTCTTCTTCATCTTACGGAGCGCATACTTAGCCTCATCTTTGGCAAAAGCAGCATTCCGCGCAGGCCGCCACTGCATGAGGCCACGCTGCTGCCGCTGCTCACTGTGTTTGTTCGCCCTGTTTACCTGGCTGGCACTCATATTGCTTTGAGACAAAGACGACGAAGCTCCAGCACTGCCACTGATAGTCGAGGGTCCCTTCGACAAGGGCTCAAGCTCTTCATCCGATTCCGAGCTGTCCTCGTCGTGGTGCTCTCCACTCTGGAAACTGTCTCGCTGAGAAGGTTGATCCTTGAGTGGAGGAGGGGTGTACGGGTCATGGCGAGGGAGGTCGCGGCCAGGCTCAGCGACCTTGCGTCCGATGGAATCAGTATAGGCACGCGGGTCTTGACCAAACGCACCACTCCAGTCTCGACCGTCGTGGTCAATCCACCGCTGGCGCTCAGCAGGCGAAGCTTGCTTTAAGATATCCCGTCCGTCGATCAAAGACTGCTCGTGCTTTTCCTGCACTTCCGCGGGGACTTCGATGTCCACGGTGCGGGAACGGACACCCTGTGATAAACACGCTTCCCAGGTCTCGAAGGTCTCGCGGGAGTCGTTGTCGACCACGAAACGCTCGTGCGACTCGTCAATGCCCGGCGAGAACTTGCATCGGAATTGCAGACGTCCCACCTCTGTTAAGTCTTCGAGTCCAGGTACTTGCTTGGCCTTCCAGTTTTCCTCCGTGACGTAATTTTGCGTCAAGCGAGCACCCATCTTTGTCGTCCAGATGGGAAGGTCGATGTTTGTTTCCTCGTTGTCGACAAGATGCTGCAGCCACAAAACAGAGTATGCTGCCGGACCTCGCTTGCCCTGGTTATGGAGCTCGAACACTATCGGGGAGCGGTATCGGTGCTTCACGGGCATGCGTAGCGAGTCGCGGAATGTCTGATCGGAGGTATCGAATATCGCATCGCTGCCTTGCATGTGGCACTTGTGCCGGGTGACCTTGCCAACGCTGCCACCGGTGCGCATCTTGATCTTAATGTGTCGACCAAAGTTCTTCGCGATGATACTTTGTCCAGCAAATTCAAAGGTGCCAACATCCCAGCCAAGCATCGGAGGTGGCAACTTGGTCTCCACGTGACGGAACAAAAGAGAGATACGGATGCGTCCAAACCCGATGCCACCATCGAGGGGATACCAGCGGGTCACTTGTGAGCTGGTTTGAAGAATATCGGACAGTTTGAGGGGAACCACGCCAAGGATGGGATCGTGCTCGCGATAGCGTTGGTCTCGGACGGTGATGGTCACGACGGCTGAGCGCCAGTCGCGGACAAATCGTTCAGTTCCTGCGTTGAAAATAGGCTTGGAACTCACAGCCTTCGCACGGGTGCGATAGATCTGAAACACGCTGTCAGAATCACTCTTTTAAAGTAGAGGGGTATGTATCTACAGATACTTACTAGTTGATCGTTCAACATAACCTTGCAGTAACTCGTTGGGAGATCTTCACCCTCTTCCTCTGTATTCTCGCCATATGGCTTAGCTGGCTCATACTCCTTTCCCTTGCGGTTGCCATCACTGCCCTTGATATTGGCAAGCTGAAGGTTGACGATCTGGTGCACAACAATGTGCACAATACCGCTGGGCCAGATTGGATCAGGTGGTGTATGCATAACGGCATCCTCTTCGTCGTTGTTGATAGCTCCCTTTTCATCTTCGAAAGTCGGGTTGCCTCTTAGGTTTTCAGGAAGGTCTTTCTTCATGCCATCAGTACGCAGCTCAGGGCGGAGTTTTGGCTTCCCAAGTGTCCAACTTCCCAATGCAACTGACCAGGCATTTCACTGCCCTCATTCATACCCTGAAGCTTCGATATCTGAGGGTACATCTGACTGGGATGCTGAAGCATCTCACGGATAGGTAACTCAACCTTGCCGACAATATCATCCGCGGTGTTGCGGTCAGAGTCCCAGAGCTCGATGCTCAAGTTTTCATCGGCCTTGATCAATTCCGGTGTCACAAGAAGGGCAGCAGTCTCTTCCCAGATTGGGTTGAGGTCATCCGTAATCACACGTGTACAATACATCGGCTTGCCATACTTCGAGAAGGACAGGTTTATGTATGGATCACTGCCGCCACCCTCACTCCCGCGAGTATCCTGCTTACTCAAGCCGACGGCGCGGTGAATGCGAATCCACATCACACCCAGAGCCAAAGTATCTTTGTGGATATCGTCTCCTGTCAACATCATGCCGAGATCCATGGTCATTGACTTGGGAGCTGCAAGCATGCCACATGCAGTACTAATGGCCGAGTTGACAAAGTTGGAGATCAAGGGTAAGTTCAGGACATTCACTCCCGTTCGGAACATTGGCATGCAGCCTGCCCTGACGTGGGGAATTCCAACTAAAGTGAAGGTCACATCCTTCATGAACGGTGCTTCGGGCATCATTTGGAAGCGCAAGCGGACAGTCCCGACAAGTTCGATCAGCTCCACGAACACGGGAAATGGCACACCAAACAAGCCTCGAATACCAAGATAGAAGACCAGTTGCATATGCATATTGCGTGCCTTTGACGAGGCACTCTGACCAGTTGGGCTTGCGTGATAGGCAAAGGAGGCTTCCAAGTTGTAATAACTCCCTCCTTCTTCGGCAGCAGCAGCTTCCTGTGGGTCCTTGTTCTTCTTGTTTTCCTCATGGATGTTGTCCTTCAGGCCCTGCACATGGTCGTCGGGCAGAGAGCGCATGCTCAGAATCCGGAGTGGGTTGCTGCCCTGGTCGATTTCTGCGATGCGAACATTCTCTACAACCTTGGGCGCAGAGACCTGCATGATATCTTCGATTGTGTCGGCCACAGGTGTCAGCATCTCAGGGTTAACGAGTCCCCACACAACGCTGAGGAAAGTGTTCATCCACTCGACAGATTCAGGAAGAAGGTTGGCAGTTGCCTTTTGAGCACAATCAGTACTTATATCCGTTAGCAAGGTGGTACACTAGAAAACTTACCATCTGGCCGCGAAGTTGCTCACTGCTCCACTCCATCGCCCGACCACTGCGAATGACTTCCTGCATCCATAGCCATACTCCACTAGTGATGCATGCGGCTAAGGGAATGAGGCCCCAAAGAGATCCTCCGCACATCCGGCCCAATATAATGATGGCAATAGGTATGCCAATGCATAAGGTCGTCGCACGCTTCTGCAATGGATCAAACATGGGCTGGTATGACACAGTTGGCGTTGGGTGGAACAGAACATTCGTCTTTTCTCCTCGAATGGGAACATCGGAGGTCGTGCCTTCGGCGATGGGATCAGGGGGTGCGGTGATGTCTTGTTTTTCTTTATACTCTGCAAGGTCTTGGTCGGCACTTGTTTGGATATCCTGAGATACGTGTTAGTCGTATGCCCGGTGAGAGGTATTCGCTAGACAACTCACCGTGGGTTTCCCAATATTTGCATTCGGAACCGTCAACTGCGAATGAATTAGACTTCATTCATGATTTATTCGAGATAATCTCACATACCATTGGATTCTTTACAGGTTCCATAGACTTCTCGTCGAGGTCTTCAACACCGATGTCCTTGCCCGTGGTCGGGTCTGTCACGGTACGCATTTTGGCCTGAGAGACTTCGCGTGGCTTATGAGCGACGGCATCTCCTCTTTTTGATCCCTTTGCCTAGCTTGCCCTGGTTGCTCTCTAGAGGTTGCTTGCGCCTTCTCACGTGTAGTCCTTTCTTTCTTGGCTCTGTTTTCTTCGTCTATCCTGCGATCTCGTTCCTTCTTCTCGGCATCGATATGTTCCATAAAGTGACTAATGGTTGGAATGGGATTGGCACCACTCCAATGCTCCCCAACCCGATGGCTCTGTGGAGCCTTGGATTGCTGACCGGTAGCCATCTTGGAGGCCGGTGAAAGCAAAGGAGATAAAGCGAATTTCGGTTTTGTCTTCACTTATCTGTAGGGTTGGTTTGTTCTGACTGTACAACGTTGTAGAAGATGAGTGCGCCTCCTCAGCACCACACCGAGAATAGAGGAATGATCGAAGAGAATTTAAGAATTGCAGAGGAGAAACACAGGAAATTTCAAGATCGACGGATGATGGAAGCTTTCCCCAGAGTTACGTCATCGATAGGGAAATGGGACTACCTAATGACGATGTTATAAGAATTCGACCTATCATTTATCTCACACAATCAAAACTGCCCACTGCCATCATTTCCCCACATCCAATGCCAATCTCACATGGACCTGGCCAGGGGTTGCCTGTTTATCCCATCTCAGCAGAATCCCAGTCTTGGCACACAGCTCCCACTTTTCCAAGTGGGTTGGCACACAAGCTGTGCATTGACAGTACAAAGTGGATGCACTGAGTCTGAAAACTTGAATACATTGTTTCTGTCCGCACTTGCCATTGCTACAGGGATGAATTTTAGCTGAATCTGTGTAATATATAGCATATGATGTCATCGATATTGAATAACCAATTGAGTGCGATATAGGCATCTCAGGCTATATATCCTTATCATTTTTCTTACCGACATAAAGCGCACATCACAATCAGTTATCTTGATTATACCTGTATGTCGGATTAAATGGGAATTAGGCTAGGGAATGAGGTATGCGAACACATGGAGAGGCCCCTGGTAAAATATCGAGAAAATGCGGGGTATATTGCGATGAGGTGGGTAGAGGAGTGGCCTGACTGGGTAAAAAGCACCATATGGCAAGAAGCTATGTTGTAGGCAAAGGTTCGTAGATCATAGTAATGATGGGCACAGGGGTAGCCTGTTAGAGCGAATTATAAGGCTGATAGCGGTTTGGATCTCTTAGGTCACCTGATCCTCTTAGTAATGCCACAACCCCGGGCAGGGTGCCCACCTCGGCAGGTGCCATCCATGGCTCTGGGATCTCGGGAGAAGCTAAGAACCAAAATGCCGGGATTTGACGGTTGTAATCAGTTATTCCTTCAATATGCATTATATAGAATACTCTTTTTTTTTTTAAAGAAATACGGTATTCTTTTGGAACTGACTTTCAGAAATTCCCATATGTGTCCCAGCATTATTTCATCTCTACATGTAGATATTTTGATCTACATGTTCTTGTATATTTTACATATGTATGTTATCTATACGATCCCAGGTGACCCCGGGGCAGCACACCTGCATGATTTCGTCTACCAGTAGTATCTTCAACAATAGCCATGACCCTGAGAGTCGGAGTTGCTAACAGCTATGGTATATTGGTGTTAGTATGTGCTAGTTTTCTAGGCATCAAGAGATGGATAACTTATGCCTCTTCGGCTGAGTGAACTCGGTTCAATCTCTATTTATTGTTGTCTGGGAGCAACCTTGGAAGCTACACCATTTGAGGATTCCATCAGAAAGCATCCCATCAAATATATATACCCACCTTAAACTATATATTTACACCGCTACATACGTTTAAAAAGATACACATAATTACTATCAACGGGCACAGAATTGACTAATTAGTATTTATCATTAAGTCATAACTAGCTAATGCTTATATGCAAGGGCTTGACTCAAATGCAGGTTGTCACGTGGTCATGTTAATCAGACCAAAAATGCGCCTGATACTCTGTTCATGACATTATTTATTATTTTTTATCCAAAGGGGACGCACCTAGAACGAGGAACAATTGACTATTACAGTAACATGAATACGATGTTCACTTCTGGTCAACATTGAACCGAGAAGGGGAGGTTAGCCATACTATCTCTATATTTGGGTGGACCCGTTAAAAAAATGTGAAAAAAGGGGCATGCCAGATGGTCCCTGAGTACGAACTTGTATTATACGGTGTCCACGTGAATGATGCTTATTTTCAGGACGTGAAGCAATCCATGGGTGCAATGATATAAAACTGACAATATAGAATCGTCTATTTCTATTGGAGGACTCCTGGAGACCTGGCCCACATTACCCACTATGATTGGCTGGAAATTTTAGCAGCCATTCAGCGTGAAGCATACATCATATGGGGCTCGACCTTGGGAGGTTACAATATTACCGACTAAGACTTGGTGTTGAAGATGCTTGAACTCATGGAATCCATTCTATTCGTTTTGTTTTAATCAACACTTCATATTTCAGTAATCTTGAAATATAGCCAACACATAAAAATATGTGAGCATCAAATAATTACGGCAACGTTGACACATACCATGGCTTTCCTAAATGAGCCAACAGTGGGCCGTTAGGCTCTCGGTAAACTACAGGTACCAATCGTACCAAACAATGTTCAACCGGGAGAGTGAGCCCGCCAATCACAGGTGCCATATCTCCTGTCAAAACAGACTTGTTACAAGCTATACTCCGGCCATCGATACTCCCACCATTGGCAGGGATATTTCACTGCTGAAGGGGGCTTTTCTTCCCGCTTCATCACAAGCGCGTTGGTTTGTGCGTCTCACATTTCCTATTATTGTTCGCTTAGGACTCAGCACTGACAATGAACAGCGGGCCAAGTCGTAATGAGCAGAAGGCCATCTCTTCGTCACTCTTCGCGGTTTGAGCCCCTTCCATCTGCCCCTCACAATGATAATGATCATCTCATCTACGACACAGCCGAGTTCGAGAGCAGCCAAGCCTCCCCTTTGACCCCACGCGAGTCGACAGTCTTCGGTGCATACCCTTCCTGGAGCACACCTGGAATCACCGGGGAACAGCCAATGAACGCGAAAGTGGCCATTCCCCGACTCGAGCCCCCACTTGCAAACAGTAATGGTAGAGTCAGTCGAGCATGCCACAACTGTCGCAAGCAGAAGAACAAGTGTTCTGGCCATCGGCCATCTTGCATCCGGTGTCAGGAGGCCAACGTGCTTTGCGTCTACGTCGATGGGAAACGAGAGAGAAACGCTAGGTCTGTGACTTTCCTGAATATGGTGGCCCAAAATATTTACCCAAGCACTTAGACAACTCACAGTCATAACGAGCCAACTCCAACACTACGAATCTCTCGTGCGCGATATTTATCCGAAGTTCGACACCGAGCTGGCCAAAGTCGTTGACCAAGCTCTCGGAAAAGTGAGCGAGCACCCCATGATCCCAACCAAGATCAGATCTCTAATCAATCTAACAACCCATAGATATCTAGTCTCTCCCTCTCGTCGCCGACCGTCGCCAGATTACCCGATGAGGCAGAATCGTCAAGCCGAACACTTTCCTACGTTGATCACACCCTGGAGGACTTCAATGGAGACGTCTCACTACAATCGATTGGCTTTGTAGGAGAACATTCAGCAACGGCATGGTTATACAGGCTTAAGTGCTTGGTCGGTCAGAGAAGTCCCAAACCGCACGGTCAACTGGAGGAAGCAATCCGTCCGTCGATTTCATCCTGTGCATTATTTATGGATGATGCCGGAATCCAGCCGATGAAAGACCTAGATGTCCTCGCGTATCCCTCACAAGCGGTCGCCGATGAACTCGTGGAGAGATACTTCCAGGTTGCGCACGCCTCCTTCCCCGTCATTGGAAAAGCAATTTTTCTAAGCCAGTGTCGATCATTCTATTCACACTCAACAACCCACCCTGGAAATAAGTGGATGGCGTTATTGAACATGGTGTTTGCGATCGCTGCAAGACATTTCGAGCTTTCCGGAGACCAGCCTGAGCTAGATCACAATATCCACGGGGTGTACTTTTCCCGTGCCTGGCGATTACACACTAGCGAGAGTGTGCTATTGGAGAGTCCCAACCTGCAGCAGACACAGGTGGAGGGGCTAATATCCCTTTACCTGCTTTCCGTCGGACAGGCCAACAGGTAGGTTGAATACCGCGAGCCTTTACTTAGCCACTGATTTTGGTTTAGGGCATGGAGAAAATGTGGCATTGCAATACAGTCCGCGGTCGCGATGGGAATCCATCTTCGTAGCGAATGCCCCAGCATCACGCATGTGTCCAAAGAAACCAGATACCGGCTATGGTGGGCGCTGTACCTGTTGGACATCCTGCTCTGCGTCATGACCGGACGCATGCCCAGAATGCAGCAGGAACACTGCACGACCCCTTTGCCGGTGCCTTACAAGGAAGAAGACTTCCGAGACGAGCATGTAATGAGGCTTATCATGGACATCGGATCCAGAGGCCGTCTTATGACTTCTTTACTCTCGTTCGATCCCTCCACTGAACCGAACGATCGTCTATCCCACTCTCCTTCTCCATCCATGTCCCAGCAGGCATCAACCAGCCCGCATCTCCAGGCTAACGTCTCATTGTACTTACTTTACTCCATTGACTTGGCAGCTGTGATGAGAGAAGCAATCGAGATCTTGTATTCTCCCGAAGCGGGAAGAAAATCACGAAATGACACCGAACTGGCCATGACGTCGCTCAACAGCGCCGCCGACAACTGGTTTGCTCGGCTCCCTGCGATGTATCGTTTCATGGAAACCAGAGATGACCGAGCCTTTGTCCGTCAACGCACGAGTTTGGCTTTCCAATATTATTCAACCAAACTCGTCATTTCGCATCCTGCCCTTCATTCTCAGATGTGCGGTGAAGTCTACCCCACTGGTCTTGACACTCCAATGGCGACGATCTGCCTCAATGCAGCGGGCCAAATGCTTGATCTCTTACCCAATGAACCAAACATCGCCTGGCTCCTGGGTTGCTCACCTTGGTGGTGTGCTCTCCACTATCTCACGCAGAGCACCGTGGTGCTCATAACACATTTGCTCACCCAGTCTCAAATGAGAGCTGGTGAAAGAGAAGAGTCATTGCAAAGAGTCCAAAAGGCTCTGCGATGGTTGAGTGGGTGTTCCGCCAAGGATCCCTCTTGTAAGCGGGCCTGGGGTAACTTTACAGAGCTCTTGTCATCCCAAGGATTGAACATTCTACAATAACATCTCTCGGTCACCTGATACACCCTAGATCTCCTTGGGTCCTTTTCCCTTTGTTTACCTCACGTATACAAGTATTACTGATTTCCTTCACGATCAGCGTCTCATGCCCCTATTTCAGACATATTTATGAGAGTTCAAACCAAGGTAGAGTGCGATGTCTTGTTTGTTGGACATCTGGCGCAGTACGATACCTTAACCGGATAGAAACCAGCCATTTTGGAAAAGGGACGTCGATTGATGTATTCGAGGGTACACGTCACAGGGCAGTGATCCTGGGAATTCAACAGAACGACGAACCAGGCAATATCCAAATATCGACCACTTAAATTTCCTGGATATCGACTCGGTGGGGAATACACAGCCTCAAGAATAGATCCAGGTCAAGAGTATAGATGTAATAGTTGCCACTTGGATGTTTGGTGTATGGAGTCCCCCACACATGACGTCAGCATTCATGGCCCAAACAGGCATATATAGTCAAAAAGGTCATAGGATATGAGAATTGACTATTTCTCTCTTTCTATTCTCTCTATCAAAAAATTCCATGCAAATTGTACATACCCAATAATGGCCCCGAGATATATTGTAAATCTTCTTCTCCTTTTGTTACATGAACCCTACTAACCAATAAGGTAACCTTCCAAGACTCAGCCGCGACTGAGGAGATCAACGCCTACATACACCAAATCCACGAAGATGGAGGCTTTGTCATAAATAGATTCCCGGACATGATCGCCAGGGGCTTTCAGTACGTGTCTTTTCCACAGAGATCTAATGGGATATCGTACTGATTTATGTTCTAGAGCACATATAACGGACTCAGTCCTTCATAGGCTCGAATCGGACTCTATTATCGAGAATATAACGCCCGATGCTTCTTAGCTGGTCCTCGATCATCTCATCTGTCACGCCTGTACATCTTAGCATTCTTTCAATATTCCCTCCTCATTCATGTATCTTACGCATCTAATGATATAACATTCATCTTCCAATTCGTTAGCCTTGACCAAGAATCTCCGACATAAGACGAAGTAAGCAAACAAGAAAAGGAATAGCATTGACAAGAGACGGATCAAGGCCCCATTGCTGGGAGACCAAGGTATCTACCAATGACAGGACCGCCCAAGGCACGTCGGATAACTCCAAGGATACTTCGGATAGAAACCACACAATAGTATGCCAAAATACCAAAACCAAGAGAAAAGGAGAAAAAAAAAAAAAGGCAAGGCATGTATTCGGCAGAAACACGTCCCAACTGTACACGTCGTCACAGGCCCATATCCCAATAATCCCAATTAACATCATAATCAGCCAAAAATGGAGTCTTGAAACGTGAACTGAGAGTCGAGAGCCCAAAACTCAGCAGGCGGGTCAAAGCCCAAACCGTTATCCGCCAATTGGGCGGTTTCCGGAACCTGCCCATTTGCATAACCGAGGTCCGGGATCGTGCCCATCCACGAAGATGATGGGTAATATTGTCCAGGAATGGTGCTGGGCATTGTTGGCATCGCTGGCAGCGGTGGAGTAGCAGCGGCAATATGTTTCGATGCTTGGTCAACGACGGCACGACGTTCGAGGTATATCGTGCCGAAATAAGGAATATCAAGCTTGATGCGAATAGGCTTCTCATTCTCGTATTGGTGTCCTTCTGATTCGTCAAGTGGCGGAGGTTCCGTTCCCATTCCTATCGCCTTGATAAGCTTCAAAACGCGCAACGCCCGGGTTGCAATCTTGTCCGGAGGACCGCTCTTCGATACTTGCTCTAGGACAGCCACAACCCGGTCGAGAGCGAAGTAATCTCCTTTGGTAAAATCCTGGGGGCCAAATGGTCCGAGTGCATTGACAATGATAGTCATTGCCGTAGTGAAGGCTTGGAAATCAAGAATTTTCGAGTCAAACCCCTTTTCCGTGGTGCGTCGGATATTGACATAGCAAGCGATGATGTTGCGGCAGGCCTGGAGACAGGTTTGCCGATTATAATTATAGAAGTTATCAGTACCTGATGCTAGTAGGAGAGGCAGGTGTAGCCAAACCGTGAGCTGATAGTACCATAACCGATAGTAGAGCTCAAGGAAACAAGAGGATCGCTCAGTACACTTGCCTGGCGGAACGTTGTCGGGTGACGCCAAAGGAGGGGGATTGAACGCTTGAAGTTGCAGATCGATGCTTTGTGTCATCTGCATCATGGCCGGAGTGACCTCTGTAAAGGTCTGATTGCGCTCAATGATTGATCCGGCTATCCGAGCAAGGGGGTTCAGAACAGATGCATTGTGGACAGGCAAATCTTGAGGGTCGCTTGGGTTGGATTGATACAGATCTATTGCCGTATTGGATATAGCTCCATGTACTCCAAGGATCAGAGAAAGATGCCTGTCGGTCATGAGGATGTGTCTCCAAATGAACGTAGCCCGATGTTGAAACTCGGCGCTTTCACTGGGAGCTGGTTCAGCACGGTGGAACCCGATTAGCTGAGCGATGTTTGCAGCCCGACGATTGGAAAGCCATGCACTTCGTATCTTCCCGTCATTGCTAAAGAGCAACCCTTGCAGAACCAAGCACTCTAGCCCATCGATACAACTGACAATAGAGTCATCAGAGCAGACGAGCGTGGAAACGCGGGTGATGCATTCTTCAACTAGGACCCATGGGAGGCAGGGAATATCGAGAGAGGACGAATCAAACTCCGAAGGCAGCTGTTGGAGACACAATGCAATCCACAGGATTGCCTTACCAATCACAGTTGGATGACTAGTCGAGAGCTCTCCCTCCGAGGACGAAAGCAATGATTTATCGTAGTCTTCAAGTAACTGCACGCGCATAAGCCACCAGCTACTGCTAGCCTCTGATATAATTTCAACGTCTTCTGGGTGGGTATCAAGGCTATCAGATCGCGGCGCAGTTTGCCCCAATCCCGGTTGATCGTGCCATATGGTGTAAAATCGGGTCCAATGGTCTCTGATAGTTTGAAACCTAGCTATTAACCAGTAAGCGCGAGCTAGGGGAAATTGCAGATCCCTAATATGAGTTGCGACACGAACCGACTCGTCAAAAAGAGACAAAACTGGAGCATTGTCCGAAGCTGGTGCCACGGTCGGGGGATTCGATTCGGGACTGGTTTCCGCTGTATCTATGGGCGATTTCGAGTCATGCCGTTGATGGTTCCCACCGTCAACACGTATCAGAAGTTTTTCCAACAGGTTCTCCATTCGAGCCATCCGCTCGTTCACGTATGCGCGGTCCGACTCGCGGGGATTCTCAGGCTCTGGCAATTCTTGGCTGCGACATGGAAGTCCCCGGGCGAGACATTCTTTGCAGTTCTGGTCGGTATCAGACGCAAAAATGCAGCGGACTTTCCGGTGTTTGCCTGTGTGCGCAGAAAACAACCGTTAGGGATAAATCACGAATTCGCTTATATCAAGGGGCTCTTGTACATTGCCAGCAACTGCGGGTCCCCTTTCGGATCTTCTTCCGAGGCAGATCCCCGGGCCGCGCCTGTGGATCGTGGTTCGAGTGCATCATCTTGCAGGAGAGAAAGTCTTACTATTCACCCAGAACACGGGTGGTAAGAACTCTCAATAATTCGAATTATCCCACATAGGTTGTACAGTCAAGGTCGGGGAAGAACCGGGCAACCCGTCAAACAAAGCCCCCCAAACCTGATCGAGTTGGTGCCGTCTGACCGCCTCCTCCCTTCCAATTGTGGGATGCAATACAGCAATGCGACTTACTGTCTTCATCTTCATTCCTTTTCGGAGTGAAATGCGAAAAAGGTCCGGTTCAACCATGACGCCATCACCTTGAACTGCAACCCAGGGGGTACCTTCAAAGCAAAGTCCGTGATTGGCTCGACATGGAATTCTCGAGGCACAATACTAATGCTCACGCCGGGGAGTTCAGCCTGGGAATGACAACTTGTTAGAGAAAATACGAGGCTTGTGGAAATCGCCTCACCTTCATCTTATCGGCCGTCTGCCTAATCGGATCCAACAGGACTTCGTCTCCTCCCGCGCCAATAAAGATGTTTGAAACAGGAAGGTCTCTCCACCAGCCCGCTGGCGCGTCGGCGGGGCAGTTGTACTCATCTTCCACGGTTTGACCCAGAAATATCTGTGCCCAGCTATTCAAAGTCTGAGCCGATATAACGTCTCTATCCGCGTTTTCATTGGAGCTCGGGTGATCAGTTCTGAAATCAACCCAAGGGGACAACAACATCGTTCCTCTGAGGGGTCCATCAACCGAAAATCTCGGCACGAGGTCTTGAGGATGTGGGTGAGCAAGATGTTGATAGTAGCGCAAGTGCAAGATGAGCGCCTGCCGAGTCACCCTGAAGAATAATGTCTGACGGTTGTTTTCCCAGTCTCTGAATGGCATACTGTAGGACTGTAACGGCCTGTTGCAACTGACGAGGCCATCGGGCTTTGGGGGCAAGCTCATAGGCAAGGAATAGCACACCGATGCTTTTGCCATGTTCTTTTATGTCTGTGGAGAGAGCTCCGAGATAGCTAAAGTGGCCAGGTAGCGCAGGGAGGCAGTAGCCGCCACCGGGAAAGTATATTATCAACTTTTCGGAAGCAGGATCACCAAGCCAGAATGCCATTGTACCTTCAGGAAGAACGAGTATGTTGGGTGAGGCTTTTTGTAGTTTCATATGGGCTTCGTAACTTTTCTGAGCGGAAGCGGGGGGAAGAACAAGTCTGCGAGATGTTGTTAGAATTGTTTCTTTGTCATGCTAGGGGATCTGGGTCTGAGTATTTTCCTGGGCTTTTCTATCCCGAGGCAATATTTCAACTCACTGAAGCTGCTCCATGGATGCATTTTGAAAGAGGGTGCGCGTAAAAGTCAGGCAATATGCTTGTAGAAGGTGGCGCCCCCATTCTGACCACGGAATGGAGCAATAATGGCAGTCCATATAGCAATAACAACTAAATGTAAGCTGCATCAGATGTCATGTTTGTCAACTACAGTGGTCTCTCATTGGCTACTTACGGGATTTGGTCACTGCAATCCCTAAGCCTAATGGCAAGGGAACCGTAGGGTGCGAAGATGTCTGGATTGTTTCAAAGTCGGAAAATATTGGACTCATAAGATACTGTGATTCAAGAGCCCTATTCAAGAAGAAAAGAGATTTCGTTGGGTCTTGGTGCAGGGAGCTTTGAGTATAGTGTAGCAGATCCGCCGACTCGGCGAAACAAAGCCCCAACTTTGGACCAATCAGCCGATTTGTGATCTGCAAGCAAAGAAAAGGGGGATTAAAAGGAGAATGAAAGGGGAAGTTGGACTTGGTAAATTGACGGGAGTTGAAAGTGGAAAGTTGGGAGAACGTGGAAGGGTCCAAGGCTGTCCAAGGCGCCAAATTATCTTCGGTGAATTTAAGAGTATCTATGTAGTATTATGTTACTCCGGTTATTTCTGAAATTAATATGTATTTCTCTGATCTTAACTAGAGGGGCGTCAAGATCTACGAGAAAAGCTAACGTATTCGCAGACATAACAAAGTAAACTACAGATATTGCGGTCATCGTAAACAGGTCTATCGGTATATCTAATTTGGAGACAGAAGACGTAGAACTACATGTAGCATATAAGCTAATAAGTGTATTGCAAGATGAAGAACAATATATAAGAATTTCACAAGTTAGAAAAGTAGAAAAACACTAGATACCTAAGACCCGATGAATAAAGACAAAATACGAATAAGAACATATAGCTTGGCTCAGTCACAAATGCCCAACTCACCCTTTCTTCTGAGCTTTCTTCGCTTCAGTCTCTTCTTCCTCCGCCTTGCGCTTCCTCGTCATCGACCTTGTCACGCGAGTTGATATGGTCCTAATCGGAAGCTCAACTGAGGGGACAACAGGAGTAGCATGGTCCATCTCCTCAATAGCAAACCGCAACTGCAAAATTTCGAAGGTATGAAAGCTTCTGATTTGTGAAATCCGATGGGTTCCACGTCGGAAGGCCCCCAGAACCAAATGTGCCACAGTCTTCCCAATCTTTGTCCCTAGTAGGGCCTCGAACTCCGGGGTTCCCGATTGCCAATCGTGTATCTCCTCATCTGGCCAGACGAGGCCATTAGCCTCGGTATAGAGCATGTCCCTGGCAAACGAAACAGTATCCTTATTGCAAACGTCGACCATATAGACATACTTCAATGTATCAATCGAGAAGTGGTTCTGGTAAACGGCCTGGCAGATTCCGGACATGAACAAACCGGGTGTTTTCTTTATTTCTTCAACAATCAACACCCCGGGCGCTATTTGCCCTTCCCAGATATGAAGGTCCGGGTAGTCGATATCGTCTGTAGCCTCAGGTTCACCTATAGAGATCATTTCCCATGCTCCACCTCTTGGTCCCACTATATTGAGTTGTGCAAATTCATCTTCAATCTGGGCTGGAATATAGGGATTCATTTCCATATCTATTTCGAATCGATTGGACTTCCTGAGGTCTTTGAGTTCCAGCGTAGAAGGCTGAATTGGACATGCTGCCACAGACGTGTCAGATTCTGGGCGTTCCATCCATTGCTGTAGTAATCGGCCAGCGGCTTGTCGCTCGCCGTATTTGAGAGTGGTAGAAGTCATTGGAGGGGAGCTGGAAATTTCAAAATTGGATTGGTATGTAGATTGCTGTAGAAATGGTGATATCAACCCAAGGCCTTGAAGGGACATTGCTGCTTTATATATGTCAAATTTTGTTGACCAAGGCAACCTTTATGGATATTAGTGAATCAGCGACTTGTGGATTCTGTGCTTTGAACTAGTGTTTGGCCTTTCAACCTGAGTGTCATCAACAGACAATAGACAAAGACATAGACTCGAAAGAATCGAAATCAAAGGGCTAAATTTAAACCCTGCAGTATTTGAGAAGATGTACTATCTGTTTGATTGGACTCGAGTGTGTACTTCCGGTCATAAATAGTAACATGTGCTTTCAAAGACTGAGATAATGGGTATTTCATTGCCTTTGACGTCTTGTAAGCAGTGGAAACCATGGTTCCTATCCTCGAGAATAAAGAGTCGAAATACTAAGCAATGTTAAAATCCCAAAATTAGACATGAGAACAACGAAAGCAAAGGTTCATGACCCGTCAAGACCACATCGTTGGCTGATACAATGACAATAGACTTGCAACGAACACACAATGGGATAGTTAGAACAACAATGAATATCGATATTACCAGAACATCCTCACGTCGTATGAGAGTTAATAGCACAGCTTGCAACTGAAGAGTTTATGGCAAGCACGATTAGTCTTAAAAGGCTTTTCTTTGTCCAAGAATGGCAGTTATATTGAGGGTCTGATACTAGCAGTGGGTTCTTTGTCCATTTTGGTATTGCTTTCGAATCCTGTACCACAGTTCATATTTATGTCAAAGAGCTGGGGAAAAAAAAGGGAATACGTACCTTCTCGCAGATGCTGTAGGGCTAAGCGCCATTTTCAACGTCCCCTGCTGACGCGATGTGATCATTTCTTGGGGCCGTTTTTGCCGCAAACAACTGCGAACCAAACCGGGAGGCTAATAAGGCTAATAAATTGGATGAAGCAAAGTGCCGAGGCCAAGATGGTTAGAGCTGGAAGTTGGGGCCAGTCCTTTGAACTCGTCTTCTTCAATATCCCCTCTGCCTCTCCAATTTTGTATGCACTGCCCAACCACCACAACACCACAGCAGAAGTACATCTCCCACTAACGACAACCCTCACGGCGCCCAATGCATGTCTGAAGGACGTTTCTAGATGGCCAAGCCCTCAGGCTGGGACTGGGCGAATCTAGGTCTTATTAACACTACAGAATGTCTAGCACGTGATGTGCGCCACTATCCTACTATTCGCCGGGCTTGCAACTGGATCCTGGCCGCTAACTTTATAGGCGAGAAAGAGACAACAAGAGAAATGCTGCCCTTTTGTATGTATATGGCTTCAAATTTATGGAGGTTTGGTTCCAACGCTAATATGTCATTTAGTACACGAAGTGTGGAGGCGCCGGCGTCCGCCGGCGTGCCAAGCGATATCTGTCACTAGGAGTTGCTAATAGGCCGATCCGACATCAATATCGTTGATCTGTACCTATACCATGGATAGTTCTACAGAAAAGGAAACTAAGCTCGAGGGCACCACGAGGTAATAACTGAGCGCATACGGAGTCCAGCGTAGTTGAAATAAACCGACCGAATTTTAGTTCTGCCTTCCGCTTTCATGACGCCTACGCCTACTTTTATAACCACATAGGTGTAGCAGATCTGCCTACCACGATATCAGGAAATCAAGCCACTGCAGTGGAGTTCTCGGGCATATTAACGGGCGCGATGGTAGGAAATCCATGGATAGGGACACGTGCTAGAATATGGCGTATTCTGGTTGCATTGGCACTCGGATGGCTTTGCGGCTTCCACAGAAGGAAGGTACTATGGCTTACTAGGATCCAAGGAACCAATTTAGTTTATCGCAATATAGAACCGTGAGCCAATCCTCTATTATGAAAAGGATGGTTCGCAGATGAGAAGACAACCTACTGAACTACGGTGTAGCATGGATACAATGTCCTGATATTCTTTGGCGATTTATAGATGCACTATACGAAATCATATATTGTTTATTTATTTGGTTTTCGACTGTGTCTTTTGTCTCACATTGGATTACAGCCACCTTTTCTCGACCTCGGGTTACCGTCGGAGAGGTGTGAAATTAGCTAGTATCCTGTTATGCGTCCCACTATCCTATCATGCCATGGTAGATGGTCTTGTGGGATGATTAAACTGTGTAAACGGTCTTGATGGAGTAAATGGACTATCATTCCATCCTATCTCTCATCTGTCCCACGTGCGAGAGTTCGCCAAGACTTCTAAGCTTGGCGGACGACTGGGGTTGGCTGGACTGGCTTGGCATTCCGTTCCCTTGGCTTGGCAAAGGGGTTCAAGCTTCCCAGGCAAACTCCAGGATTCCGCACGTGCAAATCTGGCCTATTTCCTATTCGCTCCCAAACAAACCATG
Source organism: Penicillium mononematosum (assembly GCF_028829835.1). Taxonomy (NCBI): domain Eukaryota; kingdom Fungi; phylum Ascomycota; class Eurotiomycetes; order Eurotiales; family Aspergillaceae; genus Penicillium; species Penicillium mononematosum. The sequence goes on along the minus strand of NW_026643272.1, from coordinate 6,385,538 downwards.
TATCTCGCAATAATACTCCTCTCGAGGTATATGGATATTTCGGAGATTTGAATACTCTGGATTATCTTGGCGAGAGGCTCTTGGCAGGAGGCTCGCCTGAAATTAGCTCTGAAGCTCGTTGTACAACGTACTTAACAGAGGTGCTTTCTCGCTGAGTGCAAATCTCTTGGTTTCATCACGTTCGCCCCATCAAGATGCGTGCCTCTTCAATCTCCGCGTTGGCATGCTTTGCCTCATTCGCGGCAGCCCAGACCTTCCAGCGTTTGGGCGGTTGCCCTGACTTGGGATGTATCTTCCCGCCGGACCAGTACGTGATGTTTCAATTGCGCCTGGTTACTAGCTACTAATGACTATTTCCAGGGTCGACTTCCTTGCTGGTCAGTACTTCGACATCCGTCTCGAGGTGCACTCCCCCGTCAATGGCTCCGAAGCTCGTGTTGGAGAGCCCGACGAGAACTTTACCTTCACCATCGCCAAGAAGGGAAAGGAAGCTGTCACCGCACCGGAATACTTTAAGATTGATGAACCTGAGCTGGAGAGGTGGAACTTCACATGGTTTGAAGGTAATACCCTCCTACCATGCAGCCCCGGGGAACAAATAAGCTAATAGAAACAGACCGATTCGCCGAGGACGCAGAGAAGCCCTCCCTTGTCAACGTGACCTCGAAGATCTATCGCAGAATTGCCCTCTATGAGCCCGGCGAATACGAGGCTACCCTGACCTACTACGGAGAACAAAAGACAGTCGCCAACTGGTTTGTTCGCGATCTCCCTACCAAGCGACGCGCGAAGAACGTCGTGATGTTCATCGGAGATGGCATGACAACCAACATGATCACTGCAGCCCGCCTCATTGCCCACCGCAGCGTCAACGGCAAATACATGACAACGATGGCAATGGACAAGTTCCCTGTGCTGGGACACCAGATGACACACTCCATGGACTCATTCATTACTGACTCGGCCAACTCCGCCACCGCTCTTTACACCGGCCACAAGACCACCGTCAATGCTTTGGGTGTCTATGTTGACTCCTCCGAAGACACTTTCGATGACCCGAAGTTCGAGACAATCGCAGAAATCTACCGCCGCAAGAACCCGAACGGCGGTGTCGGCATTGTCTCAACCGCCTTCTTGGCAGATGCCACCCCTGCTGGTCTGGGTGCTCACACTAGCGACCGCGGCGACTACGACCACGTCATCAGCGCCTACTACGAGAGTCTGACCGACTACGAGTGGACAAACTGGAACGGCCCCGATGTGCTCCTTGGCGCTGGTGCAGAGAACTTCGTCAAGAGCGAAGAAACCCGCGATTACTACAAGCTCTTCGCCGAGAAAGGTTACAACGTGGCCTGGAACAACACTGCCCTGAACAACGCCCCCAGCGACGAGAGACTGCTGGGCGTTTTCTCGACCGACAACCTGCCCACTTGGCTCGATCGCAACGTCTACCAGTCCAACCTTTACAACCAGAGCAACTACCCCGACGGTTCGGACCGCGACGCCGACGACCTTCCCGGCCTCAAGGAGATGACCCTCAAGGCCGTCGACGTTCTCGACAAGCGCCACCGCAAGGACGGCTGGTTCCTGATGTCCGAGGCCGCCAGCATCGACAAGCAGATGCACACTCTGGACTACGACCGCTCCCTCGGCGACCTCCTCGAGCTCGACGATACCGTCCGCGCAACCATCGAGAAGCTCGAGGAGCTCGGCGAGCTTGAGGACACCCTCATCATCGTCACCGCCGACCACGGCCACGGCTTCGACGTGACCGGCTCCGTCGATACCGAGTACATGGAGGCGCAGACGGACGACCGCAGCAAGCGCAACGCGGTTGGATACTACGAGAACTCCGGCTTGTCTCAATACACCGTCGCCGGCTCCAACGCCCTCCGCTACTCCGAAGGCGTCCACTTCCCCGCCCAGTGGGACCCGAGATACACCTTCCACGCGGGTGTCGGTGCCTTCCCTGACCACCGTGAGGATTACCGCGTTCACAGCGAGGGTCCCCGCACACCTGCTGTTGAGGACGAGAAGAAGGGATACGTTGCTAACTACAAGGATGCCGTCACTGGCTTCTTGGTCAATGGAAACATGCCCCTTGATTCGGGCCAGGGTGTCCACTCGCTGACCGACGTGCCGGTCTTTGCCCGTGGCCCTTGCCAGGAGCTGTTCGGAGGTGTCTACAACTCGATCGATATCTTCTTCCACATGGCGGAATGCCTGGGATTGTCGGAGACGAAGAGAGCTGGCCAGCCTCCCCATGGTGGAAAGCATGATTAAATTAATTGGGGACCGTTATGGTGTCAAATAATTCGAGCCACATCTTACGGCTCCTGTGTACAAGAGAAGAATATGATGTAGATGTAGTATGATGTATAAGAGAAGAAAATAAGACATTATGTCAATGAGAACTCAGCTTGTAATTTATCATCCTTTAAATATCAACACCTGCGCACGCAAGATATACATGTAAAGTTGAACACCAGTCTATTTACAATGGCCCAGCCAATTGATGCCATATATCAGTCAATACTTACCAAAACAAATCTATAAAACAACCATTTCTAACGCTGGAAACATAATATATGTTCACCGTGATAACCGAGTTTAGGTGGCGTTGTTGGCACAAGTCCAGCTAGCCTTGGACGAGCTCTCGTTGATAGCCAAGCCCGAGACGTAGAGTCCCAATCCGCACTAGTCTTGTCAGCAGGAAATCCAGAATCACGCGGAGAGACAAAACATACAATAGCAAAAGCAATTCCAAGTATGATCATGTTGACAATAGTCAGGACGATCTTTCCAGTCGATGAGAACCAGTGTCCCCAGTTCATGTAGAGCCAGAAAATGGCAGGGAGGCCGTCTGTTCTCGGTTAGCAATCGATTTTGCAATAATGTCTCAGTCTCAGAAATCGACTTACAGCTGAACCAGCTTCCAAATAGGGAACTCTGCACAACAAATTAGTACGCGTTTAGTAATAAACAGCAAGAAACCTCGGGAACATACAATCAGACTCAACAACTCGTTGAACACAGGAATGGACTCGGCGATGATCCACGCGACGGTCCAGGTACTCAGACCGATAGCGACCCATGTACCCGTAGCCAAGAAAGTCTTCTGGTGCATGTGGTGCGAACGCTCGCCGCGGAAGATTCGAACATAGATATACTTGCAAGCAACGTGGCCGAAAACAACACCGGCAACAATGACCTATGAAAGATTAGACATATTCCCGAATCAACTATAAGGAGACAAATAACACACCGTTGGGATGGCAAGACCGTAGGCAACCTTCTTCATCATAGGTCCAGCGGAAGACAGAGCCGGGGACGCGACAGTCGGGCCGGCATAGCAGTAGATGACCATAGCAGTCACGACGTACATAGTAGTATCGATAACCTGCAGCATAGCGAGGGCCTTGGGGAAATCGGCGGGATCCTGCATTTCCGACATGATACCGAAGAAAGAGACGTGGGCAACGAAGGCGAAGACGATGTTGGTGACGGCCAAGAAAGCATCCTGGAAGGTCGGGGTCGTGACGATATCGTTTTGGACATTATCGGGGGCCTGGACACCGATGGCAACCATCGTGACGACGGTAGCTACCAGGATACTGATGGCGGAGATGATGGACATCCAGAAGACCTTCTCTGCTGTACGCGGGAGGGCGGCCAGACAGCTGACGACCAAACCGACAACTCCGAAGACAATAGTGCAGGTACCGTGGTTCGTGATGGTGTTGAACAACACGGAGAAGGTGAGAATGTGACTGGCCATCAAGAAGATGATGAACAGGAGCTGGCCGACGAAGAAAATCTCGCGTCCGATGGGGCCGAGAAGAAGCTCGCCGGCATCACCCATGCTGTGTACCTGCGGGAAACGCTTCTTGAACTGGCCCATGGTATATCCAGTGTACCAGGAGATGCCGGACAAAAACATAATGATGACAAATGCCCTAAAAGATGGTCAGTCTTCTTCCTGCGTCGTCGAGGCAGATATTTTCTTACGGGACAATTCCGAGAGTTGCTACCGCAGACGGAAGAGATAGAATACCAAGCGAGATGTTTTCAGCGACCATCACTAGATGAATATTAGAAAGGGGTTCCTGTTGATTAGGGTTCATGATGGGCTCTCACGGGTTCCAGCTTGCCTGTATAAAAGTCAGAACTGTGCTCCTCAACACAAGAAAAACAGCAAAGCAGAGTGAGATACTTACCACCATGGCATAATGCGATACTTCACTTCCCCAGATTCTTCATTTCCAAAGGGATCATCATTGGGCTCTACCGGGTAGGCCTTCTTCTCCATATCGGTTGAGTCATTGTATACTTGGTCCTGAACAGGATGAGGTGCTTCAGGGAGACTCATGTTGAATGGTATATGATATGAAAAAGTGAAGAAAGGAAAACGGTCCGGGGCGAGAGAAAAAGAGACAGAAAACCGTGTGTGGAGGCCCAAAAAGGAACGGTTGGCCCAGATTTTTTGCTTGGCGGAGATAAAGGCCAAGAGAAGATTCTATTACCAGATATGTAATGCTAGTCGAGCTGCTGACTGTGGGGGGAGGCCAATCGTCTAATCACGAACTCGCTTAAGCACACTCTGGGGTGTCCTCCGGGGTAGAATGCCAATGAGGTTGCAACTCTGACGACGGCGTTGAAAAATGCGTTCATGGGTTTGGCTACCGAGACCGGGACAGGATTATCTAATCATATCTTCACCGGTGCGCCGTCCACATTTGTGGGGTATTCGGCGTCGGGCGAGCCAACCCCGTACGCGGTCTGCACCCCGATTATAGACTTACCGGCCCGGCGTACCCGGCCCGGCGTTGAATATCCTAGAGGCAACTATCTCGACGATAACAAGTTTAGAAAAATTTAGTCAAAGATTTATGTACTGTCCATGGATTAGGTTTACCCCAACTTCAACCCCAGATCATACAATTTGCCTGTCAAAGGCCAGTTCTCAAGGGAAGTTTTAAAGTAATTGTACATAAAGCTTGGAAAAAGTAGAATCCAACGGTGGCGTTTAGCTTTGCTGCAAGATTGGCACTAGAATTTTCTCGAAGCAAGACTCGGCTACCTATCAGACCTCGGGGCTGGAGACTCGGTCATATCACATTGTTTCCCAAAACCCCGGGTCTTGGCGGGTTGGGCTCCAGTGCTGTTTCAGGGGAATTGGGGTCGATGAATCCCGCATGGATCCGATCCATTTTCTCAGTTAGGATGCGGGGTGTGGGCATGTTTAGCGTAGAACTTGAGCTCTTTTTATTGAATCATAACGCGAAGACTAACTAGGCAGTTTAGTGCGAAGTTCTTGATAAAGTACCTTTTGTGTGGAGCCGCCATACAAAAGGTACCGATTATCTTTAAATTTCTTCGTTCTTTGGTCCTCCATGTTGTACTTTGATATAAGAGGGATCTTCAAAGATGACAGGGTTGGCTACTTTTGCAAATCATCGAGTATACTTTGACTATGACATCAATTTGCCTTCCCATGATGCAGTCTCGTTAAGAATGCGGGTGGCAAACCTTGAATATGAGTACATTTTGTACTGCGTTCACATACAAAAGGTACTTAATCAACGACCTCGGGAATTTGGCGTCGAGCCCGTGCGGCCGCACCCCTTAACAAGAACTTGAATCTGTCACCTCGGGCATCCTCGGAAGACCTAATTGTTAAATGGGAATACCATCAATTTCCCCTCCAATTGATTGTACGTTTGTCTTCCAAATTTTCCGTCTTTTCTCCAAGTGTGTCGGTTATTCAGAGTCTATGAATCCAGTTTGGGAACCCAGCCATTGTCCTCAAGAACTGAGAAAGGCCCTTGAGGAGGTTAGTACGAGATGTAACATCAGGCTGTCTGATGAGCGCCACCGTTTTCGCCAGGCAGAAGCCTCCGACTCTTTTCCTGGTTTGTCATCCTTCCGAATCGACCTCGGGAAGCATGAGGCGAGACGAAGTTCCGCAGTATCCGGTGGCATCTTACGATACTGATGTTGTAGAATTCGCTAGCCGCGGTAATTATCTTCCAAGTCCTCTATGTCCAATAAAGAAGGGGCGGATATGCTGAAAGGTCAGGGCGCGACAGGGGTTTCGCAGTGTAGTACTCCGTACTCCGTATATAACCGCTAGTTGATTTATCTTCCCCATAACAACTCCGTCGTATTGCATAAACATTGAGTTTACATTCAGCCCCTTTTTGAACGAATGTCGAGTAGTTTAGTTCTAAACCTGAATTTGTTATGCTACGTGGCAACAGTCTGATGTCGCTTCGTGAATCAATATAGCGATACTAAGAAGCAATGTCGCGCTAGAATGATACTGTGACCCCAGGGTACTGAGGCCCCGGTGGGGATCTTGTTGTGGCGAAAGACTCTTAAAAGCCTTTCTTGACCAAGTGCAATGAAAAGCTCATGGTCAAGGGTACATTTTGCTAATAATGGGGATCACTTTGGGGTATCTTAAACGCAGCCAACCGACGTTTCCTTCGTATTTACATGCCCGTTCTTCTCCAACTCCCTGTTTTCTTCTCCGGTGCCTCCCCGTGATTGGGGAAAAAGATCGGCATTACCCAAAATAGCCGACAGGCCACGATGTCTTCCTCGCAATGCAACTGCAATTAGCAATACCTTGCTAAATGTGTGCCACGCACCACAGAACGAATAGGTTTGGCCGGGACACCCAAAACTCACACCGACGTAGCTGTATGCAGACACGGCTTCAAAAATGATCCTAAAGGTAGAAAAGGCCAAGGGATCGGCTTCGAAGTGATCCGATTCGGTAATGGTTATGAGAAGAATGGCGAGGGAGAGCCACCAAATATCGTGGCTGAATTGAGAGCGAAGTTGTTGGTAAACGAAACGGGCATGAGGAAGACCTGAGAGGCTCGAGCGACGGGATTCTTTCTGAGGTAGGTCTGTGGACTGTGTTTTTGCGATGTTGGTGCTGCTATATATGTCAGAATGGATTTGCAAGCAGTGATTGGGAGTTGCCATACCTGATAGTGGCTGAGACGGGGAAAGCAGAAATATACTACAAACCGGCATGCGTGCTTAGCTACTGATATTTGGAACAGAAGAATCAGTTCTCACCATCATGAAGACTAAAGTTCGCTTAGCAAATTGCCTATTCAATGCGGGAGTTCCATTTTTGGGGAAAGAAGCACGTACCGTATAGAATAAGCAACCCCTGCGGCAATCGATCAAATGCCACAACAGTGAATCCACCGCCACGCACAGCTTATCCTGCGTCAGCTCTAATCCGTGGTGAGTGGCCAGAATTAAATACCTAAAGCCTGGAAGAGCCCATCTCAGGACCCGGAACTTGACCGGAAGAGAGCCAATCTCCTCGTTATTGATCGCAGAAACCTCGAAAGCACCCCACATGATGGCATTGAGAATCACGACTGTGCCCAATAGAAACCAAGTATGCCAAGCAGGGTATAAATAAGCGCAGGCCTTTTGGGATTGTGTGAGGGTAAAATCGAAAGATCGTCGCCACAGCTGCCAAGTGGGTTTATTCGGCAACATCTTTCTCAAACCCCAGATGAGGAATCTTAATAAGCAAGGAAAAAGGGTGTTTCCAGCAAGGATAAGAATGCCGCAGGCAAGAAGTGGAAAGGGTCTGTGGATCGTGTCAACGAAATACCTTGACAAGTAACTTTCTGCGACAAATCACCCACTCCTTTTGATAAGCGCCCATATTAATATCAATGAGGGACATGCCGTTGTTGCAGAGCGCAGATGTAGCAAGGAAAGCTCCTGCCCAAAAAGGGGAGGCTCCATCCTCCCGTGGAATGTCTGGGCGGACGAACTTTGACCAGAGGCCGATGCTCACGATACCGAGAATGAGGAAGCCGATGAAATATAGTATGATAAGTACTGCCGTTAAGACAAGTGCTCTGTACTCTACCTCGTCTAGTTCTTTGCAGTTGGTCGATTCCCTGCAGGAGAGGGGTTTGCCTGCTCGTTGCACAATGCCCTTTAGCCAGGAACTCAGGCGTGGCATAAGTACCTTGCGATTTCCGACGTCCTTCTCGGTGACTTGCCGGCTTTGCTCGGGACGTTTCGGGTCTGTGACAACGATAAAGCCATAGTCGTCGGACGATCCTTCAGGCTCACAGGGAGACGAAACCTCTGGTCGAACTTCTCTCACTACAGTGGTGGCTTTTGCGTTGCCTATGGCTTTGGCAGAAACAACACCCTGTTTGTTACAGGCCATTTGGTTTTGTTTTCCCCTGTTTGATTTACGTCGCAGAGCAGATCGTAGCTTCCAGACACGAAATAGAGAGATGATTGCGAAGATGGGAAAAGCATGTCCGAGGATAAGAAGGCAAAACAAGGTGCCCTGCTGTAAAGGGTTTAGTGTAGACAGGTCCATCTTAGATAAAGTCAGCTATTATATCAGGATGCAAACTATCAGTAATGGAGGACGTACCACGCTCAGTCCAGTCCCTGTCATAGCGCTGAAACACATGAACAAGGCATCGGAATAGTGGAGACCATGGATATGCGACGAAGCCGTGTAGAATATGACACTGCCAATGGCAGGTGTAAGAATAAAGTAGGCATAGTGCAGTGTGAGTGGACTGAATGCCAAAAGATCAGCCATGATCGGCATACTAAGGTGCGAGCCGTAAACATTGTCTGAGTTTAGGGCTGGGATACGCCCAAACTATATAAAGGATTATCGGATTGTACGGCCCAGAAGCAGCCAAAAAATAATTCTGCTTGAGTTTTTTGGTGAAGAACTCGAATTCTCCTTTCATTACAAATGTAACGGTGTTAGTGTCTCGTCCTCGCCAGGTCGTTTGCTAATTTCGTCAGGGACTATTCATTTCTGCACTTCAGCCACAGGGCTTAGCAGCGGTTTCTAAGGTACGGCACGCTGCATTCTGCGGATGCAAGGATCACATTTGTGGAACTGGGCTATTTGGGACCTTTTTGAGTTCTGACAAAAGGAAATGGCCAGATCGTGGCCGTCATAAGATTGGAGACAACCAAACGAACGAACCAGATAGTTGTCGCATTATAGAAGGTTATCGGGGAATGTACAGCTATACATTCTACCAGGATATCATCCACTTGCGTGATCACGTGGCTGGTCAAGCTGAATCTAGGGTAAAATGTATTAATTATGAAAACTTATCCTGTTGAATATTGTATTGACACTTGAATGACTCGGTGGTCCAGTTCACCACTGCCACCATTGTCTTCTTGAACACATGTCATGACCTCAATGAGATATGTTGATATGTTCCCTTGTCAAATACCCCCAAGTCATTGTTAGCAGACCAGCACATTGTTGCACTAGGGGTAGCCAGCCTTGCTAGCTATACTTGGACTATGGAAGGACTTGGATCCAGGGCATAAAGCTCCGAGTAATGACGATGCCTGTTCATGCCAGGATGCCGAGGTACCGGCCCAAAGAACTGACCAAGTCGCTGAAGCTTTTCCAGTAGAGCTACAGACTAGCATTCTTCAATTCAGGAACTTTACACATATCCTGGAAGGTTGGGGCAAAATTACCGAATACTAGGGTGTTATCTCAGCATATTCGCTTGGCACATTCCGTAGATATATGATGGCAAATATGAAGCTCGCCATAATTGTGTTATAGAAGATTGAGGAAATGTACCCACATCTGCATAGGGCTGTTGAGCGCACCGCCCACACAAGATGCTCAGGTAGCTAGGGTTAGCACCACCAAGACGGGATAACCGTTTCCAAGGAGACAGGTTCAGCTGTGGCCGTAACCGAATCCATACTTGCAGTGCTCCTCTCCTTCGTGACGCGCTCTGGTGCCCTTTCTAGATCCGAACTAGCGCATGGCCTATTAGCCAATATATATCTAGGCGCGTAGACTGAACTCACTTGGAGATGGCACCATGCCTACCCTATAGTCTCATATACCCAGCCAGATGCAGAAGTTCTCAATATGTATAATTCTGATTGAAGGTACCAATATTCATACCATCACCTGTCTTCCCGTCGCCTCCAATTATAATTTTATTACCGGAGACCCTTCCTTCCAACATTCCTCGTGATATACAGTAGGTATTAGACCTATAATATCTTATTATACTACGCGGACTGTATAATCCTTAGTTAGCACTAGTGATCCCTAGTTCTATTTGAATACTATTTGTCATATTATTCTATCAAGGATCTATAATAGTTACTAGTAAGCAAAGCTCACCTGATAACCTGACGACCTGAGGGCCATTTTGCCAGGGCTACATTACGAGTGACTGAACACAACAACTAAAGGAATGTAGACATATAGCTTCAGCCCAAAAACACAGCATCAGCCTAAATAAATTCAGCTCGCATCTGTTTAAATACAAAGTGCAACAAGTGATATCGTTTCCTCAAACCTGGCTGCTCTCCTCAGCCCTCTCACCAAGCAACGCTGTCACCTGCACCGTTTTGCTTGCAGTAATAGTTTAGCTCGTCTCCTCCGATGTGGGATCCCTTGGACTCGCAATAGTATAGCAGGTCTTTCTCGTTCAGAAGCGTGCAATCGGGGCATGTATCCCATTGCTTGCCACCAGTGTTTCGGTTCTTATAGGCAGTGCATGCCTTTTCAGTGGCAGCTCTGTTGTAAACCTCCTAGAATGCAGTTAGAAATGCTTTCGCCCGGTGGTACCAGTTTCCAAGTTGTACTTACCACTCCGTCGCCAGGGGTATCAATGCAAACACCTTGAGTGTGGACGTCCGCAAAAGCACTACAAAGTATCAGTGCCTGTTATCAAACATGTCAGGTTGGAGAAGGTCTTACCCAACAGCAAGAGCTGCGACAATAAGTGAAATAGACTTCATGTTGGTGATAATATTATCAGAGGTGATTATCAAACTGGCTTTCGAAGATTGGGTGGTAGACGTAAATTTAAATGATGCTTGAAAAGTCAGAGAAGTACATTAAAAAGGACCTAGATAGTACTTCTGAATTGAGTTTGCCTGTCGGAACGTCAGGTCATCCAGGTCCCCTTTCTTGAAGTGAGACAACTAAGACAAAATCCCCAAACAATCTCCATTGGAACGATGATCTCTGTTGTTCATTTCCCGAATTGCATATATGGCGTTTCATTGTCACTCCTGTCAGCCTGCAAGGTCATTAGATGTGGGCTATGTCTCAGGATGATGTCGATTTTCGAGTAGATCTGCAAGAGTTTAGAGTTTAGGTAGATAATTAAGTTACGGGACATCACCACGTGTAAGCTGCATATCCATGGGTCGTTAGGTTACCTGGTACGATGATCGATCATTCCAATCTTCATTTCAAGTGAACGTATATGCGCAAGATGGATTTCAATTTTCATAATCATGTTGGCTTCATAAAGCTAGTCAACAGCGCTGCTACTTTTCCGTATGGAGCACGGAGTGCAGTTCGAAGGATGAACTGGATTTGGCCCCCAAGGCGTTTGTCTCACAACCACACGTTTATCAGAGGATCAACAGGATCAGCAATGCGCCCCATAGCCGTTACACTCCCCAGGTCTCAGTTGCCTTAGTTTTCTTCAGGACCAATGGATTTGACCAGTAGATTCACGCACAGAGGCCCATGATCTACATAAATCCTTCGGACCTCTCGGGCGAAGTTAAATTGATTAAAATGTCACAATGTCTCTCCACCTTGGGTTGACATCCTCACCGGTAGATTCCCGGCTATTTTTCGGAAGTATACGAGTGAAACAAGGCGGGTTATTGCGTGAGTATCCTGAGCATCTATGTTGTTCGGAGTATGGTTATCGCAGATCTATTGCGGGAATATGGCTCCGGATGATGGATTCGTCTAGTCTGACAAAGTACACAATTTCTTGTGGCAGTCGGGACACCCGTTGCCTTCTCTGAGCGACTCTAAATAGGGTCTCCTTTCCGTCGCCGATTTTGCGATATCACTTTTCTCAAGATCCATTCTTTTACCAACCCTCTTCTTGTTGGACATCATGAAGTTCAACCTTGTCTTCCTTGCCTCTCTCTGTGCCAACAGCGCACTCGTGTCTGCCTTGCCAACCGATACGACCGATGCGGCCATTCTTCTTCTAGACGATGGCACCACACAGACTATCAACAAGAGAGACCTAGCTACCCATCTGCCTGGAGTCTCTCTGACCCCGCCTACCGAGACTCTCCCGAAGTTCATCGAGACCGGATCCGATGATTCCACCCTCTCAAAACGTCTGAGCAAGCGCGCCGGCGCCCAGTTCATCATCCCTCTTCCTGACCAGAAGTTCCTCAACTGGGATATCCCAATGTCCACCATCGTGCATGCCAACGGAGCCGATGCCACCGCTGCTATGGCATCAGGCCAGATGGTCGCCAACAGCATCTCGGTTGCCCAGTCGTTTACCGCCACCGTGGAAAAGTTCCTACAACTCGGCACCACCGTAACCTACCAGTACACCGAAACGGCTACTCTCACCGGCACGGTTACCATGACTATCCCGAAGAACAAATGGGGTGCCATTGTTAGCAACCCCCTGGTCGAACGCAAGAGGGGTTACGTATTCAGTGGAACGCCCGGAAGTGGACAGTACGAATACTACCAGGCGGATTCTTACACCCATGATACTTACAAATACGGAGCAAACTCCTTGTCCTGGGTTAAGGGTGTTGTTACTACTTGCTTGGGAGACGCTTACCCTCTGAAGCGCTGCGTCGGAGAGGGTGTTTTGGAGTAAATCTTCAACTTTTGTGGCTTCGTTCGCATTTCCAGGTTGTGAATTGTGGATAATTGCCACAATTCCACTTCGCAATATGTTCTGTGGGGCGCAGTACGATGCTTTCATGGCAGAGGTCTTGATTTTCTGTTACTTTATGTTGTATATATCAATCGTCGATTCTCAACTGAAGTACTAGTTCGAATAAATGTCCATTTACTGGTAGATATAAAATTGAGACTAAAAGGGGCTTGCTCTCTGATTTCGAGAAGCTAGAGGTTGGATCGTGTGACCGGAGGGCGCATCAAAAACCCTCACTTTTCCTTTCCCTCTCTTTGCATTCAATACTCCTTAGATGATTGCTTCGTCATACTCCAGCGGTGCCTGAATGTAAGACCAGCCATCACCCGTGGACGGGTCCACGGGTGGACTCTACGCGATAAGTCAACGGCTTGACGGGCCCAGGGGTCCACCTGGAATTCCTTCAAGGCTCCAGGGCTACAATATACAACATAGGAAGGATCATTACTTGTACCCTAGGGCCGACCTCGGAAGTATCTTCCAAGGTGCATATGTAATCTCCACTTTCTCCACTCGACTCCCGAACCCCTGCAGTTGGTCTCACAACTGCAGTGCAGATCCCACACCCGTCCATTCCGATAGTCCATTGCCTGGAATAGGAATGATTTGCGATACTTACACCGACAGACTATCCGGCAATGCTTCCATGACCTCTGCCTACATGCAATTTCTGCAATATTTCCAGGATCTGCTGGAAGTACTTTTCCCACGTGTTTGGGGTACATGCAGTGCAAGTTAGGGGGGAATCTGCGTGAGATTGGAACTGGCCTTATCTATCTGAAACATCGTCAAGTAGTGGCGTAACTTCGGTGTTGGGGACTAACAAACCTTCCGAGCAGACTCACCCTGGGGTCTGTTTTATCATGTCTTAGTCCCTTTTAAGGGTCCTAGCTATCTTCAGCGGATAGGCCAAAGTGACGGTGATCTGCGTGCGTGCCATTGAACGCGAACCGCTATCGCACTTCCTCTTTTGTTACACGCAGGGGTGACCGGCAACGCAGCTTCACAGGCAACGGGGTCTCCCTTCGATAGTTTGGCGGAGGTGTATGGAGAGAACCTGTCCTTAGGAATGAGGGGTAAATATCGTCTTCACCTATCTTACAATCCAATCTGCCTTTTGCCAGCAAGCCTCCTGTCCAACCTGCCCTTCACACAACCCCCCGAAGCAATTTGATGAATATAGCAAGTACATCCTATTCGATGTGATATAGTTATCCCCCAATCGAGACCGACCGACCGACTACGGTATCCATCCATGGCAACTTCACCTACCACCACCACACAATACACCCCAGAACAATTCGTCGAAAGCTGTGGAGCTATCCTATTCGACCTATCCACCCAAAACAAGACCCTGTGTCTTATCCATTACCACGCGAAGAACGAATGGCTCCTCGCCAAGGGACGTCGCAACTGCAGCGAATCCCGACACGAGGCCGCACTACGCGAAGTCCGCGAAGAAACCGGCTATCAAGCCCAACTCCATCCCGTCGCGATGTACACTCGTGCGCCTCCGATAGGTGAACAGAGACATATGCCCGATAAACCGCGCTCTTACCCGGATCTCACCGAGCCCTTCATGGTAACCATGCGGCTCTTGGGTGATAGTGTTGACGACGTTAAGATTATTTGGTGGTATATTGCTGCCCTGGATGAAGGGGTTGTTGCTGGATCTGCTAGGGCAGAGGAGGAATATACTGCGAAATTCTTCCCCTTGGAGGACGCGGTAAAGAAACTCAGCTTCCAGAATGATCGGACTGTCCTTCAGAAGGCGATTTCATTAGTGGAAGACTGTTAAATCAGGTGATGGGAAGCATGCATTTATATGGCCAAATTTCGAAGTCGGTCACCTTACAAACTAGGCAAGGTAAGCGCCCATCTGGGATATTCCCGAGAACTTTACGGTTGGGCTTCATACGAAAGCTTTCGGCAGTCTGAATCTACAGGTGAGGACCAGTAATTGAGGGATTGTTATGTAGCAATCAGGGTAGTTTATTTCGAGTCTGTGAGCATTTCACCTCATCTCGTATCTTGGGTATATCTATATCGGTAATGCTCCAGCCAAGCAACATTCCTCAGCCCTCAGATCTCTCCGGAGAGTCTTTCTTTTGACGCCACATTCCACAGAGCAACAACAGGAATGGGATTGTCGCTAGCAAGATAAATGCCACCAGCGTAAATGTCCATCCCCGACCCATGGCAGTCAACATAGGATCGATGGCAGCTGAGGCCCCAGCCGAGAAGAACGACCGCACCAAGTTGTTAGCAGCGGTGGCAGCAGCCGGGTTAGAGGTGTGTAGATCAACCAGCAGGGTAGACGTGGAGATAAAACCGCCAGTCTGCCCAACGCCAACGAAGAACAGAAGCACCTCTGGAGCCGCAAGAGGCGCACCGTACTTTAAAACCCAGCCAAACGCCAGCACGGTGACACTGCCGAGAACAACAAGGGGGATGGTAATCATACTCCGGGCCTTCTCGACGGGGATTGAATCCTGGGATGTGTCTTGTTCGGGAGTTGTGGAATTGGCGGCTTTAATGGCAGCCATGCGTCGGTAGTTCCAGTCCAGAAGGCGCCCTGTCAGAACGGAGGCCACGATGGACCCTGTTCCCAATGAGATATAGCATAGACCAATCTCAAGCTCGTCCAGGCCGTACTGCGATGTGTAGATCTCTGTGATAGACGAGAGAACCGTCATGTTTCCACCCATGATGATTCCCGTTACCAAAAGAATGATGATCGAGTTTGGATGGAACACAAGTTTCAGGGGCTTCAGGGGATTGGGGAACTGGAGTTTGTGCTCAATGGTTTTCTTTGGCGAGTCGCTGCTGTCAGGTCGATCAAAGCTATCCTTGTCGGAAGGATCCTGCTTGTCGCCATGATGGCGAGAGAAAAGGTGAATCAAGGGCCGATTCCATGGCTGGGCAGGGATGACCCGTCACCAACGACGTTTCGGGCTGTCTCGGGAAGGAAGAGGAGGAGAGGCAATAGGAATACGCCGGAGGCGATGGTTAAGAACCAGAAGATCGATCGCCAACCCAGATATTGGGCTAAAAGACCTCCGATAATCGGACCAATGGCGGGACCCATGAAATTCCCAGCCATCACAAAGCCCATCATCGATCCTCGTTCCTGCTTCGTGCTGATATCAGCCACCGTAGCCGCGGATAGCGCCACGCTACTGCTGATCCCGGAACTCTGCAGACATCTCAATACAATCAGAGCGGCGTAGCTATTCTGCAAAGCCAGTCCAATATTTGACGCGATGTAAATAATAAAACAAATGATATAGGCTGGTCGACGACCTGTTCTGTCTGCAAAGTCGCCGATGAACATGGGCGCAATTCCTTGGAAGATCTATTATAGTTATCCCTATCTGTTAACATATGGGTTATGTTATTTGCGTCGAATGGGGCATCCTTACCATGTAACTTGTTACTGTCAGGTTGATCATGGATGCTGATACATTGAGGTCGTTGGCCAGTGTATTCAGAGCTGGGAAATAGATCTGGGCCGACAAGGAGGAAAACAGACCAGCCCCGGCAGCTGTAGCAACGATGTATCTTTTTTTGGCAGTGCTAAAGGTGCTGTACGGTGGAGGCAGAGCCTCTGCAAGCGTGGTTTCCGAATTCATTACTGTTCGAATGGTTGGAACATGTGTAGAAAAGTCGAAACAGACTGAAAAGGTTGCAACATTTGACAATTATGGGATTTTTCTCGTCCCCTTTTCCACTCGAATCGCCGTGAACAAGTCATCGTCGATCCAGGCAACACGAAAAAGGCCACAATGCACCGTGACGTAAATTAGGAGAAGGGTTCCACTGCGACAATCGGAGGAATTTGGATGATGTGATAGAAAGTCTCGAACAGAATGATCGACTGCTCAAAATTGATCCATCGAAGCACTAGTCGTTACTTAGTGGTAGTATTTTCGGCGACGCGTAACTTTCGGCAATAGTGAGGCGTGGCTTTCGGTTCGGGAGGCATCGGATTCATCGGGATCCCCCTACTTGGTGGATTTGATATTCGGGAAACCCCTGGGCTGAAGATCTGCAGGGTTGAGACAAGCTCACATGCCGCCGATGGGCTTTCCTGATTGGTCAGATTTTCTCCATAGAGCCACCTGGGTCCCCTTGGGACCCACGTGCTCAGAAGCTTGTTGGCCCGTTAAATTTGCCCAGTTGATTTCCTAAGATGATCACTTTTATCAGATCGTTCGAGAACTTCCAGCATTTCGGCCATTTTTATGCAATGAAATCAATTGTCCGCCTTGACGTGCATTAACATTAAACATTAAACTCAACAAGCAAGTCTGAAAGATGCCAGGAGTATTAGACTATGAAGAACAAGATCCTGCAGATAATGAAACCCTAAACGCACATCCCTGATCTTCAATCGTGATGTGCTCGCTTAGATTTCTAGACTCGAATTATGTGATGATCTGCAAACCTGAGATTTCATTGTGTAATGAATTCACCTTTGTGGCCAATTAACCCGCTGGTCTGAAGGCTTGTGTTGACTCAAACTAGACAAGATGCTCGTGAAGATCCACATTTGTCGATTCTATCAAGTTATATTCTATTTTTGCAGCGCGTGCAGCGGATGTTATAATCACACCATCGTATATCGTACTCCGTACAGTGTACATTGTACACATGGTCCTCGTTAAGCGCATAGGCCAGAACATTCACATGACGCAAGCTGAGTGTCCCCTTAGACGACCTCTGGGTGGCATGCAACGGATAGGACAGGAGCCGGGATGCAATAACATCCGATATAGGTCAATCCTGCCTTCTTGGGCGAGCCAGTACGTGCAGTACAAACATATACTTTGTGCAGATCCATTGATCACTTGAGCCGGCAATATTTAAAGGAACAAGTTCCCCCGAATCGACCAGACAATCAAACCAATTGAAAATTCCCGGATATACTCTTTAAAAGCCTTTCTTTCCTCCAAGCTCAGCACCAACAATACCCTCAGCACAGATCTCAGACCAACATCATGGCTGAAAACTTCGATTCCGTGCCAACAGTCACTATCATCGGTGCAGGGCCCTGTGGCTGTGCCTTTGCGGCTGACCTGGCCAACCGCGGAAAATCAGTCATGCTATACGCCCACCCCGATCATCGCGGCGGGACGGATATGATTGAGAAGAACGATGGCTGGTTGAATGCAGCTGGGGAGATCAGTGGAAAATTCCAGATCAAGACCACCAGCGACCTCTATATTGCCATTCGACACTCTCCTTTTATCGTGACCACCGTACCCTCATATGGCCAAGACACCATCTTGACATTGCTGAGTCAATTTGACCTACGAAACCATACCCTCATCATCAACGTGGGCAATTTCTTCTACCTCTCTGCCCGTTCGAAGATCAACGCCCATGCAATCCTCGAGACTGACATCTCCCCTTACGCCACCCGCATCCAGGGTGACACTGTCTTTGTCAAGGGGTGCAAGAAGACTCTGTCAATCTGGGCCGAGCCACCAAACACCACACAAGTGGAGCGACTTGACCCGCAGGCTGAGCTTGGCCTCCGACACAAGGTGGAGATGATCTTCTCTCAGAAGCTAGTGTGGTGCCAGAACCTGCTCGAGGTTGGGTTGAACAACGTCAACCCAGTCGTGCATTGCCCTGCGGCACTCATGAACGCAGGCTGGATCGAGGCCACCAAGGGCGATTTCTACTTCTACGCCCAGGGAATGTCGCCCGCTGTCTCTCGCGTGACTGAAAAGGTGGACAAGGAGCGTCTGGCAATTTCCCACGCCTATGGACTCGAGATCACACCCATCACGACGTACATGAACCAGAACTATAACAACGATAGGGAATACACCGACTACCACGACTTTGCCTCAGGCTCCGTAGTCCACAACAAGACCAAGAGCTCCCCAACCTCCCTGAATCATCGATACTTGTTGGAGGATGTTCTCTATGGCCTGGTCCCCTGGTATGAGCTCGGTGTGAAGTGTGGCTTGGCTTCGCCAACTATCAGAGCACTTATCGAGATGGCGGCGGTTGTTAGCGGCTTTGACTACTTTGAGCACGGGAGGACGTTGAAGTCTGCTGGACTTGGCGATGCCACTAAAGAGCAAGTGCTTCATGCCTTGGGTGGACCAGTGGACAAGACTCCTAGTTCCCATGCACCCTTGCCAGAATCCCCTATTGGCAACAAGATGGAGCTGCACGCTCCACTGCAGACCGCTCGAGTCGGGGCGTGATACCCCAACGTTGTTAGGAAATAATCTCTTTGCGTTCCAAGTTGTGTGCTTACTGGATTTTCCTTGTTTCTTTCTGTCTGCCTGGGTCAATTTTTCAATTATATGTGGCCAAAATGTTGGAGCACATCTGTGGACAAATTGGTCAAGCCTTATCTCCATTTTTGAAAATCCGCCAGCTTATTACAATATTGTTGTACTTATGTGTTAGATATCCCATCCCCCATAGATGCCTGATTTTACGGGCTTTGTTTGCTGGCAGACTGAGTGGTTGTTGTTCCAAGCCCTGGAGGTTACCTATAAAAAGGCTTGCTTTTGCTAGTTTGAATCAAGATTTCTTCCCCTCTCTCTCTCACCCTTGGTAGCAGCCTCCATTGTTATGTTATATCTAATGACCTTTCTTATATCTATTTGATCAGGTAGTTGTCTAGGAAAGTGGAGGCCAGCTCAAACGATAGGAGACGAGCTGCTGTTCTGCTACCAAATTGGCCCCATGTAGGCCAACTGCCACGTTTGGAAGCTGGTCCAATGCTGCCGTGCTGTAAGTACAAATCAGAAATCGTTTGGAATTATGCTAATGCGATATAGAATATGAGCGTATCTACAGCGTCGCCTTGCTAAATAGGCTGCTAATAAATAACTATAGCGTTCCATCCCGCCGCTACCCTCCCCCAACCTGATACTGCTGCCCCTTGTAATGATGGCACAACTTTGTCAGCAATGTCCGATCTAGCTTTGAGATAATTTTCCCCGACGGGTTGCTTGTCAAAATGTACTATGGGCTTTCCGACCGACGTGGCGGAGTTTGACGACCTGCGCATCTCGTTCACCAGACTGGACAACAGCTCCCTGCTTGAGACTAGTGGCGGTCGCGAGTTCCTGTTCAACAGGATTGCGACAAGTCTGAGATTACATTCAAGACCGTTGTTAAATGCACCGCCCGGGCAGCTATGTCCTCTCTCTATGAGATGCACGCTGGTCATGTCTACCGGAATCAAATCTTTTCCTAGGCCCTCGCTAGAACCACCCTGATCAAATTCACATATATCAGACCCTTGTCCTGATCTTTGGATGTAGATGGGATTTTCGGCAAATTCAGACAAAGTTACCCTCCTAAAAACCTCGAAGAAGGAGAAATTGTTGAGGCTATGAAACAACAGCTGCCTGGAAACCCCAAACTGCTCGATTTGGAAAGGAACGCTCAAGTCATAGTATGGGGAACTCTGTTCTGCCCGTTCACGGCCAGTTATTCAAAAATGGTATTTGAAGACACCTAAGTACTAACTGTAGTTCTATATTGTAAGGTCTACGGACAGTGTTCTTGCCTTCTTTCATAAGATACCGCAAGGATTTGGCGAGGCTCACTATCACTGGTGATATCAGGCAATAGGCTAGGGCTGTCCAGTGCTGTATGTCCCTCCGTAATACTCCATATCCTTCGCGGATGCGGCCCAATTGTACCAGTTCACCTCCTCGCCCATTCCCATGTGACTATCGGCTTGGCCTTCAGAGGTACTGGTGAAATCAGTCGCCATGCCCTCATCAGACCACAGCCAAGGTACAACGGCCGGGGTGGCGAGGTGACCGTCCGCGGCAGGATTTATGTGTCCAGATCCGATTCTCGTATTAGCCTCCATAACTGAACTGAAGTTTGTAGGTCCTATGTCTGGCAATCCATACCCAAACTGCGGTTCCTCTGCGGCAAGATACCGAGGCCCAACGGTGAAAGCTGAGGAGTGTGTTTGAGATAAATTGGGAGCAGGATGCACAATTGACTGCGCTGCAGTCGGTGGATTCGACGGAGTAGAGACCGAAAATCCGGGTGTGGGTGCTATATCTTTGTTTTTATCCCGTTGTGCCACTAGCTGGCGCCACTGGTCAAGGAAGAGATCTGCAGAATCTGAACCAGGTGGAAATGGCCCAGTGCTCGACGGCAGTGGGGCAGTGCGATAGCCCTGTTCCAGCTGTTCGGCAGCACGAGGGTCGTTTCTAAGCCGCCCAAATTCCATATCTCGATACTTCCTGGCCTTGGTCATCAGCTTTCGGAGTGGAATCCAGACGCGTAGATTCCTTTTCATGTGCGATTGGTTCGGGATTAGCCAGGGACTATGAAGGGCTACCCAGGCCCGTTCAGAAAGAGGCGACCACGGGCGTCGAGAGACCTCTAGCATAATATAGACAATGGAATACCAATGGGTATAGGTTTGGAAAGCCCAGCGCCAGTGCCTACATGCTTGCTCATTGTTCAAGGCATGATTGTACTCGGCAACCTCGATACTGGAAACCAACAGTCTTGTTCTCAGCTCCTCCGAGAAGTCTTCATTCGGGGAGGAGAACAATAGAGGCAGGTGGATAAGCAGAGTCATCTTAGCCATAAGAAGCCGAGCGACCGTAACTACCACCCAGTATATAATGTTCCCTGGGTCGGTTGAGTATTGAAGAAAATCTCGTTCAAGACCCTGGTGTATCTGTTTCAATAAGCGACTTTGCTCCTCTAGACTCGGTGCTGCTTCTTTGAACCCGTAAGCCATCATCTGCCGCGTGACCTCGCACATGCCGAAGGAGACGCGCGCAACGGACATATCAGTCAAGGCATCGTGGGCTTGAGGTGTTTGCTTTGACTCTGGGTCGAGGTCAGCGTCATTGAGGTTAAGAGGGATTTTAGTATCGAAGCTCGCTCTTGTGATTGTGTAATCAGTTCCTTGATCTTCGGATGCTCTCACATCCAACATGCACAGGGTCCACCAGACTCTTCGTCGCATTTCAATCTCATATGGACTCAGATGATTGAAATGTGTTCCATCACGATGTAGTCCCAGGGCTTGACCCATTCGGATTGCCAGTCCAGTCATCATCCACACAAAACTCGGACTGTCATGTCGGCGAGCAAGACTAAGAAATATGGCAAATGCCTGCACCAGAACAAAGTCCGGTGCGTTCAGAAAATCAGCTCTTGCAAGTGCATACTCGAGGCCTTGGCGATATTTGAGATTGAGGTCGGCTTTAGTTGCTCCGAAATTAAGCACTACCTAAATGTCCCGGGACGTGAGCCAGCGGCCCGCAAGAGTCGATTGCTCAAGAATTCGGCTTACATCTTCTTCTTCCATCGATGTGACGGCAGCGTAGTAAATGGATAACATCAAAGCCTCATTGGTCGGTGTGAGTCCCTTCATTTCACGGCCGCGCCAATCGCGAACCATGTTTTTGACAGTGGGAAGGTGAACAATTTGAAATACAATGTTCACGTTCTCGGAAAACACGTCTAGAAGGAACGGAATTTGTGAGGGGAGTGGATGGAGGTCGGTTAGGTTAGGAGAAAAAGGACTCAAGTTGTGCCCAAACAAGAATCCGTGACGTTCTGCCGGGGTCCGGTCAAGCTCATGTGTGGAAGAGGTCATCCCTAGCGAAGCCTCGTCATCCGAGGTATCGGATTCCTCTGATAGAAGACCATAAGCGTCTGCCCTCAGGCTATCAATCTACAATGAAAGTTAGCTCGCTGTACACGTAAGCAAACCAAGGCGGCGTACCTCGTCATTGACTCGAGACCAGAAGCCACTGCTAACGTACCGGCTTCGGTTGGAATCCTGAAGCACCAGTCTTCCAAACTTGTTTTGCACATTAGCAGTACTAATGGAAGATGCGTTCGACTGTCGATCATGCGCGGAGCTTCCAGGCGAGCCGACCCCGGATGACCCTTCAGCGGCAGAGTTAGTTGCTAATTTGGCCTGTTCTAGCTGAACGCGTAGCTCTTGGACAAGGCTTTCGAGGTTGTGAAGTCTCTCCATCACGTCTTCTGCTATTGGTTCAGCTTCCTGGGAGGCGTGTAGGTTGGATACCGCGCTGTTGAGGCGGTCGAGACGGCGAGCCCATCTTGGTGGACGGTCTGTTGGCGGAAGCACACACGCGATATTTGCACGGCGGCAATTAGAGCAAGGCGCTCGCTTGTCGCAGCGGACTTTTCGACTTCGGCATACAACACAGCTGCGCGGCTTCAGTGATGTTGTGTTTCTGCCTGAGGCATCAGGTCTCGCGTTTTTCTCGGCATTAAGAGGCTCTTCGGGCATCTTGGGTCCGTTATTGGCTTATTTCGGCAAGTGATCAATCATAAATGAGTCGAACAAACCTTGGATATTCCAGTCCTATTAGGGAAATGGTAAGGCCTGGAAGTCTGACTCATTAGCGTAGGCTGGAGAACCAACGAGAGAAGGAGATTTCCGCCTCGACTTTTTAGCCTCGTACCCCCTCACGCGAGAAAAGACCGAGGCCTGTTGCGTTGGGGGGTTCGGATACTTTTTGCTTTCTCGATAACGCTTTGCCAAAATGTATATTATGAAGCCCATCGTCCGATCCAAGACACTTGAAAGGAAGGCATCCACCTCACTTTAGACGATGACTCCAAACACCAAGTCCGTTGCATTCTTTGGAGCCAGCACCGGCGTTGGCCTCGCTACCCTCAAACACACACTCGCTGCCGGACACAAATGCATCGCGCTGTGCCGTGATCCCTCAAAACTCACTGGCGTCTTCCCTTCAGGGTCAACACCAAATCTGAAAGTTATCAAAGGCAATGCACACGATATCTCCGCCGTATCGCAGTGTATCCAAACCGACGATGGCCGCATCGTCGATGTTATCGTGTCCACCATCGGCGCCAGGCCACGCGGAATGACTGTCGACGATCCGGACGTCTGCAAGAAAGGCGCGGCAACTCTCCTAGATTCTCTAGCCCAGCTTCGAAGCACTGGTATTACCGGAACTCCGCACATAATCGGTTGTAGTACAACGGGCTTCTCCCGCTTCGGTCGCGATGTTCCTATCGCTATGGTGCCCATCTATTACTTGTTTGTCAGTGTCCCCGGGCAGACAAGGTAGTCATGGAAGACAGTTTCGCACAGAGCGGGGAAGCATTCACAATAATTCGTGCGAGCCATCTTGTTGATGGCGAGTCGAACAAGGCTATCCGTGTGGGCATCGAGGATCCCAAGACTGGCCCGGAGTCTAGGGCTATTGGCTATACTATCTCTAGGGAGGATGCAGGGAGGTGGCTCGCTGAGAACCTTGTCTTGAAGATGGACGCGAAATTTTTGAATAAGAATGTGACTGTTACATACTGATGCGAACGATGCGAATGATGCCGGACTCCGATGAAGTAGCCGGGGGGGCTTCTCTTGCCGGGATTGGGAGATCTGCAGCTTTCCTCGGACATATACGGAGTACAATGCTTCGCACAATGCCCATAATACATAGCGTGAAATAGGTAATACACATCTCTTTCCAAGGTTCTATATAGATAGTCGTGACACTATGTATTCCTCTACGCAGTGTAACAGGTACATGTACAACATAGTTGTTGAATCAGCTGACCAACTCAATAACCCAATCTATACGTAAGAAAAAGGGAGCTGAGCTGGGCACCGAAATAAGGACCCATTTGTCAAATGATAGGCCGAGGGTTCTTCCTTCTCTGGAATAGCACAAAGTACTCAGTGACGACCCCGTTTGCCCAATCTTTGCCCAGCAACTTACAAAGGATTATCAAATCAAGCTATTTGAATAGTTTCGAACTGGTTCCAAGCACGTACCTGTTAGAATATGAAGCGCGAACTCTGCTGACCATCTAGTTCTTTCTGTTTGCTCGATAACACCGGCTCTGCCTCTACTTCACACCCTTCGCGAAAAACGCCTTCAATAATACATTCGGATCGAGAGGGGGCCTTTCGTATTTATCAAGTTAATTTATCTGAATATACTCTAGGCTGGCTGGGGATGTTATAATATAATCGAAAAGGGGTAGCCTCCCGAGGTCTGCTACTACTACTTCTGGGCAATTGGCGAGAATCAACTACAACTTTCACATATAACATATTAGTATATATCAATATATAGATTGATTGTCTTCTGTGGGAATCGAAAGCAAGTTATTCGGTAGCATATTACGATCTTGTAGTGGGTTTCAAGGTGCTTAGGCTGTTGGTAGGCGTAATTTATGTGATACTTCATCACTCTTGTCTATCCCTTCTCCTACCTACATGATGGGGATAAAATAATGCCTGCAATCTGGCTTTGAGTCTTGCGTAAGAAAATTTGAAGGCGTCTTGTGTGTTTCTGCTGATAATATCGACTATACTTCTAGGTACCAGTGATACTTCCCGGGTCCCGATGTTCCTCCTATTGCTTCATCGTCGCCTCCTCGGAATTCATGCACTCGGGTTAGCCTGCGCCCATGACCCCCATTGTCGGAGAGAATTGGGGATGCACTCTCCAAAGAGGTTGCTGTAACTTCCACCCATGCAACCATCCAGGCCAGCGATTGGAGCACGGAGCTTCCATTGGGACTACATACGGAAGGGTGTCGGTTCCAACCAGTGTGTAAGAGCCCAATAGGTCCAGGACCCTCTTGATATCTCTTCCCGGACTTCACGCAAACTATCCCATCGTAAGAAGTCATCGAAGTCGCGGCTATTACGGCCGGGAAAGCCGCAGAAAACCCAATCATGCAATATTTCGTCACCGTAATCAGCTCGTCGTTATCTTTGATCTTGGAATAGACGAAGTGCAGTAGCTCGAGGCCGCGGCATATCGGTGTCGTGAGTGACCCATCACTGTTGTCTTCTGATAGGGGGCTAAAATTAGTATTTTTTCAAACCGAAATGTCTCCAATTTTCAGAATCGAAGGATTCCCACTCACTGTGGGTATTACCATCATTTCTCCAGGGTCGTCGATCAAATCCGGGGCTCCTTTTACGCAAATCCCGGGTAATATTGTGGTCAATCTGCCGGCACTTCTTTTCAGAGAAGTAACTGAGACAGGATACATCGTAGCGTTGAAAGTGATATAAGAAGTACTTGAGAATGCGAGCAGGAGTGGCGATCCTGATATTAAGAGCGACAGAATCGAGCGATTCGAAGCCATAGACATTGCAACAGAATTGGAATCGATAAAAAGCCCCCATCAGTTGTGTATCGTTTGTCCTGCTCAAAGACTCTTCAATTCGGCGAATCCGTGAGATGTATCCTGTCCCGCTCGAGGTCTCTCCAATCTGGAATCCTTTCGTCTCAGTGAGATTACTCGATGCTCTTGTCACAAAGCATTGCATCAAGGGTTGAACATCGAGCAGTGGAATTTGACCATAGACGTGACATCTTCCATGCTGAGCAATTTGTAGAGAGGGCAGGGTTAAGTAAAAGTTGACCCAATATTGTGTTGTAGGAATGGAGGAAATCTGCAGCTGCTTCCGGACTATGTGGCGGAGCCAATTTTGAGGAGCTGAACATCTGAACAACATAGGCATCAGCAAGTGCATTACCCAATGTCAACTCCAGGCTTTGACAGAGTATGTGCTTTCGATCTAGTCGGTATTGATGGAAGTAGATAGGAGAGGCCTGCACGAGGGCCTTGAGACTGTCGATTGCCACCCTCAAAAGAATGTGACGTCGGAGCTCAGCTGGTAGGGTTTCCAACGAAGGAACCTGAGAGGCGTTCGAAGCCCGCTCTGTCTCAGCCACTTGAGGCAGGTTAGCGTTTCCATTTGGAGAGACGGCACGTCTCGCTTTGAGAAACAGTTTCTTCAAGTTCTTCCTGAGTTTTCTGAAAGGCATGGTCGTGGACTTAAAGTGGATGCGTGAGAGAGGCAGTGGCTGTTGTAGGCGCAAACAATAGAAAGAGTCACGTTGGCGTAGAAGAGTCTTCTTACTCCATCTCAAGTTCTAGTTACGTTCGACGTCAACGTCGAAGGTTGTTGGAGGCTACAAGCTTCCCACGCACTGGTAGAGAAAGAAGGAAGAAAGTTTTATCATTCAATCCAGCAAAAGTAGGCCTTTTATAGGCCGCATGTAGCAAACAAGCGCTCAGTCTGCCAGCAAAAACAGGCTTCTACGGAAGATGAGACCATCTCAACAAAGACGTCCAAAAGTGACATACAAATCTCGCTCTAAGTTCCTAGCCACCTCAGCTATACCGAATGACTATTTGGACTGGAATGTGCCCGATGCGCCGTCGAGTAAGTGAGCATTGCTATTATGACTTGTCATATAAGATCAATGTGCGGCGCAACCTACATTCAAGGTCAATTGCTTAGAGCAGTGGCCCATGAGGACTTCCATGTCAGTAGATACGAGGTGTATACGTATACATGGACTTTTTAGGTGGCACGGTATACCTTTCTTGGTCTTAAAGAGGTATAATCTAGGTACAGTTAGGAAAGGTAAGCATGTTCAGGATAATGTATTCTATTATTTATATTCCAGAGCCAGCCAGTGCGCTCTTGGCATAGTCTATATGCAGTGTATATACAGTGTGCGTGACGTCAATAAGATGAAGCAATAAAAAGCAGTATAAATCGCGATGAAGCAAGATGGAGTCATCTAAGTATCAGTGTTGGCGCAGGTGAAGCTGTTACTGTTGGCGTTCTTGCTGATAGACGTGCCAGAAGCATACAAGCCAAGAACGCACAGCGCCAAACCGAAGCAGGCAATGCCGATGTTGAGGATGGTGAGGAAAATCTTGCGGGGAGAGGCGAACCACTCGCCGCGGTTGAGGTGGAGCCAGTAGATACCGGAGAGACCGTAGCTGAACCAGGAAGCGAAAAGAGCACTGATCAAACTGTTCAGGTCGCTGAAGACAGGAATAGCCTCCGAGATAATCCACGCAACAACCCAGCAAGCCACACCAAGACCAATCCAAAGACCGACGGAACGCTTGTTGCGCTGGTGCATCAGATCCGATTTGGCACAGAGGCGGAAGTAGATGTACTTCAAGCCGATATGGCCGTTGACAACACCGGCACCAACAATGGTGGGGATAGCAACACCGTAGGCGATCTTGCTCATCAGGGGTCCTGCAGAGGTGAGGGCAGGGGAATGCACATCCGTGCCAATGTAGAAGTAAATTACAACGGCGGCGGACAGGTAGAGGGCGATCTCAAAGCCCTGGAGCATGAACAAGGACTTCTTGAAATCCTGGGGCGTCTCCATCTCGGCAATCAAACCGAAGAAAGCGACGTGGGCGCAGTAAGCGAAAACAATGTTTGAGACAGACTGGAAAGCGGTGTACAGGTTGGTCTCGACTGTGGCTTGGATGACACGTTCGGGGTGACTTTGGACTCCCACCGAAACCATGGTGATGACAACAGCGCTCAAGATGCTGAGGAATGATGCAAACGAAATCCAAGTCATGCCCTTCATTGTACGGGGGATGGACAGGAGGAGCGAGATAACCATACCGACGACACTGAACACAATGGAGCAGGCGCCATGGTTGGTGAGGGTGTTCATCATGACGCGGAAGGTCAGGATGTGGCTGCCCATGACGAAAATACAGAAGAGGAACTGTCCAGTACCGAACAGCTCACGGCCGAACTTGCCTGGCAAGATCTCGCCGGCATCACCCAGGTTTTGAATATGAGGGTACCGTTCGCGGAAGAGGCCAATATTGTAGCCAGTGTATGTTGCGAGAATTCCGAGGCCGACAATCAGGATGACACCAGGGACAAGGCCCAGGGTAGCGACGGCTGCAGGCAGCGACAACACACCCAGTGAAACTGACTCACAGATCATGAGCAAGCCACATTGCCTGAAGACACCACTCGTTAGCACGGTTGATAAAGACTCTGTTCCCAACGATAGACGATACATACCACCACTTCAAGGTTTTATACTTGATCTCAGCGTACTCCTCGTTGCCGAAAGCATCGTGGACCTCACCAGACTTGAGCTGGCCCTCCTCGTCCAATGGCAGATCCTTCCGCTCAGCGATCTTATCCTGCTCATAAGCAGGTGGTGCTGTATTTACCTCCATGTCTTGTTGATGAAAAGCAGAGGAGAGTAGAAACCCACGAGGAAGGAACGGGGGATCAGGCCATCTTATTCCACTCTCGTGCCTTCCCTAAGTGGAACTTTTTAAGAAATTTGCCCCATGGGAGTAAATGGAAGGTTCCACAGAAATTCGATGCAACCCCGGCGGATTCACCAATGACTGTGCCGGGTTAGGCTTGCTGACTCATTCTAATTGGTGATGGAAATTGGTTGCAAAAGCTAATTCTTAACCCCAAGTCCCACCCGTGGACCTCTAGGTACGACTCCGTACATTAGCGCACATTCCAAGGTTGCCTGATTGACACATACACTTTATTATTTGTTGGAGAACGATATATACCTAGGTATGTACTCACATATGTAGATATGTTATTGAGAGGCTGTAAGTTGTGGCTTTCATTCTTATATCGATTAGCCTTTTTTCTCGGGCCTAGTTTTCTTCAGCCGGACTCGGCGCTGATTCCGATTTTTTAAAGAATTTTGCCTTCTCACCGAGTCACCGAGTGGCGACTCAAAACGCCCCACCCGACCTCCGGAGGAGAGAGCCAACTCCGGTGTTGGCCCACCATCCTACATACCCGTACATAACTTACCCCGGAAAAAATCGACTGCCGTTACTGCCATATCAACCTCTACATCTATTCCAATTCGCTTGTTTATCCCCCAGATTATTGGCTGCCGAATTGATACCCATTGTTGTAGAAATTGATTAACTGGGCCTCGTGGGAACATATAAATTGTGTGTTAGACCAGGATATTGACATTTGTTCCATCTTGGCATGGCCTATCATCTCTTCGACTTGTTCAGTTGGGGTATCAAGTAAACACCGACAAGGATGCTTTCAGCCTCGGAGCAGACCTTGGGGAACTTTGGACTACCCCAACCTCATCGTGCATAATCTGAAACGAGAATTCACGGAGAACGATGCGGAGAAATCGGCAAGGAGAGTCCGGAGAAAGTCTAGCAGGCGCAGCGAACACGAGGCCACAGCACTGACCTCGAGATTCATTGATCACCCGAGACCGGCCCACGAGGCACTGGGGGCTGTGAAAGCTTAGTCATACGATGCATTTGGCAGGTGTGTACCTGCCGTTCTTGTACTAGTGTAGTGAGGAACGTTCGTTGGCCCAATTTGGATTAGCGTATACTTTTGTCAGCAACCCCATCGCAACCTTAGTTAACGGGCATGAACGCAACGGGTCTAGCCAAGCTATTCGTGGATTTTGGACTGTAATATCGATACAAGAAAGGGCTCACTCTATACCACCCCGGCGACTCTATGCATCGCTATATGGCATGTCTCCACAGCCGCCATCCATCAACCCTTTAACGTGGCAGCCGTCACCACAGCCTCTATCAGACATGGAGGGCATGCTGGATGCAAATGAGCCAACCGGGTTCATGCAAGAAGACCCTTATCTTGATACAAATACTGACTACGAATTCCAACCATTTCTCTCCGACATTGGTGATCCGGAATGGTCGCAGTGGACAAATTATGAGTCACACCTCGTATCAGCCGCCGATACACAACCCGGGCATCTAGAGCATGAAGAACTAGAGACTTCAGAAATTGTATACGATTCTGCTCCAGCTTTTGCAGAAGAAAAAGTTGACCCATCCTTGTCGCAACCAAGCCTTACCAATGTCTCACAGTGGCCTGATGGGGCATATCGTCCTCCTGTGTCATGCGACCATTGTCGTAGGCATCGACTGCAATGCCTGATACTTCGCACCACGCCTGCCAATCCAAATCCCAGAAATGCCTGCTCAAGCTGCGTAGCCCTTTTTAGAGAATGCAGCTTAGCAAAGGGAGAGAAACGCCTCCCGTCGGGCTTTGAAACTTTCTCTCCGGTGTTGGGTCATCTCCACGGTGTGCCAGAAGATGGAAACCCGTTGCCCCGTACCACTCTAGACAATGGTGATGAACGAAAAGAACCCAAACAGTTTCTCAGAAAAGGAGCTAGAGTTCTCCGTGAGTGGTTCTATCAAAATCAAGAATATCCTTATCCAACAGATGCACAAAAGAATCAGATGGCCCATGAGACTGGTTTTTCCCAAAAGCGCATATCAACCTGGTTTGCAAACGCCCGCCGCCGCCAGAAACAAAAGATCCAGTCTGCGGGACTTTCTTCGACATCCCGTACCCGCTCGGGCTCCCCCATGGTCAGCAGTACGCTGTCTTCCCTAACTCCTATGGAGCGATGGCAGGCTTCCCCGCCAGAAGATGAACATGTTCCAGAAGCGGCAATTCAAAATGCCATTGCCTCCGGCTCGATAGAGTCGGACGACAGCATTAACCCGTTCCAGCTCGATGGGTCTGCAATGGATTTCTTCAATTTCGACGAGAGCTCGTCACATTTGGCGTCCTCGGTATCGAGCATTGGCAGCAAGGCATCTGAAACATCTGATAGTGCCTCTTCAGCATGGAGCTATCATTCCACAGTAGACACGGGCTGCCATTCCCACTACTCCCCAAACGAATCAAACCCAAACGCATTCGAGGACGGCAACGAGCAGTCGTAGACTATCATTACCAGTGCACGTTCTGTACGCAGTCTTTCAAGAAGAAACACGACTGGGCCCGACACGAGAAAAGTGTCCATCTCACTCTTGACTCCTGGGTCTGCACGCCAAATCTTAACGATGTCCAACAAGCATTCGAACTCCAGTTTTTTGAATGCCCTTTCTGCGACGTCCTCTTCCCAACTGCCGCCCATTGGGAAGAGCATGAATTCCAAGTTTGTGCCGATAAGCCTGCTCAAGAGCGAACATTCAGTCGAAAGGATTATCTATGGCAGCATCTGCGCAAGTTCCACAGTTGCACGAAAGTCCCCGTGGCTGACCTCGGAGCCTGGCGCGGAACGGGCGTGAACGTCGAAAGCCGATGTGGATTCTGTGGATGTTCACTGTCTACCTGGCCAGCTCGGGCAGAGCATCTGGCCGGTCATTTCAAGAAAGGGTCTCGTATGGATCAATGGGAAGGTGATTGGGGTCTGGATGCATCTGCGTTGAGTGTTTTACGCAATGCGGTCCCACCATCTCAGCGAGCTATCGCAAACATGTCTATTTAGCGTCGATCAAAAGTTGTATACGAATAATGAAATAATAATCACATAATATATGCCATTGAAATGCTCATACCGCGCTGATCGTTAACGAAGCTACATACTCAAGCTACTCTAGTATGCCGTAGTCCGCCATTCGCGATTGTACCAAGTCCCCATGCCCAACATAAACAGCAGAAGGCTACCATCCCTCACGACATCTTTGAACAGCTGCACTGCCATTCCCATACCACCCGACTGCCCACCAAGCAACACCTTACCGCCAGTCAACAGCAACTCTCCCGTCATAAAGATCGCAAAGGGGTTCTGTGCCGTCGCAGGCTTGGGCGGGGGACTACCGAACAACGCAACCGAAGTCCCAATAATGAACAGCAGGTAAACAGCAACCGCCAAAGCAAAGACGGTGTGCAGCGTCTTCCAAATCCGAGCGCGCTTCTGCTCCGCCTCTGTCGGCGGCGTCCTTCCACCCAGCATATTGGCGATGAAAGGCGGCACGCCGAGCATTGATGCGATAGCAGCGGGTGAGAACCCGGGCGTGGCTTGATTGCCAGGTGCGCCTGCCGGGGCATTGGGGTCACCGCCGGGCATAGCACCCATGAGAGAGTTAAGGAGTTTGATGGTGGGGTCTTCGGCGTCGTCGGGCGGCTGGCCCTGTCCTTGGTCCTGTGCGGATTGTCTCAACATTGCGCGGAATGCTTCTTGCTGTGCCTGGATGTCATTTGGCGCTTGCGGGTCGGGATGCAGGCCCTGGCCTTGTTCCGGTGCGGATTGTCGGAGCATCGAGAAGAACGCTTCCTGCTGGGCGCGGATCGCTTCTGGTGACTGCATGTCTGGTTGAGGCGAGGGTGAGGGTCGGAACTGGGGATTTTGCGGCGCTGGAGAGGGAGACGCGGACATTGCGCGCTGGGCCTGAGGGGATGGAGAGACTTCGCGGTCTGTTGTAGTTGACTTTAGTTAGCATTGTTTGTACTGGCATGGCTGATGAGATGGCATGTCTGCTTTGCTATCGGGAGCTCCTTGACTAGAGCTGGGGATGCGGTTTTCGGTTCTTACCAGCTTGCGGCGTGCGTCCACTGAGACTGGTGATTTTGTCCAGGCGTGCTGAGCCTCCTTCCTTGATCTTTGCCTCGCGGCGCTCGCGGCGCAGACGGGCGGATCGCTGTGCTGGTGATTCGTCTGCCATCGTTTCGGGTTCTTCAAGAACAGATCACAATTGCTGGGAATTGGAAGACGACGAGATGGGTGTGCTAGATATTAGCGATAATAGGTGGGATGCCGTTCGGCGAAGGTGGCCTGGATGTGGCCGATCAGCCCCGGCTGTTTAGTCCTGTGGCGATAAGAACACCAGCCACAACACTTCCTCTACAAGCTTGGAAGAATCAACAACCACACCTGGCTGTTTTCATTAAAATTATTCACTTATCAAATGATGCACTTTCTCAAGCTGTCTTCGGCTGCATGACTTTGACAATCACTTTATCGGGGTATCAGCTTAATGACTACACAACATCAAGCATGCACAAGGAATTTTGCTCCGAGCTATACTTATTTACAGGCATCTATATTCAATAACAAAAGTCCTGCA
This sequence comes from Penicillium mononematosum, assembly GCF_028829835.1. NCBI lineage: Eukaryota > Fungi > Ascomycota > Eurotiomycetes > Eurotiales > Aspergillaceae > Penicillium > Penicillium mononematosum. The sequence continues at coordinate 6,352,107 of NW_026643272.1, read as the reverse complement.
CAAGTCGAGTAAACACCTTCTCAAACTGTTGAAGACTCTCAACTTCAACCCATTCCTCCTTCGCATGGAGGCCCTCTCCTGCTGGGCCATACACAATGGACGGGATACCAACAGCGCCGAGCAAGGCCGCATCAGTCCAGAACGGACCAGCCTTAACAGCAGGCTTGCTGCCCAGCACAGCAGTTGTACAAGCAGTCGCTTTCTCCACGAACGGATGATCAGCAGCCACCTTCTGTGTAGGGCGCGACATGGTAATGCGCGGCTCAGAGTACTTGAACCCAGGCTTCTGATCGGCGATTTGTTTCAGCAGTGCGCCGATGTCTCCTAGGATGGACTGTTCCGTTTGGGCTGGGACAGTGCGGAATTCGACAGTGATAGTGCACTTTCCCGGATAGGATGAAGGCTCTTCACCACCCCGAATCAAGCCACAGTGTAGCGAACCCTGACCCAAGAGATCGTCTACTGGAAGCTGTGATTGGTACTTCCCCAAAGCCTGCAAAAAGGATCCGGCATACAGGATAGCATCTTCTCCTGATGCAGGGTCGGATCCATGCGCAGCAACTCCTAGGATATCGACTTCCACCCACACGAATCCCTTGTGGGCAGTAAGGATCGCGCCTTGGGTTGGCTCGGGAAGTACAGCGGCATCAGCACGCCAGCCAGCCTCAATAATATCCTGAGTTCCCTGCGAAGCATCCTCTTCGTCTGATACCGCAGCCACAATGACATCACCCCGAGGTACGAAGCCGCTAGCTTTGGTTGCTGCAAGGGCAGCTAATCCTGCAGCCAAACCCCCCTTCATGTCGAGGCAGCCGCGGCCAAAGACGACCTCTTTGCCATTTTTGGTCCCAATACTTCCGGACAGGGGATCTGCCTCGTAGCTGGAGAGACTAACTGTGTCTGTGTGGCCGTTGAACATGAGAGACTTGCCACCTCCGCTGCCTCGCAAGACTCCCACAATGGATGGTCGTCCAGCGACCTTCTCAATCCAGTGATACTCAATGTCTCGATGGGTGAACCAGGCGGCCAGGTAGTTTGCGATTTCGGTCTCACCCACGCCGTCTGTTACAGACAAGGTTGGGTTGGAAGAGTTGATTTGAGTGAGAGTTCGGGTTAAGCCCACGACATCGTCAACGGAGACGTCTTTGGGGACTGGATACTCGCGCGCACCTTCAGTGCTTAGAAGAATGACCACAGAATCCTTGTTGAGAAGTGAGCTAGCCTCTTTCGATGTAGCCAGTCGTCGCAGCGCAGCCAACGATGCACCTCCACATGGGCCAGCAGCCACAGACTTGGAAGTCAGGTATTGCACAGCACAATGGCTCTCATATGATGAGACGGTGAGGCAGGCATCAACCAAACGCTGCAGATCGGGCCAGGCAGTAGAAGATACTGTCCCACAATCCATACCATCCATAATCGTGGAAGAAGTTCGGACAGTAACCGTCTTTCCAGCAGTCAAGCTAGAAAATAAACATGCAGCCGTGTCAGGCTCAACGGCGACCACAGACATGGGCGTGCTCTGTGACTTGCAATGCTTCGCGACCGCATGCGCTAGGCTGCCCACCCCAGCAGGGGTGATCATCATACTACCCGACAGACCAAGCCGAGAAAGTTCATTCTGGACTTCGTGCATCATAGTAGAATATCCCTCGACGATCCACGAAGGGACATCTTCATACCCCTCAAACGCCGTATCCTGAATGAGAAGTACACCCTGTCCCACACGCGTCTCATCCACGGCCTTCTGCACCGCCTGATCATAGTCGCCCTGGACAACAATCAACTGAGCCCCCTCCCCGGCGATAAGATCCCGAGTCCACTGGTTCAGAGACCGAGGAACGAAGATCCGCGCCTCGATGCCGAGAAGTCGAGCCATGAACGCAACTGCCCGTCCATGGTTCCCCATCGAGGCTGTCGTCAGGACAATCGATGCTTCTTTTGCTCGGTTTGAGAGTTCATCGAGCAAGACCGTAGAGGGCAGGCCGAGTTGCGCTGCAATGGCTCGGAAACATCCCCATGACGCGCCCAAAACTTTGAACGAGGGTAGGCCGAACCGGCTGCTCTCATCTTTCACGAGAACGGTGCCAACACCTAGCTCGGCTGCGAGCTCTGGGAGTTGGACTAGTGGAGTTGGGGCATAGTTGGGGAAGGATTGGTGGAATGCCGTTAAGCCTTCGATTTGCGGGGAGGCACTGCTCGCATTTGTGGCCGCGGGGTTGAAGTAGATTGACCGTCGTGATGACATGTTGGTATACGTTCGCATATGCTTAATTGATCTGTGCACATTGCAGAGACTTTATTTATTGCCGTGTCATTGCCTGTACCGTGAGCCTTCTAAAGACAATCGCGCCTTCTGACGACACGTCGGGTTGAGTGATGTCGGGTTGAGTGGGCACTGCGCCTTCTCACGACACTGACGCCTTCAACTTTTTTCTTTTTGATTTTTGATTTTTGATTTTTTTTTGGTGGAAATTTAATGGAAATTTTCAAGGGGCTACATTCTCTTTGTTCCATTGGGCAGGATTCTCTATATCGGAATCTGCACTAGCGCTTGTACACAGTTTGGTATAAATGTACGACGGAATATCTTGGGGTTTTCAATCTCAGTATACTTGCTTTTGTCTACATAATGATGGCAGGCTTCCCATATAACATGATTTACTTAATTCTGCTTAACGCCAATACAAATGAAAATATTGATTACTTTTGCCCTTCAGCCTCTACCCTGAATTCATCGTAGTGAACAACAGCTTCGAGAAGAGCTTGCGTACCCATAGCGCTGCGATTGTCAGATTTCGAAAAACTCCATGGGAAAAAGAAGACTTACCAATCCTGTGGACTGCAATATTCTGTCGGGTGGTGGCTCACACCATCCCGGCAGGGAACAAAGATCATCGCAGAGGGACAGTGCTTGCTAGTATAAACAGTATCGTGACCAGCGCCACTGGTCATGAGCATCGATTTCTCACGACCGACCAGGTGATCCGCCGCAGCCTGAATAGACGCCACGCAGTTATCGTCGAACTTGACAGCCGGCGAGTCCGTATCCAATGTCCAGTCAAAGGACACACCCTTGCCATCTTGCAATGCAATAGCCTCAAATGCCTTGAGGCATTCGTCCTGCACGGCGTGTACCACACTATCCTGCGGGTGTCGGATATCAAGAGTGAAAGTCACCTGGGATGAGACGGTGTTCGTAGACGCGTTTGATGGAACCCGGATAATACCAGTCGAGGCTAGCGCATCGTGTCGCTTAGCAATATCATGCGAAGCGGCAATCATCCTAGATGATGCAAGCAATGGATCCTGGCGAGCACTGAAAGGTGTTGTTCCGGTGTGGGCATCTTTCCCGTGAACGGTCATAGTCAACCATCTATATCCCTGGGCACCCGAACAACACCAATTGACTTGTTGTTCTCGGGAGAATCGGACCCTGTTCAATGTGCAGCTCGAAGTGAGCTCCTAGGGGGTATCCAGTTGCTGGATCGCTGGAACAAGCAATATCGCCCAAATATCTGTGTCTTTCAAGCTCGGAGCGTAGAGTCACACTGGGATCGTGAATATCACGCAGGTCCCAAGCTTGTTGAATTGGGATGGCACCAGCCCAGACACCCGAGGAGCACATGGATTTGGGGAATCGTGCACCTTCCTCGCTGTGGATTCGTCAGTGACAATCCCGAATGGCACGATAAAACAGATTTCCATGCTTACTTGGTCCAGTTGACCACTCCGACATCATAGTTAGTCTGGAACCCACTTTCCTTCATCGTCCGAAGGACCTCAAGAGCAGCCATGATACCGAGAATACCATCGTACCGACCACCTCGAGGCTGAGTGTCCAGATGACTTCCCATTGCGATCATTGGGGCAGCCGAGTTCAGCCGCCCTGATTGCCGCGCAAACATATTTCCCATCTGGTCCACAGAAAGAGAGCAGCCCAGCTTCTGGACTTCAGCGGCGAACCACCGACGAACGCGGGCATCATCATCATTGAGAGTCAGACGAGCCATCCCTGTATCAGTTGGCTTTCTGTTATGTTGTTAGATTGTGTTCAATGGCCGTATGGGAGATTGGTACATACTCGCCATAGCGATGCTCAGCACCCCATTCACATGTCTCGTGAAGGGTGTTCCATAAGCGCTCCGAATTAATCTTGAGGCCTGATGCTTGTAGTCGGGTGGCAGTAGAGAACCGCCGGGCATTGGAATGAAGGGCGCGTGTTACGCCTTTTGTGCCGTACATTTTGCGGACAAAGTCACACCGGTCAGACAGCCGGTTCTATTGAAAATGCCTGTCTAACTTGAAGCAGATGGCTGGAGTTGAAGAGGTTGGATGTAAAAGGGCTTTATTGAGTTAGAAATCGTCTTCTTAAGGTCGGAGGCCACTCACCAATATATGACACTGACAGCGCCTTCTCATAACAGGTGTGGATACGGTCGCAGCAATGATCAATGTTGCTAGGCTGATTTTTGGATTAGATACTGGAATGGTTTCCACTCGTGCAAGTAATGGCCGAAACCCCTAAGGCCATTGGCAAGGGGTCATCGCCCGACGCCTTCCCGCAACATCTGCGAACCCAAAATCTCTTACTGGAACTAACCATACAGGAGGTTGAAGATAAAGCGCGGCAAAAATGCTTGCTTTATCGGATATTTGTTCAAAGCAAAATTTTTAAACACATTCCAACCATACCAGTACTCCCGTAGACTCACCGCATGGCCAACCAGTGTAGCTATACGCCACTATAGACCTAGAATGATACTCAAATCAACGAGCATGAGGTTAATAAATAGCACCAGTGGGATACCTTGAGCAATAAAAAGCAATGTTTTCCAATTGGTGATGATTGGAACCCCCCTTATAGCCTGTTTTTACTGAGCATATCCTTTACTCCGGTAACAAGAGCCAGTGAGTATATAACCACGGCATGCTGCTCAGGAATTATCGCCAACCCTCCCAGGTTTCCTTGACACCGCTCCTTCCATAGTCTGAAAGAGAGATGGTCGCACCTTCTACGTCTCAAAATAAGCTATTCCCCACTATAAGTCATAGCGGGCTACAAGTAGACCGTCTTCGTTTCGCATGTCCTCGAGTCGGAACTATGCGAACATACAGCGATCTAGCTGCGTCTATTCTTCATGTTAAAATTTGGTCGCAACGGTCTCGATTAATGATACTCCTAGTCCAGGCCCGTCTAAAAGTCATGCGATCCACGCCTTAGCGCGCCGTTAGTCTAAGTACATGTCACGACAGACAAGGGCGGCCGCATGATGAATTTAGCGCTTGTGTGATTTTAAGTGGACCGGCACTGGACGGGTTTGGCGCGAAATGCAGTAACTCCGTATATCTCCCGGCCCTTCCCCCGTGGAATTGGAATTTTCTTGTACAATATATGTTTTGTTGGGGCATCGAGCAAAGCGTGGAGTTAACCCGGTTTTTTCTCGGCCTCTTTCACTATATTGTAGGGACTCGTGGGGACTCGTCCCACAATAATCTTTTGTTCAAATTATGTTGTGCTCATTGGGCAGTTTGGCCTTTCTCCCCGCTGAATTCCAACGATCGTACTATTGTAAATAGTACAAATACAGCTTGATACCCCGTCGGATCGCCCGGTGTAGGCGTGCAGGTCTTGAGTTCGGGCTGCATGACCTCCCTTTTTTTTTTTGTTGGGAAACGAGTGGGAAAGGTGGATCTTAAACAACTCTTTTTTATTTTATTAGAGCAGCGACAGCAGTGTGTTCATTTCGTATCCCACTGATCTTCATGCAGTAGCAGTTACAGAGGGGCGAAGATCCCGCCGTCAAATGTACGATGCATATTACATCGCAAAGCTAGATGCCATCTAAGCCGTGTTAAGAGATTGGAATAAACTCCTCAACTTCGGTCTGTTTCAGATCAAAAATTATTTCTATCTCAAAAGTATTTCCACCAATGCAACTTTGGGAACTGCCCAGGTGAGTAAAAAGTGCAGGGTATATATGTCCTAGTAAGCTGCAAGGTACCCCCCCCCCCCTCAATCATTTTGCTCCCCACAAATACAATCCCATAAAAACCTGCTAGTTAGGTAACATTTAAAAGTGATGAAATAAATTAAAAAGATTAAAATTGTATAGTCTAGTAACTGAACAGTGGACCTACCCATGTGGCTTTAATATTATCCCTCGACTACTACTCCATACCCATACAACATACAACATCATTATTGTACTCACACAATGCCAAAGTTTCAGACGATTAAGATCAACAGCGCCAATAGCGCACAAAAAGATGGAAAAAGGTTTAGCTTACTCATCCACCCCACATCTCCAGTCGATCCCATGAGCCTCCAAGTATGGGGGAATATTCGGTCCGAGGGTCCCCTGACATCATAACATCATATTAAGGTCAAACTGAAAAAGGGTTCTACAATATGAAAGAATACACATATGTACATACTATGTATCTATACATAATGTACGGAGTCGAAGTAAGGATGTCTCCCTAAATATACAAATGCGGCAGCGGCCTGCATTGGTGGGGCAGGAGACGCTTGTATTGAATTGAAACTGACTTGCATTCCCCTGGCCCGCGACCCCGGACCTTGGCTAAAGTGCCTAGGTAGTATGGACTCGGACAAAGGGTTCGACGAGAACAACTGGGCCGTGATCGGTTGAACTTGGCGTTTCTTCCCGGCTATAAACGCCCCAATGAGGGGGCCTGATCTTTAGTCGAAATCTTTGGAGGGGCAAGCTTACCCCGGAGCAACGGAAGGAACCTCCCAACCCCCGCATGGCCGAACCCAAACTCGTATGGGACAAGGCAATTTACTGAATTGGATCGTATTCGGAATGTATCTTATTCCTGATTTGGAAATGGGAGTGGATAATCCGAATGTCCAATGTACAATGTACTTTTCCAGGCCGTCTGCGGCTAGAGGAGACAGCCGGAGTTAGGTACTTAGGTAGTTAGAGTGGTACTGTAATTTATTGTAAGGGGCACGGACCACAGATGAAAAGGGAAGTGGCACATCCTCCCGGGACAGCTGGACTACTAATATTCTCGTGAGTCCCCCTCCTTGCGTTTCTTTTCTCTTTCTCTTCTTAATATCTTCTCTTAATTTGCTATACATACCCTGTTTGATCATTACTCTTTATAACTTATAACCCCTCGACTCTCAGAGTAAGTTCCATTACCCCACTTATCTGCATTAAGAGCTCATCCCACTTTGCTCACTTTTCCGGCAATTCCATGTTCACTAACACGATCTCACGCAGAGTACATATATAGTTCATCCCACATTTATTATTCCCATTGGACTACCGCAATCATGTCGGACGGCCCAATTCAGCCTCCCAAGCCCGCAGTGGTAAGAATCACCTACCTCCAAGACCGGGATGACCCAGACCTGTGTCGCACCGGTGACCGAAGTATTATGGGCTAACAGTTGGTGGTATAGGTGCATGAGGCACACGAGGTCGACACTTTCCACGTCCCCAAGGCGTTCCACGATAAGCACCCCTCCGGCACTCACATCAAGGACCTTGAGGAGTACAAGAAGCTTTACGAAGAATCAATCAAGAGCCCCGACACCTTCTGGGCCCGCATGGCCCGCGAGCTCCTCACATTCGACAAGGACTTTGAAACCACACACCACGGCTCGTTCGAGAACGGCGACAATGCCTGGTTCGTCGAGGGTCGGTTGAACGCATCATTCAACTGTGTCGATCGCCATGCCCTCAAGAACCCAGATAAGGTCGCCATTATTTATGAGGCCGACGAGCCCAACGAGGGCCGTAAGATCACCTACGGAGAGCTGATGCGCGAGGTGTCCCGGGTTGCCTGGACTCTGAAGGAGCGCGGTGTCAAGAAGGGCGACACGGTCGGTATCTACCTGCCCATGATTCCCGAGGCCGTGATCGCCTTCCTGGCTTGCTCGCGTATTGGTGCCGTGCACTCCGTTGTCTTCGCTGGTTTCTCTTCCGACTCCCTCCGGGACCGTGTCTTGGACGCCTCCTCCAAGGTCATCATCACCTCCGACGAGGGCAAGCGCGGTGGCAAGGTCATTGGCACTAAGAAGATTGTGGACGAGGCCATGAAGCAGTGCCCCGATGTGCACACCGTGCTGGTGTACAAGCGCACCGGTGCCGAGGTGCCCTGGACCGCTGGTCGTGACATTTGGTGGCACGAGGAGGTCGAGAAGTACCCCAACTACCTCGCCCCTGAGTCGGTCAGCTCCGAGGATCCTCTCTTCCTGTTGTACACTTCCGGTTCTACCGGCAAGCCCAAGGGTGTTATGCACACCACTGCCGGTTACCTGCTCGGTGCTGCCATGACTGGAAAGTACGTGTTTGATATCCACGACGATGATCGCTACTTCTGCGGCGGTGATGTCGGTTGGATTACTGGTCACACCTATGTCGTGTACGCCCCTCTATTGCTTGGCTGTGCCACCGTCGTGTTCGAGAGTACCCCCGCCTACCCTAACTTCTCCCGCTACTGGGATGTCATTGACAAGCACGACGTCACACAATTCTACGTTGCACCCACCGCCCTGCGCCTGCTGAAGCGCGCTGGAGATGAGCACATTCACCACAAGATGCACAGTCTGCGTATTCTTGGCTCTGTCGGAGAGCCCATTGCCGCGGAAGTCTGGAAGTGGTACTTCGAGTCTGTTGGCAAGGAGGAAGCTCACATCTGCGACGTTCGTTTTCCCCTTACCCTTGGACCTTTTGGAATGACTTCTAATTTTTGGATCTGTAGACATACTGGCAAACCGAGACCGGCTCACATGTCATCACCCCTCTCGGTGGTATCACCCCCACCAAGCCCGGCAGTGCCTCCCTGCCCTTCTTCGGTATCGAGCCTGCCATTATCGACCCCGTCTCCGGAGAGGAGATTGTTGGCAATGATGTCGAGGGTGTTTTGGCCTTCAAGCAGCCGTGGCCCAGCATGGCCCGCACCGTGTGGGGTGCCCACAAACGTTACATGGACACTTACTTGAACGTGTACAAGGGTTACTACGTAAGACGCCTCGCAGCCTGACTTGCAGGATTGATACTAACTCATATATAGTTCACCGGAGATGGTGCTGGCCGTGACCACGACGGCTACTACTGGATCCGCGGTCGTGTCGACGATGTCGTCAACGTTTCTGGACACCGTCTGTCCACCGCTGAGATCGAGGCTGCTCTTCTCGAGCACTGTAAGTCCAACCACAGTACCTGCCAAAAATCGCAACTGAGCCCAAACTAACTATGAACAGCTTCTGTTGCCGAGGCTGCTGTCGTTGGTATTGCTGACGAGCTGACCGGACAGGCTGTCAATGCATTTGTCGCTCTCAAGGAGGGCAAGCTCACAGATCAGATCAGCAAGGACCTTGCAATGCAAGTTCGCAAGTCCATTGGTCCCTTCGCCGCCCCCAAGGCCGTCTTCGTCGTGGAGGACCTCCCCAAGACCCGCAGTGGCAAGATCATGCGCCGAATCCTCCGGAAGATTCTCAGTGGCGAGGAGGACAGCCTTGGTGATACATCAACGGTAAGCACTATCTCTCAGCAAGATACTACTCGCAATCGTAATTCTCCGAACAATAGCTAACAAAATATTCTTCACAGCTCTCCGACCCCAGTGTCGTGGACAAGATCATCGAAACCGTCCACACTGCTCGCCAGAAGTAAAGTGAAAGTCTATGAATATGATGATAATGACGTCGGAGAGCAAAATTTCTGGTGAATTTTTGGAAGTAGTCTGATGGTCCTCCTCGGATCATACGCCCCCGATCTCGGTCCACTTGGTTCATGCTGGAATCGGACTTGACCATGCGGGTAGTTTTCTTTTCTTTTCTTTTTTGGCCGGTTTCAGAATCACTGCTTGTACTTGAGATTCCCTTGGCTCGCTCAGAAGCGATGTGAATAGTTTTGTTTTTGGCTTCATATAAGTTTCGTGAACGGTCTTCTGAAGTTGTTGGATGTATGTTGCCACCCGCGATGCGAAGCTTTTGTCTGGTGGGTACCTAGTTAGCTTGTATTTTGTACTCTGCGGTTAATACTCGAAAAAACCCCAGGGGAATGTAGGTTTCCGAATGGTCTCTGCCCTTCATTGAATAAAGACTGACATGGATAAAGCTCTTCAAAAACTATCTTATACCAATTGTAGAAGAGATCCTTCAGTTACACTTAAAACGTCTCGCGAGTCACGCGGATATACCGTCTATCGTGAATTCGTATCCAATGGGTGTGATTTCTTACCTACATTGCCCTGGCTCCCATTGGACGCAAGTCAGCATGGACAAATTTTACATAGTACATACGTACTAGTACATATGTATAGTCGCTGCTGTTTTGCAGTGTACCGTTGTTATGCGTATCTCAACCCGCTTAATGGGTACAAGCCACAGCACTGGCTGGCGATCTCTCAGAGAATACGAACCTCATGAGTTCCTTTTAGCTTTTTTGTGCAATTTCTCGGAGATATTGTCTTATTCCCAATTTCTTTTTGGAAGATTGACTAATAAATGGTAGTTGACTCTATACCTAGGTAGTTGCCTCCGGGGCATGGATGTCCGACGGCCTACTGTGGTCCTAAAGTGCTGCATGAGACCAGCTGATATGCGCACGTGGCTGTAGCAATCTAAGATCCAAGGTGATTGGATGTAAATTATACACTATGATACTCTCGGTTACAAGGTGCTATGTGCTAGTACATATGTAGACATATCTGGGCCTATACCTTTTTCCATTTCAAACCTTGAAGGCTCTGTAATAATAGAAATCAATCATGTATACTCTTTGGAAGTAATTTACAAAACACGACAAATATAATAGGAACAATAAAAATAATTTCTATAAAGTAGGCTCGAGGAAATGTGTACATGTATACATCACCTGTGCGAGTGTGTTTCACCTTCGGATCACCTGTGAATGACAATACTCGTTAAACAATGAAATATTTCACCTCGAGCTGCCTTGACAATCAATGAGTCATTCGTCAATAAACAGACCGAAGACAAGTCTATTGTCCGCTAAGGACAATAGCTCTGAACACCGCATTCATTGGCGAAATCCGATTTAGGCAGCTATCACGTGACAGAGCATTGCCCGGACCTTACCTAACACAGGTCTCCAGCAAACTTAACTCTTCTTTTCTGTCGCGTCTTCTCCCTCTCTTCTTCATCCCCGCGCAACTACTGCTCGCAATTCTTCTTCTATTAATCTGCACTCTCTCGAAACTGCGCGCAATCGACCTATGACTTCGTGAACACCCGACAAACTCCAACCGACATCATGTCTTTCGGATTTGGAGGGTTCGGTCAGAACAACCAAAGCAGCGGCTTTGGCACTGGCACTGGCTTTGGATCTGGCACTAGCACTGGAGGTAGGTCTTTCCCTGTTCCCCTTTTCAAATTCCCCTTGTGTTTCCAGCCCCTATTCCCTTCTCTCTCCTACTCGTGTCCTCGGATTTTCCCTATCTCGACAACCGGTGCTCCTAATTCCGACCCGCGATGGTGCCACGCGCAAGGCGAAAAATATCAGCATAGAAACCTTCGCCGTGCGATCGAAAATCACCTGCGGACCATTTGGATGCATTAGCGACACCACAACAAGATAAGGAATGCAAGGGCTTCTTCGAATCCAAGTCTCTCTGACCGCGATCCCCTCCGTCATCTAGGCTTTGGCTCGACAGCATCCCCGTTCGGAGGTGCCACGTCTGGCACTTCAGGTGGTGGCGCCTTCGGCGGTGGCGCTTCCAACACATCTACTGGCTTCGGAACCGGTTCCGGCACTGGCGGAGGTACGTGCTCGATCGTATTGAGCTTGCGCTGCTCTCTCGATTTTCCCTGGCGAGATTCCCCGTCGCAGCAAATGGACTTGCGATTCAGACGCTCCCGCACTGATCGCGCACGTGGAATTCGTCAACTTGCTCTTCGGCCCCCCTCCCTGGAGTGATCGCTCGTGGCCCTCTCCTGGAATTGCCACTACCCTGCGACTTGCCCACATCTTGGTCGACATGCGCCTGAGGACCTCTCTTTATCAATTTGCACTTGCTTGATTGCTTCATTGAAGGATTGATCGTGTTTACTAACCACTTACTTTTTATTAGGATTCGGAACCAATACTGCAACCCAACCTAATGCCCTTTTCGGCGGTCAAACTCGCCCCGGTGGATTCGGCACCACCAACACTTCTAACAGCGGATCTCTCTTCGGAGGAGGCACTCAGACTGCTGGCACCACCGGCGGCTTCGGTACTGGCGGAGGATTCGGTTCTACCGGCACCACTGGCGGCTTTGGCTCAAATGCCAGCGCAGCCCCCGCGGGTGGAAGCCTTTTCGGTGGCGCCAAACCCACGGGCTTTGGCTCTTCGACTACGGGTACTGGCGGATTCGGCACCAGTGGTGGCTTCGGATCTACTGCTGCCACAACAACCCCCAGCACAGGCTTCGGTGGCTCGGGTACTGCCTTCCAAGGAGCTCTGCCTAACTGCGAAGGTACTGGCGGCACCCCGTTCAGTCCCTGGAATGAGAAGGATACCAGCTCAGCCAACACCACGAACCACTATCAAAGCATCTGTTTTATGCAACCCTACAATAAATGGTCTTTCGAGGAGCTGCGCCTAGCGGATTACCAACAAGGTCGTCGCTTCGGCAACGGCAGTGGTCAAGCCGGTGGTTTTGGCGCTCCTGCTTTCGGAAACACTACAACTGGTGGATTCGGTCAGAATACTACAACTACTCCTGCCTTCGGCGCTAGCGCCACTCCGTTCGGAGCGGCTGCCACGAGTGCGCCAACCGGCTTCGGTTCAACCCAGACCGCAGGTGGATTCGGCTCCACTCCTGCTAACCCATTGTTCGGTGGAGCAGCCAAACCGGCAACTTCCTTATTCGGCGGTGGAACTACTCCTGCAGCCTCATCGGGATCTCTCTTTGGTGGAGGCACACAAACCGCTGGTGGCTTTGGAAGCAACACCGGTACTGGAACTGGATCAGCCTTCGGCAACACCGGCGGATCTTTGTTCGGTGGCAGCAACCAGCAACAGCAGAACAAGCCCGCATTTGGTGCCGCCGGCACAACTGGCGGTAGCGCCTTTGGTGGTTTCGGCAGTACTCAAACAACTACTGCCGCGAATCCGTTCGGAGCTTCAACCGCCACAGCTTCACCATTTGGTGGCGGTACTCAGCAGCAAACACCAAGTGCCTTCGGTGGTTTCGGTGCAAACCAACAGAACCAGGCTCAAAATCAACCCAAGTCATTGTTTGGCGGCGGTGGATTTGGTGCGGGCACCCAGCAACAGGGAACTGGCACAGGTTTGCTCGGCGGCGCTCCCAGTACTACTCCAGCTGCAGGATCTTCGCTCTTCGGTGGAGCTCAGCAGCAACCCCAGCAGCAGCAGGGTAGCTCACTCTTCGGTGGTCAAAATCAGCAAGCTGGCACCGGCAGTTCGCTATTTGGCACTACACAGAACCAGCAACAACAAAAGCCCGGTGGTCTCTTCGGGTCTGCCCCAGCTCCCGCCGCAGGTGGTTTCTCTGGCTTCGGTGCCTCACAGCCCCAGCCAGCTGCCGGCGGTGGTGGCTTGTTCGGCACACAGAACCAACAGCAGCAGAAGCCCGGTGGCCTCTTTGGTTCGACTACGGGAACCGGCGGTGGCGGCTTGTTCGGCGGTGGTCAAACCACCACTAGCCAAGGCGCCGGCTCTTCGCTCTTCGGTGGTCAACAGCAACAGCAGACCGGTGGCCTGGGTGCCAGTTCTTTCGGCGCCACAACTGCCGGACAACAGTCTCAGCCCGCTCCTGGTAGCTTCCAAGCGTCACTCCTTGATGGAAACCCCTACGGAAGCCAGTCCATTTTCTCTGGTCTTCCTGCCCCTGGTGCATCGGCTCCCGGTCCCCTTGCCACGCCACTGTCTTCTAGCATGAAACAAAAGCAGCGAACTCCGTTGCCCGTCTACAGAATTACCCCCAACGCTGCCAATCGCCTCATTACCCCTCCGAAGCGTGGATATGGTTTCTCCTACTCTACCTATGGATCGCCCTCTGGCAGCACTGGTACGCCATCTGGTCTCGGTGGTAGCTTGCTGGGTGGTGCTGCCGGCAGTAACAGTCTCCGCGGCAGCGTCAATGGCAGCATTGGTCGTACCTTCAGCAAGAGTTACTCCACTAGCAACCTCCGAAAGACCTTCGATCCAGAGGCGGACAGCATCCTTTCTCCTGGGGCCCTGCAGACCGGCAGCACACGTGGCACCAGCAACCTCAAGCGTCTCACTATCAACCGTGGTCTGAGAAATGAAATATTGTCACCCTCTACTCGCGCTTCCCCGGCCCCTCTCCTCACCAACGGAGAAGATGCTGCTCAGTCTGCCGACAAGCTGAAGAAAAAGGTCAGCTTCGACTCTAATACCTCCGGTCTCAACGGCGGAGACCTTGTTCGTGTTGAACCCAACAGTCCTGAGCCGTCTGCTGAGGAGCTTGGCTTCCTTCGCTCTGTGCGCAAGAGCGGCAGCCTCAATGGTTTCGATGCTGCGGGTACTTCCGATCGCCCCGAGGCGGAGTCTACCCGTCGTGACCTTGCTGTTGTCCCCGAAAGCGCACCAGCAACCACCAACGGTGCTACCGTTAAACGCCTTACTTTCATCCCCGGCGGTGACCCAAGGCCTGGTGAGTACTGGATGCAACCTTCCCGTGCTGAGCTTAGCCGATTGAGCCGCGACCAGCTCAAGCAAGTCGTCGACTTCACTGTTGGTCGTCAGAACTGTGGATCTGTCACTTTCAATGGCCCCGTTGATTTGACTACCGTTGATCTGGACAACCTTTTCACCAATATTGTGGATATCGGTCTTCGCAAAATTACTGTCTACCCCGAAGAATCGGTCAAGCCTGCCAGGGGCAAAGGACTGAACGTGCCGTCTACCCTGCGGATTGAGAACTCCTGGCCCCGTGGTAGAGATAAGAAGAGCAACTCGCCTGTCACCAGTGGTCCTCTGTTCGACAAGCACATTGACCGTCTGCAGAAGGTTGGCGATACCGAGTTCGTTAACTACGAGACTGAGACTGGAACCTGGGTTTTCAAGGTGCCTCATTTCACCACTTATGGCCTTGATTATGACGAAGAGGAAGGTGAGAGTCTTGACCAGAGCACCATGAGTGCCCAAGGCCCTGACCACCCTACCCCCAGGGCTCACTTCGACAACCCCGCGAGTTTCGATCAATCCACCACTTTCTCCATCGACGAGTCCTTTGTCGGTTCTATGATTGGTGTTGAAGACGATACTTTCGATTTCAAAAAACGCAAGCTTGTTCCTGGCTCTTTCGCTAATCAGGCCATGCCTGCGGAGGATGATTATTTTTCTGAGGGTGAAACCGAGTCTTTTTTAGAGGAAGGCTCCACGGGTTCGACTACTGAGAATGACGACGACGTCGTCACCGAGAGCCAACAGTCTGGCGATTCGGTAGTTGGATCAGATGAGGCAGATGAAATGGATATGGCGGGTGCCTTTCCGACTCCTCATCGTACCGTGGAGCGGGACGACTACCAGAGCACCAACGGTGATCTGGACACCACTTACCCAATGTCGAAACACTTCGGCAGCCCTGCAAAGCCTCAGCTTGATCTTAGTGGCGACTGGGCCGAGCAGTTGCAGCGCACCATCAGTCCTCGCAAGCAGAACCGTGACGCCCTGCGTGAAATGCAGGCGAACGCTTTCCTTGATCGCAACCTCGTGAACGACGAATCTCCCACAACCATTGCGACAGCCCCTCCGAAGAAAGGTTTTTCGAACAGCATTGATCTTATGAACTCTTTGTTTCAGCAGCCGCGCAAGCAAGCTGCCCCTTCTCCGCTGAAGCCTTCTAAGGCACAGCCAAAGGGCTTTGAGGTTAGAACTCCCTTCTTATGTTCACACTGATTATCATTTCCTTTGTCCCTTTCCCTTGTGTCACTTCATCATGTATCTAGGAAATTGCACATCATCCCTCAGATAGTTTAACAAATGCGATAACCTGAGCTAAAACCTTCTTGTTCCTTACAGTGGCCTTACAACAAGCAACCCAAGACCTTTGCTGGCGATACAACACAAATGAGCGAATCCGATGCTGCATTCCATGACTCTTTCAAACCTCGCTGGGGTCCCATGGACTCCCTCGTCTGCGCGAAAAGCGATATGGAGGACACAATCTTGGGGGTGAACCAGACCTGGAAAGAAAGGTTCTCCATTTTCAGCGAGGAGCGTGATATTGCAGTGATGGCTTACAATCAATCTGGCGAGGTATGTTTAAGCTGCTTTGTTGGTGTTTAGGTGGACTTTATGCTGATCATGATGCAGGCCAAGGAAATGCTCGATGTCCAGCGGCTTCAGTCCTCTATCCAGCGTATTGACGGCACTCCTTTGGTTCGTATGGCCAAGGTCGACCTGTCACAGTTCCCTCTGTCTCCGTCTACCCGTTCCCAGTCGGAGGAAGAGCGCTTGGTGTGGCAGCTTCTCAACATTCTTTTTAATGATGATATTGAGGACGACATCTCAGCAGGTGTACCGCCGCGTCTACGACAGCAATTTGCGCACCGGATCAAGAAAGACCGACTCACCCGTCTTTGGGAGGAAATCATTCGTGAAAAGCACTCGCAGGACTTGGATCTGGTTCGCTCCCCCGTGGAACGCGCCGTTCATTTGATTTGTTCGCACCGAGTGGAGGAAGCGTGTAAGACACTGATCGACAGTCAAAATCCCCATCTGGCGACTATAGTCGCACAGATTGGCCGCGATGCTACCTCACGGGCAGACATAGCCAACCAGATCGATGTATGGCGTCAAAACAATATTCTTTCGGAGATGAGTGAACCCACACGGGCCCTTTACGAGCTGGTCGCTGGAAATGCTCTCCGCAGCGAGGGTAAATCAGGCGGCGCCCTTGAAGACCGGGCCTCTAGCTTTGGCTTCACTGAGCGGTTTGATCTAGATTGGTTCCAGGCCTTTGGTCTTCGTTTGTGGTATTGCACTGCTGAAGATGAGCCAATTGAGGTGGCTGTCACCAAGTTCCTTGCGGACTTGGCCACCGGACAAGAACCCGCCTTCCCCCACCCGTCCCACCAGGCCAGTACACGTGCAGTTCTGCAGCCTGGCTCTGATACCCTTGGGCGCGAATCTCCTCTTTGGGTTCTCCTCAAGGCCTTCTCCGCGATGCAAGGCCACGGCGCCCAATCTATTGAGTTCCCGGCCTCTCTCCTCCCCGAATCCGTCTCCGGTGCCCGTCTCTCCAACCGACTCTCCTTCCAGCTACACCACGTTCTTGCTGCGACGGTCGGACAAAACCAGGCCATCAAAGTCGACCAACATCAAACCGACAAGCTCGTCTGGGATTTCGCTTCTGAACTCAGCGCAGGTGGGAAACTTGATCAAGCACTGTTTGTCCTCCTGCACCTCTCCCAAGCCAACGACCGCAAGCGCGCCGTCCAAGAAACTCTCGCCCGGTTCGCCGCTCAACTCCCCGAGCCCTTCGCTGCCGACGGCTCCTCCCACCCGGCATGGCAATATCTCATCACTGAGCTCCAGCTTCCCGAGGCCTGGATCTGGGTTGCCAAGGCCCTGCATGCTCGCGATATCGGCGATGCCGCCCGTGAAGTCGACTGTCTTATCCGCGGCAAGCACTGGAACGACGCCCACGCCACATTCTGTCGCATCGTCGGTCCAAGCACCATCATCGAGGGCGACTACCGTACCCTGGAAGCTCTGGTCTCTGGCTTCGGCGACGGGCCCGAGCGTAAAATGCGCGGCTGGTCTTCTGGCGGTGGTGTCTACGAAGATTTCCTCCGCCTGGTCAACGCCCCCAGCGGCCGACGTGATCCCATTCGCCTGAACCGCCTGGTTAACGCTCTTGTTGCAATGGGCGACCGTGTCCAGGGATCCAGTTTGGAAGGACTGGAGGAGCGTGTTGCATTCAAGGAGATGAGCCGGGCTGTCGCCGGCTGGATTACGCACGAGGATGTTCATGTTAGTTTCCTCCCTTTTCCGTTGATATATTGTTTTTGTTCATTGCTGACTTCTATCTTTCTACAGTCTGTTGAATCCTCTGCTGTTCTGGGCCTGCCCTTGACAGGTGATGCTCGCATTTTGCAGACTGCTGAAATGAGCCGTCGGTACTACGGCGTCATCATGGCGGGTGGCTACTAAGTTTCGAGTTAAGGAAATCATTCAGTTTGCATATGTTCGTTGTGAAATTAGCGGGCACTAATTAGCCCAAGCACCTTGATCTTTTCTTTTGTTCTGCTCTTTTTTTTCCCTGTTCTGTTCCCAAATGATCTCAAATGGTTCCCATGACCCGTGTACTCTACCCTATTGCTGAAAAACTACTATTTGAACCAATTCATTTTGTCTGTCCTTTCTTTTCTGTAGACATGGTAGCAGAATAAAGAATGTGATCACTTACGGCTTCGCGCCTTGGTCGCAGCCCTAAATGCGAGTAAAAACGAAGCCGTCACGAGTCTAGGTTGTGCTCCACTGTATACTTTGTAAGATACTATCGGGTGTCTTATAGTATAGACACTCGAGGCATATAAATCCGTAAAATAGAGGTCGATCACCTAGGTCTTGAGGATATGGACCTCAGTGCCCACAAGTCTGACCAGCAACTGAGTTTCAGCGCCATGCATATTGAAGAGATTAGTATAAACCGCAGCAATTCTTACGAAAAGCACAATTATGGCAAAGTATAATCAAGACGTTCATACCAACAGATCCTAAAAGATCGCTAGGAGCCAGGCCACGAGGTTCTTGAAGGCTAATAAATATTAAAGATATAATCATTTGAGCTATAACACTAAGATAGTTCACAGAGAAGTATGTACAACCGTAACCGCCCTCCCCCTATGATACCGACGATGATAATGCGTCGGATGGGCTGCATTTCTCGTCCATACCCGTCTACCTGTGATTGTCGTATGGAGAATCTGTTTCCTCGTGTGTGCTCAAAGTGTCACACATACCCATGGACAGGTCAAACTCTCCATAGATTGTGTTGTTGAGCCAGGACGAGTCGAATGTTCAGATTTGTGCTTGCTTCGTCTAGTGTTTCCATCGATACTAGAGGTAGGTAGCCTTTAGTGAGGAACAGAGTTCGTATAGACCATTGGAGGCTCCAGTTCCGATTATTGGCTTCGCGTTGAGACGTCTCCTGGTTTAGGCTTGCCGAAGCTATCGGCTGACCGTCTCTCTTGATCTATGAGCTCGAAGTCGATGAAATATGATGTCGACTGGGATGTCCATGTTCCCAACAGTGCGAGGACCGTACAGTCTGGTGCGGAAATTCTGATAATAGAGGTATGCGTCTAACTGCCAGGTCAACTTGAGATTCGAGTCGATGACTTCCTCGGCATCAGAGCCGAGGAAGAGAGCCGGAGGCTCTGGGAATGACAAACTGGGATGAAGACGAAGTC
The DNA here is from genome assembly GCF_028829835.1 of Penicillium mononematosum. Lineage (NCBI taxonomy): Eukaryota > Fungi > Ascomycota > Eurotiomycetes > Eurotiales > Aspergillaceae > Penicillium > Penicillium mononematosum. The sequence continues at coordinate 6,332,708 of NW_026643272.1, read as the reverse complement.
CAGGAAGGCATTGTCACCAGGCGCTCGCGATTGTACGGGGCTTTTAGCTCTCCGGCTACCTTGAGCTCCTGGTTGATATTCTTTACATTGAGCCACAAACCCATTTTGTCAAAGAGAAAAAGCTTGTTGTGCCTCATGGTGTATGCGTGAGCCAGGCTCCGCACAGTAAGTTGCCGCACATCCTCACGTGCTGGGTCACTACCAACACCCACGAACCATGGCCCAGGGGCCGTCAAGTGTAAGGCCAATTGACTAGCCCTTTAGGACATGCCCGAGGATTGAGCCAGATGACTGTTGGAAGCGTGAGAAAACACGGGTGAGTACTGAACTGTCCACTGCACACTATCCGGATTGCGTAGGAATATTGTGTCGTTGTAATTGGTAAAGGAAGCGGACTTCCAAGGTTGGACTTCTTCTTCAGTATGCACCTTGCGATCTGGCCTAGGTTTTGTTTTGATTAGTACGTCCATCAATGTTATAGATTGTCCTTGGACGCCGTACTCACCTCCATATGGACTGAGCCTTTAGTACTTGTCTCATGGAGCAAAACGACTGTTGAGGTTGACATCCAGCTTTTGCACGTCAGGCTCGTTGATTTTCACTGTTTCCTCCTGATTATCGCGTGGCTTTTGGGTAGGCTCAATAGCCTGTCGGTTCCAGACCTGAGATATAGCTTCTACAGATAGGAAGCTTGACCATTGATCTAGAACCATGCTTGTGTAGAGCACTGGATTGTATGTGGTATCTCCCTGGCAACAGAGAAGTTTTGTGCGAAGTCGAAGTGTCCGGGGTTGTACAATTTAGGGAAGGTGCCATTTCGGAAAGAGCTATACTTTGCTACTTTGCTACTTCTCTCCTCTACTTCTCCTCTCTCCATCTGCTATTTATCTTATCCTTGCTATAACTTATTCATCATGGAGCTGCAACCGATTGAAGGAACTCGTGAGGGAAACACCGTGACAGTACCTGGTCCCTTCGAGGGCACCCCGGCAGATACCAATTTAAGCAGAGTCGACAGTGGATATGGCCCTGGCTCGACTGAAGTTTCCGCCCCAGCACCAGCCACGGATGCATCCGCCAGCGATGCCAACAACGTCCATAATCAGCTCGAAGCTGCTGCTGAGGGTGCCTCAGGTGTGCTAACTACCGAACCACATATCTCGACCACAGAAACAACACCGGACGATTTCCAGCCATCGTTTTCAGCATTCAGCAAACGTGAAAAGTTATTCATCGTGGTAATGGTGACTCTTGCTTCGTTCTTCTCCCCTTTCCGGCCAAATCTACTACCCCGTCATGCCAACATTGGTACGGAACTACCACCTCACCCCGGAGCTGATCAACCTCACAGTCACAACATACATGATCTTCCAAGGCCTGGCTCCCAGCTTCATGGGCACATTCGCCGACACCGGGGGCAGGCGCCCAGCGTATATCATTGCGTTTGCAGTATACACCGCTGCAAACATCGGCCTGGCCTTGCAGAACAGTTTCGCAGCTTTGCTTGTCCTCCGCTGTCTCCAGAGCGCAGGGAGCAGCGGCACCGTGGCCTTTGGGTATGGCGTTATAGCGGACATTGCGACAACAGCAGAACGTGGGAAGTATATCGGACCCATGGCAGCAGGTGTCATGGTTGCGCCCGCGCTGGGCCCTGTTATCGGTGGTCTTTTGGCCAAATTCCTCGGCTGGCGCAGTGTTTTCTGGTTCTTGGTCATTGTTAGTGGAGGGTACTTGGTGTTCTATGTGCTTGCTATGCCAGAGACGGCACGCAAGATTGTTGGCAACGGTCATTCAGTGCCAAACGAGTGGTGGCGCAGATCGGTCATCCAATGGTGGTCGAAGAGGCAGGCACAGTCGGATGAGGAAGGGCAAACTGGTGCAGAAGGATCCCAACAACATTCCTCGCATACTAAGCGACTTAGGTTCCCGAATCCTCTCAAGTCTTTTGTCATTCTGCTGGAGTGGGATGCCTTGATCATCATCTCATACGTCGGGATCGTGATGTTCTCGAATATCGCTCTGTTGACAAGCACTCCCAGTCTCTTCGGTCCGCTGTACGGATTCAACGAGCTCCAGATTGGTCTCTGTTTCCTGTAAGTTTATATTTCCCCCTCTTTATCTTTCCAACCCAAGGTTTCATTGACTAACACAAGCTCCCAGACCCCTCGGAGTAAGCTCTTGCCTCGGCGCAGTTCTATATGGGAAAGTCATTGACTACAACTACAAGCGAACAGCCCAGAGGCTCGGATTCCCGGTGGACCGGAAGAAAGGAGACGACTTGCGCAGTTTTCCAATCGAGCGCACTCGCCTGCAAACAGTATTCCCAACAATGGCCGTTGGCGTAGCAGCATTCATCCCATATGGCTGGGTCCTGCAGCAAAAAGTACACTTAGCTGCACCGCTGGTGCTGCAGTTCATCATAGGCTTTTGCTTCGTTGCATCCCTGAACTGCCTCAACACCCTTCTTGTCGACCTATTCCCAGATAGACCAGCCACAGCTGCGTCGGCATGCAACCTTGTTCGCTGCTGTCTTGGTGCTGTTGGGGCTGCTGTCATTAGCCAGATGCTGAGTGGCATGGGCTGGGGATGGTGCTTTGTTTTTCTGGGGTTGGTTATGGCTGTTGGGATGGGATTGCTCTGGGTCGAGAATGTGTATGGGATGGGCTGGAGAGAGAAGAGGTTCCTCAAGATCGAACGGAAGAAGGCAGAGAAGGAGGCGAGAGCCGCTGGGATTCAGGTCGAGGGGAAGGCTGACCGGAGAGAACAGAAGGATACTAATGTTCGAGAATTGGCTGCCGGTGCTGATGCTAGTGTCACTGAAGGAATTGAAGGAACTGATACTCGCTCAAACCAGTGAAGCGAAAGTTATCATCGCCCTGCTATTTTGAGGCGGTAGACTTTGTTGTTACTGCATTCCATCGTTTATTATGAGGATATTATTAGTCGCGTGACGGAAATGGAGAAAATGGGAATATGCTACATAGCACGAATGAAGACATCAAATGCATCAAATTTGCTACCGACTGTACAATAAAGGGAAACCTAGGCGCGATAGATGAACACGAGGGGATCGAGCAGAGTAAAGAAAAGAGAAACACCACCCTCCCTGGCCGGACCAGACAACAAGAAACAAGAAAAGACATTACCGGCCAGGGAGAGGGAGATATAAGAGAGGTCTAGATGTAAGAATCATCCCCAACCCGTTCCTGCTTCTTTTTGAGGGGGCAACAAATGGAGAAAAAGGGTTGTAAATGGAAAAAGGAAAGGTGGGAAGTGCGTTTACATGCCAGGGGAGATCAGCTTGCCCTCGGCACGGCTGTTGGGGTGCCAGCCACCGGCGAAGGGGGCAGCGCCAAGCTCCTTCTCGTACTGGCGGATGCGGGCCTCCAGCTCGGGACGGAAGTGGCGGATCAGACCCTGGATGGGCCAGGCGAAGGCCTCACCCAGAGCGCAGATAGTGTGGCCCTCGACCTGCTTGGTGAGCTCCTGAAGCATGTCGATTTCGCGCTCGCGGGCGTTGCCGGTCTCGAGACGCTGCATCATCTGCATGGTCCACTTGCTGCCCTCACGGCAGGGAGTGCACTGGCCGCAAGACTCGTGCTTGTAGAAGGTAGACAGACGGGAGATCGCGCGGACGATATCTGTGGACTTGTCCATGACGATGACGGCAGCGGTACCCAGACCGGTCTGGGAGTCCTTGAGGGCGTCGAAGTCCATGAGCTGGTTGTCGGCCACGGTCTTGGGGATGACGGGGGTCGAGGAGCCACCGGGGATAACAGCGAGCAGGTTGTCCCAACCACCGCGGACACCTCCACAGTGCTTCTCAATCAGCTCCCGCAGCGAGATGGACATCTCCTCCTCTACTGTGACGGGGTTGTTGACGTGACCGGAGATACAGAAAAGCTTGGTACCGGCGTTACGCTCACGACCGAAGGAAGAGAACCAGCTGGCACCACGGCGCATGATGGTCGGTGTCACCGCAACGGTCTCGACGTTGGTGACTGTGCTGGGGCAACCGAACAGACCGACGGCGGCGGGGAAGGGGGGCTTGAGGCGGGGCTTGCCGGCCTTGCCCTCAATGGACTCAATGAGCGAGGTCTCCTCACCACAAATGTAGGCGCCCATTCCACGGTGAATGTACACATCGAAGTCGTATCCGGAACCGCAGGCGTTCTTGCCGATCAGGCCGGCGGCGTAGGCCTCGTTGATAGCCCGCTGGAGGACAGTAGCTTCGTGGTAGAACTCACCACGGATGTAGATGTAGGCGGCGTTGGCGTTCATAGCACGGCCCACCACCAAGCAACCCTCGATCAGCTTCTGGGGGTCTTTGCGCATGATCTTCCGGTCCTTGCAAGTACCGGGCTCACCCTCATCTGCGTTGACAACCAGGTAACGGGGGCGAGGGTCCTTGTCCCAATCCTTGAAGTTCATGAAAGACTGTTGAGTAGCGGGTCAGCCTGGTTATCCCAAAACACTCGCGTTCGTCCGAATTGCGTGTAGGCCACTTACGTATTTCAATCCTGAAGGGAAACCAGCACCACCACGACCACGGAGGCCGGATGCCTTGATTTCCGAGATGAGCTGCTCATGGCATTAGCAATTGGTAATTCCCTAGCCCGTCAATTGTGCGACAACCCACCCAATCATCACCCTTCGAAATAATATCCTTGGTCCGGTACCAGTCACCGTATTTCATTGATGACTTCAAATCAGCTCCATGGTGTCCGTAAAGGTTGGTGAAGATCCGGTCTTGGTCCTTAAGTCCGCCATAGTGCTTCACGGGAGGCGCCTCCGAGACAGATGCGAAGGAGCGGGCGGCCGCCCCCTGGGCGCGGAGGGAGCGGGTCGAGAGGTGGGAGAGGGAGGAGGTGGAGGGAGCCGCCGCTCTGGATATCATGATGACGGGCGGGGTGACAATGCGTGGTGAGGGTCAAAGGGTCGTGGAGAAGGAGGGAAGGGAGTCGTGGAGCTCACGGCAATTCCTGCGCTTGCTGAATGATCCGCCTTTGGGCTCGATATGATTGGGTGGTGACAATGCACGTGACTATGTCGCTGAGTCAGTATTCCATATTTGGTCATGACGACCTCAAGTATGCTATATCACGTGACTAGTATACATAAAGACATGGTCGCTTTAAATGGCTTCTTTCTCTAACATGGGTTCGAATCTTTTCAAGACAGATGCGGATGACTTTCTCTCTTACCATCTTTTTTTCTTGTGTTATTTCCATCATCGAGCCAGTCGGGCTAAGATGACGAACGGACACGAAGTAAGCAGGCTAAAAACAGTGGACATCTCTTTCATTTCTATGTCTACTGTTTCCTCTTCATTTACTCCTGTGGTACATAGAGGCATGCCTGCTTCAGCATAGACATAGATCCCTCCATCTTGAGTATCTCAAATGGCTCAAGAGGGATCATCACCATTTCTGAGCCTGCCACTGTCCATGCCCATTGAAGCCACTGTGACTCCAACCAACTACTACCCTCTGTGAGCCAGTTAACTCCATCGCCGGGTGCAAATGAGCTTGGCTTTTCGGCCATAACATATTCTTGGAATTGACGAAGTGTTTCACTAGGTTCATCCATGCCAATGTCAATAGATTTGGAAGTGTCAAAAGGCAGAGGGTATTGCCCAAGCAGGAAAGTAAACCATCGGTTGAGACGCGACGATAATCTTGAACGTGCCTCAGGCGAATTATATGTGGCAACCAGTAAGCAAATAACCATTGCAAACAGAGTTTGTGGATCAGTGGATATACTCGGGACGACCTGACTCGCCTCTCCGAGGGCGTGCTGGAAGCATCTCTGAGCTGGCTCCTGCATTTCAGCCGGCAGAAGGCTGAAAAGCTCGCCTAATCTGAACAGCTCACCATTTTTAGTGATGAGTGATGGACGCTCCAGGATACGCACTCGGATCCGGGACATGATCTCGTCTGAGAGAAGCCCGGCCGGGACGCGTGCCATTAGTTCATGTAAGAGGACCTTTGTATCCTCCCAACTCTCACCACGCTTGTGTTCTCTGCCGCGTGTGATGGTCCAAGTGGCAATAATCAAGGCAGCTTGATCTAATGCTATCTGTCCGTTGCGGTAGATCTGGGAGTGGATCTGGTTCAGGGTAGTTGGTTGCAAAGGCAGATGCTCCGCACTGGCTTTCAGGTTTGTGGCATGAGCCATTAGCTCAAAGCTGATCTGAGCGAGGGCAGCATAGATGCTATGGCTGTTTCCATATCCCGGGGCAATGCGAATACAGCCCTCCGTGATCTCGACCATTTTGCGCTCGCGTGTGTTTGATTCCATGACCGTCAATGCGTCGAACAATGCCGGTGAGAAGATCGAGTTCTCCATCTTTGTTTCGGGAGCCAATAGTGGGTAAAAAGGGTTGAAGATGTAATAGTGGTCCTCGGTGTTCTTGGCAACCTGAGGGAACAGTTCTAGCTGGCGAGCCTTGGCTTCGCCGAGCGGGCTGTCCGGCTTCACACCCAGATGAACAATGCGATAATCTGTTGGATTGCCGGCAATGCAGAATCCATAATTTATCAACACTATGTTAAAGTCAGTCTCTGGGGATCCAGACGTTCAAAAAGCTTGAATATCACGGCATGGCAAATGGGATAAGTACATTGCTCATTATTACGAGGGCCGTAATTGTTGGAAATTTCTTGGCCTGCGGAGTGATCTTCAAGTACAAGGAGTCCAATATCCTCATCGCCCGCTCGCCACTCGACCTTCGCCATTGGTCGATGGTTGGGAAGGTCAATGAGCGGAAGCAGTGCCGAGACTCCATCCTCTGGAAGATCATCAGGCTGGACAGCCCCAGATAGGACCTTCGACGAGAATGCTCGGGAGGTAATGATAGTTGAAGCCCAGAGATACAGCTCCCTGCATATGAATCAGCATAATGTTTCTCCGGGTTGAATAAAAGTGACAGTTAATAACGAGTATCCCATACTCACCACGTATACTGTTCACAATCTGGGAATCCAATTTCATCCAACTTAAGATATCCCAAATCATACTTCTGCTCCCATATCTTAATCCTCTCGACGGCAGCCTCAGGAATGCCAGTACACTGAATCCAATCTACATCCTCCTCACCAAAGAACAACGGGGTGGTCAACTGACCCGGCTGAGGCAGGGTACGAAGGTACGGATACCAGAATCCCTCAGGCCCCCGTAGATACTGGCCCATGAGGAAGAAGGCAAAAGTCTCCTCCGGCCCGACCTCGTCGATCCATGTCCGCGGGAGGTCAACACCGTGTTTAGGAAATGAGCCCCGCGGAGACTCATAGCCAATGGAATTGAACCAAGACATTGACACTTTGATTGGAGTGTTGATCACCCGGGTCTCTTTCGGGATGGACTCTGGCCAGTCTTCTTTCACTTGCAAGTGCACGCCGCGCGAGGCGTCTTGTGCAATGCGCACGCTCTTGTCGACCGTGCCGCCATGCTGGGTGAACCAGTTTACTAGCTCTGTGTGGGCTTTTAGCCTTGGATCAACTTCTCTGTTTTGTCCGTGTTAGATATCTTTCATATTTCTTGGTTTGCAAATAACTCTTGAGAATGACGTAGCTCGAGACCGCACTTACTCTGAGGAAGCTGCCATTCTTGAAGCAGGTAGATTCTATTTGATCTTTATTTTTCCGCACAGGTAGGTCTGTTTGCCACTGACGCTGCTATCCAAGAATGAACTGTAGTTGTATCGGTCAAGGTCCTGAGGAAAGAATTGATGCGGGATGGTGGGGGCCCGCTTTTTTCTTCGAGTGAGCTTCAACGTTCTTTTTCACACATCCAAGAACGATCTATGAAATAATACACTCTCAGTCTGGTCTACCAGGATTTGCTACCAATTGCTCAAACTAAATCAATGCGCTTCTCCAGACTTCAACTATCGTACACAGGCGAATGCCTCAAAAGCCACGGACTCGTAAGCCGATCCCAGGCAGGTAGCATGCGAATACATGCAAGGAGACAAATAAAACATCAGATCAGAAAAGCTCTCCATGCAGAACTTGAGGACCATAAATGCAAAACCCCATGGCTACTCCATCGATGGAAAGTGTATATACAAACGCCATGCCGCGACGACGACTCGCGTAGAAACCCCCCACCGTTTCTCCCGGCAGAATGTACCGTCATGACCACGCAATCAAATGCAAAGAGTCTAAGTTTAGTTTGATGTCGAGGACATGCGGCCAGGAACCACGATTTCCACCAACCCGTCATCCTCGCCATCACTGCTGTCGTTTTGCTCGTCGTCATAATGGGAGCTCACGGCTCGGGATCGGCGGAAGTTGCTGTATCGGGCGGGGCCCGAAAGGTTGGAGTAACCAAGAGATTCATTTATGATAGCCTCGTCTTCTTCATCGTCGGAGTCCATCATGCCAATGCCACTCGGTCCGACCATCTCGCCCATCTCATCGTCGTCGTCGTCCTCGACTTCGAGGGGCACACGAACCTGGCGCCTCACGGACTCTGCGTGGCCATCACCTTCATCTTCAGATGAGTTGGTCGACAGCGAGTCTGGGGGGCTGAATCCCGATTCTGGGAAGGTAGGTGAGTGTTTGGCATTGGCCGAACCAAAGTCACTGTTAGGGAACGCAGAACTGCCACCCTCGGCATCATCATCGACCCCTGCAATTACGAATGGGTTGCTCGGCCAGTCTGACTCTCGGTCCTCACTTCCTCCGGCACCTCTGCCTTCTGCATCGCCCTCTGGTGGTTGTTGCTTTTGGGCGGCGAGACGCGCGGCTAATTGGCGGCGTGCTCGGGATGGACCGAGGCTCAATGGAGCAGGTGGTGGGGGTAATATGGGAATAGGTTGACTAGCTGAACTTGTCAACACCTATTAGAAAGCCGTGTTAGCAAAGATACAATACATATGACAGCCCACGGCCTGTGAAGGGGAGAGGAAGGGATAAGTGCATAAGAAACCCAGTGCAGAACAAAAGTGACACAGGGGAGATTCTTTGGGCTGGAAGTTGCAAGGCGTCGGCAATGAACATCAGCCAACAGGCATAATACCAGTTTTGGTCAGTACCACAGAGATTACATAAAAGAGGGAGGGGAGGACAGTGGATGTAAAACACAAGGGCAGACAAAAGACTTCAAATATGCGCGGCAAGTGGAACAAGCGCTAGCGATCCAGCAACTCTACCTGGAAGTACGGCTCGTCGCGTCTCGCTATAGCTTTTGATACATGGAAGGATATTAAGATAAAAATCTGGGGAAAGAAATGGAGAAGAAAGTGGGGGAAAGATAATGGGGGATGCACGAAGTCGGTTAAGAATCGTGCACCGTTATGTCAATCGGGAAGAGGCCACCCACATTGTCAGTGTCGCCTTGATCGGCATTGCCAGAGTCTCTGTCGTCCTGATCCTCCATTTCTTCGTCCTCGTCATCGCTTGAGCTGGCAAAGCCACTCAGAAGGGAGGTGCCACCTCCACCATATGCTCCACCAGAAACACTTCCTTGGCCGAGGTCAAAGCTCTGGAAGGTTGAACCGCCGATTCCTCCATTCAACCCTGCGTCCGCCAGAGCATTGGAGTTAGAAAAGCCTTGGCCAGAGATGGTGTTGTTAAGGCTAGTCTGGCGAGACCCAACCGACATATCAGGACGAACACCGCCGAGAATGGCATTGTCCCGCTCACGAGTCTCTGACAAAGTCTGTTCGACATACTCAATCCAATCAGGATTCAACACGCTCTCCATAACTGATCGTGAAAGCAACTCTGGCGGATGACGCTCGCTGAACTTGACAACTTCCTCCGCAACAAGAGTAAGATGTCCCATATATCCGAGGCGGATTTGCTTGGTCCGCTGGGTCTCATCGCTGCGCTTTTGTCCTTCGACAATCGCGGTAGTGATCCGGCCGGTGTCAAATACATTGACTGCGAGTGCCCGATTGTAGCCACGCTCCATGGGCCCATTAAAGACTTGTTGAATCACATCGTACACAACGTTGTGAAGGAAGTTATTCCATGGGAAACGGAAGAAGAAGCCCTATCAATGGTTAGCGTAGGTGTTCAGCGTTTTTCGAAAGAAATACAAACCAGGATTGTTGGGACCACTTTGTTCTCCACAAACTGAATCTTCAAGTAATCACCGACCACGGGTCGCCCATCAGTATCGAGTTGGATGTATTGTTCGGCCGAATCCTCATCGCCTCCATCATTCAAAATGCTGGTTTCCTCGGCCTGTGCAGTAACACTAGATGCTTCTTCCGATTGATCGGCAGTGGCGGGGTTTGACTCCGATGCTTGGTCCTTTGAGAAGAGAGGAGCTGGAACAACTTGAGAGAGAGAAGACACAGGTTCCTGGCTGTCCTTTCCGGGATTTTCCTGCTTGCCTTGTGGTTGTTCATTTTCAAGGTTCATGCCGCCAATTTGGTCAGGGAGACCGATAGTAGGCGACGAGGGGTCAATGGGTGCGACAGAACTTCCAGATGGGTTTGTGGTTTCTTCAGAAGATGCTGGCTCTGCTGCTGTAATTTCCGGCGGAGAAATTTCGTTGGCCGTCTCTGTTGACTGCGAGTTCGCAGTAGTTGTTGTGTCGGCACCAGCTTTTGCACCCACTATATCACCAGATGCACCAACATCCTCAAACCCTTCTTCTTCGCCCGCGTGTGGCACTTCTGTGGTCTTGATATCCTCTGGCGATCCAGAACCGAAGGCTGAATCGTTTGCGAAATCGGCCGTGGTATCATTACAATCAACTCCGGAATGCTCGTCTTGGTGCGAATTGAAAACCCCTTCACGGATCAACCGCTCACGCTCCTCATCCCTCTGCCTAACGTACTCATCACTGCCTGGTTCATTCAGAAGGCCCATATTACTGCAATGAAGAAGTTCTGCCATCAATTCACACGTCTTGAATCGGTCGAAACCGAGCGGCTCAATTTGCCCGCCCCATGCGGAGTTCAAATTTCCTCGCTCAACAGTCTTGAGCTTATTTCCATCATGAATAGTGTGTTGGGAACTTTGAATGAGAGCCATGAACTGGGGAATATGTTTGGCAAAGAGACGCAGCAACGTTCCAAGATAGATCGGGTCGTAAGTGGTGAGCATTGTATCGGGTCCACCAAGGGACTCCGGATCATAGTCGGAATTGTTCTTGCGAATTACCTCGATGACAATACCCACACCCACGGTCAGAGGATTACCGCCCTTGAGCATAGCATCGATGAGCTGCTGTACGCACTGGTTCGAGACAAGCTGACGCGTCAGGCTGTTAGGGCCAATACATGACTGATCATTCGGGCTTGCGTTTGCAGATATAGTTATGATCGCTTTCAGGAAGTCACCTGCCGAGGTTTGAACGGATGCCGGGCGATCGGGCGACAAGAAAGACAGGAGATTGGGTATCAAATCCTGGGATTTGAGCCAGTCGACTGTACCCTGGCCACCCTCTGCCTTCTCAAGGCTGATAATTTTCAGAAGAAGATCCATGACCATCGGGTTATCAACATGCTGCAACAATGCCGGGACAATTCCATCGAGGGTCTTGAGGAACTCCAGCATCTCCTCGGTCTTTTTATCAAGCAAAGTCTCGTTTACTTTCGTGAAGTAGCTTGCCTGCAATGAATCAAGTGGTGGTGGTCGTCGCAGGAAGCCCCAGAAGTCTCGCAAGTATGAAGGGTTGGCCATCATAGATTCGAGGATGGACCAGGTCTCTGATGAGAGAACCTCGCAAGCGATGTAGGCATGCTTCAGACGATTCTTCTCGACTTTGTCCAAGTCATCCGGGTCAAGAATATCCTTCAGCGGATCCCCTTCCTTCTCCTCGTCTGTGTTCGCCTGCTCCGCGGAAGCGGTAGCATCCTTGTCCTTCTCCGAAGCATCTTTCGCGTTATCTTCATCGTTCTCTTCGTCATCATTCACCAAGCTCGGTGCAGTGACATAGTCCATAAGCCGTTTCAAGACATGATCCTCGCGCAGGTATTCAATGAGTTTCGTATTAAGCTGTTTCAGTTCTTGAATGATTTCAGGCTCGTCTAGGAGTTCTTCAAGAGTGACATCGGGTTTGTCGAGCAGGGTATCGATGGTAGAGATATTCGCATATCCCCCGAAGCGCCAAAACATGATGGAGTATATAGCCGAGGGAAATGATTCATAAAATGGATTCGTTTCGTTCGTCTCCGAGATGTCGTAACGGAGCAGTCTATGGTACAAGGGTTGGTCGAAAGATCGGGCAGGAGGTTGCGCAACAGGCCGATACACCGGCAAGCCAAGCGTGGTGTCCACACACAGAGACCAGGTCGCGCAGGTCGAGTGGGGTACGCTCGACCGTCACGGCCGATAAATGACAGGAGCTAGAGAAGTAATCGATTGGAAATTGAAGCGATCTAGCGCTGTATGAATAGAGAATATATTAGCAATCACGTCCACACGCTTACATCACCAGCAGTCCCGATGATGTGTACCCGTGAAGCAGGCCGCCTTCACCGGGTAACAGACGGAGTTAGAGGATCTAGTCAGGGGCTTTGTAGGATCAGAAGATGACCAAGCCCTTGGTAGAGCATACCTTCAATCTGAGGGAATGACGAAGAAAGAGAGAAATCCGAACCTCCCTGTGGGTTTTGAGAGGGGAAGATGAAGAAATGGGGAGTGGAGTTGGAGAGTCAAAATGAGCAGACTCGAGACGCACACACACAGATAACAGGAATGTGGGCTCAACACCTGTCCATCAAGGAAGCAGTTGAAGAGAGAAGAGAGAAAGGTTCCGCTTCGGAGGAAGCTGTGCTGATCGATTACCGATCCCTGATGGCCACGAGCCCTGTAGAAGCAGGGGCGGAAACACGTATGTAATCACCGCGGGGATAAAAGCCTCCAAGATAAGAATGAACTACAAGATCCTTAAATATATCGGACTTTGAGAAGAATTACATGCTTATTATGTTCTTTTTTTTTTTTAGTCTTATTTATTTCTGTGCTTTTAAATTTCCATCTCATCTCATCATGGGGTCAGCTGCATGGAAAGGATGGTGGGTACTAGGTACGACGGTTCCCGCCAGATTTGTGTGCTACGTGAAGTATCGAATACTTTCAATGTCCTGTCTCACGTCGTAGCCCAAGTTAACCGCCACGGGAATACAAGGATCTAGATTCCAGCGGATAGGGCATCATTTGACGATTTCGCTGCATGACTTTCGCGAAATTTCATAACAAATACCTCCCCACTAAGGTGAAACTGGGCTAAAACTACCCCGTAGGTATAAAAACCATGAGAACTGAAACTTTGAATGTACTTGAAGATCACGTGGATATTGTGGCCTCAGGCGTCACATATTGCTAGGAGTATACTCGTAGATGGTTCTGGTCTCCTTTGCAGAATCATTTATATTTTTTCAAAGAACCGCTGCACAAGTTATGACATGAACAACTGGGCGAGAAAAAGTGACATAACTGAAACAATCCACCCTTCAACGCAAATGAACGCATACGTAATGATCCATATCCAAATTCTTATACGGAGTAGGCTGCGGTGATGTCCGTTCATGCGTACATTTATGCGGCACCAAAATTCAGATATCAATTGGTCTTGTTCACTCGAGATTCTCATCGTTACCTGGGGGAAAAAAATTCCATCTGCAATTAGTCCACGAAGCCAATCGGGCGATGCTTCGTTAAGTCCGCAGGGAAAAGCTCATACCAAAGGCTCTAGCCATCGAAGTAGGCCAACGATTGGAGAAATGTTGCCATATTGGAGCAATCTATTCCAAGGCGAGCATACGATACATTCTAGGTCATATAAAGGGCGAGCTTGATATGGTAATGTAGTAACAGGGATCAATATTCCAGCATTTCTTGTCTTGTATAACGCGTTTGAAAGCCACTTCGCTAAATATATATTCTGACAGTGGCTAAAGTAAGAGGGAGACTAACAGATCGCTTCCTAGGCATTTTGCGAAAGGGTCTAATTGCAGTTCTTAGTTGGCCCTCCATATATGGTAGATATCATACTTCGTCGAATATTATATCGTTTCCATTGGGTTGATAGAATCGCGAGGACCACTTCGACATTGTAGAAAAGCTTTATGTAGAGAAAAGAACTTGGTGAACTATTGCCACAAGATAATCACACTATTACCCCTCTCATATTTTCCCTTATTTCACAGACGTCCTTGCCCGTTTTAAGACTGGCATTTTACCTTGCGTTGTGGACGGGAAGAATGTGATAAACTGTAATAGATAGGTAGCTCCTATTTATCACCTTAACAAGACTACATGAAATCAAATTGACCACAAGATGCAATAGGGTCTCTCTTACAAAAGTACATCCTTGATCTTTCCTCTGTGAAGCTTCCACGGTACACGTACACCTCGTTAGTAAAGGGAGATTCAGCCCCTAGACGGAGTCACTTTCCCACTTCCACTGAAAGTACAAGAAAAAGTCAAGCACAAGAGAAAACGTTTTCTCAGACAGCGGACATACTCTTATCAACATCGACTAAGTTGCGTTGCAACCTTCCATCAAGATGTTTCCACCCCTCGAGCCTGCTATACAGAGTCTGTCTTGCGCTGCGATGCCGACTAACTTTTGTTATATCTGACATCAACAGCAACAGTGACGTTGCCAGAAACGCCACGCGGGATTCCAGGGTCTCCATCACACGGGCACGGCGCCACCCGCGTAGCGACCGCATCGTATTGTAGTCGATCTTTTTGTCGATGTTCACTTCTTCCTTCACCGGACGACTGATTGTGCTAAAGCACCGGGCCTTTGATTGACAACACACCAGCTTCTGCCTATCTCAAATTGCGACTGATATCACCTTGCAGTGATAAATGCAAAGTCGTCACACAACTACTGAGGTCGGCCTATCAGCTTAGGTAATTTTGATTGGTTTTATTGATGGATAGGTTTATGGATGACCAGCCTCTGTTTCAGATTTCGTTCATGCCATCGTATGTTCCTGCAGATCTGCAGATCAGCCTTCGGGTAACTTTGATAGCACTGTTGGCGCAATGCTAGAGAGGACCTACTCTTCCAAGATTACAAATGCCACATGGGGCTATACCGAAGGGGTTAAAGCTAAAACTGATTGAACAATTAAACTCAATGTAACTTCTTAAACCGATAGCACTGTGGGTTGCGTTAAATTAAGATTTAAGACATCTACCGAAAGGACGCGTACATCAAATATAAAATCTTTCTCTCCAGTCCACTACTCCGTGCACTGAACTACGCTTATATACAGACTGAATTCTATCAGCATTTTATGTCAAACCCTATCAGCACATTATGATGAATCCTGTTGGCAATTGATAACGAAGGGAGTGGTATTAGAAGCCACGCAGTAAAGATATATTGGTCGATTGTCGTTGTATAAAATATGTATTTAGCTTTTAACCGTGCCGTGCCTAAACCCGAAGAGGCAACTCGGGCAAGCCCCGGGCCCCGCCTTGATTGGACCTATCTAGGTAATAATCCCCCGGTCAGCCTCAATTGTACCCATCTGAGTAATAATTCTCCGAACAATCTCCATTAGAGGTGGGCCAACATCGAGTGTACAGGACAGGGTAGGTTCGTCTGCTTGAAACACAAGGGTGGGGTGGGTTCAAAGACATCAAGAACGATATTACTTTCTAAAGGATGTTCTGTGGATAAGATTAATCAAGAAACCGGCATATGTCGTAATGGATCAAAGTACCGTTTCATCTTGATTCCAAGGGTCCAAGGGTTCCATGGGTCTAGTACATATGAAGTAGAAAGATCAGCGACATGGTAAACTTATAAGAGAGGAACATGCCTCGTGCAACATTCTCTACACTCAACTGTCATTCATTCATTCATTCATTCATTCCTTTCTTCTTTCTAGCTCTTGTGTTCCATCATGTTCACCAAACTTTCGCTCTTTTCTCTTTTTGCCTCGACGCTGGCCGCCGGGTTGTCCTACGACAACATTGACAAGGCCGCCACTCCCCGAGCCAAGGAGCTTCTCAAGTATGTCCAGTCTCAGTACGGCTCGCACTACATCTCTGGTCAGCAGGAACTGTCCAGCCTAGAATGGGTGAAGGAGAACGTTGGTTCCACTCCCGCCATCCTGGGCACCGACCTCATGTATTACTCGCCCTCTGCCGTTGCCCACGGAGGCAAGAGCCAGACCGTCGAGCAGGCCATCCAATTTGACAAGGAAGGCGGCATCAATGCTCTTGTCTGGCACTGGTACGCCCCCAACTGTCTGCTCGAGACCGAAAAAGAGCCGTGGTACAAGGGTTTCTACACCGAGGGAACCTGTTTCAATCTGGCCAATGCGCTTGGCTACCGCGGAAACTCGACAGGCCACCGCGGCAATGGAACCGACTACCGTCTATTGATCCGTGATATCGATGCTATCGCGGCCCAGCTGAAGCGTTTGGCGGATGCAGACGTTCCGGTTCTCTTCCGCCCTCTTCACGAGCCCGAGGGTGGATGGTTCTGGTGGGGAGCTCAAGGCCCTGCTCCCTTCAAGAAGCTCTGGAACATCCTCTACGACCGCATCACCCGCGTGCACAACATCCACAACATTGTCTGGGTCTGCAACACTGCCGAGTCCAAGTGGTATCCCGGAAACGACAAGTGCGATATTGCCACCGTTGACCACTATGCCGAGGCCGGCGACCATGGTGTCCTCGCGGATAAGTTCCACGCTCTGCAAAATGTCACTAAGGGTGAGAGAGTCCTTGCGCTGGCCGAGGTTGGTACCATCCCCGATGCTGAGCTCCAGGCAAAGGACAACATTCCCTGGGCCTTCTGGATGACCTGGAACGACGAGTTTATCAAGGATGGGAAGCACAACTCCCAGCAATTCCTGAAGGATACCTTCAAGAGCGAGCGCGTCGTTACCATCGAAGATAAGAAGAAGAACTGAAGCGGGCTTGGGCCTTAGCCAGGAACTATAGATCTATTATCTGTGGCCATGTTTTTTTGCTAAGCTGTACGATTAGCTGGATGTGGATTGAGGTTCTTCTCACTTGTATTGTGCAAGGATACTATCGATTTGTTTCCTTGTATGTCCATTCCTTTGCTGTGTTTACACATTTTACTTTCTGTTGCGATGCCTCATGTGAGAGATTGCGTGTGGCAGGCTTCCCACCTTGGATATTCTAGTTAGAGAGATAGTTTCTTTAATTTTAAACCTCCCATCTCTCTCTGTGTTTTCCCTACTTCCTCTCCTGGGAGGTAACTTCGGTAGATTTCATGGCCCTCCTCCTTCTAGTCATAGTGAATGTAAAAAGACGGTTGTGGTTTTCATCTTCATATAGCCTTGACGACTATTCTTTTAGCATCTATCCGTGTATCTCGCATTCACAGCATATTTCGACGTCTTTCACCACGAGCCTATCCATAAAGGTTATGAACCCTCCATAGCTCGCTTTTCGGTATCTCTACCATCCCCATTCTTATTTCCCTGCATATTTTTGGTCCTCTAGTACCTACCTTTTTATTGACTTGTATCAATTTATATCGAGCCTCCATCCATTGAGGGCCTCTTGCCTTTCCTTCCATCTTCATTACGCAGAAAGCTGGACGGCCAACTCCAGATGGTTAGAGCCAAATATGAAGAAGACAAAGGAAATGGCTCCAAAACTATATAATTGTATGGCTGCCATATATATGTAATAGGAAACGGTGTGCGTACACTATGAACTAGACGTGAAGTAGGAGACAGGGAAGCATCGGCCCGCTGTGGGGAGCGGAGCAACCCTAAAGCTTCCAAAATTCACATGATAAATGGCACCGCCATAAGTGGATGAATGGATGGGCGGGCACTTGGCCTAGCGGTTGTCGTTGGCGGCATTTGGCGCATTGCCCTTGGATCCCCGTCCATCCTCAGCTTGAGTGCCGTTTGATCTCAAGTTGCCGGATCGCCTCCGGGCGATGACTTTTTTATTTATTTTACTTTGGTACTCTCCCAATCATAATGCAATGCTTCGATAGAAGAGTGCGTACACAACACGTGCACCCCCGAAGAGCTAGAGGTGCCCTGGAGGGAGTGTCTCTTCTGTAATGGCCAAATTTGACAAGCTGGAGAATCAGAGCCTAGGCACCTCAAATGACACCAGTTCAAGTGATGCCTCATGTGGGCAACCAAGGTCCACGAGTTCTCGAGCTGTTGTACCGGGCGTCTCGGCACCTCGGGACCTCGGGACTTCCCGAGGATCGGGCACCTCCTGGCAGATCAGTAAGCTTATATAATAAATGGTCGTGCCCAGCTTTACTTGGGGAGGCAAAAGCGGCAAGACCTGAGGACCAAAACGGAAAGGGAAAGCCAAGAAATGGACGGAAATCCGGTACCTACGTACATACACGTATGCACTTGTGTATATAGGAAACAATCAAGACTCGTCCTTTATTATATTCTATAATCTACCAGCTTTCATCAGAAGTGCTCTGTCCAACTATTGGTAAATTACCATCTCGGCCCACCGATCGCAGTTTTATTGAGCACTGGCCACGCGTGGTCCGGAATCGCTCGCAAGTCCGCTGCCTATTCGCCCTCACCTTCACCTTTCAATAATAACCACTCCACCCAAACCACCATCATGAATCGACTATTTGGAACAAAGAGTACAGGCCCCAAGCCGACTCTTGAAGGTGCTATTAACAATGTACGATGCCCGCACAAGCCTGGCCCAAGACACCCCCGCCCTTCAAGATACCCCACTAACCAAACAACAGGTCGACACCCGAGTTTCCAGCATAGATGTGAAGCTAGCAGCGCTCAACTCCGAACTCTCCACATACCAAACCAAGATGGCCAAGATGCGCGACGGGCCGGGCAAGAATGCCCTCCGACAGAAAGCGCTCAAGGTCCTTCAGCGACGAAAACAATACGAGGCGCAGCGAGACCAGCTCTCCCAACAATCATGGAACATGGAGCAGGCGGGCATGATGCAGGATAATTTGAAGAATGTGATGACGACGGTGGACGCGATGAAGACCACGACCAAGGAGCTCAAGAAGCAGTATGGCAAGGTCGACGTGGATAAGATCGAGCAGATGCAGGACGAGATGGCGGATCTGATGGAGGTCGGGAATGAGATTCAAGAAAGTATCTCTCGAGCCTATGATGTCCCTGAGGATGTTGATGAGGCCGAGTTGGATGCGGAGCTTGAGGCGCTGGGCGAGGAATCCATGTTTGAGAGCAGCATGGGCGAGAGTGCTATGCCGAGCTTCTTACAGGATGAGGTCGCTCTCCCGCAGTTTATTGATGAGCCGCCGGAGGAGCATAAGGTCAAGGAGGCCGCAGGCGGACTTGGATAAGACTAATGTTAAAGCGTGCTTTTGTTTAGCGGCAACTATGTGTTCTTCTATGTCAAGGCGCAGGCAGTGGAGTTGATTGGGTTTTTGTTTTAAGTTGCAATAAGCTACGCTCATATCATTGAAGCTCTCATTTCATTCTGCGTCATATCATAGCGATTAGCATCTATATTATTAACCTCCGTAGATCTGTTTTCGCTATAATCAGGGACGTGCTTGGCGGCCTCCCGTCCCAGGTGCGTGTGTTTAAGTGTCTGTGTGTGTTATGGAAAGGATGATCACATAGGGATCAAGATGCTTTGCCCATTCCCACCAGCACCAGCAGGGCGACATTCATCACAACGATGATAATCCACACAAGGACCGCAACCACAGAAGTGAGTAAGTTATTCCGCATCGGAACTGTCACCACATGAACTTCACCCTCTTGTCCGGAAGCTTCTTCGGTCCGAACTGTCATATAGCGATTGAGACAAGTGAACCAGATAAGTGGCGCTGAGACAAATGGCAGAATAACACTCAAAGCAACCTGACTTGCAGTCAAAGTCCTGTCAATGCCCTCCTTGCCAACAGCCGCGGCAATGATGATACTGGGAATGATACTGATCGAGCGCGTGATGAGTCTTCGGAGCCATGGTCGAATGCTCCAGTTCAGCATCCCCTCGCTCACCATTTGGCCAGCAATTGTGCAGACGATTCCAGCGGAGATACCAGACAGTAACAGGGCAAGAGCGAATACTAAGCCGGCGGCTGGTGCGATCGACTTGGAGAGCAAGCTGTGAATTCCGAATAGGTCGGCATTGTCTCCGCCAGGAACATCATAGAGAGCAGCACCCGCGACAATTAGGATTGCACTGTTCACAAACAGGGCGAAGGTGAAAAGTGACAGCGACAACTCGATGATGGAGTACTTCATGCAGCCGCGGATTGCATAAATCGATGGGCGATATTTTACTTCGCCTTCGGCATTCCCTAGGGGTACAGAGGTCTCCACGTAGCCACAGTTGACGTCGAATTCCTTGAGGCGGGATTGAACCACGCCGCTACCAAGAAATAGGGAGTGTGGCATAACGGTGGCACCGAGGATTCCACAGCTTTGGTAAAGACTGAAGATGCGTTAATAGCTAAATATTTGCGGAGGCAGCCAAACGGCAGATTACAGACTTACCCTTCCGATTGAACAATGGCTGAAGATGGCAGATAACCGCGGAAGACTTCACCAACTGACTGGTCCTTTATGAGAGAGAGCTGGATGCAAAAGCACACAACCACACCCAACACCAAAGCCATGACAAAGAACTCGAACAGTCGAAGCCCCCCACATCTTCCCATTGGGTCGGTAGAAAATGAGAATGAAGAGAACATCCACCAATGTGATAGCACAACCAGCTACCAAGGGGATATTCAACAGTAAGTTCAACGCGATCGCCGATCCAACCACCTTTCAAATTTGTCAGTATTTCAATAAGAAATCTCCATACCGAAATGCGACACTCACCTCTGCAATGTCAGTTGCGATAATGGCCGCTTCGGCCATGATATAGAGGATAATCACTAGCCATCTCGGAAGATGCTCTCGGCAGTTTTCAGCCAGATTCAGACCAGTCACAGAGCCCAACTTGATGCATAGAGACTGCAAAAGAATGGCAAATAAGTTGGAAAGGAGAACAATAAACAACAAGGCGTACTTGAAGTCTGCACCCGCTGCGACATCGGTAGCGTAATTTCCGGGGTCGATATAGGCAACCGCGATAAGGAAACCAGGGCCGATGAAACGGCTGAACTTAGCCAAAGTTCGAGCGCAATGCAGAGAATAAGACGTCAAACTGGTATAAAAAGGGTGGCGAGGTGATCCGCTGCTCCTTGGGGGTGTATCACCTCCCGAGTCCGCAGCGATCACATCGCCACCTGGCACCTTTTCCTTTCCGGGGTCGCGATCTTGCTGACTGTTTGGTCTGACATCGATGGACAACGGATCATCTCCTGCTGCATTGGCAGAATTGGCATGTCTGCGATGAACTCTGGAATTGGCAAGGCCATTGAAATCATTCCTTGTAGTGGTGTCGGGGCTAAAGGGTGGTGGGCTTTGATTCCAGCTCGGGTTTTCGAGTGTGTCGTCAGTCCGCGAGGGGCAATTCATGGCTGCAGGCTTGGCTCGGATGTAGGCTTGGCTGTGCTTGGCTGTGCTTGGCTCTGGATGTCAACGAGTTCACGTTCAATTTAAGCCTTGAGTTCTTGAGAGGTAAACATTCAGGTACCTTTGGATCCTGTAAGAGTCCGAAATTGCCCGATGTTCGTTATTCCCTCTGGAACCCGCGTATAAACCCGGACTTGTCTCACATTATCCAAATCCTTCCCCGCTTGTTATCATTTTACATTCTTACTCTGTACTCCGTACGTCTTTTTATGTTTGGGTCTGAGGTCTACTCGATTGCCTTAATTCCTCCGAAAGTCGCAAACAGATCGGATTTTACTCAAACAATCAACGGTCAGATACTTATATGCACGATCTGCATAAAATATGATCAGAAGATCTTGAGTGGCTTAGGAATCGGCATAACTACATGTAATACGATGTATTTATTTTCAATTGGACCTTGCCGGCATCGGCACAGGTGAGTTAGCTCAATAATAACAAAGATGATAATTGCAAATTATATCTTATAAGATAATTGAAATGTAGATATTGCTTTTTCATATCATTTTATATTTTAAAGTAGATGTATCGTCAATCAAGGATCTATCCAATATATATACAACCAGTCGGATTCAGGAATGACAGGTATAGCAATGAATAACAATGACAATAACAATAACAATCAAACAAACAAAAAAAACCCCCATGCAAGGACTATATGCATGCTTAAAAATAACAAAATGAATAGGCAATAATATGCAATATGACATGTCTGGCTCTCATAGGCACATTTCACTAAGTACCAACGCTAATCACCAATAAACCCCCCCAAGTTCACCGCCAAGTCCACTTCGTTGCCCCTCGCAACCTCTTTACCCGCACGTTGTTTACTCCTCCACCTTCAATCCAGCCAACCCCAAGGATCGTCTCATACGCTAAGTCGAGGCAAGTGGATCAACATCTTGATCCTCGATGACGGTTGCTGTTGGCAGCAAGAAGCCGTTGATTCTTCAAATTCCCCAGCTTGCCCATCTTGGTCTTTTCTTTTCCTTCCAACCCTATCTTCTTCCCCGCTTTTTTTGTTCTTTGTTGAGATTGAAGGGATATAGTACTCGACTATCACCCTTGTTGTTTGTGACTGCGTTGTTGTTCTATTCTGCGTTTGTTTGCACAGATCCCGTGAGTTCGAACTGCAACTACCCGTTCCCCTCCACCATCTACTTCACCTGCTAACAAAATGTACTTAGTTGCTGGTCAAAGAGGATAGCGATGGCTGCGAGTACCTCTGGTCCCCAAATCTTTGACGATGCGAACCGACCCCCTACCAAACAGTCCATGTTCCGGGCCATAATGTCATCCAAAACCCATAAACGAAATCAATCCGCCGACGATGCCGTGGCCCCGCGGCCTGTGCAGAGAAGCAGGCCAACCGAGAACATCCCTTTCCCATTCAGCGAGGAGCCTGGCTCCATTGCCGGCTACCGCCCGCTCAGTGAGATTGTCCCCAATCGTGATGCGGGTGACCATGGAATGGCGCCGAAGATGGGCAGCAAGGAAAACAAAGGTGCCCTGCATAAGAAGACCAAGAGTGCCGTCTCATTGAAGTCTCTGAGAAATTATATGGAGCGAAAGGATAGTAGGTCGGAGGATACACCCGAGCAAAGTGAGGATCTGTCGCCCAAAAAGGCCAAATCATCCAACAGTCTCTCGGCCATCCTCAAAAGGTCCCAGCGGGGAAGAAAGGACGGCTCAAAGCAGAGCCGGGATAAGGAAAACCGCAGCCCTACTGACCTTATCGACCACATGCCATCCCCAATCTCATCCCCAGTCTGGTCGCAGGACTCGGCCTCGGTTCATAAAGAGCCTACTGGTCGATCGAGGCCAAACTCCACCGCCGACATGAGGCGAACTGTGGCGGACGAAGTCTCTCTCTATACACCCAAGGGCTACGGGCCAAGCCAGCAACGCAACTTCTACGACTACCACCAACCCTCCCTTGGCAAATCGAATGACCCCAAGCCTCGCCCCAAGTCAGACATCATGGCAGGAAACCGCAAAGTGAAGGATATTCTTGGGCTGCAGCGCGCATCTTCGGGAGAGAGCGACCCTGTTGGGCGATCTGGCAGTGCTTCTTCTAAGAGCAGAGGGCCACCGAGTCCACGAAAAACATCCCCACCTACCATGGCAAAGGAAGAGCCCAAGCGACTTTCCCGTGTACAGGCTGCTATCTCTGCATTCAATGCAAAGGAGCGAGATGCTGAAGTTCATCAGCATCTCAACTCCAAGGATCTGGAAAGCGAGTTCGAGAAGCTGCTCGTATGTTGACCATACATCATACAAATAATCTGAATGGCAAGGCTAACCTATCTCAAGGATGCGAGGAATATTCCTCATAATATGAGAGACAAGATGCGCTCACTCGACACTAATATCAAGGCTGATTTTATCCAGAAAGATCGGACGGAGAACATCACTCCTCTCAGCGGGGGAACCGGTGATAGTCGTCGAGGACGCGGCAAAGAATCCAAGGAAGAGACCCAACCTCAGGATCGCAAAGGATCTCGATCACGATCTAGGAGCCGCGGATTCACCTTCAAGGGCCCCTCGTCACCTGGCAAAAAGTTGCGGCGGGATAGTGAAGCATCAAGCCGTCGGCCAAAGTCTGTGGACCTTTCCCAGCCTGTTGGTGTCTACACCACCCTCTCAGCCAATGTTTCAACGGCATCACTTGCTGATGCGGCCGCTGTCGATACCGCAGCGGATCCTTCCGACTTTGTGCATTACCTGAGAGAGATCCAAAAGCCCGAGATGGTTGAGGTGGGGAAGATGCACAAACTACGTCTTCTCCTACGTAACGAAACTGTCCAATGGGTCAATGACTTTATCGCTGAAGGAGGAATGGATGAGATTGTGCAGCTTCTCTACCGCATTATGAAGATGACCTGGCGGTATGTATCCTGTCTTCTCCATTCAGACCAGTAACTAACCCCTCCTACAGCGAGGACCATGAGGACACCCTTCTGCACGAGGCATTGCTCTGTCTGAAGGCTCTTTGCACTACATCTGCCGCCCTGGCACACCTCACTGCTATCGAGCATGAGCTTTTCCCCGCTCTACTGCATATGCTCTTTGACGAGGAAAAGAAGGGCCCGAGTGAGTTCACCACTCGAGGGATCATCGCAAATCTGCTATTCACGCAGCTCTCCACTGCTCCTGCTGGTGAAGAGGCGTCCAAGCGCGCCAAGCAGATCCTTTCTTATTTGAAGGACCCCGCGCCACCAGTGGACAATCAGCCGCTGGCCTTCATTGCTAATATCTACCAATCACGACCCTATCGGGTGTGGTGTAAGGAGATCACCAACGTGACCAAGGAGGTCTTCTGGATTTTCCTTCATCACCTGAATGTGGTTCCCCTCCCCAAGTCGGAGGACCTTTTCGGTGAAAAGACACCAGTAGACACCCGTCCCTACAACGAGCGTCACTTCCCAGTCCCTCGTCCTCCTGTTCCGGCTGCCCCATACGTTGGCGGTGTTGAATGGGATGCGACCAACTACCTTGCGGCACATCTCGATCTTGTGAACGGCTTGATTGCCATGCTGCCTACCCCTGATGAGCGAAACCAACTTCGTGATGAGCTCCGTGCCTCTGGTTTTGAGAAAGTCATGGGTGGTAGTCTGCGTACTTGCAAGGAGAAGTTCTATTCTTCTGTGCATGATTGCCTGCGAACCTGGGTCGCAGCAGCAGCCGATGATGGCTGGCCTTATACCTTTGTGCGCGAAGGCCCACCCCGGGCAGGCGAACCCGGCTCGCCCACCAAATCCCCTAAGAAGTCCGCGCCAGGTAGTCCTAGAAAAGGCCTGGTCGACGAGCGGCCGCCTAGGCTGGAGCTTGCTCTAGACTTCTCGGACAACCGTCCAGCTGCTGGTCCGACTACCCCGTCGAGCGACCTGCGCAGCTGGCTTTAAGAACCGGGTGCGCAACCCCCCGGTTCGATCTAACGAATTTCCCATTCCTCTCTTGTCTTTATTTCCTATCTTCTTCTTTGGGTTTCACATTATCATGACTCGGCGTTAGGGCTGGTCCTCAGCCCCACCCCAACGTATTTTGTTGGAATTTTTTGTTTACTTGACCTTTGGAGTTTATTGGTGGCCTGTTATCTCTGACAGGCGTTGGCATTCTTGGTGTTATTGGCATGTTGACTGCATTTCATTGTCCAAGAGAAGTCCTGCGGACATGATGTAACGAAGCCAAATATTGGCACAGGCGACGGAGCAGAAAGCGAGAAAGAGACTGTTGATATTTCCTGTCTCTTTTTCCTTCTCTCCATGGTACAGCAACGCCTGTTCTTCCGACAGGATTTCTTCATGACAAATGACCTATGAACAGATATGAGAATTGAATGAATCGACAGTTGTTTTATTGAATTTTGAGATTTTCTAGTAGGCTGCAGATGCAAGTAGGGAATCTAGTTGAATATTGTACAAAATGATGATATCAGACACAAATATGACTCGACTACGAGCTCTCCTCAGACGCCGCATTGTCCTTCTGAACCCTTCTCGGACCAGGAGGCGGTGCGCTGGAGAACATAGCCCCAACACCAGCAAAGAATTTCTCCCGAATCTATTAGTTGAAATCATGTTAGCCAAGATACAAACAAGCATGATTCCCAAGAGAAAGCACTTACCACATGGAACACCGTATCCTCCGTCTCCCACTCCATAAACAGCACAGAGTAGACAATAACAACTATGCATAAAAAGTCAGCATCCATCCTCGGAATCCATGCACATTATCCACAAGTCTACACAATCCGTCCCCAGTACCAACGCAAACCCTCAATCTGAACAAAAACTCACATCCAATAATAACCCACTGTCCCAGTGTAACAGCCTTCGTAAACTTCGGCCGCGCATACTTCAGCGCCGCACGACGACGGTACTTGCGCTCAAGCCGGAACTGGTGTTTCGGTGACAACTTCGACATATCCGGTGGCCATTGGCGCTTTGGCTGGTAGGGGCTGTAATAGACATCTTCGAATGAGGGCGGTGGGGAGGAGTCGGGTTTGTTTGCGGAGAGACGGAATGGTGAGGGGTCTTTTGTTGGTGGTGAGGCTTTGAAGGCTGTGGACGGGGTCGTGGTGAAGAGGCGGGGCGTGCTGGGGTTCTGTTGGTAGAGGTTTGTTGTTAGTTTTTGCCGGGTTTTTGGCTTGGAGATCTCCAGAGGCGTTTGGATTCTGGTTTGCTTGGGTGTGCGTACAAGGTGCCATGACGGACGGGTGAGTTGTAGCTTGCAGGATGAGGCGCTTGATAGTGTGCTGGGTGATGTGCGCGCTGATGAGGCGGCGGTTAGGGCGCGTCGGATCATGGGTGTGTGTGTCTGCTTCGTTTGGTTGTTTGGTTGTTGGGAGAGCTCTGTATATATTGGCTGGTGGTTCTGCTCAGGTGGGAGGGAATATCCATGAAGACGAGATGCTTTCCTTGTTTGGTAAGTGAAGTTGCTTACAATTCCTAAACCTGCAAAATACTCCAATAATTCCTCTGATAGCTCAGCTGGAAGAGCGCAAGACTGTAATTGACTCTCTCTTCGGAGAGCTTGTTATCTTGAGGTCCCTGGTTCGATCCCGGGTCAGAGGATTTTTTTTATTTCTTTTGTCTATTTATTGACACTAACTAGTGTAGAGTAACTAGGACAGTTTTAATTTAAGAACGTTCCCTCTCTCCAATATAACTGTTTTCTATTTTTCCTACCGCTGATATATTACTTGAAGGTAACGGATTGGGCATGGATTTTTGCATATATGTGGTTGTAAGTCGTGGGGAACATATAGGTGCGGATCCACACCCCGTGCGAAATATATACATCAACGCGGCCGGCTGGCGTTCTCCAAAGCTTTCGGTGACCAATCTGACCAATGTCCAGTCCATTCTGTATCCCCAGTGGATTGGAACCCGGGGCACAGCTCGAATTCTTTGTTTCTCCCTCCGAATCCGGAAGGCCTGAACAGCTGGGTAGACTCGCACGCCAGAGATACTACCTAGGTACTTACATGTGTTATACCGTCCACAAAGCCAAAACGAGACAGGGAATAGGGATGGCATCGACTCACTAGAGCCCAATGTTAAAGACATGATAGCGGATATACCACTACATGTCAATTTGATTTTAGATTTAACGGCCACTGACATCCCACCAGACACGGCCCCATATCTAAGGTTTCAACCCGCAGAGGCCTGCTTCTTAGGTAGACTAGTGCCATTGGATACCAGCGAAGTTCATGGTCCAACCCCCAAAGAAAAGTTGTCACTCTGCTAGAGTAAGTTGGAATGCGTGGTAAAGCTCTAGGGAATATATACTCTGTCACTCTAGTTCGTAGGGTTCCACCAGGGTACGTGGACTGTGGCTGCACTGAGCCATAGGCACGCGAAGAAACAGACAGCCATCGAAACTCCATATACTTATTTCAAACTCAACAACTTCTGTCAGTGGGTTTCGTCAGACAATCCTACAAAGCCCTGGTATAGATTCCCCGGCCCGGACAGTGACACCAGAAGTACCTGAATGCAGAATCTGATTGAGCGCGCTGGTGGACACTATGTCGAAGTGGGTCGCACAATCTGCTGTACATGTTGGATGACGAAAGCTGCGCGAAACTGCTGAGACTCCAGGTAGCTCTCCGAGTCAGTACCCAGAATGGGCAAGAATAGCGTGAATGGCATGAACACCGAGGCCAATGATAAGCAGAAGCTCAGCCTTCGCAATACTGCAGCTTAAATCAACACCACATGTCGTTCTTCACTCCGAGGGGTGAGATCATTGGCTTGTGGGTGTTTATACACAGCAACACCGGTACCACTTGCGGACGTTGGCGCTTCAAATCAAGCTGCGTTAGAGGGGTGGTTTATCGCCGGATTATCTTGATACTCCCGTGTCGACCAAGTAACCAGTCCATACTGTTAAAAGGATATTATTTTTGACAAGAAATCAGTATTTCAAGGTTGTGATTCGAAGTGGACACCGCTTGGTAGGAGCTACATACACATGTACGTATGTAGGTCTGGCAGGACTGCTTCATAATACTTAAATGTGCGAAGCAACCAATCAAATCCCCTGATAGCTCAGCTGGAAGAGCGCAAGACTGTAATTGATCTTCTCTTCGGAGAACCTGTTATCTTGAGGTCCCTGGTTCGATCCCGGGTCAGGGGATCATTTTTTATTTCTTTCCCGGTTTTCTGTTTTTGTCTCCTTGAAAAGGATATTTGAAACAACCCGGAAGTCCACTCTAAAACTCGTAAGTTATGCTACATATTGCAGTGGGGTTGTATGTACCGTATTTGCATTGCAGGTGCGTACGGACGGGACCTGCATATTGATGCCTCGGTCCCCAGACTCGCAGTCGAATATGTAGCTCTCAATGACATACAAGTCTCTGTCTGCCTTCTCGGTACCTCCATATCCCTATCTAGAGCTCAGAGTCACCACTTGAAGTCGAGACCAAGCTGTCTCAACATCGCTTGGAACATCCACGTGAGCAATGAAGCCACGCCCCCGAGGACCATAGCCATCTTTATCATCCCTCAACCTCGGTATCTCGCCCATAATCAGCTCCAGAAACCGATTTTGCGACCACAACTCTGACGGTGGCGATGCGTCTGAATACTCAATGACCCCGTTACGGGACAATTGCACCTGCGGCACAAACACCGGGCAACTAATAACCGAGACCGGAGATTCGATGTCCTCGTAAGCCTTCTCAAACGATGCCCTGGTCCTGAGCATCATCGTGGGATCCTGAATGACAATGCAAGTGGCTGGTGCTCGAAACCCCGCTCCGTCGAGGACCTCGCGAGAGAATGAAGCATTCTGACCGCAATTCGTAGATCGGGGTTCAAGCAGAACCTGACATCCTTCTTTGGTGATGAGAGATCGATCGAAGAACTCATTGAGAATTCGTTCGAGAACCTTGGCTTCAGGGAGACCTTGGACCTCATGGGCGATCCGTGAGAAGACTGGATGAGATTTCACTGCATGGTAAAGGAGCTCAGTTGAGTGCCCGATGCCGCCGCACAGTACGAGAGCTTTGGTAAGAGATGGCTTTTGCTGAAGAGTCTTGAAGAGGACCTCGGCACTGTGGAGAACGGCTGAGGCGCATATGACAATGCAGTCGACTGGGGATGTGGTGGAGAGATCGGGCAGTTGATTATCGCTGAGAAATTTAGACAAGAGGTTGATATCATCGACCATATAGGAATTTGCGGTCATTGCGTTGGTTCAAAGTAGTTCGTCGGGAAGACAGACCACCACCAGACAGGTAAGTCTTTTGAAGTGACACAAAAAGTACATGAGAAAAAAAATAAAAAAATCCTCTGACCCGGGATCGAACCAGGGACCTCAAGATAACAGGTTCTCCGAAGAGAAGATCAATTACAGTCTTGCGCTCTTCCAGCTGAGCTATCAGAGGATGTGATGGTGAAATTTCCCTTTTCTTGATCCATGAACCATATCTCAGTAGTTAAAGACTAACTATTCAGCTGTTCTAATTTCACATATCGATATTATGTTGAGATAGGCTCCGACATATGATGTTTGCATATGATGTTTGTGCATATAGCACCTGAAAACATATGGAGTTATGAACACTCCCAATGCCGAGCTGATCTTCTTACATGACGTCGTAAAGACGTCTGCATGTGATATACAATTTCACATGCCCCATGATCCACCACTCGGAGATCCCGTGACTGCCCCGGGTCAACAATGATGCGGCCAAATGGACCTCGGTACTTTCTCAGAATGCGACAGCGGCCAGCTACGGCCGTCCAAAGGGGGAAATACCACCGATTCCACGGCCCTGATTTATAAACCACCGCTTCCCCGGATATTTGGCCTACTTTCTTATCCTCACTTTTGCCCTGTTCTTCATCCTCATCCCTCTCCTATACCTCCATCACACATTGACGTCATGTCTAACGGTGAGTGATGTGCATGTGACAGCCCATGGCCATGTATTCAACAGAATACTGGCTCTCTGGTGGCTTGTTGCGAGTTGATCGAAACAGAAACAGCATACTAATTCCATCTATAGCCCAGCAACGTCTTAGCCAGGTTTCCTCCCACTTCGGCCCTGGTGGCAAGAAGGGAGCCGCCGCTATCACCGAGAAGCACCCCGATGACATTGTCGTGACATGTGCCCTGCGCACAGCCCTCACCAAGGGTGGTAAGGGTGGCTTCAAGGATACCGCTGGCGCTGACCTGCTTGCCGGTGTCTTTAAGGCTGTTCTAAACAAGAGCGGTGTTGACCCCAGCACTGTCCAGGACATTGCCGTCGGCTCCGTCCTTGCCCCCGGTGGTGGTGCCACTGAGTTCCGTGCCGCCGCTCTCGTGGCTGGTTTCCCCGAGAGCACCGCTGTGAAGAGCTTGAACCGTCAATGCTCTAGTGGTCTCCAGGCTATTGCTGATATTGCCAACGCCATTCAGTCTGGCATGATCGATGTCGGCATCGGTGCCGGTGTTGAGAGCATGTCCTCTCAGTACGGGTATGTTCCAGGCCACATATTCCTTCGTTCAATAATAATATGACTAACAACTTGATACAGACCCGGTGCCGTGACCGAGTTCTCCGACCTCCTGGAGAGCCACCCTGAGTCCGCAAACTGCAAGGTTCCCATGGGTGTGCTGTCCGAGAACATGGCCAAGGACCGTGGCGTGACCCGTGCTTCCCAAGACTCCTTCGCCGCTCAATCATACCAGAAGGCTGTTGCCGCCCAGAAGGCCGGTCTCTTCAACGAGGAGATCGCCCCTCTCTGACGTGAAGTGGACCGACCCCAAGACTGGCGAGGAGAAGACCATCACCGTGAAGGCCGACGACGGCATCCGCCAGGGTATCACCGCCGAGTCGCTTGGCAAGATCAAGCCCGCCTTTGCCAAGGACGGCTCCATCCACGCCGGTAACGCCTCCCAGATCTCCGACGGTGCCGCCGCCGTCCTCCTCATGAAGCGGTCCACCGCCGAGCGTCTGGGCCAGAAAATCCTTGGCAAGTACGTCACTGCCAGCGTCGTCGGCGTGAAGCCCCTGCTCATGGGCGTCGGCCCCTGGAAGGCTATCCCCGTTGCACTCGAGAAGGCCGGCATCACCAAGGATGACGTCGACATTTACGAGATCAACGAGGCTTTCGCTTCCCAGTGTGTCTGGTGTGTTAATGAACTCGGCATCCCTGCCGAGAAGGTTAACCCCAAGGGTGGTGCTATTGCTTTCGGTCACCCTCTTGGCTGCACTGGTGCCCGCCAGGTCAGCACTTTATTCACTGAGCTCAAGCGCACAAACAAGAAGATTGGCGTCACCAGCATGTGTGTCGGTACCGGTATGGGTATGGCCGCTGTCTGGGTGTCGGAGTAAACGAAACATGTTTGGATTGTATATTTGCACAGCGATTTGGCTTTTTAGCCCCTTTTTTCTATTTCATATACACAGATTTCTCGTTATGTATTGAATACTTCGAATACCAAAAGATTAGAACTGCATATATATGTCTGTGTACATGTCTGCTCCGTATTTGATAGCAGTATCGCTGTAGACTCCGTACAGGTGATTCTCTGAGCCTGGTCCAGGTCTTCCCAGTTTCATCACCCACTATATAATTCTGTTGTATGTATATACATTTGGCTGGAAGAGTAGGCTATCAGCGGAATTTCTTAAAAGCATCAGTGACACTCATTCCCTGCGCAACAGCCTCCCTGGCCTTGTCATCCATTGCGGTCAGTTTAGGCATCAGCTCAAGAACCTGACCAAGCAGCTCACGAGGAATGGCCACTACCCCTTCCAAGGGATCACAGAAGATAATGTCTCCCTATAATGCATTGCAATGATTAGATCCTGAACTCGACCAAGAAGCAAAAAGCAATCAGCGAACAGCACAGCAGCTAGAACTCACAGGCGAAACAGTAACACCCCCAATCGAGATTGGGACATCACGAGCACCAGCCTTAGCCTCGGCATTAGTGCCAACAGTAGAAGTAGCACGAGCCCAGATCTACCATCAGCCGGAAAAGCAATCAGTAACACGAACGAACAAAACCATGAGAAACCAAGACAAACCGGAAACCCAGTAGCTTTCAATTCCTTCAAGTCCCTGACCCGACCACCCACAACCGTGGCTTTGATCCCGAGGGCTTTCATCCGGGTCGCCATGATCCCGCCCGTCACGGCACAGTGCTGGTTCTCAGGCTGCTCAATGACGACAACGGATCCCGCGCCAGAAGGATCTGACGCTTGGAATTCGCCGACGTGGTCTACCCAGTGCTTACCCGGCGGGAAACCGTGCTTCTGGGGGTTTTCTGTCGCGATTGATGGTGGGCTGGCGTCTTTGGCTAGAAATTTGAATGTTGTTGCCGGCGCCGCAATCCTGGGCATTGATTCATTTCGTCCTGTTGTGGGGGAAAATGGTACTGGTGGATGTGTGTGAGTGGGATTATTGAAGATATAGATAGAGGCTTTGGTGAGATGTTGGTGGCCTACCTAGATCTGCGAGGTAGCCTGCTCTTGCTGTGCTGCCCTCGGGCGTCTTTTGTAATTTGATGAGGGCGTCTGATACCTGGGAATTAGAATGTTAGATGTACTTAGTGGTTCGATGGCTTATGTTGGCATACATCGCAGGGTGAGAAGTTCTCAATCAATGTCGCAAGTTGCTCGTTTAGTGTAGTCATTGTTCAGATGCGGGGTTCACGAGGGGTAATATGCTGTTCAATTGTATAGATAGTTGGACTGTACAAAGTAGAATTTAGACAAGAAGTAATAGAGGAACGTGCTGAACCCAAAGATCCATTCGCTGATCAGTCGAAGCACATGTCCGTAGGTCCGGATATCGGATGAATACTACATCATCGGAGATCTATAACTCGGAGTGTTTCAAGGCACATTTCACAAGGTTATTGCTTAGTTTGAGATATTGTGACACTGGCTATAATTAGAATCTATATTTACTACATTTCATGTACAAAATTGACTATTATGCCTGGAATGTAAGACTGTTCCTCACGAGGGTCATAGCCGAGGTGATGGATAATATCTCCCGCATGCACAACTCGCACAGCTTGCAGGAAACGTGGGGTATAAAGAGATTATTAGGACGATATATTCTTAAACACCAAAGCAAAGATAGATCCAATATTGCTCGTTAGTAGTATATATACTACTACTGCAACTACCGGGACTCGTGTCTTCCATTGCCGATCTTCTACTGGACCTATTTACCCCCACCAGTTTAAAGCGGGGGCATCATTTGTGACGCATTTCCAAGGTTACTGAGTTTCATTATAGATCCAATGTAGTATGACTAGTGCTACAGATAGGGGAAAATGGGCGCCTTCTAAGCTGTAGACTATGACTATATGTATATGCATTTTCAACCAACATTCCAAGTCTCTGTCTATAACAGCTGAATTGTGTGTAGACCACAGGTATTCTCTAGTATAGCCGAGCACTATAAAGTGCCGTCGCGGAGACAACCTTGGATGTGCGGAAAAATGTGGGGAGCCCAATATTGGTCATCAGAATGACAATCACATAGAGAGAATGGAATAATTCCGATCCTCGATCGTCGTAGTGGAAGAAAGACAATTCATTCATCCAAACACAACCAAAACAACAACGAACCCTGACAATGGCGCAAAAACCCACCTATACCGATCAACAACTGGAGTTATACTTGAACCGTATCGGGTACTCCAACTCCGCTCAATCCGAGAACAATCTTCAGCATCTCCGCCAGCATATCGAGAATGACGCACTTTCTGCGCTGTCTGAACTCCAAAGGCGACATCTCACTGCCATTCCATGGGGCAACTCGGCGCTGCATTACTCGCAACATCATACTATCTCTCTGAACCCGCAGAATCTCTTTGAGAAGATGGTGGAGCGGCGGCTAGATGGGTACTGCATGGAGAACACGGGGATCTTCTTTATCGTCTTGCGGTCCCTGGGGTACCTAGTTTACGCCACTGGAGGTCGAGTCAGTCATGCTGCGTCGAAGGGAGTGGATAATGGATTATATTTGTCCTTGTAAGTGCTCCGACAGTTTAGCATTCCGAGCGGAGCTGACATTGATCTGCCAAAGTGGACATATGATTCTGATTGTGGTAATTGACGGAATGAAGTACATGGTACGGCATGAAGATCGACTGCAGCTACCGCATGAACCATACTGACGGATATGGACAGGTTGATGTCGGCTTTGGAAACAATTGTGCCACTGCTCCATTATTACTTCAAGAGGGTGCTACTGCTACGGCTATCGCGCCATCCGAGATGCGGATTGTCAGAGAAAGCATTGCCGAGTTCACAGACCCAAATCAAAAGATCTGGATCTACCAAACAAGATACAACCCCGAGAGCAAGTGGCTGGATCAGATCTGCTTTTCCGACGTGGAGTTCCTACCCCAGGATTTCGGTGTCATGAACTTCTCCGTCAGCCAGAGCCGAACCAGCTGGTTTACCCAGGTGTTTGTCTGCATCCGGATGATTTTGAACCAAAGTGGCACAGAAATCATTGGCCAGTGCGTTATGTCGGGTAAAGAAGTCAAGGAGAGATTGCGCGGGCAAACGGAGATCTTGCAAGTGCTGGAGACCGAAGAGGACCGCGTCAAGGCACTGGCCAAGTATTTCGATATGCACCTTCGTGAGTCTGAGATCCAAGGAATTCGGGGAATGACCTCGGAGATCAAGTAGACATGACGGAGCGGACTACTAAGGAAACCCGAGAGAATAATTGATATGGTACAACGTTTCTAGAGAAATTGCAGTGGATATGTATGATCACGGAGTAACGAAGGCGCAGACATTGAACGTAAAGGAAAAGAGGTTGCAATTTTTGAAACTAGTAGATCCGGTTCTCGATCTATGCCTCGGGTCAGCGTTTCTGCCTGGGGCCTGGAATCCAAGGAACACAGAATCTGTTATTCGTACCTTCCATGGGTTGCTGACATCGAATCCGGTGGGCGCTTGGTGGTTGCTGGACTGCCCTCGGAATGAGCCTGTGATGCGCTGATCTCTCTCCATCACTATGGTTGGTTGTGGTTAGTCTCATGTATAATTCTTCTCAGGCGCTTTTTGGCCCGCCAATAAGCTAGCAAGCACTCACTTTGCTGTGAAATTGTTAGCCAATGTGCCTTATGCAAGTTCCGACCGCAGCCGACAAGGATGGAAACCAACTTACTCTATCCCACAGGTCGCGGTTCCAGCGCGCCTTCTTGCCATCGTTGGCAAAGCGCTTGACGTAGTGAAGACCGTAGCCAGACACACCAAACATCTGTAGCAATTGGTGAGCTAAAGTCATCGAAGGCATTGACCAATGGCACGTACGGTGATGATAATCCCATAGGGAAGCAGGGCCTCAAAAGGGACACCCATGGCGTGCGGTTGTATGGGTATGTAGACGATCAGAAAAAGGTGTTAAAGTAGAATCAAGAGCCGTCAAGCCTCTTGCGGACTGAGGGGAGGAGATAGGTCGCGGATAGTGTGGAGGGGAGTGTCTCTTCCTACAGCGACGGGCTTGAGGTCTCCTCCACCAAAAGTGGTTTAGCGTATGATGACTCAGCGCGCTGCAACGACACTCACAGGACAGGGGCGTGAAGGCCGCTGCAGATCGCATTCGATTGTAAAAGAGACAGGCCCCGGTGTATGGACTGTCTGTCGACGCGTCTGGTACGCTTTTGAATCAAAGATTGCACTGGTTTCTCTTGGGGTGAGTTTCCTCTGTTTTGCGACGCGCTTGCGATGCCTAGCCACTCCAGCGGCGGACTGACACCTCTTGTTTGTTTAGCTCCCACTTTGCGCCTGGAGACTTTGAGCGTCAATATCGACCAATACTTGTGTTCGTAAATATCTTCGGTGCCACTCCAACTAGCCTCGAACCCGCTTTTGATCCAGATGCGCTCCCGGATCAGCGCCGACGTCAGCGGGGTGCTTCTGTAACCGGATCGGTTTAAGCTTTCTTTCACGGAAAAAGATACCTCAGTCAACCTGAGCGTGTACAACAAGCACTGCTGTGCTCAACCTGGCGGTGGCGGTAACTTTCACTATGGCGGCGACGGCGCCGCCAGCAAACGATGAATCGGGCAAACTCGACCCGCCTGTGGACCCAACGGATAGCGACCTAGATGCGGAGGGCGAAGAAGAAACCGACTTGTATGAAATGGATCAACGGCTTCAAGATGCAGTTCACCGAGCATACACTGGAGAAGTTGATGAGGATGGCCCGGAGGAAGCTGTGGATGGAAACAACCCAAGCGTCAATGGGTTGAACGGCGAAGATGATGATGACAATGACGAGGCCGAACCAGTTGGAGCTGTTAAGCTACCTGACGATGACGCGGGTTCTGAAGAAGACTATGCGGAGTCTGAGACAGCCGACGCGGATGCCGATCCCGGGTTTGAGGCAAATGCCCGTGACGCTTCAGAACCCGAATCAAGTGACCACGAGTCAGAAGCCGAAGACTGGGAAGCTGAGAGCAATGAGCGCGAGGATGTCGAGACTGATATTCGTAGTAGCTCAAATTGCTTGTAAGTGGAAGGGCTCGATGCAGCACTTGGCGCAGAATGAGGAAGTTTAGGTGCTAACAACGGACAAACAGGGTTTGCAGTCAAGACGAGGAACACGACCCAAGCGAAGATTTTGAGGAATGGCTCACTTGTGTTGTGTGTGGTGATCACTGTCCGTTTGCCTTTTACCCCGATTATGCTAGACCATCGCTGACTCGATACCCCAACAGCTCATCGGCAATGCGCTCGCGAACAAGACGCATTTGATGAAACGGAAGGTACGCAAACACATGGTCATTGACTGCTACTTTATCACTCCTCACCTCTTTAATGCATTACGCGCTCTAACATCGCAACACCCCAGGCCCATGGAGATGCCCCAGCTGTGTTCATAACAATCTAGAGCCCGACACGATAACAAATTCAGCAACAGAAACCGGACTCGGAGCCCGGGCCCTTCCCAAAGAGCTTCTACCTGCGCACGCTGGCACACACGACGAGGGATTCCATTCTATCTTTAACACAGGCGTTGACGACGAGATGCTCAATAGCTCGCGGTCGCTACGCAAGCGAAAGGCCTCGTCAATCGAGGCCGAAGAACACACACCGGTGCTTCGCAAAAGACTTCGACAAACATCTTTCCGCTCCGATCGCCCCATTTTGAATGATGCGGCCTTGGAGGGCGGGGATGTCACTGCTGATGGCGATGTCCACTCTCCTGCTCGGACACGTTCTGTCCGCGTGCGACGCACTCGCGCAGTGGACCGAGAGCACTGCCGCGTGGTAGCTAGGCAGTACGGGAAATTGATTATTGGGTTCCGGCTGGAAGAGGCAAAAATGTCTAAAATAACTGGCTCTCAAATCCGATCGCAACGCAAGAAGAAGAAAGCACCAAAGCCGCCGCCTGTGGCCCCAGAACCCCAGGCACATTTCGTTCCCCTCCCCCCCATATCCTACAACTCCATGACTTTGTTCGACCGTGAGACCGACGACGCCAAATCAAAACCATATGGAGGCATTCTGTCCGAAGTCGACCAAGATACATCCAGAACACTCCCTACACAATTCGATCGCGACCGCTTCGAACAGGCACGTCTAAAAGCCGAAGATGAATGGCAACAGAAAGTGAAGGAAGCAGAACTCAATGGCGAAACCACTGTGCATTCATCACAAAAGGTTTCTGGCCCTCCTTCAAAGATCAAATCCATCAACTTCGGTGGCTACGAGATCGAAACCTGGTATGCAGCGCCCTACCCGGAAGAATACAGCCGCAACCGTGTTCTGTACATTTGCGAGTTCTGTCTCAAGTACATGAACTCGGACTTCGTCGCCTGGCGCCATAAACTTAAGTGCCCTGCAAAGCATCCCCCCGGTGACGAGATCTACCGAGATCGATCAATCTCAATCTTCGAAGTTGATGGGCGCAAGAACCCGGTGTACTGTCAAAATCTTTGCCTTCTCGCAAAACTTTTCCTAGGCTCCAAGACTCTGTACTACGACGTTGAACCATTCTTATTCTATGTCATGACTGAGTTTGACGATCTGGGCTGTCATTTCGTTGGCTACTTCAGTAAAGAAAAACGTCCAAGCTCAGCGAACAACGTTTCCTGCATTCTTACTCTACCAATCCATCAACGCAAAGGCTACGGAAACCTCCTCATCGACTTCTCATACCTCCTTACCCGCATCGAAGGCAAGAATGGATCGCCCGAGAAGCCGCTCTCCGACATGGGTCTAGTGTCGTACCGGAACTACTGGCGATTGATTTTATCATACCAACTTCGCGATTTGAAGACACCTATCAGCATTGCGGATCTGTCTGATCGCACCGGAATGACGGCAGATGACATTGTATCTGCCCTTGAAGGACTCCGAGCTCTTGTGCGGGATCCCATCACCAAGACGTACGCCATCCGTCTCGATCACAAATATTACAACGAGGTCATCAGTGGCTGGGAAAGCAAGGGCTACGTTCAGCTCAATCCAGATGCGCTGCTCTGGACACCTTACATTATGGGTCGTAGTAACCAGTCTCATTTCGATCGTGCTCCTATACATACCGTCGCCCCTCGAGAGGACCCAGATGAAGATGAAGAGGAGACCGAGGCAAGAGCGACCAACTATGAGGGCAATGGCCGAATGCCGAATGCGTCGAATGGAGACACTCTCGCAGACTCCGCTGGACCGCCTTCCACATTGGCTCTGCGGCCTAATGGCTCCAGCCATCATACAGTGAGCAACTCTGAAACATCCGCAATCCCCAACCCTGCTGCTGGAATCCCACCCTCCCGGTTCGAACTTTGGCCTCCTGTGCCTCCCGCAGCACCCCCCAAACGCAGACCTGGTCGCCCATCTGGTAGCACCAAACTGAATAGCATGTCAACGACACCTACGGCCGCTCGTAATAACGGCCGCAACACACCTCGACGACCCTCCGGGTTGGCAACGGTCACCCCCGGAGGCAGCGTTCGTCGCGGGAGAAGATCTATCCTTACGGACTCGCCCGCAGCTGAAGCAACACCTAGCCAGGCCAATGGCGTTGAACCGGAGAAGACTGAAGTTGCTGAGGAAGAAGCCGTCGTTGATGGGGATGCCGAAAATCTGGCTCCTGATCTTAAGGAAACTGCAGATGTGAGCGAAAAAGAACCGGAGCATGTTAATGGAGATGCTGCTCCCAAGGAGCCTGTCAAGACCAATGGCATTGCTGCTGCCGATTCAGAGCCGTCCGAGGACAAGGACACGGAGGCACCCAAGACCCCCGAGAAAAAGACCAACTCCATCTCACGGTCACCTGGAACAGCGGTCTCCCGTCGATCCAACGATAACCCCAAGACACCGCGATCAGTCAGCCGGAAGGCTTTGGTCGAGAAAGTTCACGTTATGATCCCTGCTGAGCCAGGATCTGCTTCCAAGTCACCAGCCAAAGGCGAGGACCAAAAGGCTGTGGCCAATACCAATGGCACCGACGCAGATTCAGACGCGGATGCAGACGCGGATGCGGATGCCGACATTGACGCCGAGTACGAAGTGGATGGGGATGTCGTGATGCAGACATGATAATCTTGAAGCTCATGATTCGAGGAGGTTCCTTTTTGCCTGCAAAGCAAGTTACGCATGTGGACAGGGCGTTTGTTTTAACGAAATTTTCTGATTCCTTTATTTCTCCCTTCTCTTTTTTTTCACGTGTCCCCGGGAACTGCATTGTCCCACCGTTTGATTTAATATCCTTTCTCCATTTCTTTTCTCGTTCGAAGGCTACGTACGTTACGCTAAGTGGGCATGCAGGGGCGATAGGGGTGTCGTGCGACACTCGTCAATCCCCTTTCATTCATTTACTACTAGTCGCCTTTTCAGGGATTTCATCCAGCACGGAGCAGGGATGGGGGTGTCTGGAGTTTACTTTTTTGCTTGGGTGTTTCTTTTCTCTTTCTATCTAGTTGCGACGAATGAGTACAGTGTGTGATTAGCATATCTTATGTCAATGTACCAATTACTGGGTAGCTCTTTTCTCTAGTGTCCATATGGAATAGATCTGTGCCTTGCATGTGATATATCAAAGAATAAGTGTCATGTCGCGCAGGACATGCTGGTAAACGTCAAAATGGGAGAGACCTGTTAGGTAAAGTGCCGAAACTGGAGAAAGAAGATTAAATTAAAAAGTCTAGACATAATAGCCAATCATATTCGCAGCACTTCCCTGTATACGAGGAACACAACGTCCCTGGTTACATAGAAAAGTGTACCATCCACAACTTCCCGCCTTCTTCGGCCATTTAGGTACATAGCTATAAAATGAGAAAGGGGAGAGACGAAGACTATTCAACATACTAGTAAACAGACTACTCCGCACTAAATATATTAATAAAGAGACTTGGCAATGCCGCATAAGCAGCCGACTATTCTTGTAATCCTTGATCTTGATAGCTGTGGCTGATCAGCGGCTATCTGATGTGTTCGACTGGGGGGGCCATACTGCGCGAACTACTCCGTATAATCCTTGCAGTACTAGAATGACAATAGTTTTAGACGACAGAAATAGACAGAAACATCGAGCAATAGTCATGAAAATCACAATTATGCCTGAGTCTATTGAGTATCCCACAACGGGAGGATTTCAGGCCAACCCTTTTAGGAAGGTGAGATTTGCATTGGGATACTCAGCCGGGGGACGGTGGGATCAGCTTACCAATACGGAGCACAGGTGATACCAACTGTCATTTTTAAGGAACATATAGATCAGAAGGATACGAGATCATACCTCTCGTTATAACAATAATATAGTAAGCAATGTATAGTCCCGACAAAGCACCGATCGACAAAAGATCGGCATGGCGCCAACACGGACACCTGGGCAGCTGTCAGGAAACACAACCATGGAACGGGCCCCAAACCACCATGGAACCATCACAGGCCAACATTTAAGCATAAACACACGCCCACTTAGCAGCTCCTAACCACTGGTTCTTAATGGAGATGCCGCTGTCATATATGCGCCCTTGATTTTTATGGTTGTTCGAGGTACTCCGTATAATAATTCACTTCACCGGTCTGAGTCTAAAAATTTC
Organism: Penicillium mononematosum; assembly: GCF_028829835.1. Taxonomy (NCBI): domain Eukaryota; kingdom Fungi; phylum Ascomycota; class Eurotiomycetes; order Eurotiales; family Aspergillaceae; genus Penicillium; species Penicillium mononematosum. The sequence goes on along the minus strand of NW_026643272.1, from coordinate 6,291,226 downwards.
CCTATCCCGCCCCGTCCAGTACCGTGTTCAGAACTCCATAGTGCTCCATCGCCCCCCTTCTTCCTTTTCCCTCGGCCACTTCGTGCGTTGAAGTGCCGAACACGGGTTCGTTCGACTACTTGGCCTTTTTGGGTTCTCCACGGGTCTCTTTTCAGTTTGTTTTGGTCCTCTTATTACTGTAGTCAGTAGAACATCCCCGACACTAACAAGTTCCCGGTTTTTCCAATCGGGGCCGCAGTGGATTTTGGCCAGGGTGTGCGTTGTACTTTTAAATTGGGAAAAAAATTCGCAAAATTCGCTTCCTTTTTGGCGGTCACTTTTAATTTTTCGTTTTTCGCACTCGAACTTTCTTTTCTTCTTTTCTTTCTTCTTGTCCCTACTTGTTAGCACCAGTATCACATTCACCTTCCGCCCAATTATTCCATCCTGCGTCTGGACGAGTCATGATAGTTTTCACAGCCAAATCATGACCCTCCAACAGAGGAAATGGCGGCTTTCCCCGCCATGACCAAGATCAGACTTAGGACTTCTGTCCTGGCGCCGGACCCGAATCCCGGAAGTCAAAAGAAAGTGACAGGTCGTGCTCCCAGCGCTGGGGCTTGCTTGTCGCATAATGATGTGCATCTAGGGCTTTGGAGTTTTTTTCGGGCCTATCAACTGCATTCCCAGGAACTTGTCGCTCGGGCACAATGCAATGGACAAGAACCGCAGTTCAGGCCTAGCGAGACCAAACAATGCCCACACCCTGAATATGTCTTCCCGCTTTCGAACCCCTCATTTTACTTTTTTCTCTCTCTTCCTCCTCATTCGACCTCCCATTTTTGTCAGCTTATACTTATCGCGAATCGCAGACGCTATTCTCTGGGAGCTGAGCACTGGCGTCAGGAAACCCCACAGCGGGTCCCATCTGCTCCAGGGATGGACTTGCCAATACCGATATGACTCTGGCTGCATGATCAAATATTGGGGCCGGACTTTTGTCAGGCTGATCGGCGCTTTCTGATTGAAATGATTGAAATCGATTCCTGCTGTCCTCACCCTTGCATATGATCGCTGGTATCAAAGCTCCCATGATGTGGAGATAGGTGAACTGTGACAAGAATGCTTGTCATAGCCAACTGCACCTGCAGCCCTCCGTATCACATTGGCGGGCGATGATCATCGCTGTGATGCCATCTCGACCCTGACCCCAGAATATCTGCATGCAAGTTAGGGTTTGCGATGTCTTTTTATTCTGGTTAATCCTGCCAAGAAAAGGACCTGATAAACGAAGAGGACGAGCGATCTCCCAAGCCCAGACAATGTGGGATGCAAGTTTCTCGGCAGGACACAGCAACTAATGCCTTAGGATGGATCCACCTCTGCACAGCAGATGCAGCCATACCCATCTGGAAGGTGATTGAACTGGAGGGGAAAAAAGTACACATTCTCAGCCGCAAATCGAGGGCCAACGAGTGTGGCGGAAACCAGCCCCCGTAGTCCATACTAGAAAGTACCGGTTTATCTTTTTTTTTGTTACCACAAACTCCCGATCTGCGAGCTGCAGGACTGCCCCAAACCAGTCTCCGGTATTGATGTGTTCTTTCTTTTCGTTGGCTGATGCATGACCGGCTCTATAGCTTGATCGAGGGATTTCCGGTCGGTGCAACCAACCAGCGTCCACACTGGTCCCCAACTGCAGTCGATATACAGTAGCTTGCATGCGATCTTGGGCCTGCATGTCTCTCAGGAAATGTGACGCGTCACGAGGAAAGCCCTTGGTGCAGTGGTGCGTTGTTCGTTGCATTTCCCCCTTAAACTCCTTGTCCCAGTCTCCTGCACTGCGTTGTGGGTTTTCCTCCTTGATTCTCCTCAACTCCTTCTCTCCTCTCTCGCTTCCCGTCGCATCATGACCCGGCATGTATGGTTTCGTCGTCTCGGATCGGAATAAGGTGCTCGACCAGCGCTCTCGGGCTTTACGTGCCACTGCACGCGATTGTATCTGTGGGCATCATCTTTCTCGATCATCTTGTCTGTGACTGTACCGGACCTCTTTCGAATGCGTGTTGAGTGCTTTCACCTCGAGCTCCGACATTCGCGTCTTCAAGTGGCACACGCAAGCTCAAGCCTGCGATCGAAGAATTCACGATATTCGAATACTGGATTTATCACAGGAAGAATCATTCGCAAGAAAAAGGTATTGTCACTTCAATTATTTTTTGTTTGTTTAGGGGGATTTAGGGGGAGGTGCCCAAGCGAATGTGGGAGTCCTAGGGCCTGAAGGCATTCTTTGGTTCGGGATGACATAAGGAAGTTAGCCAACCATGGTTGGAAACCTTTGACAAGCGGCAGCGATATCCGCGCTTGTTGGGAAGTCCTCTTTGAACTTCCCAAAAAAAAAAAGGGATTCCTTGCTGTTTGAACATCCAAGCTAATCATTCCAGGATTGAGATCGAGTGTGGAGACACAGGCACAATCCCCAGACATAGGCGATGCGGCTTGATCGTGCATATCCCCACTTTTGACTGGAATGCTTAGACGCCGGACCAGGGCCCGAGTCCACCTGGCGTTTAAACACCCATTACGGCACGACAAGAAAACCGGGTCTGATCACCTGCATAGCCGGCGCCAACCCTTGTGGGTTTCTTTTTTATATGATCATAAAGAAACAGACGCGGACTAACGGACTAGCGGTTCGCCGTTTCTTCCTTTCGGACCAACGAGAAAGAGAAGTGAGCCAGAAGTTTACTGCGCATCCGGATCGCCATTCGCCCCCTCAACCGTGGGTAGCTGAACCTATTCCACTTTTCTTTCCGTCTACGGTTTTAATTCCTATTTTTTTTTCCCTTTTTTTCCCTTTTTGGTCTCTTTTTCCAAGGCAAAGTCCACGGGTTACACTTGGTCTTTATCCACCTCAGCTGCTCTCGTTTTTGAAGAGATTGCTACTGTGGTAGACAATTCGAGGATCTCTTTTTTTTTCGGATCTCCCTATTTTTTTGACTGCTTTTTATTTTTTTTTTTTGATTATAATCCTGGATAATTCATTGGGTTAGTCGAAATTTTTTTTCCCCCTTCTATTTTTCTTTTTGCTTTTTCTTTTGTGGGATTCTGGACTCTGATTTGTTCATGACTGAGAGATTTGGAAGCCTGTGATCCAATTGATTTTCTGAATTTTTTTTTTCTGAATTTGAATCTTTTTTTTTTCCCTTTCCCCCCCCAGTTTATTGATAAATTCATTTAGATTCCAATCTCGGAATATCTACTATCGGGGCGCCGTTATTCAAGAGAGAGCCGCTTAAGGTTTTTGTCTGGAACCGTGCTCGGTTGGCTCTTTCCGCTTGCAAACTGACGACACCACTCCGTTTTCGTCACGTTCGACACATCCATCTCTCACTCTCTCTATCTCTACAGCTTCGTCCTTCATTTGTCCTTCTCTTTCCATGGTTCGACTTTGAGGAAACAGAAAAAAAGAAAAAGAAAAAAACTCATTACCCCACTACAGCTGCCACCCCTCACGACATCGTGACTCGTCCAGGGTTCTTTTCCCTGCCTGTCCTTATCTTCTCTGACCACTGGATTTCTTTCGGTCCAAAGACCCGTTCCTTCTTTTCATTTTCCACTTTACTTTGTAAACCACAGATCACTTGAAACTGGTCTCTTGTATTCCCGAGGATCGACTCTTCGTATCTGCTGGTTCACTACCTGTCAAAGCAACCTCAGATTTTGGGGGCTCTCTCCACCTTTCCTTGTTTGTCTGTGACTCGTCTTGATGAGTGCGACATTCTCCGACGCCTCTCTCTCGCGCGAAGCTCAGGGGTGAGTCGTTCTTCCCGTGTCTACTTTGACAGGGTCGCAACTCTTACGCGGTCGTCCAGGGAATCCCACTGACAATGTTGAACAACACCAGTTCTGACTTTGACTTGATCATTCGCCAGCAGCCCAATAGGGCCCGCGTGGCGGGGGGGCAAGGAAAAAGGTACGTGGAAGCTTCTTGCTCTCCTCTCTCTCTCTCTTTGTCTTGTTCCTAGCTAGTCCCCGTGAAGCGGGGAGGCGCGGAACTGACAGAAAAGGAACCGGATCTAATGGCGCCTACAGAGCGCAAACCTATCGATCCGCCCCCGATCGTCCAGCTCCGGGTGCGGGAGGAGGGCACCTACCTCGCACAGTAAGTGTGCATTTCACTGAGGCTTTGCGCGGGTAGCTGACTTTGGCGCAGACATTACCTGCAAAGCCCTTACTATTTCATGTGCTGCAGTCTGTACGATGCAACAGAAGAGCGTCCTGTGCCCGTCGCACCGTCAACTGCGTTAGCAGGAACCCTAGTTTCGTCCCTTCACCGGTTGAAGGACGTGGACAACAGCGGTTAGTTCTGGCTGGTCTTGGAGTCGCGGGCCTTGTTCACTGACAGGTTTTTGTAGATGGAGGATTTTTCGTCTTTGGAGATCTCTCTGTGAAGATTGAGGGCGAGTTCCGCCTGAAGTTTACCTTGTTCGAGATGCGAAAGTGAGTAGCACGGTCGGGAGCCTAGCCCAGCTTCAATAGCTAACAAAGAGTCAACAGGGACCGTGTCTCCTATTTGAAGACTGTTATCTCAGAGCGGTTCACAGGTATGAATCTGCGTGAAGAGAGCTGGCACAGTTGAGTTCTGACAAGCTTGCAGTCTCCCCTCCTAAGAGCTTCCCCGGAATGATGGAGTCAACCCACCTTTCCCGATCATTTGCGGATCAAGGTGTGAAATTGCGCATTCGAAAGGAACCTCGGACCATGTTGTAAGTGCTATGAACCCATGGGAATGTGAAGGCGTGTAGTTAACAGCCGCAGGAAACGATCGACACGACCAGACGAGTTCCATCAACCAGTCCCCACTCGATCTCCGGAACGTCAGCCGGTGCAGATCCCTCCATCATCTAGCTATGGAGGCTATCCGCCGGCGGCCCGAGATTATGGGTACTACGGTCAGCAGCCGCCGGTCAAGCGTCATCGTACTTCGATCGACTATGGCAGACAGCAAGGCCTCTATGATGTGGATGGTCGAATGGCCCGTCAAATGGATCCATATGGCCAGCCAACAGCTGCTATGTACGCTGGTCAGCCAGCAGCCTATCAAACGCCAGCCGCCATGCAGACTTATAACACAGGACAGGTGGTGCCTGATTACACGGCGGTTCGTACTCCTAACCCCCGATTTGCAGATTTTGGGAGCTCTTTGAGCTGACCTCGGTGGATAGATGTACCCTGGCATGCAAGCGTCAGCAGGCATGCAAGCATCAGCTCCCATGTCCCAGATCCCCAATCCTACCGGTCAAAGCCGATCCAGCCAGCAGCAGCAGGCCGCTGTGGGACAACTGATGGCGATGAACCAGCCTGGCACTCCTGTACGACACCCCTCTGCGAACCAGTGAGAGTGTGGAATAGAACACCTAGCTAAGGATTTTGGAACCGAGACAGACCCCGGATTCGACTGGAGCCATGATGGCTCAGGGATATGCCCGTTCCGGATACCCTCCTAGCTCAACTATACTTCCTCCTCTCCAGCGGAGCCGCGACTATCCCCAAGGAACCAATGGATCCACGAGAGCCTATTTCGACCAAACTCCTCAGGCGAATACCCCTATTCTTCCATCTCAAATGGTCAACGAAGGCGATCGATTTGGCTCCGTGACCGGCCCGACAACCTTTGATCACCCCGATTCCCCAAATGGAACGCCACAATGATTTGCTTGACGTCCTCGATGTTCTGGCTTTTATCTTTTCTTTTTCTTCTGTCTCGATAGACTGGGAGGAGTGTTTCACTATTCTTTTTTTTTATGCTTGATGCTTTAACTGGGTGGCTAAAGGGTTTCATTTTTTTTATAGGCGCTGGCGGATATAAAAGGGGGAGGTCTTTCTTTCATGGGATTGGGAGAAAAGTGAGATTATTCTTAAGTCCTTCTTGTATATACAGGCCCTTTTTTTGAAAGCAGTATCACTGGCTAATTGCAAGTGCTGCTTTTCTTCTCTTTTTCTTTTTTAATTGACGATGTATGAGGTGGAAATTCAATGGCTTAATATCTTCACGTACCTTCCTAATGTTTGCTACCTTGATTTCCCTTTCTCCAACTTCTCTTCTCTTCTCTTCTACTCTCTACTCTCTTTTTTTTTGTTTTCCATCTTCTTTCCTCTCTATCAGTTTCCCTTCTCCATTTCCTCGTTCATCTCCATTCATCTCATGGAGCCCACCATGGAACCCACCATGGAACCCACCATGAACCCTAACGACAGCCCTCTCAGCAACCTCGATTTGTGGTGCGACTGGAGCGGCATTCCAGAGGAACCGGTGTCTATCACCATTGCCATGGAGGTAACACTGAAAATCAGGCAATCCTCGAGTCTTTGCTTTATGTCTCGGTACTGACTGTCGTCTGAATTAAGCTACAAACCTGCGGTCATCCCAACCTCAATTTACCAATCCTCAATGTCCAGTCGCCGAACATCGTCAAGTGCCCGTCTTGGGTTATCCAGTTGAAGCCTGACTTTCACTATGATACCGACTCCCCACCCGAGAAAGAAGCTTGGCGACCTGGCCAAGAATATAGTGACGAGACCGAGAGATACCCTGCCAATAATGACACTGTTGCGGAGTCTGCGAGTGTTGTTGTTCACGATGGTTCGCGGGATGAAGATCCCCAGGATATCATTCCTCGTACTGTGGATATCTCGGGGATGTACACCCAGGTTGATAGCTCCCATAGCTCAACCTCTTCTGACCCTCGCAAGAGCCAGGTCGCCAGCTTGGGCAGCCCACACTCTCCAAACCCTCGTAAGAGATCTGCCAAGGCTGCTTCTCTTCCAGACTCAATCCCTCCTGACGATGAGTACCAAGGCACCCGACACAAACTTACGATGACCAAGATCGATCCGTCGGAGCCTGTGTCTCAGGACAGCACCACCACCGAGGAGATCGTCACACCCATTCACAGTCCTTCCGCCAGCCTTGATGGAACCAGCGTGATGCCTGAGAACATTCCGTTGCCTCAAGACTCGACTCCGGGTACTGTGTCAGTTTCCCCGAGCGTTACATCTACATCTGAGCACCCCGCACTCAACGGCAAGGCAGTGGCGGTTGACAATGTACCTGAACTCGACGAAACACCCCCTTTGCACATTGCAGAAACTCCTAGCAAGATTGACTTGAGCGGTACTGAACCGCTCACCGAAGCGAACTTGCTCCAGCGGAATTATGATACACTCTCGACTCGTGGGTGCAACGGAAGCTTTTCTGACACTGGAGACAGTGACAAAGAAAAGGAGGACCTGCTTCTTTCACTTGAATTCATCGGATCGCCATCATTTTCCTCGTGTCCTGGGTTTACCCCTCCGCCCCGGACGTCCGCAGAAATTGCCGAAGAGTACAAGCCCCAGCTCATCTTGCACAATGATATTCTTTACGTGCAGACCCCTCCCATTGTCTACTCCGCGACATACCAAATCGCAATTTCCCTCAAGGTCAGGTTGCAGAAAGGAAAATCGAAGGATTGGTGGGAGTTGGCTGTGAGTGGACTGCCTCGACTCGCCCAATTCGAGTCTGGTTATATCTACTTCCGAACACCCCCGGGTCAGGGTATGGAATTTGTGACTTCATCTTTCAAACGGCATACCCTTGTGGAAAGCTGCTTGATGGCCCAGTTTGGCAGTGGAAAAAACCTCGTGATTGCGTTCCGTAAGTGCAATGCAGAATACTACGGACAACTCAAGGACTACAAAGTCAACACAGTCATACGGATGGAGGTGGCTGACGATCCATCGTCCTATCTGATCAAATACAATGCTGTTTGCTCCATTGATCTCATCAACCACAACTTCTGGGCCGAGACGTGCAAATTCCGCCTTTTCGTGCATGGCGGCCCAGAGGGCGAGTTTGACGCCGTTTTCACTGCTAAAAAACCTCTGGTCAACTCTATTCGGCTGCAGTCAGATGGCATTGGAATTTCACGCATCAATATCGTCAGCATTCCGCAAGCTCTGGACATGTTCATGGTGTCGTGGGAGGTCAATCTGCCACGAAGCAAGGCTGTCACCTGGCAGCCATGGATCAAAACCACGTTGTACAGTGAGGCTGAAATTATCCTCCAAGAAGATTACGCCATTTATGGTTCCAATCATGAAATTGTACCTCCGAAGTATCTGAATGCTGATACTAGGTGCCAGTTTTCATGTGGTCAACCAGGAGGTATCTGTGTTCCGGAGCTTAATCATTTTAAACCCCAAGTCACTCGGCCTCCATATGTCCACGATGGCTTCGCCATTCACAGGCCTAATCTGACAGGGCCTTTATCAGGCAGAAGTCGAGCTTCTAAGTCTACGAGTACACAGACCCTAGTTGCCGAGACTCCAGCTCCGGTCGCTAGGCCAAAGAAGCCACGCCATGTACGCGGACTATCCGTCCTGTGGTCCCTGGCCAAGTTATTTTTCTTCCTTCTCCATGTGCTTGGTTTTGTAGTCTCTGTGCACTTGATCTACTGGTCGTACTTGCTGCACAACAGTGTGTTCTACGAAGTCCACGTCTATGGCCCAGTGGACCTCGCAGAGAATTCCACTACCAATGCTCAAGAGGCCAAGAGTGTCCTGGCGGAGTTTAGTCTTCATCCTGAGCTGATTCAACCTGAATCTCAGCAGTATGTCAACACCACACCTGCTGATATCACCCCAATGCCCCTGAGAGACCGCATCGATTACCTTCTCGGATGGCGAGGACCAATTGCGCAGGAGTAAATTCCTTGGCGATGGGCATGGACATATGATCGTTTCAAAGGTTACGGTTGTCCGCACCCGTGGTGCTATCCAGAAGCTACGGATACGACTTCATCCAGAAGCTACGGATACGGCTTCGTCCGCACCCGTGGCGGAGGATAATACCGGGATATGAATAGGAAATCGCAGGATCAAGTGCCGCCATCGCTAGACTTAGCAGATAGCAAACATGAATACAAAAAGAAAATCTATTGATCAAGCCAATGTATACGTATTATACTACCTTGTATCCCCGATTCACATACAAAATTGGTCGTACTGGTTTGCACTTTTGACCTCTTTTCTGCCCTCTGGGACCAGACTGAAAAGGGGATATCTCCGTTGACCTCTCTCTCGATATGTAGGTTAACCTGCTCTATTCTTTGAATCCTTAGTAGGTCTATTAGAGAACATCAATACCTACAGACGGATGGGTCAAAGCAGAGGTTCCCTGATCAGGTACCTAGGTAGACCTCCATTGTCCATGAGTACATATGTAGCTTAGAACCTTCCGTTAAATACATGACTTGCATCAGACCGCATCGACTGCCTTGCAGGATGTCGAGGACCAATTTTGTAGGAGTAAGTGTTTGAGGACGGAGCTGACTTAGTATCGTTACGAAGAAGACCGGGGCTTGATGAGAAATTGCAGAAGGCATAGGTCTCTCTACAGTTACTAGACAAAGTAAGAGGCAAAAACCATTAAGCCACTGGATACGCACTTGTACAATGTCATTTAGTGTACACAACTATACATACCTACGTCCGATTCAAATAATATCCCAAAATCAACTCAACAGCCCACCTCAAAACAACATCCATCCCTGCACTCCCACAGCCCGGAGCAACCTCAACCCCAACATCCCTCCTAACCCTAGTCCCATCCCCAACCCTCCGAACAAGATCCTCCTCCGCCAGAGCACCGTCCCCACCCTTCCTATCCCCATCCCCATCCTCAGCAACCAACAACCAAGCATGATCCGTCACATACCGCGGCCAAACAACATCATCCACATACCCAGGCGGATCGACCCAGAAATTCTGCGGTGGCCGATCATCCTCAGCATCAAGATCAACCTCCGTGCTTGCCTTTCCATCCCCACCATCTCCCCCATTCGCAGAGCTCTGCACTGGCGGTTCCGGCGCCGGCCCAATAGTCACATATCCACTCCTCCCCTCCCGTCTAGCCTTAACAATCTCATACGCCGCAGGCAGGAAGAGATGAAGATGTATAGCGTCGTGCACGGAACGGAGGACGTGTTCTTCTCCCCCGGATTCGGACGGAGGCGCAAATAGCAGAAATCCCTCTAGGAATGCAATAGTCGGGTTCTCGGTGCTTTTCCTTGCTCCGTTTTGCAACCGAGAACTAACAATACCCCGCAGCTCCTGCACGATCTCGTCTGACACGCCGGAATCGGCTGCGTCGTTTTGGTCTTCCTTGCTCTGTAGTCGTGGTGGGAGGGTGCCGTTTTCGCGGACGTAGTTCAGTGCTTGGGAGAGGAAGGGGATGTCGATTGCGGAGGCTGTGTCCCAGTCTTGGATTCTTTTGCCGGAGCGGGTTGTTGTGTAGGGGATTCTGGGGTTTGTTAGTGTGGGGTTTGTTTGGGGTTGGAGTTGTGGTTGTGGTTAACGTGGGATGGTTTCGCTGAGACAAGGTGGGTATATGTATGGAGCTGAAGTAGATGTATACGTACTTATCGTCTGGGAAATAGAAGTCATCTTCGTGGATTATGAACGTGTTTAGACGGGAGTCCTTGGACTTAAGATCCACCCCGTAGAATACACGCTGCAGTAACCGCGCGAGGGTCGTCTTGCCGCTGCTCGAGGGCCCGGATATCCCTATTACCACGGCTTTCTCGTGAACTGGCTTCATTGTTTTTCTGGGGTGGAGGAATTGGAGGATTGAAGCCAAGTGAGGGGTGAGATATCGTCAAAAAGGCTTATCTTCTTATCGGGGTTGACCCCGCAGATTGCTACATGTATGTATGTATGCATGCGGACATAAAAGTGGTATTTACCTTTTACACCTAAAAAGACCTCGAAAAGACATCTGGAAATGACATTCAAAGATGTAACTGCTTTATATGACCTATTATTATGACAAAAACCAGATTATCAGTCTTATACCAAGGCCGTATGAGATTATTCTTGTCTCCCTACTCCAGATCACAGGTCTAACCTAGATCGGAAAGGTTACATACGTATGTACGTAGGGCTGATACATACGCAGTTTAACAGCTGGGCAGCTAGCTAGCCCAATTTTGAGGAATCACGCGCGCCTTAACCGCTAGTCTGCTTTATCTTATGTTACCACATGTATCGTTGGTGTATGAACTAATCCTTTTTTCTCTCAACTTGAATAAGCTAGGTTTCTATATGGGTATGGTGTACGACGCAGAAAATCCGACATGTCGCTAGAACGTAAAAAAGTGTGAATATGTATCATGACCCGAACGGCCCGAACAACGAGACCCGCCTCTCAACGCCGTCCCGGGGTAAATCTGGCCCAGAGCGCATCGGCACGTATTGCGCTGGACCAACGCTATCCCCAATAACCGCCGCACGCTCCCCAAAGCCAGCCCGCGGGGGCCCAGACACAGGAGCCCCAGCACCAAAAGCCGAATTCAGCATGGGAACCGGCTGCAGCGGCACAGGAACCGCACCCACACCCATGACCTGGTCATGCTCCGCAAAGCCAATCCGAGGCCTCTTGGCCGGTGACCCCTGAACACCAGTCGAATCGGAATCGGCATCTGACTCCAAGGTCCGCGGTATGCGCGCCGGTCTGGGCCGCGATGGCCCGCGCGCAGGGACCACCTCGTTATCAGGAATCGGCAATTTATGCCGATCGAATAGACCGAGCGGATGTGTCAGCGGAGCCATTCCGGCCGAAGCCTCGTCGGGCATGGGTAGGAATGGCTCGTTCTGAATGATCTCGCTCATAGTCTTATCGTCCACCGGGTTCTTTCCTGCGTGTTTCGTTTCCTCGGCGGTCATGTTTTTACTGCGGTTGAGCATTCGATGTTCGAGGGTATCGCCTAAGACGAGGGTTTCGACGTAGACTGGTCTTTTCTGCCCGATTCTGTGGGCTCGTTTGATGGCTTGGCTTTCCACGTTACGTTCCCAGATTGGGTTGACGATGTACATCCGCGAGGCTTCGGGGATGTGGAGACCATGCGAGGCTTCTTTGACGCTCATTAGTAGAACGCGGACTTCGTTGGTTTGGCGGAAGTCGCTCAAGTTCTCGCTTTTGAGATTGGATCCCATGCTTGCGGTACTGGCGTATGTGCGGAATTTGACTGCTATTAAGTCCAGGCCTTGCTCGACCCAGGCAGCGACGTTGTCGTGTTCGTAGAAGATGATGATTTTGTCGGTTTTCTCGAACTTCAGGACTTGCTCTAACAAGTACCGAAGCTTGGCTGATGCTACTCCTTCCAGCTTCGTTTGTGTCAAGGGCGAAGTCTCCGGGAGAGAGCGGAAGATCTTCTTCTCGAAGGTTTGATTTTTCTTCTTCTTTTTCGGGGTCGATCTGTTTACTGGAAGATTCGTCGACTCGGTGGAACCGCTGTGAGCAGAAGTAGCTGTCTGGCTGTGTTTAGTTAGCTCCCGACGAACTTTGATACCCTCTCCTGCGAGACCTTCAGCGGGATCCGGCGTGCGGAGATGGTGCATCACAAATTCTTGCGCGCGACGGGCCTGGGTCATACCCATGAGCAGAGGCTCGTGATCAGCGTCTGTGGCATCAAGGGCCCACATGTTGCGAGCATGCTCTGGGAAATGCCGAACAAAGACTCCAAGCTCGTGCATCTTTTTGAATCCATTCCAGCCAGAGGAACTCATCGCCTTTCGTGCGATCTGGATTCCTTGTTTTAATTGGTTGAAATCCGCCACTGTCATCTTCTCCTGGTTTTGCTCCAGATATTCCAGGGCAATGTCCACGGTACTTTGGACATCGTCATCGCCAGCCCACCAGAATCCAGCCAGACGTAAGTTTTGTATCAACTCAGTAAGCTTCTTCTTGTTCTTCTTGTTTGTCTCATCAAACATATAGTCAGGACCTTCACGTTCAGATGTAATGGCGTTGACTGCGAGAGTGAAGAGGAATATGTTGATGTACAGCCGGTCGTAGAAGGTCGGCTCAAGGTAGACCACCTTGTTATACAGTGGTGGAAGAGTAATCTCCTTTTTGACCGTTTCGTACCGGTGTCGCACAACAAGACTCTGGAGAGTGGCACGTAGTGATGGGGATTTTCGAGGCATTCCATCTTCGCCCACCGTTCTTGTATGAGTTTTCCAACAATCGTAGGAATTATTAGACCAAGGCTTGAGATCCAAGAAATTACGGACCATGAAGCCCAATTTATCCAGGTTTCTGATTTCATGTTCGACGGCATTTCCCGCATTTTTGCGGGGTTGCAAGAAGGTATGCTCGTCCGGTGACGATTCAGTATTGTCTGTGTCCATTTCCAGTGAAGCAATGCTAAGTTCCACGCCATATAATTCTGAGAGAGGGGTTCCTGAAATCATCCAGCGACGCTCAAATTTCAGCTTTTTGAGCAAGTCGACCATTTCTGTTGTTGTGCTGGCAAGGTCGTGCCCTTCATCGACAATAACTCGCAACCAATGAAGATTGAGAATAGGAGATTCCGGCTTCTGTCCATGTTTGTCCGGTTTTGGATTCTCTCTATTGCATCGGCCTTTGGAGAAAAGCACAATATCGAAGTTCAGGAGTTCGCCCGTTGATGGTGTCTTGTCCTTATTTCGTAGTACTAGGACATTCAGATCGGTGGTGTGTATAGCGATCTCACGTTCCCAATGGTCCAGCAAGTTATCCGGCACAATAACGAGAGTACCGGAGCAGAGAAGAATTTGGTTGGCCGAGCGCGTGTACGCTGAGGCTTCTCTTTGGCGTTTGCTTTTCGCCGGTTCGATGTAGGAACCACTGTTGGCCACACAGGCCTTCCTACAATTACTATAATCTTTCCCGTCTGCCAGCATCCGGTCAAAGTGATCCTTCCAGGGCAGGGAAAAGCGACCAGCAGTAGCAGCAGCCATTTGCATTAGTGATCCAGTCTTGAACCTGACGGGGTTATTGAGTGTCTGGTACTCCACCGGGATTTTGGGGAAGTGTCCCCGTGTAGCCAATATCACAGCAAGACTGATGAGAGTTTTTCCGCATCCCATAGACTCTGCCAGAATCCCTAGTAACAATCAGTATAGTTCACCAAGATATTCATAACCCGCCCGACAATCATTGAGAAGTCAGCGCCGAATATATAGGTACCCACCTCCACAGGCCTCGGGATACAAGATCTTGTAACTCAAAATGCTCCCAGACTCCTTATCATAATAGAACTCCGACCCAGTCGGACCCCGCCAAGGCTGGAATCTCGGATCAAGCGTCAGCGCCGGCGCTGCCTCCCGCTGAACCATCACAGCAGCGGATTCGCGCTGAAACTCATAAAGTGTTGTTTTAAGACCTCGAACCGAATTGCCAAGCAGTTCCTCCATGGCGTTCCGGGAGTGCAAATCTGTTACGTGGTTCAACTTCAGAGCGGGTTCTTGCAGCGTATTGAATATGTAATAGAGGGATTCTTCTTCGCTATCGGCTTGAGTGTTTGAATGTAAACCAGCACGAGCACTAGCCAAGCCGTTCCACGCTTCAGAGGATCTGTCAATCATGGACATGACGAGTTTGAGAGCGGACCTGACAGTCTTCTCGGAATCGCCACGTTTTCTTAGAATGGGCTTCTTTTGCTGTGCCTCTGGAAGCACGAAGACCTGTACATTGTTGCCGTCGCTAAGGGAGCGTGTTCGGATCCACTCGTGCTTTTCCAGCAACGCTATCTCGGAGTTCGGGTAGAGGTGCGTGCATGAGTATTTGCGCAAAATGCCGGCTGGGACATAGTGATCAATATGGGCATCCGTTGCCTCTCGGTTATGGGTTTCAAGAGGCCTGTCTGTCACATCTGGGTTGAGAGGCTCATCCATCGCCTCTGGGGCTTCAAATTTCACATCGGGCTGAGGACTACTGGACGGCGGCACGTAAGGAAGCCCGGGAGGTAAATCATTGACCTCAACAGGTGGTCTGCTCCAGCTGCCCAGGGTCCACTGGGTTAGCTCCGACATGGTAGATAGTTGCAAGAGAGAACAAGATGCGTGGATGAAACGATATTTGGAGATATTGGCAGAATAGTGACCGCCTCTGATAAGCGGCTCCGCCCTACTCCAGACCTGCCGGGTTGGCGTGTGGATCAAGAGGGTCCGAGCCCCCACGGGTTGGTTAGGACGTCCCGGGCTTTCTTTCTTGATTACATTTTACATCGCTCAATTGGCATATTAACCTCATTACAAAGTTTCCACTATTAATATTATTATTAGAAGCACGATGAGCCATCATCAAATTACCATCTAATCTATCGCAAGCCCAACCAATGAATCCAAGAATCCTTGAACAATGCACCTAATTCCATTCTCTGTCCAGCCCCCAAAGCAGGCTTCAGCCTGAGCCTGAGCTTACTGAGTCAAAAAGTCCTCAATCTCAAAACCCATCCGCTTAAGCGCCTTCTCCTCCAAATCCCGCCCAACAACCTTCCTCAGCACAACCGTGCGCGCATCCTGCAGCCGCACCTCAACCGGATTCCCACCCATGCGATCCAGCTCCTCCTTACTGCACTCACGAATGTAAACCGTGATATCAGGACCCACGCACGCGCGCCACAGCGACGCCATCCACTGCCAGTGATCAAGCGGCGCGTAGGAGTCGCCGATGGGCGTGGAGCAGGCGAATGCGTCTGCCGTGGTGAGCTGGTAGCGTGGGACGAGCGCGATCGGCACGCCGTAGTGGCTGCCAGTTGTGATGGCGCTGGCCTCGGAGCCGTTCTCGCTCGACTGGGCCGGGGAGTGGATGCGCAGGTTTGCGGTCTTGGGGATGAGGGTGCGGGGGGAGACGTTGGGGGCTGGGGTTTCCTCGTCTGTTATGGAGCGGGCGTCGACGGAGCCGGCTCTTGAGGTGGATTTCACGAAGCTGATGACTTCGTCGGAGATCCGGTGCCAGGCGGAGATGGTGTTGAGGTAGTCGACTGTGGCGTCGCCCATCTGGCCTTCTGCGGAGGTCGGGCGGGGTGCTTTGATTTCTGGACCGTCGAAGACCCGGACGTGGTACTTTGTTTCCTTTTTTAGGAGGTTGTTGAGGTATTCGACGGCTGTTTGGACGAGGTCTGGGTCTTGGCCGTCGATGGCGATTACGGGCCCCCGGGCTGGTGGGGTGCCGTCCCGGAATGAGGGGAGGAGTGGTGGGGAGATCTTGGCGAGGACTTTGATCTTGTTGAGGAAGGGGATTGTCATGACTGTTGCTTCGACACTGGATCCTTCTTGTGGGTAGGGTGTCATGGGTGTCATCACCGGCGTTGTGGTCTGGAGTGGCGGTAGCTTCAGACTCGGGTCCGGGTGTGGCTGTCCGGGAACACTTTGATATGGCCGTTGCGGTTGAAGCATGGGGAGATGGCGTGGCGGCATATCAGGGCGAGCACTCCAAGGGGTCATCGGGTGCGGTGACTCGGGGACGCCACTGCCAGGACTGCGGTCCCGGTAGGAGGGATGTAAAGTTGGCTTGAATGAGCCATGAGATACTCGGCGGCGTTTGTTATCAGGAGACCGACCACCGGGTTCCTCCCAGTGTCTTTGGCGAGAACGGGGATCGTGATCCATCTTTGCCGACTTTGGTACTGGATTGGGGTCCTTCTCGCGACCTTGTTGGTTTCTTGGGAAGCCATTTGGGTGTGCATTTGGGTGTGGTGACGGCGCTGAGAAGTTCGATGGTGGTCGATACCCAGGCCCACTGCTGGGTGTGAACGGAGTCATGGGGGAAGCGGGTGCATTCATCAGTCGACCACCACATCTGTTACAGTGTGATGAACCAGACGGGTTGTGCCCAATACCTGAGGCTGAACTCCGGGCACTTCCATCCCGACCATACCGCCGAGGCTGGTAGCGGTAGTCAGGGTATTGTTGCTGATGCCGAGCTTTTTCCTCCTGTGATTGTTAGCGGTTGATATCACATTCCTGGAGATAGTTGTCTTACCTCTGCAAGTGCCTTCCATTTACTCTTGTCATCCTCCGAAAGAGACCGCCACTGTTCCCCGATAATCTTGGAGATCTCGGGATTGGCCAAGCCAGGGTTATGAGCGACCACCATGGCCTGATAATGCTGACGATACAGGATAAAAGCTAGATTTTGCAGAGTATTAGCCATGTCCATGTTCGAAAGATCCGATCTGGCTAATGAAGACCAAAAAAGAAACAATCGAAAAGCACTTGCCAATCTCTAACGATGCGGACAATATCGACTCACCATTACGAGGCCGGGGAATTTTCGGATCCGGTTGACAGAGGCAAAACTGCGTAGCACTCTCTTTGTGTGATTTGGTGGGACTGGTACTGCTGGCTGAAGAGGAGGATGATCGGTCTGATCTGTCTCGCAAGGGCAGTTCCTTGGTGGAGATCATGGGGCCGACAGGCTTGATAGAGCCATTGGAGGACATCTTGTGTGTCTCTTTGGGTCCGTTTAGGGAGATACGGGGATCAGAGTATCTGACTGAAGCCCCAACTGGACCGTCGACAGGGTGTCTCATGGCCATGGCAGACTTGGGCAATTCGTCGTTCATGATTTTGTGATCGAGTAAATTGCTCGGTCTAGGCAGATTGACTTGAGCAGACTCATAGTGTAGAGCAACAGGGTTGGGGAGAACTCGATCGTAAGACATTTATCTAATACTTTTTTTTCTCAATGAAAGGGCTCGAAGGCGAAGTTTGAATGAAAGAAATAGGGTCACAAGAGAAAGGTAAAAAACATTAAAAAATAAAAATAAAAATAAAAAAACACAAGTATAACCTTGTGAAAGAGAAGAAGTGAATTTTGGGGGCGACCCCAAGAAATAACAAGAAAGAAAGAGGGGCTAGAGGCGAGCAACAAAGAAAGAGAATCACCACTGGAGGGGGAAAGGGAAATAATCCCAATTATCCCAATAAGAAATTGAAAGACCGGGGAAGTCCTAGATAGGACAAAGCGAAGTCTATGGGCGTTTGGACAGAAAAATAGTTCTTTGTCTTGGTGTTCGCCCCCAGAATCCCTGTCTAGCTTTCTTTGATAGCTCAGGATAGCTCTAGATTGCCCTTGATATTCTTAAGAGAATTAAAAAAAAGAAAAAGAAAAAGAAATATAAAAAGTACGAACAGAAAAAGAAAAGAAAAGAAAAGTTAACCAGTGGCTTTTCTTTGTTATAATTCTCCTATTCCTATAGGAACCTACTACCTAGGTACATGTATGGAGACTAGACTTGAAACCCTCACTTTCCCTTATACTTCCGACGACACGGTACCGTCCAGATTGTCCCAACCTTGGAAAGGAAAAGAAAAAAAAAAGTGAAAAATGAAAAATGAGGTGTCAACTAGAGAATCAAACTAAATCCCCTAATTTCCCTAATTTCGTTTCCCTAATCTCCCTAGTTATTTTAGCCAAGGCACTAGAGTCATTGTTTTCTTTGTCTCCCGGATGCGGCGACCCGTGATCTCAGGGTCCACCTGTCACGTTGACGTTGATTGGTTTTCTCGTAAAGAACAAAGAAAGTCCATCTTGGTGTATACGGGTATACATATGTATAAGCTACATATGTAACTAAACAATTATTTTCTGTGTTTAGACTTGATTAGTTTGATTGTCTGGCATTGTCTGGACTTTTCCCTCTAGTATTATCTACCTACATAGAATATATTCACATATTAAAAAAATGTAAAGGATCTCCGCCGATCCCTCGATCCACCCCCCCCCGTTACTTCGTATAGTCACTTGCTTTGACTTCGAACAATACCACCCCCCCTTATTTTCTCTTGTCTCGGGTAATCTGGATCTTCCCGTTTTCCACTGCAAGTTCCAGTCTACTGGTTTGACATCGGTACTACCGTGTTAATTCAGTGAGATCCACTTTTGTCCTGGAACCCGCATCAAGTATAGTGCGTTTGATCGGGTACCGACATTGCTTTACATAGACACTTTGCGAGACGTCATATTTGTCACTTTTCTTTTCTTTTTCTTTTCTTTTTCTTTTGGGTTGTTTGTCTGAATAATTAGAATTCTCATTGATCTGGACAATGTCTAAGCTGCAAACCCCCGTCGGGTGTGGCGCCGAAAACTTCCCACTTCATTCGGATTCAACAGAATATCAATCCCATGGTAGATCTCCGTAGCCATGAGCCGGTGAGCTAAAGGACCCAAATGCATTTCGTCCCTGAAGATCAACAGTGTCAGTGTCAGTGTCAGTGTCACCGTGGAAAATAGCATTTTGACATGTCGATCCCTTCCCCTCACGTTTCTTATAGAAAATGGTAATGACGAACGTTGAGGGAGAAAAAAAAAAAAAAAAAAAAGGAACCCCTTACCAGAACAGATACTTATCTGGATGCTCACACTGTTCCTTCTTTGACATCATGACCCGGAACCCACTCTCAACACAAGGCTCCACGACATTCTCCCATCCATCCAAGTTCCTGCCTAAACCATTCTCCTCCTCAATACCCGCCGCATAGAGCTGCCAGTCACGGATGCGGTCCATCATAAAAGCATTACTATCAAAAAGATACACAGTACCACTCCACTCCCTAGCCACCTCACCGAGTTTCCCATTCCACTCTTCCAAGATCCGCACCGTATCCTTATCCAGACCACCGGCCTTGAACCCAGGCAGGAAAGTCACGTCGACCGTCTGCATCAGGATGACCCTCAGCCCCGTTGTACCCAATCGCTCGGACAGCGTATCAAGCTGACCCATAAGCGTTGCAATGCGTCGCTCAACCGATTTGCTCGCTGCGTCGTAGTCCTTGCCAACCAAGCTCCAGAGGTCCCAGACGCCGAACGAAACGACGAAGATCGTGCGGTCCTGTCGGGACCGGGTCGCTTCGGCGGAAAGGTCCTTCGTCGCGGCTGTCTCGGCGTCTAGCCATTGCTGGAGCTGGGACTTGAAGTCTGCTGGGTGGGTCTGAGATAGTCGGTCTAGTAGATTGAGTTCTTTATTGTCGACCACTGCGCCTATGGTCTTGTCGTTTTGTGGATTTGCTGTCTGTGCTAGGTTCTCTTGGTGGCAGGATAACTAATCGTGTTTCAGTGGATCTGTCAGATACGATGCTTGTTTTCTCTGTGTTCTATACTTTCCCCCGGTGGTTATCTTACCATTGAACAAAGCCAGTCCGTCCATATCTTGTCTTGTGACGAGTTGGATTGGTTGTCGCTCCATGAGTCCCCGAATACGACTAATCTCTGGTCGAATGTGCTGACTACTTGGAATGGGTCTGATGCCAAAGGGACGATATCAGAGAAACTCCTTGACGTCAAAAACCATGCTGTGGCGAGAATCATGCAGACTGAGACAGCAGACAGTGCGTAGAAACAGTTGAAAAGGCGCGTCATGGTGAGTGAGCGGCCAGGTTAGAATAGCCCAGTTGGGCAGTGTCGATCTCAGGTCTTCTGCTTGTTTCGGATAAGACGTAGTCGACACGAACGTATGGTAAGCTCCAAGACAACAATATTAATGCGATACAATGCAATCAGAAACCAATGTCTCTCATATTCTGCGGGGAACCAAAAGATTATCCTCCAGAGAATTAAAGATCACGACGAAATCTCCACTCGGACAAGAAGCACTGACAAGGTCGGGTGTGTGGCGGTTTCTCCAGAAACGCTGCAGGGAAAAAAAAAATAGAAGATAGAAATAGGACACAATTGTCAAAGCCATGATATAGAACTAGAATACACAAGAAGTATCACCGACAAAAATGGAAATCCCATATTAGTCGTGAATTCGTCACAGCTGTAGATTGGCCGCGTGGCTCGGAGAGAACCGAGTAGCCTAACATCCGACTGGGCAAATCAGAGTCGCCGATTTAATTCCTTTCACTTGAAATGGGCCACAATTGCTTGATCTGGTCTGTTCTTCCGTATCCGAGCCTCTTGCTGATATTTGGGTTCTGTTCTTTCATATTCTTCGATCCGAATAGTGGAGATCAGTCTAGACTGACTTGCATCTCATACAAAGCCCAGCACACAAGGCCACGTCCGGTTTCTGTTTCGCTTTGTCTCAAGGGATTTGACGTTCTTTTGGCCTTGTCGTCTGACACGAAATTGTTCTGACACCGAAATTGTTGGTACTATGGATATGCCAAGACATTGTATACTGCAGATCGCTAGAGCGGAGAAGTGTGAGACATGTCTCTATTCGGAAATAGATAAGAGAGAATGAAGTATGGGGAAAAGGTATAAGGTGGATTTGCCCAATTAATCATTTTCATCTTTCTAGCTATAATACCGAAGGGGACAGACATTCAAAACATAAAAAACACACCGTCGTGCTATCATAAATATGACCTTGGAACGTCCCTAATATTGTTTTGAGCTAAATGGATCATATTTCTTGAACCCCCCAGAGCTTATCCATCTATCCTCATAAGATGGTGGTTCTTACAAATCCAGGGTTGTCTGCTCGATAATCCATGCACCGGCGTTTGCAGTGTCTGACATGCGAATGGTCCAGGTCGGGTATAGAGTCAAACATGGTTAGTAGATGCTGTTGATTTTGTAGTTGTACAAGGCTCGTGGTGGCTGTCAATGAGTCGCTTTGTGAGACCGTACTCAGTCTTGATATATAAAAGTTGGAGTTCGGCCGGTCGAGACCACATCATGACCCGAAACATTCATCAATCATTCCGTTTGTGAGTCCCCGTCGGTTGTATTCGAAAGTCGCACTGGGAGGTCTCACGCCTGAGTAAACGAGTACTGCGTTGATTCAAGGCGGAGCAAAAGCTGGAATTGTTGGCGGTCCTGGATATGTGTTGTCTCTTGGATGCATAGTTGACGGGAGTGAGTCGCATATTCATCGTTGGGTAAAGTTGTTTCCAAATTTTCAGCCCCTCTGTAGGCACCCACACCTCAACATTCTATGAACATGACTGAGTTGATGAACGAGGAAAAGAAAATGCCAGGGTGCTGATAGTCAGTCACATGACATGCTAAATTCTCACTAAACCCCATTAGGAAACAAAAGCCCTACTTCCCACACGTGACACGTGACTTGCACCTCGCTAAGCCGGCGAACTAAAAAAATCCACAATACGGACTCCTTCGACGACAATCTCACAAATCGACAACACCCGCGCTACCGTCTTGACCGCGCCGCCTCCGTCAAGATGAAGCTCAACATCTCCTACCCGGCCAATGGGTCCCAGAAAATTATCGAGATCGACGATGAGCGCAAGCTCCGTCCCTTCATGGAGAAGCGCATGGGCTCCGAAGTCAGCACTCCCTTAACCATCATCCTTCCCCGACTGTCCGACAATCCAATCGATGAACAACGTACACACACATACGACTATAGAGAACGACTGGCTAATTGGGATTTTTGATTAGGTTGCCGGCGATGCTCTCGGTGATGAGTTCAGCGGTTACGTGTTCAAGATTACCGGTGGTAACGACAAGCAGGGTACGCATACAATCCCCCATTCCCAGCGTCGACTTGATAATGGAAAATGGAATCCAAAGCACAACGAGGATCAACAATGCTGACGATTTGAATTTACAGGTTTCCCCATGAAGCAGGGTGGTACGTACACAGCCGCACAACAACCTGGGGAATAACGAAAAAAAATTATATCCAACCCCAGGGATACAACCAACAATCGACAGCATACTCATCGAATAATTTCTACAGTTCTCCTCCCCACCCGTACCCGTCTCCTCCTTGCCGACGGCCACAGCTGCTACCGCCCCCGCCGCACCGGTGAGCGCAAGCGCAAGTCCGTCCGTGGTGCCATCACCGGTCTGGACCTTGCCGTCCTTGCTCTGTCCATCGTCAAGCAGGGCGAGGGTGAGCTCCCCGGTCTCACCGACACCGTTGTCCCCAAGCGTCTCGGCCCCAAGCGTGCCACCAAGATCCGTCGCTTCTTCGGTCTCGACAAGAAGGACGACGTCCGCAAGTTCGTCATCCGCCGCACCGTCACCAAGGAGGGCAAGCAGGACTACACCAAGGCCCCCAAGATCCAGCGTCTGGTTACCCCCCAGCGTCTCCAGCGCAAGCGCCAACGCGTTGCTATCAAGCGCCGCCGTGCTGAGACTGCCCGTGATGCTGCGTAAGACTTCTCCCTCTGCTGTTTTTCTGTGCTTGATCAATGATCTACGGGTGTATTGGTTTGATTTTTGGAAAAACATCTTAAACTAACGGGTACATAGTAACGACTACGCCAAGCTCCTTGCCGGCCGTGTCCACGAGGAGAAGGCCAAGCGTGATGAGCTCCGCAAGCGGAGGGCTTCCTCCATGCGGAAGTAAACTTCCAAACCCGCGGTTTTATGATTTCGTTCTGCGGCGATGGGGTTTAATGGAGGAGCTTCACGTCTCTGGGATGATTTGAGGGGAATTCACGAAAAAATGAATCACTCTCAGGGGCGCGGAGGATACATGTGTGATAAAAAGAAAAGGGAACAAGAAAAAGACACGGGAACAGGTTTCAAAACGTACAAAGCAGGCTGAGTGGTTGATACTCCCTTGTGTTTGGCTACGGTGATTTCGGGCCTTGGGAGTCGCAATGCATATCTGTGTTGAACCTACCTTTTTTTTGATGACCCTTTTTTTTTGAATGGAGTGCATGCAAATTTCAATACTCAGTTCTGTCAATTGCTATCTTTCCAAGGAGTAGGCGTAGTTATGGTATATTGTATCGATTTATTTCCTCTTTGTGGGCTCTTAGTGTACTCCACTTGAATGAAGTCACTTACACTAGTCGATAATGCGATTACTTTAATTTCCCCCGCTTCTGCCGATTTCCCCAAGGTATAGACATCGGTCACGTGCTATATAAAGTCTCAAAAGGGGATGGAAAGACGTTCGGAAGTATGTTGTTCAAGGGCTATGACTGCAATTCGTGGTCAACAGTACGTATTTGGAGCAAGGATATTTAGAAGGATGTCCTCTATCAGATGTATTTCCGCTTCCTCTGTTTGGCTAGTAGTGCCAAAGCCGCGTGTGTTCCTGTTATAGTCCTATATATATGTAGGACGACAGCGAAACAGCCGATTTAACAACCGTAGCAGCACTACCTCAATAGAAAAACACCATGTCTAATTGAAACTTGCAGAACAGCCCCAGGCCTTGTAATAAAATATCAAGTACTCTGCATATAAGACCACACACATGCACGATGCAACCAATCCCAGCAGAGGATAACCAACTTCCGCCAGAGAGAACTGCATAAAGCCAACATTTAAACGTCGGTCTCTCTCTCTTAAAAAGAAAAAAACATAGTAAACAATAATAAAACACCCGGGGACTAACATCCTCGTCCGGCTAATAAAAAGGGTCATAAAAATCGTATTT
This sequence comes from Penicillium mononematosum, assembly GCF_028829835.1. Lineage (NCBI taxonomy): Eukaryota > Fungi > Ascomycota > Eurotiomycetes > Eurotiales > Aspergillaceae > Penicillium > Penicillium mononematosum. The sequence continues at coordinate 6,267,065 of NW_026643272.1, read as the reverse complement.
TTTTGTTTCCCGCTCACTCCACGGTTTTGCGCAACCACAGTAGGTAATCACTAGGACAAACCGTAGATTTGATCCTCTGTCCTCATGCAATAATTCATTCCTGCCTCAGATTTACCCCACGGTGTGCGAGAACAAGAAGCTAACTGACTCGCCGTTGTGTGTACGACGACATGCCTCGGCCAATGTAGGGCTGATATCGATCGTATGGATCTTGTCGCACCGTTCTTGCTTGTCTCCCAGTGGCACAGTGTTGCTGACGATAATGCTGCAAGAGAGTTAGTCAAAATGAAATGACACCAAAAACCAAAATCATCCAAGAGTGCAATGACTCGTTGCTGGTATTCGGTCGTGTACATACCGCTTGAGGCAGCTACCGTTGAGGTTCTCAATCGCCTTTCCGGACAGAATACCGTGCACGACGATGGCGTTGACCTCGGTGGCACCGTGCTGCATGACGGTTTCGGCAGCCTTGGCGAGCGTGCCGCATGTGTCGGCCATATCGTCGACGATGATAGCGACCTTGTCCTTGACATTACCGACAAGGACCATGCGCGAGACCTCGTTGGGGCGGGCACGTTCCTTGTGAATGAGCGCGAATTGCAAGTCCAGGCGATCGGCAATGGCAGTAGCACTAACAGCGATCTAAATTAGCCCTTGAACTACCCCAGTATACAGATACACGTGTGGTATCGAGAGAGGGCAAAACTTACCGCTTGGCGCCGCCAGCATCCGGACTGACGATGACACAGTTGGCGACATCGAGGTTCTCACGAATATACTTGAGCATGCTGGGCTCGGCGTACAGGTTGTCGACGGGGACGTTGAAGAAGCCCTGGATCTGGCTGGCGTGCAGGTCCATGGTGATGACGTGGTTGCAGCCGGCGGTCTGGAGCATGTTCGCCATCAGCTTGGCGGTGATCGGAGCACGACTCTTGTCCTTCTTATCTTGGCGGGCATAGGGGAAGTTGGGGATGACGGCGGTGATGCGGCGGGCCGAGGCGGTCTTGCAAGCGTTGATCATGATCAGGAGCTCCATGAGTCCGTCGTTGATATCGTTGGGTTTCGTCGATTGGAGAATGAAGACTGCAACAAGTCATAGATATGAGTGGGGGGTTTCTAGTATCACGATTAAGGTGGGATGCCCGTACCATCTTCGTCCCGGACGCTCTCTCCGATTGTGACACTGGTTTCTTGGTTGGAGTATTGCAGGACCATAATCTTGGTCAACTCGATGCCGAGACTGATTCACAGCTCTATAATTAGCCGGTGGCCCAGTCTTGACCTCTCGGTAGCACATACCGGTCTGCAACTAGGTTGGCGAGCTCGGGATGACTGTTGCCAGTCAAGAGCTTAATGGAGTTGGTCGACATGATGCAAGGCCTTGTGAAATAGTAAGAAGAGAGAGATTCAATTCAAAGGAGCTCAAAACACACTCTTCTCTAAGATGACCGTGTTCGGCTCAAAAAATCGATTTTCCTCCGCGGCCCCGCATGTCCTTTTTTTCGATGTAGTCCCGTGACGGGCTCACCGCCCAATGACATAAGCACATCGCCAATCCATGGATGGATCCACCATCGCCCTGGAGGATCTATAAGTCGGACCTGCATATGAAATTCTACTCATAATGACTAGTAAAGAAGTACGCAGCGGATTTGAAGAAAAAAAGGAATAAATGCAGCAATCTAAGTACATAAATAGGGCTCTGGAAAGAACACGGTTGACCTGCACTTCAACCGCATCCCTTACCAGGCGCCTCAGTTTTCATCTTCTCATAAAGAAACTTCTCCTCGCTGGCTCATGCCAGCCTTCCATACTTTTCTCATTCGTCCCCGATAAATAGAAAAATCCCGTAACGAATCGAGAGAAACGCCAGACAATGCTTTGGCTTGATAGAACCATTCCCATGCCGTAGAGTAGGACAACAGTCTAGGCAAACCCGAAGTACTCACTGCCAGTTGTCACGGCCGTGTAAAGACGTTGACGGAGATCTTCGTAACTTTCGTACTCAGGAAGATCAAGCTCTGTTAAGAATAGTTAGTAAATTGCGCTAATGCAGCCAAGAAATGCGGAGAAAACTTACGGTTGAAACAGGTATGCGAGCTAGGAAGGCGATCCTTATGGCCATAGTCGCGATGGATGTTGAACTTGCTCACACCGTTCATACCCTCAAGTTCTTTGAAACCATTGAGAGGTACTTTACTGGTTCCAGTGACGAACTGCAAAAGCTTGGCACGTTCCTCCTTGTCGAATGAGCGGACGGCACGCCAGAACCACTGGATCTGCGAGGAGGACGCGGAGTAGTTGTGATACTCGGTGTTGTTCTTCCACTCGTCCACATCGATCTCAGGAAGACCAGAAATCAAAAGTTCCAGCTCTTGCTCGTTGAAAATGGAGATCAACTCGGGAGGAATGATTTCGTGGAAACCCTTGAGGAAGTTGTCTAGTTGCTCGCGAACCGATTCGACGAGGCGATATTCGACCACGCGCTGAACATACTCCTCCTTGTTCTCCTGTGTAACGGGAATGTCGCGACCACCGGGCTTCAGGTCGATGACCTGCTTCTCGCCAAAGTCATCCGTTTCAATGGCAAATGTCTCAGTAATGATATCGGTAATGTCGTTCTCCAGCATCCACAGAAGGGATTTGTAGTAGTCCAGGTCGAGCGTTTCCATGTCCTTGATAGACACGGATCGTCCGAGGATATTCTTGTAGACTGCGCGGCTGAAGTGACAGTCAAGAACACGGCCTTCGTACAAGGCCTTGCCAATGATCCGCCCGATGAATTTGAAGAACATGAGATGCTCCGAGTTGACGCCACTAAGACGATTGGGGTGGAAGGTAGTCCGGTCTGCGGCGACAGGGATGAACAAAGCATAGTTGGGGTTGAACATTCCGCGGGCAAGAACCTGGAACCATTCTCTGGTGACACCACCAGCATCGACACCCTCCTCGCCATGGAATCGTACATTCAATTTGCCATACTTCAACTCATCTGCGCTCTTGAAGTACAAGGACTTGAAAGAGTCAAGGAAAACCTCAGATCTGCGCACAGAGAGCTGAAGAGGAGGATGAGGGTGGCGAGGCTCGGCGCCACGGGAGTGCACACGCCGAGTAAAGTAGTTGCGCTTGTTGTCGAATTCCAGGACCTTGGGGTTCTTGACCAATAGGGAGAATGTGCCGCTCATCAGGCGAGGGTTCTGGCGGACGAGCTCATTGAGAATCTTGCGATGTTCTTCGGTGAACCTGAAGAAGATGTTTTCCATGCTGAGACCAGCATCAGTTGGGGCGCTGCTGTTGACTGACAATTCGCGGCTATTGCGAGACAGCGGCTGGTCCTTTAGCGTGGTGTTCTTGCAGACGACCATCAATGCCTCAATGAGAGGGAGGAGAATAGTTGCCACGTTCAGCATATTTTCCTTCTGCCGAATGACAGTCAAGCAGTCGCTCAGCTTGTTCCAAAGCGGACCGAAAGTAGCGCTTTCATAGAGCTTTTTGAGCACATCCTCCTTGGGAGCGGATGGCTCAATATCCTTGAGCTTGTCGGCTCGTGCCTGGTCAAACAGATAATCAAGCGCGGTCAGGATACGTAGTAATTTCGCCTGGTCTGAGCTAGCTGGGGAGAACTTGGCTAGAGCAAGACCTTGCATGTCGGTACCAGTCCTGGCCTGGTGGATATGAGGGAGAAGATCCTCCAAATCACCCAGGATGGTATCGCTAAGGGCCTGCGCTTGAGCAACCAACTCATTGCCGATCACGTCTCTAGCTCCAGGGATAGCGGAAAGATTGTTGATGGTGGAAAGTGTATCGCGGAATGTCTTGCCATTGCACTCACGAGCCGCGAGGATGTGGACGACCAGTCGGAAGTTGTGATCCGGAACGACAGGAGGCTCGATGGTTCGCTTCTTGCGCTTCTCGTCCACGGCGGGCTCCTTGGAATCTTCAGGTTGCTTGGCTTCAGCTGAAGTAGCCTCTTCAACCTCTGCGGTCTCTTGGCCAGGGGCTCCAGGGGTTTCCACAGTGGGAAGCGGAGCATCGGTCATGGATGTGTCCATACTGGAATCGGCAGCCTCGGCAGCTTGATCGGCAGGCGCTTCGATTTGAGGTCTCTCCGGCTCCTTGCCCTTGCCCTCTTCCTGTCTCTCCTTCTCACGACGGAGGAGAACGGTCAATGGCTGTGTGATGCTGCTAAGGAGGCTGGACAGTTGCTCCATACAATTAGGGCTTTCCATTATCAACTTGCGGTCAAGAAGAGAAAGCAGGGCATTCAGAGCAAACTTGTTAGCTCGGTTTTCTTTGCCTTTGCCCTTGCGCAAGGACTTGAGTTTACCAGCTGAGGCAGAGTCATGCTCTGTCAGGAAGAACCAAGCAATGTGGGGGTTGAACTGCGAAAGGAAAGACAGCGCGGCGATACATTGTTGGATGACCATAATTGGGGTCACTTCGCTGCTGACGCTCGAAGCCGTTTGGAGAGCGAGTGTTCGCTTAGCCTGCGGCGTCTTCTGTATTCCTGGTGCCTTTGCACGCAGAGAAAGATGAGAAAAGCTGCGTTCAATCGCAGTGGAATCGACGCTGCCATCCTGCAAGATCGAAAGAAGAACGCTGATCACTTCACTCCGGTTCTGGCGGTTCTCGCAAACATTGTGAAGAATATCATTCAATTGATGGCGAGCGTTGCCCTGGAGAGGCATAAACATCAGGCGTAGAAGGGTTGCAACGCCAGCCTTGTCGAGCATTTGAACAATTTGGCGTCTCTGTTCTTTCTTTGGCTCTTGACCTGCAGCAGGCTCAATTCTCTGCCGGGGATCAATGGCACTCAGGTCACCGAACTGGGCCATGCGTCGGCCGCTACCGCCCATACCACGGGCCTCGGTCACGTACTCTGGACCCAAGGTTGCGAGAACATCCTCGGGCTGATCTGCCAGAACAGCCTGGCGCAAAGAGGGATCGAGAGTGGCAAGGAAGCTGACAGCATCCATTTCTTCCGCCGGTTGAGTGCTAGCTGTAGCGCCAGCACCACCAGCAGCGGCCGCCTGTCGTCGCGCGGTCTCACGTTCCCGCCGGCGTCGATCGGCAGCTTCTTGTTGCAGCAATTCTTCACGGATCTCAGCAGGCAAGGCCTCAAGGAATTCTTGGTTTATCTCAGTATCCTCCTCACCCGCGGCGGCAGCCTGTGACCGATGTTCAGCAAGCTGTTGCATGATGACTTCCTCCCGAAGTTCCTCAGGCAGAGCCTCCAGATATTCTGAATCAATCTCAAGACCTGTGATATCAACTTGACGGCCCCTGATGTTCGTGTAGACTCGACGAGCAGGTTCAGCGGGCTGCGCTTCGGGTTGAGATGGGCCAGCTGTCTCAACTGCAGTATCGGTTTCTTGGACATCTTCCATGGGCTCATCGACCCCGGCAGCTCGACGCTCGGCTTCCTGTTGTTCTTTCTCTGCCTGTAGTCGGGCATTTTCTTCCTCCTCCTTTTGCTTAAGTTCGCGCTGTTTTTCTTCGGCGGCAATGCGATCCTGGCGTTCTTTTTCAGCCCGTTCGGCTTGAAGACGTTTGCGTTCCTCTTCTGCGAGCTTCAGGCGCTGCTTCTCCTCCTCCTTGGCAGGGGAACCAAGAGCTTCAGAATGGTGTTGATGATGCGCTGAGTGCGATCAGAATACGGGCTGCTGAAACTAATGCGGGCCTCTTCTTGCCAGCGGTTTCTGGTGGTACCAAGACCAAACTTGACGGCAGTGTGAGGGTCGTCGCCGCGAGTGCGAGTTGGAGGGCCTGCTCCTCGGGGGATTCCAAGCATATCTTGGATACGACCAGGCAAGACTGCCCGTCGGTCGACATGGACATGAATACCATCAGGGCGAGTGACAACGCCGAAGCCTGGTGCCGCCTGTCCACCAATGGCTTGCATAATGGCATTCATGAAGCTGATTGGGCTATCCATGGCAACAACCCGGCCACCTGCAGGGTCCATAGTCTGGCCCCAATCGGCGAAAGGATCAGCAGCAGCCCGAGGTGGAACGGCAGGATCTGGGCGGTCAGTCCGGACAAGAAGAGGATTAATGCCATCGTCGTTGGTGCGGGATGGGATCTGGTTTCGGTGGACACGGTGGTAAGGCTGGATAGGAACAAGACCAGATGGGCGACCCGGCATGATTTCAGTGACGGTAGCCCAAGCCGGTGGTGCGCCTCCGCGGAAACGGGATTGGGGATGTCCTCGGGCCATTGGAGGTTCATCGCCTTCCCATCCCCATGGCTCAAGAAGATCATCATCTTCTAAGCGAGTCAGCAATGATGCGAGAAAATCATTGGGAGCGTTGAACTCACCTTCCATATCCCCATAAGATCCTTGTTCCTCATCGAAGTCGTCCATGTCCTCGTCAAGTTCATCCATTTCATCTTCGTCTTCGACTGGACCGGATGTCAGCAACGTTGGCTGTGGCAGCGGGATCTGCGCCAGCAGAGTAAGGAGGAACAAACCGTCTTCATCGAGGTCATCAAGGATTTCTTCGTGAATGTCACCACCTAGGCCATCTCCATGAATATTATCGACATTGGAACCACTGAGGGCACGGAATAGGTCGCCAAGATGTTGGTCTTCACCTTGGTGTCGGGTGGATTGTCTCATGTCGGCCATTTCGTCTTCGAATTGGTTCATCATCTCGACCTCCTCTTCGTCTTCGGTCATTTCTTCACTTTCCCATTCGTCCTCTTCGCCATCTCCGAGGCTTTCGTTGTCTCGGTCACCGCCGATTTCTCCGTCATACATGTCATCATGCATGTCCGAATGGTCGTGGTCTTCATCGTCATCGTCCTCGTCCTCGTCATCATCTTCGTCGAGGATGACTTCGACTGCATCTCCGGAAAGACCTTCGATTGGACCCATGCCATCGTCATCTTCGTCACTGACGACTTCACCATCATCTTCAGCGACATCCTCGTCGTAGTCCATTTCTTCGTCGTACTCATCATCGTACATCTCATCGTCCTCACCCTCCGATTCTTCGGTGCTACTCTCTTCCTCGTCATGACGAGGTTCTAGCATGCCAAGAGTAGAATGGCGGAAGAGGTCAGGTGTTTCCTCGCGTTCATCTTCCATGTCAGAAACGGAAGTTGCCGACGAGATATCATCGTCCTCGTTATCACCTTGGATAGTGATGTCCGAGTTCTCGCTGAGAAGTACGGCAGTCTGGGTAAGTTTATTCAGTGGACGAAGAATATACTTGATGACACGCCTGGAGGATGGGAAATTCAAGTCGACATCGGCGACCGACGAAGTGAGCGCGGGGATAAAATTCTTTTCAAACATGGTCTTCGCGAGCTGCCTGGTTGAAGTTGGGAAGCCCGCGTCGTTAGTGAATGAGTAGCCGCTGAGCATTTTATCGAAGAGGTCAGCAAGAGACATGAGCTTAGAATACTTGGCATCTAGGGGTTCGGTAGAGGCCATAGCATCTTTGTAGGACCGGAGAGCATGCTCCAGCACAAAACGGCGGACAAAAGCAAGCTCAGGCTCATCGTCTTCATACTTTGGCTCAGTACGACGCTTGCCAACGCCGCCAAATTCGCCAGTCTTGGTGCAAAGCGCAACAAGCACTTGCATAGTCCATGTAGAGGTGATGCTGCGCTTTTTGAACGCCAAAGACTCATCATGCTCCATGGTACCGAGCGGAACAAGCACGTTCAACATGTAGTTGAGGACACCAGAGCGCGGTTTGGAGGGCGTAGTGGCCAGAGGATCAGCCTTGCGGGAAAAGTTGATGAACTCAACCTTGGTCCGGTTGTAAGAGGAAAGAAGTTCCGTCAAGCACTGAAGGAGCAAGCAGCGGTAGATGTAAATCGGATGGTCATCTGCCTTGAATTGGGGCTTCTCTGCCTTCTTGGCACCGCGAGATGCTTGTGCTTCGGCAGTGCTCGCAATTGAAGGTGTTGGCTCGTCCACAGCCATGTCAACGTCAGTTTGAGTATCGGATTGGTCAGCTGCCTGCTCTGGGAATTCAGGACCGGCTTCTTTGTCGTCCACATCCTTGTAGGATAGAAGCTCCGAAAGCAGGTAATGAATAACACCATCCGGGTTCTCCACAATTGGGGCTTTGAGTTCGGCACCCTTGATTGGAGCCTTGCCCTTGTCCTCTTTGCTCTTGTCCGCGTCCTCGGGAGCAGATGTGTCGCCTGCTGCAGATGATTCTGACCTGTGCTCTTCGAGAAGAACACCGGGCCTGCCTCGCTTTTGCTGACGATCTTTGTCGGCCTTTAATCCAAGAACCTGTGGACGTTGGTTGTCATATCGGAGTAACCGCAGCTTTTCGTTTGTAACCTCCACAAAGATATCAGGAGCTCTCAGCTCGAGGTGCTGCATCTGTCGTACATAGCCGCTCACGTCGATCTGACGGGTAGTCTTAGACTCAAAGAAGGCAACAATTTCGCTCCTCATGATCTGCCGGATAGTAGCTTCATCCTCGACGATGTGACGAAGGATCAGCATGAAGGCGCTTTGGAGTTTCTCATTTGTAGCACTGGAAAGTTGCTTAACCATCACAAACAAGCGCTGAAGGTTTCGCTTTTCACCAAAGCGGGCGGCAATGCTACGCTCGCGAGTGAGAATGACAAGGACACGGCAAATGCAGAGTGCCAGTGTGTCATCCTTGCCCACTCGGGGTAAAATCTCGACAAGAGCTTCAAATAGCCGAGTCTTTTTCTCGAGGGCAACAAAGGGCTCTTCAAGACGGGCTGGTTCATTGCCGGTGGGGTTGGGATCATCAAGACTTGGCAGGGGCCAGGCGACCTCAGGGGGCCGACAATCATCAGACAACAGCTTCTCAAGAATAAGCAGGACATGTCCAACCCAAGGGAAGGTTTCTTGTTCGGCCTTCTCGGGTGTTGGGAGCTTGATAAATCCAAGGAAGGTCGAGAAGCAATCTTTGAGCTCTTCAAGAGTGGCGCGGTACATGTCACGATCTTGAAGGGTCAGTGCGAGAATGTGTGCATAGGCCGCAATCTTTTTGCCAGCTGTGTGGAAGTCTTCCATCTGCAGGGACACTAAGGATTGAACGAGAGTCTCTCCAATGTCGCGACGGAAGTTAACAGGCTCGCTATGCTTCTTGATAGCTGAGGTGATCAAGTCAGACAGCTCGAAAGAGACATCATGGTGTTCGTTTAGAATGTCCAGGGCGCGATCGATCAGGTTTGACCGAATGTTTTGCCTCTCTGCATCCAGATCTTCGATTGTGACCATGTGGCGACGTCTGGCCGGTTCTGCCTGGGAGGCCCCGGTAGATTCAGAGGAGCTTGTCCCGATATTACGACTCTCGGACCGATGCTGGTTCGATGACTCCCCTCGGTCATCGCTATCCATGTCATCATTGTCGTTGAGAACATTGTCTAGAGCTCTAGCCAACCCGTCGTGCATGTCGGAGTCAACATCGCCGCCGCCGAAAGGAGAACGTTGCATCCCGTCATGTCTGCTTGCTCGAGCCAGAAGCATTTGGAGTGTTGCAGCGCCGTCTAACGGATTGCCGTTATTGAAAGGTTGAACCTCTCCAAGACCATGGTCCTCGATGGAGTCGAGGCCGGAAGGGGCCTCAGGTACTCCGGTTTTGATATCGCCGGGACCCGGCGGGACCCTGGGAGGGGCTCGTAGCCACTGTTGCGCCTTACAGTATTCCTCAGCCGCCATCAAAAGATTGTTGCAACGATAAAGGGCTTCCTTGTTAAGATCAGAATCCATGAACCCTTTCTCGAGCAAGGCAGTCGCTCGTTCCGTGTGCACGACGAATGGCTTCTTGGGCACCTCTACCAACATGGGTGGCGTATCTGCTCTACGAGCAGCGCCAGTCTCATATTCCCCATCCAAGGAAGACCGCATGATATCAATCAATAGTCGAACAATTGGACTCGATGATTGGGTCGCAAAGTCCGAGTTCCACATGTCTTTGGCCATGGGCAAAATCTCCATGCGAAGTTCCACCAAGAGTTGGCCTGGCTGGAAATAATCGGGACGGTCTCGGTCCCGTTCAGGGTGGGAAGTCAAGGCTTGTGTCTGGCTAGAGTCCACGATGAATTTCCCAGCAGTGAGGTCTGCGAACAATCCAAGAATGATCTTGATTCCACCGTACCCAGATGCAAGCCGGTCAGCAAGCTCTTTGTCCTGGTCGGGAATGGACTCCGCAGATGGAAGGGACTTGATGTCGGCCAAGAAAACGTCACAGATGTCCTTTAACACTTTAAGGCCGTTGTTCTTATTGAATGAGATAAGAACTGAAGTCAAGTAGTTAGGAGTTGGACGCTCTGCCGAGACTTCATAGAGAAGGTGCGAGAAGTGAGAAAGAATGACAATGAGATATGCGAACCGGTGCTTGGTGCTGTCACTCGAATTGGCAGGTTCGAACCGCAGTTGGCGAAGAATACCTTCAGCAATGGCGTCTGAGACCAGCATAGCATTCGCTTTCTGTTTCTGAAGCGGATCTGTTCGTCTCTTGCCGATAATACCGAGTCCGAGGTTGTGCAAGAAACCGGTAATCGAGGTAGGCAGAGCGCTTAGAATATACCGAAGCGTACGCGCGTTCTTGAAAGCAGGACACTGTTCATCAACTTCGGTGTCGTCTTCTCTCGAGCCCTGGCCCGGCTGAGCCGGAGCAGTCTCTGGTGCACCAGTGCTCTCCTGTTGAGGTTCGGCGCCAGACGTTGCTGAAGGCTCGTGGGGGTTCCCAGTAACAGGAGAAGCCTTTGACTTTCCAGAGCCATGCTTTTCAGCAGAGGCCTGTGTAGCTTTCAGCCACTTCTCAGGGATGTTCTTCTCTAGCAAAATTCCTTCCCACACGCAAGAAGCAAGAAGGTTGCTCAACGAGGAGATCAGGGAACAATAGTGGTCCGTAAGGTTGGCTTGGCCAAAGATGGAGGTAGGTTGACCAGCGCGAGTTTGGTACAGTGGCGACGCGAAAACCTCACGTAGGACGTCGGTGAGGAGAAGAACGGCATTCAAGTGCCTCACGAAGAATGTACCAGATTTAGCAGCAGCCGTAGGCTCAAGAGCCGGTTTCTTGGAGTCTGCTGGTTTAATCAATTCTGTGAAAAATCCGGACCCAGTGGGTGCAGTCCAAAAGGCCGAAAGATTGTCCACTGCTGCCTGTGCGCGTCGAAGGAGACGGGAGCACAAGGTGCGGCTTCGTTTCCGCGAGCATGTGAATGAGCACGGTGATCTCTTGGTTGGCGTTGGTGCTGTGGAAATCAAATGCCAAGCTTTGGAGTGTGGCAAGATCCAACAAGAACTCTGTGCCGCCGGCGAGGATGAAGGATGTGCAGTTCGTCTGGTTCTCGAAGAAAGCGCCCAGGAACCGCAAAGCTGGGAACAGGTAGTCCGTAGCCGAGAGACCATGGGCATCCTTCTCTTTGGGCTCGAAGTCGGGGCCCGGCGAAGGAAGAACATGGTCCAGATGCCCAACGACAAGCTTAGCGCCGTTAGGAAGAGTGTCCGCGTTGAGCTGGGGAGCACCAAACGAGGCGGGGTCGTCTGTGGGTGCATCAACGGCTGTACCGATCTCTCGGAACAATGAAAAGACATCTCCTAAAAGAGTTGTTTTGCCGTCCACATCTTGAGTCCACATCTTTGTGCCCATACCTAACTCCCATGCCTTGACTCGCCCAAGAATGTTGACACGAGTAGCCATTACGAGAACGGCAGACATAATAGAGGTCTTCAATGCCGGGTGGTGTCGGACAAGCTCATCAAAGGTTGTGCCTAACGAACGAACCAGTTCTGGGTCATCCTTCAGGCATTTGACATGCTCAGGGTTCTCAAAGATCTCGAAGAAGCTGTCCAGTGCGTCGGAGGACTGGAAGAGGTCCAAACCGGAGGAGTTCAAGCAGATGGCACCAAATGCACCAGGGATACAAGCAAGAGCATCGGCTGCGGGCATTATGCCAGGTGCAAGAGGGGTGTCCTGGGGTCTGACGATAGGATATTCGCGATCTTTCTGCTTTTCCTCAGACTGGATAGCGGCTTCAGCGCTGGGCGGTTGAGTGGCGGCGAGTTCGCCCTCAGTCTCGGGCTCAGTCTCGCGGTCTTCCGGCTCGACGGCCGGCGGCTTCTCCAGCACGTGGAGTTCACGGCCCATGACGGCAGAAAGAAGGCTCTTGCTGAGGCCAGCCTCGGCAATGACAGCATAACTAGTAGGCTCGTTGTGAATGAAGCTGCTGAGAATGTTGACAGCATTGCTCCAAACATGTGAGCCGAACACTCGAGCATTCTCAAATACAAGGCGAAGAGAAGTCAACAGCTGAGGCGAATCAATCAAGTTTCGTAGAACACGATCGAAGCCTCCGCCATTGTGTTGCATGATATGGTTCACGAAACGAAACATCCAGCGCAGGGTCTGCTGTTGGAAGTAAGGAATCTGATAGTCAATCGAAGGGTTCTTGTATTGAGCAGGGAATCCATCCCCGCGATTGACCTTCTCAAACGCGGTCTTGGTCTCGTGGTCAATCAGATCAGACATGGCATCAAATCCTCTTGCCGTTGTCAGTGTAGCCAGTGCATCCCGGACCGCATGCACAAATGTGTCAAGGAACTCCATGATGCGGGAATAAACTCGGCGGGACTTTTCAGTCCGCAGATTCAAAATATCAACGAACATGGGAATCAGACCTGCTGCAACCAGGGTCTCCGGTGTACGTGTGCTCGAACTTGGGAGAGTGCGTAAGAGTGCAAGCAAAGCATCTCGCCACTCATCGTAGTAGGCATCATCCGGGTCGTTGTTCTCAGGGCCTAGTTCGTTGACCATTTTACGGGTCAGGAACATGAGAATTCCATGGTTGACATTGACGCTCAGAGCTGCGCAGACATCAACAGCACGAGTCTTGTGCTTGGCCAACGCATCCAGTGCCTGGATCGCCAAAGTTTGAACAGACCGGGAGACCTCGAGGTCGCCACTGGCACCGAGATGAACAACTTCAGCAAGCTGGTAAGCAAGTTGAAGACGCTTCGGTTGTTCGAGGTCGGATTGTAGAACCTTTGACTGGAAGGTACTCTCCGGCTGCACATGGGCCAGGTTGGTTACTGCTAGTGCCTTAATGGAAAGGATCTGTTGTCGCGTGGCACGGGATGCTGTCAACGCCTTGGCGACTCGGAGTTTTTGAAGCAACTCATATTTTGATTCAAGTGGCAGATGAGGCAAGTTGGCCGCAAGAAGATCTTCCACTTTCGCAGTTGAAACCTTTGAATAGGGAAGCTCTAGGACTTTGCCTCGCGTGGCCTCTTCCACCTTGCCACCGGGAACAGCTGGTGATTCGTCTCCATTTGAGCCCTGGGTGGAATGAGGGGTGGGGTGTGTTGCACTTCGTCGCAATGGGGTTGGTGTGGTCGGAATGTGCGAGCCCTGCTCTATTTGGCCAGCTTCAGAGGTCGTCCTGGCCTGTTCGGAGCCCGAAGGATAGTAAAGAACTCGGACATCTCCCCATTCCTCCCAGCCATCGTCATCACGCACGAGGGAAACCAGTTCATTGGCGTTAACTTTTGTCTGGGCTGTATTTTCTTTCCCTTTGGCTAAAACCGCGGGGGACGCGGCAAATGGTGTTTTACTAGCGATGACTGGACGAGGAAAAGGAGCTGCAATCTTCTGCAACTTTTCGAGGTCAAGAGCATAGTGGGACTGCAATACGGACTGTTGATGGGCGCCACGCTGGCGAGAGTGGTACCGTTGGGCTAAGCAAAGAGACAGCCGCAATGTAGATTGTAGGAGAGAGAGTGAGGTGGTATTCAATAGGTCACCCAGGCGATCGCTGCTGCTGTATAGGCTGCGGTTCCCACATTTCTCGAGCAAAAGACGGGAGAAATCAAGAACTGCTTCCACAAGCTCTCTATCTCCTTCAGGGCCGTATCCTAGGGCATTTAGTTTTGCATCGACACCCTCTGCTGGCTTTTTGCTCTCATCGGCCGAGTATGATTCCTCCAGAACACTGCGGGTGAACAGCTGCGTCTGAGGGCCAGTATTCAGGAAGTATTTCTCCACAGCAGAAGCTAGAATCTCGTCGAATCGGTCCAGGACATTGATCCAATGGTAGAGATCACCGCGTGGGAACGGCCATAGCTTAGGGAATGTGCTGAGAAGCGACGGGAGCTCTGGAACGGGAAGACTTGTGGCATGCGCTATGAATTCTTGCAAAAAAGGTGACTGTGATGAAAGGAAAATTTTTTAGTTGGGTTGCACATCAGGCCGCCGGAGAGTAACTTACGATTGTAGCCTCATGCTTTTGGCTGGCTACCTTCTTAATTCTCCCCATGATAACGATCGGTTGACCAGTCAAACATGAGGGAGTTTAGAGATTCCAGGAGGGTTGTCTCCTAGATAGGGTGGTGTGAGAAGGTCGTAAAGACCAGTGTCGCGGAGGAAGCGCGAAGATGCCTTATGACGTTTTTGGTGATGCTTTGCTCCTCAACGAAAATCGAATCAACTCAACGTGATGAACACCTGAGCAAAAGTTCCACTGTCAATAAAAAGCAAGTCAAAGAGATGCTAGATCGAATTTACCATCCAATCGTGAAGAAACTTGAGTAAGAAAGCTCAACTGAAGAGCTGAGAGAGATATCGGAAGCTGGTCAAATTAAGGGAAAACGGGTGCAGGTCGTTATCCCTCAAGATTTGACGTAGAGCTATTAAGATGGATATGTCAAAAGGAAAAGATGGCACAGGAGGGGTTGATAGAAAGAAGAGGGAAAGGACGAGCAACGTGAAGAGAAGCTGGTCTTGCCGGCAGAAGGCAGACGGGCGGAGCGGTTCTCTGACTGATTCCCCGCTGGGCCTCAGGCATCGACTGTCTTTTCCACTTACATCTTCAAAATTGTTTTTAGGCAATCTGATGCAACCTTCAATGTTGGAATTGTCGGATTTTATCTTACAGAGAACTACAGTGAAATATACTTGAATACATTCTCCCAGTTATTTTTGAAGGAATGTGGGACTTCAGAGGAAAGAGCCAGCTCCAATTTTATTGATGCGCGGTGAGCCACATGTCTAAGAACAACGCATACATGCTATACAAACAATCAGCCCTAAAACATTACAAACATCTCTCAAACAAATTTCACATCCTCTGCAATTCTCAGATATACAGTTTTTACTCCCTCCTGGCAGGCAGATCTCCGTCCCATTGGATTTTCATAGTCATGGGGAACGGAGAGAAGCTGCTGTGCTCGGCATCCATATACATGGCGATTCCTCCCAGTCCATCAAGCCTCTTCAGATGGCCTTGTGGCCCGGGGGCACGACGGACATTATCCAGTCGCCCAAGAACTTTGAGCATAGTGGAAAGCGCGAGAGGGCACATTTTCACGCCCAGGCATTCGTGGGGACCGAAGCCAAAGTGAGTGTACAGGCTCATATCGCGGTCAAGACGGACCTTGTCGGGATCGGGGAAGGCAACAGGGTCGCGGCCTGCAACAACCTATATTTTGTACGGTCTATTAATATCTGGGATACCGAGAGGGAAAAAAGAAAAAGGACACCAAACAACTTACCAAGTTGCAAATAATCTCTTGGCCAGCTTTCAGAGTGACCTTCTTACCGTTATCGTCAACCACCGCTGGCTTAGTGGCAAAGCGTGGCAACGCCACCGAGCATCGGAGTCTTGCTCCTTCCATGAAGCTGTATCCAGTTAGTATGGCGCGTTAAATCCTGACTCTTGGTATGTGAAGAAACTTACTATCGCACAAGAAGCTCATCAGCCTCAGGAGTGTCCTCCCTAGACAAGCGCTGAATCTCGGCCAGATGCTCCGCCGCTTCTTCGGAAAGGTAGTAGTCGATGCATTGGGAGAAAAGCTGGCCTTGGTTGGCAACCAATGCACCAGCTGTGGGAAGAATGTGCGACCACACAACGTCCTTAACCGGCAGCTGGCTGTCAAGTAAGCGTTGGATCATGTGGATACCATATTCACTCAAGATGTCATGGCGGTGTAGGCGGTTGACCAGGTTGGAAATAAATCCAGTCTTAGCAACTAGTTCGACGTTGGCTAGCGTCAACTCGCCCAGCTGCTGTGCAACATTGCGAGCAGTCTGGCAAAGCTGCAACGACTTGGACACGTCAACGTCGTAGAAGATAGAAGCGAAGATGACGGCCAAAATCTGGTACAGTTCCTGCTCGCTGAACACGCCTCTTGGGTTTGACTCTGTCTTGAGAGATAGGGAGAAGACGTTGGCACAGAAGTTAACTTGAGCAAGAACGGCAACATCACGAACGATGTCAACCTGATTGACGCCAGCAACCTTGAAGGAGTTTCGCTCGAGGAGCTTCAGAGTAATGTCCTCGTAGAAGGCCTTCACTTCTGATTCCCACTTATCACGGTGCAGAGCAGCACCGATCATCTTTCGAGATGCTGCGTTGGCTGGGAGATCACCCGACAAGGCGAAGTCTCGGCCATAAGGGCGGCCGCTATTCTCCATCAAAAATTGAATCTTCTCACCCCACACTACCTTGAAGCCTTCTTGGTCCTTCAAGATCTTTGTGCAAGCAGAGTGGGAGTTGATGAAGAGGGGTGGGGCTTTATAAAATGGTCGGTCAAAGCTATAGGTTTTAACCTTACCAAGGCTGGTCAGAATCTTCTTATTCTCATCGGGCACAACCAGTGGGAAGTGTGCGTAAACCGAGTCGCCGCGGAAATGATTGGGGAAGGCCTTCAGGATCAGTTTGTAGAAGACTTGACCACCGTCAACAGAGACATCATTGTTGATCTCATTGAATGCCCAGTTTGTGAGATGCTTCGGTGTGAAGTCGACAGTATAGAAGCGATCGCCACGAACCAAAGCAACCGCATCCGAGAGAATGGCCCTCGAGGTGGTGAAATTGGTGCATAGACCACTACCCGGGGTCATAGCCTGTTTGGTCTCTTCGACAACGAGGCCAGGGTACAACTCGACAAGGTCGGGATGGTCATAGAAATGCTTAAGCTGGTTCGCGATGTACGGGTCTGGATTGATCTCCTCAAAGGTTTGATGAGCAGCCAAACCAAAGTACTGACGGAATTCGTTCAAGGTAGCCAAATTCCAAGAGCGTGCCTGCTTGATGCCGAGAACCTCGATGCCTCTGAAGACATCTGGCACATTCAAAGCACCGAAAGCTCCGGCAGGGTCCTCAACGCTCTCCTCGAAGATCTTGACCAAATCATTATCGTTGAACTTTCCATCTGTTTGGCGTTGCAATTTAGCGAAAGGACGTTCCTGGGGATCTGCAGGGAGTTTTGATTCCCATTGGCGAAGACCCCCCTGTGAATTGCTGCATGCTAATCTCCTTCGGATCTTTCCCGTCAAATATTTCTTTATACATATCCTCTGACCACTTTTCGTCCCTAGACGAGACACAAGAATGCCAGCGATAAACAAGATTGAACTCGGCAGATACTTGGTTTCCGGTAGCCTGGGAAGGTGCCTCGCCAAGCAAGCCATCTTTGATATCGGCACGGGGATCCAAACTCCACAGACTGTCAGTTCGGTTGACGTTGAGGATGGTCCGGACATAGTCCTTCAGAATGATGTTAATATAAAGGCCACAAGTAACCAGTCTTGCGGTCTGGAAGAGGTCATTATCCCAGGTAGCATAAGCTTCGGCATTTGACTCATCCGGTTTCGTGAAACGACCACCTTCATTTATAGCTGCCAATTGAGTAACAACTGAGTTGTGGAAGCGGTTGAACATGATGAGAATGACACCAACGCCAGGGGGGAATCCCAAAACGCGCTTGGTTGAGAAGCAGTCAGGCTTCAACTTTCCATCCTTGAATGTTCTAACTGTATCCTGTTCTTTCTGGTTGTTACCATAAAGCGGAGACAAATCCAAGTACGAGGATGTCAATGATTTTGTTTGATCCCTGGGATCCGTCTGGAACAAGTCTGGGATATGTTAGCCTCGGTTCTTCCGCAGATATCTCAACCAACGGACAATAACCTACCGTGGATGATAATAGAGGCAAGATGGAATAGCACGCTAGAAATCTTGTTCGGGTGTTCCTTGAAATTCTTCCGGGCCAAGAGACTATCAAAAAGAGCCTCCGGCTCCGGAAGAGCAACAGGCTGCATAGTCTTCGGTCGAACAGACCGTGCGTATGGAGTGTTAGCAGCACCGATCTGGGGCCAGAAAGTGTTCTAGGGTTGTTTAGCAGAGATTCTCAACCCATAAGGGGGGGGGTTCATACGTTTCCAGATCCATCAGCTTTCCTGTATGCCGCATCACGTCCAAGATAGCTGCATCACAAGTCAGTTACTGGACATTTTCCACACATACCAACATCGCTTTGCATGACTTACGAGATAGGCGGGTGCTCCAGATCACCCCACAACTGGGTGAGGAAGGTATTGGTCAGCTCCTTGCCATTTCGAGATGTCGAAGGCAAGCCAGAAGCAAGCTGCAGAAGAGTTAGAGTGTGAAAACGGCCAATTCCTCGCGGAAACACAAACCTGAATCACGCGCTCCATGATATAATCTCTGTCATCCACAGCCTTACCAGTCACAGCAGTTTTGGCCATGTCCGCCAAAGTTTTGGCATCTTTCAAGTCAAAATTGAGCAGGTCCTTAGCAAGGCCAGTCACGGTTGGCTCTTGTACGTAGCTGCCATCGCCAGTTTGAGTGGGCAGGGGGCAAGGCAGCAGCCACAACTTGCTCGAGCTGAGCAATCTTGCCGCTGGAGTTGGAATCTTTCTCAGCCATGGCGAAATCAGTTGATATGATACAATAGAATAGTACAGAAGAGATTCGAGTGCGAACTGTGAATAATCTGTTAGCTCCAATGTCATATATACCAGCGGAGTAGTATTCTGCGGCTAAGGGGTTTGGAAAACCTTGAGCCGGGGGCTGAACAGTGCAGGTAGAGGATGAACAAGAATAATGGAACGTCTAGTCGCCTACCGGTATATGTCAAGCACAGTTAGGTAGGGTGAGGTATCGAAGCAATAAGATGGACAACCGAGGAACCCCGTATATAGGGAAGCAGCAAAAGAGCACAACAATCACAAGGTGGTTAGGAAAAGAAGAAGTGAATCATCATGCGATCATTTCGGCGGAAATGGGATAGGATATAATTATAAGCCTCCCATGGGAATAATCACGGAGTAAGCCGAGGGCCATCAGCCGAGCAAAGCGTACGGCTGAATGCACATTCTGCTAGTCCAGCCGCGCCCCCATATATTGACCATTCTCAGCGCAAGGTGGACCTGGGTGAACGGGAATGCCCCACTGGCTGCTATGAGCAATCAGATATCTCTGATTCGTGCGTGCTATACGGGGTCGCCCCTGCCAAATCAAGTCTTACAGCATTTTGGCTTACTGAGTACGGAGTAGCGACTTATCAGATGGCTAGCGGATAACCCGGAATACTACTGCCTGGGTAACCTGATAGACATGAGCTATATTAGCATACTCAATGGTTCAATTTAGTAGTTTCGCAAGATGTGGTCAAACGGCACACTATGATTGGAGAAATGACAGCGGCTGAATGGGTCCGAAGATCTGCAAAGTAATGTTTTAGAGAAATAGTAATAGTAATGCCGAGGGGCTTGAAGGGGTTTGTTTCGATTGGCGATGCTGTTCGGCCAAACTCACCATGTAAAATGGAGCTGAGACCCGGGGCGATATCATTCGATTCTGATTTGACGTTACCATTTTGACGGGTACAGTAGCTTGTTTTTTCTCAGCTCCCACAAAACCCGACACTACCCAACGACTTTTCTGCCCCGCTATCGTGCATATTTGGGCCTCGTTAGCTCCCGAGGACGGGTCGTTTCAGCTGACACCCCAGATGACTTGGGAGGCTACGGAGTAAATATATAACTTTTGTTGTCCCAGTAAATTATAGCATTCAAGTTGGTCTTCTGAGGATATACTGCAATTAACAGAATGTGCCATTGGCGGGCCAGTCCAATTTCCAGTGAAGAAGACAAACGTCATCTGGGGCAACAGGCATAGCCACCCGCTGGATCGCCAAGGCGCACAGATTGTCGTACTTCTTACAAAAAACCCCGGTTCTCAGTAAGCTGCCAAGGCAGGTTGCCTTAGAAGGCCATCTCAGGAAAGCTGGGCTCGCCAGAAATTGAAATATTAGGCGTTGGACTTTTGGCCTCAGGTGTCAACACGTGATGCCAACCGAGGCCCGACCTCAGACTGCCCTGTTTTTTTTAGCCAAGTCGCGATTTCAAGTTCTCTTAGTGGTCCTAAATAACGCCCCATCGTTTAAGCATCATACCTGCTTGAGCTAATTTAACATCATGGCGGCTGATAAAATCACGCTCGTCGTTCAGCCAAGGGGTATGCATTCATCCATGGATAGCTCTTGTTTACCTAAAGCTCTCAGCAAGGCCAGAGAGCAAACAAAAGCATTGCTAATCTAAAACCAGGCAAACCCATCCGGAAGCTCCCCAAGGAAATTGAGATCCCTCTCAATGCGTCTAGTGAAGAATTGCATACTGCACTCTCCGCAGCATCCGGTTGCTCAACCCACCGGATGAGAATCACCAAGGGTAGCGATCACAGCGTGGTCCCGAACTCGATCAACACGACTATCGAGGACACTGGCATGCGCAATTCAAGCGTGATCTACGTCAAGGATCTCGGTGCGTGTCTATACCCCATATCATGGACAATGCAACTCCAACCCCTATCAGCGCACTATTCCCAACAGAAACTAACATATACTTCTTCAACCCAACAGGACCTCAAATTGCCTGGCGTACCGTCTTCATCATCGAATACCTCGGCCCACTCCTGATCCCCGCGCTCTTCCTCTTCCCACTCCGACCCTTCCTGTACTTCACCTACGACAAGCCCCTCCCCTCCCCCTCAGACCTCCAGCTCCTAGTCTGCGCGCTGCTGAGCGTGCACTTCCTGAAGCGCGAGTTCGAGACCATCTTCGTGCACCGCTTCAGCAGCGCCACCATGCCTGCCCGCAACATCGTCAAGAACAGCGCCCACTACTGGATTCTGGCCGGTTTCAACATCGCCTACTGGGTGTTCCACCCAGACGCGACTGCCGCCTCGAGTACCCCCAATCAGACTCTTGTGTATGCCGGACTGGCGCTGTTTGTCTTCGGCGAGCTAGCCAACCTGAATGCGCACTACATTCTGCGTAATCTCCGCCGCCCTGGTACTACTGAGCGAGGCATTCCGTCCGGATTTGGTTTCAGTGTCGTTACCTGCCCCAACTACTTCTTTGAGATCCTGGCTTGGTTGGGTGTTTTCCTCGTCAGCCAGTTGAACTGGAGTGTGCTGTTGTTCATTCTTGTTGGTGGATTGCAGATGTGGAGCTGGGCCTGGAAGAAGGAGAAGCGCTACCGCAAGGAGTTTGGTGACAAGTATAAGAAGAAGCGCGCTGTCATCTTCCCTGGCCTTGCCTAAGAAGTTAGCGGAGTGTTGAAGTCTAGGCTGGTATTGGCGAACCCATATGCTATGGCAATAGGCTGAGTAATTGAGTGGGTGGAGAAGAGGAAGAAAACCGATGCCTTGATTGACGGCTCGAAAGAGGTCCCAAGCAGCTTATCGATCGATCCTAGTTGTTATGATAAACGGTATGCGCTAATTACTGATATCATGAGGCGATGTATTATATTGGTATTAGACATAATAAGAGTGAATGATTATCGTGTTCCCTTTTGCAGCTATGCATACCAATCGAAAGCAAAAATAATGCCATATGTTGATGTCTCCAGACCACACCCCGACCAACCCTAGAACATTGTATCTGTGAACAGGAGAAAAATCCCAAGCAAAACGCCGACTCCCCATAGAAACAGTGGACTCCTAGATGCAAGCCACTTCAAGAACATTTAATCGCTCTGTGTCTTCTTCTCCCATTGCTTATAGTATGGCTCTAGTTCGCGGGCACAGTCCCGGCCCTCTGCATCATCGCATCCATGGAATTGGATAACGAGATCACCATCCTTGTACGTACCATCCAAAGAAGCACCCGGCGAGTCACTGCTATATGAGCTTAGAATGCGCTGAGGGACTAAGGCGGTTCGAGCAAGCACAGTTGGGTGCCACTGCATGATGTGATCCTAGCAGAATTTCGGTCAGAATCAAGGCCCTCAGAGCTCTACCTATAAAGAGAGTGCAATATAATAAAAGACTTGTCTTACCAGTCCATGGGTCTCCGCCTTAGCAAAGTTGTAGTTGCGGTAGAGCGGGTCAAACCAGACGTCCAGGAAGAAACGGGCGAACTCTCCATTCTTCAAGATAAAGCTCCCTGGGTTCAAATCTTCGCTGTCTTGGGTGATGATAAGGTCGACGTCCGCTTCCTGTTGGTGCGCAAACGTCTTGATGATACTATCTGGCGGCACAACGGGCACATCCTTCAACATCAAGTCTTCAAGACGGCCCTTCTCCAGAATGTGAGACTTGAGGGATTTAGTAGGGTTCATGATCAGAGCATTAGAGGCGAGATAGAAGAAATAAGCTGAGTGAGGATGTGTAGCCATGGCATGACGGGTGGCCGGTGCAACAGCCCAACTCATCGGGGCATCGCCAACGGCTTCGTCGTAATCCGACACGCTTGCGAAAAAGTTGGTATAGCCTGTCCCCGTGTCAGGGTTAGATCAAGTCCATTACGAAGGAAGCTCTTCCACACTGCTTCATAGAGGGGTTAATTACCATGACGCTTGGCATAATCCTCCCGGTTTGCGACGATCTTTTTGAGATAGCTCTCGCTGTACCGTTGACGGTCTAGCAGTGTGACGATTACCACACCAGAAGTACTCGCCGGAGCAACAACGGACGTGGAAGATGAGGAGTAGAGGTAGTGGAGGAGATAAATAATGGATAATACTGCGAATGCAAGGACAGCGATCGACTTTAATTGTTTCCTGCGATAGGATGGCATTCGAGAGGAACGGGAGAGTGGTAGAGGATGCGGGCTCCGCCGCGGAGGTAACGCGAACTGCATGACGGCGTGTGATTGTCCCTATGTGTTATACAATAAGGACAGTGCTTCTGGTTCAATCAAATCATAGTAAGAAAGAGGGCAAAGTCCAAGAGTATTGAAGAAAGAGACTTGAAGATCGACGCGGGTGCGAAGATCCCGAGACATGTGGCGTCCGAATGCGGTCCACCTTCTCGCCGCATTCCAACTTCCATTCGAGGTCCCGCATCCAGTTGGGAATTTATAATTAGGACATTGCAAATAATCGGGGATAACATAGTATCTATTACTTTCCTAGATACTGATTAGCTCAAATAGATTTCATTAGGCAAGGGTTATCAAAGAAAAAGAGAAGGCTGATATATTTTATAGATCGGCCCTGTCTAGTACTATGAACACATCTGAACACAACTACCTCCTTTGGCCATTTCTTATTTTTATTTTTATTTCCTTTCAAATACTAATGCTTAGGTATGATAAATAGAAATATATGTCCTAAAGATATTACATATACTAGTATCTTGTAGACTCTTCTGTACGTATTCAAAAGACCTCTCAGCCTTATGAGGGTTAATTGGCTCCCTAGAACGGAGGAGGGTTCAAGTCCAAGCCGTCAACCGTCAACCGGAATTCATCTCTGGAATAACTTCCGGCAACATCCATATCAAGTCGACCTCGCTCGCAATCCTCCAAGTCAATCTCAGAAATCACAAGCCCACTTTCGATGCTAGAGCCATCAGGTGCATCGTCAGTGGAGACTTCCCAGATAGGTTCAGCCACAACTTCGCCCATCGGTCCGACAATGCAGGAGCCACCACGCGATATATAGCGGTCTGGAGCTTCTAAGAGGTCATGAGTCATTTGAAGATCTAAGTACAACAAACTTGGGATAACCAAACACCACGTACCTTCGGTAGTTTTACCTTGCTCGGTGATCCAGGACGGCAGTTCATTGTAGCGCACGCACTGGTTGCAGGTAAGCACGAAAGTGCGGCCTTCAAAGCCAACAGTGCGCATGAGAGGCAACCAAGTGTCGCGGCCGTCAGCTGTTGGTGCGAGGTAGATGTTCACATTCTGCGAATAAAGACTTTGACGAAGCAAAGGCATGAAGCTTTCCCAACAGATAGCGGCGGCGATAGTAAGCTTGACTCCATTGAGCTCCGTAGTGATAGCTTTCAGGGTAGAAGGAGAGCCCTGGGCCCATACAAGACGTTCAGAGCCAGTCTTTTTCAACAATTCCAGGTCAGCATCAGTCTGTATCTTCCAACCCCGCTGCATTCGACAGCAAGTCAAATCGACTACAGTTGGTAGCAAAAGATCAATGGCCATGTACTTACTGGCATAACCTTTCGTCTTTTCCCCAGAACACCCCGCAATGGATCGACATACAGCGCGGAGCAGTACAAGCTTCCCCCGGCCCTCTCAATCAAGCCAGTTGCAATAAAGACACCCGTCTCGCGGGACACCCGCTCGAGGAACTCTCTTGTCCCGTCACCACGGTGGTCTCGACCTTGAGCCACGGGCAGCTTGCGCTCCACCCAGTCATCTCCTGCTCCAGCAGGCGTATCGCCGAGGTCAACGGCAGCACGGAAGTATTCAAGAAATTGATCCCGGCCATGGGGGGCACGGGCGCCAACAGCAGTTCCAAAGTCACAAGTGCGAGGATACCCGCCTAGATAAGCTTCTGGGAAGAGCAGAAGATGGACACCCTTTGAAGCTGCATGCTGGGTGGTTTGCTTGAGAGACGCGAGGGTCAATTCAAGTGTAGACAGAGTGCGGGCTTGCGCCACAGCAACGGTGATTTTTTGGGGCATTCTAGCGTAGTATTCTCTCCTGTAGTGAAGTATTTGAAGAGCAAGGTTTGAAAAGAGTCAGAATAAATAGTTACCCCTCTCAGCTTGTGAGTCAATTCGGGACTCTTTTCGGAGGCTGTAGTGTCCGCCGGACCTTGGCATGCCGATGAGCTTGCACCGCAATTTCACCAATACTTTGAACTTAGCCTTGAATCTAATCAGTTTGCTGTTTACGTACACACTCAAATAACGCCAACGATCAAATAATCATCTTTCAGCCTTCATCCTTTTGGGAAATGTCTAGTCACGTGGATAGATGGAGCCGAAGCGGAACCGTCATCGGACTAAGATGTCCGATGAACCTACTGAGCCGCTAGATACCAAGTCCGAATGGAAAGAAACAAAGTAGCACCATCTAGAAAGAGGCAGAAAGCATTGGCTTGCCGACGGTGTCGATTACGGAAGCAAAAGGTGAGAGTACTGGATTACAGCCTTGAATCGCGGACAGACTAACCAAAGCCAGTGTACGGGAAGCAGACCGTGTGATAATTGCACAGCAGCAAATACGGGTAAGTGTATAATGACCCAAACAACAAGACAATCTCATCTGATTGTATATAGAATGTATCTTAAGTGAGCCGGCGAGCCGAAAGGCTCGTGTCAGTACCGAGTAGGTCGAGTCAACCATGCCACAGGTGTCCTACTGACTGCCCTTATAGATACACCCGAGCTCTTGAAGAAAGAATTGTAGACCTCGAGTCTCAAATTACAGATAAGAGGTCAGAGAATCTCTCTGCCAGCCAGCAAACACCTACGCAGGAATCTCCACATCAAAGGGGCAATGAAACGGACCATGTTCCTCAGGCTTCTCTTGCGTCAAGGCCACCATACCCTTGCAGTATGCCTCATGCCGGCGCATCATTGGCTTTACCTTTCCCCCATGTAGTGGAGGGCCTGCCGGATACTCATGGCCAATGTGGACATTCCAGCTTGTTGATTGGTATACTAGCTACTCTCACAGGCACTGAAGCCTCCGGATTCCTCCAAACACAGTCTGAAGGTCCAAATGCCCCCATTTTCTCTCAAATCACAGAACAAGTGTCACAGCCGGGTCGTGTCCCACGGCTTTCAAATGAGACATCTGATCGTTTGGTTCAAATATATTTGGAACGAGTTAACCCACGATATCCCTTTCTTCATCTGGCTACTTTTCTTCGCTGGTATGAATCTTGGAAGTCTCGTTCGCAGATGGACAAGGCCAGACATCAGCAATCTCTATGGAAGGACTATTTTGTAACTATGGTATGGACAAAATACTTATTAGTTCGAATTTATATTAACCTTCGATACATTGCAGGTGCATGCTGTTGCCCTACTTCTAACACCTCGTGTCTCTGTCGACGACATTGCTACTTCTCAAGTACGTGCATATCAAATACTTAAAGCTACGACCAAAGGAAATCTAACAACTTAGTCCTTGTATAACACTGCCATGCAATATCTTGTCCATGTTTTCGCACAAGCCGATTCTGTTCTACATGCACAGGCATATCTTCTCCTGACTCTGCATGCACTTCACTCCCCATCCTCACAGATGATTGTCACAATTGTCTCTGCAATGATGAGATACTGTGTCATGGCCCAACTACATTTAGCGGAGAGCGAGCCGCAGGTGCCGAATCCCGCATTTTCCTTAGAGGTCCAAACCCGCCGTCGAGTGTTTTGGTCTGCTTATGCTTTGGATCGATTTGTCAGTTGGATTTACCTCATTCCCAACAATATAAACGATGAACACATTAGCGTGGAGGTAAGTCATTTCCCAAGAACCTGACCTCAGGATCTATACCTGAAAATAATATTGAACACACTGACAATGGTAGCTTTTTTCAAACGTCGGAGACGCCGACCTTTACCACGAAGGGTCAGAGGATAGCCGCATTCGAATAGAAACACCATCGCAGAAAACACATGTCTCACCAGCTCTTCACCTATTCCGGTGCAGACGTATACAGTCCCGGATCATCAGCACCATGATGCGGTCTGATTTCAAAGAAATCGACGCCTCAGCGACATGGCGAGAACATATGTTGGGTGAATTGGACTTCTGGAGGTCTCAATTACGGCTATTGAGCGATGTCGCCTCCAAAAGCTACACGAGTGATCGATGGGTTGGCATGGCTTACAACTATACAATCCTCCTGTTATATCAGCCAACCAAAGCAAACGTCAATAATGGCTTTGGTGACCGGTCAGTCCCAGCCTGTGTTCAGATTGCTATGACATTTAGGACTTTCCAAAAAGACCGACAGACAGCACAATTATGGCCTGGGGTATGTGCTGGTAACCCTCTATTCTTTCCTTCAACTGACTCAGTCCGGTGATCAGCTCCTGAGCCAAGTCGCCGTAGGTATCACCCTTCTATACTGCTTCTGGGCGACTCCACCCCAATATCAAACCATCGCCTACCGATCACGAGAAGTCCCGGACGCATTACGCGCTTGCTCAACTGCACTGGCCATCCTGGCCGAGCGATGGGTTCAAGCTGAACCTTTGCGTGATGTTTTCGATGTTCTAGCCAAAGAAGTTCCGCTCCACGGAATGACAGAGGAAGACCCGCCACCGAGGCGCATATCGGCGGAGTCTGCTTCCTACATTCAATCCCAGATGCCTTTGCTCACGTCGATCATCATGCATCGGGGTGTCCTGCGCATGATACGCGAGATGATCACGGAGGATTTCCCTAGGAGTCTGAACGAGGAATTCCACCACCAACTGCGGGCCTCGCATGACCAAACTATGCTTGGGACTTTAGGTAGTCACATATGCTCCGAAGAGTGTCCGTTTTTCCGTGAACCAGCTCATCCTGGATCGATGGCTGGAGTGGATGCCCAGGCTTTTCCTCCACTTGAAAACGGAATTGGCAGTGCCTATGGCGTTGACGACGACACGCTCATGTTTCCGCTCCTCTTTGGCTCGGCGGAATTTTGATTTCGGTGGAGTGCTATATTCTCTTTATATATACTTGTGATAGACATGGCATAAAAAATGGTCAGATGAAACGTCTTGATAAGTGAACATGAAGTAAGATTGGAGTATAATACACAGAAGACCCAATATGCAAATTTAAAAAGAGACCGCACCCAAATTAGAAAGCCGTGACCATCATTTCCGCCAGGAGAATCGAGGTAGCGTACAAAGATGGCACAAACCCCATGGTGCCCAAAAAACCGTCCATCGCTCTTCAGGATAGTGATACAAGCGCCTGCCCATTCCTCTCAGCGCTCAAGTTCGCCCAAGTCGCTCTACCGAGCAGGCAACTTGGTGCCTCGCAGAGACTTGCGAGGCTTGGTCATTGCATCAATGTCCAGGTTTTCGATTTTGTTCCTGATTTCCAGTCTGTGGTCCCTCATCCATTTGCTCAATGACGGGGGTTCAGGGACACCGAAAGCCTCGCGCTGCTTTGCAAATTTCTCCTTGATCGCCGGAGTCTGCATAATCTGGTGTCGAAGGTTCCAGCCGAAAGGACCGAGCTCCTTGAGGCGCGTTGGCCGATCAGACAGCAAATAGTTGTCTAGGCCCTTGGCCTTGTAGATTGATCGCAAGGCGCGACGAGTGACCTTGATATACACCGACTCGCCCAAAGCTTTACTCTCGATCTTCTTTCGGCGCACGTTGGGCTTCCAGCTTCGACGTGTCTTGCCTTCGTTGCGTCCCTTGGAGATCTTGTTACCGAATCGGATCGAAGCGCCTCCGTAGAGACCGGAGTCAGCCTGCTTGTACCACTGGGATGGTCCGTAGGGGTAGACTG
The DNA here is from genome assembly GCF_028829835.1 of Penicillium mononematosum. Taxonomy (NCBI): domain Eukaryota; kingdom Fungi; phylum Ascomycota; class Eurotiomycetes; order Eurotiales; family Aspergillaceae; genus Penicillium; species Penicillium mononematosum. Next base: position 6,238,588 of record NW_026643272.1, on the reverse strand, counting down.
GAGCGGTTTCCGGTAGTTTCGGAACCGATTGCGTTGCCGGCGTCGTTGAGAAGGACCGCTTCGGTATGGCGATGGAAAGACTGCGGAAGGCCGAGGCCAAAGAGAAGGGGGCGGCCATTGCGGACCTTGCTTGTAGGCCTGCCATTGTGTTCGACAGGTATCGGACCCTCGCAGAATGTCGAGTATGCAAAGAGTCGGAAGGTCGTTAATTGACAACGGGCGGAGGAGAGGTCCAACAGGGAAGAATTTGGGGCAGCTCACCGCCCTGGGGTCGGCGTTCTCATTCGACGATCCCTTGCTCGCGAATTTCGGCCAGAAGCATATCTCACAGAGAACCATCGCGTTTCCTTTCTTTTCTATCTACGCTATTCCTTTGAAGCTTTGATTTATTTTTACTCCCTCCTTCTCAACTGATTGTCTTATCTTTCGTTAATACCTGTGGCTCTACTCGGCCACACCTATTTCAAACATGGTCCAGATCAGTGAAGTAAAGGGTAACTCGCGCGAGAACAGGACCGCAGCGCATACACACATTCGGGGTCTAGGCTTGCGCTCTGATGGGACTCCGGAGAACAATGCGGATGGATTTGTGGGACAAGGAGCTGCCCGTGAGGTGAGTGGATAGCAATGCTGAATCTACCAGGGTATCTGGTTCGCAGTGACGATAACTAACGGTTCAAACCATGGGCAGGCATGCGGTGTCGTGGTGGACTTGATTAAGTCAAAGAAGATGGCTGGACGGGCTGTGCTTCTTGCTGGTGGCCCTGGTACTGGAAAGACTGCTCTGGCTCTTGCTGTATCGCAGGAGCTGGGAACCAAGGTTCCTTTCTGCCCAATTGTTGGCAGCGAAATCTATTCCGCAGAGGTCAAGAAGACTGAAGCATTGATGGAGAACTTCCGGAGAGCTATTGGTATGCAATGCGACATTAGGAGAAGCCCAACAAGGGTGGAAATTCAAGCTAACCTGTGACAGGCCTCCGTGTTCGCGAAACAAAGGAAGTTTACGAGGGAGAGGTTACAGAGCTTACCCCCGAGGAGGCTGAGAACCCACTGGGCGGATACGGGCGCACAATTAGCCATCTGATCATCGGGTTGAAGTCCGCTAAGGGCTCCAAGAAGCTGCGCCTGGACCCCAGCATCTACGAAGCCATCCAGAAGGAGCGTGTCACAGTCGGAGATGTTATCTACATTGAAGCAAACACCGGCTCATGCAAGCGAGTCGGGCGATCCGATGCCTATGCGACCGAATTCGATCTCGAGGCTGAGGAGTATGTGCCTGTCCCCAAGGGCGAGGTTCACAAGAAGAAGGAAATTGTTCAGGATGTGACCCTTCACGACCTGGATATGGCCAATGCCCGACCCCAGGGCGGACAAGACGTGATGAGTATGATGGGTCAGCTGATGAAGCCCAAGAAGACGGAAATCACGGACAAGTTGCGCCAGGAAATCAACAAGGTTGTCAACCGATACATTGATCAGGGTGTCGCGGAGTTGGTTCCTGGTGTTCTCTTCATCGATGAGGTACGTGGAGAAGTCTAACCTCTGGATTATTGGATCATGTCTCTAACCCCGCTTCTTCTCTAGGTGCACATGCTCGACATTGAGTGCTTCACATATCTGAACCGTGCCCTTGAATCGACCATCTCCCCGATTGTCATCCTTGCCTCCAACCGCGGTCACACAGTCATCCGCGGTACTCACGAAATCAGTGCCGCACATGGTATCCCCCCGGATCTGCTTGCCCGCCTTCTTATCATCCCCACCAACCCCTACTCCCCCGAGGAGATCAAGACGATCATCCGGCTGCGCGCCAAGATTGAAGGTCTCAATATCACAGAACCTGCCTTGAACAAGGTTTCGGAGCATGGCAGCAAGGTCAGCTTGCGGTATGCCCTGCAGCTGTTGGCCCCCGCAAGCATTCTCTCGCGCGTCAATGGCCGCCCCGGCGCAATTGAGGAGGCCGATATTGCTGAGTGCGAGGATCTCTTCCTGGATGCAAAGCGCAGCGCAGTCATTGTGGATCAAGATAGCAAGAATTTCCTGTCATAAATGGCTATGAGCGAGAAAGTTCCATGATCTTGTATACCAAAGGGGTATCTTGGATGTTTATTGAAAAGGCGAATTGTTTTGTGTGGGCCTGGTGTTACGCTAATGCTATGTATTAAATTCTATTTCCAAATTATTGCAACTTCCAGAACATAAAATGGTTGTAGATCCAAAATAGAGTGTATAGATGTCATCTGCCTGTCGCAAATGCAACCCCGGCTTAGATGAATCACGTGTGTCTCACCGTCACTCGTTCCTGTTCCAACGTTTGCGAATCCTAGCACCTTTGGTTATTTCAACTGTTTTCTCTTTGTGTTCCATAGTACTTCGGGAAAGGCAGTTTACATCGATCGCAAAGTGAAGCCACCCTAACAAGACCCGTTGACCGAACCGCCACTCAGCACTATTGAACAGCGTCACCCGCCCCAGATAAAGTGGAGCCTATATCAACACATCAACCATTACAGACAGCAGATCTTCGCTTCCCCTAACGACCCTAAGCCGATACACATATCATACAATCACCATGTCAAACCCACTAGACACAGACGCCGGCTCGGAGATGTTCGCCAGCTACGAGAACGAGTTGAAGCTGGTGCAAGCCGATCTGAACCAGAAGCTGGACCAGATCGCCGAGGCAAGCGGCGAGCAACGGAAATCAGCAATCAGCCACGCAACACAAGTCCTCGAAGAAGCGACAGAACTGGTGAGTCCAGCGAACCCCTAAAGCTTTCTCATGCGCCACAATGCGAGAACAACGACCAACTGCAAGAACAAGAAAAACTAACCCAATCAATCCCCATCTAGCTCGACCAAATGCGCATGGAGAAGCAAAACATCCCCTCAGCAACCCGGTCAAAAGTCAACATCCGCTTCCGCAACTACTCAACCGATATCGACGAGGTCAAGCGCAAGCTCAAGTCCCTCTCAGATGACCGGCAAGCACTCTTCGGCGACCGGTACACTGACGAGCCGCAGGATGAGCACCTGGAACAAAGACAGCAGTTACTTTCTGGTACGGACCGGCTGGAGCGCAGCTCAGCGCGGCTGCAGCAGAGTCAGCGCATGGCGCTGGAGACGGAGGATGTTGCCCGCGGCACGCTCGGCACCCTGTATGAGCAGAGGGAGCAGATCACGAATGCTCGGAATAACTTGCAGCAGAGTGAGGGTTATGTTGATACTAGTATCAAGACTTTGAGGGGCATGGCCCGTAGGTACTGACCCCCCTTTTCGTCCGGTTATGGTCCAGATATAGACGTGGTTGCTGACCTCTCGTGTGTTATTTAGGATGGCTACCAATCGGATGATCACTATTGCTATCATTACGGTTCTGGTTCTTTTGATTTTCGCTGTCATTTACAGCAAGTTCCATTAGCGCTTGGGTCTCGCGCTGGCGTTTGTATACTCGGTCTTATCTTTCGTGTCCTTTATTATCTGCTCTTATGTCTACACTAGCAAGGCTATTGTCTCTGTCTCTCTCTCAGTGTCGCATCTTTGCCATTATGTATGATAGCATCCGGCGAGTCTTATACAGCTAGACCAAGTCTCTGGTGCAAGCAATCCCGGTCTCTAATACGACAGTTAACAGCCCAAAGTCCCAAGTCTTTACATATGTATTGTAAAGTACCAAACAGCTTCAATTGGGGGGTATCTCATAACGCCAAATAAAGAGAAAGACATATCTCAACACCCTAGTTCATAATCCTCATCGCCCCAAAAACAGCATTAACAATAACACCCACACAGACAGCAACCCCCTTCCTCCAACTCCAAACCCCCCTCCTCCCTACGCAACCACATCGCACAACCAACAGGCCAAAAGAACCCCATAACAGCCCCCCAAAGCATATCATCCATCGCCCCGCGCGATCCAGACCCAATCCCGCCCTCATCATCCCCAACCCCACCCCCACCAAGACCACCCTGAACCTGCGCCGCCGTCGACCCCTCATCCATCCAGCGGTCCTCAAGATCCCGCAGCTGGTCCCCAGTAGGCATAGTGTCCGGCGTGCGGGAAACGGACTGCATGGCTAGGAACTGGGATCGCAGAGCGGTGACCTCAGCCGCTGTGAAGCCCGCCGAAAGGAGGCGGTCGAAGCCGCGGGGTGCGGGTGTGGTGGTAGTTGGCTGGGGCTGGGTTTGGGGGTGGCTGGGTTGCGCAGGTGTTGGGAGTAGAGATGAGACATCCTTAGTGGGAGCTTTCCTATCTACATTGGCTTTCTGCTGCTTCTGTTGTAGAAGGATTGTTGTTGACACGCTTGCTTCGTTGGCTAGGTCAGACTCGGGGAGTGCGATGTCGCCGATCGAGCAGTGGATGTAGAGGCGTGGGCGGGTATCGCGCACAGCCTGCTTGCCTTTTCCATTGTCGTCTGGTGTCTCTGGTTCTTCTGCTGTTGGGCGAGGGCTCCGGCTTGGTGATGGCGGGAGCTTTAGTGAGGCTGTTAATGCGGTTGTGTCTTCGAGACCGCGGCCGGCGTAGATTAGACGTAGTCGGTGGGATGATAGGGGTTTGGGGAGTTCGGCTCGGATTAGTTGCTTTAGGCCGGCGCCTGTTGTGGTCTCGGGCTCTGGGACGTCTAGTTGGAGGTCGGGGATTGAGGCGGAGAAGCGGACGATGATGAGGAGCGGGTCGGTGTCTGTTTCGCCTGCTGCATATGGAGAAAGGAAGGGTGAGGCCATGTTTTAGGAGGTAATATTGTGCTTTTATGTGAAATGGATTGAGGCCGCTCTATACAAGCAATGAGTATGTTCGAGTTGGAGATGACGCTTACCCCATTCCGGAGCCTCGGACCATATCCCGTCAGGTGACACATTCTAGACAACGGTACGGAGTATACTATCACTTTTCTACAACACTGGAAGGGCTATAGAAAGGAAAGAAAGACGAAAAATATTGAGGAAGCAGTTTTATGGTAAATGTTTATGATTTTTTGAGGTAAGCATGTCACATGTCATCATCAGTGTTCTTCGGACTAATCTATACACAAAGATACCTAGGTATCACCCGGTTGATCTTGCATCAAAAGAATGTCTCCGCAGACCAAAAAAAAAGCAATCAACAGTTCATTGGTTGAGCCTCTAGGCTGTCTCTTGACATGGCCCGCCAACTTGGGAGTCATAGGAACCCACAGTGACCACAAGACGCAATAGAAAATGCAGAAGGAAAGTGGATAAAGGTATCAACTGGATATCAAGCGTATATACTCAAACAAAAGGGTAGTCGTGGAATCCCCAAACCCCCCTTTGAAAACGCCGTCCGATGCACCGAGAAGAAAGACGCCGAAAGGTCCCGTAAAAAAACATATCAAAAGGAATGCTTAAGCTGTGTGCTTAAACCATGAAAGACTCGCCGCAGCCACATTCTTCCTCTGTAATCATGAGTCAGTAAACCAAGTCTGAGAAGGTGCTGCAAATTTTGCAGGGGTCACTTACTGATATTAGGGTTGCGGAAAACAAATCGTCTGCTCAGCTTATCCTCTTGCCAGTCCATTTCACTGCCAATAATACTGAACAGAGCCTTGCTGTCGATCAAGACCTTCACGCCGTCCTGTTCGACTGCTTCATCGAACTTCCCCGGTTTCTCTACGTACTCCAGGTGATAGGCGAGACCCGAGCAGCCGCGGTTCTTGACACCAACTCGAATGAACTTCGGCTCCGGCTGTGCCATCAATTTGCGAAGCTGCTCGACGGCCACCGGTGACAATTTCATGGCTGCCTTTCTTGCCCGAAGCGGCCGACGGGGTTTCGGGGAAGTCTTGGAGGTGGACGGAGAAGCGAAATTCGGTTTCGACTTCTGCGCTTCGCTTTCCCGAAGGCTCACATTGGACAATGCGCCTTGTGATGTGTTTTGGTATGATTTCATGTCGGAAGGAGGGAATTCAGCTGAGATGGAAGTGTCGGCGCCGCCGGTGCTTCGGGGAGGCGGGAAGGAGGATGGGAGCGTATGAGGACGGTAGGCAGTTGCGGTTTGCATGTCCCGCTTGGAGGATAGGTGGGCATTTCCATATGACGAGAAAGTGCGTAGACATCCTGCCGAAGGCTTTGCCCATCGGAGGAGTGTGGCGGATGATGTCACAGAACGTTGCATGGTGGTAGAGAAGCTCATGGTCGAGGAGCAATCAATGTGAGATGGGAGTGAGCCTCGACGAAAATAGCTATTGGGTCATAGGATTTTGAGAGAAAGATGGTGGAATGGAAGGATTGATTAACAAAAGCAAAGAAGAATCTCTGACTGTTTTGAGGATTCCCCCGTGGCCCCGAGTTAATTACGTAAGGCAGTTGCATGACGCAAAGGCAACCAATCAGCATCAAGTAATTTCTACACACCACACGGGCAGCAACGGCAGTTGTGGCGCCATTCGAATTGGTGATTTGGTAAGTATAGACTAATCAAGTGGCTTACTCGGCGGGTCAGCTAGTTTCCTCTTTGCCTATTCAATATATCTACATATGTAGTCAAAAATGACAAGATGACCAACTCACAGAATGATCTCAATGTCATCCAATGCGTTTTTCGGAAGCTGAGTCATCACTAACCGCGGAGAATTCCGTTCCTCGGAGGGAGGTGCTCACCCCTCATGAAAATGCCACACCTCCAAACGCAGCTAAGTGGCGGGGAATAGTATCAAAATGTAGATGGGCTGCATAGATCCACCAATTTAATATACGAATACGGTGTATATTGAAAATTGTTCCATTTTTATTATCCCAACGTGTAAACATATTGCCAAGTGTAGAGGACATGTGGCTGGATCCGCTGACAAAGTGGCTGGTGTCCCTTTTCCACCTCGAAGCAATTGAATCAACTCGACTCTAAATCAACCTTACTCTTTTGGTTTCCGAGGTCCAATGCTGGCGATCTAACCGTTGCAGATCATTCTGTCTGATACCATGGACGCCTCACCCCTTACCCAGCAGAGTAGACCAGAGTCCTTCAAACCTAAGATTGTCCAGCTCTATGAGAATCTCTTCAAAGTATGAACATAAACATGGCTTTATGTGATATTGCTAACATACTCTTCATAGGCAGCAGATGATGCAGAGCCCTCGGAGGGCTTTTGGAGAGAACTCTTCTTGCTACCTCCAGACCGGAACCAACTCCATGCTATCCTGGACAATTTGAGCCCAGACGATACTATCGGTCTACAGGTAAACCATGATTCAGAAAGCGTCCCGAAAAAAAAAAGGTAAACTCAAACAGCTGATGCAATAACTAGATCCAAACTCGGCGTTTCTTTGTCCGTGCCATTCGCGAGGCAGCAGCTGGGGTCGCGCCGGCGGATTCCTATGCCCTAGATGTAAGAACCCTCATGATCAGTATCTGGAGCATATTCTCTAACCTCTTTGACAGACATTGACTGTTTTCTTGACGAGCATTCTGAGCAAGAAATACACAAACCCAAGTTCGGATGTCATCACTGTTCTTGCAGGACTCGACGAAGTGGACCATGTCATTCCTGATTTCGTGGCCGTCTTGGACAGAATTATTCGCAATGGCAGTAGCTGTAAGACTTTTATCTGTTATGCCCTTAACCGAGGCTATGGCAGTTGATCCTAACTTTTTTTTTCCTAGTTGATGTGCGACTCAAGGCTATCAAGACGGCTATTGCTATGACCAGCGGAGCATACAAGACTAGCCTGGTCTCCTATCTTACACACAGGGATCTTTTCCCATCGCTTATGAAGGTTTGATTTACTCATGTTGCTTCTATGTGTGGAAATAACTGACAGTTGCCAATAGTATGTTTCTGATTCTGATAATCCCCTGCAAGTGTTCGACCCGTTCCTCCTTCTGGGATTATTGGCAAACTACAACAAATTTGAATTCCAAAATCCCTACCAGCTTCGACTTGATGATTTTGTGAACGAGTCAAGTATTGAAAAAGTTGCCAAGGGTGTCGGGCTGGCCTGTAATCGCCTGCGAAACGGCTACATTGCTGTCCAGGATGATATTCCCGAGGGCTGGAGCTTGACCAACACATTGATTTTCTTTGGACTACGAGCGTTCGCCCCTGGCGCCAGGGACAAAGCGAACCCTCCTTCAGCGGAAGAAGCCAAGGCCATGTTCGCTGATCTGTAAGTTATGTCCGCGGAGAATCCTTTGATTTGAAACTTACAATCCTGGCAGTCCGGCACAAGAAGCCGCAATTCTAATGGCGACATACGACTTCACAAACGCCAATAAGCTCTTTGGTTATCATTTGGTTCATCTGGGACCAGAAAACGGGGAAGAACCTCCTTTCTCGAGCTTCCTCTCATTGTCCTCCTATCTTCTCCAACATGCATATCGATCCCCGCGGGTCGGGCACTATGCCGAACTAAACCTGTTTACACTTCGCATTCTGGTCGAAGACCCAACCATCTGCAAGCAAATTTGCAGCGAAGATGTCAAGCGAAAGGTCCGCATCTGTCGACAGAGACAGCCCTACCTCCCGCTAGTCAGCGGAGACCGGGTCCTCGCAACCGTCATCTTCGATATCGCCATCGATACTATTACACATAACCTTCGCCGGCGCCTCGACGTCAACATCTACAGGTATGAAGCAACCACATATTGTATTCATTAGCCATGCCATAACTAACAATCCTCCCAGCCACACAATCGCAATCACCCTCCGCCTCCTAACATATCTCTCAAAAAACAAGATCCGCCTCACGTACCACTGGTCCGAGCTCTGGCGGACACTACTCTCCCTCATGCGCTTCCTAACAACCTACGCCTCCGATCTAACCAGCAACCCCAGGATCCAAACCCTCACCACCTCCCTCGCAGACCTAATCGCATTCTGCGTCTCAGGCGGCGACACCTTCCTCCCAGACCCAGCCTCCTACGACGACCTCTTCTACAAGCTCGTCGAAACAGGCCCCATCATCTCCAAGTTCCGCGGTGCATACTCATTGTCGCGCTCCGGTAATGTAGCAGGCGCCCCAACCTCTTCCAAGGCAGCCGATGCAATCTCCCAAAGCAACGAGGTGACTTCAGCAGCTATCGACACACTCCAATCTGTGTCTACTCACTTCTACACCCTCCTCTTCCATTCCGAGGGTGTGGATACCGCTGCTGCTACTGTTGCTAGTCCTAAAGCTGATGAGCCGGCGCCGGTGGCGTTGCCGTCGATTAGGAAGAAGAATCTCTCCCCGCGTGAGGTCCATCGTATCATTAAGCAGGGCTATGATACGCTGAGTATTCAGCCGCCTGAGGGTTTGAGTGCTTGGGCTAAGTGGCGTGAGGCGGAGTGGAAGAGTGAATTGAAGCGTGCGGCGCGGTGTGCTGTTGATGATGCTAGGCAACTGGTTGCTTAGGTGTCGGGTTTGTGGTTCTTTCTTTTTCTAGTTTATGGATCTGGGATCTTGATCTGGATTCATGATGGTTGTGAGTGGCTGTGGAAAGCTAGTTCACTATGTAGTGGTGCTGTCATTGACTTTTCTATGAAGATATCCAGTTAAGAATTCATATTTCTCCTTTTTCAGAGTAAAGTCAGTATTGCCTTGCTTCAATGATAACAACCAAGTAATATCATAGAGATTTCAGAGTTCGATCTCTCAACTCCCAGTACACCGTGACTTCGCAATCCCACGAAAACCTTGAAATACTCTACGCCTTGAAGATTAAGATATAGTCAAACAACGTATTTTGTATTCCGGGCCGCCGGGCCCCCGCTTCACGAATCGAAATTTAAAAAAACTAAAAAAAGAACAGTCGCTGCTGAAGGGGTGGCCACCCCCACCCCAACGCAGGCAACAAAAGAAACAGCAGCCCCCCTCCCTCCCTCCCTCCCCACGAAGAAAAGCTTCTTCAGCACTCAGTGAGTGCTCTCCCCGGCAGGTAGCTGGTGGCGAAGTACTTCTCCGAGTTCTTGCTCAGCCACATGGAGAGCTTGGAGATCTCCTCTCGCAGGCGGTTGGTGGCCTGCATATCCATGTTAGTCTGAGCAATCAGCTCAGGCATGGTGCCTATACAAACACAGATTAGCACGATCCTCGACCCTCACAACTGAACCCGAAGTAAGGTGAAGCGGAACGGGATACATACTGAACAAGCGGATCAGGTGCTCCGCTCCGTAGACATCGATGGGGCCCTTATCGGCCAGGTCCCCGGTGGCAGCCTCGAACTTCTTGCGCAGCCCACGGTACTGGGGGCGCTCGTGGCGGTAGAGAAGAATCTTGTCCAGACACTTGTCGAAGTACTCCTGGATCCCGGCGACCACTTCCTCCAACACGTCCTCGTCGGCAGATGAGCCCGCCCGCTTGGGAAGCTCTTCCTCGTGCCAGTCTTGCAGGATTTGGCGGACTGGGTACTTCGCCGGCAAAGAGATGACGCACTGGTTCTTGGTGACCTGCTCCCAGTCATCGACAAGTAGGGACTTCAGGTTGTCTGGCATAATGATGCGGACGGAGGGGCGGAGGTTGAAGCTCTCCTCCTGTTGCAGATTGTTAGTATGTGATCATAAATGTTATAGTTCCTTTGTAATCTTTTTTTTTCTTGGTATTGGTTCTATTGAACCAATATTTAGTAGACTGAGGTGGTAATTGTATACCTTTTCGATATCACTATCACGGGCTCGCTTGGTGCCACGGCCGGGCACGGAGCCGCGCTCCTCGCTGTCCCGCACAGAGTCACGGTCGGAACCGGCACGCTTCTTAGCAGTGCTCTTGGTGTTCTTCAGACGGAAAGAAGCTTCAGCCTCGCGACGCAGATTGTTGGCCAATTCGCGGTTGTCTTCAGTGTGCTTGCGAAGACGGTCCTCCAGGACCCAGTCATCCCAACTGGTCGAATGTTAGCAAATTGTTTCATGAATCGAATAATCTTGGACATATTGATTCTCAAAAACATGTGCAGTAGAAAATAGGAAACAAGAGGCATTTTTTGCATAACATAGAGTAGGTCCAATTCTTCCGTAATGGCCCGGACAAACTTTCCAAGAGTGGAGGGGGAGCAATCTCAACATCACAGCCAGGATGTAGATGAACAGGGAAGAAATGAAACAAGCCAGACTTACGTATTCTTCCAGCCCTTGTAGTGGACCTGGTATTCAAAGGGGCTCTTCTTGTCATTGGGATCCTTGTGGCGAACATCCAGGATCTTGGCATCGTAAAGGATCTCATGGTGGAAGCAAAGGACCTTCTCATCCTTGCTATACATAGAAATAGGAGCCATTTTTGTCGGAGAAAGGTGAAAGATGTGCGTGTTGAAGTTGGTATGACAGGTTGCAAACCTTCAAGCTCAAAGGCGTAGAGATGTCAAGATGTTCCCTGTCTTGCGGGAAAAGGGTGTGATACAGGCGGTAACAGCCACGATCAGAGGAATCTTGGAAGCCTTCAGAGACTCCAATAGATTGTAAGACTGCAAATAGATCTTGCAGACTTGAGCAAGGACAAGAGAGGAAGATGCACAAATGGCAATACAAGATGTGGCTTTTTTTTTGACAGCAGATTTGATTCAGCAAAGAAGGTGCAAGAAGGGAACAAGATTAGATCAGACGAGAGACCAGCTCAAGGAATAGAAAGAATCAAGTTTAGAAGAGAGAGGTTGAGGGTGTATGTAGATGTAGATGTAGATGTAGATGAAGTCGAGTGGAAAAAGAAGGAAAACAAGCGAAGATGGGCCAAATGGGCCCCTTGGAAGAAATTAGGCGCGGCAGCTTATTGTCACCTCTTTTTTACATTGACAACTAATTCATACAATTATTCTTATTTACAATAAGAAATTGATTTCCATTCTTCTATTCATCTTTTTCCCATATTCTTTGTTCACGTGAAGAATAATTGTCAACTTCGGTTCGCGACAAACGGAGTCTCCAAGGAAAAACATACTCTACATATCTGCATACTCTGCACTACTACATCTACATTCATCATGCCTCTTTCCGAGGAGTCCATCCTAAGCAATTTCTTGCTCTCTCCAGCCCCGCTACCGACAGTCATGTCGCTGCAAAAGTTCACAGAGCTCTTCCCAAAACGCTTGAGAGCCCATCCACACATCAGGACTATGTACCGGGAGTTACAACAGATCCGAGAACAGGACATGGACCGAGTCAATGAAAGCATCGACAATGAGGTCAAGCAAGGTGAAAGGCAGAGAGCAGAGCTCCGAAAAGCTATCACAGCCACTGGAGTCGAGTCCAATTCGGAAGAGCAGCGTGAGATAGACATGGATCTTCATCTGTTCGGCCAACCATCTACTGCTGCACCGGAAGATTATCACTCAGTGGCTAGTCTCCTGGCTGAAATGGAGACGGCTAGCACTAATATCGAGCATGAAATTGCTGGTATTGATCAAGAGGCTGCGAAGATTCTGGCTCAACTTAATACGACTGTTGGGGATATGAGCGATCTCCGTTACGGCAAATTACAGGGTCCAGCTGGGACTGCTGAAGATGTGGCTGCAGAGGCTATCAAGGGCCTGCAGAACCTTGAAGATGTTTGCTATAAGAGTAGCACGTCTTGACATGGGTTTGACTCATTATGCATTGGGCATTGTGCATTGTGCATTGTGACCATTCGTTATTTGCAATTGAATAAATACCCCTGAACTATTGGTACGTGGTTTCAATGTTGCCAATTAAAAGACCCTAGCTGACATATTGACGTCCAGATACAAGGCACAATATCACGGGCGCTGTGGTATCTGAATCCTAGTCTTTTTGAGCGTTGCCTGCCAATTCACGCATGTATCCTGGTTCTATCAAAACTGAACGCTGCGTCGTCGCCACTTTCTGCCTTCAGAGCTATATTGTAGGGAATCAAGATAACTGCCCTTTGCGACACGAAAATTGTTCTCTTGGAAAGGCCATCTATTACACTCTTATGATTTGGATGCTTCTATTACGCCAAAACTATGTAGCAAATCTACATCATTGTTACCTCTACAATGCATTAACTCACTGAATTTTTGGACTTTTGGATTCTTGGATGGCTTTGGACCAAGTATTGACTATTTTCCCAAGACAGAAACACCGTGGACTATTGAGGATTTATGTATCCAATTGGCATGTACATACTATTAATCCCATCAATTCTACGAATAATAATAGTAAAATGTATGCTGCGCTAAATCCAATGCCCAAATCTCGCGATAAGGAGTGTGGGGAAAGCCAAACGCGTCCCGCGTTCGCGTTTCCCTCCTTTCAACTTCAATTGAACAGCACTTGGGACTCACTAGTTACACCATGCCCTCCATAAAGCTGCAACCACACTGTTCAAGCCCGGTAACGGCGACAGCAACCGCCTCAACACCGAACAATCCCCTTCCAACACTCCTTCAAACACCCTCGGGCCTGGCCCTTCTCGAGCTCCAGGGCACAATCAATGTCCCCTCAGGAACGAAGAGGATGATATAGACTACTCCTCTATGGACAATCCGGCCTCCACCTTCGAAACTCCGATCGGAAAACTCATGTTCCCAGACTACTCGGTCCACAACCCAGACGACACAAAATGGATGAAGCGCGCTTACATGTATATTGGCCGGTACCAGCGGATGACTGGGGAAGTTAAGAAACTGCCACGGCCGATTGCCGTGCTACGAAAACGCCAGGCATCGGAGGATGAGGAACTGGAGGTTGTGGAGATTGTGCGCTATAAAATCTTCTTCAAGAGTCGGCCAGAGCCCGTGACTAATGTTTGATTGGGCTGGGTTGGAGGTTTTACTTTCTTGCATTGGAATGGGATAAACTGGCGAGATGGGGTCTTCTGCAGATGGCATCCATTGTTTACAACGTAAACTGGAGCCGCAGGACTTGGATGAAAGGTTACATGCATGGCCAGCTCAACTGAACTTGTCCTCGCGCTTGCTACGGAGAACAGCGGCTTCTCTCTACAGCATTGACCCTCTTTGGTGCGCGAAAACATCAATTCGGCTTCTGCGGGTATACAGGCCTGAATTCGAACCTACCAAGGTTCACCAAAGAAGGACAAAGCTCTGTTTCCCCATAAGGCCAACAGCCCGCACAGACAGCAGAAGGAATTGTCATGAATGGATGACTTCAGCGTTGCCTCATACGTTTATCTTAGATAGCCATCTCTCTCTATTCCAGGGTTGATCCGGAGATGCGGGCTTGGAATGTGACACGTCTGGGCAGGGATCCCCTCACCAGCATTCTATTTTTCTCCTCAATCCCGACCCAGCTGTCTTCAAAATCACTCATAAATAACTTGACCGCAACTTATACCGGCGCCAAGGACTGCTGGAGGGATGACATGCTTCTCAGTTCACACCTACACCGATACCAGCGCAGCCACAATCAACAGCACCAACCATGACCGTCCCTGAAAATGAAGATATCTTTCCCGCTAAGATGGGCCCCGAGTATGTCGGCTTTGATCACATCCATTGGTACGTCGGCAATCCCAAACAAGCCGCTTCGTACTGGATCACTCGCATGGGCTTCCGCCCCATTGCATACCGCGGCCCGGAAACCGGCTCGCCCTATCTCGTGAGCTATGTTGTAGCCAACAGTGGCGCTACTTTCGTCCTTACGGGGCCAGTTTGTGGTCCGCCGAACGAAGGCTCAGAAGACGGTCTCTTGCGCCAGGCTTCGAGTTATGAGCGGGCGACGCTGGCTGAGATCCATCAACACTTGACCGTGCATGGCGACGGGGTGAAGGACGTCGCTTTCCGGATCGCGGGCGATATACAAGCTGTATGGAAGCGGGCTGTTGCGAACGGTGCTCGCGCCATCGCCGAGCCGCGGACGTCTGCCGTCGAGGGACATGGGTTGATCGTGTCCGCAACGGTTGGAACGTACGGGGATACCGTACATTCTCTGGTGAATCGTCAGCGGTATTCGGCGGATGCTCCATTCTTGCCTGGGTATCAATTGCTTGATAGCGAAGATCCGATCACACAGCTTCTACCGCCCATCGAGATTCTCGAAATTGATCACTGTGTAGGGAATCAGTCGTGGGGAGGTGTGGACGGCATTGTCCAATAGTGAGTAGAATCAATGTCGTCCATGTTGGAATTGCCGCTCTAACAAATGAGCTTTAGTTATGAGGAATGCCTCGACTTCCATCGCTATTGGACCGTCGACGATAAAGACATGTGCAGCGAGTACTCAGCGATGCGATCAATTGTCATCGCTTCCCCAAACGAAACCATCAAGATGCCTATGAATGAACCTGCAACAGGCAAGAAGAAGTCACAGATTGAAGAGTATGCAAGGCGCCCCGTTTTTCGCTTCCTTTCCTCCTTTTTCTCTCATCTCCTCTACTCCACCCTCATACAACCCTTCTAACTCTCACAGATTCGTCGACTACTACCATGGCGCTGGTGTCCAGCACATAGCCTTCCGCACGCACGACATTGTGGCTGCCGTAACTGGGCTCCAAGCGCGCGGTGTCCAGTTTCTCAGTGTACCAGCTACATACTATGCCGATCTGCGGAAACGGCTGACACGAGTGTCATGGACGCTTGGAGCCGATGTAGATGTGCTGGAGCGGCTGAATATCTTGGTTGATTTCGACGAGCGCGGATACCTGCTTCAGATCTTCTCCAAGCATGTTGGGGATAGGCCAACGGTGTTTATAGAGGTCATACAGCGGAATTCGTTTGATGGGTTTGGGGCTGGGAATTTCAAGAGTTTGTTCGAGGCGTTTGAGAGGGAGCAGGCTCTTCGTGGGAATCTGTGACCATCAGTGGTTCCTTTTGTGATCTTGGATCTTCCATTTGCTTTTCCTTTCCAGGCGAGGGTTCTGTACTAGGGTTCTGTACTAGGGTTCTGTACACAGAGCATGGGATGATTGAACACGCATGGGAGAGAAGAGAAGCGCCATGTCATATCCAAACTAAGGAGTCTAGTGAAGCTAATAAGTTCCGAGACTGATGTCCTGTGCTTCTAGTAGGCCACATAGTGAGCCGTATAGATATATTTTGTGTAGTCTATTCTATAGCATGATGGCAATGGTCTAAATAATATACCGAGGCACTTAAATATCCATCGCACGCCTATATAACCCCATCATCCTCGACTATTCCGCACAACAAATACCCGAGCGGAAATTGCGCGCTCTCCAACCAACACCATTCCGCCCTATTAACAACCAAAAGAAACTCCCAATTGAAGAGATCGATATAGAAGACAGACAGGATATAGAAAACAATCAATGTCAAAGCAACTAACCCTAGAAAAAAGACATGCATTAATTAACGAAATCAATGAACGGATTCTCCTCCGTCTTCACCCCACAAGCCGACGGAAACCTTGGACTCAGGAAACCAGTCATAACCTTAACCCCGCCATATAAACCCCATAGAACATATAAATATCCCCCTTTACCCCGATATCCATGTCCCGACTCACCCTCCACACCCTCAAAACAATGGCCCCAATCGAACGAATCACCCTCTTCAAGATCCCCAACGAGGCGGATCGCGACCGCGTACTGGAGCAGTACAAGGTCCTCGCGAAGACCGCTACTAAGGTGAGTGCATCTTGTCTCTTCTATACAGTCTACATATAGCCCTGTGTAGTCCATGCTGCTTGGTTAGTACAATACATGTACGATGTTGCACTAGCCCTTCGGAAGGAAAGGGAATTATCGGGATGAAACGCAATTGAACGGTTATTAACGGGTGTTTTTTTTTAGGACGGCAAGCCATACATCCTCGCTGCTGCGGTTGGCGCTTCGATCCCTGATCCTCGTAATAAGGGGTACAACGTGTCTGTCAAGACGACTTTTGCTTCGATGGAGGATATGAAGTACTATGATAACGAGTGTGAGGCGCATAAGGCTCTCAAGGCTTGTGCTGGGCCTGTCAAGGAGGATGTGTTGACGAGTTACTACGAGAATATTCTGTAATGGACCTGAGAATATAGAGTGAGAGATCGGGATTTTGTGCATGTTTGAACTTCGTATAAAGAGAGAATAGAGATAAGGTAGGGAGCTGGTACATGCGGAAGCTACATGTAGATAATAAGAGAACACAGTCCATTGATGATGTACATTGCATACGTCTAGTACGCCCTGCCCGAGGATCCGAGATAGACATACACACTAAAGCAAATATAATTCAACAGGTAGCAAAACACCGATGCCTTCCAAAATGGGCATGCTGAGAGCTTGTAGAAGAGGGTCGTAAAGGGGGTTGCAAATCATAATATTGGCTCAAAAAGGGGGAAGCAGGTACCGGGAGGAAATCAGGACAGAAGCAAATGACCCGGCCCATAAGTATGGTGCAAATGCGCATAGGACGTGATCGCAGATCCTCGCTACCACATTGGGCATTCCAAATATACAGAACCGGATATTGTTATCCGGGATTGAAGGGTGGAGGGGTAATAGAAGCAACGAGATGATCAGTCAAGGGCACGACGAAGGTCGCTCCATTTCTGGCGGAGGTTCTCGTGGTTCTCGGAAATCTGTTCGAGTTCGTCAGTCTCGGCATCCCATGCTGAATATTGAAGGAGATATCTTACCTCTGCCCACTTCATTTTCGTGGCAACCAACTCCTTCTCCATCTCAGACATTGATTCTTCCATCGCACGGTTCTCGTTTTGCACTTCAATATTCCGCTTCATAATCCGTTCCATTTCCAGGCGGAGCTTCTCCTCCACTTCGGCCGGCTGCTTATCGACCACGTTCTTGAGTTCGGTGACCTGGAGTTGCAGCGCATCATTGAGGTCGCGCAGCTCCTCATTCTCGACCTTAACGTGTACCAACTCAGAGGCCAATTGCACATGCTCTTTGTCCGATGCTTCAGCACGTTCCTCAAGAAGTCGGACACGCGCGCCCTGCGTGCTCACGGTGTGCCGCAGGTGTTCTAGTTCGACTTCACGCTCTTTCTCGGTTCGAGTCTTCTCCTCCCATTCGGCGGTGTAGGTGGCAAGCATTTCTGGTGTGAGGGGAATGGCGCAGGCGTCCTGCACCATGATGTCGGATCGGTAGATCTCCTTATCAGAGGCACCGGAGCTTCCGAAGAAGCCTGACTCCAGAATTGACGAGGTGGATGGCTGCTTGTCGATGTAGGCGTCGAACAAACGCTCTTTCAAGAAAGTAGTGAGCACACTCATGTCTTTCATTTCAAGTAGTGCGTCCGCATTGCGTCGCATGATCGCAACACCGAATTTGAGGATGGTGGTCTCTAGTCCCTCCTCGAAGATCAGGTCGTAGATGCGAAGCACCAGCTGCAGCGGGAAACGGTAAGCGAACAGAGTCAAGAACCACTGTGTGGCATACAGCTGAGGAGGAACTCCACGGCGCCGGAGATGGCAGTAGAGAGCGGGTTCCAGGTCTTCTAGAAGTCGCTCGAATTGGTAGAGGCTACGGTGAAGCCCAGGCATATCCTGAATGAACATATCTCGTAGAGAGTACTTGTTCATCAGCTTGACCATCATGGCGAAAGCATCGACTTCATCCATCTGCGAAAATCGTTAGCCAATGAGCCAGTCAGCCTGATTCAAGGTATACTCACGTTAAACAGCAATGGCATGGCAATGAAGTTCATGCCTTGCGCGTATCCTACTCCCGTATCATACAAGGCGTATGCCTTGCACAGCCCAAAGAGGCCTTCTTGGCTGCCCTGGGAAACAAAGTATTTCGCGTAGCTAGTGCGAGCACCCAAGTCTCGCCTAATGGTCTTCTCCAATTTCTGCAGCGCAACAGCGTCTGTCTTTGCTTTCTTCAGGCGCTCGGCGTCATTGGAGGCCTGTTCCTTGGACAACTTATCTGTGTCCCCTTCGTAAGATGGACTAGGGGCAGCGCTGCTAGACCGCGACCCGGAACCCGAGTGGTGGGAACGGACTGAAGAGCGCGACGACGTAGTCTCAGTGCCATTTACTGTTCGTCCATCTTTTTCTTGTGCTGTGCCACGCGCAACGAGGTCTCGATAGATGTCCTCCATTTCAGCAGTCTGGCAATCCGCCAAAATTTGCCAGATCACTCCTCGGATCGTCTGAGGAATACCTCGTTTGATAGCGGCATTCAGTTCCTCTGAGCTTGCCAAGGCTTGGGGCCCGTTATTTACAAGGTGCTGCCACATCTCCCAGTCCACGGGGGTGGAAGCATCAGCCACAGAACCTGTTCTCCCAGGAGCGACCGGCGTTGAAGGTGAGATAGCTCCTGATGCTGCCAAGATACCCTGCTCTCCTTCCTCGGGGATGATAGGGGGGGCTAGCTCCAGACTGGCTGATGGCCTGGCCCGATCGCACGCTAGTCTGATCGACTTCTTGCGCATGGCTCTCCTCGCGCATGCGCAGCATCTTGAATTGATCCTTCAGGCTATTGCGTCTCGGCTTCTTCGAACCGACACTCGAGACGTCGTCGCCATCACGAGCGATCTGGTCTAGGTTGCTGCCAAGGGTCGATACGGAGGTGGCAGTGTTGCGTCGGCTGGCAGAGGCGGGTGGGGATTTGATGTCCTTCGCAGTGTTCGAGGTCGAGCTTCGAGAGAACCACGCGAAGGGGCCACTAGACTTTCGAGGAGGGGCTGGCGGGGGGATAGGCGGATTCTTGTTCACTGGAGGAGGCGCCCATGGGACTGAGGGCAGGCCACCAGACAGACCCATCAGCCCTACGCTTGCCGGAGGGGCTGATTCGTCCTTGGGAGGCAACGGAGGCGGTTCTGTTTTGTCCCCTGGGCGTTGTGCCTTGTCTGTTGGTTCGTCTTCCTTGCTGTTCATCAGGTTCACCTCGTCGAGCGATGACGATGTTGACAAACGGTGGGACGTGAGTAGAGGCGACTTCTGCAGTGGGCTCTTATCATGATCTTCTCCGTTCTTCTCTACCTCTGTCTGCGTAACCTCGGACCCTTGCCCCGGCTTGTCACCCTGGGTGGGCTCATCGGTCGCGGTGTTCACCTCATCGTCGGTGTCATAGCTATTTTCATCGTTGGTATCCGTTCCTTCGTCCTGGTTATTCCCCTTTCGCTTGTTCTTATTCTTATTTTTCGTGTCATTCTGTCCATCCAGGCCCTGGCCATCCTTGTCCTGCCCCTCGACGGTCTCGGTCTTCTTCTCGTCCTGCGATTCAGAAGGGAACGGAGGTTTCTCCGTCGATTCCGGAGACATATGTGAGCCAATTGGAGGGCTGTCGGTCAGCGATCGGGTGGAAGTGGACTTGGGGATGGTGACGTTGAGGTTGTTGTTCTCCTGGATTTCGGCTGTTTCAAGGGCGTCATCAAAAGACTCCTATTCGAATGGCGATAAGCTCGTGTCAAGGCAAGTTTGGGTTTTGGAAAGATCTGAGTCTTAACCACTTACCCCTTCATATTCGGGACTGTGTTTAGACGTAGACATGTCGGCCATAGCTGTTTAGATGACCCCACAACAATCAGGAGATGGAACACCCCATAGGATCGCAAGAGAGCAGAGGCTCAGAAGAGCTAAAAGACAGAAAATGGCAAGGGAGTGGAATTCACGAAAAAGGGCAAAAAAAGAAAAAGATGGAATGAGGAAGGAATTGAAGGGATTTTGGCGAGTTTCAAGTGATTCGACCGGCCAGGTACGCTGATTGGCGCCCCAGGGCGGAACAGGTCGAAGACGTTGGGAATGCATTTGCATATTCTACGCAGACATGTCTTAATATGCATATTATATTTATAGATTTACTACATATGTATGCTATAAGAATGTCTTAATGTGGTATTTTTGTTTTCTTTAGGAATTCAATGTCTTATGGTGGTATACTCCAGAGTGGGTAAAGGGGTCAATAAACAAATAGTCCTCTATTCATAGCCCTGGAGGTATGTAACTATTTATTTTCACAACCTTAAAAGGTCTTCTCGAAATCAAGCCATCTTTCTCGTCGCAATGGATCCAGCTTCTTCAATTCTGATAGCCAGCTCAGAATCTGGTCCCTATCCTCAGAAGACAAACTGCCTTCAACCTTAGATGCGAGAAGAGTGCACTCAATTAATGCCTGGTAGATGTATTTGCAGTCTTCAGCTCCATCCAACATCTCCTGGATCTCTTCAATCTCATTCCTAATGTACTGCAGCCGGTCGGACGAGCTCAAATTTGGAGCCATAGTTCGTTCCGCCATCGACGGGTCAAACACACACATCAAATTTTGGTGATAGAACCAAAGTGACTGATCATAAGGATCAATAAATGCTTGATGAATGAGGGATAGTTCTGAAAACCAAGTTAGCATAAGTCAGACTCTCCTAAGACAGGTGAGACCAACCATCATCCAACATTCTTCTCCGATCGTCATCGCTGGCAGATTGCTCATCCAAAAGGGATTGTATAAGCTTTGTCCGGTAATGCCACGCGGAGAAGTTGGAAAGATTGGCTCCAATCATCTTCTTGGCATATTCAAATTCCTTTTGAGTCATGCTTCTTGCTTCTTCGGCAGTGCCAAGCTCCTTCAAGGTCTCAACCACGAAGCGTCGATAACCCCACCCGTGGAAATTCCGGCTATCGAGAGTCAACATCTTACCCACAAGGGCGAGTTCTTGCTGCCAGATTTGCCGGGCCTCGGGAAGTGGTAGTAGACGGCGAGCTTCATCCAACAGCCATAAACGATAGTTCCAGATCCAGTAGCACTTGGGGAAGCTCCGGAGAAGGGGAATCAGAAAATGCAAATCATTCATGATTAACTCCGTGATTGAATGGGCAGCAGCCTCATCATCCGAGCCTCCTGCTTGGGAGAATTGATACTGCAGTACCTGCCGGCGGTAGTTCCAGGCTGTGTAGTATTCAGGATTGCTAGACAGCAGCTCGGAGATCTTTTTCAAGGTCTCGATTGTGTACTCATGCTCAGCCACCTGTATTGTGTGAGGCTCTGTTTGTAGGTGAAATCTATAAGATGACCAACCTTTTTGGATACGGAAACCTCAAGGTCCTTGTAATTTTCTATCTTCTGCAGCTCTTGCTGTCGTGCTTCGCCGGACTTCTCAACTGGTTTGTATCGTGGCACACCATGCTATCGCAATCGTCAGCCCGGAGCGGTACAGCCATGCGGAGTTGATCTCACACTGGGCATTTTTGCTCTTTGACAATAATAAATAAGCAAAATGCGTTACCTACATATGTAGACAGGTTGCTTCGTGTTAATCAGATGCCCCAGGTCAACTTGAATTGTCTCATTGGTGCACGAGGCGGTGGGGTGGTTTACGTAAACTCCCATTTGTATAGCTTCACGTGATCAGCACTCTTTCTACTTTGGGGGACTCCAAGGTTGTCTTTTGCTTCATCGTCTTTCTCGTCTTGCCGCTATGCCTTGGAAGAGAGGCCTCCTTATACATTCCTTTTCTTAGCTCTAGACCATTACTCATATACAGCTTATCGACCTGCATCCAGCACAATGGTAGATATGCAACGTCACTCCTTCGAGGAAACCTCTACAGGCAGTCACAAACATCCATTGACTTCACACTCTCGATCCGAGTCTTCCAAGGACAGTGAACCTGTCCAATTGACTGAATTTGCAACTATCAATTTGCCATTCTTTGAAACACCAGCTTCTCAATCATCATTGTCGAAGCCCAAGGCCCAGCCTGTTCTGACAGCCGTCCCTCATTCCAAAGAAAATCAGGTTTCGTCACCCAAAAGAGGTCGCAGCAGAGTGAGAAACGCTGGACATGCAGCAGTAACAAGAAGTTCTTTCCGAAGTCCGATGTCGCCTGATAGATTTATCCCAAAGCGAGACTTCGTGGAACCAACATCAACAACATTTCGTGTGGCCAAGCATCCGCAGCGTCTTTCGCCTCAAGAGAGACTGCTTCGACGACTTCCGCCCGGTGATGATCCGTTCCTACCCTCAATCCCGCGTAGGACTTATGCTGCCAACAGACCCCAGCAGCCAACTCGGCTTCAGCAGATCCCACATCAACGGCCTCGTCTAGTCACTGATGGCAATATCACGGACGACGACGCTACACATGAATCTTTGAGACACGTCAGCTCCGGTGCAGTCTGGAACGTAGGTGGGGCTTCTGCGGTCCTTGGTAGTTCCCCCTAGTGCGGCTCCTGATAACACGCCAACCACTTCGACCAATGGATCATCAGCTGCCCCGGTTTTCGTGGCTCGGTTCTTACCCAAGAAACCAAAATACAGTGAACAAGAAATCCATGAGTCGAGACTTGCGCTTGCTTTGGGAATTGACCCGACGACTCGACAGCTAGGTACTACTTGTCTGCGGTATCTGGATGCACCCCTCAATCCAGCCTCCCCAGACTTCGAGCGCCTCTCCCCGTTTGAGTGGAAGGACAGTGCTTGGAAGAAAGTTGAAAAGGAGCGTTGTAAGTGCAACTGTAGTTTGCAACCGCCATTCCCTGGCCCTACCTTTGGAACATATTTACTATTTACAGATAAAACATATATGATATTTTAATCCAACTTTTGGAAATCGTGAGACTGGCAGTATCTACAGCCTTCTCCACGGCATCAACTGACTCGGATTGTTACCCAGGGCCCAAATCTCCTGCCAGAAAAGAGGTTGTCCCACCGAAGCCTTTTCGAATCCTTGATGCTCCCTTCCTCAAGGACGATTTTTACTGCAGCACTCTTGCATACTCAACAACATCTGGGATACTGGCTGTGGGCCTGTGCCATCAAGTATATCTCTGGTCTGAAGGCCATGGAGTGGATTATCCCCCCCTTTCCAGATCTGCACCCCTCTAATTATGTGACCTCCCTGTCGTTTTCTTCTGAGGATGGCGAGCGAAGCATTCTTGCAGTGGCCCGGCGGTCTGGCCAGTTGTCTCTATGGAGCACATTCGAGAAGCAACCCCGGTTTGAGATCAGTCATCCCAGTCCCCTTACATGCGTGGCATTTAGGCCGAGAACATCACGGCGACCTTCAGAACGGTTCATGCATGTGGAAGTCGACGCAGAAGAGATTGTTGTCGGTGACGACTTTGGAAACATCTGGTACTATTCGGTGGAATGGTCTGACCAAGAAGACCAGGCTAAGTGGAAATGGAACGGGTCCATGACGCTTCTTGCCAAGATCTGTGCACACACTCAACAAATCTGTGGACTGGTTTGGTCACCCGATGACAAGTACCTTGCCACGGGCGGTAATGATAACGCCTGCCTTCTCTTTGAGCTGGCCGAGATTGTTCCACCACAACATTTAAATTATACGGTCCCAACCATTACGCCCCCGGATTCACCTAGCAGCTTCAGCCTCGGTGTATTTCCATACCTTCCTCTGGGCACCACAAGAAGACGAACGTTTCTTAGACGACCTGTTCTCCCATCGTGGCTTGCTGCTCCCATTAAGCCCCCGGCCGCGGCCGCGCTTTTAAACCATGCAGGCACTCTAATTTCCGGTGGTGGACGAACGATTCTGGTCCCATATGGCCGTCAGAGACATCGTCTGATGCACTCCGCTGCGGTCAAAGCAATTGCATTTGCGCCATGGCAGCCGTCTCTGCTTGCGACGGGGGGAGGTACTAACGACAAGGCTATACACTTCTATCACACCCGGAGCGGAGCCTGTCTCGCAAGCATCAATGTCTTCGCGCAGGTGACGAGTCTCATATGGAGCGAAACTCGGCGTGAGGTCGCCGCTACTTTCGGTTATGCGCAGCCAAATCACCCATTCCGAATCGCGGTATTTGCCTGGCCTAGCTGCGCACAAGTGGCCGTCATTCCCTGGGGGGCCCTATGGAACCACCTGGGATGGCCCGGAAACACCAATCAGCAACTTCGACTGCGGAAGAGCACTGTGGGCAATAAGATATCCAGGGAAAGTCCCTCGTTTCTCTGGTGTATACTCTCAGTAGTCCGGACAGTCAGTCATCCTCAGCTTCGTCCTCGTCCTCGTCGACCCAGTCTCGGTCTCCAGAACAAGGAGCTCCGACCCGTGGGCGCAGGACCGGCAACCGCAAGAGCGGTGCTCGGATGGTCACTCCTAAGGAGAAAGAAGGTGGAATGTGGTGCACACGAACAAAGGAGGAAGGGTGCATTATTGTCGCGTCTAGTGATCAAACTGTGAAGTTCCATGAAGTCTGGACTGGAAGAAGGGCAAGCACTACGTCTACTTGTGGACTCTTCGGCGGAAGCGAGATTCTCGAGGGCCTAGAGGGCATTGAGAAGTCCGGTTGTGAAGTCATTCGTTAGTATTGTCTCTTGGGTCTGAGTACTGGGTACTCTCACTATCATTAAACGCTTATATTTTTATTAGTTTAGTGCTGCAAGAGAGAACTTGGGTAGGTTTATTATTCTTTGTGAGGAATTGAATTATGATGTTCTCGTTTTCTACAGTGCAATCCAGGTGGACTACGGACTACATATGTTTAACATAGTAATATCCCGAGGTCGACTTTACTATGAAATATAGAACACTTGAACAGGTCTAGGGAAATTCCTACAACACACTTTCAATGCTAGAATGGCTGGCTTCGTGTGGTACCTTCTAGTTACTATACCTTTTGCTCAGTCGAGTGGCAAAATTCAAGATATATAACACATAGATATAATTCGCGCTCTTCGGTATATACAGAACAAACCTCTCCCAATCGGTACTCCGCACTGAATCTCACATTCCAGATTAATATGCAATACATTGACCTCTGCATTAGTGTCAGCCTATTATACCTAGGTACATAGGAATTATACACTAAAGAGAGAACGCTGATCCCACTCCACCTTTCTTCAGCTCCCAAAAACAGATCTCAGCTCTAAATCTTCTTATAGAGTATGTTGAATTCTTCCTAATTTCCTCTCTTCCTCACCCTCACCCTCACACAATCCATACCAATTCCTCAAAATGCGCCTTCAAACCCTCGTCCAATTCATCCTCCCATCCACAATCCTCGCCGCCCCCGATACCTCCCTCGGCTCCACCCTCAACGTGACCGTCCTCGGCGCACGGCACAATCGCTCCACTTTAGAGTGCTGGGCTCTGCAGTCGGGATTTGAAACTTCCGATAAACCCGGACAGGTCGGGTCCGCCGCGCTGGACTTGGGGACTATCGGTGGGAACGCGTCCTTTACGGTATTGCCGGCTGGGTTTGATGGTGGTAGACATAACGCGCCTGCTTTGCAGTGAGTGATTTTCTTCTTTCCAAGGATTCTGATATATAAATCTTATTTCAAAATCATCCATCTTGAATGCGTTGTTTTTATATGTTGTATATCATGTTTGTTTTAGCTGACGCACTATAGATGGGTGGTCTTCCTCTCCGGCTTAGCGCATATCACGCTCCCGAACTCGACAACCGAGGCCTGGATTGAAGGTGGAAAGAATGGAGCCATTCTGGCCCTCGATACTGCTGATGTCAGTGCATTGGGCCACTTCACTACCTATCCCTCGCAGGACCGGACGACATCCGTGGTGATCCCCCTCGGGGAGAAAGGGGTGCCGGGTCATCGGGTCCTGCATGAGGGTCCCTGTCGGGGGAGGAGTTGCTGGTATAAATCCCCAGTTATATATGGAAACATTGGATGTCCGGTTTTGTTCATGCTTTTTTACCGTCCTCGTATATATCTATGTGCCAAGGAAACGCTAATGACTATGTACTCGAGAAGTGTGGAGTACTCTATACAAGGAGACATCAAGATACCAAGGTGGAATTCAATAGACATTGATAGAGGCGCAGAGGCGCTTGGTAGAGGCACAAGATATCGAAAGCAAAAATAAAACAATGAAATGAAATGCAGACCCGGTCGGATGCATCGAAGTAAAAAATAAAATATGTTCTTTTATAGACCGTTACCCCCTTCTCCCATCTCTAATTCGTACAACTTCAAAGAGACACGCTTATTTCCTGCCGCCCTTGCTCTTCTTGCCGACGGATGTCTTGCTCTTCTTTGATGGCGGGGCCTGCACCTCAGCGGCATCGTCAGACTCGTCGTCTTCCGTGTCGGCAATGAAATCAACCATCGAGCCATCACTATCCTCATCGTCGTCCTCATCCTCATTCTCCTCCAACGATTCCTCAGCATCGGAAGAACCGACAGACTCAGCAGCCTCGATGTCCAAAATGGGCTCTTCGTCATCATCCTCGTCGTCACTTCCATCATCCTCATCGTCTTCGGACTCATCGACGCCGTTCATCATTGACTCATCCTCATCGTACGCCTGGTCGCGTATTGACTTCCGCGGCGTCTTGGCCTCGGTCTCACTGTCCTCGAGATCATCCTGACCCTCGACGTAGATAACATTATCCTCGTCCTCGCTGTCCATGCCCTCATCGCCTCCGCGGATCGATTGTCGCAGTCCCAATTGGGCATCGAGCATGTCAAGCTTGCCCTTGAGGAGCAGGAGGGATGGCAGGCTAGCAGAGCGCTGGTCCATGACCTTGTAGAGGGAAGTCATGCGCTTCAAGAGATCGGGGTGGCCAGCCAGGGCGCCACCGTGAGCGACGCAGGTCCACTGCACCCAGACGAGAAGGTGGCCGTAGCGACCAGGCCGGGAGGCAAGGCGCTCAGCGAGTTTTTGAAGCAGAGTTGCGGCCAGCGAGGAGTCGAGACGCTGGATGGTAGTGCGGATGATGGAGGTATCACCAGTGTGGAAACAAGACTCGAGCATGCCGTTGTCGTTGGTCTTGAGCGACTGCGTGAGGACAGTAGCAAGCGAGACACCGGTGGGAATCTGTTGCACTGCGGCTTGGGGCTTGCCGGGAACCAATGCGCCCAGGAGGACGTCGTCATCAAGCTCGGCCTCGACGTCGACTTCCTGGCCTGCGTTTGCACGCAGGAGTTCTCCGAATGATGGCTCTGCGCCCTCTTCTTCTTCCTCTTCCTCCTCGGACTCGGGGGCGTTCTGCATCTCAATGTCCTCGTTCGCTGCCACTTGCTTGGCGGGCTTTGTCTTCTTCTCGTTGGACTTCTTGTTGTCCTCGTCATCGGAGTCCTCCTCGCTGCCAGAGTCGGATGCGTCCGGTCGTGAGTCCTCCATCTCTACATCATCATCGACCAGGTTTCCCTGCTCGACATTCATGCGAGACTCGTCAACACGGGTCTCGCTTGCGCTCTTAACTCCATTCGTTGTGACGGAAGCAAGTGTTGAGCCAGACTTGGTCTTCACCACAGACTTGATTCCGGTGAACGAGAGCTCATCGGTGTTCTCGTCAAGGAACTTGACACGCTCAAAGACAGGGATGACACCACCTTCGGTGTATGCAACCACGAGGGTAGGGCCCTGGAATGAGACGGCCGCGACGGGAACGCAGGCGCTCGAAGACTCGGTGTTGGTGATTTTGAGGGTTGCGTTTGCTTTCTGGGTCATCTGTTTGCGGCTGGCCTTGGCACTTGCGGAGGGCGCACTTTGGGGCTGAACAAATGGCTTGGTGAAGAGTTCGACGCTACCATCTGCGGTGACTGCAGCAAGCACTTGCTTCTCCGGGGTGGCCACGCCATCTGTTTGCAGTGTAATCGACGAGACCTCCTGGTCGGCGACAAGGTTGCGAACAAGCTTCTGGGTGGTGGCGTCAAAGACGTTGACGAAGCGGTCACCATCGGATGCAAGGAATGCACCCACACCAGCAGACTCGGAAGAGGACGAAATGACAGTGTGGATAGGGTTGCGCATGGCAGGGAATTGAACCGGCTCATCGGCCTTCTCGGTGTCTATTAAGTACGGGGTCTGGGAAGCGCAGATGAGAGGAGGGTTCGAGGGAACGGGGCGGGAGAGAGCAGTGAAGACTGAGGATGCGGGGAGGTGGATTGTCCTAGAGGTATATCGTTAGTTAGGAGCTCAGTATAGCCTAACAAATACCCAAACTTACTTAGTGCTTTGTCCGGTGCGCAAGTCCCACTGGACAAGCTTATTGTCACCACCGATACTCCAAGCCTCCTCAGCGGGCCGATCGGCCGTGAACTTAAAGTCCTTGATACCCTTTTCATGCGCGCCGGTCAGAATGCCAACCACCTTATCTTCAGATGGCGAGTACATGCGGATATCCGAGGTGTTTGTGCCGAATGCAACCACGATATCCCCCCTGGTCCAGGCCATCAACAGCTCCATTGACATCGGAGCCGCGCTTGCGCTTTTTTTCGACAGGTCACGGCCCTTGCCCGAGCCACCGTAGTATCCCCAGTCCAAAGAGGTCACCGTTTCCTTCGGCCCCAGAGCATGCTCACACTGGAGGCGTCCTGTCTGTGTGTCGTGGACGCGAATGTGCTGGCCATCGAGACCTTGGATAACGGACGCAAACAAGGCCAATTGGTACTCGGACGGGGAGAATGCAGCGCGCAGGATGGACGACTTGCTGCCCGCATATGTCATGCCCGACGCTGGCGATGCGGCGGCCGAGACGACCTTGGTGGATGGGCGAGTCGTCTTCTTTCCCATCTTGGCTGTAACTTTTTTTCTTATCTTCGTTTTTTTGTTTGTCGCTGTCGAGGGTGCGGTGGTGTGAAGATAATTATCAATATAGCACACCCAAATAAAGACAGCAAATATTCCGATAAGACTCTATTTTTTTTCCGCCCCTAAGGAAACAAATGGGGGTTTAGGCTGGTGGTCTCGCAGTTGATCCGGACAGGAAAAAAAAATGTTCTGTAGAGCCTTGACGGGCTAGTCCTAAAGGGGTTTAGGCTATAAGAGGTTCTTATCTAATCATATCATCCCGTGATGCTTCAATGTCAGTCAAGTATGAGGCCCTGGGGTAACTCTACCAACTCTTTGATTTATCTTAGTCGAGTTCTCGGGCTTGTTTGTTTTTTTTTTTCGGTCCGGGCGAGTCTTCTTTTCATCTTCAATCCCTTTACTATCACTCTTTATTTCTTCATCTAGGGCGCTTTTGATGTCAGCATCCCTTTCATGAGCGACAAATATATAACAAATTTTGCAGGCCATCTCAACCTATACTTCCTGCAGCCACCCTCAATATTCATTTTGTAGAACCAGAATAAAATTCCAACAAGTTTCAAGTTCATTATGCGACCCAAAACAAATTCAATATGTACGAGAAACAGGACGGTAGTCAAATCAGAGCCTTCACTATAACGCCTGCAGGTAAATCTGAGCCATCTAAAATGCCTAGCACTAAAAATTATGCCCAATATATACATCAAAGCATATGGACTATACTGACTCCCATTGGGCAGATCTTCGAGGCCAAAAGTACCCCCCCAGGTCCCAAGTTAGTTACATGACATGTGTATATTTGCCTAACCTGTAAGGGTGAAGGTGCAGCTGCCCATCGATTATGTAGTAAATGCAAAGTGCTGATTGGGAATTCCAGGATGCTTAGCGGGGAACCAGGTAGTAACTAGCCTACTCTATCATATATGGATGTTTCAAAACTGTATAACAATGTTCCTTGCGCCGAATGTGTACGTTTATAGAATGGTGATGTTATTTCTTATCAACATACCTTCAACCTTGGAACCTTTGAACAATGTACAATACGTGTACTCATCATGATATAGTCACGTGAAAGTTGGAGTGGTGACGTGACTCAGACCTCCCAGCACACCCGGCCTAACCCGGATTTAGCCAGAACCCTAGGGCTTTGAGTCATCCGAGATATGCGTCCACTCGACCTCGAAGGTTTTACAAAACATGTCTAGGAAAAGTTGAGAAAAGAAAGCGAAAAGTAAAAAAGAATACAGAAAACTTCCATTGTAAATTGTCTAAGACTCGAAGGGAAAGAGAAAAGATGAGAAAAGAAAAGAAAAAAAAAAAGAAGTTCCAGGGGTAAAGAACCAATCAAGGGGTAAGAAGGGAACAGAATCGGGACTAGTGTGGCTGGTGGAACTGGGTAAGAGGAGAGTGCAAGGCGGCCGTTTGTACTTAAGGATTCTGGCATCCCCTCCCGACCATTTTTCTGCTTCCGTCCTGGTTTCTCCTATTTTTATTCTCCTGACCGCCCTACCCAATAACAAACGCGTCGCGTTCCCTTTTAACCGCCTTCAAGTCTCCCTTTTTTTTTTTATTATTTTCTTTTATCCTTTTATTTTTATTTTTTTTATTTTTTATTTTCATAATTCCCTTTTATTCCTGATACTTGCCTCAGGCGATAATCGGGAACTTGTTTAGCTCCATATCTTGGTTTACCAAGTCATCTAGACCTGGCTTCAATTCTACATCACGTGAGCGATTTTTATACCGCCTTCTTGGCAGTATAAATACCTCGTCTCCGATCGCATTCTCCACTCTTCCTATCTCTCGATCATCTCTGACCTCACTCTTCCCCTCCCCGCCCGTCGCGTTTTATTCGCGCCCACGCATTTGATATCAAACCTCATCAACTATTGAGTCCGTACTACGTGCCCTTGGTTGCCGTTAGTGTTTGTTCACTCGAGGTTATTTTTACGCGACAAGATTGTTTCGCGGAGAGATCCCACGGGTGTTTTCAGTTGATCACTACCTTTAAAAACACCTTGCCATAACTCTCACATCTTCAATACTGCCACCCTTTCCTAACTTGTATTCTTGTTTATCCAACGCGACTCCAATGGCGACTCCGCCTCCCGAGGTTCCTCCTGTCACCAAGGAGGACAAGCCTCAATTGCCCCCATCCCCCACTGGCCCTTCTGCGCCTGACTACCAACCTACCAGGTAAGTGCATCAGCTTAAGTATTGGACCTGTTCTTGATCTGACCAGTGTACAGCGCGCAAAATGACACAGTGAATCTCAAGACCGATGGTTCCATGGATACCGAGACTAAATCACCTGCGCTGAACGGCCACACTCCCGTCGCGCCTTCGAACACCAATGGCACAATCGTTGCCACCTCACCGCCAAAGTCCCCCGATCATCAGACCTCCCCAGAAATTGTCCAAAACAAGACACCGTCGGCCGCAGAATCTGCTCCAGCGGAGACAAAGCCAACTGAAGAAAAGATCAGCCCTCCGCAGGGCCAGGAATCTACCACTCCTGCTCCAGCCAACAACGCGGCTGAAAGTATCCCTTCGTCCGCCTCGGAAGCTGCGGTACACGCTCCCACGGTTCCTGCATCCACAATCCCTGCATCCACAGATGGTGCTAACGACAAAACTGAGCCAATGGCCATCGACACCCCTCAAGATGCTTCCACTGCCGTGAAAACCGACCTGCCTCATCATCCTACCCCGGCCCCTGCACCACCTGCGCTCACCGCGCCGCAAGACCATGAGATGAAGGACGCACCAGAGGCCCCGCTATCTCCTTCCAAGATTTCCCGACAGCGCGACGCTGATCTCAGTGAAGAACCAGCTGCTAAGAGAACTAAAGTGGAGGGCGACGACTCGGTTGTTAACTCCCAGGCACCGGGATTCAGCTCCCCAGCTGGCGCAACACCTGGTCCAACTCGCGGCGGACCGGGGCTCACTAAAATGCAACATAAGTTCATTTCAAAGAGCCTTACAAGCCTGAAGCGCATGCACGATGCGCGTTTCTACAAGGAACCTGTCGATGCTGTCAAGTTGAACATTCCGCAATACCACACTATTATCACCCAGCCCATGGACCTAGGAACTATGGAAAGGAAGCTCAAGAACAATCAATATTCTTCCCCCCAGGAAGTCGCCGATGATTTTGCACTGATGGTCAATAATACGACCATTTTCAATGGCGCAGATCATCTGGTCACCCAAGAGGGGATCAAGCTCAAGGCGACATTCGACAAGCAGATGACTAACCTCCCGAAGCCCGAAGAGGTTGAAGAGAAGAAACCAAAGAAGCAAACGGAGAAGACGTCTGCTGCTCGCCGGGAGCCTCGGACTTCTCTGCCAAGCCAGCCCAAGGCTTCTTCTCCCCAGTCTCAGACATTTGCGCTAGGACCCGAAGGTCTGCCTGTCATTCGCCGCGATTCTTCCAACCCCGATGGTCGCCCCAAACGGTCCATTCATCCCCCGAAGCGTGACCTTCCGTATTCCACCAAGCCAAAGAAGAAGAAGTTCCAATGGGAATTGCGCTTCTGCCAGGATGTCTTGGATGAGTTGCACAAGCAAAAGCACTACAACTGGGTGATGCCTTTCTATTATCCCGTGGATCCCGTTGCTCTGAACATTCCTACATACCACAGCGTCATCAAGAAGCCGATGGATTTGTCGACCGTTCAATCCAAACTCAAGACTGGCCAGTACGAGAATGCGAAGGAGTTCGAAAACGATGTCCGTCTCATTTTCAAGAATTGCTACCGCTTCAATATCCCCGGTGACCCCACTTACGTCTGTGGCGAGCGGGCTGAGGAGATCTTCAACGGAAAGTGGGCCCAGAAGTCGGACTACCTCGAAGCGCATGAGCCACATCCCGAGCAGAACACTGATTCTTCCGATGAAGACAGTGACGAGGATGCGGAAGAGAGCGAAGAAGACGACGAGAAACTTACGCTGCTTCAGAAGCAAATTGCTGAGATGTCTCGTCAGGTCGAGGCTATTACTAATAAGAAAAAGAAGACACCCCCTTCCTCCAAGAAGGTTGGCAAGACGAAGCTTGCCAAGAAGGATTCTAAGAAACTCAGTTCTGGAAAGAGAGACAAGAAGAGCAAGATCTCTCAGCCTGGCAAAACCCGCGCCATCACCTACAACGAGAAGCAGATCATCTCGAATGGTATCAGTAGCCTTCCTGACAAGAGGATGCAACAAGCCCTCCAGATTATCCAGAACAACGTTCCTCAACTCAAGGTAAGAATCTTATACGTTCATTGCACACGAACCAATTCTAATATACGTTCCGCAGAGTACCGATGAGGCCGAGATTGAGTTGGACATCGACGAGCTTCCTAACGATGTCTTGCTGAAGCTGCTTAACTTCGTGAAGAAGCACGTACCGAATCTCATGGATGATGAGGACGAGGATGATGTCCCTGCCAGCGCTATAGCACCTCCCAAGCCCAAGAAGAACAAGCCAATGAGCAAGTTCGAGCAGGAAGCTCAGATCAACATGCTCCAGAGCAACCTTTCTCGTTTCCAGGGTGGCGCTCACTCCCCCGACCCAGTGGCCTCGGTTGAACACAATGAAAGCAGCGACGACGAGTCCGATTCGTCTGAGGAAGAGAGCGAGGAGGAGTAAAAACTCTCTTCCGATTCAATCCCGCAATTCTTTTTTTCCCATGCGGGATGGCCCTTCACCCTGACTTGCGTTCCAAGCGTCGTTTTTTTTCCCTTACTGTCCTTCTGAATAATTTCTCGCCACATCTTTCTCTTTTCAGTCGCACCGCTGGATCCTGACGGGCTGGTTGCAATGCGCTATGCAGTCCCCGCCAGCAACGTCTGTACATACTTTGCTTTTGAATACCCCTGCACCCGGCGAGGTTTCTACTGCCACTACGAACCTTACGCTCAAGATTGGCCGAACAGGATTTTATTCACTTGATCCCTTGAATTTCCCTTCCCCTACGCCTGAGTGTGCACTTTTTCTCCCGTTTCATTTCACAACTAGGATAGGTGGATGAGGTTGCTCTATTTCCTCCGACGACGTTGCGGTTGGAAGAGGTGAACCGAAGCTTTGGCTTCAACTTGTATGATTACGAAAGAAACGCGGAAATGCAAAATGAATATGTACTTGTAATAGTAAAGAGTCTGATTCCCATTAGGTATGTAGTTCGAATGTACGGAGTACCAAATATTGTATTGCGAACATCTCCCTTATTAGGTCTGTCATTGGCCGTGACGCATCGGGTCTTCTTCGGCGGTGAACTTCCCCAGTATCTTTGCAACATCAACATGATTCCTCCCTGCGACCCCTCAATTCTTGATCAGAATCCTCAATTCAAACGGCTATATGAGAATTTAACGACCTCCCTCCTCAATCCGGATGCCTCAACGCGTTCTCACAGCGCGAACCCAGGCCGCATGGCCGTGGTTGAGGTAAGTCGTCGAAACGCCATTGCGCAGCACATACCCAACGGACCCAAACATGAACAGAGCTCTGACAACACTCTATCACTAGGAGCTGAAGCAATGCCAGACTCAAAATGCCAAAAAGCGGATCAAGGAGCACATGCTCCGGCAATTGGCCTTTGCCCCAGACAGCAATCTACCAGCGGAAGTCAGTACAACCCCCGCCACAGCCCAGCAAGCCATCAAGAGGAAAACCGCATCTCTAACAACCCTACCACATCCAGTGCCACGATAACCTCGCCATAATAACACTCTACCTAGAGACCCCATCCAGCGCAATCGAGCCCACCACCTCAAAGCCAGAAACGGAACCCAAGAAACCAGACGAAGCACTCAGCCTCCTGGGACCAGACATTGAAGCCTTCTACACCAATATCCCAGCCTTCATCCTATCCTTCTCTAAAGCCCTCTCGTCCGCCATTCGAGACCTACGCGCTCTATCAACCGCAAACACAGACCCGGCCACCGCGCCCGACACAGACGCACCAGCCACACAGCACTCGAACCACAATGCACGCGTCCGAGCGCGCGACCGCCGAGTCCGGACCTCGATGGCGCCAGTTCCACCACTCTCATCACAGCTGCAGGCGCGGATACGCCTGTTGCGCAACACACAGCTCTCCGAGCTACCAGTTGCTCGGCGGAAGATGGCTGCCACGGCGGCGGAGGTTGTTGCCGTGCGTGCGCGGGTCCTGGAGCGCACTGTTGTGATTCTGGAGCGGGCGAAGCATGGGGCTCTGGCGCGTGCGACGAAAGCTAAGGCGGAGCATTTGGCTATTGTTGCGCAGGGCGTGGAGGGAAAATTAGAGTATGTTTTTGTCTTCTGGTTCTCAAGTTTTGTTGTTATTTTTCTGGGTGGAATGGTCTTTTAACGGTTTGAACAGGGTTACCAAATTGGAGATTGCGGCTACGCTCTATACGCCGGAAACACTTGCTGCTCTTGCTCGGTATAGGCAGCATTTGAGGCAGACGAAGGAGCGCTTGCAGCACCGCCAGAAGATGACGGTTCAAGAGCTGAGAGCTTATGGTGATGTTGAGGTGTCTGATCCGGTTGCTGATATCGATGCGGATGAAGGGACTTATGCGGATATTGCCCGTCGGTATGGGGTTTTGGCGAGAGAGGTTGAAGAAGTAAAGATGGAAATTGCACGATTAGAGAAATGAGCTGCAACTACATACATACATACCTGAGAAGTACATAATAGAATTAATATGCCTTCAATATACGTACGTATGGTGTTCGTTAGATATGTGAATCAGTGGTCCCCCCCTAGATGTCCCAACTTCTT
Source organism: Penicillium mononematosum (assembly GCF_028829835.1). Lineage (NCBI taxonomy): Eukaryota > Fungi > Ascomycota > Eurotiomycetes > Eurotiales > Aspergillaceae > Penicillium > Penicillium mononematosum. The sequence continues at coordinate 6,202,585 of NW_026643272.1, read as the reverse complement.
TCTGTTCCTTAATATCCCCAGGGCCAATTACACAAGTCTGCATCCTACAGCAGTCATAGAGAAAACATCAAATGGCCAACCTCAATAATCCCGAACCCAATCTATTACCAACCTCGATGTTTTACCAGCTGCCTCGCCATCGCAGGAACTCATGCTGGCACATCCTACAACATCATCTACGTTTGGTAGGCATCGCAACTCGTCTTTGCAACTGCTGACCCGGTGGACTTGTAGTGGACTTTGCGGTTGCGCTGGCTGAAATCGACGGGAGCAAGCTTGGGATGATTTGAATATCCCGGAGCCTTTCCTATCAGCCATACATGGCCTTTGGGAACCATGTTGTCCAACTAAGTTGTCAAAATGAAAGCCCAAAGTTCACCAAGTCTTAAATCCGGGGATGTCTGTATCTTAACCCCGCGCATCACATGACCGCGCCAAACTTTTTCTGCCCGAAAGAGTCAACGCTACAAGATCTACTCATTCGCCACATCTTTCTCAAACATACGAAGAATTATTCAAAATGGCCGACGACGGACTGAACATCTACGACGAAATCGAGATCGAGGACATGACCTTCGACCCGAATATCCAGATCTACACATATCCCTGCCCATGTGGCGACCGCTTCGAGATCGCGATCGACGATTTGCGCGATGGCGAAGAAATCGCCGTGTGTCCGAGTTGCAGTCTGATGATCCGGGTTATCTTTGACTTGGTATGTTTCCCTATCATATTACCCAGATGCATATCGCTTTATGTGGTCAGTGGGCTAATTATACACCCTGCGGGGTATCTACAGGCCGATCTTCCTAAAGCCGATACGCAGAGTACGAGCGAGGTGGCTGTTCAGGCTTGAGCGTGAGATAAAGGAGATTATGAAAGTATCCTCGAAAGGATCGAGTCACCATGCTGTTGATTTTGGAAGTCGACTCGCAGCCATTTATGTTGTTGTGGCGGAAGTGGTTCGAGCGATTGGATACTTTGCCTTTCCACTGCCCAGCTGTGTCTGCTCGGCAGTCCTTCGAGTCTGAGTGGTTGTGATCCACCGGAACTCACTTTACACGTCGGATCGCGCAAGCGTGTGTCTATGGTCTGCTGCAGGCGCCGTCTATAGGCATATTGCCAAGTGACTCGGTGTTCCCAAGGCCTATTTGTCTCGGTGACTCGCATTGGGGTACCCGCCGTACCTCGCTCACTCAACATATTTAATGTTGACTGGGGCTCAGCGACTCCTCAGTCCTTAGCGTGAGTTTCGCCTGGGACAATATCACTTGGCCTGTCAAGACACTGTTCCATTAATCGGGTTGAGACTGTATTTTGGCTATGTACATGTCGCGTTCATTCACCCAGAAAGAACAACACTTTGATGCACCTGTTCATTTGGGGCGATGTGATGCCCCTTCCGCTCAGCACTGCGTTACCGTTACACATACACATACTGTATACTCACCTAGTGCATTTGCTTCAAATGATACCCATAACTATGTTCCTAAATTACTCCTTCCCCTTCTTCTAGTAAATTATGAGAAAGGATCAGCACGCGAAAGATTTCAATGCAACCGCATCATAGAACGAACACTAGACTACAGTATGTAACAACATCCCAAATAAAAACTGGAACGGCAAGAATCTTCTTCTTCTAGGTAATCGATAGCCCAGTAAGACGGTCCATTCACTCAATGACCTCACTGTAGATATCCTTGGGCAAACGCAAGGTCAACTCGGAGTTCAGCAACTCGGTCAGATTCGAGCCATCACGCAGGTAGATCCACTGCCCATTAACGAAAGGCCGCGAGTCCTGCTTCTCATGCATATAATCGCCCTCGACAATCCAGTCATACCGCTTCGGCCCGGAGATGGGCGAGCTGAGCCAGATCTGCTTGTTGGGTGGTTGCTTGTTGAGTACATAGGTGCCGAGCGCGGGAACGGAGATGTTCAGAACACCAGCCTGGAGGAACAGAGTGGGTTAGTAACCTTTCACATTTTGGATACCGTGCCAACAGAAGGTCTTTATATAGACCGAAAAATTTGGCAAGGAAGAAGAAGACCGGGAAAAGACGATATATAGAGAAGAAGGAAACATACACTGTACTCGGCCTCAATATCAGACCCCTCCTCCTGTGCCTTCTCCAGCTCGCTCTGCAGCACGTTGAAATAATGCTCCGAGTACTCGTAGTACTCCTCCGGAGTCAATGGCGAGGGCTCAGTGATATGGGTAGCAGCTCCGGCAACGGAACCCGATTGGGGGTTCGGAGCAGGGGGGTTTGCTGATTCTGGGTGAATGCCTTTGCGGATTGCCGGGGATGACTGGAAGGAGCGGGTGAACTTTGAGGCGGAACTTGGGCGGATGGCGCAAGCCCGAGGGAGCAGAGTTGAAGTGGTGGGTGTTGTTGTGCGGATGGATGGGCGCACGGAGGTGAGCAGAGCTCGAGGGGCTGTGCGGGAGAGCATTGTTGTACGGGAGTATTTGTATTGGGAATTGTGGAAGGGAATGGTAATTGAAGGTTGGGGGAGCTCTGCTGACGATGCGGAGAGAATGGAATAGTTTACATCATCGTTGCTCACCGCCTGCTTTATTTGGAATGAGTATGGGCAGTATCTGTGATTGGATGGAGGTATAGATGACAGTTGCTCGATGTGGTATTTTATTTATAAAAAGTGGACTATAGATCTTGTGCAAATATAATGATTTAGAATCTCAAAATTTCGAATTGATGTATAGACATTTGAGTATTGGCCAGTGAGGATACACTTGTGCAATGAGTCTGTCACCAGCAACCACTAAGACTACCGCAATTAGTGACTCCAAAAAAGTAAGGATTGTAGAATATGTTCAAATCTATTCCCTTCATGACAAATTGTGTTGGAAGAAAGGTGGTACTGGAAATGACTTTACATTTTACTCCAAAGCAACCCTGACTACTTCGGCGTGGGTTGAGGATCTACCCTTGGAATTTGTATATCAGCATTCCGTAGTCATTTGGCAATGCAGGTGATCAACGAAGCCGCCGTATAGACCTCCGTATGCCATAGACGTTTATATGGCACCTACATTTTCGAGTACTGTTTAACGGGTGGTAAACAAGACAAAGATAACAGACTGGTGAAGCAATGACGTGGTGTATGCGGCATGATACCATTGCTCACAATAACGTTGACGTGCACACGGAGGTGATGAAATGTACCCAGGCAGCCGTGGAGGCCGGAAGCCTTGCTGTTGTAGAGGTTGTAGGGTCAGAATGACCACAACCAAGAGCCTGATGCCCGCAGGGAGGAAACTCGTGTGTAATAAACTGCCGATGCAAAAGAGGCCCTCGGGTATGCATAACTGCCCGAAATCAACATATATGATGTGTCGACACTGAGACTAGCATCGTCACCGATAGCGACATGTCGTCGTTCATGATGAGACCCAGGAGACTCGCATCCTGCTCTCGTCTCAGTCCGAGAAACCGAAGGAATTCCATGGGAACACGAGGTCGACTTGTTATATCAACCACAGACATGCGTTGTCTCGTACTTCTTTAAACCAATCAATGGCATCCATTTGAACACATCTTCGTATCGGCGACTGTAGCTAAACATATCGGACTTATTCAGTATCTCCGGTATATGGCCAGTGGCCTGAGTGCCTGACGATGAAGGCCATGTGTCACAATCTGAAAATGGTCTTCGATTAGGCTGCTTGATTGTTAAGGTTAGTCGAAACAGGTTTGCTGGGACGACAGCTTAAGCGAGAGAGTGGTGACCCGCTAGAACGAGACTAGTAAGTTATGAGCAATAAACCTCCCGTATGTTTCCTATTCATTTCTTTTGAGATGTGTATGGAGTAAGCCAGCAATCCTTCTACGCAGTAGGATGACGTGGGCAGAGCGCCGGAACTTTGGAAAGTGGGAACCGAGACAAGCCACATTACTTGCCAACGCGGCCAGAACAAGTGAGATTTTCTTTTCTTTTTTCCCCTCGGAGAAAATTATGATAATAATTGTCCGGGAATCAATAGTCCGAGAAAGTATGTTGAATAGCCTTGAAAACAAATTTAGAGTCTTGGTCCACGCTGGCGGGATCACAAAGAGATCGGTGGGATTTAGTCTGTTTCAGATGAGAAGAACCGTAGTCTTGGTCATGGCAATAGAGATGCAGACATGCATATCCCTCGGAACCATGTCCGGAATATTGGCTGCAGAGGCGGGAGGTGACTGAAATCTGATCTCATGGCGCCCTTGCAATCCTCTCTAGTGCAGTGGCAACTATTGGCTCGGGGAACTACAATGAAATCAAAGAATGAATGAAAACCGTAGAGCAAGTACCACAGGGCTGGATGATATGATTAAAAATTCTGAATCTGCTTGGTATGTTAACCTATGTACCATCGCATCCTGCAGGTATACTTGAGTACTATGTTCTAACAGCCTATAGGAGAACTGGGAACAAGAGCATTGATCCCCAGTCATCATTTCAAGGGAGACAAGTACAATTAGCAAATCACTATGAGTAAGAGGTGACACAAAGAAACCAGACCCAAAACCGACGAAAAAGAAAATTACGATATACCTTTGCTGGAGAACAACCGTAGAACATCGAATGGGGCGCCAATCCAAATGCAAAGAACCGGAAGAAACACCGGCGTGTAGTCCGGCAAGGCTTGTCCTGGCCGTTTTTCGGCAAGAGATCGGCAGGGGGCTTGAAGAGGGGTTGGTTTCAGACAAGCGCCCCTCCTTTCTTTTAGCCCTAGAACCATCCAGTCGATCCAGAAGTAAGGAACGCACCGGGATATCGGTGAAAGGGAGAGACGGTCTAGATCTTATGCTTGGATGTGAAACATGGTGTCGATCGGGGTTGGTGTTACTATGAGTGGTCGATTCGACCCATACTGTTGATGTGGTGGCGCCTACACAGTCGGTGTGTCATATTAGTCAGTTTCAGTTGACGCCTGCGATTGTGTGGTGATTGTATTCTGTCTGGCTGAGAGATATTATTTTCTTTTTGAACGTTGAAGTATTCCAGAATCCCACAGTGTTACAATCCACAGACCTTGGAACCAATTTAAATTAAATGTAGTGCAATGTTTGGGGTTTTCAGTGAGTTCCTTGGGTTATGTTCAATAACGCAATGATATGATAGGTCACCCAAGGACCCAAATGACGATGTATCCAAGGTGCGCCTATCAGAACGGCTCCCCTGACCGGGAGCCAGGGAACTGCGCGTCGGACTACATGGCAAACCACTGGATGATGCAATGCCATCCATGGTACGTTCTTGCCCCCCACATCACCTCAATTTATGTCAATTTCTTGTCATTGGGCTGTGAACTCTTCGGAGGTTGTTTCTCATTGCACACCTTTGTATTCTGCCAGGGGCGCGCCAATTATTGTTAACACAAAGTTACAGGCACCAGGAACAGAGTTCCAAGGCGTGTATTCCCCATTGCATGTCAATATCGGAATTCAATGTAACAAACCCCCATTATGGTCCAGGCTATTGTGGAGTGGTCTACAGATCTTGGCTGTGGAGTTAGACCAGATGCGAACCTACGTGATCCCGAAGAATTGAAAGAATTAGTGTCAATTAGCGCCTTGGAGAATGATTTTTCATTGCACATGTAAGAAATGTAAGAAAAGACGCTCGGTTCAAGCCAATCACCATGGTTCGACTTCCTGTCAATGGCCCATGAGGTCCATTAAGGTCCCCTGGTCTTCCCCGGCGCCAATGATATTTTGCATCCAGTTGATCTGGCCAAAGGCATGAGGTCGAGCCCGCCTCCTCGGTCCGCGAACATCCAATAACCACTTCCTATCTGCACTCCACCCGTGAAGAAATGCAATATCTTCCAGCCAGCGGGTTAGGCTGGTAGGTTTGACACACTGATGTCTGGGTGATTTAAAACCTCCGCCTCCCTTGATCTTTCTTCTTCTTCCTCCTCTTCCCCAACCACCTACCTTTCCTTCATTTCATTTCTGGTCTTCTAGTCCTGTGCCGTGCACGGTCTGAGCCTCACTTTCCTTCAAGTCTACATTCCTTATCATAAGGTCGAGAACAGGTTTCTCTCTTTTCCCCTCCTTTTTTCTATTCTTACAAGTCCACTCCTTTTGTGACTTATCTTTCGACTTTATTCAAAATGGTCTCTTTCACCAAGCTTTTCACTGCTGGCCTAGTTGCCACTTCTGCTATGGCCGCCCCCATGGAGGCTAAGCGCGCCTCATCCAGCAAGCGTGGTGCTGCCTACAACGACGTCACCACTGTGTCTTCTATGGCCAGTGGTGGCTCCATCTCATGGGCCTACAACTGGGCCGGCTCCCTCTCTGGCCTGCTTCCCTCTGGTGTCGAGTTCGTCCCCATGCTCTGGGGCCCTAAGATGTTCGGTGGCTGGGTGACTGCCATCGAGAGTGCTTTGTCCAGCGGAAGCACCTACATTCTGGGATTCAACGAGCCCGACATGGCTTCGCAGTCTAGCATGAGCCCCTCGGATGCTGCCAACTACTACATGACCTACATCACCCCGTGGTCTGGCAAGGCGAAGCTGATCTCGCCCGCCGTCACCTCCTCCACCCAGGCCGGATCCGGCCTGGACTGGTTCGAGTCTTTCATCGGTAGCTGCAGCGGCTGTGGTATCACCGGTCTGGCCGTTCACTGGTACGGCGACACTGCCGACGATTTCAAGTCCTTCGTCACCAAGGCCGTCGACACTGCTTCCAAGCACAGCCTGTCCGAGGTCTGGATCACCGAGTTTGCTCTCAACGCCGATATCAGCGGCGCCATGGACACCGCTACTACTGCTGCTTTCCTTAACGATGTCCTCCCTTGGCTGGATTCGCAGCCTGGTGTCACTCGCTACTCTTACTTCATGTGTGCCAACAACTACTTGCTTTCCGACAACACTCTCAACCAGGCTGGCCAAGCTTACGTCTCTGCGTAAGCCAGTGCTTGTTTGACATGTTGAAAATGAATTAAAACAATGAATCATGAAAATAAAAGGAAGGGTATGCACATTTAGTTTTTCTTCTATGGGTTCTGCTGGCGATTGGTCGCCTTGGAGGGTCATATCTATGGATTTTCTGTTCATATTTTCTAAGGAGTTTTAACGCAAATATCCACCACGTTATCTGATTTTAATTAACACCAATCTCTGTAATCGTAAGTTATCTGTATCAAGTCTAGAAGATTGACATGATAAAATCTCGCCATCCACCTTAGAATGAGGTGGCGGGTTGGCAATGGTCACAATGGCATAACCAGGCCCGCCACAATACATCACAAGTAGGCAAGTATCCCAAATCCCAACAAAGGCAAAGGTCCCATTGTTTGTCTAATAATAATGTCGACAAGAAACCTCGCTTTGATACAGTCTATTCTTTGATCCTAATTTAGTGTGTACCAGCATATTCTCGTCTTTATCCCTTTATTATCTCTTAGAGATACTAACAATGCATATTGAATCGAGATTCAAGGCCATAAGGTATGAATAGACCATCTTCAGTCACAAAAGGACCTTTCGAGTATTAAAATGGAGAGATTCCTCTCATGATCATTTTCAAGCACCATTCAAGCACCATTCAAGTATCATGGATCCGAACACCTCGAAGATGCCTACAATCCAGCTTAAGCCGCTCAAAGATTGGCCCCGCAACTACGATTCTGGATATTGTTACGACCGTCTTGGCATATCAGGACGTCCAGAAGACCAACAGGTTACCCTCGATTTAGCACAAGAAATCTATGATATCGCAGCGGCTGAGGCTTGTAGCAGCGGCAGAGCCCTCATCCACCTTTTCATGTCAAGTTATTCACGCGATCAAATCGGATCCGAGTTGCGCAAGCGCATACCGACGTTGCCAGCGATTATTAGAAATCACATCACGGACACCGACCTTCTCGTTGGTTCGCTGTATAAATACATCGCTTGTATTCAAGACGACTTGCAAGCGGACTTTGAACGCCGGCAAAATCAACTACCGGAAGGACCGACAGAGAGACAAGAGACGACACAGCAGCCCGCACAGCAACGGAAAGAGTCAGCACGACAGCCAGCACAAGAGCAATCGGAAGAGTCAGCACTAAAGCGACCAGAACAACAGATGGAATTCGATTATTCTCGGCCCTGCATAGTACCTAATGGTGATATCCAGATCGTCCGAGCAGATCGCCCGGATATGCCAATTGCAATTAGGTGAGTGATCTCTTAACTGACAGAGAAAACCCGCAGGATATAAGCCACGATGGGGACTGGGTCAACATCGCTAACATTAAATTCGAACGATTTAAAGAAAACCTCATCCAAGAAGCTTATCTGGTAGACGGAGAAACAATCTGACTCGACCATTACTCTCTGGGCCAAATTGACCATAGGTATATTGCTGACCCACAGGCTGGAGAGATACGACTGACTTCTCTGAATTTTGCATCTACAATTTTGCGAACTATCCGTGAGCATTGGTCCAAGTTTCGAAATCCCTCCCCTGAACCCTTCCAAGGCCAAGGTAACAGGCGCTCACCATTACCCAGACCTAATATGACTATCGTTATCCGGGACGGTAATGCAAAAGGTAAGGCGTCCTTCCCCACTCCAGTTCCATTGAAAGACCACATACTAACATTTTTCCTCTATAGGTGGTGCCCTAGTTGGTGAACAGCCAGCAGTGAATCGCCCCTCTGCAAAGACGGGCGGTCGCACGCTCATTTATAACCGCCGTGCTGAACAGTTCACCCGATATGCGACCACCAGACTCGCTAAAGGGAAACGCAAGAGGGCAGAGGCGAGAGCGAGAGCAACAGCAGAAGCAGAGGCAGAGACCGAGGGTCAGACAGATGCTCCACCGGCTCAAAGGAGAAGGCTACAAGTACCACACGAAACTGTCACTACTCCCTCTGCTAGTCCTATCTCTGACCCTGCACTTGCTCTCGCTGGACAAGGACCTCAAGAGGGAGATAATGGTGACGCTGCTTTTCTCAGGCTGCTAGATCCTGCACTCTTTAACGAAGCGGGACTTGTCGGCAATGATAGCGGCAACTTACAAGAGTTCTTCGAGCAGAACGAATGGGCTACAGACCCGATGGAGGAGGATTGAAAGGAGCAATGAGAAAAAGAGGTAAGTAAAGTAAGTGAAGTAAGTGAGGTGAATATCGACTGACCTGATTATTATTGTAATCTGATATCTCTATACTACTGTTCTTCGATTCACGTAAAAACAAAACTTATACAGGTACTTTCTTCTTCTGCGTAAACCTAATCAATCAGAAAGCCCTGGATCCCGATGTGTCTTCAAACATGAACTATCTCAAAGTATCGCACTTTGGCCTATGTTCCTTTGGACGGTACCTCTCTCAAAGTGGCATTCTTCTCTGTTGACTTGACTCTAACTGTGTCTAAACGAGCCCGCTTGCAAAGAATTTTCGAGTCCGATCCTGTTGTCTCTTTCCCTCTGAGACAGGTATACGAACGTTGCTGCGATATTTCAAGCGCAGGTAAATGGCTTACTTACCGACCCTGACTGGAACTTATCAACCTACGAAACATTGTCAGTTCCCTCGCTCGGATGATGAAAGGGGAAAAGGCTCACCAGTTCGGCGATGCTAGCATAGGTACCGCATCCAAAAACAATCATACCAACCAGGAAGACCACACCATTTAGAATGGCTGGCTTTAAATTGTGCTTTTCATACCATGCACCCTCTTTCAAAAGCACGTACCACATGATTGGTGGGATATAAAAAGAGAGACCAGACACGAACAAGGAAGAGATGATAGAGAGCAATTCGGAAAAGATGGGGATAGCCTCAGCAATGATCCAGGCTAGGATGGTAACAACAGAGACAAGACCAAGCCATGTACTCCAACCCTTCGCGGTGTTGACAAAGCGAACAACAGAGTCCCGGTATATCTTTCCGTGGATATATCGACAGACAACTGTTGTATTGATAGACCCCGAAATGAAGATGACTGGAAGCGCTATGCCGAAGACAACCCTTGAGATAACGGGGCCCGCGGACAGCAAAGCAGGTGATTGCACCTCCTGCCCAACAAAGGCATAGATGATCGACCCTGTCAGGGTGTAGATAACAATTTGTATACCCCCCTAGCCACCATAATGTTTTGACATAATCCTCGGGGGTATGCATATCTTCCATGAAAGACGGCAAGCAACCAGCAAAGGAATATGCGAAAACAATATTATTGGTGGCAACGATAGCCGCGGAGAAAGTGAGACCAGGCTTCGGCCAAGCAGACCACGGCGAGAGATCCGCAGCAAAGTCACCCGAACCATTCGAGCTCTGAATACCGGTGGCAATCATCGTAATCCCAATAGCCAAGATGATCGACGCGAAGTCGATATAGCCCAGTATCGCAATCTCAGCGAACGACGGAGGAATAGCGAGCAACATCAGGATTGCAGCAGATGCAACGCTAAATATAACCGAGCATGAACTGCTTTGAGTGATATTTTGGAACGCAATCGCGCCAGTCAAGCAATGCGACCCAATAACGAAGACAAGAAGAGCAACAAAGCTGCCGACGAACAGTTTTGATCCCAAACTTCCCAGTAGAAGCCGACCGACATCTGCATAATGCCCAACTTGTGGATATCGCAGTTTGACTGCGCCGATGTTGTAGCCCGCGTAGATTGCGACGAAGCCAAGCCCAATAGTCAGGATCACGCCTGCGACCATGCCGAGTGCGGCGAATGCGGATGGTAGGCCTAGGCTTCCCAGGGCGATTGCCTCAACTATCGAAATGATAGTGAGTCGTTTCCAGCCTAAACGGCGGAATCGGGCGTTTCCTGCTAAGATTCCTTGTAACTCTGGGTCGGAAAGGTTCTGATCCTTGGGGAGACCTTCGCTGGCCATTGTGTCGAGATATCGTGGGCAGTGTATCGATGATTTGGTGAACCGTATGCCAGACTTGTGTAGATGCAAGTGCGACCTAACAAATGTAAATGTCGACGAAAAGAAGTCAAGATCAAAATGAAGAAAAAGGCGGATCAGATAAGATCAAAGAGCCAAATCGACCGATGGTCGGACCTGCAAAGTGGACCTCGGGAGTAACCCCCTCAACATCATGACATTCTGGAGTACATAGTGTGATGAAGGCTGTCTAGATGTGGAGCACAGTGGGGTTAGTCAAACCAATGTGTATCAATCATATTGATTGAGCCGTGGGGGAGACTACTGATTCGCAAGATTCCTGGCGCTAGATTCGGTTCATTTGTATTCGGCAGGTAACAAGTTGGTCGTGTCGGACCAAGCCGCAGGAACAATGAGACAATGACATCCGCTAGGCTTATACTGGATAAGCACCGGGACTTTTCAGGGCCATGAGCGAAAATTTCGAGGTGTCACCCCCAACTCCCGAAGGTTGTACGTAATTGTCTCCCATAAACCCAGTTTGTGAAGAACAACTCTTGCTTTCCAGTTCATTTGGGAGGTAGAAATTTCTTATTCAGGTGGGTTTGGCAAATATGATAGCTGCTGTTCAGTTTTCTTCTCTCCATTTTTGTTTATGGGGCCCTCTTCTCGCAATGGGCGATTGGAGACATAACCGTGCCCCAAGGTTGGCTCCTGTTCGGCATAGTGAGTTATAGGTACAGGGATGTTGTCTCGGCAATAAATGCCGAATCCGATATCTGGACGCACAAGCAGTTGAGGAGCACATGGGAAGCCCTGTAGGGCGGGACCTCGGGCGGACCCGCGTGATCACGTGATATGCTTTAAGTTCCAAGATTCCAAGGTTCAGAAACCAAGCTAGCCCAGATAGGCATAGCGGATTGTTACTCGGTTGACTATATGTCCACCTGAGGAGCACCATGTGCATAAACAAACAAATAACCTCATACCATTGAGAGTGGGATAAGGTATATGTAATACTCACAATGAGCTGTACGGCTGGTCTTGTCATACCTGAATTTAATCCCGTAGGAACTCTTCATATGTCGGAAGTTTACAGTCCTTGACAGGATCTGCAGAGAAACTGCTGAGAAGGATAAAGGGTGCTCTTTATTTAGTTCTATCAATTAGGTATTAGAGATACCGGCCGTTATCAACGACCGTGCTAGTAGTATATCTTGAATAGCCCCCTACTCCCCTTCCCCACCTAACAGAACAGATTCTCTTTTTGCTGCCCCTTCTTCCTGCACCTGATAGACAAGGCATTTTTTTTTTCTATTTATCCGGATCACTGAGTTTCTAAGCTCCGCTCCCTTCTCCCGTGTGACTCGTCACATCTTCTACGACCCCGCGACTGCAGCCCGCGTTGCCTACCTTAGCTCCGATTTTATGCATAAATGAGACAGCCTTTCCCCCGTAACCTATCTGTTACATAATTGTTTTCATATTCTTACTAGTTATCCCGACCTATATTATCAAAGCCGCCTTATAACCGACGACCTCGTTGGCTTCACTATAAGTCGATATAGAGGACAAAATAGGATAAGGAATAGGCCATATAGGCTAGAGACAGAGCAGGTGTGTACTCCTGTGCTATTTATAGCTAGACGTATGGGTGGGTTTTACTACCCTAACCCCCCATAATGTAAAGAGATATGTAGGTTATACCAACTATGTATATCCCCGTACGTATATGGGAATCAGGTTATAGCCCATTGGTGATGGATACACCAAATATACGGACGTTCGGCAGCCTCAAAGCATGAGTCTAGCTATACTGGAAGATTTTTGTGATCACCTGCTCGAAAAACCCACCCTATAACTTGATGAGATGGCTATTTTTCTGTGGAATAAATATGATGTCTAGACACCAAAGCCCAGCATTAATTGCGTGCTTGCATCCAAACGCTTGTTTTTTTTCTTTTTCTTTTTTATATATATAAAAAAGAAAAAGGCTGACCGTGTCAAGGCCAGAGAAAGTGATAGCTAACACTGCCACTGGTCGGTCCGTATCATAAATGAGTGTAAAGTGGACCACAAGCAGGTGGCTTGCTACTCCGTAGTCAACATTCGAATGCACCCTAGCCTCTATGATGTATTATAGGGTTACTTGCGTGGAATGTGATCGGTTGCCCTGATTGAGCTGGTAGGAAGACATTGTATGTCACTAGCACAACTCCATGCTGATCTAACCCTAATACGTGCTGTGCAACCTTTCCAGTCCGACGAATGACGATTCGCGATGCAGTATATAAGTGTTGGTTTGTAGGTTTTTGAGTTGCTCTATCTGTTGATGGGGCATCACGCTTTCCAAGTCCTCCGCGCAGCCATGTGATCTACTTATGCAGCCTTTAGGCGGCCATGCAGGTGATCATCATCTTTATAATCAGTGGCAAGCTGAGATGATGCACGGTGGACTGGCTGGGTTGCACAGAAAGTACACCGACACAAAGCTGGGCAGTTAAGTAGACGTATAAAGTTGTCCACCCAGGGGAACTGGCCGACTGTTAAGCTCTGCACCCCAAGACATTTCCATTCATCACACATCACATCTTGATCTCTTGCTATACTTCTCCGGCTCAACTGCAAATTCGTATTCTCTCCAACAATGCGTGTTTACAAGGGCAAATTGGATACGAACACCCACTACCCAACCGAGAATGAGGTGATCATACTCGCAACCAATGGAGGTTTCCGCCAAGGGTCAACCGCTGTTATATCTGGGCAATTCACCAAGGCTGCGAACGGCACCCCCAAGTCAAACTTCTCAATCGCCGGCACTATCACCAAGTTAGCTAATGATAAGATTGAGCTATTCGTGGGTGAAGACCAGTATTACTGGTAAGTTCTGCCCAAATCTCTGTCGAATGTCTTACATTATCTTGCAATTACTATATACTAACCAAGTTGTGAACATAGGTTCGTGGGAACTGTATCGGGGGATAAAATCACCCTGACCATGAAGAGCCCGGAACTTGACGATTACGGAAAAGCCGAGCTGTCTCTTTTTTATTCGGAGACCTGATTCTTTATACGTCCCAGTGCTTAAGAGGTACGCGGAAGAACCTGAGGTTTACCATGAACTTCTTTCTGGGCTGAGCGTTAAAGCTACAACATGCATGTTGTGCGTTTTGAAAATATTCCCACTAGTACTCTGCCTTGGTATGGGTTTTCCCTGGCTACAGCAGGTTTTCCTATACTGTGATGCGAATGCAAAGGTCTCATGTCTATATTGTTAGTTTATATGATAAGCAAACGTACGTAGTATACTTGAATTAGGTTTCCCTACATTACCTACAGCCGTAGTAGGGAAATGGGCGTCATCGCCACTCTCAACGCTTCTTGGATGCGAACCCAACAAAAAGAAGAGGAAGGCCAAGAAAGCGAAGATTGAGCAGACCTTCCAGCAGAAGTAGTCGTCGATGAAGGTGGATGCACCACCGGCGGGTCGATTATAATGGAGCCCATCCATAACTGCCTGCCGATAGGGTCCTGGTCAAGAGCGAAAATGGCACCTAACTCTCTGCTCCCTCCATTATCCTCGTTGCCCACGCTGCTACTAGGCACGAACGACACATATACGTATATGATCGACGGTGTGACAGTACACCCCTTCGTTTGCAGGGACCTCCGGACCTACTAAACCCGGTCGACCGTATGGCAGAGTGTCGGAGGAGGACAGGCAGGTAGGGATGCCCTGCCTGCTATCCTCTCTATATCGAATGCCCACAGACGGTCCATGCTTGAGTCGACATGGATCTTTCCCCCTAATTGCTTCCGTCGGCCTTGACGGCTTTCCCGGGTGTTATGCACATATCCCATGTAACTTCTCAGCCCGTCTGCGTATCTGCTCTCACTTTCTAATGCCATGGGAGCATGCCCTCTATGGACCTGTGAGAATTTCTGGCACCGGCGCCGATCAGCTTCTGCGACGGCCAGAGAGCTGCAGACCTCAAAGAATCCTTAGTCCGCGGCAAACAATCCGTTCCGAAGTCGTTTTGTAGCCTGGGCAAGAAATGGCTCAAACTTGCGAAATGATTAGCGGAATGATTTTAAAACGAATGTCAATGCATATCGTACCTCTTTAGCTATGCCCATCCATATACTCCATCGCATAACTCCAGATTTGTGAAAATCCACCGAAGATCTCCTGGCTGGGACGGGTGGCCAAATATTTCCCGACCCGTGTCGGATAGGCCATGCATAGGCTTTTGTGCCGAAGACTGTTCCAGGCTCTGGACCCGTTGCTAAAGACCCGCGATAACTGATTTTGCATTTGGTGTTCGCCTTGGTTGTTAGCCATCATTTTGACCAGGAAAAAGCGAACGATAATGTGTGTTGCTACCGGTGTTAGTGTTCCTATCGCATTGGTGCAGGGGTTCGACGGCTGGCGATGATCTCTAGTACCGGGAATCATCTCTGGACGGATGAATATGTGATGATGGTAAAGGTGCAAAGTACCTAGTGTTGAGTGTCTTGAGGTGCTTTCTCGAGACTGCAGATAGGGACTTAGGCTGATCGCTATAAAGCCTGTATGTACATTGTGTGTGGACGGAGACACGACTCGTCCAAGGGTCATTTCGGTCATACCGGATTTTACGACGGCGACACTCAATGCAAGTCCGAGCTGGCCTTCGACGTCGACGGGGTTGGGACTCTACGGAGAATTTGTTTGGAAGTGGTTCGATGGAAAGAACGTCTGTGAGACCGGAGATTGGATTGCGGTACGCGAAGATGCCGCCTTGATGGCCGCTTACCTCCGTCGATAGTCAATAATCGAGAAACGAGCTTAGAGGAAATTGACCAATGAATTTACACTTAAATTATGCTTTATTCCCTTATCAAAAGCTTGCCGGGTCAATTATCTGCGGGTTCTTTGGACCTTGTACATCGATCCTGCATATCGGTCTCGTCTCCGACGGTGTTGCTTGTACTCCGTCGGACGGATGATGAACATGTGAAATGTTGAGTGCGACTGATTTCACTTAAAAAAGTCGAAGATAATGGATTGATCTTTAGTTCGCCAATTTATTCGAATTTGATTGCTATATCAAATGGCTCTTCTATCCCTTCTGCTTTCGCCATGGGCTATGGCCCTGGCCATCCCCGTGTGGGTCGCTCTCTACTACATATACCCCTATCTAGTATCATATGGGCACTTAAGTCGAGTCCCGGGTCCTTTTGTTGCCAAATTCAGCAACATATGGGTCGGATTAAGCGCCAAACGTGGCCATAAATATGCGGCAGTCGACGCGGCGCATCGAAAATACGGCAAAGTCGTCCGTATTGGCTTCAACCATGTGTCTATCGCCGATGAACGGGCATTGAACGTTGTTTATGGGCACGGAAACGGCTTCCTCAAGGAGTAAGTCATGCTCTCTACCTGGATTGAGATCTCTTAACGCTAACGAAGGATGCCTAGTCACTATTATGAAGCCTTCGTGGCACGAACCCCGGGCATGTTCAATGTCCGCGACCGCGCCGAACACACACGAAAACGGAAGATTATATCCCACGCCTTCTCTCCCAGGTCGGTCGCCGAGTTCGAACCGCTCATGGCGGAAAACCTACACCGATGGATAAACCAGCTGGACCGGATCGCGGCGTCTCAGCCGCAACACAATGGGAAGGAATTTGCTCGATACAACGCAATGCCCTGGTTCAGCTACCTTGCCTTTGACATAATTGGAGACCTGGCATTTGGTTCGCCATTTGGAATGGTAAACAAGGGCAAAGACGAGACTGAGACGCAGCTCGTGAACGGAGGACCCATTTCATACACCCCGGCAGTCGACGTGTTGAATAGACGAGGCGAGGTCTCTTCGACATTGGGCATTCTCCCAGCACTGCGTCCATGGGCTCGGTACCTTCCTGACCCGTTCTTCACCAAGGGCATAGCGGCCGTGGAGAACCTGACGGGGATTGCTGTCGCCGCTGTCGCGTCACGGCTGGATGCCGCAGAGAAGGGAATGGTCGACTCGCGCAACGATATTCTTTCGCGCTTGTTACAAGCAAGGGATGCCAATGGAAGGCCAATGGAGCGGGATGAGCTTATAGCAGAGGCCCTAACGCAACTCATCGCTGGCTCGGACACAATATCCAATACGGCCTGCGGGATCTTTTACTGGATCCTGCACGGTGAGCGCAGTGCGCCGGGCACGATAATTCCTCGTCTGCAAAAGGAGCTAGACCAAGCAATTGGACCTGAGGCAAATATTGCATCTTATTGTCAAATCAAAGGTCTCCCATTCCTGCGAAGATGTATTGATGAAGCCATGCGACTGCATTCTACTTCAGCTATTGGTCTGCCACGTTTGGTTGCTGGCCATAGCCCGGGTGTCGATTTCGATGGCTTCCACTTCCCCCCTGGGACGGTGCTTTCGGTGCCCTCGTACACTATCCATCACATGAAGGATATTTGGGGAGACGACGTCGAAGAATTCAACCCTGACCGTTGGTTGAACCTAACTGCCCGACAGAAAACTGCTTTCAACCCATTCTCACATGGCCCGCGGGCATGTGTCGGCCAGAATGTCGCCATAATGGAGCTGCAGCTGATTATCGGAACTTTGTTTCATCGGTACGAGTTCGAATTATGCCAGCCAATCATGGAATCACATGAAGGATTCTCGAAAAAGCCCAAGGAGTGCCAAGCAGGTCTAAGATTGAGGGAATACAGTTGATGTCCCGCACTTTTGAATATATATATGATAGGAGCGGATGGGTTATATCCACAATGGGGGCATGTCAATATTTGTTTAACTCATTCTAAATCACATTACCGAAGAACATATCTTCAAGCGAAGGAAATTCCTGTTCAAATCCCCATTCATTACAAGCCCAGGACTCACCAGAATTATGAGTTGGCTGCGCCATATGGATCCCTGTGTGATCCCCTGCCATCGAAGTCACACAATCTTGCTCAACCTTATCTGCAACGTATTGCTTCACGATGTTTAGAGACCACCGGCTCACAGGCTCGGCTTTGCCTCCACGTTGAATATGAGAGACGGCCTGTTCCATGAGAACAATTATACTGCACACGTCATCCAAATGGGCCACAAACTCGGCCAGTGTCACCATGGCAAAGGAACAAAGCACGTTTTCGTAAGCAGGATGGACATAAGTGGTCAAATCTGACATGGAGACAAATAGATTCAAGAGTTGATGCGACTGGTTAATCGCGAACCGGATTAACGGGAGGGTTGGTTCCTCCGGTGTAGTTCCGGAGGTGGTAGTTTCCTCGGGTTGGGTTTCGTTCATATGTTGGAGTGTGCGACGTGCCAGAATCAGGTAGGCGCAGGAGTATGCAAACCGCAATGGTTCGGAAGAATCAAGCTCTATAATAAACAAAATTAGTGTTTATGTAAGTGCTGCGATTATAAATTGCTTACTATAAATGTTCTCCTGCGCGTTTCGCAAGTTGTCGATCTCAGGCCAAACAGCACTTCCCTTTTGTATCTCGTTTGAGCTTATCATTTCCCAGAGGAGTCGATATAACCTGACTCCAGCCAATACAAGTTCATCCCGCGCATTGTATGATGGGAAGTCGAGGACTCGGATGCATTCGTCAAAGTACTGACTAGGTATGATCGGTGGACGGCCAGAGCCTACGGAAAACCTAAGACCGGCGTTAGATTCTCTTGATTTAGACATTGGAGGAATCGAAATTGGGTCATTGCAATTGCAACGTACTGTAACTGACAGAGGCAAATCAAGTTCCACGTGCGCATTATTTCTTGTGCATGGGCTCGTTCGCGTCCATCGGCATCGCTAGTCTTTGGAAGCTGCCCAAACGGAGTAGTCATAATCACCCGCATAGCCGCGGTGCCACTGAGAAGCCATGAGGTACTATGGTCAGGGCCCAAAGTCGGTCGTAGGTCCCACATGGAGAAAATCAACATCGACTGAATTGTGTCGAGTGAAGTAGTAGAAGAAAGATGTGCCTGGCCCAGCAGCCCATGAATATGACGATATAAAGCTTGATGAGTTGGTGACCCGTGCAAGGATGGGGTAATATGGAGACCTGCCAAGATACAAGTACCAAACAGGAGCGGTGATTTGGTGCGTAGCTGAACAGGGTCTGTACTCATGAATAACCAGCGGTTGGATAATTTCGAGAATCTGCAAAGTCAACCTCGGGATATTTATCCAGAGAACATTGCTGGGAGCGTTCTTACCCTTCAAGAAGCGTGACAGCAAGTTCCTCGGAAACTATGCCGTTGGTTATAATGTCTTCAGTGCTATCATCACTGCTCGAGGGTTGTTCATATGAAGTGATGTTCTGTCGGATCTCTTGGATAACATTCATGGGTGCATCGCGTGCAGTTTGTTCGATAGTAGACGGGGTGGCCTAGAGTATCCAATTAATTATATGGCTAGTATACCACGTAGGTAACTGAAATTTACCTCTTGTCTATTCCGGTAGTCGCTAGAACTGCGGACAGACAGGAACGCTTGAACTTGGCTCAAGGCGGTTTCCACCGCACAAAGTCTTTTTTTTCTCCCATCAGTATATTGATAGGGTTTAGCAAAATCAGCCATGAGAGGGTATACCGTGCATGGTAGTCATGGCTCGTCACAGAATCCACCTCCGCCTGTCCGGGATGGTTGCGGGAAATGCCCTGGAACGAGCATCTAATCCTACAGATTGTCAGACATGAAAGCTCAGTGACCCGACACAATTTTTCCAACTCTGGGTTGCTACCGAAGAACATCACAACGATGACATCGTTCATAATTTCCCGTTTCGCATCGCGTTTTCAAGCGCCGACAAGCTTCGCAGGAGCGCGCTTTGCTCACTCTTGGCTTTCCTGAGACGTTTCTATTTCGTCTTTGCTTCCCAATACATGGCTGGTTCAAAGACATGATCAGTTGATGAAAAATGGAGTTTAGTTTGGGGGATTTGGAGTGGAGAGGAACCAAGGTGGGGGTGTATCCCTTGAAGAGGACGAAACTGTCTTATGTTTTGCCTGCAGGTTAGGCTCGAGGTTATGAACTCATCAACTATATAACTACCTAGGTACGTAATTATCCTATGTGTGTAACATCCATTAAAAGCACATGTTCTATTATGTATATTGTCCATCTGGATTGCTACATACCTGACTTCTAAGGTTGAATCTTTTATAGCAGACCCATCTCTCCTCCCTACAGCAAGACTTGACTAGACCCGAAATCAGCTTACTGGAGTCTAAGTTAATACCATTGAAACTATTGACAGAACAGAATAGATAACCCACCAACTCTCGAGCAGCGAAAATCATTGAAGCCCCCACCTTTGGCTTGCTATCACACCGATAACTTCCACTACTCCACTTCAAGTCTTCAATCCAACTTACGTTCTTTATCAGATCCAATTCATTGTGTTGTCGTATTGGGTCTAGCAGTAAGATACATCGAACTAAGCATAAAAGACTGGAGTATGTGTGGGGCCAGACTTTATATCCGTTGCTGTGGGTAATATAAGGGTCTACTCGGGTATAACGTCTAAAACTGAGATCTGCTAGGTAGTATCGATTTATAGATTTATCAACTTGTTTCATGAAAATGACTAAATACATCACTGCGTAAAATGCGGCAGCACCGCCAAACCTTAGAAGATCAACCTCACCACCGTCGATATCCGATAAAATACAACCAAACTCCAAGCCATTTGCCGACCCAAGAAAAAGAGGGAACACCGGTTTACACCGTATTCCCTGCTAGATCGCCGAGGTAATACTCAGCGAGGGTCTTGAACGTTTTGGATGTCGACATCCGGTCGGATAATCCGTACAGACCAGAAGAGCGTACGATAAGGGATTGTGATCCCTCATCAAAATAGGCCTCCAATACGCGTGCACGCTTGCCTGCCAATGAGATGAGTAAAACCTGTAGAATACTCAGTCAGCAACACCCAAACATATAATAGAATAGGGAAAGGGGATCATGAAGAATTACCGGTGCTTTATGATGGTGAAGCAAGCGAATCTTTTTTAATTGACCCAACATTAGGCGAAGGATGATCAAGAGCTCTCCACGGAAACAAGTTTCATTGTCCGCCTCCAAGTCGTTGTATATGACTGCTTTAAAATGCGGAAATTGGCCCCCAGCAATATCGGTCGTGCTAAAAGTGCCAAATGCGGGAGAATCGTACTGGTACAGGCTCCCGCAAGGGGGTATAGTCACCAGGACTATCGACTAGTGTTAGATGATGGAGCCGACAGAGATAGCTCCATGTAAGGGTGGACTTACTCCTTCGAACCCCAAGGCGCGCTATCGAGGAAATCTACATCGTGGAAGGCATAAGATTGCCAGTAGATATGAGTGACATATGCACGATTGTATGGGTCTGTAAAAGCAGGATTCTCAGGTGAACAGGCCTCATCGAGTATCTCATCGCTGGGTTGCGGGATGTCGTGTCTTGGCGCAAAGAAGTGTGGCTTGAGCTCCGAGTTTTGATCGAGAGTCACACGGCAGAGGTTGACGTTCAATTTCTTGAGTCGAGTCACGTCAAGTTTGTGCACATCAATATTCTGGATGGAAGACTCAAGATCAACCAAGAACATACGTTGCTTCAGGTGC
The DNA here is from genome assembly GCF_028829835.1 of Penicillium mononematosum. Taxonomy (NCBI): domain Eukaryota; kingdom Fungi; phylum Ascomycota; class Eurotiomycetes; order Eurotiales; family Aspergillaceae; genus Penicillium; species Penicillium mononematosum. The sequence goes on along the minus strand of NW_026643272.1, from coordinate 6,181,141 downwards.
CGACTTGTTTCCTGAGCTTGGTTCTTTGGAGACATGTTTTGTAGAAGAGGGATGTGAATCTGTACGGTGATGGATAGCTTGAAGGTGAGTGATGAATCTGGACAAGGACGACTGGATCCCGGGCTTTTAAGTCAGATCCCTAGCTAGGATGAATGAAAGAACAAACAATAAGATGGAGTGGAGAGTCAATGTGATGGAATGTGACGAGAGGAGCTGCCGAGCGACACGCCAAGACTCAAAAGTGACCTCGAGGAAAAGACGATCCACGACCAAGAGCTTCTGTCTGCTTCTAAAATTGGTTATAAGCAGTTTCTGCTCCTCCGAGTGACTTGGAAGATACACAAAGCAGACACAATCGTCAATGAACTGGCCACAAAGGACAAGGATTGGATACAGAAAGCCAAGAAAAAGCTTCTCTCTTACCAGTCGTGGGCCACGTACTGTGAAAGTGTTGAGCTCGCAGAAGAGCGCTCTTCTGAGGGCTCAGGAGAGCCCTCAAAAGCAACACCCGAGGGAAACTTTGCCATTGTTCGACACTACCAGCGCGAGGTCACAAAGTCCAAGCCCGAAGTCAACCCTCAAGCCTTCGACACGCCTATCGCAGCTCGAACTCGTGGAAAGGTAAATGATCCCCTAGATAAGGAATGGCGAGACTTAGGTTGGATCCTTTTGAAACCCCGACCAAAAAGTCCAACCAGTCTAGCAAATTCAGCCTCGAAGATGATAGCCCAAGCCGCACCCCAAGTTCAGGCCCCAGTCCCCAGCCCTGGCCCTAGTCCGCCAAATACAATCTCACGGGAACTAGACAAAATCTTGTACCCTCCGACAAAGGACGAACAAATTGTGAATACTGCGCTGATAGTATTTCTCAATGCTTTGACAACCCACTTCGACTTTTACTCGAACTGGACATTGCACAGAAAGCCATTTGTTGCTACCTTTGAAAACGCTCAGTTCGAAGCAAGGACGGACGGGTATCTTGACAGTCCTGGCGAAAAACCCAGGGTCCTTATCGAGGTCAAACCTGTTCTAAGGTTTAGCAATCTCCTGGCTATTCAGATGCAGGAGGGCGCCGCCCAAATGGTCGCTTGGATCAAAAGCGATGGCGACCTAGCTCAGCGTACCAACACCACGTATGCATTTACCCCTTCTGAACGCAACTACGAGTACTACTAATATTACAATAGGCGGTTTCATTTATCGCAAGATCGGCATGAGGTGTTCGTGACAGTTGCTAAGTACAACCAGAAATATCTCGATTACCTGAACAATAAGCTGCCTTTATCTTTGAAAGAGAATCCATCATTCTTAACTATGCACCAATACGGTCCATGGAATATCTCAAAGGAATCGTCCATAAAGGAGCTAGGGGCGATCATGTTGGCAATCACCTTGCGAGCTGAGGAGGAGATCAAAAACGAGAAAAGAGCAGGATAGTTCGCACATCATTTCGTGTACTTATCATACGTTGTTTGCGATTTTAGACAAGGCGATTGTATTTATTGTTACTGCATGTGTTGTATGTGCTTCTTTCTGTTTTGGTATTTATGCGCGTTTATCGACAGATCTCCTGGCATATTCTAGAAAGTGCAATTCAAAGCATCATGTATCTATTCCCACCAATGAAAGTTTCATACATATACTATTCATTCATTTCAACTCAATAACACCATAAATCTTGGAAAAGGATCAAGACGAATATATCTCACGTAGCTGAAGCTCCGGGCACTTGAATTTAGGATCAAGTCCCTTCTCAAGCGACAGGTCAATTGATTGTCCATGCTGAAGAAGCCGAGCGACTTTAACAGCATCCAAGGCACCACGCGAAAGGGCAAAGATCTTATCCATTTCCTCAAGACTGCGCCCGGCAGTCTCAGGAAAACAGATAATAGATGACAGGTATCATCATTGCATTGCAAGCCGCGAAAATGACAAAGTATGTCTGCCCCATGCTGTTGAACGCAATGGGTGTCACGGCCGTGAGTAAAATGCTGACTGCCCAGGATATGCTGATGCTGAAGCTGTTGATGGTCGTGCGTAGATGCAAAGGTGCAATCTCCGCAGCGTAGAGATATGGAATTGCGCCAAATCCGATGATGTAGCTGAAATGAAACAGGAAAATGAAGAAAACAGCACCCCGCATTGCGAGTGGGTTGCCTGTTTGGGTTCCGAGGCCAGCTACTAAAGCCAGACAGACTACGTTTCCGATTGCACTGCCTAGAAGCAACACACGGCGACCAAGTCCGTCGATTTTGAAAACACAGAAGGCCCCGCCAATGGGACCGACTAGCTGATAGACTGCAGCTAGAACCGTCGATGTTGAATTACCCAGCGAAAGATTGTTTTCGAAGATTGCGGTTGCTAAAAGCGCAGAATAAGTCAATGCACTGTATAGATATGGGATGGATGGTTAAGGATACGAACTGTAAAAGGTGATGACCGTAGAGCCGGTGAGTTGCAAGAACAACATGGCCAAAGCAGCAATACTAGCTCGATGGAAGGTTCTTTGCGGCCCCATGTGGAATATTTGACCAAGTGACTTTTCCTCAAACAAGTCCAGCGATGTTTGGACATCCTTGATTTTTGCTTTCACGACTTGATCATCAACACATATATCTTCAAGAGCTGCTAGAACCTCACTAGCCTCACAGAGTCGGCCTTGTCGGACAAGCCACCGGGGGGATTCTGGTAACAGGTAGATGAACACCAAGACAGCAATGGAAAGCAGCACCACAAATGCGAAAGGAAATCTCCAGGCGACGCTGCCTTGTGTGAATGACATTCCAAAGTCGAGAAAAAGGGCAAGGGCACAGCCAAAACCGCTGAATATTCCCTTCATGCCAACATGAGCACCACGCTTGTCGGCAGGCGATATCTCAGATTGCCAAAGAGGAATTGTGGCCAGTAGAACACCCGTGCCTAAACCGAGAATAACTCGAGATGTTGTGAGTTGGGCGAGAGAGCCTGCGCTAGCCATAAAAACAGCTCCAACGGCTTGGACGACCGATCCAGCCATTATTGTGCGTCGCCGGCCAAGTCTGTCACCTAGCCATATACACGAGAGAGTTCCAAAGAACCCCCCTATTGTGTAAGAGGCCACAACAAGGCCTTGAACCGTTGATGCATGTGGTTTATCATCGGCAGCAGCAATATCGATTTCGGGGAATTGTTCTTCAAAGTTCTTCAGTGTCAAGACACCCCCAAGTAGTGAGGCATTGTAGCCTATTGTGAGGATTCCGGGCATGAGCACCCCGAGGATGGCTGCTACATGGAGGCTATTGCCACGAAGGCCAAGGAATCGTGGCATGTGTATAACTGGGTGAGGATCGGGGTAATATAATTATAATGGATCGGCAGGATTGGAGTCAACGTTGATCAACGGATCGACGAAGTTTTCTGTGCAAGTCAGACTTATCAGCGGCTGCCGACTTGATGAAATTTCCGAGATTTAAAGAAATTGGGGACAGTTGAGACCCGGCTATCTCGGCTCGTTGGTGTCAGGCTCTAGGCATTCCATTATTTTGTGCATCGTCTCCTCATTTCCAGCGGGCTCAAGTAGGATGTTTAAGCCACATGACCAGAAGGGAACATGCAAGGCTATTGGACTCATTCCTCTCAGCTTGCTTTAGGATCCAGAGCTTCCAATGGCCAGGCTGGCGATATTTGGAGAAGCAAAAGAGAAAGGACAGGACAGGCCCTTGCGACAGGGCTGAAGAATGCACAGAAAGGGAGATTAACAGGAGAGAATGAAGAAGTGGTAGACGGTCTGGTAGAATTGTTGAAGAAAATCCAATGTTTGGAGTAAATGGTACTCAAGAGCCGACGCAAGGGGAAAACTGCCACATAAGGGTCTAGACATCTCCAAGTCAACGCGCTGAATACTTGATGCGCTACAACATACGGAATATGAAGGAAATGGGACAGATACTTGTATGATAATCATAAAACCGCAATACAAGTGAAAGGAAGGTAACTTTTATTATAGACCACCTATTTTGACCACTTAAAGTAAACAAATATAACATCAGGAGCATACCTACATACGCATGTAGGTATTAGTCCTCAATCATCGATAAAGCCTACCGGGCCGACCCTAAAGGACTCCATTTTCTAAGCTCTGCCCTATCAAATCGAGCATAAAAGCCCGAAACTTAATCCCAAATGCCAAGGGTTGAGGAATTCCAACTATGGAATGATACTGTACAATTGGGTTACAATTCGATTAATTCGTTTACATGGCAGTGTGGCCATTTTACAAATGCAAACTATACATGTTGTGGCAACTCCTTTCAGGAGCAAGGAGTTATGGAATAACTTCTGAAGCCGAGATCTTAGATACCAAGTGTTGACCCAACCCTCTCCCCATCCAGCTTTAACAGGGCTTTACTCGAGAAAATTAAAGAAAGGTATTATGCGGAGGTCTATATATAAATGCCACATAAAGCTAACCAGCACTTGAGGCAAGGCTAATTGAAAAGGTATCCACCGGGGTAAACAAACTCCTTGCGCTCAATCGCTCTGCTCGACCATGGCACATCTTCATCCTTTCATTGTGAGTAAACAGTTTCCTCACCAGCGACCAATTGGTGGATATTACGCCTGGTGCTGTATACCATATTCCAAGCCTGCTCTTCGTGGAAGTCAGCCGCGTTGTTGTTCTCGATATCTGAATCCCGAGAAGCCGAGCCGGCCTTTCTATATGTACCAATCAAGTTGGGAAATGGAGCCCAGCATTCAATCTTGTGACGCCCATTAGCACCCGCGCACAATTCACTCAGGGCATCGTCTACCGGCTTATCCAGATGATCGATGGAAAGAGCTGAAAGAATGCTCCGAGCGCCCCTGGTCGTAACTGCATAGCCAAACATGCAGCAGCCCATTTCCGCCCGATATATAAATCGCGTCGAGTCCTCGGCCAATTCTGGATATTGTTGTTTCCACTTTTCGGTGGGCCCACCCCAGGTGGCTCGGTGGTGGACCCTTGGAACTGTGGGGTCCATGGGGATAGCGTAGAAGCTTGTTTCGTTGGCGTTCGGGCCCGAGGCACACCCACCGATCCAGAAGAGATCCCAATCTGTTCCGTAAGGAGCTTCTTTAGATACGTGATTGGTTCCTTTCAAAGCGTGCAACCCGCGCGCAAATTCCTCCAGCTGGGATTTGAGGCTCACGTCCCAGTCTGCGTCATCTTCCAAGATCAAAGCTGTCGAATAGTCATTGCTTATCACACTGTAGTTTTCGGATGTTAAAACGTCAGCATTGCCTTTGGACACTGAGAATGGGGTGGGGCTGTGCTTGACCAATGCATTCATGTGCGCACGCCAACATGCCACAACAGTGGGCTTCACGCGTGAGGGGTCCAGACCCTAAGAAAGCATAAGGAGATTGTTTGGAATTTATTGAATGGGAAGCGTACATCAGGCATGGCCTTGGGATGTAGATCATCGGGTCGCACTCCGTCGAGCCATTCCACCTTGAACCCTGATATCGAGGCTGCTAATGTCAAGAAATCGCGCTTGTCGGTCCGTTCTTTCATACTGATCGCATATATATGCTCAAACTGAAAATCCATGTTCAGTCAGCAACCAAATCGATAAGACGGTGGGCAATTTCTAACCCCAAGAGTGCTGTTTTGGATATGTTCAAAGACACTACCGCCTAAGGTGTTCCGAGAGAGTTCGGGAATCGAGATAGACCATGTTTTATCGCCAAAGCTTCTGACGAACGCCGTGCACAGCAGATAAAGTAGTAAGGGCCGCCACAGCGGCCATTTGGAGGATTTTTCTCCTGGCGATCATAGTGAGAGGCGCTAACAGCAATGAGGATTAATGAGAAAGGTATTCACACCACATCGCCACATTGAAAGTGTTGAATTCCAAGTCAATCTTTCAAATATCACACAAGGATCATTGAGAAAGAAACTTTTTTTTTCCCCTTTACATTCCTTAAGTGCCGAGAACAGCTTGCTATGAATGCATCGCATGTCCAAATGCGGATGTGACATACACGTGATGTGGGCCCATGGGTGTTTGTTGCCTTGTTTATCAGGCCTCAAATTGCAACTTCGGGAAGGTGCAACGACAATTAACCACCTTCAAACTCTTCCTGTATTAAAATGCATATCTCACGAGGTCTCAAAAATTACGAGCTATATGAATCACAAACCAGGATTGCTTAAACATCTCAAAATACCTTTAACGAATCCATTTCATCGCCAGCTGTTCAGGCATTGGCTTGTCGGGATTTATCCATTCTTAGGCTGGGCCCTTGATCAGATTTACTTAGACTTGACTGTCATTCCGTTTTGCACCAGGGGACTTTGCATAATTTTGGACCAATTATGCATTTTTAGAGTGGTCTCCTCGCTCAAACGAACTTCCTCCCCTGTCCGCATGATCATCTCCTTCTCGTACATCTGTATAGCCTTGGCACGTTCCTCCGTGGTGAAGTCACCCTTATTCCAGAATGACTCAATTGCCTTGCATGCAGTGTAAGCGTCCTTCATAGCGTGATTGAGCCCCTGGCCACGCTGGTAAGTCATCGGATGGGCAGCATCACCCGCCAGAGTTACCCGGCCTTGTTGATTATCCCACCGATGCTCCGGGAGACTTGGGTCCCAGTTTCGAAGCTTGGAATACCAGACCTCGTTATCGGGGGACATCCACTCAAAGGCACTGCGCCAGGGGTCGACAAAACGACGGGCCAACTCCTTCTGGTGGACAGCGTGTTCTCGCATGGTTCGTGTATTGACATAGTCGCGCGGTTCTGGGAAGGAGATGTAGTGGGTAAAAATCCAGTTTTCTGGATGGTCTATATCGTCTCCGTCATGGAGGTTCATCCAGCCACAATAACCCTCAGGATGAGGACCGACCTGGTGAACCGGATGGTGGGGATGGGCACGTAGAAACAGGGCGTGCTCACGCGTATGCTGAGTGAAACATATAGTTGCGGCGTAATCAATCGGTGTTACTTTGGCGGCTTCTTCGCCGAGCAGCAGTGTACGTGTGGTCGAGTGTGGACCGTCGGTCGCAATGAGAAGACTACCAATCACCTCTGTGCCGTCCGTGAACTTCGCAGTGACATGTTCGCCGGCAGGAGATTGAGTGATATCACAGAGACGCTTCCCCCAACGTACGTCGATGCCTTGAAGCAACATTGCCCGGAATTTGTCTCGGCGCAGACGGTACACTTTGGACGACTTCAGCTCGGTGATAAGAGCTCCACTCTCACCATTGATCATGGGCAGTCTGTCATTGTGCGTGGTGGGGATGTGCGGGTCAACCTGCGCCTGCTTGAGTCCGGCCAAAATATCCGCGGGTACGAGGTATTGCAGTGGTTCGTAGCCCCAGTGCAGTCCTATACTCCAGTTTCGTTTGCGAGTCGGTGCTTCTTCTTTTTCGAAAATTAAGAAAGGGATCCCGGCCTAAAGCGTGTATTGTTAGTGTGGTAGATTGAGACACGACCGCTATCTCCCACCTTTTTCAATCCATGGGCTAGCGCGAGACCAGCCGAGCCTAGGTAGATGTCAGTTATTCGCGAGGAATTTCCGATTTTGAAATGGGTCGGGAAAAGGAGGAAGGCTTACCAGCGCCAACGATGAGGACCTTTTTACGGTCGCTGACAACAGGTTGAGATGTGTTTGGAGGGGTATGAGTCGTGCTGTTCTCTGTACCCTCGTATTTACTCCGCTCCTCGTGTGGATTCATGACGGCGATTCTTATACTTCTAGAAGAGAATGAAAATCTGTCAAGGTTGAATTTCAATAATTTATGTAACTTCCTGTCGTGGCTCGGAATTCATCGAAATATATTGTTGGGCTACGCAACCGCAACAAGCGGTGTGATGCATGTACGGTTGCGGTAGAGCCCAAAGCAAGGGGTAAAGTACGCAATGCCGAGAACCACCTGGGCATGGAACCATGTGTTATGTGCTTAGATAGGCATGTCAAGTGTGCGATCATTTTGATATTGTGAGAAAATACCGTCTAAAGATTTATCTACCTCATTTCCCCGCCATGATAACCAAGCGCTAAATCCATCATATTTAAAGATGAATGCCAAACGGAAAACAAAAAGCAAGTCTATCTATCATCCCTCTATTAAAAAAAAAAAAGCCCGAAAAGAAGTCGTAACAAGGTTTTAGATAGCAACTGGGCCGGCACCCAATCTATCTTTAGGTCCGATGCCCTTGTGCCGAACGGAAACAATACCAATTATCAGCCCAAGCCCAGCTAGGCCGACAGAGCACCAGAGACCGGTAGCGTATTGTTCCGCGAGACCGTGTCCTTGCTGGATATCGACGGCATCGGTAACAGCAGCGGAGATAGCCAATGCAACGCCGGAGCCAATTTGGAATGCAGTGTTCAGCTGGTTTATGAGGTTAGCATATAGAAGCTATGGTGCAGGAAGGCAAAACCTACCATGCCGCCAGCAAGGCTCTTGACTTCAACCGGTACACTTGTGAGTACCACAGTGCTCGTCGTCACGAAGATAAAAGACACGGATGAGATACTGATAAGGGAGGTGGGGAGAACATTGAGCCAACTGCGAGAGTTAGTATAGTGTGGTGCAAAAGGAAATGGAGATACATACAAGCCTGATTCAGGATTAGAAGTCAAAGCACTCGAGATGGGAGCGACCACAGCCAGAACCAGTCCGATAATGAGAAGGTGCTTTCCATTCATGAATTCGAGGAGTTTTCCTGTTCCAAGAGAAACAATAAAGCCGATCGCTCCCATAGGCAAGAAGCGAAGGGCCGTATCACCAGCGGAAAGCTTGTCCACTTCCTGTGCCATAAGGACGATATAGTAAATAACGTTTTGGTAGGTGCCATAGCCAGCTGTGTATAATTAGCACTGCTCGAAGCACGATATCGGGAAATAGGCAACTCACTGAAACCAATAACCCAGAGACCGGCGAAATTGCGAATCTTCCACAAAGAAAGCGGCATGATAGGGTTGCTGACGTATTTCTCAAGGATTGTGAATCCAACAAGAAGACCAACTGCCAAGATCAGCAGCACAATAATGAACGGCTGGCCCCAGCCGTAGGTTCCACCGCTGGACAGGACGAATTGGAGCAGGATCAGGCCAGCTGTCGACATCACTGCGCCAATGTAGTCCATTCTTTCGTGCTTCTTTTCGGAAGGAACATCGCTTGGGAGGACGATAAAGCCCAAGATTCCCAAAGACCCAGTGATGATAACAATCAGGTAGAAGATGTATCTCCAGCCCAACGAAGAGGTCAAGAAACCACCAAAGATGAGACCGGTACAGAATCCCAGGGTTCCCGAAGCTCCATAGATTGACAGTGCACGGGTGCGATCAACACCACTGAAGTAGGAACTGATGATGCCAATAGCAGATGGCACAGTCATCGCAGCTCCAATACCTTGAATGCCACGGAACACCGTAAGTTGAATAAACGATTGGCCAAATCCAATGGCTAGGGTCCATACAGAAAGCCAGGCAAGACCTGGACAGAGGATCTTCTTTCGTCCATATCTGTGCAGGTTAGCATTATGCCAAAGTCTTGGGACAATCGAATGAAGTGTCTTACCGATCAGACAAAGCACCGGCTAACAAAAGGAAGCCACCAAACGACAAAGTGTATGCAGAAATCATCCATTGCAAGTCGGTACTAGACACGTCGAAGTCCTGTTGAATTGACGACAAGGCAATGTTGGCACTCGTCATGAAGACATTATCTAGAAACTGAGAGCCGGAGGTGACAAGCAAAATCAAAGACCCTTTCCAAGAAGCCAGGCGACCGAATTGGTGCGGGATCTTCTCGAAAATAAGGGTATCCTCGCTGCCAGCCGGAGAAGGGAGCAGTTGTGCAGGTGTAACAGCGCCCGAGAAGTCTGGACTCGAGATTATATTAGGCTCGATTACTTTTGGGGCTTCCATGGTTGGTGTTTCACCACCACCATGTGCCTGATGGCCACGCGGTCGACTGAAATAGTCGACAATGCCCATTGTGATTGTGAAAATGAAATTAAGATGGAAACGGATGGCCAGGGTAGCATTTGGTACCTACTTTCATACTAATATACGATTTACTATCAAACTAAAAAATCAAAATCTTCAATCGATCCAGTTTAAAAAGTGGAGTGATGCCTTTCGGATTACCCTTTTGAGCAAGATCTTAGAATGGAGCATGTTCTCTCGGGTTACCTCTTTGAGATGGAAGACCCACGATAAACCCACGAGGAGTGGAGGGGAGGAATCACTGGCCCTGTCGTTTCGCACATGCGAGATGGTATATGATTATCGTGATTAAAATATGGCTCTGACAACGCAATGCATATGCATCGCGGCCCTATTGCTCACACTTTATTGAGCCAACGCATCAATGGCGTTTTGAAAATGGCTATCGGCTTTGGAATCTACAATTTTGCTAAAAAAAAAAACTTAAAAGTTATCGGGCCGAGCGCTAAGACCCACGGCATGCCGGTAGGGACTTGTTGGCCAAGTTGATGTTTTAGGGCTACTCCAAGGCTGGATTCTTCAAAACTATATGGACTTAAATAAAAGTACCTATAAGATTTAGCTAGTATTTTGAATTTGCGCAATAGAAAGTGTTTTCTATGTCAACTATTTTTGGTATCTGGTCAAAATTCGGGATTCGCCACGCTGATTTTTTACTCTCCCGCCGCGACAGCTCATCCCACGTTCATCATCCACCGGCCGTCTTCTAGACCTCTGGTTCTCCCAGAGTGGGGGACTAGTCTTTTGCGCTGTCGAAAATTTCAAAATATCCTTAATTCTCCTTTTAGCAGGTTGCATATTCCGTGCTCCATACGGAGTACGACTCTTAATGTAGGAGGAAGCGCGCGGGCTCCACTCATCCTACAACGTGGCCATTGACGAATGACCTCTATTTACTGGACTTGTCAAATTGATGAATAATGGATAAACTACGATATGTACCTAGAAAGCAATGACTCCCCTCCAACCCTCGGATCACCTTTGCCAAGCCAAACGTGGTCAATGGGAACATTTCTCTCCTGCTTTTGCCAAGCTGATCGCCAGTCAAGCAAAAGCTCTGACCAAGATGACCAGCATGACCAACCATTGATGATTGGTGATGATCTATCTGCTATATCTAAACGTCTAAAGCCTGCATGGCGGAAGAATACCATGGTATAGAATTCGTACATGTGACTCTTCGCACTATAGTGTGCTTCAGAAACATATATTTCACTTTTTGTTATACTAATTCGCCGTTACTAGGTTGCAATATTCTATATATACTTCTGCATAACTGGAAAGGCTATGCTTCGTACAAACCCGCAATTTACTCTGTCCTCTGTAGTAATTATGAGATGTCTCCCTGTCAGACTAAATATACGTAGGAATTAGGACTATGCATACTTCACCGACATTATGAGTCGCGCACAAAGTCAAATTCATTAGGATTAAGATCACCACACACGAAATTTAAAAAGTCAAAGCAGAGCTCACTATATCCGAGGCTTCTCTCGTCAGGTAGGGCTCGGCTATTTGAAGTTCAATGACGTCACGATGCAGGCCATGTGCCAAGCCTTCAGGGTCACCCCCCGTGGACATCACTTTGGTCTCTTTTGCCAATCACAACGTTTTGGAGGATATTCACCTCCACATTGGGACTGAAGGGGAATCCACAATGACGTACAATATTATATATCGTCATAGCCCTGCCTTTGACTGGGATCTCATAAAAGCCAACACATATTGGCTTACACATTGGCTTATAATCATCAATTAATTTACAGACATTCGGGAAGATCGACGATCGCGGTTCAGCCTCACCTGCCATGCGCGCCACCCGAATCTTTTGCTGGTAACACTTCATTGGGCAGTCATCAAACATTTTCTATCAGTGTCCGACGTCTCTTCCATTGATATTGGAAGAAGCGCGAATCGGCGCGAAGAAATAGATGACTTTCACTTTCAATCAAAATGTCTCGGCACAACAGCTGGCTGACCTCCTACCTAACGGCGTCGCCATCCTCAGCCACCGATATGAACTGGTCTCTGTGAATCGCCGGTTCCGTGAACTCATCCCGTGCCCCAGCGTCAACTTCTCCGAGTGTTGGTTACGCTCGGTCCATCCAGACGACTACGACCGGGTGCTCTACTGGGTATCGGGAGGTCGCGACCTCCAAACTACCGCTACGTTTCGAATACCACACGCGTGACCCGGACTCAATTTGGTGTGTCATGACATTGGATCGACTGGATGATAAAGATGTACAATGCTTTGGACTAGGCGACGGTGGCGTGTTTATCTGTACAATCGCAGATATCACCCCGGAGAAAAAGGCGGAACTTCTACAGAGGCAGGCTGCGGAGGAGGCGCAGGAACGCAAGAAGCAACAAGAGCGATTCATCGATATGATCAGTCACGAAATTCGCAATCCTCTGTCTGCGATTGTACATTGCACGGAGGATATTCAGGAGGCCATCTATAACAAGAAGCCGGATGAAATCTCAGTCACGAGCATCACCGAGGCAACCGAGACAATCAGTCTCTGCATCAGGCATCAAAAGAAAATAGTCAATGATGTTCTCACCTTTTCAAAACTTGACGCGTCGATGCTGCCGCTGTCGCCACGGAAGGTCCAGCCACAGCGACATCTCACCATTCCGATGGCGATATTCCGACCAGAGCTCCGAAAGCACAGAATCCACTTCGAATACAAGGCCGATGTTTCCTATGCCGAATGCGGCATTGATTGGGTCATGGCAGATCTAGATCGGATGGGCCAGGTTCTCGTCAACATACTCTCGAACGCTATCAAATTCACCGCCCAATCGGAGGGCCAGCGATCGATCCGAGTCTCAGTGGGTGCTTCAATCGAGCGTCCAACTTCGTACCCGCCAAACATCGTCTTCTTCGATTCAGGTGAATCAGCACTCCGCCAAGACGGGACTAATAGTTCTGAATGGGGAAATGGCGAAGTTGCGTATATCATGGTCGCCGTCAAGGACTCTGGTATTGGGGTCACCGAGCAAGCCCAGAAACGGCTCTTCGAACGGTTCAATCAGGCAACTCCCAAAACCGAAAGCATTTACGGTGGCTCTGGCCTTGGCCTCAACGTATGTAGGAAACTCTGCCACCTGCATGGGGGTGAGATTGGCGTGAGCTCCAAGAAATGCCATGGAAGCACGTTTGGGTTCTTTTTCAAAGTACGCAGGACAACCAAGGAAGCTGGTGAAGGGGATCAGGGTTTCGACGTTTCTGCCCTCGACAAACTCTGTGTTGATATCGAGTCGCTGGGAAATGAAATGCGCGGTGTCAATGAAATGACAGAAGAACCCCAGATGTCAGAAAACCCCCCCTGAAGATATCATCTTTGAGGCACAGCCAGGTGGCCCAAAGGACGCAGACACAATTCGTACCCACAGTATAGCTCGCGAGGTCGAGAATGAACAGACCCAGCGGGCGGATCAAAGTCCTTCAGATGAAGAGAAACTAACCGGCGACGGCCAGCGTATTCTCTTGGTTGAGGATAACGTCATCAACAGGCGAATAATATCTCGCAAGTTGAGTACACTGGGTTTTAACATGTCGGTAGCGAGCAACGGACAAGAGGCTGTGGATGCGAATAGAGATAACCCATTCGATTGCATTCTCATGGACCAACAAATGCCCGTGATGGATGGAAACTGTGCCGCGAACGCGATTCGTGACATTGAAAAGGAAACTGGAACACACGTGCCCATTCTGGGAGTCACCGCGAATGTCAGAGACGCACAACAAAAGGAAATGATCGATGCTGGAATGGATGATATCATCTACAAGCCTTATGGGACTCATGAGCTTGTTGAAAAGATCAATCGCTTGCTTTCTAAGGAAGGGAACACCCGGGCCATGGCAGGATTCTGAATTTTTGTAAATTTTTGTCGCATGCGAGACGTGTATTTGTTTGTACGATAGCCTGAGAGAGATGAATGTACCAATATGATAAATCAACCGTATAGATTGACAGTGCTAAAGCTCTGTTCACAAAGGATACCATTTCATTGTGAAAGAGTCTAGGGCGGAGAGACTCAATTATATCCCGATAAATGCAAAAAGAAAATGGCTCTATGAACGTTTCGTAAACACCAACGGGCATCCATCCTGTGTCAAGAGTCAGTAAACGGTACGAACGGAGCGATACCAGAAGGTAGTGTACTAACCATTGGAAACAGTGTAGCAAAAACTCGAATCTCCTCTGATCTGTCCGTGGCATGATGTTCCCAGTCAAGTTCCAGCGCCGCTTTCCCTATCATACCAGCCATAGACAACGGCACGTACTTTCTTGCGAGGCAATCGTGCGGTCCGGCACCAAATACTAGCCAATTCTTAGTCTTGGACTCGGCATCCCCGGAGATCCAACGCTCAGGATCGAAGTTATCGGGATTAGGGTAAACATTCGGATCATGCAAAGCCGGATAACAGGATGGGATGATCATAGCGCCCTTGGGGACGGTATAGTTGGGCGTGACAGGGAAGTTCTTCGTTGCGAGATATGGAACCATAATAACAGGTGGACGGTGGCGCAAGAGCTCCTTGATGACCGCGTTGGTGTATGTGAGCGACTCGAGCATCGGAAGATCGAAGGATTTGTTCTTATCACCACCTCGAGCAGCCAGGTTTTCTCGACGCAATTTATCGAGCACGTCGGGCCGCTGGGCGAGGATTTGGAATAGCCAAGTTGTGGCACTGCTCGACGCATCCTGAGAGGCAAAGAGGAAAGTGAACAATGTCTCTCCGATTTCCTCGTTCGTGAACTCGCGGATCATGTTCGTTGGCTTCTCGGCGTCGGTCTCCCCTGCTGCGATTCGTTCCTGGTAGCGCTTGGATTCCATCATGTGGAGGACCCAGTGGTCTACGATGCACGTTGGCGTCGCGCCAGTCGCCATGTTGGCCTTGCATGCAGCTGCGCATTTTGAGAACTCGGCGTGCACAGCGTCGGCGGTTCGCTTCCCGAGCCAGGGCTTCGTGAATGGAATGTACATCGACAGAGGCACGTTGACTAACTCGAGGGCGGCTGTGGCGAGGTAGAAGTCGTCTGCAATCTTCTTGACCGCGGCCTGGGAGATATAATCACCGAAGAACGTGCGACATGAAAGTGCACAGTTGATCTCGCGAAACATGGTCATGAATTCCTTTGGTTGTCCCTTATTTTCCCTGCTGGCGGCAACGAATTTGTCAAAATAATCGGACAGAACCTTCTCTTGCACCGGTAGGTATGTAGCCATGGCCCTGTTGGTAAATAGAGGAGTCAACCCCCTGCGGTACTCGGCATGATCTCTGCCCTGGAGAAAGACCCATGCTTTGTGGCCTAGGATATCCTTGGCGATCGGTACTATACATGGCTCGGCGTATGCGGGTGACTTGAACACTTTGTGCGCTATGTCTCTGTCGGAGGCTAGAACGACAAATCTATAGTAAGTTGTGTTAGTTTGAACAATTTGGTGGGATGGATAGAGTCTGATGACATGACAGGTGTTCGTGCTTACTTGTGGAAGACGGATACACAGCTAAGTGGTCCACTCGCCCATTGTGCAAGATACCCTTCGAACCTCGGGTGCAAGGCTTGTATGAATGGTCCCATGAGCGGTATCTTGAGTGGAGGTCCAGCTATAGAGCCTTTTCGTTTGATATACATCACTAGAGACTGATCAGCAAATTCCTATGGTCTTGGTGGCTCTGCTTACCTTGGTCATAGACTAATATGGCAATTACGAAAGTTACTGCATACTGCCAGACTGAAAAACTCGTCAAGGAAGTCAAGTGGCCTTGAAACTTGAGTTGGTTGGAAGGCCATATTTGCGGCAGCTCATTCTGAGCGATGGAGATGTTGGGCATCTCGAAAGCCATGTTGGAGTTCATGGTGGTAGATGATAGGGGCAAGTTAACTAACTGACCCTTCTTTAAAACAGGCAGAAAACACCTAGGTAGTCCTGGAGGGCAGGTTTCTTTGTAATGGCATGATATACTGGGATACCCACGTTACCCGATTAGGACTAGACTCCGATGCCAAGCAGGGGTAAAGCGGGGTCTAGTCCTCTTTTGATTTGGGCTCGGGACATTAACCTGAGGTCCACATATAACGGAATAATCGCCAGGGAAGTTCAATATTGACCCGACTTCTGTCGAGACTTGCGTTTGGGACCTTCCAACTCTTTGATTCGCATCGCGATCCCAAAAGCGGTGTGGGGTTCCAGCTTGGGCTATTCTTAGAGCGAAAACATTCCCCACTGGATGTCCACGAATATCCTTGCAAAATGCGTCAATCTCTCCGCCGGTCCTGTGCTGCATGTGCCAAGTCAAAGTCCAGCTGCGATCTCCGCACACCGCGCTGTTCTCGCTGCATCAAGCGGCAAGTCGAATGTGCCTATGCGAACGAACCTTCGACGGGGCCGGCAACTTCCGGGTGGCAGAATGGGACATCAACAAGCCCACTAGATGGATCCGGGACTTTAACCAACTACAGATTCGGGTCTCTTGATCCGTTTGATTCGTATCCGCAGACTAGACTTCCTCGAGAACACGTTCAACGTCTGATCTACAGCTGTGTGTTGGCCTCCAATGAAGCATTGAGGATGAAACTTAGCTTACCCATTTAGTCCTCCACAAAATCGCCTTCCAATACTACCCTCTCGACCTTAATGCGACTTCAAACCCGTTCTTGGTCTCTTGGTGGCCACTCGCACTAGGGGATCCAGCACTATTTCACGTCTCTCTTCAGACGGCATGTCTTGACGAAGAGTTGCTGGCGCAGAAAGGGTTTCAGACCTCTGAACTTCTTATGGTAGACTCGGTGGCTCTACTGCGACGCAAAGTTGAATACATGTCACTGGCTGTTCAAGATGGGACTATGAACTCAGTCATCACCTTGGCAACCATTGAGGTGAGATACTACCATAACCACCCTCTTTTCTGGCTGTTTTGTAATTTGGACCAATCCCTGATTATGTATGACTCTTAGTTCGGTAAAGGAAATATAAAAGTCGGTGAAATGCATGTCAACGGATTAAAAAGGCTGGTCGACATGAGAGGCGGCATCAACGCAGTAAGGCAGACAAGCCCACTTACCGCGAGGATGGTCAGCTGGTAAGCCAAACCCTTTGCGACCTAGAGGACTGCTATTGACATATTCGAAAGGGTATCGATGCTCATCATGGGTCATCCTCAATTCGAGACCCAGGATGACTTCGGCATTGGAGATGGCATTCCTCCCATCCCCGAATGGCAGTTTGACTCAACCACGCTCGACGATCAGTTATTTGATCTCAACACCATTGAAATGGACTATGCCGTTAAGAATGTCTTCAGTCGTCTGCGCAACATCTTCCAGCGAGCGCGCAATATACCTTTACCTGCCACACAACTTCACGACCTTACCTGTTTTGTCATACACCGACTCCTACTCTCCGCTCCAGCTACGGCAATACCACCGTCATCACCGACGACGGAATCCATTCGCTACGGAATCATACTCTACATGTTCATTGCTCAGGGACCAACATATTACTCGCATGCAGTCATACAGAATACGATTGTGGTTCGATTTATGGAGCACCTTGAGCATCTCGCATCAACGCGGGTTTATGATTCACTTGATGTCTGGTTTGCTGCGGTCGGACTGGTGGCTTCGGCTGGCACGGCTCATCACGGGTGGTTTATGAAGAGGGCACAAGATATAGCTGCCGCTCTGCAACTGGGCAACTTCGGTGACACCCTCACCCACATCAAGACCATTTTGTGGTTGGAGAAACCGCAGAGTGAAGATCTCTTTCGATCTCATTGGGATACTATCTTCGATTTCAAGGATCAATCAGTACTACCGGACCTCTCGATATCGGTGTCACCATATAGCAGTAGCGTGGAATTTATATGAAATACAGTTTCATTCAACAGTTTCTATGGGCAAAGCATGACTTGTCAAAAGCCTGATCATTGAAAAGATCTTCATACATGACATTATCATAATGAGCATCGCGACCCAAAAGGAGATGGCTACCTGTGAGACGCGATCAAACCACAGCTAATTGGTCTGCCGAGCGGGCGTTTAATCAGCCATCGGCCAAGTCAGCCTTCTGTCAGTGATATGTTTTCTTCCACGCTAGAGGTAACTGTTGCATTGCCATAAGTATGAGGTGTAACCTATTAGAAATGCCACAACTACACAACCGTCTAAGGCCTGGTTCCGACCATGCCTATCACGCCATTGTTAGCGAGCGCAGAACTACACGATCGCGATTTAATTTGAGACCGCTCATTCTGTCAGTTAGACAGTCCAGATAACATGACAAGCGTGTTTTCCTTAATGGATACTGTGTTCCCAGAAGGATCGAATTATTTATAATTGTGGCCAAGATCTACCTCCGTGGCCATATCTGCATATATGTCTCGTAGAGGCAAGGCACCGCCGATGCCTTAACCTGAAACCAAAGGTGCGTGCACAAAACAGTAAATTGTGCGTGTGCACCAAATCCAGCCCCCAAATCAGGCTGTTTCAGCGCGGGCCTTCAGATCCCTGTGGAAGATATCGAAATGGGCACGCATCTTCTTCCCGAGCAGAGAAGGACTCATAATGAACGCAAGGAGACCCTTCAGATCCTCCGACTGTGTGAAAACAGTCGAAGCCCCATCGTTGGCCGGTTCGATATGGAATTTATGCAAACCAGCAATGGTAGCTACGGGCGGGCCTTGCCAAGAAAACAAGCTCTCGGTGTTGTCCTTTTTTGGTGAGAATCTTCAGCTTAAGTTCTTTTTTTTTGTGTTAGGGGAAGATGTTATTCTCACCTTGACTTCGGCGACGAATTTGAAGTTCTCGATGTTTACTTCGATTTTGTCGCCTGGGGAAAGTTCTTGTGAGGTCTTGGTGCTGTCCTTGAGCTCGATGCTCTTGAGCCATTCCGTATGCCATTCTGGGTATGCTGAGAAGTTGAGGAGCTGGTAGGGAGAACTGGTCAGTTCGTTTCGCCAAGGATTTGGGATTCAGGGCTTATACATACAATCTCGCGCACTTTTGCGGGTGGCGCGGCTATTTCGATTGAGCTTGTGATCATGACCATTTTGTCGGTGGTGTGGTTAGGGAGGTTGGATGCACGAGAAAGGGGATATAAATCAATGGTGTTCTTATGAGGGAAGTGCGTGGATGTAGGAGAGTGCATATCCTTGCTGCATCCATCGTGGACTTCCCCACCCGACCTCAACGCTCGCTCCTTTTGTTGGTTCTTGCGTCCCATCACATGTTGATCATGCGTTCCTAAATATGAGCACAGAATGATTATTTTGAAAATTGAATCTAGGTCGTCTAATCAACTTGTAATGATATATAGATCATAATCCAACCCCAAGATTATGTAGCGGTCATGAGATGGTCAATAAGGTCATTAAAAATCCCAATCTACCCATGACGAGTCATATATACATGACAGACGTGAAAACCAATATCTATATATATGCGCAATTTTACGTGCTTCGAATAATGCACCTGCATGTACAGACCAAAGCTCAATAATGAGGCTCCTGACTGATCCTGCTGACCCGCCGACCATTGTTCTGCTCTCTGTCCGCAGCAAGCGTGGAGGCGAATTTACTTTTCGCGCGAATCTGCGGTCCCTTCCAATAGAAAATATAGATAGGAACCACGACCAGACAAGAAAGACAAGCCAGAACGGTGCTTGCATACTCGACATGCCACTTGTTGCCGATGTTTTTGTACATAGGCGACGCATACATGGCCGAGATACCAGCAAGAAGATCACGCGCGAAAGCATTACCACCAGTCGCAGAAGCAGAGTAGACACCATAGGAAGCGACCATGTAATCAACAGAGGAAAGGTAGATGGCATAGTTGGCGATACCGACACAGCCGGAGAAAATCATTGATCCGATCCAGTGGACGTTTTTCGAGTCGCCGAAGGATGTCCAGGCGAAACCGAATAGACCGATGGGTTCGAGTGGCGCGAGGAAGAGAAGCCATTTGAGACGGCGTTCGGGTGGGATGGCGGCATCGCCATATCTGAGTCGAAGCCTTTGATCGCGCCAGAACCACGGGAAGTAGCTGAAGTAGGCAATGAAGTAGGCGGCGTTGATGGGAATAACTGCCCATGCTTGAGCGAGTGTACCGAAGCCCCAGCCTTGCTTGTATACTATGGCGAAGCTCTCGAGGAAGGTGAAGATCAGAGCATCGGAGAAACCGGAAAGAAGAGAGAGACAGAGGACGATGGGCTCGCGCAGAAGCATGTAGAATGGACGCGCCCAGATCCTGCCGGCTTCCTTGAGGGAGACACGGGGTTTCTTGAGCTCGTTTGGTCCGTAGATGTTCGGGTCTTCTCCGGTTTTGCGGCGGCGCTTAGCTTCGTTGTCCATGATAATGGTGGAACGACTCTCGGCGCATGAAAAATATAATGAACTGGGTAACTGCTCCGAAGATGAGTTGAATCCAGAAGAACCATTGCCAATCAAGGACTAAATATCAAACATAGGTGTTAGAAATAGGTCGGAAACCGGTACATGGGGAAAGGAATGGTTTGCTTACATCGCGCAATTGGTCCTCCGATAACACCACCAATACTAGTACCGATAGTAGAGGACAAAACGATGAATGCGAGAGGGAATTGTTGTGTTTCGGGCTCGTAGATATCGGCAATAAGACCGAGGGTGACACTGCCACCAGCAGTAGAAAGACCACCCTAGATATTATGTTAGTTTACCGAATTATGAAGACACTAGCTTGCCGAGGAGAAACCAACCAATGCACGAGCGACAACAAGACTGCCCCAGTTGGGCGCAAGGGCTGCAGGGAGTTGCCAAATGTTGATCAGGAACATGGAGAGCTGAAGGATAGGCCAGCGACCGAATTCCTCGGACCAAGGAGCCCACAGCTCACAACCAATAGAATAAGTAACCAGGTAAGCCATCTGGCCTGTGCGAGCATGCTGTTCGCTGATGTGGAAAGCCTCGGACAGACCCTTGACAGCAGCCGGGTAGACCGAGGTGTTGAAGTTCATAGAAACCTGAACGAAGGCGACCGCAGCCAGATAGGTCCATTTCTTCCATCGTGGCCAGCAGTATCCCAGGATTTCATAGCATTCTCCTTCCTTTAGCTCGCGCTTTCCGTCGGAGCGTTCAGTCTCTTTTTTCTGAAGCGCGGCGGATAAATCGACCGGCGCGTTGGACTCGCTGTCCGTGCCATTGGCAGACGATCTACTCTCGCTGTGAACAGCTTGCGCTTCTTGTTGCTCTGGGGTAGACATCCTGGGAGGGAGCAAAGAGTAGAGAGAAAAGGTTTGTGGACCTTCTCCAGGTGTTATATGTACAAACACGGAGCATGTACAAAGTATGTGCAGACTTTTTCGTCGGCTTTCTTGGGAGTCCACGGGCTGAAACCGGATTTATAGTGGATCTACACTGCAGAGTGGTGGCGCCCGTGGCGTACAACGTAGTATAGATTAAGATATAGGCATTGTGATTTTGATATAATTGAAGGTATTAAAGATCTCAGCATTTGTATCTGTATACAGTTACATAGTCACATTATCCACCATATTTGCAATCCTCCAGTATTTCAGTGATTATCTAGAAAGAAAAGACAAGAAAAAAAAAGAAAAAAAGACGTCGATTTGGGTGATCTGCCCAAGCTCCCTTCCTTTCTTGGCATTCCCCACTTAATTTGACGTCAGAGTCCTTCTTCTATTGCCCATCTCTGCATATTCAACAGTGGATTTGTCGAATATTCCAATGTTCTGATTGCCACTTAAAGACCTGGGGAAATCAATAAAGCTACCTATGAAGTCATTACGGGTTCCAAGGGTGGAATAACGTTCAATTAGGGAACCACGAGGACCTATATAACCAATTATAACCAATCAGGGAATATCTATCCCTATCTATGTCAGCCGGGAGATCTTCGGGCATAACCCGAATTCGTTCATAACTGATACACAGACCTCATTTAAGTCTCTAGTGATCGTCGCTGATAAATCTGTGTAAGGTACAATAGCTGGATACTCTCGGTCATACTCCATACCTAGGTATTATAGACCTCGTTGGGGCCAAAATGACATCATCACTTGATTGATTCTTTGGATAATTCCAAGGACTATTTAACTTTTAAACAATAAACACTAAGCACTCGAGGCATGCACATAGGTGGTCTTCAATCAACCTAGGAAATCTTGGTTATAGCATATTCTGGATATTGATGCATTGACGCAGTAGGCTGCTTTTATGCAGTTGCATCAGACTTCACTTTGCGTCTTTGTTTCTTTATCCCAATGAAGCTATATAGAGAGTTACATGTCAGTAGGTAGCGATCATCATCAGTTGTCCTCATTATTATCATTACACACTTTGTTGAAATTTTTTTTTTGTTCCTCCTGGTGTGGACTACGTGCAGATATTCCGGAATAGCAACGAGGCATGCGAAAGGGATAGAACGAGAAGAGTCAAGATAGTCGCGACACCCAGTCATGTGATGCATGTGATTAAGATATCTACTTTCTGAACGCGACGTATGTGGACTTCACTTCCGCGACAAGTCGTACGCACGCAGGGTTTATGGCATCTCCAACCCAGGTCTCATTTACACGCTTGCAAAGTTACAGCAATTCACCAGGCATCATTTCAAGTTCTTGAGATAGCCAGTTTTCGATATCGGGTTTCGCGGCACATTGACACGTTTTCGAATATTTTCTTCCCCCGCGATCGCATGCAATCCCTGTCATACAATGCGGAATCTCCACGACTTCGATATGGATAACCCTGACGCTACACATCGGGACGATGGCGTTGGGATGAGAAGGAACAGCTTTCTCGCCGCTGTGTCGTTTAATCTGGCAGAACTCGTCACAATCGCGACTCCGGAGACAGGGTCCATATCGTGCGTCGAACTGCAGAAGCTTCCAGAGGGAATTTCAACAAGGCTTTTATTCTTTGGATGAACGATTGGAAATAATTGATTGTAAAGCTTCCGAATCCTGATGGTGGACCTCAATACTTTACGACAGCCCGTGAGGTGGCGACGATGGACTATGTGAGAGTTGCTTGGCTTCGTGTTGCTAAGCGCTATATGATCCTGTGGTCTAATCCTATTTTTTAGGTTCAAATATACTCAGTGTCCCAACCCCAATGGTTTACCCCTGGAGCCCCTTTACCGAGGAGATTGGAGTCCAGAATATATTAATATATTAATGGAGAAGAGTCGGGAATTTGAACTTACCAAGTTATGGAATGACACACCGGGTCCTGACACGTGGGCAAACTTCAGGTTCTTCAACAGCTCGCTAGGTTTGAGAAAGCACTCGTATCCACCCAGCTTTCTAAATTTGGAAGCCTATATTATACAGATAACCTGCGCAATATCTATCCAAACCAGATGATTGAGCTTGTGGATTAAAGGGACGCTGAGTTGGGAATTTGGAGTTGGTCCAGCTACAAGTTGAACTTTCTTCGGTGATGGTATAAATGCTATACATGTCCATTGAGGGCCCAAAGAAAACCAAAAGGGGCACGAGAAAGGGTTCGTGGTTTTCTACTAATGGAGGAGCCTCTTGGTTTAGTGGGCATAAATCGAGGATGGGAAGTGTTTGCTCCCACTCGTCAAATTGTAAGTCTACATCTAAGCCTAAACCTTCCGGTGGAAAGTTCACCTATCCCGTTGAGAAATGTGGCACCAAGAAAGGTGTCCAAGCACTTCACAGTGCTGAAGCCTGCTTGGATGCTTTCTGGGCCACTGTTGACAAGACTATGATTACCTACACTTGTAATCGATGGGACATGGCTGTGGGGAATCTCCTATCTCAGCGGCGCATTTTACAACGCACTCCCAACTGGGTTCAGCCCACAGAACCTTTGCCTACGGAAACCGCAAATATTAAAGGAGAAGGCAATGTTGACATCTACTTCGAACACAATCCTATTTCTGGGGTCCCGACTATTCCACCAAAACAACTTCATGCCGCACGACCCAAAACAAAAATCAAGACCCGTGGCATACCTCGATACTCCACAGCAATGACAAATGCTGAAATGCTCACACAAGCCACTCCCGCTGGCCAGGAAGTAACCCTTCATGCGCGTGCACTGAAAGTGTTTCAGGTCATATTCTTTAACCCTGTTGTCACCTCCTTGCCGGGTGAAGCCCCATGGAACGACTTCCTACATTCAATGACTTCAGCGGGGTTTACGGCCACTAGACTTTACGGTTCCCTCTGGCAGTTTCAGCCGACCAGGCTGGATGCTCAGAGGAGTATCCAATTTTCGCAAGCCCCATCCGCGGGGCAAACTGCTTTTCAGACTTGCCCGCCTATATAGGCGTATGCTCAACAGAGCGTATGGTTGGGCCGGAGAAATGTTTGCCTTGGTGATAAATTACCTTGAGCTGAGACGTGAGAGCCGACTGGGAAATGAGGGTTGAATGAGAAGTGATCCCTGATTTCACTGCTTTCCCGGCGCGACTTGGCGAAGAACGTGTTGGATCGGGGCCCTGTTTGAGGGGGTGGACCATACAAATTTGGGACCCACACTTTCCCTGACCGGATCGATCAAAAATCAACAAATCAGAATTTTCACTGGGGATTTTGCACCCCACAACAACCAATTTTCCATCCAAAAACAGCATTCAGCTCATTTTCGATTCGACCAATCATATCGTTTCATTTCATACAATTTCAAAAACACAAAAACACCGCAACCGGAGACAGTGACAGGACACAAAGATAGCGGAGGACAACGGTGAGGGTCCATTGAGGACCAATACCAATTTCAACAAACCCGCGTTTGTCGGTATCGGCGCTCCAAGTAACAAAAACTGGGATGAAGTCGAGGACACTATTCAAATAGCAGGAAATCAAGGGGACGATCTGCAGGTATTGGAAGCATCTCGGGAACGACTGATTAGCCTGCTCGATGACTGGGACTACCCTTTCAGGTCCAATCTGACAGGGCTGCCGGACGTTGCAAGAGAAGGGTGAGGAATTGCCTATTCCGGATTTTGCCCTGCCCTATCTTAGTGAAGAGAAATACTACAAGTGGCGACGCAGTGCAGCGAGAGTTCCCGCATGGAAAGCAGCTTATATCTTCCCGAGAGTATATAGTAAGAAGGGCATAAAATAGCCACTGATTCATTATCAACGCCTTCACTGCAATGTGTCTGCGAGGAATCCCGCATGTTCTGGATCAATCTCACCTTGTAATCGACTTAAAAGGTCTCAGGGTCTATAGTGGATCTTGTAGAACCTGTAATTCAATATAAACCAACCGAATCCAAAGCCCCTCGTAAACGGCTACCACACTTAATCCAAGCTATACCCTTCTATTTTGATTTGTAGTATTCCTGATCTGATCCGGCCTTGCCATCTACCTGCATTTCGTATGGGTGGCTCTGATCGTATGGAGGAGGGTTCTCTATGGCCCTTGAGCACATTGACGGCTGGTGGGTTGACTGGGAATGTGCCTGTGGTAAAGGGTCGTATGGCGGAGGATTCTCCATGGTCCTTGTAGTTGTATAGCGTATTGACGGCTGTTGGGTCGACTGGGATTGTGCTTGTGGCTTAGGCTTGTTCACATTGCTGTCATGGTTTGAGCGAAGCCCGTGTAGAGGGTACGATGGTTGGACATGAGGGTTGTTCATTTGGCTACCATCCTTATAGCCCATTCGCCGCTTGTTATTAAGATAGTACTGTTGCTGGGCAGCATGTCGGAGCCTTTGGGAAGCTGGTTGGAGATTTTCCCTCTGCTTCTGCTTCTGCTCCTCGTGTTCAGTGGCGGCCCTAATGGAGGATATATGAGTATGAGAGTGACAAGCATGGGTAGAAGACTTGAAGAACGCACTTAGATGCGGCTTTAATGAGGCTATAGCCACCACCTAAAGCAAGACCAGACTTGATAAGACCCATGTTTTAAAAGGAGAGGGAGTTTCGGTAGAAGCTTAGTAGATTATTGAAAATGTGACGATTTGGCGGGAAACCGAGGGATATTTATTATTGTCTAGCGCCGGAGGCTGTGTCGTTTGAAAACCAGAGTTGGGCCCACACGGGATTTTGTAATTAACAATTTCCAATGGCTCCGCCACGATACGGACCTTCGCCAAGATTATACAACATACAACAACCCGGGCGCCCACTGCGCGTGGGGGCCAAACCTAGCGTCCAACAATATAATCGCCCCGCAAGGTCGCCTATATCGACATTTTTGTAGAACATGCATTCGCATGTATTATACGATGAGAACCACAAATTTTCAGCGCGGGAAATCCATTAGTTATGTATGCCAAATTCTAATTTACATAACGAAGTTGTTATGTCCAAAGTAACCAAACTCGGTCGCTCATCCACTCCAATAAGGAAAATATTACCAAAATACCCAAAATCTTCCCCGAACCAAAACATCAAGCCATCCTTGGATGATGTCATTCAAATGACAGCCATAAAGGCCGAACCGAAAAGAAGGGCAGTCAGTCCGAGGCCAGACTTGGAGATTGGTTGGTTCGTAGTGGCAGCGTTTGGGGAAGTCGAGGACACAGGCGAGGCCGTGCTAGTAGTAGTGTCCGAGGACGTGGACTTAGAGCTGCTAGTGGTCGAATTTGAATAGCCAAGAGTGCAGAAACTGTAGAGTCCGTAGGCGTTCTGGTCATGGATGCAGTCCCCGAGCTTGTAGGGGTCTTGACCATTGGCGAGACAGTAGATGCCACAGCCGTCCGCATACTGGGTGACCGACGCGCCATTGCAGCACTCTTCCATCACTTTGGCCATGTTCCCGGCGGGCATGGACGCACAGGCCGGAGCTTCCACGGGAATATGCCAGAAGATACCCCGATTGCGGGTGTTGCAGGCACCCCTGGTTCTGTTTATGGCTGCCTCATTGTCTGTAGATAAAAAAGCCATTTTGAATGGAGAATTGGAGGGACAGATTCGAACAGATAAATGAAAACATGACTTTGGAAGGTCAATTTATAATCCTATCATAAATTCATCACACACATCACGTGAATTCCCCTACAGTCGAACTCTGTTGAAATCCAGGGATCCTCGCAGAGTAAATATTTCGAAAGTAAAGGGGTTTCTAGTGTCTAAAGTGGTGAGGATCTTTAGGGCTTCCAATGACGCATTTTTGGGCTATGTAATAATGTGTAGATGCGGCTCAGGCGGGGCGGGCCCCGCCGACATTTCTGTATTACGTAATATCATTGATGCCCAGGTGCGTAAAACAGGCAGAATCTCGATTAAAAAGGCGGAAGATAGGGTTGAGCTACTAATATAATTCATAAACCTCTACTACCCAGGCGGTATGTTCTATAACTCACTTTCGAGAGGAAACCCAGGGGCAGCCTTGGCGTTCTTCACTTTGACCCATCTCGGCCTGAACCGTCTTTGGAAGCGTTCCCCCGCTACTGTACCAATTGTAATCTTTAGCTCCAAACAGCTTTGACACTGCAGCCCAAATGTCTACTTCGTAGGTCCTTTACCCAGGTGCAGTAATATCATTCCATATCAACAGCTCACCACCCTTGTCACTGATTCTAAACAAGATTGTGTTCCAAGACACCCTTCAGCCAACAGCACTGAGTGATCTGAGAAGATTCGGTAATTTGGGGGGAACGAGTAATGTGGAGCTTGTCCAAAGAAGAGCAAAGAGTAGCCGAAAAGTGCGGTGATCTCTGAACTTATCACGCTTTTGGGTGATCTTTCGGACGGCAAACGATTTAGAACCAATTGATCAAATACAAGAATAACCCGCCGCGTATGCGGCCTCTGTCCTTGACGACCTATTGTAGTTCTCTATTATAATTATTAAGTCAATATACATAAGAGCTATATCTATACCTAATGGATCCCCAAAGCTTTTTTCAATGTCCGTATCGAGTATCACCACTAAGTTCTGGACGGCCACCATCCTCTAACTCAGACACTTGGTTCAGTTTTCTTGAAATTCCAGAAACCTCATTAGCGCCTGGAGAAGTATTGCCTAAAGACGTCCCTGCGGCTACCGAACTAGTTGATGCGACGTTAGACATACTTTGTCTAAGTTCAGACTTCCATTTTCGCTCGAGCATGGCCCAAATCAAAAGGAGTAGCGCTAAAACGCCGAGCGGAAC
Organism: Penicillium mononematosum; assembly: GCF_028829835.1. Classification (NCBI taxonomy): domain Eukaryota; kingdom Fungi; phylum Ascomycota; class Eurotiomycetes; order Eurotiales; family Aspergillaceae; genus Penicillium; species Penicillium mononematosum. Next base: position 6,153,058 of record NW_026643272.1, on the reverse strand, counting down.
GCCGACACCGGCACCAATAGCAGCGTTATGACACGTCTGGGAGCCGCCTAAACCGCTGCTTATGTCGGTAGGGGACGATGATTGGGTCTCGGACGGTGCCTGGGTCTCGGTAGGTGCTGTGGTCGAGATGTTTGAGAGGAGAGCACGTCCGTAGACGACGTTGGCACTTTCGAGCTCAAAGGTTTCGGCGCCATTATCAGAGTCATTGAAACAGCCAACTTCAGCGCCGCCATCTTCAGAGTCAACCACTTTTGGTGCACCGCAGCAGTATTGAGAGGTTGAGCCCCAGGAGTAGATGATACTAAGGAGGGCGCCTCCTTCTGGTGACGAGTATTCTAATTGCATTATTAGTCGGGGTTCGTCACCGGTCGCTGCTTCGAAGGGGATATCGGGGAGATTTAGCTTACTGCAATGCGGTGTGCACCCGGTCCATTCTTTGTTTGTGCATGCTCCTCGCCATAAACTGTATGGCTGTTGCCCTACACTTATACAGAGGCCATTGTCTAGACAGATATCTCCGGGGCGACAGCACGAGGTGTTTTCTTCGGAGCCGCATGGTACATTATCTGGGGCCTCTGTCCCTAAGGGGTAGTAGCAGGTGCGGTCGTCTGTCACCATGGTCACGACTAGGTGTGGAAAGGGCGAAACAACTGTGTGCAGAGTACGGAGTGAAGAGATCTCAGGCAAAACCAGCTCAGGAGTTCAGGTCGCATATAAGCCCGAGTTGCAGGGACCAAGCGAGAAACTCCATTATGATATTTGGGGCTGTGTAGCGTTGATCGTATCTGTACGGAGTATACTTACTTGCTGATCACAATCCCTGACCTTGGGTTCTGCGATCGTTGCTTCGTTAGAACTACCAAGAGTGCCAGTCAATTACCTTTGTGGAAATGATCGATATTTTGCTGTTCGAAGGCGGGTCTTGCAGAGTGGGGAGGTCCAATCTTCATTCTAATCAAGTTAAAGATCAGCCAGCCTTGATGCCTGTACTTTGTACAGCAAACCCTTTCTATAACGATACAATTTAGACACGGCAAAAACATCGTTATACCCAGGTAATCGTTAAGTCAAGGTGCAATATATTAAATATATATTTCTGGTTTATATACAAATTTGGCCCTAAAAAATGCTCCTTATATCTCTCTGCTTCTGCCCTCCTATTCTCTTTGCTTCAATTAACCTCTTATGTCTATATAGAGTAGTAATTAACTAGATTTCACCCTGATCCTGCTGCTCTTCATATAACTAAAGGGGTTTAAAAGCCTGAATAGCCTTATGGTATACAGCCCGGGGCTGTTCAACCACTATTTCATCCTTATCAACCTCCTCAAAAAGCTTACTAAGTACAATAGTATCCATGGATCAATATCTTCCTACCTATGTTGTAGGTAGTATCAATACTATCTTACATAAGCTCGTTAACTACCTACCTATGTGGGTTGAGAAAGTAAATATAGTGGGTTCACGACCGGGGAGGAGGAGAGATCGGTAAGGCATTTTAATTGGCCAAGGTAGCTGACTAAGCCCTCGATATAAATTTGGGGCCTTGGAACGATTTTTTGTGTGTAAGAAAGGTGAATGTGCGATATTCGTAGTAAAGAGGTTTTAACGATTTTTATGTGGCAGATTAATTCGTGCACCGGATTGCTATCGTTATAACCGGGTTATCGATTTATCCGGTATCGTTATAAATAGGTTATACTGTAGGTAGAGCGGTCAGCTCAACGACCATCCTGTGAGTTATAAAAACCAGACTGGACACGGAATAAAGAGACCGGAACAGATTTGGGACCCAACTCCTGCTGGTCGACATGCATGTGCAAGGAACCATGGCTATATCTCCCCTGCTCTTTCTCCTTGGAGTTCTCTTCTCTCGAGTAGCCGCCTCTGATATCTCTACTCTTCTCTCCACCCTTTCCTCATCCACAGAGGTTTATTATCCTAGCGATGCCAATTGGACCAACACCGTCCAGCGATGGACCGCTTGGGAGGAACCCACCTTCTCTCTGGCCATTAAGCCTGCCTCCGTTGCTGATTTGCAGGCGGTGGTACGTTTTGTCTCTCTAAATGTTGCCTCTCCCATTTGACCGTATAATATCGCAGGTCAAATATTCTTCCAATCATAATGTCCCCTTTTTGGCCAGTGGTGGAGGCCATGGATACAGTACCTCTTTCGGGGCTCTTCAAGATGGTCTCAAGATTGACCTGGGCATGTTCAATAGTGTCGCTATCGATACAAATCAGAACACTATGACCATCGGTGGCTCTGCTAAATTCTCCCAAGTGGTTGGACCTCTCTTCAAAGCAGGAAAAGAGATTCGTAAGGATTCACCCCATACGGTGTGTTTACCATCTTCTCTAATGCCATTCGAACAGAAATTGGCTCCTGCCCTTGCGTGGGGATGGTGGGTGCTACCCTTGGAGGTGGTGTTGGTAGATACCAAGGCCTTCACGGCCTCATTCTCGATGCTTTGAAATCGGTCCAGCTCGTCACCCCTACTGGCGATCTCATCACCGTCTCCGCTTCGCATAACGAAGACCTCTTCTGGGGCCTTCGTGGTGCTGGGTTCAACTATGGCATCGTCACCTCGGCCACATATGAAGTTTACGACCTGACGAACGACGGCAATGTATTCCACGCCGACTTCATGTTTCCTGCCAGCCTCAACGAAACCTTTTTCAACATTCTGGCCAGTTATATAACCTTGCCGGCCGATCTGTCCTTGTATGCTTTGGCCATGAATTACCCTTCCGTAGGAGTATGTCCTCTTTCAACCAAGGAAAACACGATTGCCCATCTGACCCATTCCATTTAGCCCGTTATCCTCTTCAATGCCGTCTACCCCGGTTCCAAGCAAGAAGGGCTCAATCTAATTGCCCCCTTTCTCGACCTGACCTATATTCAACGCAACATCTCCATGATCAACTGGGATGCAATCAACGAAGCTGCCGGGTTTGGACTCGTCACAGAATTTTGCGCCAAGGGCCAAAAGCACGATATGTGGGCCGCTGGCGTACGCTCAATTGACGCAACGACACACATCAATTTCTTCGACAAGCTCGTCCAATTTTGGAATGACTATCCCTCTGCCTCGGGAAGTGCCTGGCAGGTGGAGTTCTTTCCCATCCAGGCCGTCACTGCTATTGCAGGTGACTCCACTGCCTATCCCCATCGCCAAATCAGTGCTCATGAGTAAGCCTTCTCCCCCTATTCGTATGTCCATGTGAATCTAGGTACACATCTAACGCCTGTCTAGAATGTTTACATTTAGCTTTACCGATAGCTCCATCGGCGATAAGGTAGACGACTTTGGCCTTTCCGCGGTTAAGGCCTTCAACGCTACCAGCGGATTTGATGATCTGCACATCTACGTCAGCTATGCCCATGGCACCGAGGGACTAAATGCTATGTATGGTGCTGAAAAGCTGCCTCGGTTATTAAATCTGAAGAAGAAGTGGGATCCCAAGGGTCTGTTCAGCTATAATAATGGATTGCCTCACTAAGGTTTATTGCCCTTGATAGATAGGGCTGCGGGGGAGTACTAGGTATTTGTACCTGTCATGACTATCTAATGAACAAAATCAAAGCGCTTAAATTATATAGCATCACTCGCAAAGTGTTCCCGCTGCATCACAGAAAACACTTCCCAAATCTGGGGCGAGCAATTGCCTTTTAATCGTTGCGCGATTTTATCTATCAATTCCATGACTCGACCTTTTAGAAACCACTCTTCCCGAAGTGGCTTTAGAAGGATAGCATAGTGGGCCAACAGCAGCAAAGCGCCTGGGTTGTTATGTTTCAATAGGGCCAGATACTCGGGTGAAACGCGCATTGGCCATGAATTTAGAACATCCCATATAGTTGGCGGTGAGCCAAAACGCTCAATAAATGCAAAGGCCCGTGCCAATTTGACCGCGGAATCGCGGTATATATAGTGGTCAGTCGATTCGGATTTATATTCCGGAATGACGGAGAGTAGTGTAATTAGTAGTGGGTCGTTTGGATTAGTAGGGACGCCGAGATCATCCCGCCAAAGTGCCGTGAAAGGTGCCAATGGACTAGTGGTGAGTTCCGTCCAGAAGGGGCATAGCATGGAGCAGCCATTACGGAGGATCTCAATCCATTCCAAGGAAGGCGCATCTTCTCCTCGGCTAATATCTTTGCTCAGAAACAACGGTTGGTCGTTCGACTCGGAGCCTAGCGTGTAGACGACGAGGAAAAATGCGAAAGCTAGCACCGCCTGACTGTTATTGCTATCCACATTTATAGTTGCCCATCGGAATGCAGGAGCCGCTTGATCTGCGTGTTGTATTGACCGAATCGTATAATACGGTCGATTTTTGGGGTCGATAGAAGCAAGGTGGAGCGAGGAACAGGATAGGATGCCATGGAGTAAGAAGGGAAACTGGTGGGCTAGCTGTGGGACAATGATTTGAAACGCATCGTCTGTCTCGGGGCCGCATGAGAGGGTTTTGTAGGTGTAGTTCCGATAATGGTCTAGTAGGCCTGCGTCGCTTGTGATCAACATTTGGTAAGGGCTCGATTTTCGATTCTCGCTTGAAGCCGGGGTTGTCAAAGTCAGGAGGGATAATCAGCAAGGAACGATGATGGGTATGGCTATTGATCTACTTACCGTGTTCGTCGGTCCACCTGATTTGTCAGACGACGACGAAATCAACAACGCGGGGTTAGTAAAGTAGTGGAGAGCATTTCCCCGAAAAATGTCTGCAGCGGTACTGGGTCCCAAAAATCTCCAAGACCTGAGGCAGAGATGTGGTGTACGGACATCCAGTGCTGCTTCATGCGCTTGGCGGTGACACAAAGATGGGCGCAGCCTGCAAACGAGCACGCTAGCCCATTTTGGACAGGCAGTAAAGGCACTGGAAACTGGGTTTCATCGGGCAAGACGACATCACTGGTCTGGCTTAGTTTAAATCCCGAGGCGTAGTCAACAAAAGGTCGGCGGGATAAATGGTGAAGATGATGGATTTCTTTGAGATGGCGAGCGACTGCACCAGGCTGAATCGCGTAGTTGCAACGCAGGCAGATCAGCACCCGATACGTGGGCAGATAATGTAATAGTTGGGATGGCTCGATCGCATGGACTGAGGGTGAAGTCATGATGCTGGCGATGCTGTAATCAAGTACGTACCTAGTCAGATTTCCTCCGTGGTCGGGATATGCAGCAGGTGGTTAGGTGGGACCTAAGCAGGTTAACCAAGGCTCAATATCGGGAGGAACCTTATTGTTAGTCAGCAACCGTGGAATCCACCATGGGTCGATCCCTGAGGCCATTGTTTGGGATGTTGACCAGGTTCAATCTTTCTCATTGAAAACTACAGAAGACGACCTAGGGAAACACAACAAATATTGGAGAATGTCACAAATGTCACAACTTCAATACCAGCCTCAGCCATGGCAAAAACAGGGCAAGAACCAAGAAACAAGACACCAAAATTGAACGAGAAAAAAAATCATCCTGAGAATTAATTAAATCTCCGACAGCAGCTTGTCAATATCCACCACCGGGCCCAACTCGGACAATGTCTCCTGCCACATCTGAGTCTGTATTATTCTACCAGAATCACTGTCTCCATATCCTGCAAATGGAGCCGGCTTGTTGTCACTCAGGTACTTGCCATTGGAAGGTTCACCGGCCAGCACCGATGAGTGAACCAGTGTACGCGCACCCATAGAGACAGAGCGACCAATGGCTCTCTTCATGCCACCAAGTACCTTACCAAAGGCACCCTCAGCTGTGCGATGCAACTCAGAGCCATAGCAAAAACCGGGGTTGACCAAGTTGAGAATGGTGCCCGTGGCGCGCTTGGCACTGGACCGTCTGCCGAGCAACTCGAGGAAGAAGAGCTGATAGAGCAGCTTGGAAGTATAGTACCGATCGCCCATGTCGAAGTGACTCTTGTCGTCCAATACGTCGATGAGTGGGAATCCCTGCTTGGTAGCCACCTGGGCTTCGGGAAACTTGGCCCAGGCGGCTGTTTCACTTCCGACGATGGAAATCACCGGGCGAGTGCGATTGAGGTTATTGGCAGCTTGACGGTCGAGTTCAGGCAGCAATAGCAGAGTTAGGAGAGCTGTGCTTAGCCAATTGATTTGGATACTTGACTCGTGGGAGGTGAGTTGGTTGACGGTGAAGTTGAAGTTGGCAACACCGGCGTTGAGAAGAGCAAAGTCAATCAGGATCTCGGAGCGCTTAAGGCGGTCGACAAACTCGATAATACTGGGGTAGCTGCCCATGTCCAATTCCCAGACCTCGACCATGGAGGGTTTGCTCGAAGCGGAGAGTGAAGCGAGAAGGGATTCTCGGGCAGCTTCGCCCTTAGAGATGCTGCGGACGGCCAAAATCAGATGGGATAGTCCGAGCCCGAGAAACTGGGCTGAGGCTTGATAACCCAGTCCAGTGTTGGAGCCCGTCACGATACCCGCCTTCCCGCGAAGGGAAGTGGTGGACGGGGCCTTAGAAGGGCAGACCAGGAACTGCCGATAAAGGAAGCCCGGGTAGGTGTTATAGAAAGGCATTTTGCGGACTTGATAGTGATGAAAATGGAGTGTGGGAGGCAAGGAAATAAAAAAAGAGCGTATCAATCTAGGATATATATATTCTGTTTTTTCATTTGATGGCCTTTTGTATACTTCGTTATAGAATTCTACCTAGGCGGGAACTCGACGGTGCCGTTCTACGCTGTGATTGGCCAACTCGGACTTAGCACGATCTCCGCAGAACGAAAGGTGCCGTTCCCATCTTGCATTCACGCTGAGAGCTAAACACAGGTGCATGGCAAGGGTGTCTGGTGTCTGGCAGGTCTGACAGTCAGGCTCTCGGTGCTACGAACGGGCTTAAGGGAATGGTCGGTTTTAAGGTAAATTGCAAGAAAAACGAGGTCTACCCTCGCACCTATTTTTTGGTGATTTCAATATAACGGTTTTAGATTGCAGACAAAGATAGACCTTCGAATATTCCTCATAAGACAATGCCCCTATTACGAATCTAGAATTCGGAAGCTGTCTGAGATACAAGAGCCTGATTCCATTCTCACACCCATCGTTATCAACCATATCAAGCACAACAAAGATGCCTGTCAGCCTCCCCATCCTGCATCCAGAAAATACCGCCACCACGCATCTCTTATTTTGAAGCATGCTTGGAACGTTTTCCAGTTTAACAGACCAGGTAGCGTCGGAAAACCCCCAATGACTGCCAAGACTTACCTCCCATATCTTTCACTTCCGCTGGGCGCCGCCACCTCTGCCAAGTCTCTTAGCCCAGCGTCAGAACCCTCCCAATGACTCTGCCAAGACTTGCCTCGTTCCATCTTGTCCGCCGTCGAATTCTTTTATTTCCGCCGGTCCGCGCCCACTTTCTCAATCACACCCGCCTCTGCCTCTTCTTTATCTACCGAGGGCTTCCTAAAAATACTCCCCAAATCAAACAGTCTTCCGTTCAAGGTGCAATGGCTGGGGATGGCTCAGATGCGGCATTTGCCTATCATGAACCACCAATAGCAACCGTACTCAACCAGACTGGGTTTCTTGTGGTTTTGAATCTCGTGAATGTTTGCCTTGACAAACTTTTATACTGTGGGCTCATTGGGCAGCTCTTCATCGGTATTCTTTGGGGTACCCCTGGAGCAAAATGGCTAGATCGCGAGACAGAAACTGTTATCCAGCAATTGGGATATCTGGGACTGATTATGTTAGTATATGAGGGTAAGTAGTTTCATATTCTTTTCAAGTTCTAAATTGTGCTCCCTGCTTACGTTCGATCAGGCGGTCTATCAACATCGATCAAGTCCGTGAGAGCAAACTTGATGGTTTCTCTCTGCGTTGCGATCACTGGAATTGGAGCGCCGATGGGCTTGTCCTTCATTCTTAAGGAGTTAGTCGGAGCAACCTCATTGCAAGCTTTTGCTGCAGGTGCCGCTCTAAGCGCAACGAGCCTTGGCACTACCTTTACGATCCTATCGACAACAAATCTGATCTCTACGCGCCTGGGTACAGTTACTACTAATGCTGCAATGATAGATGATGTCGTCGGTCTCGTTATGGTCCAAATCATTTCAAATCTTGGCGGGTCGTCCTTTACTGCGGTGACAGTTATCCGACCAGTCTTCGTTTCTATTGGTCTTGCCGTGGGTCTTTACCTTCTATGCGCATGCTTCATCAGGCCGGTTTTCAAGAGAGTTATCTCTGCTAAGCCGAAAATCCCTAATTTCATGGGAAGCATGCAGTTTGCATTTTTATACCAGACAGCCTTTCTGGTGGGAATTGTTGCCGGTGCGACTTATGCAGGCACGTCAAGTCTATTTGCGGCTTACCTTGCGGGTGTTATTGTTACATGGTTTGATGGCATGATCGCAGAGTTGAAGATACTACCTGGCACTGTTCCTCCGGACACTCCTCGCAAGGACCCTAATTCTTCAAACCCCGGAGCCCAAGACAACGGCACCCCTTCCCTGAGCGGACAGTGCCAGACTTCAGATGCAGCTTCTACAAGTACACGGTGTGATGAATCACCAACAGGGGGAAAGGTTTATGAGAAATATTATAAACAGCCAGTCGTTCGAATTCTGACACCGCTGTTTTTCGTGAGTGTCTCGTCTCATATCCGTCCTCACTTCACTAACGTAAAGAATAGGCATCGATTGGGTTTGCAATTCCTATCACCGAGATGTTTAAGGGAAATGTAGTTTGGCGCGGCGTCATTTATGCCCTTCTGATGATGTTCGCAAAATTGATTACTGGTATTTGGCTCGTCCGCTTCTCCTTGCGTCCCCTCTCGAGCTTCGCAAGTGGACTGAAAAGACCATTTTCTCGCATTCCCCTCTTCTGCGTGTCTAAGAGAACCGATAAATTACAGAAAGGAAAGCAACAGACCGCAGTTGAAACCCCCATTCAATCATCCGAGGATTCCGCAGGCGTCTCGAATAGCCAATCAAACACCCAAAACCAAATGACCAAGAATCATGGGTCTTCGCCTAGTGAGAAACCAGCCAGTCAGCCTGAGTCTCAAGATGAACCTCAAGCAACAACCTCACGACGAAGTTCAGCGGTGACATTCCCTCCGAAGCCGAAGTCGTTATACCCTTCATCGATTCTCGGATTGGCCATGGTTGCAAGAGGAGAGGTTGGATATCTCATCGCTTCACTCTCACAAAGCCAAGGCCTCTTCGCAAGCGGGTCCTCTGGTGAGATATCTGAGATCTATTTGGTTATCATCTGGGCGATATCTATTTGTACGCTTATTGGGCCAATTTGTGTGGGTACCCTCGTCAAACGCGTGAAAAAGTTACAAGAGTTGCGAGGGAACTCTGGCTCGGATCCGTTAGGCGCGTGGGGAATCTGAAGGCCCATCCTTCTATGCCAGCAGCGAACTGAATATATATGCTGTCTGTCCTCTAGGGCGTTACCATTCTTCCACCACAGACTGGCCACCCAACCGTTTCCGACGCTTAGGGTATGGTGAGCCGTGGAGGTAAATACCACGGTAGGAACCGCCAAACTCATAAGCAAAAAATGAAGGAGACTCAGCCAGCGCAAGCTTAGCTTTGGGCGAATTTGGATCAGCATAAATGTTAATGAAGATAGCACTCCACCGGGTATCTATTTATTGCCTAGGGAGACTGTGTTCATGCCTGACATGAATGATTAAAGCGATTACCCTGCAAAGGGCTCGTATATGCATGTTCATCATGCAACGAAAACCCATCCGAAATACTGTATTTTCTCAAGTTATGAGCTTAACTGTGATATTTACAAGGCTTATTACTCTTATCTGGTATAGTAAATGATATATGTACAGGGCATATAAAGATGGACTTATGTGCATATGTACAGATCGCCCTCTTAGTTCGGTCTAAGATTCAGGAGCACCATCCCCGACCTGGCTTCCGGTTGTATAGTTACCAAAGCATGCCTTCTGGAACTGTGCCTTGTCCTTCAGAGTGGGCACGCCACGCAAGAACTTATCGAGCTGGCAGAAACCATTGCTGGAATCCTCACAACCGATAAGTCCATCTTGCGGGAGAGGAGAATTGTTGAGCACAAAACGAATGTACTCCGTGGTCTTGGCAGTCGACTTGATGATAGGGTTGGTGTAGAGAACAGGATCCAAGTAATCGAATGACACGTCGTGAGGGCAAGTCCAGATCTCAGACACGAATCGTGCACCAAAGGGTGTCATCTGGCTGAGAGAGAAGTTGCGCTCAGGCGCATGGTCAATGTCCACGGGCAAACCCTTAGGACCGTACCTGAAGTAGTCGAGACCAAGGGCGTTGATCACGGACAAGATGATATCATCGTGAGACATGTCCATGTAGAAGGGCTGGCCAAATGGAAACTGGGCTTCGTTATTGGTGTAGGTGTAGTTGATGCTTGTATCGCTTGAGGTGATGAGCTTTTGCTCGAGGCGAGCGGCGAGCTCTAGAACGTAGCCGATTCCCTGGGCGCGACCGCTCGGCGAGCCATAGGCGTAGTCTCCATAGTACTGCACATCAATGTTGTATTCGTAGTCCTTCCATTCTTGCTCGGTGAAAAGAGAGCAGAATGATGAGCCACCAAGGCTGGTGTACTCGTAGACACAGAGGTTCTGCATAGCAAGAACGTCCATGGCGGTCAGGTTGAAGTCGGGAGGGAAGTAGGAGGACAGACGGGTGCGAGCATCCTTTGTGTATCGAGGAATAAAGATCTTAGCAGCGTTGTCGCTGTGGCTTTTTGTTAGTACGGTTTCATGATTACACATTCTTTGTCGGAGGACTTTTCGCTCACCCTTCAGTATAATCAAACGTGCACGTTTCGTAAGAAGCGAGAGTGTTGTTGAAATCAGCCTGCTCAGGGATCACGACAAGATCATACTGGTCATAAGAGCTGTTGGCTCCACTGTTGCCAAAGAAACCGCCTAGTCAAAGAGGTTAGTTGGTTATCCAGGACTGATCGGTGACATGATAGTTCCACTCACTGAGCCACCAACGTGCGCTTTCCAGAATACGTTCCTGGGAGGTAGTGCGAAACACCGGTGTCGGGCGGTCTGTGCCGTTGGGGTAAATGTTAAGAGATGGGCTCCAAGCAGCTACATTCTCACGTCCAGCACGGTACAACAGTCTTCCGTACTTGATCCAAAAGTTGGCACCGGATGCAGCCTCAGTTGCAGCACCATTCTCCATAAGTGTGTCCTCGCCAAGAACATAGTCCCAGTTATTCAGGAACTTCAAAGGACCCACAGCCACGGTCTTGTCTGGGTTAGCTTTGCTGTAATTGGTCAGCTTGGCTGCGAAGTCGGTCATTCCCTCGCCGTCCAACGGATAATCCGTGGGGAATCGCTGCGCATGGCGGTGAAGAACATGCACCTGAGACAGTTCACACCCTTGCGGCACACCACTCGGGACGCCAAAGCTATCTGCGTCCTTATAGGGGCTGAGATTGGCCCAGCTCTTGGTCATGTCAAAACCAGATGCATAGCTCGATCCAGTTGGGACCGGTGCAGGAGCAGATGCGCTAGTCGCCGTAGCTGTAACAGCTACTGTCACCAAGATGGCTCCGATGAAGTTCTTCATGGTTGATCGGAACCTCTTTTTTGTGGGGTAGTGCATCCACGGGTCACTTCAACCTCTCGTACTCGACGTGTGGAGATACCCGATTGCAACTGATCCTTACCGCGTAGGTAAGTACAGTTACTGTACAGATGTGATGCTACTGAACTGTCAATTTGTTTATCGAATTTCAATTCTCCAATTAACTTTCGGGGATTGTTGTTCCACGTGGTTTCCGTGATTGGCCGGTCGCCAGTCTTCCGAGGTCCAACCCGCCAACCCCAATTACTGTCAAATATTGCATCGGAATACAATGTCACGCGATACTCGGCAGTCGAATACTTCATGGTTAAACTCTCAATAATATAGATTTACTGTACTTAAATCTCCAGTACTTTTATCCTTTCACATCTATGGAGTGCATCACTTCCTGAAAATATATCGGTCAGCAGCTGCACATCTATATTCTAGCCTAGTCTACATAATATCCAATTTCATCACCGATGACTTTGCATCCCTTTCAGTACCGCTCTTCCTACATCTCTTAATCTACCCTGGAAATATCAGCCCCCTCGGTATAGTAGTTTACCACGAAGAAGGCGTGGCAGCCGCATAGGTGCCCTGGACAGTGGTGGGACCGCACTTTTGGGGAAGCGCAAGTGCGGAAGAAGACCCCCAGGACGGTGGCACGGAACCGTTGCGTCTAGCAATGGCAGTCAAGAAGGAAGCGTAAGACCAGGTGAGATCGGGAGCAGATTTTTGGACGCCGGTGTCGCGCTCATATTCTTCCGACAGGCCGCCATTGGCAGGGGTGTACTCTTGCACGACTGCGATGAAACCGTCCGCGTAGGCTCTCACAGCGTCAGTGATAGACTTGTAAGCTGGAGATGACTTGGGGTAGACGCCAGTGTGGACATTGGCCACGAGGTCGCGGAAGAATGGCAGGGAGAGAGTGGTGATAGTGATGGCACCCTGTCCGTCCCACTGGTATAGGGCATCGTAAAGCTGCTCAGCGGCCGCAAGGGTGGCCAGGTACCTGTTTAATGTTAGCTAATCAAAATTCCAAATGATGGTATATCCAGGCCGTAATACGTACCAAGGGTTGCCGCCCATGAAAATGTCTTCGGTATATCTGCCCACAGCGGCTGCCTTGCCAGTGGTTCTGCCCTTGTTGATGCCGTAGATAGAACGGAATCCGTCAATGAGTTTCTTGTGGTTGGCCAAGGCACGGGCGGAGCAAGGCTGGAAGGTGAGATCGTCACATGCAGCGGCAGGGTCGAAGGTGTTGATGGAGGCGAGAACGGAGTTGACGTCAATACCGCTGCGACCGTTGGTAGGCGAGTTCGAGATCAGTGTCGTGCCGTTCCAGAAGTCCTGGAGATGACACAGGATTTGCGGTGCCACGGTGCAAGCGGTGCAGGACTTACCAAGGGCGGTCGCAAAGGCTTTACCCTCAACAAGGGCCTTGTGCTGGACGGCGGTGGTGAAGAAAGAGGTGCCATTAACCTCCTCCCACAGGTCGAAGCCCGACTGGTTCCAGTACTGGCCGACGTATGCCAGGTCGTTGCTGACAATAGGCCAGATGTTTTCCGACACCTTAGCCTGCTGGCCTTTAGCAAGCAGATGGTTGCCGTACGCGATGAGGGCCGATGCACGCAGGGCAGGGCCATCGGGCTGCGGGCGGCCCCAAGGCTCGTTGAAAGCAGTGACGTTGATATTGTATTTAGGCTCACCGAGGCCAGCGCCGTCTGACAGGTCGCCCGACAGGTTATTGACGGTCTGCATCTTAGCCGACGTGGTGACGTATTGCTGGATGAGCTCCTCGAGGGACGAGTTTCCTGCGAGGAACTCGTGGATAAGGGACATCACAGTCAAGGCGGTATCACGGGTCCAGGTGTAGATGTCTGGAATTAGGAGATATCAGTCTCCGTTACACGTTCTTTGCGTGTTGAAATACGAAGTAAAACATACAAGGAGGGTTTATCTCAGAATTTCCGGCGATAGCGACACCAGGTGCTGCCCCCCGAGAGAGGTTGCCATTGGGGCCGAAGTTGTTGAGAACTCCCTGAAGGGCAATTGATTTCTCAGTCTGGATGAAGGTCCCGAGGTCGGTCTGCCTGGGGTGCAGAGCGGGAGCCGGAGATGCCACAGCTGCGCCAGCAAGCGCATTGAGGGCAACGAATGAATTGAGATGCATGGTGACTGTAATTCCCAAGAGATTAACTCTGTTTGCGAGTGTTGATTTTGCTTTGCTGTTTTGAATTGAATTGGGGGTTATGGACCATTTATATAGTTCACGGATACTTGATATAAATTATCGTCACCCCTATTTAACCTTGAAATCCCCTTCAATGATGAAGTAAATGGACAAGTCGCCAACACGAGGGTAGATGTGATCATAGAAGTGGACAAGACACCTATTAAGGTTTATATTTCACCGAAATTAGTCGATTTCTCCTAACTACGGAGTACGGAGTACATATGTCAAAACAGGACAAGGTTTCTATATTAGTTCACCGCAATCATTGAGTTTGACGACGTTGATGATCACTGTGATCAACCTCCGATCCATATACTTTGATCGTATCCCAGAAAAGGGCCTAGGGCGAACATTGATTTCTCGAGCTAGGAAACCGTTGAGTGATAGGAACTGGCGTGAACTAATACCAACACTTTACAGACAGAAGATTTAACAGTAAAATGAGTGTGAACGTAATTTATAAAGAGCAGCAATATGCTCACCTGGGCAGCTATTTAAGCTTGGGAACCCTGCGGGATTCGAAAGCAAGTGCTAAGCATTTCACCAAGCCATGCCAAGGCGGTTGCTACATATAGAAACGGGTCATGTCCGCGGGCCCACGGGTGTATTTCCAGCAAACAAAAAAATGAAATTCATCGAGAACTCCAGGGTTAGAGACCTTGGGAATCACCCTCACAGGCTTTGGAAGCAAAGACGCCATTTTCTCGAACCTCACTCCCTACATATGCACTTTGCTCATCCCGGCCATCACCGAAGAGTTTTAATGTTATAGTATCGATACATCAGGGAAGGAAAAATAGGACATGTTAAACCTGCCGAAATTCAAGGAGCATACATAACATCAAGCGTGGACTGGACCTTTGACGATTATCTCAACAAAGTTTCGTGTCAAAAATTCAAGGGTCCAATATTTAAACCTTAGAAGCTCCACACCACGTTTGGATTAATACTCTTGGTAACTGCACGTGGCTAAACCGCAAGACAAAGCAGGTACGTCTCTCTGTATACTGTGGTCCCCTATACGAGCCCTGGAGAAGGAGGTTTGTTGACTACTAGCTTGGCATGCCCGCGGACGATGTTTAGTGGGACTGATACCTACAAGGCGGTTTTGATTGGAGAATGGGAAGTGGGGGCTCGTGAATGATGCAAGGTACGTACTTTAAAGGTTCATAGATTGGACTGAATTCATCTATGTTCTAATGAGGCCAGCCCCCGATTTAAAATGGTGGGTTTGGAAGTTAGCAGCGTATTGCTAGGCGGTATAGCATATAATCTGATACCCTATTTTGGCAATGCTTGAACTCTTGTCTGCTGTAGAGCTACCTAAATGAAACCGTAGGGAGACATCAACTTCATAGGGGAAAGAGCAAGGGGATTCATCCATCTCAAAGCCCAGCTTGGGCCAGTTTGGATCACTTGTCTCGAATAGTGGAGACGTCCCGTCGCCTCGTAATCGAAGAGCTTAGAGATGCTGCGACTGGACTTGGTGTAGGAGGTCGGTGCTCATGGTTTGGGATGGGCTTGATAGCTCACGAGCACGGGAATTTGAAACAGTGTCCGGCTAATGCACTGTTCACACCCCAGGTAGAACACCATCGAAGTAGGGCTGTCTGCCTAAGTCGGTACTAAGTAGTCAACAACGGGGATATCTTCTGCTGCGCGAGTTGACGAATAGTCTAGCCCTGTTTGCGAATATAATCGGGCATGATGTTGAAATCCACGATACCATAATACACTCACAGTCTTGGACTTTTTTGCTGATAATTGGTCTAGCCGACTTCCAAAATAAGTTCAGGTGTTGGAGGTCACGTGACCTCCCCTGCGAGATCCCTAGGTCAGCAGAAATATTGACAGCTTTGCACGGGAGATAGTACTGTATCGCGAGTTTCTATCGAATAGTCACTATTTGTTGCTCTTTAACTAAATTTAATTGGTGGGTCATATGATTACGAGCTCCGTTTACCCCGCACTGGCCTCGGGACGTGCGAGATTTCCCAAATTTTTGATTAATGACATATATATCAATATTTAATAATATTTTGAACTTTCGCTTCCAAACAAGTTACGCTGACCCGTGCTGCTTTTGGTATGGCCGACCTGATGGTTCCATGGGGATTTAGACAAACCATCTCGGCGGGGGTGATTGAAATCGTGTTCTGAATCAAGCCAAGATATTTTTCGGGTAGATCAAGGCATATACCTACCTAGGTACCTACCTAGGTAGGTACCTTCCGAGGTCGTATTGCTGATTAATAAGCTTCACTGCTCACAGGCATCGGCTTTGAGCTTGGATTCACCTTATCATTCTTTGCAATTCTTCTACCGATCACCATGGATACCACCGAAATTCATAATTGCGAGGCCAGCGCATGGAATGCACTTTGCCAGTCCGGAGTCGCTCTCATCCCATTGCTCGCAAGGGACTGCGTGATGCTCTTCCCAGGCGGGATGATGCTTGCAGACGAAACTCTCCGATCCGCTCTGTCCGGCGACGCTTTTCAACCGTGGAAAAAATACACTATAACTGATGCTCGAGTGCTTCCCGTCGACAGCAATGGAACATGTGCACTGATTGTGTACAGGGTAACTGCTGAACGAGAGGTG
This sequence comes from Penicillium mononematosum, assembly GCF_028829835.1. Classification (NCBI taxonomy): domain Eukaryota; kingdom Fungi; phylum Ascomycota; class Eurotiomycetes; order Eurotiales; family Aspergillaceae; genus Penicillium; species Penicillium mononematosum. The sequence goes on along the minus strand of NW_026643272.1, from coordinate 6,136,647 downwards.
GGAGACGGAGAAGATAAAGCGGTGTTCAATGCTCTTTGCTCCAGCATATGGCGCCGTTGTATGAAAAAAGAAGTACCGGAAGGTTGGGAAATGGTGTCTCATCAACAGACTCCTGTGTATGTTTCTGACTCTTTGACTATGCACTATAGTACTTTATACTTATGCGTCAGGCAGGTAAAAGTACATATCCACCTTCTATAAAGCTCTAAATGTCTTGTCTTTACGCCATACAGTATTAACGGAATTCGTCGCTCTGGAAGTGCGAGGTTGAATACGGAATATGTCTTTCTCGTCCAAAGCCATTAAATATAGTTTGGCCATACAGCAGAAATTATCATTTAATCCAGCCAAATATTAAATTACGAAGGCAACTGCCCGTCCTAAGTAGGAGTAATGGTGAACCAATCATGCGTTACCTTTCTATGAAATTTCTAGTTTGTTTTGTTTGCATCTAAATAGTGTAGGGGACGACGTCTCTAAAGGCTTAGGCCATTTTCGGTTTTAGTTCTAAAATTGGGGCAGTCTTCATTGAGATCGATCTAAAAATAGTTGCGAAGAATTTAGAGCCGTTATGGTTTTAATACTTACCAGTAGTTTTGATACCTACTAGTGGTTTTAAAACCTACCAATAGTCATAGAACCTGCCAGTAGTTTTATTACTATTATGGTTTTAAAACCTATATACCAGTAGATACAACGGTTTCGTAGTCATGGGCCATCTATTAACACCATATATTTCATTCCGAAACGGGATGATCTAACCAAATATACCATACATTTCAAAACCATACCGCGTTCCTATAAGCAAAACCCAGGGACGTAAACATAAGCACTGACCATGGGAGTAAAGCGAGAGGTCAGATGGGTCCCCCTGGTATGATTTCTGTTCAAACTGACCCCTAAGCGCTATACACCTTCGCAATCAACTCCACCCCTTATGTCTTTTCGGACATTGAGAGTACCGCCTTTTTTTGGTATGTCGGAAATTCGAGTTGCGGTCCCCATAAAGTAATAAGTCCCATCCGACTGATTTGATTCTTCTCGCCTGTTCCCATCCTTATCTTCGACACGAAGTCATGCTCACTCGGTTGCGTCTCAGGCTACCGAGTCGTATCCCAGTGAACTGTCACCACACTCAAGCCACAAATTTCCGAACAAAACAAGATGCTGTTCCTCGTGATACAACTCCGAGGCCGATGTCCCGAAAACCTCAGAGACCCATTGCATCACTATTTGATTGGTTTTCACACTCTCAAAGCCGACGACCATATATTACCCAACTGTGCCTTACACCGCTGATATTCTGTCTTGGTGATTTTTCAGCACAAATGATAGGAGACGATGATTTCGACTATCATCGCTCGCTGCGGAGTGTCATCATCGGCCTTGTTATCGCAATTCCCAGTCACGAATGGTTCCTGTTCTTAGGGCGGCGGTTCAATTACAGCTCATCCTCTCTGTCTTTGGGGGCGAAGGTAGCTGCCAATCAAACCCTTTACACCCCGATATTCAATGTCTGTTTTTTTGCGTTCCATGGACTCCTCGCCGGGGAGGGGCTTTGGGGTGCAATTGAAAGAGTGAAGAATACAGCATCTATAAGTATTCCCAGAAGCTTTCTATATTGGCCTTTGGTGACGGCATTCAACTTTTCATATATCAAACCCCAGTCTCGATCGATTGTGACATCGATATTCTCTGTTTTTTGGCAATCATACTTGAGTTGGTTGAATAGTTCTGCTGGGGAGGGAAAAGGAAAGCCCACACGCAATCCTGGGTCATCTGAGTGACTGCCTTGGAAGTTTTAGATCGTCAAATGCTCATGCTCGACGACAACTAACGAAATCAACGTCTTGCAATCATATTTCTCTGGATACATCTTCATAACGTCTTGTAAGACGTCTTGTGAGAACAAATTTCGAATGTAAGATGTAGCGGCATGTATAAGTAAAGGGGCGGGTATCGTAACCGGTTATTGAACAACCTTATTGGCACAAAACCTCTCTATCGTGCCAGATTGATTCGCAAGACGATGAATGTGCACACCAGTTTCACCTTTGACGCCCTTAAAAGTTCTATATATCAAGTTACTATGTTATAGTATAGGGGGTTCTAAAATCTGAAAGAATATGGGAATAAAATAAGCCCAAATGCTTTAATATTTTTGATATGTATCCTATTCTGGCGTCCGCGTAGGAATTTGGAGTCGTGGCAGAAAACTAGGCTAATTGTGCCGGGCGCCCGCGTAGGAATTCGGGGCATCCCTGTAGTGCCACCCGCCATTAGATTCTCGCTTAGGTACGGAGTACGCTTCCCTGCATAGCTACCCCTCGCGAGCTTTTTCTACCCCCGGCCATCTGCAACGTCGCACCTCGTTTCTTTTCATTCTTCGGAAATCAGCCATTTCCGCACAGTTGAGACCCTACCTTTAGTCCCTACGGAGTCGTTATGCCAGACGAAGAGCAGCATGAAGCCTCAACGAGGAACGCCGCTCGACCTGACAATGCGGAACCCAAAGACGAAAGCGCCGCTAAGGAGGTTCGACTGCTCAATCGCTTCACATGGGCTAACTTCACCTGCACTCAGTCTACCGGTGGCGTGGCCATTCTCCTGTCCGAAACCCCCCATCAATTTCGCGGGCTGCAGACCGCCGGTGTCGTAGTCTTCATCCTCAACCTAGTTCTGTTCGTCCTCTTCACCATAGCCATTATCTGTCGGTTCGTACAGAGACCTTCCAACTTACGCAAATCCCTCACCAACCCCCCGGAAGCCTACTTCACAGGCTCTCTATGGCTCTCGATGGCGACCATCATCATATGCATGCAGCGTTTCGGTGTTCCTCACGCCGGTTCTTGGCTCATCGTCGCTGTCCGGGTCCTCTTCTGGACCTATGCTGCTATCACCCTGGCGTATAATATCGTCATCTTCGTCGTCATGTTTGTCGTTTGCCCCCCTCGAGCCTGGCACCATGAGTCCACCAATGTTTCTGATGATTTATAATGCCATGCTGACCGGCACTGTCGCGTCGTCTATCGCAGCATATCAGCCTTTCTCACAACGAATGGCCATCATCGTTGCCGGCATTGCTTTTCAGGGTCTTGGGTGGATGTTGTGCATGTTGTTTCTTCCGCTCTTCGTGGGCAACATGCTTATCAATGGTTTCGGCCCGGCAAACCAGAGACCCGGACTCTTCATATCAGTAGGTTCATCAGGATACACCATTGTGGCTCTCATTGGGTGCGCCAAGGCGATCCCCAACGAATACGGATACTTCGCGAAGCACCCTACTGCTTCAGAAACCCTGAACGTCGTGGCATTGTGGATAGGCATATTCCTTTGGCTCTTCACATTCTGGCTTTTCGCGATTGCGCTGGTCGCTCAGTTGCCCATTATGATTCCCAAATACGGCAATAGTATGTCGCAGCCACAGATGAATTTCACACTTTCTTGGTGGGCCATTATCTTCCCCAATGTTGGCTTCACAATTGCCACGATTCGCATTGGCGAGGAGCTGGAATCCAACGCCATAGCCTGGGTGGCAACAGTCATGACTATGCTTGTCTTTGCGGCATGGCTCATGGACTTATTCCTGCATCTAAAGTATATATTTCAAAGGCGCATCATGTAACAAATGTTGGCAAATAGACAATACATCTCGTGTCAGAGTATCTTCAATGCTTCATGTTCCAAATCGGGCCAAGTGATCCTATATGATTTGCTATTACAGTGGCGATCAGTGGGCGAATTTTACTCGAGGTCGCACAGGAGAGCATCTCCTAATAAACAGCCCGGGTTAGGACAATAGAATCTTGAATATGGACTCATTTCAGAATAATCGTAATGTAACATAACTAGAATATCCTAGCATTTCCCCTTGTTGAAGAGAGAGAACAGCGCAAATAGCATTTCCCTTTGTTGAAAAGAGAGAAACGGTTTAGCATCCATTCACCTGCAATCCTGCTGGCTCGTGTAGGTTGTCACCAGCCTTCTAGGACTCGAGAACCGAAGGGATATCGATACACTTGGGGAACAGCTCGATCGAGCGCTGGCTCCACCAAGGGTTCTTCGCGGCGATCGAGATCAAGTCTCTCCCCTCCACGTCGGAGTATTTCCCTAGGTAATACGCAATATAAATTGTAAAAAAGTGCGTAAAGAAGAACTTTTTGAAGAAATTGTCCTGGTTAATGTCGATATTGACAAACTCGATGTTACGGTTCTGAGGGACTTCCTTTCTACCGAACAGCCCTTCCAGGGTCTGGATCTTACTCCTCGTGTAGTCGTCGGCATTGGAGTCGCAGAAGGTGACGATGGCTTGCTTGTTGGCCGGGTCGGAATAGGCAGCCACTTCGGTGTGGGAGAATTCGTGCAGGAGGTTTCTGTGAGTCGGAACCATGGCGATTTCGTTGAAAAACATGGTTGTCTGCTTGAGGAGGGTGATGTACCAGTCCGCCGTGCTCAGCAGGACGATCCGGCTACCCCTCAGCTTCTCGGCAATGGCCTCTGCTCGCTTGAGGGTTTCCTCGTGGAACTCGGCTTTCAGGAACTTGACCGAGTCCTCAAGCTCGGATTGGTATGAGGACTTTGTGATCTTCAGCTTGTGGAAGAGATCGAGGAATATCGAGAAGAACTGCTGAACGTGATAGAGCGGGTATTCCCGGTCGGCATGTCTTAGCTTATACTGGACCAACGAGGTGCCCTGCTCCTTGCACAGAGAGGCAATCTTCCCGCCTCCAGATAGAACAATCAGGTTTCTGTTTCCTGTCATCTTTCGCATGGTCTCGAAGAACAGGCACGGCTCGACCGACCAGCCGCTATAGCAGACGATGATTGTCAGCGTGGAATCGTCTTTCAAGGTGTCTCTGTCGATAAACCAGTCGCTGTCGTAGTCGTTGACAACCTGGACGTGTATCGGGATGCGCTCCGTCAGAAAGAAGCCCTTGACAATGTCGGACACCACCGAGGAGCATCCCATCCCATAGAACACAATCCTCTTGAACTGCCCGGACTCGATCTTAACACGCAGACTGTTGTTTAGTCCACCTAGGTCGTACTCGTGGCCCCAGAGTATGCTCTCGAAGAGAGGATCACCGAGCATTTTCTCGAGACGCTCTAGGCGTGGCTGCGTTACTGCTTCTTGTTTCTGCAACATGGCTTTGAATGAGAAAAACCCAAGGTAAGGAACGGCTTCTCAGTGGTATAATAGTTTAGCCTGGGTCTGTAGTCGAAAAGATTGCACCTTGTACAGAGGATATAGCAGTATAGCGATGTAGGAGGGAGATCAGGAACTTGAATCTTAATAAGGAGTCTATCTGGGGTTCTCATACGATTATATAGGCATATTTGATCCATTGCCTTGTTCTGAATGAGCAGTCTGCCTTACTCAGAAGGTGTCCCTTCCGCGACTCCAGACTTCGCCATCGCTTGCACCCTCGACCAATCGTCTCTACTATCCCGACTGGCCTCGCTATTACGATGATCACGTACCGGGAATATCGCCGACTCCCACATCCAGGCCCTCGAGCCGTACCGCCAATACTACCTCGGTGATATCGTGAAGGGTCTTGTGATACTAACTGTCGTCAAGCCTGTACATATCACGCATATTATGATTGCTCTATATGGATTTTCCCGCATATTCACTAGCCCTAGTGCTCGCTTGACCGCGCAATAATTGCCTGTCCCTCTAGATCAAAATTCCTCATACAAGGTCATGCATATCTACCTATTTAAGGGACCAATAGAGAAATATCTCATATAAATAACGTTGCATTCTGCTATACTATGCTGCCACATCCGAACCCCGCGTATTCCCCGCCCTAAATAGCTGGCCACAGCATGCATGGATCGCCCGGCTAGCTACGGGCATATCCGCCTACCTGCATAATAGACTAATAGAAACCTATCCTTATAGCCAGATGTCATGCATATCCACCTATTTAAGGGACTAATAGATAAATATCTCGCAAAAATAACGGCGCATTCTACTATACTATGCCGCGAACCCCGCATATTCCCCGCCCTACCCTACCACGACAGCCCGGCCGAGAAGGGACGCTACTATATACATACCACCAGTAATACGTATAGTATTCTTTCGAATCCATACAACAAAATAAATATAGAAAATGCAATGAGCTGTATACTAGAATCTGATTAGTAACAATTCTTAGTATTGGTATTACCAATAAAAAAAAGGCAAGTACGTGTATGTACATTAGCGTCCCTTCTCGGCCGGACTGTCGTGGTGGGGTAAATGGCTGGCCAGAGCATGCATCGATCGCCCGGATAAATATCTCATAAAAATAACGGTGTATTTTGCTATACTATGCCACCACATCCGAACCCCGCATATTCCCCGCCCGGCACCCTTGGACGGCAACCCACTACCTTTATTCCGGACCAATCACGCGTCCAGGCCGATAACGCTAGTGGTGATATTGGCTCCATCCCGGCCCGTGCCGCCCGCGGAACAGACATCGCCGCCCCTGCCATGTATCTGTGGGGCCAGCCTATTGCCACCCAACTATATTGATCCGGTTACGCTCGGATACCCTGTTCCTTCCAGTATAAACATAGTCAGGCGTAATACCATTGCCTGTTTAACGCCAAATACGGCTACGTGAGCCATTTCCCGCCATTTTCCGCCATTTTCCGTCCCAACTCTGCATTTTACTCTTTTTTCTCTCCTACACTTTCAACTAAAGCTAACCCCAAGTCCCAGTGAAAGCTCGCCATAGAGTCTAACATGGTGCCTGAAGTTAATCAACGCTCTCTAGAGGCGTCCAAGTCGGCGTTGAATCCTTTACACGATGCGAAGAATTGGGTTCCTTTATTGCAAGAGCCCGCATACAAACCTCGACGCATACGCATTGTGTGTGTCGGGGCCGGGTACTCCGGTCTGATGACAGCATATGAGGTTAAATACAATAAGGCTCTTGAAGGCTTTATCGATTTGACCATCTATGACAAGAATGAAGACGTTGGTGGAACATGGCTGGAGAATAGATATCCTGGAGTTGCGGTGCGTTATTCGATGATATATTCAACAGCCTTATTAACTGACGTTCGAGAGCTTAGTGCGATGTTCCTGCCCATATCTACACCTTCCCTTTTGAGCCCAACCCGGACTGGTCTACATTTTACGCTTCAGGCCCCGAGATCTGGTCCTATATAAAGAGAACATCAGATAAGTATGGTCTAGCTGAACATGTCCAACTTCAATCGAAAGTAGTCCAAGCGACCTGGGACCAGCCTTCGAGTAAGTGGCGCCTCAAGATTCGACAAGATGGCGAAGAAAAAGAAGACGAATGTAACATATTGATCGACGGGTCGGGCTTCATGAAGTATGAACAAAGCAACCATTGAAGTTTCATAAGACTAATCATACTAGTAACTGGAAGTGGCCTGGTATCGAGGGTCTTCATGATTTCAAAGGGGAGCTTGTTCATACTGCAAATTGGTGTGTCTCTCTGCCTTCGTGTCGGTATACCTCATTGGTCTAACAAAAGTGGCCCAGGAACACTTCTATCGATGTGGCAGGCAAGAAAGTCGCGGTGATTGGCAACGGCGCTTCCGCTATCCAAGTGTTCCCACAGCTGCAGAAGACCGCGGCTCAGTTGACCAACTACATCCGTTCCCCTACATGGATATTTTCTAACCATGCGGCTGAGCTTACAAAAGACGGAACCAATTTTGCATTTACCGAAGAAGAAAAGAAGGGGTTCTGTGATAACCCTGCCTCGCTCATTAAGCTTCGTAAGGAGATTGAGCGCAGGTACGTCAACACTTCCGGCAGCTGCATAATGATTCTTTCCCATCGTAGTAACACAAATATAGTGAAGACAACTTCTTCAACATCTTCTTCAAGGATTCGACAGCTCAAAAAGCTGCTCTTGCGCAGGCACATGCATCGATGCGAGAGCGGCTTGGGAATGATCAAGAGCTCTGCGACAAGCTGATTCCACACTATGAGCTTGGATGCCGACGCGCAACACCCGGCGATGGGTATCTCGAGGCTCTGCGTGAGAAGAATGCGAGGGTCAATGTCAACCCAATAGTCAAAATTACAGAAACTGGGATTCAAACAACCCATGAGCACACCGAGTTCGACATCATCGTCTGCGCAACTGGATTTGATGTTAGTTACCGCCCCTCATGGACCGTGCAAGGGCGGAATGGACATCAACTCGATCTCGCATGGAGTGACTCGCCAGAAGCATATTTTGGGATCGCAGCGGCCAACACTCCAAACTATTTCATCTTCAATGGTCCCAATAGTCCCGGTAAGCGTCCCCTCGCCAGTAAAGGGAAGATTACTCACGGCCAGCAGTGGGTCATGGCTCTCTCCTAGAGAACATATTCTGCGTGGCGAAATGGATATTGAAGTGGTGTCGGAAGATGGCAACGGAAGATATCAAGTATGTTTCGGAGTCTGGTTGTGTGATCGTAAAATCTGCTGACGTTGTCATACATAGGTCAATTTGTGTGAAACAGGAAGCTCTGGATGACTATAACACGTATTCACAAGAATTTCTCAAGGGTATGGTGTGGTCTGGGTCATGCCGAAGTTGGTACAAGAATGGTAAGTCAGACGGGCGCGTTACCGCTCTGTACGCTGGAAGCCGGCTTCAGTTTAGAGGTATGGCAAGATGAACCCCTAACTGTGAAATAAGAAAACCTTATGTTTGCTAATGCAAAGAATTCACGTCAGAAATTCTCGAAAGTTTTAGGACGGAGGATTTTGACATCGAATATAGATCAGTGAATAGATTTCGCTTCATGGGCAACGGAATGACACTAAGAGAGGCAAGAGGAGAAGATTTGCCGCACCGTATGGAAAATTGAAGCCTAGGCTCTAATAATCCGGGAGTCCGAGAGTGCTGGAAACAAGATGGGAAGTTCCACCGGTTATTTAAACCTCGAGTCTTGCTGTAATAGACAAGATGCTGCTGGTGTTTTTGTGGTTCGAGTATGGATTCTTACCTGTGCAGTTAATTTGATAACAAGCCATGTCATTCCCTTCGCCCACCATTCCAGCAGAATTCTGCGTTCTCCTTCTTCTCACAATGGATCTATATGTCTGCTTGCACCCATCCTTGTCCCAGTCAACGCGGTATCATCGATGCCCAATGAGTGGAGGATCATAGTGGAATTTGAGGACTTGTGTCGAGACTATCAAATATTCCAATGGGAGTGGCAAACCCCTTCCAAATATACTCCGAGAATTTACTCATGTATCTATGGAGCTGTGAATAGTCAATCTCAATCTTTTACTTTAGCTAAATGCATTCTGTCGATATAAATGGCATAGAGAACTATCAATCAGAGGTGGCAGGAATGCGGGATGTCAGGGATTCGGCACTTTAGTGTTTTAGCCTAGAAAGCTCGCCCCGCAGAGGTTGTATGTAGAATCCTGTTCATCAGACGAGTGGCAATCGCACTAGTGATATATTGCCAAAGATGTGGCACAGGATGCTAGTGTTTTCTTCGTATTTCGTATGGAGATCTATATATCCATTGATAGGTTTTATACGCTCAGTAAAGCAGTTGATGCTCTGGTGGGAAAATAAAAGCAAGAAAAAGGAATTGGGCATTGAGAAAGTGTTCAATAATATCCACTGACGCTGTTAACTTGATCTTCCCCTTTCATTGACGGGTCGGGCACTTCCACAAAGGCAGTGCGGTGTTTCTTCCAGGATTCATGCTCTTCTAGACTTGATTGGCCGGTGAGCAAGCTCCTGATGAGCAAGTCTGTACCCCGAACCCGACCAGAACTAGTAGTCATAGCTGGTCCAAGCCATTCAAGCCAATGTCGAGGAGCATAGCTTTTCAAAGAGCAACTGTGTGATGAGACCTTCCAGTGTTCCGGGATATTGTGCTGGAAGTTAAAGGGGACAGGCAAAGGCAGTCTTAGGCCAATGCCGCAGTGGTTAATCCATATGCAATAGCGTCAAGTTGCACTTTCTCCTCGGGATAACGTGGAATAAGGGATAACACCATTTCATTGAAATCAGTGAAAGACGGCTGAGTTAACAACGCAGCCCTTTCAAAAGCGGGAGGATATGCGCCAGAGTATGCCCAGTCAATCAACCACACTTGTTTATCCTGATCTAAGATCAGGTTTCGAGGACTGATATCCTGGTGCGTAACAACAAATTTGGAAAAATGGAATGGCGGCATGTCTTCTGGAGCTTGACGGACTATCTTGCAGATATCGAGCTTGTGGTTAAACCATGCTTCCATTTCAGCCGTGTCCATAAAAGTCCCTGCGCTATAATCTGTAAAGAACCAACCCCGGCATGGCCCTCCACTAATAGGGCCGGGTTGCGGAAGCTCAATAGACTGCATCTCTTTGCTAATTTCTGCAACTTGCGTGGCGATTTCCCCTTTGGTATCGAGTGATAGGCCGTTCCAGCATTCATCTAGAGGTAGGCCTTGGATGGAATCCATCACAATATACCCAGATGTACCGAAATATTGCGTATCATCTTCCACCTGAAATGACCGATGGACTCGCGGGATTTGGATGCTAGCTCTAGAAGCAATGAGACTGAGCATTTTCGCTTCACTGGCCAGGACACTTCCACCACCCTTCATTATCAACTTCTCTGAAAGCCGAACAACAGTTGTTCCATCTAGCTGATGGATAATAGGAGCAGTTGTAATAAGAGTTGCCAGAGCCTCATCTGTGACCGAGGCCAGATCCTTTCCATCCAGTGGAAAGATTCCATCGGTGTCACGACTTTGTGGCTGGGCGTTGTTATGTCAGTATGTCACTTGAGCGCGTCATGATTAAACATACATGGGTGATTGGGCGTAGAAATGGTCCCTTTTCAGTGACAGCCATGGCAGAGAATGTGTGATTATTTCAAACGAAGGAACCCGAGAAAGAGGGTTCATTCCTATGCCTTTCGCATGCGGGGAGAAGAATTCGAGCTTTCTGCCAGACCAATTGAAAAGCGGAAGAGGAAGAGTGGAAGAAATGCCCGCCTTCCAGGGTTTCTAATAGACTGCAGTCTTTTAATTTCTTCCAAGGTTGTGTCAGACCGGAATAACTGTACAATAATATACCCCCCAGGCCAGAAACAAGAACCTTGGTTTATTCTCCAACTCTGGCCGAGTCAGATACCACTTCCCCTTGACCAGGGTGCTTATTATCAATCAGTTGATAGCGACAAGGAGGAACACTGTGTATATATTCTTATGCGACTGATGGATGGGAGACGGAAAGGGAGAGAGAAAAGGGAGGGGGGGTAGGGAGGGGGGAAGGGAGGAGAGCTAGATATCTACTGCTAGATAGCAAACAGGTGCTGTCACCGGGTGCCTGATCCCTCATGTTACGCACAAGATAGGATTGAATGCTGCCGTGATATATTAAACCTTTTCTGTTATTGTTATCATTTCCCCCTAGCGGATGAATTGAATCCGGGTACTCTCTACGCTTTTCAGAGGATGTCCTTATGGCGAGCATAACAAATCAGACTTTTCACCGCCAAATCACGAAACGCACTAGGAGGTGTTCCTTATGGATAATAGGGAGTTTGAGTGAAATGTTAATTTTCCAGAGCCCAATCTTAACCCTCTTTTCCCTGGTGCTTCTGGTCTCCGATCTTCAATGAACCGACTCTCAAGTCACGAACGACTCTGCAGGGTATCTCTAAATATGGCATAATTTCCTTCGCCCCTAGAATCTAAAACCGCAAAGGTTATTTCTTCAAACACGCCCATGAATTCTTCTTCCTCCAAGACATCACGGAAAAGCAATGCGACCTGTAATGGAGGGTTCTGAAATGCGCCACACCCCATTGCGCCAAGTACGCAATGGGTGACATTGTTCACTGCGAGGACACGTAAAGTCTGTCTCATTTTGTCCCTGACTGTACGAATGTCTTGTGGACGCGCTGTCTAGTGTCAGCAACTAGTCGTACATTGTGTGTTCGTTTGGGGTCATACCAAAATTGCGCTTATCTGGTGTCAAGAGAGGTCGCCTCATTGCTGCTAAGCTGACAACACCCACAGTGAACATTTCTGCGGGCTCGTAAATTCGGGCGTCTGTGGCCACTTCGTCTCTGAAGACAACTACATTCGGAGACCAGACTGCACCAAGCACCGGGAGAGGATAGAATCGCTTATGTAGTGTCGCAGCCAGTGTGCTTCGGAAGCATAGCGCCTCTTCCTGTGCTAATGCCCCCCGAAGCCATCCTCCTCCAGGGTGCTTCTCGCTAGCCATATTCAAGACCCCAATCTTGGCAGTGGGATTAGTGTCCAGGATGGCTCTGGCGGCCGTAAAGCTATCGCTATTCTGGACGGTGATTCTTGGCCCTCTCGCGTTTGGAATTGGATCACGCCGTGGTAGCTGCGTTGGGTAGTAAATGACCTGTGTTGATGCATCTGCAGATCTGATGATTTGCGGAGTGAGCCTACGGGTTTCCTCCGCTAACGCTTGGCGTTGCGCCTTGTTTGGAGGTGTGGATGCAGTTGAAATTGTCATTCTGTAAAATCGGGGAAATGACGAGGTAAATTCCTTGGTGCAAAGCTGTCAGTTGGGGGTAACTGGGCCATTTTATATTTCTTGCATGACTCACAGTGACGAGCATGATGGTTAAGAAATACGAACAGGTGGGCCAAGGCAGACAGCGATCTGCTCCGCCTTAGCGTGTGGCTTTGATGATGAAAAGGGGTCACAGCAATCGAGGTTCCAAACTGCATATCTCAATCTTATCTCATACTGGTAGCGATGATGGAGCTTTTCTTCGCCTTTTTGCTTCAATATTCTCAAGCTGCAGCCACCAAGATGGCTGACGTATGGAACAATGCCAAGCTTTTCCGGGGCGTCATGCGTGCTCGGTAGGTAAAGCGGGGCCGTCAGATTTCTATGGGGTGGACTGACATAATCACATATTTTACTGGCCTAATTTCACCTGTGCCTACCTAGCTAGGTATTTAAGATAGGTTCCCACGCGAGACCCCGCACAACGTGGAAACATGCAACCCCGTCGTTCGCCAATTGCGCGACAAGCCCATACTCCCAGTCAAGATACCCCTGCATATCCTTGCGAGCGTTGCTTGTGCCTTCATACGGTCTCTTATACACGTCGATTGGCTGCGACAGCCATCGTGACTCTGTCTCGAGGGGATGGCCGGCAGCTACCCAGGCCATTGTCCCTCCCACCAAATACAGCACTTCTCGCGAGATTGACTTGCGTGCCTCGTCAATATTCATCCCCGCAACGTCGCCATCAGGCGAGGTCAGCACAATAGGGCAATCACCATCGAGAACTCCCAAATCTCGTGCAAGTTCGGGACCAGAAGCAAACCATGCGCCTGGGATGTGGCCTTTTTGATAGGATGGACTACGGGCGAGATCGACCACAGTCACTCCTGTGAGATTTTGAAGATCATTGATCGTGATAGAGCGATCCTTTGAAGGATGCCATGAAGGTCCTTTAGGCAACGGAAGTGCATCAGGCACCCCAGACCGCTCTTCAAAGACATACACCTCCCAACCGAGTTGTAAGAGCCAGCTGGCTGTCATGCGCGCTCGCACGCCATCTGTGTCGTACAAAACAATGCGAGCTCCTCGAACACCGACCCACTCATCGGTTGCTTGTACTAATTGACCCCCCAGGAGCATTGGAGAAGCCGGTCGGATGTCCGAGAGCGTACTCCTTGGGGTCTCTCACGTCTAACAGGTACAGAGTCCGATCTTGAAACTCCGCGGTAAATTGGGTGAGCTGGTCGCTGTCAATCAAAGAGACGCCGACGTAATTCGCCCAGAATTCAGCGTATTTTCGTGCCTTCTGTGATGCCTCGACTGAAGGACTCGGAACCCGCTCCGTCCTTTTTGTCTCCAATACCAAACCCTCCAATGTCCACCCGATCGTCCCATTTCGGAGCGCAACCACTTTATTCGGAATTCCAGAATTGATCAGAGATTGGGTGCCAACAATACTCCGTGTTCGACCTGCACAGTTGACGACGACTGTGGTCTGTGGGGATGGTACAGCCTCAAAAAAGCGATACAAAAGCTCTCCCCCTGGACAGCTGCGGCCGTGGGGAATGCTCATGGTATTATACTCCTCGAAACGTCTGGCATCCAAGACAACCACATCATCCTCTCTCTCCAGAACATTCTTGACGTCCCGCGCAGATAAGGATGGGGTGTGGTTGATAGATTCAACGAGCTCGCCAAATGCCTTGGATGGTACATTGACATCGCGATAGATCTCGCCAACGAGGGCGTACGCAGAAAGCCCGCCTGTCAAAATGGCAACATCCCGATACCCCAGTGCTAATATCCGGGCAGTAGCCCGATCTACATAACCCTCACCATCGTCGTAGACAACAATTGGAGCCGACAATCGAGGAACTAGTGGAGGTAGCTTCTTCTCGATTTCTGAAACTGGCACACTTAGTGCGAATAAAGGATGGGCCTCGGAATAGGGACCTTCTTCGCGGACGTCGAGGAGGGCAATTTCATGGTGATTTACCCAATGCTGGCGCAACTCGCGTGCGGTTATATATTTGGTCATGTTGTACAGATGCTTGGATGACAATCTCTTGTTTATTTAAAATGGAGAAGATGTTGATGGAAATCTCAGAGAAGCGGAGTTGCACAGAATCTCGGAGGTTTTTCTCGGAGGTTTTTGGAAAAATCCGCCACGACAGCTTCGAACATTGGTATTCAGAAAGACACGCAATACTTCGGTTTTGATTCTTTTCTACGATTGGTACATCCCATCCTAATTCCCAAGGGAAAGATGCATAGAATGCCGTTGCTCAAGTGCCCCTTCTGTACCCCGCTCGGAGCTCGGTTGACGCCATCTCAGCGCAGGATGACCAATCGATTCCACCTGCCCAGGTGCACGTCAGCTTTCGACCTCGGTCATGTCCGTTTACATAAAGCTAACACACTCATAGTATGTATCCTCGACAGCGAAGTTCCTGCGAAACATGCCGTAAGCTGAGCAGTTCTTCCGTCCCGCTGAATGTGTGGCTAATGATAAATAGGGGCACGGAAGCTCAGGTGCTCAGGCGAAAAGAGCGGTTGCTCTCGCTGCCGAGGCTCAAGAGTGCCTTGTAAATTCAAAGACAAAGGAGCCCCTGGAAGGCCGAGAAAGCGTGCACGGCAAGAAGAACCAGATCTCGATTTGCCGGACGGAGACGACCAAATAGGATCCTCAAGCTCCTCACATTTATCGGCTGTCGTTTCTCACTCGGCCTTTGCTCAGAATGACGCCGGCAATACAATAGTGGGAGCCGGTGAGTTCGACTCATTACCATACGAGCTATCCGGGAACTGTGGATTCGATTCCTGTCACTGGGAGACGCTCGGGAACGGTGACATTTATCCCTTCCCAATTGAGTTATTGCAGACAGAACGACGTAACGGATTGCAAGACCCTGAGATATCTCCAATAGCCTTGGATACATACGTCTCTCCCATGTCATTCTCACAGTCTTGTAAATGCGACGAAGAGGTCTCCGATCTAGTCCGGAAATTGAGCCGCGCGAGCGTGTCACACAGTATCGTCCCGATGTTTCGCACAGGGTTGTCCCTCACGGAGAGGCTACTGATCTGTCCTATGTGCTACGATGTATCCAAACCGCCTCGAGTGACCGTTCAAAATGTGCTCCTTATTGGCCAGCTGATGTTCGAAATAACATCCGGCTATCAAACGTACATCCGCTGGCTGAATAATCACTGTGCTGAGCTCGATACCAGCAACGAGACCAAAACCATCTATATTGGCGTCCCATCTGAACTGAATTTACAAATCAGCGGTGAAAAGCTCCGAGACCTTGTCGTGCACGGCCTCCAGATGGATATCGAAAAGCTTTTGGAGTTGGGTGAACAGTTTGCGCAGCGGCAACGTGATCGCCATATGGTGGGCCATGAAGCTTGCCCCGATTCTGAAGGCCGTTGTCGGACAAAGGAGGAGGCTGTTGATCATGATCCACTCGATCTCTGCCCGCACGATCCGGTAGCGCGGAAGTTGGTACCTTGTTTTCGTATCGTTGATGAGGTCAGCGGGATGATCAAGCAAGTTGCAGATGCCGTTGTGTAATACATACCCGTGTTTATAATCTATTCTTTTTAGGAGTTGCTGAAACCCATAAAAGCCTCGCATATTTGGTGCCTAATTTGGTAGGCATGAGCCATATTTTATGCCTCTCTACATGTAATGAGCGAGAAGCCAGTAAAGCATTGTTAATTTGGCCAAACCAAAGTGTTCATTCGTCTAGCTTCTGCACGTCGGCTCCACGCTCTGGCAACCATTCACTTCAGACTTCCCACAGGACGAAGGCAATTTCCCAAGCCGACAAAAGCATGAGGATGTGATTTCAACATCTGCCTCCACAAGAGCAAGGAAAGTTGCTTGTTGATAATGTTTGCCTCCGCATGACGACCCAACAGTTGAAGGCACTCGTGAAATCCATGCAAAGCCCAAACATTATTTGGGTGCTGATGCGCACGTTTCGGTGTAGGGGAGAGCCCTAAATCCTCAGCATAAGCCTGTGCCGCCTGCTCAACTCTGCCTTGTTCCAATGAGAGCGCAGCATATGCATGCCGAGCTGGGAGCATCCACCCCCATGGCTCTGCGAAAGGCAGCTCGTCTTCTAGAGTAATCGCTTCCCGTAATCTGGAGAATGCCTCGTCATAATCGCCTTTTCTATAACCGATTTCGCCATCGAGCATCGCGGATGCTACTTTGAGAATGTCGGTGATTTTGTTAGGGAAGTCGAGACGTGTGGGAGGGACGAGCTTAGAAGCGAGCTTGAAAGATTCTCGTTCTTTGTCCGCTTCCTCAAGCTGAGACGTGGCCGCATACGCGATGGCCTTTCCATAGTGTCTCATCACGTTCGTGACACAATAGAGATTTTTATCCTCGAGCGTGTCGAGCTTCTTGAGTTCCTCCCACATTCCAAAGCGAATCAGAACATGGACTCTGACGGCCTTGAAAAATTCCATCCAGTTTGCAAGTGCAGGCGTTTCGACCCGAAGAATTTCCTCCGTGATAGTCGCTTCCATTCGATCCGTGGCTGACAATGCTGCCTTGGACTTCCCACCAAGCATCGCAGCATAGATGAGGGAGTGATAGTCATGTAGACGATAGTAGCTGTAGAATGTCAAGCCGCCATTCTGTTGAAAGTATTTGTCGTCTGCGACGGTCGCTTTCAGATTGTATTCCACAGCGCGGCGATAATCACCCACGAGAACATCGATATGGGCAGGCATGTGGAAGGTATGGCCTGTATCTGGAAACATTTCACGGATCATCTCTGCTGCCGGCAGGGCAGCCTCGGGAGTCGCCGACATTTCCATCAGGTGGATATACATGTGCGCGGGACCTGGATGCAATTCGACTTTCGGCATCTTCAACGTCCGATCAAGTAGGTCTTTCACTTCGAATACCGGCGAAGACGCTATCGGGCGCCCCGTGGAGGCGTCGTATAGCTTTCGCGGAGCACAATTCATCAATGCGTCGGCGAAGAGTGTGATAATGTCGAAATCTTGGCGTCCGAAACTCATATACACCTCTCTCATGGCATCGGCGTACGCTCGGTTACATGCGGCAAGATCCCTACTTGGGTCATCGTTGGGGTACCGTTGTGAAAGAGCGTTGATGAGCGCTTGCTCCCACTCTGATGCATTGTTTGCCCGCCTCAGCGCTTCTTGAGAAAATATATAACACTGCTTGATTGCATTCACCCGATCTCTTTTCGTCGAACAGCGCCCATGTTTTATTGTAATTAGAGCCTGAGCAGAAGGATATCCCCCAGTAGGCCATGGCGCAGTTCTCGTCGTGGGCGATTGCCTGTTTATAACAGGCGATTGCTTCGTCATGGTTAAAGCAATAAGTCCAGACAAGGGCTCTGTCGAACCATATCTGGGCTTCCTGGGAGTTGGTACTGACTTTGCGACTGAATGTTCCCAGATCAAAATAGGGGTCGCTCGAGGCTCTTGCAGGCGGTTGGGTGTCGAGGGAGCCCATTTTCTAAGCTTGATGAGCCGAGTACAAATGCTAGTAACTGTACCGCAAATAGGGAGTAATGTTGAATCTAAATAAGTGCATCAAGAAGTTCCTACCAATTTGGGGGATGTAAGGAGTCGGAGGGTTTTAGTGGCGGTCAGGTCGGTTGGTTTTGATTCGACTCTCGGACCTTTTTAGAATTTCATGATCACGACAATCGGTCTAATCGGCCTTCATCCCACCTTAGTCCTTTTCCCTAACTCGACTTATACCTAGTACCTAGGCAGTACGCAGTATACAAGAATACTTAGCTGCTTACATGCCCTTGTCATGTCTGTTTTAGTAGTCTTCTTAGTGGTCTTCTTAGTGGTCTTCTTAGTGGTCTTCTTAGTGGTCTTCTTAGTGGTCTTTTTGGTGACGCCGTTTAAACAAAACAGACACCATGAGCCAAGTTTAGTTATGCACAGTTAGAATTCCTGCTCTACCCAAACCAGCGTGCCCATTTGTTTCAGAATGTCGTCGTCAAATATTATATCCGTTTCTTTCGAGGTACTAGGCGGGCGAAGAAAGAGCTTGTCGAATCCAATAATAAGTGGCTGGCCCCTGAGGTAGAGATGATTGTTCTCCCCTTTGCCGATTATAACCACTTGTGTGCGTTTGGCACTATCATTGTCATGTTCCCACGACTCCAGGACGATCTCTGGCGTGCTCCGACCGATCATGATCGTGATAACCATTTGAACTTCCCCGCTAGATTCCGTAAGCCAGAACCGCGCATCGGACATTAACTTAGAAGGCGATTCCGACAAGTCAGATTCTACCACAAGCGAGGACCATTTATCTGTTCGAGCTTTAGGGAGTCTCCGTGGCAAATATTGGCAGTCGGGCTGTTTAGCGGAGCCGTTTTCTGCAATGCAAGTGGCGGATCCAAGGGTTCGAAGAGAGTTGTCGAGGCCCATCGGCAGAAGAGACTGGAACAAGAGTCTTTCAAATTGCCGAGCGGCGGCTTCATGCGGGTGGGAAGCTAGCACCTTGACGAGGATGAGGTTTTCAAGAGAGTCATAAGAATTCCAGCGTCGCTCCATGCTTTCCGAGTTAAGGAAATCGCGAGTGAAGGCTTGGCTATTAACCTTCGTGAAGATCACCCAGTCACTAACGTCAACATCCTCTTGCTGGCGACATTTCTCGGTCTTCAAAGTGTGTAGTAACTGTGTTACTCCCTTGTATGGGTACCTTCTAATCGGTGGTCCTAGATCACCGAGAAACCTGCCACCCGAGATCTCAGTACCAATGTCAAGTTTTGTGTCTAGCATAATGGCCGGGGTTGCACAAAGGCTCCTTCTCATGCTAGTAGGAGAATGCGGTATACCAACCTCATGTGCCTTTCCTAGAACAGAGGTAGAAAGAGGGGTTAAAAGGTGAAAGTTCCACGCGTCAAGATGTGAGATCGACGAAATGATGAGGTCAATGTGGTCAACAACATCCCCGGGGCACTAAGTCCCCGGAAGAGCTCAGGCATCCAGGCCGCCACATCCCAACAATTTGCCCGATTTGGATAGATACATACAAATGTACACACGAGAAGATCAAAAGTACAGGGTATAAAACCGAGTATATACCCCATCTGCCACATGTAATGCAATGCAATGCACACCCTTGTCTCCATAATCACACCATACTGGTACAACTTGCTGCGATTACCTCCCATTCTTGTATTTTCTTCCAATATCTTGCATAGGCCATGGCAACTTCGGCTCCAGCTCCAGTCCCAGTTCCTGCAGGATCCGATATTCCTACCTATAGCCAGGTCCCCGAGACTACTTTTGATCGTAGGTCTTACGCATTCTCCACTCATGCACTACTGCAAAATCCAGGATCTTGGTGAGGCCGAGATTTGAGACACCGTCGCTAACATGTGAGTTGCATGCAGTGGACTGGGCGGACCTCGCAACCTTGGATCTATCTCTGTTTGACGAGCCCGGTGGTAAAAAGCAGTTAGCCAAACAGCTTTTTGGGGCTATCCAAAATATAGGTTAATACTACATGATTCCAACTCCCGTTTTGCACGCTTGGAATACTTATGAAGCCTTAGGTTTCTTCTATATTATCAATTTCGGCCTATCACAAGAGGATGTCGACCGCCAATTCTCTATTGGCAAGGAGATCTTCAAGCTCCCAATCGAGGAGAAGCTCAAGTTTCGTGCGGAGACTGAGAATGGTGGTTACAATGGCTACAAGCCAATGGGTCTCCGGGTAAGTTGAACCGATAATCTGTGACCCGGGAAATCAATTATCTCTAATCCTTCAACTTAGGAAACCAGTCCGGGTGTTTATGACAAGACAGAAATCTACAACATCCCGAAATTCATCCCAGCCCTTGAGCTTCCGCAGCCGGACATTGTGAACGACAATCGTCCCATCATCGAGGGCTTCGCACGCCATATTCATGACCAGATAGCATGCAAACTTCTCACGCTCTTCGCCATCATCCTCGAGCTACCCGAGGACTACTTCCTGAAGGTCCATCGCTACGACGAGAGAAGCGACTGTCACCTACGGTACATGAAGTACCACAGGCGTACAGAGGAGGAAAACGAGAAGGCCGGCGGGATTTGGACCAAGGGCCATACCGACTTTGGCAGCATGACCTTGCTGTTCCGTCAGCCCGTTGCTGCGCTGCAGGTTCGCACACCCGAGGGCGAGTGGAAGTGGGTCAAGCCGTATCCCGAGAGCATCACAGTAAACCTTGCGGACTCACTCCATTTCCTCACTAATGGGTTCCTCAAGAGCAGCATCCATCGCGTCGTTGCACCGCCGCCGGATCAGAGGGACGTAGACCGCCTGGGTGTTTTGTACTTTGTTCGACCGGAGGATAGCCTCGAACTGCGGCCTGTGGTAAGTGAGACGTTGCGTCGTCTGGGGTATGATCAGACAACTGACAATAGTGCGCTTGGGATCACTGCTGGCGAGTGGGTGAAGGCGAGAGTGATTGAGGGAGTTGACAGAGGTGTGGTTCAAAGTGAAATCAAAGATCAGCCTATCATTGGGGGTGTGGTAGCTAAGTACTATGATTAGAGAGTACATATTTGGTGTCTCGGATGTTTGTTTCTACTTGGTTGGGTGCCTTCCTCTGTTGTCAGCCTTCTGAAGAAGGAGCCAAAGCATTCCCATGTACTCCGTACTCACTTTACTCACTTTACTCACTTCTCTCCTTCGACCTTCACAACTCCCTTGCAAAATATCATTCAAATCCCAGTAAATCCCCTGGGCTTCCTTTTGGCGATGGTAACGCCACCTCTATCCTCTCGTGCCCCTAGTGGGTGGCATAGCCCCAAGATTTGGGACTTTTTGAGTACCAACTCGAGCGAACTGGTCCATCCAGTTTCGAAATTGATTGGAAATTCTCTGTGTTCGCTTTAATCGTACGTCAAAAATATTGACAACAGAAAATGCTATGTTGCTGACCGTCAAGTGAGTGCTTTTCCCCTTGTGATACAGTCTCAGATCAAAATTTCGGCATTCTGTCTGCACTCGACGTAGGCCCCAACTCAGACTCCTCTCATCCCAACTTATCCAGGGGTTGCTTCACCAGTCTACGATACGTCTACTCCAAGCAGAGTTAGAGCAATTATATCTACAAGCAGTGATATGGCAACAGTCCACAGAGATGGTGGCGTGGATCATGCACGATGAAAAGAATGGTCAAACTGGTGACTTTCATTGGTAAGTCAGATCTGATCATTCTCTCAAGCATTCTGTTCTAACCAATTCTTATAGACGCCTGCTTATCTCGCAGGACAACCATGAAATATTTCTGACCTATCGTCATGTGTGACAATAGATATGTCAAGTGCTTGGGACAAAAGGCTGATTCAATCGATTCTCGTCGAAGTCCGCCAATTGCGTGGTAGAAAACGGCTCCGCAAAGTCGAAGCCCCTAACCTCTCCCTACGGCTATCACTTTATCTAACGGCTAGCCTCTTACTCGTCAAAATGGTGGGAGAGTGCATTCAGAAATGAAGTCCCGATCTAACAACATGACCACCTTCGCTCTAACCGCTATGGGACTGCAATTTGCATTCCAAAACTACAACGGCAACCAGGCTGTTCTTACCCAAGATAATCTCGCGAGCCGGGCCAAAATTGGCCGTCGGTTGTAGTAGAGTCTGGGCTTTCGGAATCCCCTTCAAAGTTGATGTCAGATGTCCGCTATTGGCTTACCCTGTCAAACCGGGAAATCCAAGTTGCAATCTCCATCAGAATAGGTCGGAGCAACCCAGAGATCGTTCTGGAGTCCTGGAAGCTCGACAATGACAGGTTGAAACGTCAGCAAGAGGTTAAGGTCCACAAAGGCGAGAACAAGAAGGTCTACGTCGGGCCAGCCCCTTCGTTCTCGGCTTCCCAACCCCTCCCAATGGGTGCCGAATGGTGGTTCGGAAACTAACAACAACACCGATTGGTTTTACTGTTCAAGATCCACAAGAACCCTTTTTGGGTGGATGCTCTTGTCTAAGTCCCCTGAGTCTATGGGGCTTGACCATAATCAAATCCGAGATTGGGGAATGCCAATCTCTCCGGTCCGGCCCTTGCCGTCGCCGCAGAAGTGGCAGTCTCTGAGTCAAGCTCCCACCTCTTGCTTCGTTATGGTACCACAGGGACATTGGGACACTCTGTCATCGGGCATTGTTGGGTATTCTTAGTCGGACGCTTAGGTAGACAGAAAATATCATCCTTTTTTGCTTCTCTCATAACAATCATAGCGATCCCGGCCCATGAGAAGCTTAATTCAGCATCCACGATGTCTAATAGGCTTCTGCGCTATATAGTAATATTGTGGCTACAGAGAATGACTGTTGCTGAGACCCTCGGTGTCGAATAATATCTCAAAGTTTGGCCCGCATATCTTCCCTGTCGATGATATCAAAGGATGCATCTCCCTCAATAGTCTCGCAGCCAGCAACGAACGTCTCCCATCTCTCCGCTGAAAGTATCGGGGCTGTGATATACGGTTCCATCGTACCCAGTGCATTCAAAAGCTCGCCCACCTGCGGTACAAGAGCATCGGCTGCCTTGCTCTCCATTTCGAATTGATCTGCTCGACTGAGTCCCAGATTCTCGACATACCAACTAGAGTCAGTCTTGACCACACCGGCTTCGTACAGAGCGAGCAGGTCGGGATCAACTCCCTTATCCACCGCTGCCTCATATGCCATGCGATGGCCTATTGCCAGGATCAGAGACCGACAGTGAGGGAGCATGCGACTGTTGTATGCCTCGCTTCGGTGTCCTTCTTCGATATTCCCCAGGAGCATCTTCAGTTCCGCAATGTAACCTTCCTCGTGCTTTGCAATTAACGAATTCGGCTTGATGGCACTTGGGATTTCGTATCGACCGAGGAGGATTTCAGTGGCCAGGCCTATACTGTGTTAGCTGTATAATATGTGTATTCTGGAATTGCGGGGACATTACGAATGCAAAGGACCAAAATTTCACCTTCTGCGATGCCATTACAACGATTCAGAGCCTACACAGGGCGGTCAGTACTTCTTGTGTGATCTTTTGGGTTGTTCTTGGGTCGGCTTACCTCCATCTCCACTAGCTGATTGTGGATAAACACACCCTGAGCACCACATCGCTCAACGAGATTTGCAAAGCTCTTCTGGGTGTATTGCAGAACGGCTCCCTTGAAGATAACTGCTAGCCCATGTCTAACAGAAAAGTCAAGTGAAGTATCACTAAATTTAGCTGTGATCCAGTTTGCAAACGGTTCCATAACCGCACTCTCCGCTAGGGCATGCAAGATGGGCAGCTGCTGAGTACGGAAGGAGATGATCGGCTTTGGAGATCCTTCGGGGCCATGAACTATTCGACGGAGGCTGTACTTGCCCGCTATGAGCACGGCACACTTTAGGCCGGGTATTGTGGACAAGCTTAAAGCTAGTGTTCCAAATCCTAGACGGTTGATGGCCATCAAAAATTGAGTTCGCATGTCGTCCGGCTTTCGGTGACTGCCTAGCATGGCCGTTGATGGGAGGCGGACTTGGTTGAATGAAGTGATGGAGTGGTCGAGAGTTCGTCCGCAAGCGATGGGAGGGGTAACCTAACGATGTCGTTAGTCGGAGTTCAACTATTTTCTTTTTGGATATTCCATCTCACTCACGTTGTCGTTACCCCTTTGCACATCTCCTTCCCATCCCCGAGTCCGACTATGAACGGACGAATCCCTCTATCGTCGTCTCCAATCATGAGACGTGCGAAAACGACGGCGATGCGAGGGATACCAGCTATGGGCATTGATGGTGGCATAAATCTAGAAGTGTTAGTATAATATTCCTTCTGCTATCTTGGATTTTCAGCTTACTTTGCTGCTCCAGGAGTAGGACTGTGGAGGACAAAACTGCCATCGGACTGCAAGGTCGCAGTGGTTTCCAGATTCTTTGCATCACAGCCATGGTCAACCTCATTGAGCATAAAGCAAGCGCTGTAAGATGATTAGTGAGAGGGTTCCTTAAAACGGGGTTGTTGGATGCATCGTACGAGACATCAAAGTTCAGAATTTTCTCGATCACAGGTCGTAGGTCCGGCCTCTTCAGGGCATAAGGGGCGATCGTGCCAGCAACCAAATTATATTGGATTGAAAACAGAATATGAGCCACGATATCCCGGATGATTATTGCATCCATATGGGATTTCCAGAACTTCGGGGTGAGGGAGAGGATATCGTTAATCGTGAGCCCTATGATGTTGTTAGTCCTGATTTGGTAGTTTGATATTTTTCACCTAACCATGGTGTCTGCCTATCTCTCTGGCTCGGTAATAAGAACGTTCCAGAGTTTCATAACTCGCAGCCTCATATCCCTTTGATTGAAATAGAGGAGTAGATAACAGCGGAAGGCTGGATTCTGTTGGGACTCGCATGATAGAAGAAGATGAACGAAATTAATCTAAAATAGAATAGTTAGATGTGCGATCAAACACTTTATATACTTCATATTTTATATGCAATTGACTTTTTCAGCCACAATACATTGTCCAGGCACGAACCTTCTAATACGTCACGATCTGCGATCTGCGATCTCGTGTACCTAAAGATACCTCGCTGAAGCTTGCATATCGCTAGATTTGTGTTCTGTCCACGGGTACGGAGTACTGCATAGTGGATTAGCAACCTAGCAACTCAGGTTGTTACATTTGTTCCCAGCCAGCCACTACACCTCCCTCTCTGCAATATAGCGAGGGCGGGTCATCTGGGAACTCATTTTTACGAGGTTTACTATGCGTTATTTCCTCTGAAAACTCTATCGGCCTATCGGCGATCGCATTATGCAGGGTCCACTATTTGGTGATTTAATACAAAGCAAACTACTCCGTACTCCGTAGAGGAACTAGCTTGTAATACTAAACCGATGGGAACCCTTCTCCGCCCGCGGAGGTCTCGGCATGGACATGATACCTGTTTCGTGGCTGGTGTGGGTACTTATGCAGGTATTCCCAATTGGGATAACGCATCTCAATTTAGCGCTTACTGTAAGCCTTAGCTTCGCATATCCGCTCAGCTACCTTATTAGTAACTGCTATATCCTACTGTTGCTCGAACAATATTGCTCCCAAGACCAGTTCTGCTGATATTTCTGGATTACGTATTACTAAAGACCGGTAACCACGAAAGCTCCCTTGTTAAACCGATATTACATAGTCTTGAATCTACTGACCTCACCTGGGCACTTTTATCACGGAGAACTCCGCAGTTGCATCTCAATGCTACATGATTCACATACCTAATCTACGATCATTACTTGACTGGCCCAAGGTCCCTGGATGACCCCATTTAGACAAACTCACATGTGTCAATCTCTTTTCAGCTCCCCCACATCGGTGGGTCTAACGTAGATCGTGCAGTTTATGTGTCATATCAATTCTCTTTTAGTTAGGCAGAAACAGTCTATTAGTTTCTAGTCAATGATAACTTTCTGTCCATATCTGATCTGGTTCTTCCAGGTTTAACCAAATCCACATTGACTACTTGTCGAACCCACAGGTGTACCGTATCTGCACCATTGTAAATTCAATCAGATGCATGGCGCGGTCACATCTAGGACAATGTCTAGTCGGAAAGAACGGAAATCTCACGAGAGAGGCGCAGTTGATTAACTTGAAACATCTAGCTGGATATGCAAGTGTTATTCTGCTCAGTTTGCGACATCGTTCAGCTCACCTTCACTCATCATGCATCGTACATTGTCACGTACGGAGTACTCCGCGTGCATCTAAAGATGCATGAATTACGTCTAGTATGTTGATGCGTCTTGCATGAAGGATACTCAGCGCTTCTTTTAGAGGTGGCTAGAACGTGCTTGAGTATCCGAATCCTCCGAGGGAGTCATCTATAAAAGAGCTGCTATTTCCGATACAATCCAATTCATTACTCCAGTCGATCATCATCTCTTCCCTCAAAGGATCATAAAGCAACAATAACGTCCAACTTCGTTCACATACTCAGAACTGCAAGGTGAATAGCACCCCTATCCCAAAAACGATACAAATACTCACCATCTTTCCTCCAGATGGTTTACCACGTTTACCTCAATTGGACTGGAAACCAATACAATGGCCGTGAAATTCTCGTCTTCCCTAACAGACAATATGCAGACGAATTCTACAACCGATGCGTCACGACCACAGCTCCTGGCACTGTCAATCCGCTCAGCGATGTCGTGAGATACAGCCCTCAGTTCTGGACGTTCCCCGCCGCTACGCCGGAATCTCGCCCTTTCTTCTTCATTGATTCAAATGCGAAGGACCTCATGGCGACTACCATGGCTGCCCGAATCAGCGGATACGACAACAACCATGCCACTGGCGCCATGCCGGTCATTCCCAATGACGCAACATCTAACGTGGAATATGTCTCAGGTGGTGCTTATTACATTCGCACCAAGACAACACCCCACTTGTACTGGTCCGTTAGAGATGGGAACAATGGATTCATCACTCTTGATACCAGAAAGGCAACCAAGTTCCGAATCAACCGCGATGACTCGGGAAAGCCTTCACCAACGCCGGAAAATGATCGTCGTGTCCTTGAAAGGAAAGATGATGTCCAACTACTTGCACTGAGCTCTAGTGGGTCCCACAGCATCGGTGTGATGGGTCAATCTGTGTCGGTCAATGCAACTTCCTTCCGGTTCAGTTTTGGTAGCTTTTACAATGGAGACTTCGGGGCTAATTGGGATGAGAAACCCAACTTCACTGCAGACCCAACTCTCGCTTACAAAGTCGAGTACGCCGGTGAGGAGTGGGAGCTTGTGAACTAGGGTTGCGACGAAGGAATCGCTACGTTCAATACCTTTGATTCAACATCTTGAGGTCTGTGAATAAATTGTATCTAGGCAGATATTGACATACGGAATTGTTTACGCGTTGTGTTCATAAATTGAAATTTAAGGCTACTAGCTTCAGATTTATTGAGAGGCTACAGGGCTACTGGAGGGAGACTACGTCAAGAAAAATCAAAAAAAGGGGCATCACAACGACCGTGATGTGCCCAGAGGTGCATTCACTGCCCCGAAAAATCATGCTATCTGCTAGTCATAACCCCCCCACCCAAAATCTAAAGTCCACCTCCTACCTCCAACGACCGTTAGCGAGAGAGACGGGAGGCCATAGGAAGAATCTTCTCTGGGAACCGAGCGAGCCGCTCCTCGTACTCCGCCTGGTAGGCAGTGCCCTGGATGCCCTCCTCGACAATCAGCTCCACGCTCTGGTGGAAGCTTTGGATAGCTCCATACTAGAGGTGTACGTTACCTTCCGTGTCTATGGACTTGTGCTTGGACATGGAGGATCCTGCAAACTTTTCGGGACTGCCGTCTAGATTGACTGCAACGGGGATCGGCTGGTGAGTCAGGAGCCACTGCCGGTAGTGAGCTCAGCGGGAGCCCTGATACCAAGAATTAAAGGGTTAGCAAGCAAGCAGCTAGAAGAGGGGCCATTAACACAAAGAGTCATACCGAGCAGCCATTATGAATGCCGTGTTCGGTGATGTGGTTCCTCGCCAGCAAGCGGAAGGCCGAGCAGAGGTTTGCAAGGCGGGCCCCTAGCTCGGCGAGGAAGGGGGAAGGGAGAATCCAGGTCGGAACGAAATCATCGGAGAATGGGGATGGGGGTGTTTATGGAGAGAATCAAGAAGCAGAAACTAATCCATGCACTATGGAATAGCAGGGTGTTTATATACCCTGCATAAACAAAGAGAAATGTGAAGACATCCCATCTATGTCAACAAGATTCATTGGTACTTTCAAGAGATCGCAGGATTTTGATTCGGATTTCGTGAGCTCGGGAACCTTCTCATGTACCCAGAGTATTCTCGCTATATATAGAGAGAGAGAAAGAAGTTTTGCCAGTGCCGGTGGGGCCTGTGACGAGAGAAAGAAAGTCGAACCATTCCCTTCCATCGGAGAATGCGGATCGGATTGCGTCGATCTGCCTCGGATTCCGGGATCCCCGGATTCTATTGAGAAATTGACGCGTCTGTGGATCAAGCGTCTGTGGATCAACCCGGTCGTTAGGCCGATGGAACTCGATGGCTGAATTGTCGTGAGCTAACAGCAGACCTTTCATTTTACTGTCCCGTGCAACAGCAAAATGTTCGTTTCCCCACATCGCATATCTGATCGCTCGGCGTGCTTGTCCAATGGATTAGGCGAGGCAACTAGTGCGCGTTCCGATCTCCGAAGCGGAATCCCACCTGTAAAGGTTGCGGAAAGTGACAGAGTTGGTATAACTAGAAGAGGAATGCAGGGCATCAGCAAAAGGTAGTGGGTGTGGTGACGGCAGCAACTGTACCTCAAATGCCCCAACTACTTCAAGTTGTATTCGGACCTTTGTTGAGAGTGCAGAGGGCC
The DNA here is from genome assembly GCF_028829835.1 of Penicillium mononematosum. Lineage (NCBI taxonomy): Eukaryota > Fungi > Ascomycota > Eurotiomycetes > Eurotiales > Aspergillaceae > Penicillium > Penicillium mononematosum. Next base: position 6,107,774 of record NW_026643272.1, on the reverse strand, counting down.
GTCGTCCTGTTGCTTTTGGGTAGGTGCACTCCCACCCATATTCTCTGTGGAACTCTCCAAATACACTCCGTCTCACATTGTAGTCATTGTCGTTTGATGAGAGGTTGTAGGCTGAATTCGGGCTCCAGATGACACTGATGCCATCAACGCTGCCCACATGGGCCTCGATGTGGATAGTGTTGGTAATGGCCATTTTAGAGATGAGGTTATTCACATACAGGGAGCCCGCTCGAGAGATTTCGGACAATTCAGGCGCCATCTGCGACATCTGCAACGGCCTTAGGCTCTTCCACGCCGATATTGGGAACGGTCTTGGCTGGAGAGAACCTAGCTCGTCACACGAGTTTCTCGAAAGGGACGACTAAAATAGCATTGGAAACCGCAATGCTTCCCCCACTAATACCCTTAGCGATAATGATACGATGGGTCCCTTGTGTTTGCTGGTTTCGCCCGTCCCATTCCAGCTTACTCGAGGGTTGTGGACGGGTTCCTTTCGTTCAGATTGAGTGTTAATGCTGTATTGGTGTGGCTCTAGCCAAAACTCCGTACTTCAAATCCATGACATCCATGTACTCTGCAATCTGACCTAAAACTGTGTAAGCACAAAAGTAAGGTCTATGAACACGAAGAGCTTTACCAAGAATATTCCGCAGTTCACGATCATCAGATCGAGTTTGAGCGAGATGGAGCTTGGGTATTGGACTCCGCCATCGCTTGAGGGAGAGGGTATCACAGGATACTTGCAAGAATTCATGGTTGAGGTCATGCGTTGAATTCTTGCTGGCTTGTTCTCAGTCCTCTTCCAGAAAATAGCTTTGGCTGTTTAAGCCACTGAATTTCTCCTGGTCATTTCAGGGTTGATGATCCTCTCGTAGTCGTCTTCATCCCTTGAATGGCAAGGCATATTGTGTCTGGCAAATGCTGCTGTTGCTTGTTCCAGCTAAGCTTCCGCTTATGGCACGGGTAATGGGGTGTTGGAATTGCGCCTATTCCTTAGCCACGTCAGTTGTTTCAGTTGTGGTTGAATTGTTGGGTAGTGAAACAAGTAGAATGTGAGAGTGTAGGAAGAGTGAGGTTATGCAAAATCTGCAAACTGTAAAACGATTGAATCGGCCAACATCAACTCACACTTGGTGCTGTGAAAGAAGACGACCGCTTTTGAGCTCGCCACTGCATCCACCGCGAACGCAGGCTCCCAACATCGCTGACGGGAGTGATTATAGTGCTGTACCTGGCTCGGAGTGGGCATGATACGTAGGACGTCAGCGAAAGCCACGGCCTCGCGGGGATCGGTAGTCTTGACTCGGGAGGCGAGGAGTTCAAAGTCCCCACTTGCTGGGGAGTAACGGTAGGGGTGGTAGCTGGTGTCCCCGTCTTTTTCTGGCATTTATATAGCATTTCCTTAGGTCCACAGCTGCATTCTCCGGGTATCTTTGTTGACCTTTTTTATGGGACTATCCGTATGTCCTCTTTGAATGTCATCTCGAATAATTTCTCAGAAGTCTTCTGGAATCTCTGTTTTGTGTTCTGTTTTTGGATATATATATTGGGTTTTATAATTGTTGAGGGCTGCCACTAACAACCAGGGGGGAGAGAGAAGAAGAAGAAGGAAGAAATTATTATCACTTAAACTAACAAAAGCAAAGAATTTATACACCTGCAACAAACAAAATGCTCAATCTGCAAACAGGCCTTAGGCAGCTACAGGAATACGGCATCTCTTAATAGCAATATCTCCTTTGATCTACTTTTCCTGTATTTTCCCCCTCCTTTATTGATCATCTATCTCTCTCTATCTTTATTTTTGAATGGAAGTAATATACGGTAGATATCATAAGACTTATATCAAATGACTGTATTACTTTTGTAGTCTGTCTCACGGGCCCTTTCGCAACCCTTAGATCTAAGTACCTGCTCTGCACCCTTCAACATATGTATGTCATGAGACATGTGTACCTAGGTAAGCAATATGTTGGGTATAGTGTGGTGCCTGGACTTGACCTAGAAGGACTATATTGCAAAAGAGGCAGGTAGTCCCCACCCAAAAAGGTTACTCCAAGGTTCCTGCCCGATTTCGTTTCCACTTGCCCTGTGCCAAGATTGCCAAGAGATCCACGTCGAGTGAGTCGGGGCTCTTGGCAAGGGGCCTCCCCCTTTTCGTACTCCTTTCCCCCCCCCCACCGAACGGCCGCCGTCTCTGATCTTGTGTTTTAACGCAGCCACGGCCCATATCGCGTGCGTTACTGTTCTCGTCAAATTACACGACCCGTTTGCCTGATTCTTGCTACGGTCTCAAAGCGCTTCCACCGGACGTCCTCCATCCCCAGTCATCAAACGTAACGGAGACTTTCAGGCACAGCTTGTCTCCAAGGAGGTAATCAAAATAGTCTATTTCACCGTGAAACGCAAAAAGACACGCGCGACCTCCTCTCGACGAAGGAGGCCAGAACGCGACGCGTCGATATTGGAGCATGGTGTCCTATGGAATTCTTTTCCTAGCTTGGGCTCATGGTTCTCAAAAGTCCAGCCATAATTAATCGACTTTTTAGCGCTGGTACGTAGAGTAACTATGTACAGTAAGAAAATAAAACAGCCGCCAAGTTCGATGCATCATGACGAATCAACCGCAAACGAGATCTTCTCCCCTTAAACTCTAGGGAAGAGTAACACGCAACGCCCGAGGGGATAAGCTCGTCGCATAGCCGTCATGATTCAGTGCGAACTCAAACTCTGGAAGACCGACGTTGCCATACACCAAAGAGTCGAGCAAAATCCACGAAAAGCAGGATCCAACAAGGGGCCCAGCGTCTTTTGGTGCACTAAGTGTATAGATAACAGCCAAGAAGGAGATCTTCCCTGGGGTCTCCAGGCCGCTAGGCTGTAGACGAATGCTTATCGCAGAGCGATCGGTCACTCCTTGCAAACCCATCAAAGACTCGATCATGTCGACCGAGTTGCTGATCCATGATGAGACTACCAAGCCAGCCCCGTCATCGGCGGTGATGGTAATTGAGGAATTGGAGGAGTCGCTCGTCAAAGCATATGTGCCCCCAAAGCGTTTCAGAGCTTGGTTTCTGGCGACTTCGTCAAACCCGGGAAGCATAATATCAGCAACCATCTCCCCGATTGTCGATGTCATCACATGGGAGTTACCACCAGCAACTAAAACTGTAAAACCGGCATTGTGATCTGGCGAAAGACCAATGGAACTGGAGTAAAGCCCGATGTCTCCGGCCTTGGTGTACAGGTCGACCCGACGAGGTGTCAAAAATGTATAGATCTCCCAGGGCGCGCCTACGGAATGTTGCAGGGATGACGTGTGTGTTAGCGGCTTCATCCACCGCCTTGTCACGGCAGGGTCCACAAGGGTGCTGGAGAGAACGGCGCGTCCAAATGTGGCCATGTCATTTGCGGAAGAGAACATGCCTCCAGCTCTAGCAATTTGTAAGTTAGGTATACATCAAACAATGTATTAGCACTCACGGAGCCTCTTCGCCAATCTCATATCCAAACCAACTGAAAGTCTCATTGTGGGGAATCACCGCCAAGCTAGGGTCCGGGACCTTGAGACAGGACCGAGTCAAGTTGAGCGGCCTGATAAGACGGTCCCATAATATTTCTTCGTAGTTGGCGTTTTGCGATTGACTCCAACGCGTATCCCAGAATTTGATATCCTGCGTTGGAGTATATCGGTGTCTGTGAGGTCGAAGTCAAGGGATCTAATAGACCACGTTAGGGGTATACCTAGATTCAGTGGAATCACCCTACTCACGCGTTTTTAGAATGCCACGGAAAAATTCTTGAAAATGTCCCCTCTGTCAGCCAAATAATTCGAGCGATGATGTGAGCACACGAAATCGACTTACCTTGCCTATCGCACGGGTACTCACTCCCACAAGTCAGCTGCTCGTCCTCTGGAAGCGAAGGGAAGCCCATGCTTTGAAGAAGATCCGACTTAAATCCGAGGTCACCAAATGCATCTAGAATCCAAGATCAGTGTCTTTTCGCATTGCCCACTCGGGTCATCGGGGTATGGGTCGTCATACAGTCTCTTGCAAGGCCCGCTTGGTGACTAGCCAGTTCGCCGATCGTAACATCGCTCCATTGCAAATAATTAATCTTGTCCTTTGCTTGCGCTGGGCTGTACTCTATTTGCAGCTCAGGCACGTATTTCGAAACGGGCTCGTGGAAGTACCGCGTTCCTTCCAAAGTCATGAAGAGAAACATTGTCCACAGCTTCGATATGCTGCCAATTCGGAACATGGTATCCTCGTCTACCTCTTTAACCCCCCACAGATCCAACTTTAACTGGATTATCTGTGTGGTAGAAACCGAATGCCGAATGGTCCTCTTCGCTGCTGAAGACCTGCACTGCGAATGATATACCAGGTAGACTTCCATCCTCGATAGCTTCATTGAGCTTTGAGGTCAATTCCTCAGCTTTGCTGGAAAAAAATGGGATCCTCTGACAGAGCGGTAGGGGCAGGGAATGCTGGACCTAAAAGAGGACATCCTGTTGTTTTGATGGCTTCGGCTGAGAGCGCCAGGGCGGATAATGTCCACAGGGAGCGCATTATGAAGAGGAATCAAGAAGTTGAATGGATAGACGTGTAGTCCAGATCCAAACATCGAATGCCGGGAAATGCATCCTTATATGTAGGTCCAATCGTAAAATGCCAGTTTAAAGAAAGGGCATTACTGTTTTCCTTTCTAGGGCTCAGGAATGTCTTGGGTTACACCCCCGGCAGGTACATTCGAGGAGCCTAGGATAGTGTCGAGCCAGGGCTAAACTCAAGTTAATTAAACTGATATAGATTGGTACAATCAGATACGGGCAAATGCAGAGTGACAGCCTCAATGTTGGAATCACAGGGCAGGGCGCAAAGAACCCCGCATAGCTAGTACGGACACTGCCCCGACACTAAACAATCCTTGTCATCCTACCCATTATAGCCGACCATTAATGTGTAGATGCTTCTGACCGCTGCGTCCGAGCATTCGCTTCCTTGCGAGACGCGTACGATAGTTTAGAGCTATCGCTTAGTTGCATGAGCGTGGTTTGTCGTTGGTCTGTCGTTGGTCTGTCGTTGGCCGGACCGTCCAAGTAGTTCTCTAGACGATGCGCGACTTCTGTTTAATCGGGCCTAGTGACCTTGGCAGATGAGAGTTCTTTGTTTGATTTCGAGGCGTCTGATCGGAGAATTTCCCAGATCCCAAAGGAACTGGATCGAAGAAGCCAAATCTGCTACAATGGTATTGCAAAGAAAGGAAGTGCAGAGGTTCCGGGGTCAGAGCGATGAGTTCCAACCTTGGAAGGTTATTCATATCGAAGAGATTGAGGTTGGCTCCTTCCCTAAGCAGATTTGTACCTTCCTAACACGTGGTTATCCAAGTGCCGTGGTCTTGGCAGATTCTATGTATGTACATATATGTAAGCTACATATGTACATACTTGAGACTATATGCATGAGTATCGATAACTACAACTTCAAATTAATGCAGCCGCTCCTAATAGAGGTGTATGAGATTTCGACATCAAAAAATAAAAAAACGGGGCTCAGCCGGGAATCGAACCCGGGACCTCATCTATATTGGTAATTCTGAAACCAGAGATTTCTCCCGAAAGATGAATTATCCCACTAAACCACTGAGCCGCATAGTAGATAAGATCCCAGTTCTGCTTTCATGGAACAATCTCTGAATCGACTAATTCAGACAGCCCTACTTAGGAGGAATGCAAACAAGGTCTCTACGCAGGTCCCCATGAAATGCCAGCCTGCATATCCCTGCATATTCCCGAATCTTAATCCCCAACTAGGATTTGCACGTCTCGGTTCCTTGATATCCCCGTTTCGGGCTTTCACATGAAGACAAGTCAAGTCTGTATTAACGAAATATTAACGAAATATTCTACTAAAAGATCCTAACTCAACCGTATTATTTAATAGTACAGCCAATCCATCCAAGCGAACCCATAACGTCTAAAGAGCACGATTGCTCTTCATAGCACCGGGGAAATTGTCTTGAAGGGCTTCCCATAGTGGCTTCCCTCCCATCTGAAGATCCTGGAATGCCGGACAAGTAAGGTTGAGCAAAGGCACAGCGAGGATATTAGCGACGAACTCTAACGGCTTGGCCACGGTCGAGTATATCCCTGCAAGCGCGTTGGGGCTGGCGAACTTCAGTACCTCAGTCACGAAGCACAGTAAGTTGTTATCCTCCAGCAGACCGGCCAGGTTCAAGACACCACCTGTCAAATCCCCTAGATCAACTCCCGCAAAGCTGTCTACTTCACCCAAGTTCCCTCCAATGCTAGATTCAAATAATTATTAGAAATTTATCAGCGTGGGTCACCTAGCAGGGTCTCATACCTTCCGAGTTCTGGATATTTCAATATAAAGTCAATGACATCCAAGTTAAGTGAGATGAGTCCGTAGTCCACAGGAGTCTTGTACCAGTTTTCGGGAATCCTTTCCCATCCTTCGCGGTAGGTTAGGTTGTGTTCCGGGCCGTAAATACCATAGAAACTCCGGAGGTGGCTCTTAGCTAGGATGCGGGTCAGCAAATCTCGCATATTCAGTCGGATTTCACAATCTCTTGAATCAACTTACTCAGTGTTCCCTCTGGATTTTCAGCAGAGTGATTTCGGAACAGCCGACCTGGGAAGATGTAACCGGCGTTGCGCGCAATGAGCCCCGTCACAGGTCCATAGTAGAAATCCGGGTTTGTATGAATAGTCTCGTCCATACGGATCTTTGCGCGTTTGGCCATGAGACTCATGTCGTAGGTGCCGTCGGTAGACATATTGTACCAAGCCATGAACTTGTCCATATTCAGTGTCCAGCTGTTTCCGGTAACGTAGAGGTCGTCACGAGTGTTGGAGGAGTCTGCTTCGATGAAGTTGTGCGAGCCAATCAAGCCTTGGGGTTCGCCTGCAGGTGGTGTTAGCGATCGACCCGGATTTGCAAGCAAGTGAGGTGTTCGAACCGAGGACGCCACCCAAGTTGTTCAGCAGGTTGTTAACGCCAGTATCGGGACCACCGATGGAGAAGCTGGGATCGAGGGACAGTACGTCACCGGTCCAGACGGTGCCCATGATCGCAAGGATGGTGGCGAGATCGACGCCCATGCCATACACTATACGAAAGATGTTAGGATGCGCTGCATCGACAATCTCATGATGCAATAGTACCTTTGTTGATTGCTGCAACCACGTTTGTGAACTTTTCACGCTTAGCTTAGGATTCGACGCCAGTCACGCGGGAATAACCTACCGATACCACTCCGCTCCGCGGAATATACCCATGATTTGCCAGTGCATTGAGACCTGGACAGGGGCCTCGCTGGTCACCGTTTTCAAAATCAGGGGGTTGGAATGCATGTTCGCCGGTAACTAGAGTTAATTGTTACAAATGGTGACAGCTCGGGGGAGCTTTTGTGCCATACCGTCAACAGGCGATTTCATCAAACTGAAGAGAAACCGCTTTTCATGTTCCGTCTTCGGCTTGGCTTGGTCCTGAATATTGGCATATGGGCAAGGCTTGTGCAAGCCCTGATGATGTCCTGAGTGGCCATTGTGGCCATTCATTGATCCGGGGAAAGCCGACACTAGGCTAAGGAGCGACAGTGGCCAGACCAAGAGCCCTGGAGCGATGCGCATGATGATCGAATATGTTAGTCCTCCGCTAGAAATTCCAGTTTGCCCCGGGGTTCGCAGGGATCATGTAAAGAGCGACTGAAGAACACACTTCTAGGGGAATAAAATAATGAGTTCTTTAGATATCCCGCGGCAATTCTGTGCCTAGGTAACTCTTCGGATGATACGGAGCACACATGCTGAGAAATGTTGATCCCCTGAATGGCCCCGTCCTAGCGCTCGAGTCCACGGTACGGAGTAGACTATTTGCAATTATGGCCCAGAGCATCGTAGAGACAACTGGCCAGCTGTATGGTAGCCGTATTGCACAGAATACGTTTGTATGTATATCGTAAATTAAGTCCCACTTGATGTCAAACGTCAGCTTCAACCCCCCTTCTTTCTTTCGTGAAGCATTCCGCTGTAGTACATCTCGTTCTCGTTTAGCACCCCCCGTAAAAGGCTCTGGATAGCACGGTACGGAGTACACGCCCCTGATTTCTGCATGGCCATTTGTGTGGCTATATCTCGGCTGAATTATGGATATATTGGTAAGTTGATGCTGATCAACTCTGGTTTGGGAATGTGGGAAGGCTCTTGTGGCGGAGATGAAACTTGGCGCATGCCTCCGGTGAGCCGACTTTTAGCAAAGGTCCCCTTGATAAATTCAAATCTTAGTTCAATAACTTCAATAACAGCGCCTAACAGTGCCTATCACAGCACTACAGCACTAGGCTTTTGAGCTATACAACACAAGTCTTTGGATCTGCATTGCTCACCAAATCCCATCAAATCCCGTAGGTTGCGTGTATATTGTAAATACTTTCTATCGAAGCGATCTTTCCCTCAGATAGCAGGACTCTGGGCCCACTTTAGATAATAGGTATTCGGATCGTCTCCGGGGATTCGGAGAGACAAAGGGCTACTACGGAGTAGGGTACGGAGTACAATAGTCATTGTTCCGGACCATATCCCGCCTGTGGGTCTTTCTGGAGGCAATTAGGCTCAATTAGAGGAATTGGAACGCATAAGCCCGTTCCGAGTAGGGCCGAGTACGAAAGTCCCACAGCTTGTCAGGGTCTTTGGTTTGCTCGATGGACGTCCAGCCCGGTATTTGTGCCCATTTGTGGGCCCCTAAAACGTCTAAAGTGGGCCAAGGGTTGGGGAAGGCTCGTATCTGTGTAGATCCCAATTTTCTAATTTTCTAATTCAGCCACATTCGCGGCTGGAACCTTAAAAAGAGTGTAAGACCACCTTAGGCAACTCCACGATGGGTCCCAAGAGCCGTCCAAGATTACCGGCTGAATGGTTGTATGGAAAGTTTTTGTACTTGCGTCGTCTAGTTTAGGAAATCCCAGAGATGTGGACTGCTTCCAGGCCACACTTCGATGCTTGGCAGAGAGTCAAAACAGTTCCCGCAATGTTAATACCAGATCGTCTAAACATCTAGACAACTACGGTGTACTCTGTAGAAAGGCAATTTTTCGAGGATAAACGTGGGCCACTACTTAATCTTGAAGCTTGAGTTGTTCATGCGCTAACAATCCCAACGTTGGATGTACATCAAACTAACAAACTCTTATATCCTAGTCAAGTGATCGTCATGTATCTCATAAGATTAGATTCTCCTGACTCGCCTCGTCAAATTTAGTCCAAATCCTCTCTGTCAGTTTCTTGATCACGAATGCATCCTATCCTGTAGTCTTCACAATGCGTTTGTTCGGTGCAGCAGCCCTCGTGGCCGCCTTGTTCGCAACGACTGTTATAGCAGGGATGGAACAGTTGGCGGCCGTTTTACCCTCGTGTGCGGTAGGTATTTTCAATCTTTCTATTGCTCCTTTGGCGCGAAGTTGATAACACTGACCTATGAAGCTGAAATGTATGACGACTTCGGTGCCACAATCGTCCTGCGAGCCAACCGACCAGAAATGTCTATGCACTGATGCACATTACACGGCCGTTCTGCAGAAATGCGTTCTTGTCAGTTGCACAGTTAAAGAATCTCTAAGTGAGTCAATGTTTCGTCCTTCATCCCCACTGGTCATCATGGCTAACAACTGCAAGCCACAAAAAATGTCACCTCAACAGCGTGCGGAGCCCCTATCCGGGACCGCACAAAGATTGTTTCTCATGCAGGGGTTGCAGGTGGAATTGTAGCCCTTATCGCTTTCGTTCTTCGCATGCTGGCTCGATTAAGCTGCTGTGGTGGTATTTTTGGGGCGGATGATTGGACAATGATGTTCACGATGGTATATACAATCTTCCCTTTGCTCGAAACTGAAATCTCTTCTCACTGGAAATTAACAGGCTCTTCTCATTCCACTTTCTGCACTCTCAGTCGTCTGTATGGTTCCCGTTGTAGCTCGTTAAACCACCTTCACTTGACTAACAATCCCTATAGTGGCCGATTCAGGTTTAGGAAAGGATATGTGGACCATTCCTTTCGACAACATCACCCATATTCTTTATGTGAGTACTCCACAGTGCTGGCTTTATGCACCTGCCAAGGGAAGTTGTCTAATTGCACCAGGTCTACTTTTGGGATGAATTGCTCTACCTGAGTATTCTGCCGCTGACCAAAATATCAATCTGCTTCTTCTACCTTCGTATCTTCCCTGATCAGAGGTTCCGGATGGCAACTTATGTGGCTATTGCACTGAACGTCGGCTACTGGATTGCCTTTGTCTTGATCTCGGTGTTCCAGTGTCGACCTCTACCCGGAGCGTGGCACCGCTGGTATGAAGAAGAGAATTATAAGTGCAACCATATCAATGCACAGGGCTGGGCAGCGGCAGTGCTCAACATGGTCCTTGATATAATCGTCATGGTGCTTCCACTGCGCCAGCTATACGGTCTAAACCTTTCCGTGAAACGAAAATCATATGTGATGTGCATGTTCAGTCTGGGCATCTTGTGCGTTTCCCTATTTCATCCTGCTCCACAATGTCAATAACTAACTCTTGAGCTTAGTGTCACCCTTATCAGTATCCTACGGCTGAATTCACTAATTCACTTTGCTTCTACCACGAACCTAACATGTGAGTATCTCTTTTCTTCCCCTTCCTCTTTCAATCTGGGCAATTGTATTAACATCTATAAGGGGATTACGTGACCGTCGGATATTGGAGTACTATCGAATGCGACGTTGGCGTTATCTGTGCTTGTCTGCCTGCCATTCGATCTCTACTACGTCGTATATCTCCCGGACTCTTTGGCGATACTGCCAAAGTCAAATCTTCATACGCTATGGACTCTCATTCTCGCGGGAATGGGTCTCAATTTGCAGCTGTCCCCGCCCAGAATAAGAATCCTGATCGCCAATTCTACCCGCTGGATGACATAGACACCTCAGATGAAGCCCGGCTACACCACCCACACCCGGTGTAGTTGAGGGCGAAGAGGGGAGGTTGTTTTATGTGGGGCAATTACTTTCATTCCCTTGATTTCCTTTGCATTTTGTCTTTGTATTTACTTATGTAATTATTGGATCCCACCTGGGCACCGAACTACGATGTCTCTCTTTGATGTCTATATTTTTCAGATATGTATTCAACTGACCACTAACCACTAATTATTCAGAACTCACATTGTACTTTCTCTCATATGAAGTTAACCCCATATAATGTAAGAGGATAATTCAGCAGGCTTTGGTGGAATAGGAAGAAAGCAAGATAGCATCACTATGCTGTACATCCCCAGCTCTGCACCAACAATAAGGGGCTGGAGCTTTCATGGAGTAATACTTCACACGCTTTTACCATTTAACCGAAAAGTGAGACAACTCCCGGGAAATCAAGTTGAGTTAGGTTTTGGATCTCACAATGAGAGTGGATATCACCCCAATCCACTTAGTCGTTAATGTGGCTTACCTAGGTAGGGTCCGGACGTCTACGATGTACTCCGCAACAACCCCCCTGTATCATTGTTGCAAATGAAAAACATAAACACCCAAACAAGTCTAGCTTCACCGTTAGATTGGCGTTTCCTCGAGCTGTACGATCGGCATGTCAAGCGGCAGAGAAGACGCTAGCAAGTCGGCACGGGTGGTCAGGATTTAGAATATATTGATTGGCTGGCCAGTCCCCACAAGCGAAAAGTATCAATTTCCTTGTATACATTGCCAAGTTCAATACGAGTCAGAACCATTCTTACTTCGTATGTACATGAGTTATAGGAATAGTCTGTTACTAGGGCCGCAGTGGCGTGCTGCGGGATGGCTATCCATGCATGATACAGGCTAATGCAGAAAGTGGAAGCTTATGTCGATCGCCTTCACGAGGAAATTGAAGGAATATACCCAATAACGTGGCCAAATATCGTACTAGGCATGCCCGCCGTGCTTTTGCTTTTATGGTCTTATAATAGAGTCAGGAGAAGGGCTTGGTGGTCATTAATATACCCCAAATCGGTTCTTTCGTTGTCTGTTATTGCTTGATTCCATTTTGTTTTGTTTCGTTTTGTTTTGTTTTTTTGATTGCTTTTGATTTTCGGAGAACATCTCCGTCTTTTCTCCTTTATGCGTTTCTCTGCAGTAGTTGGACTATTGTCCACCCTTTCGGTTGTCTTGGCTTCGTAGGTGCACCTCCATGCCCCGGTGCCTGCTTGGATCTTGATGACACAGAAGACTAACGCCAGAATCCAGTGACCATGGACATCATAAATTGCACAAGCGGTCTTCGGATAACGAGAATTCCGCTACTGAGTATGACTATGTCGTTGTTGGCTCTGGTGCTGGAGGTGGCCCTGTAGCAGCACGATTGGCCATTGCAGGATACAAGGTGCTTCTTCTAGAGGCAGGTGATGACCAGGGAAATGCGACCCAGCAGATTGTCCCCGCCCTGCAGCTCCAGTCCACCGAATACGAACCGATGAGATGGGATTATTTCGTGAACCACTACTCCAACTTGACTCGTCAGGAAGAAGACTCCAAGATGACTTATCGGACTCCTGCTGGCGACCTTCATGTTGGAAGCAATGCGCCCAATGGCTCCGAGCCCTTGGGAATTTTATACCCTCGAGCAGGTACTTTGGGGGGATGCTCTGCTCACAATGCCATGATGTGAGCCATATCTTCTCGGTGTCTATCCAACGTGACTATCATATGCTGACCAGTGTCTCGATAGTACCATCTACCCGTACGAGAATGACTGGGAGCAACTGGCCAGTCTCACTGGCAATGATTCATGGTCCGCCTCAAACATGCGACAATACTTTACGAGACTAGAGCGCAACCGATACCTGCCCAGCAGCTTGGTGGGCCACGGATTCGACGGATGGCTCACAACGAGTCTTACAGACTTGCGTCTCGTCATCGAAGACCAAAAGCTTCTGTCCTTAATCCTGGCCGGTGCGACCGCCGCGGGTAAAACACTGCTGGGTAAACTGATCACCACGGTCACGGGCCTCGCAGAAGTCCTGCTGCGCGATCTAAACAACCCCTCTCCCTCGCGCGACTACGAGGAGGGTCCATACCAAGTGCCTCTCGCCGTGGATGTTCCCGAGTACAAGCGGACAGGCCCTCGAGAATTCCTCATGAAGACAGTCAACGCTGTGAACTCAGATGGTTCGCGAAAATATCATCTTGATATCCAGCTGAACACCCTGGTCACCAAGCTCCGGTTCGATACCACCGGCGCTAAGCCACGGGCTACCGGTGTTGACTATCTTCGTGGACAGAGCCTCTACCGCGCAGACCCCCGGGCTTCCCAGACATCGTCGAACGGGACACCAGGTAGCGTGAGTGCTACTCGTGAAGTGATTCTGTCTGCAGGCTCGTTCAACACCCCCCAGCTGCTGAAGCTGAGTGGTATTGGACCAAAGGAGGAGTTATCCAAACATGGAATTTCAACCCTGGTGGATCTCCCCGGCGTCGGTCGTAATCTTCAGGACCGGTACGAGACAGGCACAGTGGGCAAGTCACCCACCGATTTCGTCCTCACGTCCAAGTGTACCTTTTTGTATTCTCTTCCCGACCCCTGTCTGGAACAGTACGAGAACAATCCCCTCTTCAAAGGCACCTATACCACCAATGGAATCGCCATTGCCATCATTCACAAGTCCTCTGTCGCAGAGGACGAGCCCGATCTATTGATTTCAGGAGCACCTGCCAACTTCCCCGGCTATTATCCCAACTACTCATACGAAGGTCTCAAAAATGCCCAGCACTGGACCTGGATCACGTTGAAGTCGCGCTCCCGTAATAACGCTGGCACGGTTGAGCTCCGATCTACTGACCCGCGTGATACGCCCCTTATCAACTTCCACTCGTTTGATTCCGGAGTGACCACAGATGGTGCAGATGAGAAGGATCTTCAGGCTGTGTACGAGGCAATGCAGTTCTCCCGCACGATCTTTGATGACCTTATTCCCCTCGATGGCGGGTTTGAAGAGGTCTGGCCAGGACCCAATGTCACTACCGAGAGCCAGATGAAAGACTTCATTAAGCGGGAAGCATGGGGGCACCATGCCTGCTGCACTGCTGCTATTGGAGAAGATGGGGATCCTCAGGCTGTGCTGGATTCTGACTTCCGTGTTCGTGGTGTTGACGGTCTGCGTGTTGTGGATGCTTCTGTCTTCCCCAAGATCCCGGGGTACTATATCGCCCTGCCTATTTATATGATCAGTGAGAAGGCTGCTGAGGTTATCATTGCTGATGCTGTATAATATTGGTGCTGGCATCTTGTTTGCAATTCTCATCGGTTGCTTTTCTCTTTCTGCTGTCTGTGACTGATCATCTGCCATTCTTGTATAAGTTCTTTATTGAACGTTTCTGATGAGTGCCTGGAACCTTTCTGGTCTCAAGCCTTTATGCAAAGCATACCTGTTGGTAATTGTGTTTTGCGCAGGACGTCATCTACTATAGGACACACCTAGGACATTATAATAGTAAAATGATAATTTCTATCTCTAAGGCAATGCCAAGAACTGTATAGTAACACCAAATATATGCAAATTATTATCAGCCAATTATTCAAATCATATACATCATGCAGCTGTAGCCAGAGCAATAGGCGCAGCAATAACAGGTTCAATCTCAAATCGCATCTGCGGCGCAGTTGAATCACACCAAGTGACGATACGAGTGATCTGCATCGTGCCCCTAGGGAACGAAGAAAGAACAAGACAAGCCACTGCTTTACCCAACTTTGTACCGAGTAGTTCTTGATACTCAGCACTACCATGTCTGAATACCATACAGCCAACCTCTTCTGCCTGTGACCATCTAACACCAAATCTGGGGTAGAGTTCGTGACGTATATATGGACCTGTCTCTTCATTCCCGATATCGGTAAAGATAACATGCCTCAACGTTTTCAAGTTGAAATCAAGCAAGTATTGAGCCCGAGCAACCTCATTCCAATGAGGACCATCTTCCCTGTAGATCCTCTCAGCAACAAGAACACCACGAGCAACTCGATGTTCATATTCGTTAACCTCAGGCGTATTTGGTCCCGGCTCCCTTCGGAGATATGTATAGCGGTATCGCGGACCGCCGCGAGCAATATTCATCGATTCCACATCACCACCTTCTAGCGCCACGGGCTCGACTGCGTAGTACGATTCATCGATTGTCCAAGGCATTGGCTGTGCTCTGTCGGTCATCTCTTCTATAGTCAACATTGCCGGTTGGATTCGACACCCCGGCTCTTCGGGGTCGTCAATCCATGCTTGGTATTGTGCCCCTTTATTTCTGTACCTGGTGACGTCCTTCACAGTCGGCTCGGTCCCAGTTCTCACTCGCCCACCTGCGGTGTCGGATGAGCCAGCAAGACGCCGGCGTTTGCTGCTGCTGCTGCTGCTGCCCCTAGATCCATGAAGGCCCCTGTGTTCGGCATCGGCTCGTGCTTGGCTATCCAGAGATCGCCGACGTCTCCTGTCGCTTGAATTGCTCGACCCTGATCCGCTGGAATATTGGGGTTCTTCGGGTTCTACCGAGACACCGTGCATTTCCACGTCTTCAAGGTTCAGATCGAGACTGTCGTCGTCAGCTCCGTTATAGACCTCTTCGTCGGCATTGTATTCACCTGGACCAGACGCACTCACGAAAATAGAGCTTTCTCCTGGATCGGGGAATGATTCGTATCGGGACCCAATGAGGCTAGCATCCTTCATATCAGAAGTAATGTCTGTGTGTGGATTTCTTGCTGCGGCGGAGTAAGAGTCACCACCTGATGCAACCGCGTTATTGGAATCGGTATGGCTTACCTCGTGTAGACTGTCTGTATGGAAACTGCTGGTTGAGAGGGGATATGGGTTATCGTCAGACGAAGACTCATCGTCAAGTTTTGTCATACTCATTTCGGGTGTTATCCCTGTGTGAGACTCGCTGGCGGGGGTAGCTTGGGGGTAATAGTCATCGCTACTATCCTCATCTTCACTGCCTCGGGGCTGGTTAGCTGGACCCGCGCCTTTGATCACATTCTTAGGAAGTGGTTGACGCAGGGCGCGTCTTGGTGCCTTTTCCACTGGACGGTTAGGCCGGGCTCCTGAAGGTTGACTGTAGTCGTGACAATCGCATCGGCGTCTTGGAAAACACCTTAGTGAGTGACGAATCCTCTTCAACATTGTGGTGTTTTTTTGCGTAAGTTCTTGAAGTAAGATAAAATGTGGTACTGATGTTATTGTTGGATAATGAAGTTGGAGCGAAGACCAGGAGACATGCAGAGGGGAATTATATAGGCAACGTCGAACATTTGAATGGTCTTCGTTGAAGTTATTGTTAGTTCGTCGTGATCAAACACGAAATTCACCAAAAATAAGGCCAAAGAACAAAAAGACAAAGAATGAACAATCAACAATACCCCAGGGTCGTGGACGAGGGATCCAAACATAGCCTTGGAAGACAAAGGAACTCGAAGTGGAGCGGCTTATTTTGGGAAAACAATAAGTCCGAGAATATCTCAATAACAATGACATGGTATGTTAAAGATAGTAAGCTTGAAACCGACAGAGTTGCAGGAATAAAAGACAAAGAACCCGGACTTGGCGTTGGTGAAAGAGTTGCCAATGCCACCTTCTACAGAGACTAACCAATTACATTATGTTGAATTGGATGTGTAAACTGGTATATCATACCATAGGGGAAGAGGAAACTATAAGACTTATCGGTTGTTCAGCGGTGGGGAGTCCTCAGAGGCAAGTATTTACGTCTGATACCGAACTGCATTTACCTAGTGCTTATAGGACATCTTATAGGGAAATGAATGAACCAGTAGAAACTTGAAATTTGATGGGCTCATTCTAGTGGTCTCATCTATTTGAATTGTACTTTAGTACAACCCATTCCATCATCATCATCATCATAGTATATACAGTGGGCAACGTCGCAATAAATTTAATCCATAATTTAGGCATTCTCCTTCTGATCAATCGCACCCTTCTCTTCCGTCCGCATCCACACGTCCACCTCAGCAGCCTCACCCTGAGGCAGGTGACGGGCCATGGAGACAATGTCCCATGTAGTCGGAGCATCGCGGAAGACATGGTTAAGAGCCTCCAGGTTGCGGTTCATGGTCTCGGGGTAGAAGAAGTAAACCGAGATGGGAATGCAGGCAGAGATAACAGCGTACACAATGTAGTACTTGTACCCGATGGTATCAAGCGCGACAGGAGTGATCATGACAACCACAAAGTTCCACAGCCAGTGGTTTCCAGTCGAGATGGCGGACATGGCGACACGGAGACGCATGGGGGCGACTTCGGTACAGTAGAGGAAGTTACCGCCCAGGAAACCGACAGGATAGAACGAATTGAAAAGGAAGATGAAGACGGCCGAAACAATCGACGCGTTTCTGTTGTCCTCGAAGCTGTTGGTGATGGCGAGGACTATCATGCAGACGGACATACCAGTACCACTGATCATGAAGATCTTTCGGCGACCGAGTCGGTCGATGGCAAAGAAGGCGATGAAGCTGCAGAAGAACTTCCAGGTCATGGCGCATGAAGACAGAATGCGAGCCAGGTCGCTGCTCATGTTGAGGTTTTCTTCGAAAATTGTCGACACGTATGTCGAGATCAGGTTCCCACCACACATCTGCTGGAAGAATTGCAATGCGACGCACAGGCAGAACCGGTAGATAAGGCGCTCGTCGTCGGCCTTGCTGGAGGTGAAGATTTCCATGATGGAGGCGCTGTTGACCGTACTCTCGAGGGAGGTCTCGATACCAGCGATTTCAACGCGGACGGCCTCGTCATCGTCAGACAGACCCTTGTAGGCAGCTAGACTGCTAGTAGCCTCTTCAATACGTCCAACACGCACGAGCCATCGAGGAGACTCGGGAAGCAAGAAGACTGAAAGCACGACAGTGAGGGAGAAGAAGAAGGAAACGGCCAACGGGATACGCCACTGCAGTGCGCCATCCACTTTGCTCAAGCCGAAGTCAATCCAGTTACAGAGAACATAACCCAAACAGATACAGACACCGTCGACGACAACATGTTGTCCACGATGTTTGGCTGACGTGCACTCGGACTGCCAGACAGGAACGGCAACACTCAATTGACCGACACCGACACCGAGGATGACACGGCCGACGACGAATTGTGGCAAGCCATAAGCCGCAGTCTGCAGCAGTTGGCCGATGATAGTAAGGATACCACCCAGGAAGATAGTCTTGCGGCGACCGAGTCGGTCACCCAGGAATGTACACGACAAAGCTCCCAATAGAGCACCGATTTGGAAGGAGCCGATCACGGTACCCTTGTTTGTGGAGTGTTGGGCGTGCAGGGCACCCTCTGTGTTGATTGTGTCGATCTCGGGGAACACACTGACCCAGCTCTGCAATGAAGCCAAAGGGGCCAAACCAGACTGGTTATAACCGAAGACGATGAAGGCCGGTGCTACAATGAGCAATGCCTGCGCTACGCTCAGCGCCTTTCCTCTAAATAATGTGAACATGTTGGAGTGTGTCTAGGAAAGGCCACTCTGAGGGATGAGAGAAACAAAGAGAGAAGGGGCCTCTACATGGGTTTATACCCTGCTTTCGGTCAACCCTTCTCGTGGAGACCCCGCATCACAAAATTACAATTCTCTGTGGGATGGAGAATCCCACAGTGGATAGAATATATCATAGCTACATAAAGTATATCCACCATGGTGGCACCTTTTAATCAAATTTCGAAAAATGCCCGACTGTGACTCGGTCACAGCGCCGACTCCACGGGGTAGGTTTGGTCCCGGTGTACAAGGATCCCGCGCCTTCGCCACTCCCGACTCAAAAACACTTAACTCCATGCGCTTAATACCGAAAATGAGAGGTAAGTGGCGGGATGCTATAGCATGTCCAGGGCTGATTGGAGGGAATACCGAATATCGGAGACGGGTTTCCGAATCCACGATCTCCATGCTCAATTATAACGCGGGATGGGGAAGGTCAGATGTGTTTAGGGCAATAAGAATCTTCCGAGCAATGCCGGCATAAGAACTTCGGTTTGGTTCCGATGTCGCTCATTGCCTAACTCGGGCCGGGCTCGGCTTTGGTTGGCCACAAAAAGGCTTGAGCGAGCCCCAAATGCTTGTGCACCCCCTGCCAAGTGCCAAGATATAGTAAATTTGACTTCGAATCTCACCTGGGGGTGTTGAGGGAAATGCACCCCACCATCTCGGTCACTCTCCGGATTTGTCCGCGCACGCTTTCTTACAGATCGTGGGGATTGTGTCATCGAAACGAAAAAGAAAAGGGAAGTCTCAACCTCATCAGGTGAGCCATGTTCTCGCATATGATATACGTATATTGTACATCGGAGCATTCTTCCCTGGTGGATACCTTCCCGCGTTCTCGGTCTCCGAAAGATGTCCGGGAAATATTGTTGAGAAGACGTAGGCAAGATAGCTCCACACCGTGAACGTATTTGGCTCACCCGCAGAGATTTCAACATTATTTGCGGGGTCTAGTAGGTGTCGAGGATGATAAGGTAGAAAATCTGACCAATAATCAAATGGGTGAATTGTGTAAAGGTCAGCGGTTTTTCTAATGGCCAAATTGAAAGAATATGCTCCCATCTACACCGCATATCTAGGTAGCTTCCAAGGTTGGAGCCTCAACCAGCTCTAACCTACCCGAGTTACCCGAGTAGATATTCCTGGTGTTTCTTTCTCTCTCGTGAAGCGCTTTCATTATTTGCATCTATCAAATCCGATTATTGACCAGACCAGAAATACATAGACCCATCCGGCTAATCCTCGGTCATGTTCTAGAATTTTATTCACCTACGATGGATGCATAAGTCGGAGAAAACCCTATATCGGTTAGGCACGGATTGCATTTGCCGTCTGAGACGTTCCGGTCTCGGGAATTCTGAGCCCTTCCCAGAGGATTCATAGTTATTAATAATTCGAATTAGCCCTGGAGACTAAACGCGTCATATCCATGTGTGTTTTCTGTGCGTGACCCAGTTTCCCGCCCCCTATGGAGCACGACACTGGAGGTTCGACTTTCATTTCCCTTCAATAACTCAATGTACCATCTTACCCTGTCTCGACTCATCTGCAAGACAATATCGCCTGCTATAAACTTCCCAGTCTTGGAAGATATCGTCCAAATTGCATTACCCTTGGTGGTCTCTGCCAAGGCATGCATATAAGGCTATTCGGTTAAATTAGGTACGATTTGGGGGCTAATTAAGCACAAACCTTGGCATTTTCCCGAGAGTCAAATCCCACTTGGTCGGGGATCAGGACACTCTCAAGGTTCAAACTCTAATGTTAACTCCGATACTTTATTCTCCTTGCCTACAGCATACAATATATGGAGTACAAGTCTTGTATACCTCTATTCTTTAATTCATGTAGCAAAGGCATTGTCTGAGCTTCTCTTAATGTCAGACCACTTTCTGCTCCCTTTCCCCAATCTTGAAATTGAAGTACCCTTGTGTTGTTAGAAACAAAAAAAATATAAAACGAATATAAAACGAACACTCCATCTATGATTAAAGATATTACAACATTGAAAAGTAATGAGATCGGCTACAGGATTCAATTGTGCACACGAATATAACACCTAGCAGAAGAGATACCGCATGGTATACCGTTCGAGGCTCGAGAAAGCTGACATCATAGTATTAGCAGCCTGGTCCTGCACTCCCGAGGTCCAAGGCTAGAATTACGTGTTGGTCTACCTTACCTAGCCAGCGTGGCCATGTCAATATCTACCTCACCTATGCATCTCTCTTTGAGCTGATCTAGCTCTGTTGTGGGCATAAATTTGACTAGATCATCAACTATATTTGAACAACCATATTAACTAAACGCCGGTGTATAGGGCAAGTTACCACAACCAGTTTCATGATGTAGGCCTTGACCGCCTACTATATCTCTTCCATGCGCCTTCGTAAGCCCGATAAAGTAGGCAGAATAAAAGGCGGTCGGCGATCAACGAATTATAGTTTGTCTACTGCTGAAATGACCTCAAGTTGGCAATTAATTTCTCACTCGTCTTTACCCTACCACACGAGTTCACATTGTCGCAAACCATGATGGACCCTCAAGAAGAAGTCGTACCAACCGAGCCCCTGTTTCGCCCAGCAAAAAAGCGCAAGTTCATGCGACGACGTCCCGATCCTGAGCTCGCAGACACCGAAGAGGCCGATAATCAAGATGAGAATCCCAGCGCGTCACAAGCTCCAGGGAGCAGTAATATTCGACGCCGCGCAGTTCGAAAGGGTGGCATTGGGTTTTCTACCGCATCACGACTAGGAGATGATCAGGGCCAGCAAGTGGCGCTAGTACCAGCAGCCGGAGAAACCGAGGACGAGAAGATACGAGCAATGAATGAACGTTTCACAGGATATACCGGTCAGACAGTGGATGTTGACAAGCACATGTACGAATCCTTTCCTACAACTGGTCGTCCCGTTCGTTTGATGTGGGCTAACGAGATAAGGATGGCATTCATAGATTCCGAGATGGCTAAGCGCTACCAACCTGAATCAAAGGCGGATCATTCAGGTTCCAACCAACCAACCCAAGCGGAAGTCGCCGGGGGGCTGTCAGTGTCTGGACACCAGACTCGCGAACCTGCATCGCTAGGAAAACTCCACGAAATCGACCTCGGCCAAGAAGCCACATTGCGAAATATTGCGCGGACAGAAGCTGCGACTCGGCAAATGGCCGAGAAGGGAGAATTGCCGACGTCAGCGGATCATGCTACTTCAGAGACGGGTCGCCCTGGCCCAGATGGCAAGTCATGGCGCAATCGCAAGCAGAGGACAGAAGCAGACATCGCAAGAGATCGTCTTGTGGAGGAGGTACTGCGTGAGAGCAAATGTGTGTGGAATTCAAATGGAAATCTTACATGGTGTGTGTCTTTGCTAACACTAGCTGTTATAGTGGAAATTTATGATGAACATGAGGAGGAAACCCAGATGGATGACCAACAGGCTGCCGATGACCGCGTTGCTGAGCAGTTCAGGCGAGACTTTATGGATGCGATGCAGTCTCGGCGTCGGACTCGGCCCGCAGCAAAACCGGTGGCCAATGTTGAAGGGCCTCGGGGTCCGAAGCTTGGGGGCAGTCGCAGTGCGAGAGCTGCAATGCGGGAAAAAGAAGCACAGGCGGGAAAGAAATGATTGTTATTCTCGTCTGAAACGGCAGGTTCCTTTTGATATGTACTTCTATGTACTTGGTTCTCTGAGACATGTGATGTGTTTTTACTCGATATGCATACGATACCATAATGACTTTGCGCCAATGCTATTTCTGACTATCTTTTTGAAGGGCTACCGACCAAGTCACAGGCTGGTTCTAATCGCGGGTGATCTACAGTTTGCGGCCAATTATCTTTATCCTTCTGGCTCCCATCCCCAGGAAGGAATGAAGACATTGTAGTATTATTTCAAGCACAAGGTCTGCAGATTATCCCAAACCAACTAGATATTCAATTTAGCAAGGTCCTGCGTTGGCAAAGGCAAAAGTCGACTAAACGACTGACTATTTTTCGTATATATATTTTCTGGAGACATGCTAGGTGAGTGATGCATACACCCGAATAAGCCGAATGATTTTTTTTTTGTCCAGACGTCAAATTAACATACAAGCGCATCAAGATGTGAGAATAATCTTGAAGAAAAAAGTGAAATGGAAATGATATCTTCAATGTTCAATGTTGTTGTTGGGTACATATTGTTCGGTATAGATCATCTTTGCTTCGTTGCGAATTATAGCTCATCAGCTTACACTTACTTTCTCATGTGGCCTTCCAATATGGACATTCCTTTCAAATACTCTGTATATCTCCAATATTTAATCATAAAAATGATACAGGGCCCAGGAGGTGCCATATGTGAGGTCCTAGAACTACCTTAGTCAGCACACCAGTCCACCTGAGATGACTAAGCCTGATCGTGAACTGCCCGTTTGGGTGTCAAAGCCAAAGCTACACCCGCACCAAAAAGACCCGCCCTTCTCCTGCCTCCAACCAGCCCCTCTGATTGTCCGTCCAATACGCATGGTCACGTCTTGATTTGTCTCCAGGCGACTTAATTCAAAATATTCACATGATCCTTGTGACAGCTACCGCCCTTATCCTAGATATACCTGCACAACTTTCGCGATGAACCCTTCCAACCCACCTCAAGCTGCCGAGTATGGTGGAGGTATGTAATCCCAGATATGCCATCCCAATTGCGCCTGCTATTGCAATCCCAAAGAACTCTTACACGCTATTTAATGCGCAAGATACTAATGATCGCACTGTAGATGAGGTGTCGGCTATTGTCCTGAGACCCAGGATATTCAACCACCCGCGCGGGCTTTGCTGGTGAAGATGCTCCCAAGTCACTGATCCCAACCTGCTATGGAAAATACAACGCCGACGGCCAAGAGAAGTTCGTATTTGGCGACGACGTATTCGTTACCCCACGCCCCGGTCTGTCCATCCACAACCCGATTGGCAAGGATGGAATCGTCGAGGATTGGGATATGGCAGAGAGAGTCTGGGAGCACTCATTTACGTCGCGACTCACCGGCACAAAAGCGGGCAACCCCTTCCAGAACGGATTAAACGACGTTTCCCCGGACGAGCTCCCTGCGGAAATGGAGGTGGAGTCAGAGGAGAAGCCTTTGTCGGACAGCCCATTGTTGATGACAGAGCCTGGATGGAACCCGGCGAAGGCACGCGAAAAGACTATTGAAATCGCAATGGAGAAATGGGATACCCCGGCCTTTTATCTGGCGCGCAGTGGTGTTCTTGCTGCGTACGTATACCAGGCTCACTATGAGATGTCTACCATTTGCTGACCCAATTCCATGCGCAGTTTCGCTTCCGGCAAGGCCTCCGCCCTTGTTATTGACATTGGAGCTTCCAACATCTCTGTTACCCCGATCCACGACGGCATGATCCTGAAACGGGGCGTTCAGCACTCTCCGTTGGGCGGTGAATACATCTCGTCGCAGATCAGGGCAATCTTCAAGGCCAACACCCCACAACCCATCACAATCACGCCGCATTACCTTATCAGCTCGAAGTCGGCTGTCGAAGCTGGCCAACCGGCCCAAGCTAAATACAAGACCTTCCCCGCGGACAAGGCACCCGATGCGTCGTACCGTGCTCTCCTCGAGGAGCGCACACTGTCCGAGTTCAAGGAATGTGTTGTCCAGGTTTGGCCCGGGCCTACAAGGCTCTCAGCCCCCAGCCCCACGGGCGTTTCCAACGAAGATATGGCTCGAACTACCCCCGGTCGCCCATTCGAGTTCCCGGATGGGTACAACCAAGTCTTCGGTGTCGACCGTTTCCGCGCCGTGGAATCTCTGTTCGATGCCAAGGCTGCCATTCCCGACCCCGACTCGTCTTTCCCTCCCCCGACACCCGCGCAGACTATCCCGGAACTTGTCAAGGCTTCTTTGGCCGGTGTTGATGTCGACCTCCGGCCCCACCTGCTGGCTAATGTCGTTGTGACTGGCGGATCCAGCTTGCTTTATGGCTTCACTGATCGTCTGAACCACGAACTGATGCAGATGTTCCCTGGTCCCAGGGTGCGTGTCACTGCTCCCGGTAACACCTCCGAGAGACGCTTCGGTTCCTGGATTGGAGGAAGTATCCTGGCTAGTTTGGGAACTTTCCACCAGATGTGGATCTCTAAGAAGGAGTACGAGGAGCATGGACCGAACATTGTAGAGAAACGTTGCAAGTGATCCCATTCTTCGCATTTCACTTTGTTTTTGTTTTTGATGTTACGGGCGTTACTGCGCTACCTTGGGCGCTTCAAAGGGTTTTTGAGCAACTCCGGATCTGGCCCGTCTGCAATGAAGGGCTTACAAAACTGATCTAGATATTTTGTGTACGACTAATGCCACTTGATTTGATTTGTCTGAGAATAATCAGCAAGCCATGGTGTATTCCGTACAGCAATGTAGACCAGCAACATATGGTGTAGCTATGATATTGCAATTATTTACGGAATTATTTTTTCCGGCTTTCATACAATCATCCACAATATGTGTTTAATGTGGGATGCCCATTGGCGGGGATGCTTATTCTGCATCGATGCGTTGGCAGCCAACACATCAGTGGTCCGTGTTTCATTTATTTATGTTGGCCATGCCCAGATTGGACTTTCTGTCAATTTCTTCTCCTATGAACATTGCCGAAACATTCTATTACATATCGATCCAGGAAAGAAATCAGGGGAAAAAAGACGAAGAAAAAGAACAAGGATCAAACGAAGCGCACATGACCATTAACATACATCATCATCAGGGACTCGAGAATCCATGAGCAACAAGAAAAAAGGAAACTACATCGTCAACATCGTTACATCCGAGGCTGCGGGCCAAACATGCTAGAGTCTACGGGATATGAACACAATCAAAATGCGAGACAGTTGAGGGTATGAAAAACAAAAGGGATATCGCGAGTCGAGGTCGAAGGTCAAAGCTGGCAGACACAAGGGACAGACAGCATCCTTATCGGCTAGCTCGTGCAATGAGCCAGTGCAGGACAGCGTCAAGATTGGTCTCCTCCTTGGCGCTGATACCATAACAGCTTACTTCGCGATGAGTGATAGATTTCAGATCCATCGCCTCGATGATCTCATCAACAGACAGCTTGTCTGAAAGATCGGACTTGTTCCCGAGGACCAGGAGGGGGATGCTATCCAGCGTGGGCTTTTTCATCAGGTCGTGAAGTTCTTCAGTCGCTACTGGGAGTGCAGCGCGGTCTGCTGCATCCACGATATACCTTCGCTTTGGTTAGTATGCCAACCGGAAGGGAGAGAGGACACAGGAAATGAGGAAATAAGCCAGCCTTACACGATCGCGTTGACGCCCCGACAATAGCGTTCCCACATCGGCCGAAATCGAGGTTGCCCGCCCAGATCCCAGCTGCGGGGATAGATTAGCGCCGCCGTGCTTGATCGGGAAGGATGAACATACCATTTCAAAGTCACATGGCCTTTCTGCACTCTTTTGGTGTTGAATCCGATTGTCGGGATGGAGCTATAAGGAATAGGAATTAGGACATGGTCCAGATGGGATCTCAGCTGTGAGACCATCTATAACTTACTCGACAGTGAACTCCCCACCCTGTTATGGTCAGCCAGGACCCATGAGGACATTATCAGATCGACTTACCGCCAACACACGCAGCAGAGAAGACTTGCCGGCATTCTGAAGACCGATCATGGTGACATCCATCTCACTGGCCCTGTATGGAGTCTTAGCTGGGCTTCATCTGCGGGGACGGGCCGTGGTCTCCCGAGAACTGCATCTATCAAACGGCCCACTTACCAGAACATCCTCAGAAGCCAGTCATAGATAGCACGAAATATGCCGGCCATGACGAAGAGAGGGATGAAAAAGGAGAGGGAAAGAACAAGAAAAAGAGAAAAGAGACAGTATAGTAGAATAGAACTACCAAAAAAGAAAGGCCAAAAGGATGAAGAGAAAGCCTGTGTGGAAAAAGCTCAGGATGACAAAAGCCAGAGAGTGGGGTCAACCTTGTTAACTGCGCAACTTGATATTCAGGTTGATCTCTTGATTCGAGAGATAGAAAAAAAAAGAAGTAAGAGGAAAAGGTTAAAAGAAAAAAAGAAAGAAAAAGAAAGAAAGATCGTCACACCATAACAAACCCAGAAACAACAATTTAGGCCTATTATTAGAGGGAAAGGATGAGGATGTTTTAAGGGGATAACCGCCGGCAGATGTCAACACAAAAAGGATATTGGATCTACATATGTACTATTTTCTATGGAGAATTGACCGATCTACCTACACACATGACCCGAGGGCGCTTACCCTCTGGCCTCAAAATGGAGGGGGTTTGAATGGCGTTGTGCAGCATATTCAGCCCGTGTGGCGTTTACAAAAAGTTTCCACATTCCTGTTGGTGTTGGAAATTTTAATCTAAAGTTTACTGGGATTAGGGGTTCAAGAGCACGTCAGGAACTTGCAGTTGAACTAGAGTTTTAGTAGGGACAGATGGGATGAACGGGCATGAACCTCTGAACGTTCGAACTTTTGGGAACCTCATTTGGGCGCCTCAGGCCATAATGCATATCACCACGTGATGATAAGCATCCGGCTCCACCCTCGAAAAATTTCCCCAAGCAGAACAGACCTTCTCGTCTTTTGGCAGCCTGCCATTGTCGGTTCAATTCCTGTTGTCTCGTGGCTGTATAATATTGGGCGGAGGAATCGAACCGATATTGTTGCGTTTTTATCTTTACATTGACGGTCACATTTATTGTGCCGTTTAGTCCGTCTTTTTTTTTTCCTATACATCAATCGGCTTTTGAGAGCTGCGATTTTCTATCATGGCTCCCGCAGCCACAGATACCCAGTGGTCAGTCGAATACGACACCCTGCGACGGGAGAACCTGTTCAGGAATCCTCCTACCGATCACACGGCTTATCCATCACTGGCCGAGTCGATTCGACCGCATATCGATTCCTTCAATGCTCTCTTCGAGGACAGCAAGATCCTCGAGGCAGGATTGAGGGATATCGGTACCAAGACCTTCCTCGATGGTGAATTAGAAACCTATGAGCAGAAGAAGGCCCGTCAAGCAGAAGGCATTCGCCCGCCTAAGCGGAATCGCTTGAACGTCCGCGTGCGTGAAATCTTCCTCGAAAAGCCTACCCTGCCCCCCACCAACAAGTACACCACCCGAAATCGTGAAATCTACCCTTCGGAATGTCGAGAGCGCCATGCGACGTATCGTGGTAAGCTCCGCGCTCGCCTCGAGTACCAGGTCAATAATGGAGACTGGATGGAGTCTGTCCGCGAGCTGGGTAATGTCCCCATCATGGTGCGCACCAACCGGTGTCACCTTGAAAAGGCCACCCCCGACGAGCTAGTTCGACACAAGGAAGAATCGGAGGAACTGGGTGGTTTCTACATCGTCAACGGTAACGAGAAGCTCATTCGTATGTTGATTGTCGGCAAGCGCAACTACCCCATGTCCATTATTCGTGGTTCTTTCGTCAAGCGTGGTCAGACCTACACAAAGTTCGGTGTTCAAATACGATCCGTCCGTCCCGATCAGACTTCGCAGACCAACGTGCTTCACTACCTCTCCGATGGAAACGTCACCTTCCGTTTCTCATGGCGCAAGAATGAATACCTTATCCCCGTGATGATGATCCTCAAGGCACTTGCTGAGACCAACGACCGCGAAATCTTCGAGGCCATTGTTGGTGGTGCTTCCTCCAAGGGAATGAACAACACTTTCGTCACTGACCGTGTCGAGCTTTTGTTGAGAACCTACCACGCCTACCAGAAGCACAGCCAGTACGATTGTCGATCTCACCTGGGCAAGGCTTTCCGACCTGTGCTCGGAGTGCCCGCTGACATGCCCGACGAGGAAGTTGGCACAGAGTTCCTCCGCAAGGTTGTTCTGCCCCATCTTGGCAATGAGAATGTCACCGAGTCGCAAGATTGGGACAAGTTCAAGTTGATTACCTTCATGATTCGCAAGCTTTACTCTACTGTTGCAGGAGACTGTGCTCCCGACAATCCCGATGCCGTCTCCAACCAAGAGATTCTGCTTGGTGGCTTCCTTTACGGAATGATTCTTAAGGAACGTATTGAGGAGTGGCTCCGTTCATTCGGTCCCATTGCCCGAGACTGGTCCATCCGCAACAATGGGGCAAAGTTCACCGATGAAGCATTTGAGCGAGACTTCCTTTCCAAGATCGTCAAGCGATCAAACGAGAACATTGGTAATGCGCTCGAATACTTCCTCTCCACCGGTAACTTGGTCAGTCCTACGGGTCTTGATTTGCAACAAACTTCAGGTTACACTGTCATTGCAGAGAAGATCAACTTCTACCGTTTCATCAGTCATTTCCGCATGATTCACCGTGGTAGTTTCTTCGCTCAGTTGAAGACCACCACTGTCCGCAAACTGTTACCAGAAAGTTGGGGCTTCCTTTGCCCCGTTCACACTCCTGATGGATCGCCTTGCGGTCTGCTCAACCATTTGTCGCACAAGTGTTTAATCGCCACAGACAACCTGGATGTATCTCATCTGCCTCGCACTTTGGTTCAGCTTGGTGTCCGGTCTGAGTCTTCAGTGGCTCTGGACGAGAGCGTGGTCGTTCAGTTGGATGGCCGAATCATTGGTTACTGCTCGCCCAAGCAGGCCCAGAGAATCGCCGATACCATCCGGTACTGGAAGGTCGAAGGCAAAAACAACATCCCTCGTGAATTGGAAGTTGGATATATTCCCAACTCAAGCGGCGGACAATACCCAGGTGTCTACATGTTCTCCCAATCAGCGAGAATGTACCGCCCTGTTAAGTATCTGGCGCTGGATAAGCTGGATTACGTCGGACCATTCGAGCAGCCCTTCATGGAGATTGCCTGTGTGGAGTCTGACTTGATCCCCGGTCTTTCGACCCATATCGAGTTCACGCCCACGAACATCCTCTCCATCGTCGCGAACATGACCCCCTTCTCCGACTACAACCAATCTCCACGTAACATGTACCAGTGTCAGATGAGCAAACAAACCATGGGTACGCCAGGTACCTCAATTGCTCACCGTACCGACAACAAGCTGTACCGCATCCAAACGGGTCAAACGCCAATTGTGCGGCCACCTCTCTACAACGCTTACGGTCTGGACAACTTCCCCAACGGTATGAATGCAGTTGTGGCTATTATCTCCTACACCGGATACGACATGGACGACGCTATGATTATCAACAAGTCCGCACACGAACGTGGCTTCGGTCACGGTACAGTCTACAAGACCAAGGTTGTTACTTTAGCCGAGAACGACTCCCGCCGCAACAAGTCCAAGCGTGAGGTCACTAAGCTGTTCGGATTCGCCCCCGGCGACGAGATCAAAGACCAGGTGCGCAACACTATCGACGAAGATGGAATGCCGCACCTGGGTGCTCGTGTTAAGGAAGGTGATAAGATCGCGGCCTGGCACAATGTCCGCTTTGATCCCGCCTCCGACACGTACGTCAACGTCGATGGAGTCACCCACTACATGAAATACAAGGATGCCGAGGAAGGCTACGTCGATAGCATCCGCATCATGGGTTCCGAGTCTGGCAACGAGCCTGCTCAATCGCTCAGCATCAAGTACCGCATTCCCCGAAAGCCCGTCATTGGTGACAAGTTCTCCTCTCGTCACGGTCAGAAGGGTGTTTTGTCTCAACTCTGGCCTGCAGTCGACATGCCCTTCTCCGAGAGCGGCATGCAGCCCGATCTGATCATCAACCCTCACGCTTTCCCATCCCGTAAGTTCCCCTTTCTCTTAACATCAAGTATATTCACCCATCTAACCTATCTCAGGTATGACAATCGCTCAAATGATCGAGTCCATGGCCGGCAAAGCCGGTGCCATGCACGGTCTCCCGCAAGACTCCACTCCCTTCCAATTCTCCGAAGAAAACACGGCAACCGACTACTTCGGCGAGCAGCTCCGCAAAGCCGGCTACAACTACTACGGCAACGAGCCGTTATACAGCGGTGTCACGGGCCGCGAGTTCTCCGCCGACATCTACATGGGTCTGGTCTACTACCAGCGTCTCCGTCACATGGTGAACGACAAGTTCCAAGTGCGTACGACTGGTCCTGTCAATGCGCTCACGGGCCAGCCCGTGAAGGGTCGTGCGAAGGGTGGTGGTATCCGTGTCGGAGAGATGGAGCGTGATTCGCTCATTGCTCACGGTGCGGCCTTCTTGCTGCAGGATCGTCTGATGAACTGCTCCGACGCCCAGCATACCTGGATCTGTCGCTGCTGTGGCTCCTTCCTGTCTACGCAGGTTGCTGTTTCCGGCTCATCCCGCTCCCGCACTGCTATCAACCCTGGTGCTGCGGCTGCGGCTGCCAAGGTTGCTCCTAACCAGCAGAGCGCTAATGCTCATGCTGGTGCTGCGATTGGTGCTGTGGGCGGTGTCAATGGTGTTGTGCGCTGCCGTCGTTGCGCCCGTGAGGCTACCTTCGATGACTCCCGTGCTGAGGTCTGGGAAGATGGTGATGGACACCGCTATGTGGGCGGTGACGACGTTACTATCGTTGCTGTGCCTGGTGTGCTGCGGTACTTGGATGTCGAGTTGGCGGCTATGGGTATCAGGATGAAGTTCTTGGTGAATAACTGATATATCAGTCTCTGAGGATCTAAAAATTGTTTCCTTGTTTCAATGTCATAGGTGGCGTATACCTGGTTTAATGATTATACTCATCTGCTTCTTGTCTTATTTTTTTGCAAATATTCTTTTGTGTACGAACAGCATTTCCTAGCAGAATCAGAAGTGTTTCAAGAAAATGGCCTTCGTATGGGATACTCCCAGCTATAATCTTCTCTACCAATGGTGCCACGATCTTAGGATCCAAGTCAAACAAGATAAATATTGATTTCACTAATAGGTGCCATAATACATGTCAAACTTGCCATACTTCCAGTACTTCCAGATATTATCAGATATTAACCTCAAACCGAGCCTTTCTCCCCCTCGAGCTCACTCTGCACCAAACCGGTCTTCGCAGACGGGAACTCCCTTGTGCGCACCTTGTTCTCAAACAGAACATCCAACTCAGCATAAGAGCGACCCTTGGGCTCAGGAAGTCTGAAGAATGACCAAACAAAGCAGCAAATGCACAGCGCACCCCAGAAGAAGCCAGACTTCCCCCTCCAATTCCACGCATCCACATTCAGCATATAGGGAATAATAATACCCGTCACCAGATTGAGCACGTTATACGTATTCCTCGCCAGCACAACCGTCTTAGTCCGAAGTCTCGACGACGGCATCTCCGAAACGAGCGAGAAACACACAGGTCCGATAGTCGAATCATAGATAAACGTATACACAAGCAACATAGAACCCGTCGCCCACGAGAGCGACGTAGTCGCCGGCGCAATAGACACAAACCCAATAACAAACAAGATAACCGCCAGAATCGCCAGACCACCCACATAAAGCGTGCGGCGACCAAAGTACGTCATAAACAGCCACGAGCAAAACGTCCCGACAACTCCAATCGCATACTGCGCCAGCGACATAGTAAACGACTGCGGGTCAGGCAGCCCAGCACGCTGATAGAAGACAGTCGAGTAGCCCATCAGACCGCTACCGCACAGACTCTGCACGGCCCAGACACAGCACGCGATCTCCGTGCGTCGCAGGTCCGTCCCCTTAAAGCAGTCCATATACGAAGCGCCGGTCACGGTCTGCTTCTCCATGGCATTCGTATACACGATCATGGAGACGGTTTCCTCCGCGCTGAAATTGGGGTCTGCGCGCGTGAGCCGCTTCACAGACTTAATGGCGTCTTCGCGTCTGTCCTTCCGCACAAGCCACCACGGACTCTCGGGCGCAAAGTACACTCCAATGAAGATCGGCACCGGCCACACCCACTGCACACCGAAGGGAATGCGGTACGCCCACTGATTCGTGTGCTCGACAAGACCCTTCAGCACGCCCGAGGCGATGAGCTGTCCGATGACCCAGCACAGATTGACGTAGGTGGTGAGGTAGGCGCGCAGTGCGACGGGGCATACTTCTGATGCGTATGTGACTGTCAGGGTCTGGTAGACGCCTAGGGGGATACCCATGAGGAACTCGCCGGCAACGAGGGTCTGGACGTTTGGCGCGAAGAAGAGGATGAAGATGAAGCCGACGGTTGTGGCGAGACAGGTCATTAGAGTTTTGCGGTAGCCGTAGCGTTCGGAGACGATGCCGTTTACGAAGAGGCCGATGATTTGGCCGACGCTCATTGCGTTGGTTAGGCCTGCTTGCCATGAGGCGGCGAGACCGTATTTGCCGTCGGATTGTAGCTCGCCGTATTTCATGTTGAAGGCTGGGAAGGCGAAGAATGAGCCGATCAGCACCACGTCGTAGCCTTCCATGATGATGGCGCAGGAGAGGAGGAGGGACCAGGCTACGGCTTTGGGGTAGAGCCTTAGGGCTTCCATGGCCGTCATGTTGTGTTCTTTTTGGATGGCGGCATGGGCTTCCGTGGTGGTTTGGAGGTCCGTATAGCCCATCAGGGCAGGACCTGCTGGTTCGATTGAGTCATGTTTCTCGACATGAGTGGTAGCTTGCTTTTCAGAAGCCATTGCTGGGAGGGTGCCAATGGAGGCTCTGAGGATGATTCCAGATTGTGTGGACAGAACTGGATGGAAGAGAAGTATTCCATGCGGGCGTCCGGTCTTTAAGTACAAAATTGGTGCTTAACGGTCGTCAATAGGGCATAATGAGCGAGGACTCGAGCGGGGTTCCATTGGCCCACTCGTCAAGTCTAATCCTTGCTTAATTCTTTTGACAAGCGAGGCGACTGGAGGAAAACTTTCCCCGGTTTTGGCTGTACGGGGTATTGGGTGAGTCCACTATCCCCGGATTTTCGTGGAGTCGTGATTGGTCTGATGTCGGGCCGGGCAGAGATGAAGAAACAATTTCGCCCTGCATTTCCTCCGCATGTGCTTTTCCCCGTCCCGTGTTTGGCCTTCTTCGTATTGGCCAACGAAGGACCACTTCGCCTGATGCAGTTAGAGAGAATTGGGGGATAGCAAGGGCTGATTGGTGAAATTGTCGGCCCGACATTCTCCCTTTCCCCTCCCCTCATTTTCTGCTCAAACGGACTAACGAAGGTCAGTTAGACCCGGAAAGAGAGACGAATCGGCATGGACACTCCCGACATTTCACATGGACAGTCGGCCAGTTCGGTATGCTCTCCGGATTGTGCGATTCAGTTGGGAATAAGTGGAAATAAGTGGGATCAGTGGGATCAGCGGGAATCCCCGTCGCACTGATACACCACTGATACACCCCCCCTGTTCAGCGCTAGAGAGACACCCCGCAGGGAAACGAGTGGCACCAAGATGCATGTTGCAGCCGATAATGATTGTCGGCCCGACATCGAGTCAATGAGAGCAACGGCCTCCCTCCGTGATCCCGGAGGCTGGACTCCATCGAGTCTTGGAGAGGTACCTAGTGCGATTAACTAAAATCGAATGCTTTAGGAATATATATAGCCTCCTCGCTTTATCCAATGTAGGACCTATATTTTCTCTTCTATTTCCATTTCTTGCATTCCAATCCCTTACATTCACCATGTCTCCTGCTATAGTGGGCGAAAAGTGGTGGAAAAACTCCATCATCTACCAAATCTACCCCGCTAGCTTCAAAGATTCCAATGGCGATGGCATTGGCGACATCCCAGGCATTATCTCATCCCTCGATTACATCACAAGTCTTGGTGTGGATGTGATCTGGCTGTGTCCCATGTACGACAGCCCGCAGGTTGACATGGGCTATGATGTTGCCGACTACCAAAGCGTGTATGGCCCATACGGTACTGTCGAGGACATGGAGACCCTCATTGATGCATGCCACAAGCGAGGACTGCGAATTATCCTGGACTTGGTGGTGAACCACACCTCAGACCAGCACAAATGGTTCAAAGAGTCCCGCTCCTCAAAGACAAACCCCAAACGCGACTGGTACATCTGGAAGCCAGCCAAATACGACGCCAATGGGAATCGTCAGCCGCCAAATAACTGGCGCAGCATTTTCGGAGGCAGTGCTTGGGAGTGGGACGAGACAACACAAGAGTACTATCTCCATCTGTTCTGTGTTGAACAGCCCGATGTCAATTGGGAGAATGCCGAGACTCGCCAGGCCGTCTACGAGGAGGCGATGGAATTCTGGCTGCGGAAGGGCGTGGATGGCTTCCGCGTCGATACGGTCAACATGTACAGCAAGCACCCCGAGTATCCCAATGCTCCAATCATGAATCCAAAGTCCGAGACACAACCGGCGTTCTCGCTGTTCTGCAACGGTCCTCGCATGCACGAGTACCTGCGCGAGATGAACGACGTGCTTTCCAAATACGATGCAATGACCGTCGGCGAACTGCCAAACACACATACCGTGGAGGGTGTTCTGCGCTACGTCTCAGCAGCAGAGAAGCAGCTGAGCATGGTCTTCCAATTCGATCTCGTGGAGCTCGGCCACGGCAAAGACTATAAGTTCCTGACCGATTTGCGGGGCTGGAATCTACGAGAACTGAAAACTGCCGTAAAGAGCACGCAAGATATCATTAAGGGGACCGATGGCTGGACCACAGTATTCATGGAAAACCACGACCAAGGCCGCTCTGTGAGTCGGTTCGGCTCTGACAAGACACCCGAGTTGAGGGTTCGGTCTGCAAAGATGCTTGCCATGATGCAAAGCACACTTTCCGGCACGCAGTTTATCTACCAGGGCCAGGAGATTGGAATGGTGAATGCACCCCGGGAATGGACGATTGACGAATACAAAGACATCGATAGCACCAACTACTATCGAATGGCAAGCAAAATATCTGGCGACGACCCAGCCAAGTTGAGCATAGCGATGGATTCTCTGCAGCATTTGGCGAGAGATCATTCCAGGCTGCCGATGCAGTGGAGTGATGAGGCCTATGCTGGCTTTTCACCGGCCTCATCGGCAAAGCCGTGGATGCGCCCGAATGACAACTACCCCGAGATCAATGTGAAGCTCCAGGAGAAAGACTCATCTTCTGTTCTTTCCTTCTGGAAACAGATGAATCAGCTGCGCAAGGAGTATGCCGATCTCCTCGTCTTTGGAGAGTTTGAGATCATCGACGAGCCAAATCAGAATGTCTTTACCTACACCAAGACGAATCGCAACCAGACCATTCTGGTGGTTCTCAACTTCTCGGAGACAACACAGAAGTTTGAAAAACCAGATTCTGTGAAGAGTCAGGATTGGAAATTGCTGGCTAGCAATGTAGATGGACAGGAGGACTTACAGGCGTTTGAGGGAAGAGTGTTTTTGGTTTAGGGCTGGGATATACTACTGGTTAGATAGCTCGCAATTGGTTAGAGGTCATGGCAGATTGCAATCGAATACCTTTCAATGACTCGAGTCTGATCTGTCAGATCTTTCCAATCTTCTATGCATCTATGCACATGTATGATATACCCGGTCTGAATCCACTACGCACCCCAGTTTCGCCCAGTTTCGCCCAGTTTCACCCCGGATCACCCCGGATTTCCAGTTTTTCAGTTTTGTTAAGCTTTTAATTAATGCATATGAGTACGAATTAGGCCTATCTAGGTAAGTCTCACACGTTAACCTTTTCCAATATCGACCAACCTCAGACCTCCGCACGGAGAACAACCCCGTGACGCTACGCCCAAAAAGTCCAAATTGCCAAGGCCCTCTTCAACAACGCGGGGAAGAGAAGTACATGTTTCGACTAGACATCAACCCCTGGACATTTGAAACTCTTCAAATCAAAAAGAAGAGAAATGGCTAGTGAACATACCCAGCCGCGAGTCCCAAAAGCATGCGACCCATGTAATCGCCGCAAAGTCCGCTGCAACGGCCAGCAAAGATGTCAGCAATGCGAGCACCTGGATCTCCTCTGCACATACACAGAGAACCGCCTATTGCGATCAAGGAAAAACGTACGGCGAGGAGCCGTGATCTCAAAATACAAGAGCGCCGACACCAAACCCACCACTCTGACACCACATCTCTCCACACCCGCACCTCCAGCCTTACTCCAACTACCAACCTCATACTATGAAAGTCTACTCCCAGCCTACATGTCCTATGTATACCCCTTCAGCCCAATAATCACGGAGAGCGAAGTACGCACCTCAATCAGCAAAATGAGCACAGAAAGAGAGCACGCAGCCTTCATCTACGCCTTCACCGCAGTAACCCTGGACCTAACGCGCTCATCCCAAACCACCAAATCAACCCCCCAATCCGCCTCAGCCCAGGTAACCGAATTAATGCGCCAGTCCGTGGAAACCCAACAACCACTAGTAATAGGCTTCCGACCCTCCATCCTGCGCGCAACAACAAGCATCTTCATCCAGATGTGCGCCATGAGTCTGGGCCACTACGACCTGGGCTTCTTCCACCTCCGCGAAGCAATCAGCATGATCCAGATGCTTCGCATAGGCGATAAAACCGTCAACGCAGGCCTCAGCACGGCGGAACGAGCCCGGCGCCAACGACTCTACTGGCAATGTTTCATCCACGAGCGGTTCATGTCCATTGTGAACTTCTCGCCGGTGACACTACCCCCGCACTCGCAGTACCCGGAAGAAGATACTTTCGTGGGCGCGGATATCCAGCAGGGCTGGACGCAGGTGATTAAGACGTTTTGCATGCTTGATGCGTCGTTTATTAGCCTGTGGATTGGGGACCGGACGCAGGTGACTGCGTCGTGGGTTGAGCGGAAACACCGCGAGTTGGATGATGAGTTGTGGGAAGTGGAGGTTTCGGCTTTGTCGGAGCTGCAGCAGGCGGATTTGGTTATTACGAGGCAGTGGATGCGGACGTTGTTGTGGCAGATGGCGATGTCGAATTGTTTGCTTAGTTCGCATGCGTCGTGTCCTTCGCTGGAACTGGAGATGCCGTTGAGATTGTCGAGTCAGCTCAGGCAGTTTTTGACGAAGATCTCGGAGAATACGATTCGAGTGCATGGATCGTCGATGATTAGCAAGTTGTTGGAGATTGTTAATACTATTGCTGATGTGGTGATTCATGTGCCGCAGGCGACTAGGGAGGAGACGACGAGTCGCATTGATGATATTGTTTTTATGCAGGGGGTTGTGCTTCCGTTTAATAATTTGCAGGTGATGTCGAAGGATATTCTCTTGGATAAGTTTCGTTTGATTAGGGGGAGGTTTCCGCATATTGAGGTGGCTATGCAGTTGGCTGTTTAGTTGGAAATCAGAGATATCCCATGAAGAGGCCAGGAGAAAGACAGAGCGACTACTAATGTAAGATGGAGCATGTTTAGATTGCCTTCCATCCAACTGAACAGCATATAACTTGAAACCAGCGTGACACTTAACCTAAGCATAATTCAATGACATATCGATATCAATATTACACAACAATTCATTCCTCTAGACCCGTCTACAACGCAGATGTCACGTTGGAGAACTCGCCCTTCTGGAGCTTCGTGTCCCAGAAGATAGGGTTCATGTCATCGAATCCGTGGTGCACCCATCCCTCTTCCTTGACATGGTACAGGTTAATGAAACCACCGGAGTAGGCATCACGGTGCATGGCAGCCAGAATGGCCCGGCGGCCGAGGTTCAATGCCTCCTCCTCAGTCAGCTCGTATTTGTACTCGGCGTCCAGCACACCATAAGCAAAAGTCTGACCGGATCCAACACAGAACAGGTTACCGGGCAGGCGGGTGCCGTCGGAGTCGATGTAGTACAGTGCGGGTCCTTCTTGGGGCGTCATCTAGAGATCATTGTCAGTTTTCAAATCTCACCGCTGTCAGTCATGTATGGGACATACTCCTGCTAACATAGTTCCCATGCTAAGACCGTATCCCTTGTAGGCGTAAGTGAGGTTGGCAAGAATCTTGGATGCAGCCGCGACAGTGATACGGCGCTTGTGTCGGATTTCTAGACAGAAATTCATCAGCAATGTCCTTCCACTCCCTGCGAATATCAAGATTCGAGCTGGCTTACCGTGCAGAGTGCACTGCTGACTCAAATACCGCAACCAATATTGGCAATCCTAGCAATTGACAACAACCATCAGCAACCAAGGTCCATTACACCATCACTCGTCATCATCGCTTGCGGTCCAAACTTACAGCTGCACCACCGGCCATCGTTCCCAGAAGACCTGGTGTCGGCTCGTTCGTCTTCTTGTCCTCACCCCGACTCAACCGCGATACAGGAATGACCTTCTTGACTGTCTGACTGGCAATCCAGTTGCCGGCTGTTGCTCGCGAATCGGTACACACGATCTACCCCATTATGACAATCAGCATACATGCCCAAAATTAAGAAATCCATGGTATAACGAAATGTAGGAAAACGTACGATACCGCCCTGGAATCGGAAGGCCAGGGTTGTTGTGCCGTGAGCGAGCTTGATAGGACAGCTGGGATTGGAGTGGTCATCGGTCATGGCACGCAGGAAAGCAGAGCGCTAGATAAAGCAAATCATTGTCAGTCCATTATTCCGTTTGTCTCAAGCTTAGATAGGTTCTGGCTAGCGATTCTCTTAGGCATAGCTGTGATGACGGCGCAGCTTGGGTTGACGTCAGGATAGACGTATATCCCCCGACCATACCGCCATCCAGATCAAAGAGAATATGCAACAATATCCATCGTAAACTCACGTTGTCGACAGGAGGGAGGCTGAACTTCAGCGAGAGTGGAGGGACGCTCGCAGTGAGGTCCTGCTGCTCTTGCTCTGAGTACATCTCATTCTGATGGGGAGGGCGCGAGTATTGGGCGACAAGCTTATCCATTGTGTGCTGAAGTAAGAGAAAATAAGGAGAAAATTAGAAAAAAAAAAGATGCTGGAAGGACGTGAAAGGGATTCTGGTGAGACAGGCGAGTGATGGTTGAAGCTCCGCTGGAGCTCGGGGTTTCCGCGTCACTCTGGCGCCTGCGGTCACGTGGATGCTCTACAGTACCTACAAATCACGATATTGATCTGAATTATTTTTGGAAGAAATTCGAAGAAAGAGAAAAAGAAAAGACGAATCAATGAATTAACGAATTAATAAACTAGCGAATTAAACTTTAGAATACACAATTTGAGTATTTCCTGAGTATAAAACCCCCCCATGTTCAGTGCCAACGCCTTTCCCACGAGCAACGTTTGGTGCCCAATCTGAGGAGAAGAACCGAATTTACACATAACAGCC
This sequence comes from Penicillium mononematosum, assembly GCF_028829835.1. Classification (NCBI taxonomy): domain Eukaryota; kingdom Fungi; phylum Ascomycota; class Eurotiomycetes; order Eurotiales; family Aspergillaceae; genus Penicillium; species Penicillium mononematosum. The sequence continues at coordinate 6,068,034 of NW_026643272.1, read as the reverse complement.
GAAGTATGTCCGAATCGAACTAAAAAGGAGACCACTGGACCACTGCGAAGGATTGAACCGATCACGCAGGCGAAGGCTCAATCACCATCTTCGCGGGCAGGGCACCGCTTCCCACTGGCTCAGTGTAACCCTCATGAGGATTCACGGAGGCATTCTCGAGAACTTCCGACTGGCGCTCCGACACATCTTCGTGTCCATTAACACCGGCACCGTTGGCATGAACTGGAGACTCCCGGCCCGCAGCGGAGGTGATAGGCTCAACGCTGGGTTGCCATTCACGGAGATCATTCTCGGCATCCTCAAGGACCTGGCGTGCCAAGGGCTCATTGTCATACGCCTGGCGAGCATCACCAGGAACAACAGGGGAGTCATCGATGTAGTTGAGCAGGCGACGAGCATGGCGAGCCAGGATGGTCTGCTTCTCGGCACGCTCAATAACGGCCGCCAGGTGGATATCATAGGCCTCCTTGAGCTTTTGCCGGGTCTACAAAGGATATGAACGTTAGCCGGTCCAAACTAACCTCACACACCACACAAGAACAGAATGAAGTCAGAATGAAACATACGGTATTAGACAGCTGCGCCTCAGCAACCAAGTTTTGCGCCTCAGCCCGAACAAGCTCATGCTCCAGTGTGACCAGACGCGGGCTCGAGGGATCCTTGTACTTCAGCTTCGCAATCTCGTCAGTGACCTTCTGGCGCTGGTCACGAGACGGCTGAACGGAGGCCTCCATGTTGCGAATCTGCTTCAGGATGCCACGGTAGTCCTCGAGGTTCTGGGCAAAGTTGTCTTCCTGCTCGCCTATCTCGGCGAGCATGACGCCGAGCTTGTCGGAGATGTCGGAGACATTGTCGTCTTCAGTCGACTCTCCCCATTCAGACAGCTGGGCGGCGATCGAGGTGCGCTCACGACCGGCAGCTTCATGGGCACCGATGGCAGAGTTCTCGCTTTTGATCAGCTTGGTCATCTTGCGGCTGAGCTCCGGCGCTTGCATCCCACGGAGGGTGGAAATGCCGAACCGCTGCCGAGGGGGCTCTTTGCGCGATCGGAATGACAGGTTGCGGTTCCTAAGCTTTAGTTTAGTCAAAGTGAGGGCTGGGAATACAGAAATACGTACATCTTGTTTTTCTTGTATGTAGATATAGTCAATCAATACAAGTTAGGATTATTGGGGGATATGTGTTAAGATGAGAAACCGAGAAGAAAAGAATCTGGGGGGGAGGTCAAATGATAAAAGTCGGTAGCGCCTTCCTATAGATGACGATGGTGACGAACCCTATTCTTCCCCAGGGCTTCTCTTTTTGGCTTCAGAGGAAGTGTAGTCCCGACTTTTCTGACGTCATGAACGGAGAGGGGCGGAATTGGAAGTTCATGAGGTGAACATCACATTTCCGATTGCAGACATTTCAAGCTTACTTGTTGTAAAATAGTAGTGAGTGGTGATGGTCTTATAGAGTCTGAGTTATGCATGAAACATTTGAAGTATCTACGGCTGATCGTCATTCTCCACCGGCTTCTCCCGGTATCAGAGCAGTAGCCCTGCCGAATATTATTTAATTATGATATTATACCTAGGTATTTCTTATATTTTATACATTCCATACATATGTAGGTATATAATCATATAGGGACTTTTGTTTTATTTTCTGATTCTGAATATGCGACTCAACTGCTACCTTCCTAATTGGGACATATCTTATTCGATCAAACCTACAAGGGAATATAGGGTGAAAAATAGGGATTAAATTCATGAGAGATCCCACCCTCTATCCTCTCAATTCGAGGCAATAAAACAAGAAATTCGCAGGGAGGAAGCAGAAAATCCCCCCCGGCCAATCTTTATGGTACACAACCAGCTAAATCTTCCTGCATAAATCCAGACACCCAAACAAGCCCCGCAACGCCTGAAACAGACCAGAATAACTGATCCGCAGAATCATTCGTTAAAAAAACAAGGAAACACTTTAAAAGATCTCGGGGCAGATTAGGAAATGTCGTCGGTATCGGGGTTGTGCGAGTGTTCGTTGTCAGATGCATGGAATGCGTCACCAAACGCCGAGTTTTCCAGGTCTGGCAAGTCAAGCCCATCGTTCTGCTCACTATAAGCCGCCAAGGCATCCCCAGCACTATCGATGTTGGTGAAGTCGAAGTCACCACCGACCGCGGTATGGTCTTTGCTCTCATTGTTTACCATCACCCAGTCGTTGGCCTGGCCATTGGTACCAGCGTGGAGCTGATCGCCCAAATCCATGTCAACATCAGCGGACATGTCAGCGCCGTGAATTGGTTGTCCATTGACGGAAACACTGGAGACTCCGCCTACACCAACGCCCGGGCTGCCAAACTGGTTGAGTAGGTGGGAGTCATCATCCATGACCATATCGTGGGTAAATGAGTCAGGCTCATCCCTGTGTTCCGGCTCAATCTTCTCCAATAGACCGCCCTTCTCGACACAGGATACCTTGGGCTCGGCAACGATTTGCTTATTCCAGGCAGTCTCAACTTCCCGGACTATCTCATCAACCCTGTACTTGGCCTTATCTTCAATATAATCCAATTGTGGGGTTTCATCCTCTGTTGGAATGACCACTCGGCCCTCCAGTCTCCAAATCTCTGGGCCCTTTTCGGTTGGGTCAGCAGCAGACTCCCGGAGGCGCAACTCGGCATCCTTGAGCAATGAGGTTCGGTTGAAACGTTGCATCCGGCGAGCATGCTGTTTCTTCAGGTTTTCGATCTCGGCAGTCATGTCCGCCACCTTTTTAGAAACCCGCTCGGCAAACTCCTCTGCCTTAGCCGGCTCCATCTTGTTAGCCTGTGGGGCGTCGCCCGCCTCCTGACCTTCTCCGCCAGAGGTTCCAACAGGGGCATCAAAGAAGCCTGCAGTCAGGGACTCGAGCTCTCCCTTTCGGCCCAGACCCAAAGAAACTGGCGTGATTTGCGAGATACCGTATGGCGACGCGAAGATTTCCTCCATCCACTCGTGATGCTGCTGGTATCGCATCTTGCTGACATCGCGGGGGGTCAACAGATCCATAGCATCACCACTGGACACATCCTCGTCTTCAATAGCAAAATCAGCTGTTGCAGAAGTGAGGGCAGCAGACGGCGCACGGTGTCCGCGCGGCCCTTTGGCGACGGGTGCATTAGGCGGAACTGCACCTGGATGCCCCGGGGGTGCATAGAAACCAGGCCCACGAGGCGCAGCTGCCGGGTAAGCACCGGGTTGCCCAAAGTTCTGCGGAGTCATCTGCGGGAAATTGATAACTGGCCAGCTGTTACGATCATGAAGCAAAAAGTCCTTGCGGGCCAATTGTCCTTGGCTCTGAAGGAAGCGGCGCTGGGCCATCATGCCCTGGACTTGGGGTGTAACTTGGATTCGGTTTGCAGGGGCATGATCCTGAGGGGCCGCACGGGTGTAGTGCACAATCCACAGCGATGGGTCGGGCTGGGGAGCATTCGGTACTTTAGATGAAGTAATGCGGTAGCGCTTACGGCAGTGTGTTGCCACGGGCTCATTGGGAGGGTGGAAACCGCTTCGGTGAAGGTACATCTCGACGGTCTGTGTCCTCAAATATTAGAATGGAATCCATATGGAGCAAGGGAAGCTTCATGTCGCAGGATGCATACATAGCCGCGAGATTCAAAGGTGAAGGCCTGTTCCTGGTCGGCCCAGATATAGCCATCGCTAGCAAAATTATTGCCTAGATGGTTCTGTGGCTGCCATGTAAGCATGACTGTCCCATCTGGGGGACCATCGAGGAATGTCCAATGCATTGGCTGGGATTGACAGATCCGGGGTGCGCTCGTCAAATACTCCACGGCAGTCTCGGAGGGCATCATGTGCATGCTGGGGTATCGGTTGCGTGAAACCAGGTGCATGTGGGGAAGCTATCATAATTGCGACAAGATTAGTGGGGGGGGTCACAGGTCATGAGGCAATCAATAGAGGAAGTTGTTGGGGTCTTACCAGCTGCCCCGGGATGCGTGTGGCCGGGTCATCCATATTGGGCGCTTGATTGCCAAGTGCAATCAAATTTGGGAAGGTACAAGTAAATTAGGTTCAAATCAAGTGAAGCAATTGGGATGCGATGGAGGTAGACAGGTCAAGAGCAATGAAGGATGGAGGTGTCTAATGAACGCGACACTACGCGGGAGATTTTTGATACGGCCGACGGTATAGACCTGATATGCAGAACACCTGAATTTGCAGGCATAAGTATTTTCATAAACTATTTTCTCGGTTTAAGATGTTCATTCATTTATTCATGTAATTTTTTCATAAATAGGCCGTAGTTAATGAATAATTGATTGTATTCTGTTTATATAGGAAATTCCAAAGAATGGATGGCAGATAGGAAAAGGGGTACTCTATCTTGTACGCATTTAAGACAAACTAGCATTTTCCTGCATAGGACCTTTTTTTTCCTATTAAATAGGCAAATTGGTATTCCTCATTATCCTAGTCAAGAACAATAAAAGGGAACAGTCTCATCCCCTTGAAAGGAAGATGAAGTACTCCGTACATACTCCCCCAACCTCGGCCTTTTCAGCTCTCCACCTAAGCTTTTGCCAATTCCTCCGCATTCTGTTTTGTCTCCAATTCTCCACTCAAATCCCCCTTCGTCTTTCCCAGTGACCAATAGACACATCAATAGTTTCTGCAGATCAATCACTACAAAACCGAGCTGAGCTGGCCATTATTTCCTGTACTAGGTAGCACGTCTCTGCCGATCCTGGCTTGTTTTCCCTTTCAGTATGACTCCGAATCTCGGAGATCTGTCCGGTCTTTTCTCCCTTCTCTCCTTTCGCCTTCAGATCACTATCCCATTGTTAATTGTGACGTCTTCGATTTACCATGGGTTTCTCGGAAAGGCAGCAGCAGCCGGATGATGTGATCCAAACAGCCCCGAATGAGGATATTGAGAAAAATACCGTGCCCGCTCACGAGGAGAAACCGCCGACTGCAATATTGCCGGCTATTGACCCTGAGTTAGAGCGTCGAGTAGTAAGGAAATTGGACTGGCGTGTTCCAACATTATTGGGATTTTTCTGTATGCTTCGAACTGCAGACATTAAACGAACTTATACTCTAACCATGTGTGTCTGTGGTATCCAGATCTTCTCGCTTTCCTCGACCGAAGTAACATCGGGTTCGTCTGCAATACCATCGTTGGACCTGCAGGAGAAATAGCACAACCGCTGACGATGTAAACCATAGCAATGCCAAAATCGCCGGCATGGAAGAGGACCTCGGCCTCAATGGAAAAAGCTACGCCTGGCTCTTGACAATCTTCTATATTTCATATACAGTGTTTGAATTTCAAGCGCTGATGTGGAAGATTGTCAAACCGCACCAATGGGCTGCCTTCGTGGTATTCTCCTGGTATGAACCCCACATGCAATGCTGTCACTCGGCTGGAATTGCAAATATACATGGGTCTATGGATTATGAACTGACGAACGATGGGAAGGGGCTTAATGGCAACCTGCCAAGCAGCGGTCAGTAATTGGCGGGGCATGATGGCGCTCCGGTTCCTGATGGGCGTCTTCGAGGCCGGCTTCGGTCCCGGTGTGCCCTATCTGCTGTCATTCTTCTACCGCCGCCACGAGCTGGGTCTCCGATGTGGTCTGTTTCTGTCTGCCGCGCCGCTGGCAAATACATTCGCCGGTGCCTTGGCCTATGGTATTACTTCGGGGCATGCTGCGTTGGCCAATTGGCGATTGCTGTTCCTGGTTGAGGGTGTTCCGGTCTGCGCGGCTGCCTTGCTGGCTTGGTTCTATGTGCCAGACAGCCCGCTAGACGCTAAGTTCCTGACTGAGGAAGAGAAGAACGTTGCGCGTGCTCGTGCACTGCAACAATCAGGTGAGACGGATCGCAATGGCAAGATCCAATGGAAGGAATTAGCCATGACGCTTCTCGATGTTAAAGCGTGGATTACAGCAGTAAGCGGAACATCAGCATCATTGTTATGTTTTACGGACAATTTTACTGACGTTAAACCGCGTGTACCTAGTTGATGTACTTCAGCTGTAACGTCAGTTTCTCTTCTCTCCCCGTGTTCTTACCCACCATTCTCAAGGAGATGGGCTTCACAGCCATCAACGCCCAGGGGCTCACTGCACCTCCATTCTTCGCCTCATTTCTGGCGACGATCGTGACCACCTGGGTAGCGGATCGAATTCAGCAGCGTGGATTGATGATCGCAGGTTTATCACTGGTTGGTGGCGTGGGGTACATCCTTTGCGCGACTTGCACATCAGTGGGTATCCGATATTTTGGTGTGTTCTTGGCGGCCTGTGGGATCTTCCCCTCGATCGCCAATATTCTACCGTGGGTTCTGAGTGAGTCATTTCCTTTTCGGATTAGAGTTTCCTTTTTTGTAAAGGCCTTTTACTGACTGGCCGTGTTACGTTGCACATTGTACAGACAACCAGGGCTCCGATACACGCCGTGGTGGAGGTATTATCCTGCTGAACCTGATCGGCCAGTGTGGGCCTTTCCTGGGCACCAATATCTTCCCAGATGAACAAGCCCCCAGGTATGTAAAGGGCATGGCAATCTGTGCCGCTTTTATGTTCTTTACTACCCTCCTTGCTCTGTGTCTGCGTGTGCTCCTGGTATGGGAGAACCGGCGTCTGGACAAGAAGTATGGGCCTCGCATTGAAGACCCGAAAGCTGTGGATGGCCCGGTAGCAGAGGATAATTACGGTGCCAATTACCGTTATGTGCTGTGATTTTTGCATCCTTCAGAGATCACTGCACATTCTCGTCTGCTTGCGTTCTCACATATATATCCATGGATGCCCTGTGATGACTATGATGACTATGATGTCAGAAAGCCCAAGCTCTTTGAACGAAAATTGAAATCTGTATATTGTAGTCCGTACGGCGTACTATATTTCCTGTTGAATTTACAGATGTACACGCGACTCCAGGTGGATCTCGTTTCCGATAATAATTGTTCCCATTTGATGGTACTTTGGCCCTCACGTACATACATAGCAGGTAGTCAGACATCGATGTACTACAACATACACCCAAATCTGTAGCCCAAACAGCGGTGATCCTATAGTATAAGAGTTATGTGTTATATTCCCTATTCAAGAATCTACAATGTACAACATAGTTACCTTTACTCGCGGGACTTACTCCGTGGGGCAAAGTAACAAGCCCGGGGCGGAACACTCCGGGCCAGTCATGAAGCCAAAGGCCAGAAGAGCTAGAAAAGTCAGAAAAGCTAGAAACGTCACTTGAGAGCATTTCATTCGTGCAACGTACAACAGAGCTCACCGGGGAGTCCACCGGAAAACCGGATAGAGTCGGAGAATATATGACATCTCGAATGGGATGGCGGGGTATGACTGCATAAAAGGTTGGCCCCTTCTCTCTTTCGTTCTTCTTCTCTTCTCTTCATATTATTCCATTGACAAATCTTCATTACAACAGTAACTATCTACCATTTATACTTGTATATCCGCAGGGCTGACTCTCGTTTAGATCCCAAACGGACAAGTACATACTGCCCTTCCTTTGGGAGCCATGGATACTCTTTGGCTGGGCACATTATCCCTTAGGGATCAAGGTATCTCAGGTAACTTCTGGGTGATGAGCCGGTGTTCGTTCTTGCGTCGGTGGTGAATCCAATGTCTCTCGGACATCAGATTCATCCTCGGCGTGGGTTCGTTCTGAGATTATACGGCCTTTAACTTGATCTGGATAATACCAGCGAAAGGATCATGCCCTCCCCTTCCCTTCCCCCCAACTTGAGTAGTCAAACTAACCAAGGCTCAAAGTCAAATCTTCGACTTGATCTCTGAACCATTATGTCTCCTCCCGCTGCCATGTTTGAGTCTGCTACTGTTGCCCCTACCGGCATCAAGGGCAAGGTCATCGTCCCCGAGTCGGTGACTACTACCCTAACCGGCCAGGGCCAGTCAAAGCTCCTTGAGCAGTTCGGCAACAAATGGGATGAGTTCAAGTTCGCCCCTATCCGCGAGAGCCAAGTCTCGCGCGCCATGACCCGACGCTACTTCCAGGATCTGGACAACTACGCCGAGAGCGATGTTGTCATCGTCGGCGCTGGTTCCTGCGGTCTGAGTACTGCCTATGTGCTCGCCAAGGCCCGTCCAGACCTGAAGATTGCCATCGTGGAGGCCTCTGTGTCGCCCGGTTAGTCTTGTCCCTATGGGAGCAGACTCTCGTAGTCCACTCCCAAACCAATACAGCATCACTAACACACCATACAGGCGGCGGTGCCTGGCTGGGTGGTCAGCTATTCAGCGCCATGGTCCTCCGACGCCCCGCAGACGCCTTCCTGACCGAGCTCGGCGTGCCCTTCGAGGAAGAGCCCTCGAACCCCAACTTCGTGGTCGTCAAGCACGCCTCGCTGTTCACGTCGACGCTCCTGTCAAAGGTTCTCACCTTCCCGAACGTCAAGCTCTTCAACGCGACCTGCGTCGAAGACCTCATCACCCGTCCAGACGGCAACGATGTCCGCCTCGCCGGTGTCGTCGTCAACTGGACCCTCGTCACCCTCCACCACGACGACCACTCCTGCATGGACCCCAACACCATCAACGCCCCAGTTATCGTCAGCACTACTGGCCATGACGGCCCATTCGGCGCTTTCTGTGCCAAGCGTCTCGTCTCCATGAACGCTATTGAGAAGCTGGGCGGCATGCGTGGCCTTGACATGAACGCGGCTGAGGACGCTATTGTTAAGAACACCCGTGAGGTCGCTAAGGGTCTTATCATCGGTGGTATGGAGCTGTCGGAGATCGATGGCTTCAACCGTATGGGCCCTACTTTTGGCGCCATGGTTATGAGTGGTGTTAAGGCCGCTGAGGAGACTCTGCGTGTGTTTGAGACCCGTAAGCGCGAGTGTGCTGAGTAAATCCGCACTCGCCTGTGCTGGCTCGCTTTGTCGTTTCTGCTTGCTTCTTGGTGCTGGTGGACTCGGTGGAGGTTTATGTAGCTTTGATGATGACGATTTCTTAACAAATGCACTTCACACTCATTTTGTGCAAATCCTCTTCCGTTCGAACCTGTAGACAAATATTTTATCTCGAGAGTTGATCTTGCTTTCAAATTGAAATTATGAATTAGTTTTGCCAGTCGAGGATAAGACTAGCCGGGCCTATGTAATACTACACTTTTGTAACCAATATAAAACATACAGATAAGCCACGCAATCAAGCCGCATCTCCCACGTATCATGTCATGCTCTTTCCACAAATTAGCTCGTGAAAAAGAAAACAATCAATCATTGCTCTGGTCTCTCTGCTTCTTTCGAAGCTGTACCTGCACCACTCTCCGCGGCAACCACCAAGCTCCTAGCATTTCTCACCTCCCACTCAAACTCCTTCAAGGCCCGCAATTCACCAGACATGAACAGTCCACCAATCAAACCATCCAATATCCCAGCGCCGAAGTTGAGCGTGCTGACCAGGACGAGGATAAATCCGATGTACGTGCGGCTGCCAACCCACCAGACGCCGACCATGCAACCAATAGAAACCACAATAGATATCAGGAAATGCGCCAGGCGCCAACGGCGCTGAGAGCGTTCACGGTTCACGTATTTGTGAATGATTTCAATGATGTCATCGTATGTTTCTGGTGAAAGAGAAGCGTTGGGGGAGACGGGCTTTGAGCTTGTTTTATGCAGGGCGGGAGAATTGGGAGAAGCTGGGGCAGAGTCTGTGGAGTGTGAAGGAGGGTATGTCGGTACCGAACGGGTGATGACAGCCTCAACGGCGAAGTGGTCGCTCAGCGAGCAGAGAAGAGTGGGATGGCGCTGTGTCATGGATATCTGAGCTGACTGGACAGACCAGGTAGATGGCGGGAATTCAGGCGGATAGCCACCGTCACCGATGAAGATATAATCCAAACGTTTGCCGCGTGGGTCAGGCGTGTCTTTGTCAATGACAATATCCTCACCCTTATCTAAGCGTTTGCGCATCGCCTCAGTCCAGCGCCAGGTATTGAAGGACCCATCGCACGTAGCTCCATTCTCGGCGAGATTGAACTCAGCGGTGGGAATCGGCCGATTCCGTGCTTTTTCAACAGGATCAATTGCCGCCGCGAGAGACGAGTCTGGGTGCAGCTCCCGCCAGACATCGCGAACAGGGCTCTGCGCGGTGATAAGACGGTGCGCAAAAGAGGAAGGCAGCATGTTAAAGTCGCCCAATCCGATGACTAGGTGCCCGCGTTCCGCGGCGCCACGCATGAGCTTGGAGATCTCCCATGCCTGTGCGGTCCGGTGGCAGAGATAAGAGTCGTTCGGTTCGCGTTCATACGGCGCGTGTAGGTGGGTGCAGAATACCTCGGCGACGTCAGCGGTACCAGGACCGAACCGAACGCGCGCGCAGGCCACTCCTTTCCCCACGAACCAATCTCCTCGGAAGAATGCCGTTGGTCGGCCATTCAATGGGTATCCGAACATGCTGCTTTCCTCGATCGGCCATTTTGACAGAATCGCCAATCCCGCGCCAAATATGCCTCCGTAATAAAATTTCCCGTACGGCAGGATGTGTCGAGTCTGATCGCGAATGCTTTCAAAATCCTTCTGGGTCCAACATTCTTGAAGCCCGACTATCTCTGGCGGCGGGCTGGCTACTGCCAACTGCCGCCCAATCTCTGACATGCGCTCATGGCGGTACTTGGCGATGTATTTGAGACCCCAGCAGTTGAATGTGAGAATGCGGATGTCACTTGGAGCTTTGGAGGGGATGGAGCAGGCCATTTGGCCCGGTATTGACTGGAATGAGCTTTGACGGCTATGTCAAGGTTATTAAACGACCAGGAAGCTCTCAATAAGGTGCTAAATAACTTTGGAAGGTATTATTCTACCTGAAGGTCTACGAGCCCACGTGGTTTAATATGACGCACCTGAGAAGCCGCCCCCAGGCTCACCGCTCGCAAAATACCACACCGCCTTGATATTGTGCTTCGCGACGCGTCTGGCATTTTCGGGATTCGACATTGGCTTGTTGACCCCATTTCGGCGCATTCGTATCTATTTATTTGGATGCTCTTGCGCATCCCTATTCCACAATGGATCGCGTCAACCCCCAGCCTCGCCGCCGGGACCCTCGCGCCCAATCTCCCGCTGAGTCTTCCTCCGATGAACTCGCCGCCGGCGACCATGATGAAGCGGAACGCCGCCGAGCCAGCTGGACTCTGCAAAAGGGCATCACCCCACTGCGCCCACAGAAGACCGGACGTCTGTACAGCGAGTCCGAAGAGCCCTGACGAGCTAGCTGTGGATGCCGACGAGTACTGGCGTTCTTCACGCAAGCGCAACCACCGCCGATCCCCTTCTCCGATCGCCCGCCCTAGCATCCGTGACGACCTCTCTCAGGGCGGGTCGGATGATCTTGCTGGAGATGATGTGACTGGCTCAGATGAAAACCAGGCTAGCGACGCCGACAACTGGTCCGATCGTTCTGCCACGCCTCTTGCTCCTCCGCCGCCTCCGCCGCCTCCCAAGCCCGAGCATCTGAATTACAAGGAGAAGTTTGTGATGCGCGGCCACCTGCGCGGAGTGTCGGCTGTGCAATTCTCGCCCGATTGCTCTATGATTGCTAGTGCAGGTATGTATTATACTCGTGATCTAGTTACTACAAGGCTTGATAACTGACTTTGCCCAACAGGTGCCGATGCAACTGTCAGGGTCTGGGACACTGCGAGTGGTAGACTCATTCATGTCTTTGAGGGTCATCTAGCTGGTATCTCTACCCTTGCCTGGGCCCCTAGCGGTGACTGGATTGCAACTGGTTCCGATGACAAAACGATTCGTTTCTGGAATGTGAACACTGTAAGAAACCCATCTGTTGTTTTATGTTCCAGCGCCTCTTACTAATGTTTTGATACAGCTCAAGGCCCACACCAAGGTCTTTGATGGCCATCATAACTACGTGTATCAGATCGCATTCGCACCAAAGGGTAACATCCTTGTCAGCGGTTCCTACGACGAGGCCGTGTTCATGTGGGATGTCCGCCGAGCACAAGTCATGCGCTCTCTGCCAGCGCACTCCGACCCTGTTGCCGGCATTGATGTCGTGTTTGACGGAACCCTAATCGCCTCATGCGCTCTGGACGGACTTATTCGTATCTGGGACACCCACAGTGGCCAGTGTCTCCGCACCCTGGTTATGGAAGATAACCCGCCTGCAACCTGTGTCAAGTTCTCCCCCAATGGTAAATACGTCTTGGCCTGGACCCTGGATGGCTGTATTCGGATGTGGAATTACGTCGGGAGCCGCGTCCTCAAGACATTCCAAGGCCATGTCAACAATAAATACAGCTTGTCGGGATGCTTCGGTACATATGGGCCCCGAGATGCGATCTACAACCCGCCCCTGTGCTTCGCCGTCAGTGGCAGCGAGGATGGCTCTATTATCTTCTGGGATATTGTGAGCAAGCAAATCTTGCAGCGCCTTAAAGGTCACTCAAACGCTGTCCTTTGTGTTCACGGGTACATTGAACGGCAAGCGTATGGTTGTGAGCTGCGGAGCGGACAAGACTGTTCGTCTGTGGGAAGAGGTGAATGAAAATGACACCGGACTTGACGATGATGAGTTTCGCGACGCCACCCCTACACCCGGGTCTCACTCGCAAAAGAGCACCCCTGCGCATGATGCAGACGGTGATGATGCCATGACTGACGTCTCTGCTGTGCCTTCCACTGCTGCTACCCCGGCGGAAGATGTGACGATGACATGATCTTTGTCATTTATCTAACGATTTTTCTTTCTTTCTGCATAGGCGACTGCTTTTTCGGGAAAGGGAAAATACCCCGGCGTCTGGAGTTGTTCCCATATGGACGATTTGTTTTTCCCTGCTGTTTTCTCAGCTTGGGCTTTTATTATTGCCGATGATACGTCATCTGCTTGATACATGTACTTGCATTGCATTCCAACATGTGACATATCGAGCGAATGTAATTATCCAGAGGCTGATAATTCAATATTTCACTCCTAACATTTGAGCAGTAGAGCTTAATTCGTCTTTGAATCGGTAAAAAGTGACATCTTCTGGGTCACCTACTGTTCTTGCGCCAACATGGATCTATTCTCCTTGATTGATAGATGGCGGGGGCCACCTATATGATTTGGCGGGCGCTGGAAAACGATTATATCCCTATCGAAAGGGAACGTCAGCTCTATATGAATGCAACAAGGGCTGCAAGGAATATATAAACGCAGTGTTTGCATCGCTGTTATCTTTCCCCCACCTAGTGAGTGTCCAGTAACTATCTAGTCAGGTATATCTGAGAGTAGATGTAGTGAAACACAGCTCATTTGTCATTGTTTCGGGAGGGTAGGTGTGATATATGGATCCTTTCAACGTGACAACAGCTTTGTTATTTGAAAGCAAGGATCTAGCAATATTCATGTGGCAGAGTATCTACCTCAAATGGCTACGATCTACCCAGGTCTTCATTCTGATCACATAGTATATTCATTTCGTCTTAGGATCATAAATGGGTCTATTGTGCTAGCATCTTGCCTGCAATTTCCCACACTATGTTGTATATACCTAACACTAATAGCATGATACAAACAAGCTGTGCGAAAACAATGACCTAACAGACGCCCGGGACCAATGACTGCTGCAGGCTACTAGATACAGTAAATGAACAGCACTGTGAATGTTTCTACTACAATGCACGTTGGAACCAATTGTCCGCCATGTGACATGGAGGCCATACAATAGTTTGTACAAAACGTATACTGCAGTGGAGGTTCCACTCCAATGCCCTATATATCCATATAGTTTATATTTGTCATGACATGCAGAATAAATCTGGTTGGATAATGGAGCACACAGCCCCAAATGAACACTCAACGCCGAAAATCCCAGGGTATCTCTTTCAACAAGCCATCTAATTGCGGACGACTTGATTCGCTGTAGCAGATGCAGGATCTTCCGACTCGCTGGGTGCTAGACCAGACCCTAAATCACCAGCCCAGCCAGCGGGAGGTGTATCGTATGACTGAGCAGCTTGAGCCCCATCAACTTGCTTGGTATCTGTTTTCCCAGCCAAAGAGGACCGAGCAGGCGTCTGTGTCTTCCTCAACCCGTCATCATTCAAAAACCGACGAAGCGACTCCTTGCCAACTTTATTATCAACCACCACCAGTAGTTCATCGTATGTAATTTGAGGATTCGCGTGGAAAGCTTCCCGGATTCGGGCTCGATCTTCGTCCTTCAGCTTCGACGGTCGGCCAGAGCGGGCTAATGAGTGGTTATTGATTCGGTTGCTTTCTCGGAGGATGGTGGATTTGATGGTCGAGAGGGGGATATGCGGGTATTCATCGTGGATTTGTTTGTAGGTCCATTTGGCTGTGGTTCTGAGCACACAGAGCCGGGTGCGAATGAATGGATCGAGTTCGGCCCCACGTCGACGAGATCTTTTCTCGGTTTTGTCTGGGGTCTCCGGCTTCTCGAGCCCCTCGGGCCCCATGGTAGCGAGCTTGTGCCTGGAGAGAGACGTGATGAGGGGTGAAATGGGGGTCTTTGGTTGTCCGTAGTAGGCGGTATAGATATCACATTTTCTGCCGCGTGCTCTAATAGGAAGGTGGTGTAAAGTATATATATATATATACCTTTCATTTTTGTATTCATTCAGGTGTTCACCTTATACAAGTAACAGGTACGCAGGTGAGTCTGCTTGTAGGATAATCGATTATACTTGACATAGCGTATACCTAGGTATTCTGTGATTTGCGACCATTGTTGATTATTTCAACATCTAGTGATAGTAGGAAACAAGACATTAAAAAGGGTACATATATTGTTGCATTATTTTGAGCATAATTTTCTCGCGAGCCAGGATTATCTCGAGCTTGGATATTAAAATTATTAAAATCCAATGCTGTGCCCAGGTGAAGGACAGAAGCCGTACTGTGAATAAACGGCAGACTATTTTTAGATTATTTGGATAATTGGGGGGTTTAGAGGAAAAAAGCATCTACAATATACGATTTATCCTTGATCTTTACTCTAGACCTCGTATTTTAACTCTTAAGTGGGAAATCTTTTACTCCGTATGTTGTTTTCATGAATAGATTTTTGGTGGGACCCATGGACTTTTCCTGGAGGCGGGATCAGTCCCCTATTTTGGTGTTGCTCCATTATTTAATATCATCCAAGGAAGGGTTTGTTCATTTTCGTGACAATCAACCTGAAACCATGAAACAGATAAATGTTTGCAAGGCTTTTCTACGGATTACTCTGTGACTGCTCTCTAACAACAGGCTAGTCTGTACGGAAGACGGACCTCGGGAGTATACAAATTATCTATGGACAACTAGTAAGCAATGTGGAAGGCCTGGAGCTATCAGAGGCTGTCAGTGATAATCACAACAATAATTGCTGTCCATCTGCTGTCACTAGCGATAAGAATAGATCTTGGTGATTTAGGGTGGCACTCTAGCGCTTGGCCCTGTCTCACATTGATGATCGGACCATAGGGTGAACCCACATAGGTCTCAAATTTAATTGTTTTTACTCCGTACACGCTCATAGTTTCCAAGATATGTGTGCAAAACACAAAATGTGATTCCTACAACATAGTTCTGGACCCGATTGATTACATGCATCATAACAAGGATTCCAAGAACATTATGTGTCCATCTAGAAGCCTGTAAGGGGTCCACTGGTAAGTCTAGAACTGGGATTGTGCGAGGATCTTCGATCGGCGCTCCAATCCTAAGCCCTGTAGCTTTCTCTCATCCTTGTGTGTGCGACGCCTGCCCCGCGAGGGGCACACGTCATACATAATATGTACCTGAGCACTGTGATGGGGATGTGCGATTCGTGAAGATGTGGATTATGGATATAGAGCATTCAAGTTTCGGTTCTGCAGGTACCGCTATCCCCGAGTAATGTACTCCGTACCTTGCGCCAACGTAATAATACACGAATTAATTTGAATGGTCGAATCATAATTCGTAAACACGGGAGGCAATTGACATCCCGTGTTGTTGTGGCTGGTGTGGCGTTTGGAATCCCCTTGGAGGAATGTGTTCCATGGGTGGGCGACCGGGAGAATTTTTAGCGCCCACTCCTTTGGGTCATCTTAGGCAGGAACCTTGGTAACTTGAGTGGTTAACCTTGGGTTGAAATGGTCTGGTGGAAACGTTGGAAGCTTTAAATATGAGCTTCAACTGCTTATGTATGTACGGAGTACCTTGACTCCTTTTCTAACTGACACGATTAGACCATATTTTGGGAAATAATACGAGAGAAAAATAAAATTAAGATATAAATACCAAGCCTAATGGAAATAGTAACATACCAAGCGTTAGGTCTAGACTGAAACGGGGGGGACAATCAGTCCCAAATTCAGGGGCCAAGTTTTTAGACTAATCGTGTAGTAATTCTACGATCCAGCCCTGGGAGACTTCTCTTTTCCTCTTCCACTGATCATCGCATTGTGAGAGGGGGAATCTCATTCACTAATCCCCAATCGCTTCCTCTCTCCTACTACTCTCGTTCACTGTCTGTCGCTCAATTATTTACAGCACTTGGTTTACTCGAAAAACCAGTGTCTCACAATCCCACTACGTCCTTGCGACCCTTTCGACTCATTTATTATTATTTATCTTTTTATTTCTTTCCTCTAGCGGGTTGATCCTGCTTTTCCATTTGACTTTTTCCCCCTGTGCACTTACCCACAGTCGCTCCATATATCGTTACAACCCGTCCGATCATCGCGCGAGTCGATCCCTACATCCTTGATGAATACGCGCCTCCTTGGTTCAAACTGTTAGATTGAGATTGGTATAACATATTGAACATCAATTGTGCCTGGCCAACATGCAGAACTTCATCTGGGCTCTGCTAGGCCTGGCCATCGTGCCTCAAGCCCTGGCAGCCGACACCTTATCCACGAGCGGATTCAACCTATGCATGACCGACTCGGCAATCAATGTCCAAAAGATGGATGTCACCTACACTCGTTCTACTGGAGTAGTTGTCTTCGACGTGGCTGGTACCAACGCGATGAAACAGAATGTGTCGGCGGCTATCACCGTCACTGCTTATGGCAACGAACTCTACCGCAAAGAATTTGATCCCTGTGGCAATGACATCCATGTTGAAGAACTTTGCCCCGTCCCCAAGGGCACTTTCAAGGCGAGTGGATCCATGGAGGTTCCGGCCGAATATGCTAGCCAGATCCCTGGTATCGCATTCAACATGCCCGACTTGGATGGTCAGGCAAAGCTTATCCTCAAATCCAAGGAAGGAAGCCAGGCTAACGTGGCATGCATCGAATCTCAACTATCCAACGGCCACACCACCAACGTCGGGGCGGTCAAATATGTCTCGGCAGGCATTGCGGCAGGCGCTCTAGCACTGAGCGGTGTTTCTGCCGTCGGCTCGGCAGGAGCTGCTGGATCAACGACATCCAGCCCTGGATTTGGCGATGTAATGGGCTGGTTCCATTCCATGGCCACCAATGGCATGCTCAGTGTCGCCTACCCACAGGTCTATCGCAGCTTCTCCTCGAACTTCATGTGGAGTACGGGTATGATCCCTTGGCCTGGTCTGCTGCAGTCCATCGACAACTTCCGGGCGGCCACAGGTGGTAACTTGACCACGGAAAGCTATGAGTACCTGAAGAATCAATCTATGACGCATAGTGGCTCATCTTCCACCAACACAACGAAACGGAGCTGGGATTACACCATCGAATTCGGCCAGATGGTTGCTCGCTCGGTTGAGGCCTCCGCCGATGATAGTGTTTCGGAATCGGACAGCTCTTCGGACAGTGAGGAATCATCGAGCACGGTCAGCGACCTGAAGCAAGTCGCTCAAGATCTGATGGTTCCTTCTGCCGATGTTTTCATGACCGTTCTCGTGATCTTCGCCATCGTTATCGCTGTGGTTGTCGTCGGTATTCTTTTGATGAAGGTCGTCCTGGAAGTATGGGCGCTGTATGGCAACTTCCCTGAAAAGCTGTCCGACTTCCGGAAGGATTATTGGGGCTTGATGGCACGGACAATCACCAACATGATCCTTGTGCTTTACAGTATCTGGGTGCTATACTGTGTCTACCAACTACGAAAGGGTGACTCCTGGGCAGCAAAGCTGCTGGCTGCCATAACCCTCTCTCTCTTCACAGCGCTACTTCTTTTCTTTGCCATTCGCATCGTCTACATGGCTCGCAAATACAAGAAGGTCGAGGGAGATACCGACAGCCTGTACGAGGATAAGGAAACATGGAGAAAGTACAGTCTGTTCTACGACAACTACAAGAAGGACTTCTGGTGGCTCTTCATCCCCGTCATTATATACGCATTGGTCAAGGGTTGCATCATCGCCGGCGGCCAGGGCCACGGTCTGTTCCAAAGCGCCGGTCAGCTCGCCTGCGAAATCCTTCTGTTGGGACTCTTGGTGTGGAGCCGCCCATATGCCACCAAGGCATCAATGGGAATCAACATCGCCGTCCAGGTCGTACGTGTTCTGTCCATTGCATGCGTCCTGGTCTTCGTCGAAGAACTCGGTCTTTCCCAAACAACAAAGACCGTAACCGGCATTGTCCTCATTGTCGTTCAGTCTACTCTCACTGCAGTCCTCGCTATTCTCATTGCAGTCAACGCCTTCATCACTTGCTGTCGCGAGAACCCGCATGCTAAGGCGAGAAGAGAAGCTGGTAAGTCGAAGCTACCTTGTGATCTGCGTCCCATTCCAACACATGAAGATACTAACGATCCCTTTCTTATAGAAAAAGCAAACCGCGACATCGACGACCTCACTCCTCTGGACGCCCGAGACTCTCTCCTGATGGACCACCCACAGCGCAAGGAGTACGCCGAGATGAGCAACTTCAACTTCACTGGCCCATACGAGTCTTACCGAGACGAGCCCAAGCGAGCCGGATCACCTGGCAGCAACGAACGCGATGGCCTAGTCTACAATGACTACGGCGTAGCGCACGGGCGCAGCACAAGTCCCGACAGCCACCGCTCGCGAAGCTCTATCGAAGGCCGTCGTCCCACAGCCCCGGGCTACGGGATGGCATATTAAAAAAAAAGAAACAACAAAAAAGAATAAAAAACAACCAACGAAAGCGTCACAGACTCGATATGACGTTACACTTCTTTCTTCTCTCGCATCTTTCCACCTTCCTTCCTACTCGACATTCTTAGATCTGACACGCGCGCTGTGGCTTGGGAGTTACTTTTTTTGACGGTTTTTAGCGTGCTTGAAAATGGCGGCTGGGCATTTATTGATCTTCCCGCCTTTAGATGCATCTTCCTGTGTGATATCACTGCCATTCTTTTTTCATCTTGTCTCTATACATACCTCATTCATTACCATGTTTACCATCTATCCATTTATATTACAGCTTGCAATTGATGAGCATTTCTTGTATATTGATTTCTTAATCTTCCCTGTGTCTTATTGATAGTCTTGTGGCCCTGGAAATGAGTATATTGCTTCAAAAGTCCCATGGACTATGTATATTCTTAGAACTTGGCCCCAATAGCAGCCCGGGGTTGAATTCGAGTATTCCATCCCTTCTTAGCATTAAGTATTTGAACATAACCCCATAGTATTTTGAACCCTATATAACTACCTGCTAATCTTATGATTCCTACATGTAGTTGAGACAGGTCTGCAGATAGAAACGCTGGTATACATAATGGAAGCGCGATGGATGGGTAGAAAGAGCATTTCAAAGTGACGAGTCCTTTACCTGAAAAATCTTGTGAAAAACAAATTATTAACTGGTAATTCTGTTCTTAGCGTGCTGCAAGCCGGGTGGTTATATTGTGGGCAGGGTCTCACAAGCGTGCTAAAAGATCTATGGACTGGGTTGAATGATGCGCCAACTGGCCAATCTTCCCAGTCACGTGGATTGCGTGGCCCTATCTGGAAGACAGCCCATGCAATTAATTTGATCAACACCATAAAAACAAAGATTCTGAGATCAAACATGCATTGACGTCTATCTAGAAGTATCTTCAATTGCCATCCAGTAAATTGAAGTACACTGTACATAAGAGCCCTGCGTGGCTTGGTAGAGGCCTGTCGCGCTGGTTCCCGCAGACCTTGCAGCTTTATATATTGAATTTCTTTTTCCAACGAACACCAAGAACCCTACGGACTACCAACACCGAAGACCTTACGCCCTACGCCCTACGTGATCATCCACAACATAACTCTCGAACGAGCACTATCGACTTTTGATTGTGAGGCTATCTCCACAACAAAAAGTAGTGTATCGCCGAGCTTCAAACGAAGATTGAAGACAGGCCCTCACCGATTACCGAACAATTTCCCTCCCGCTTAGCGCGGATAGCCTCAGCCCAAGCACCCAAGGTTGATCCTCGAACCTCGGCCCTCACGAACAGAAACACAAAAGCACCGGACGAGATAACCTTGAAGTGAAGTCAAAGAGTATGGGAAACGCCAATACAAACAGCTCGCCGGTTGTCCACTTCGCGCTGGCTGGCGGCCACGCAATTATCAATCCATGAGGCCCAAAATCGCTGGCCTCAGGTAAAAAAAAGACTTAAAAAACACATGAAAGAAACGAAATCGTATCTGAAAACGAGAAGAGACTAGATGCGTCACTTGAAATGGCCATAATAAGCAGATTAGCGCTGGTAAGGATGGAAGGCACGGTGTCCACCTCGGCCGCCACCACGGTAGTTCGCACCAGGCTTGCCGGCGTTACGAGGTCCAGTGGGGGCATTAGCGGGCGCAGTGCTCTGGGCCTGAGTGGTTCCTGTTTGAGAGAAGTGTTAGTTAATGTGGACAAATAAAATAAGAACGGAATTGCGATGAAAGGGGCATAATATGCAAAGACTCGTAAGAATCACATACCACTACCCGAACTTCCAATGCGTCTCATACCTGCTGGTCCGGTCGGGACGTGAGGTTGAGGAACTTCATCGTACATGCCCTCCCACGAAGTTGGGCCACCCTGCTGCTGGTAAGGCGAGAAACCACGAGGGTCCATCGAACGGTTCATCTGCTGTTGTTCATACTTTTGCTGCTCGAAGGCAATCTGCTCCGTGGCATTGTATCCCGGTCCAGCCTGTCCTCTGGCTGCGTTTGGGGTTCCGTTGTTGTAGTTGGCAGCCATAGCGGCGGCGTTGGGAGCGGGGCTGGCGGAGTCGCTGCCTGGACCACCGGGGGTACTGGCTTGGTTGGGCTGCATCATGGCGGTGTTCATCATGTTGGGCATAGCCTGCTGGGAGCCAGGGCTCTGAGGGCTAGGGCTCATAGTACCTTGCTGCTGCGCACCCATTTGCTGTTGCTGTTGCTGCTGCTGGCGCATCTGCATCTGCTGCATCTGCTGCATTTGTTGCATCTGAGCCATCATAGCGGGGTTCATGTTCATAGCGCCACCCATGTTCATACCGGGCATTCCTCCCTGACCAGCAGCCATCTGATGCTGCAAAACGGTAAAGTACTGTTGCATGCGTTGCCAGTATTGGGCCATCATTTGAGGAGTCATGGTACTACCCTGTCCCTGCTGAGTGGCTTGCTGCTGACCTCCATCGTTCTGGGATTGGTCACGGTATCCTCCGGCGCGGTGGCCTCCGCGTTGATCGTTGTTATCACGCAGGTTGCCACGGGGCTGTGCCTTCTTGACCTCAATTGGCTTGCCAAGAATCTCAAGAGGACGGGAGAGAGCCTTCTCAACAGCAGCATCACCGTCAAAAGTAACGAAACCAAATCCGCGGGGACGTCCAGTGTCCTTGTCCATCATAAGAGTAGCATCCACAACACGGCCGAACTGCATAAAGAATTGCTTAAAGTCCTGCTCGGTAGCCTCCTGGCTAACACCACCAACGAAAATCTTCGAAGTCTTCTCCTGTTCATCGCGAGGAATAGCACGCTTGGGATCAATCTTCGATATTTGTCAGCAAGCAGTTCATTTTTCCTTAATTGTCCCAACTGTGAGATAGTTCTTACAATCTTTCCATCCAGATAATGCTCCTTCACCATCACAGTATTGACAGTCTTAGCGTCACGGAAAGTCAAAAATCCAAAGCCGCGAGAGCGCCCAGTGGCGCTATCCCTCATGACGGTGCACTCCTGAACCTCACCGAATTGAGAGAAGTAGTCACGGAGGGACTCTAAACACCAAGATATGTTAGCTAGATCACGCGTTTTCCGCGTAACAAAGATATATTTACCGTCTGTAGTTTCCCAGTTCAGACCACCGATGAACATCTTTCTAACCATCGAGTAGTCATCGGTTAGCAAACGTTCAGAGCAAAGACGATAAGCAGAATCCCCAGGGGAACGATATTCAACGAGCGACATGATGAAGACAATGTGATAGAATAATAATAATGAGGGTAGGAAGTAAACCAATGTGCAAAGGTGGCGGGGTATTGCTATTCATGGGCTATTCGAATGCGAAAAGCTTCGCTATTCTGAGCATAACTGCCCAAAACAGGGCACGTGCTAGGTCGGTACATGGCCCTTGTAACTCGTAGTCACTGTCAATGTATACTTGTATGGTCTTGAGAGATTTTGATGTTCATGACCGGGATTTAACGTCAAGCCCACTGGTTTACATGGGCCATGCAGAATTCATATCCTCCTCTTTCTGAATTGCTCAAGCCGGAGACAGGCGAGATGAGAAGCGTGGAGGTGCAAGTATTTCAGTCGTAAAAAGTGAATTTGTCACTGTCTGTCTGTCTGACCCGTGAAAACCTTTGCCTTGTCTAACACAGAGTCCCAAGCTAGATAGCTACTTCTGCTCTGCCCTATCAAGGTATATCGACAGGAAACTATATAGTATCCGCTGTACTATATATCGTTTGTGACAAAGGTCCGTGGGTGGCGGTTGATTTGCGCAAGCGATTGTCTTGATCAAGAGTTCCAGGCGACGTGCCTTTTGAGCCTCTGTTGGATTCCGCGTAGCAAATGCTGGAGTATCCCGATATGATGCGTAGACTTTGGTGGACGTTGGTCGTTGTGCGATGGCGTTCTTCCAACAGATATGTTGATTGGCCGCCGAGTCCGCATTTTGTTTTCCCTCCTTTCCAAGGTTGAAAACGCAGGCGCCATCAACCAACCGGTAAAATTTTCCTCAAATAGCCCATACTTCACAGCCCAGAGAGATCTTAACCCGCAGATAGGAGACTCCTTCCTGCACCCAGAATTGTAGTCGAACCCATGAATAGCAATTGGCGTCACCCAGGCTTGTACCAGCGAGGTAAAGCCCCCAACCAGACGAATACATGCAATTGGGTAGAGTTCGAATGTGGAGATGTAAAGAAATGCGATTAGTGGACTTACCCGTCTTCTTTGATTCCTGTTCCGTGAGACTCGGTTTCGATAGGAGGGGGTGCCTGGGTAGTGGCAGGGGTGCCATAAGCGTTTCCGGAGCCATTGTGATAACCCGGGTCAAACTCGGAAGGCTGAGCAGGCTGCGATTCATATGTGCTGACAGGGGCAGGGGCGAAATCCTGTCCAGCACCGTCTCCAGCAGGAGCAGGGTTGGTCGCGCCTACATCAGTAGGCTTCGGCGCCTCAGTCGCTGCAGTGGTACGATTGGTAGACTCATCGGCATCGTAACTAAAAATTGAAATTCGATTAGGAATTCGTTATTCAATGTAAAGTGAAGTAGAAAACATACAGATCAGCGAAGAGATCATCTCCATCCTCTGGGTCAGCCATGATAACACAGTGAGCAGTCAATAAAGCGATAAGACAGTTAGTCACTGGAATAAGTGTAACCCTAGTAAATCAGAGTAGAAGCAAAACAAAACTAAGAAGAAGAGCGAAAATCTTGTGAGCGAGCGGGAGAAGAGAAGAAGTCCAACCGCGGGAGTCCCCAACCGGAGTGCTTACGTAATGCGGTTGTCTTCACGACTCGGGACCAAAGCTAGGCATTCTGGATCTATACATGCTTAGAACCTACAATATTGCTTTGATTTGTCTTTTGTTTCGAGTTCATTCCTCCCAAATATGCTCTATTGATCTTCTATTTTGTTCCTACATGGCCTGGCTGCAGGATACGGCATTCATCCTATCACAGTGCCACCCCGCACGTGTATCAGACTCCCGCATGAGCACACCACTTTCGGAATCCCCATACAATGGCGAACAAAAAAGGGCAGCAGGTATGTTCATCTTCCCAGCCTTAAGGCTTTCTTGAATCCTTGTCTGCTGGCCATTGAGCTAACTCCATCTCTAGGAAATGGTCCAGCTTGGTTCGTATCTCTAGCCTCTCCTTTGCATTTTAATCGCAGCTATAGCTTACATGGCCTTTCTTTCCATTTTACAGACAAGTCGGAGTAAGTGAAAGCTTTATATGCCCTCTTCTACAGCTATAGAAGTACCTATAAGGTCTATTGAATGCTAATATCTTCGAAGACGTTCCGAATCACCATTCTGGGCTGGCCGAAGTACGCCCCTAAGCCAGGGATCATCAAAGTTCTATGGCTCCAATACTGTTGTTGGCGCATCATACTCGCATGCCAATATTGTACAGTATGTTATCAATGCATCCTACAGATCCAGCAATTGATCGGAAACAATGACTGACAAGTGTCTTTTTGGCAGACCTACCTCGGCCCCGAAAACACCGCCGAAGCCATCAGCGACAAATACTCCATCGAACTTGGCTCGCAGGACAGGAAACCTGGTTGCCTCACCTCCCCGGCAACCCTATCCCGGCATTATGACCGAAGGGGTCGACGAGTGGAGTCGTGACCCCACGGATGATGACGAAGAAGATGATGACGACGAGATTGTTTATGATGATGACGAAGATGAATTCGGGCTCCCTAGTCTTGCTAGTATGAGGAGGAAAAGATCCGCGCCTTTGAAGGCTCAGAATATTGATTTCAGTGGTGGGGCAGGCAACCCCTCAACCCTTGGGTATGGATTGGCAGCTGCCAACAGACAACGCGCGAATAGTGCAGATATCGCGGAAGAGCGTGGTGCCCCGATGTATCCAACTGCTCGCAAGGGAGAAGGGAAGATTCTGCGGCCTCAATACAAGGACATATTACAAGGTATGTACGAGTTGATCACAGAAAAAAGTAGGGCAATGCTGACAGTTATAGACCCTGCTAATGCTTTGAACCTCATCAACCACTCCCCACCTCCTATAGATGCTTCACCCAAAGACAGGGACATCCATTCGAGTCGCATTACGCGAATCAACAAGTTCAAGCGCATCCTACAAGCAAGTACGGTATCTCCTACCGAACTGCGGGATCTCGCTTGGTCAGGTGTCCCGGAAGAAGTGCGGCCAATGACTTGGCAGCTTCTCCTTGGCTATCTTCCTACAAATAGTGAACGACGTGTCTCCACTCTCGAACGGAAGCGTAAGGAGTACCTTGACGGAGTCCGGCAGGCCTTTGAACGAGGCAGCGGGGCAAGCTCTGCAAACCCCCCTTCAAACAAGGGCCGCGGGAGAGGACTTGATGAGGCAGTATGGCACCAGATTAGCATTGATGTCCCACGTACCAGCCCCCACATTCCGCTGTACGGCTATGAAGCCACCCAGCGGTCTTTGGAGCGCATCCTTTATCTCTGGGCCATTCGACACCCAGCAAGTGGTTATGTTCAGGGTATCAATGATCTAGTCACACCATTCTGGCAGGTCTTCCTGGGCGTTTACATAACCGACTTGAACGTTGAAGAAGGCATGGACCCAGGCCAATTGCCTCGAAGTGTGTTAGATGCGGTGGAAGCGGACACTTTTTGGTGCCTGACAAAGCTGCTGGATGGTATCCAGGACAATTACATTTATGCCCAGCCTGGCATTCACCGACAGGTCAGGGCACTACGAGACTTGACAGTGCGCATCGATGCAGCACTGGCAAAACACCTTGAACAAGAAGGTGTGGAATTTATGCAATTTAGTTTCCGATGGATGAACTGCTTGCTCATGCGGGAAATGAGCATCAAAAATACGATACGCATGTGGGACACGTACATGGTACGTTTCCCCCTAGGGAACTTTTTTTTTTTGCATGATACTGATCGTCATTCTAGGCTGAGGAGCAGGGCTTCTCTCGATTCCACCTCTATGTCTGCGCCGCATTCTTGGTCAAATGGACGGATCAATTGGTCAAGATGGATTTCCAGGTACGATTTCCGAAGTGAATATCGCCACTATTAAACAGGAACTAACGTTCTTCCAGGAGGTCATGATGTTCCTCCAGGCATTGCCAACGAAGGGTTGGACCGAGAAAGACATTGAGCTCTTACTGAGCGAAGCATTTATATGGCAAAGCCTGTTTCAAGACTCGCGTGCTCATCTCCGGCCTGCTGGTGATGAACCCCCTGGAAATGGTATCTTTTATTGATAGTAATCATAATTCATGACCCGAATTCCCAACTTCTGTTTTCGGATGCTTTCCCTCGGGGCAGACATGATCTGTCTCGCTCAGTTGAAATGAATGCCCTTTTGGTTGAATGCCCACAGCAGCTTCAAGAAATCATTCTCATCACACATCCTCGCGCGCTTCTCTCCGAGGCCAGTGTCATCGTCCAGGACCTGGCGAACCTTTTCACGGACTAGCTCCGCAACCTTGCCACGCTTCTTGCGCGAAGCTCCATTCTTGAGTGCTGCTTCGAGGCGGGCATTTGTGGTCTCCTTAAAGAAATCAGGAACATCGTCATCGTCCATATCCATGACCTCGTCGACCGGTTCCTCGGCAGCCTGTTCCTCTTCTTGCTCCTCGCCCATGTCCATCACCATGGCATCATCATTGGCGACTTCAACCGGGCCATCCTCCACTGGGATGTCGTTTTGCGCACACCATGTCCGATAGTTTGCCTCTAGCAATTCCATGATGCTTGACGTACCGATGAAACTAGAACGGAGAGTCTTGTTCTTCCGAACGAAAACAATTCGCAAAAGACCATCCCACTCTTCGTAGTTGATCTGTGGTCGTGGATTCTTAGGGACCATTCGAATGACGCTGGACTCGACTTGCGGCGGTGGCTTGAAGTTGTTTTTGCCAACCTTCATGATATGATCGATCTTGGCCCACATTTGCGCATTGACTGAAAGTCGACTGTAAAGTTTGTCGCCAGGCTTGGCGAATAAACGCAGAGCGAATTCACGTTGGAACCTGTATGGGTAGTTCACATGTAAGCCCTCAATTGCACAGAACATTTTCCGAGTACTTCTAGCCTCGATGACGGAGACTTACATGAGAATGCAGGAACGAGGTGCAGGAGATGTAGCTAGGAGTTTGAATGTGAGAGGAGAAGAGATCTTGACTCTGTTAGAATCGGGAAGAACATGCGCAAAAGATTTGGAGTTATACGTACCTGGTAGGGAGTATTACTGATGCAGACATCGAAGTATGGGAGCTCTGTCTTCATCACATCTCCAAGAATGACCTCAAGGCGCTTTTGGTATGGTGTGGACTGGAAGCGCTTGGTGACTTCTGCAGCCATACGAGGATCCAATTCCACGGCGATGCACTTCTTCGCCTTTTCCAAAATCTTGGCAGTCAAGTTACCTGTACCGGGACCAATTTCAAGGACGACCTGTTGATTCACACCATTAGTGTTTGTCAAGTCAACTAATGTCTTTTGTAACTCACATCACTTTGCTTGAGCTCGGCCTTTTCCACAATTGCAGCTAGATAACTCCATGTTAACTATGGAATACTTAGTGCAGTAAAAAGCAGTCCCTACCAGCGATACCAGGGTTCTTCAGAACGTGCTGGCCAATATCAGTGTTCATCTTGAAGATGCTGTGAGCAGCTTTTGTCTTGGCAGCAGCATCTGACAGGCCCTGCGAAGCGGCGCTGTTGCGCTTCGGCTTGTTGACCTTTGGCATATTGGAATAACGAGTCTCTGGAATTTGACAGATATCAAAAGAAACCAGAGAGAAAGCCTGCGGCAACAAAGCACATCGACTCCAATGTGGGCGGGAACTTTTTTTGCGATAAGATTGTCGGTCCTGGAATTACTATCTTCCGGGCCCGCCGCCTTAGCCTTCTGCGCCGTCGACGTCGAGCTCTTCGAGTTGTGTTGTGCCCAATATGGCGTCTGGAAGAAAGGATTTCCTAAGCCAGGCAGCGCCTGAGAACTATGTTGCTGGTCTAGGTCGTGGTGCGACAGGATTCACCACTCGCTCCGATCTTGGCCCGGCGCGCGAAGGACCTACGCCTGAACAGATCCAGGCTGCTCTGACCAAGAGAGCTCAGCTTCTCGGAGCTGCTGCACCCACTGCCTACGGCGCCACTACACGAGAAAAAGGTGGAAAAGAGGAAGACCAGGAGGAGGAAGATGAGCGGTTCCAGGATCCCGAGAACGAGGCCGGGCTGTTCGCATACGGACAGTTCGACCAAGAAGACGATGAGGCAGACCGCATCTATCAGGAGGTAGATGAGAAGATGGACAAGCGCCGGAGAGCTCGCAGGTTAGTAGTACCCCTCCCATAACCCCTTCAAAACCATTTGTTTATCGGGTTAGCCCCGGTTGTTTGGACAGAGTACCGACATGAATCGTTCGCCACCTACAGGGAAGCTCGAGAAAAAGCCGAACAACAAGAATACGAACGCAACAACCCGAAGATCCAACACCAATTTGCCGATCTGAAACGCACACTGGCCTCAGTATCTGAAGAAGACTGGGCCAACCTTCCAGAGGTTGGAGACTTGACGGGCAAGCATCGACGAGATAAACAGAATGCCCGACAGCGGCACTACGCCGTCCCGGATAGTGTCATTGCTGGCGCGAGAGACTCAGCGCAATACGGAACGACAATTGCCGAAGATGGCACGGAAACAAGTATCGGCGAAGGAGAAAGCGCAGACAGCGCTATGATGAACTTCGCAGATATCGGTGCGGCGCGTGATAAAGTGTTGAAGGTCCGACTTGACCAGGCTGCGCTAGGCTCATCCACTGAAACGTCCGGAACCGCTACGAATGTCGACCCCAAGGGTTACCTCACCAGCTTGACACAATCAGAAGCTAAAGCCGGTGAAGTTGAGGTGGGCGATATCAAGCGAGTTCGTACCCTGTTAGAATCCGTCACCAAGACCAATCCTAAGCATGCTCCCGGTTG
Source organism: Penicillium mononematosum (assembly GCF_028829835.1). Lineage (NCBI taxonomy): Eukaryota > Fungi > Ascomycota > Eurotiomycetes > Eurotiales > Aspergillaceae > Penicillium > Penicillium mononematosum. The sequence goes on along the minus strand of NW_026643272.1, from coordinate 6,039,000 downwards.
GATTGCGTTAGCCCGTCTGGAGGAGCTTGCCGGCCGGATTGTGGCTGCTAGGACACTCATCGCCAAGGGCTGTGAACTTTGCCCAAAAAGCGAAGATGCATGGCTAGAAAACATTCGACTCAATGAAGGTCACAATGCAAAGGTCATTGCAGCGAATGCCATCAAGAACAATGACCGTTCCACAAGACTTTGGACTGAGGCCATGAGATTAGAAACGGATACCCGTGCCAAGAAGAACGTTCTTCGACAAGCTATTCTACACATTCCCCAATCGGTGCAGATCTGGAAGGAAGCTGTCAATCTAGAAGACGATCCCGCCGATGCGCGCTTGCTGTTGGCCAAGGCCGTTGAAATCATTCCTCTGTCGGTCGAGTTGTGGCTTGCCCTTGCTCGCCTTGAGACACCAGAAAATGCACAGAAAGTCTTGAACGCTGCTCGCAAGGCCGTTCCTACCAGTTATGAAGTCTGGATTGCTGCAGCTCGACTTCAGGAGCAGATGGGTACATTCGCGAAGGTCAATGTCATGAAGCGTGCTATTCAGTCCCTGGCTCGAGAGAATGCCATGCTGAAGAGAGAGGAATGGATCACAGAAGCCGAGAAATGTGAAGCCGAAGGCGCTGTTCTTACATGTGGTAGTATCATCCAAGAGACTCTCGGATGGGGCCTGGATGAGGATGATGACCGAAAAGATATCTGGATGGACGACGCCAAGGCCAGCATTGCCCGTGGTAACTACGAGACTGCCCGGGCAATTTACGCTTATGCCCTGCGAGTCTTTGTGAACCGCCGATCAATCTGGCTCGCGGCAGCGGACCTGGAGCGTAACCACGGCACCAAAGAAGCTCTCTGGCAGGTTCTGGAGAAGGCAGTCGAAGCGTGCCCTCAGAGCGAGGAGCTCTGGCTCCTTCTCGCCAAGGAGAAATGGCAGTCTGGCGATATTGACGATGCTCGCCGAGTCCTCGGCCGTGCTTTCAACCAAAACCCCAACAACGAAGATATCTGGCTGGCTGCTGTCAAGCTAGAGGCCGATGCCAAAAAGACCGACCAAGCCAGAGAGCTCCTGGCCACCGCCCGTCGCGAAGCCGGCACAGATCGCGTGTGGACCAAGAGTGTTGCTTTCGAGCGGCAGCTCGGCAACATCGACGACGCTCTGGATCTAGTAAACCAAGGCCTCCAGCTCTTCCCGAAGGCCGACAAGCTCTGGATGATGAAGGGCCAGATCTACGAAGCGCAGAACAAGCTCCCGCAGGCGCGCGAGGCATATGGAACAGGCACCCGAGCCTGCCCCAAGTCCGTTGCGCTGTGGTTACTTGCCTCGCGACTGGAAGAAAAAGCGGGTGCCGTCGTCCGGGCCCGATCCGTTCTCGATCGAGCCCGTTTGGCCGTTCCCAAGAATCCAGAGCTCTGGACCGAAAGTGTGCGCGTTGAACGTCGCGCTAACAACATCGCCCAGGCCAAGGTCATCATGGCGCGCGCGATCCAGGAAGTCCCAACATCGGGGCTTCTGTGGAGCGAAAGCATCTGGTATCTCGAGCCCCGTGCTCAGCGCAAGGCACGTAGTCTGGAGGCTATTAAGAAGGTCGAGAACGACCCGATTCTGTTCATCACTGTCGCGCGTATCTTCTGGGGCGAGCGTCGACTGGAGAAGGCCATGACCTGGTTTGAGAAGGCGATCGTCTTGGATAGTGATTACGGTGATGGCTGGGCTTGGTATTACAAGTTCCTTATGCAGCATGGCACTGAGGTTTGTTATCCCCCTTCCGCTTTTTCATTCATTCTTTAGGCTCTCTGTTATTATTGGAATCCAGCTGACATCTACGTTACAGGAAAAACGATCAGATGTCGTGTCGAAGTGCATCTCGATGGAACCCAAGCACGGTGAGGTCTGGCAGTCCATCGCGAAGGACCCGGTCAATGCCTACAAGACCACCGAGGAGATTTTGAAGCTCGTGGCAAGTACCATCAACTAGCTGGCATGTTCATTGGGGGTGTATTGTCTACAGGCGTTTCGGGGGCAAATCGCCCATGGAATTCAATACTTGACAGGAATCTGTCTCTGTTAGATGTCTAAAAGTCCATGTCCTAATGTGTAACTATGCAATAACTTCTCAAGATAACCAATAGAATCCATGGGTATCGAGCAAGCTTGACCTCTTGCCAACAGGGGTCATGGCCATCCAGCTTTTTAGGTCTCTTGCTTTCTCTTCATCCTCCAGATATCGACCGCTTCACCTTGTCCCTTAAGAAGTGATACTGTACATGACCAAGATAAGGAGGTGAAACATAGGGGACAAGGCAGAGGCGATCGAGAACGGATAAGACAATATCTTCAAACTCCAAATCCATATGCAAATCATGTGGCGTCACAAATAGTGACAGCCCCCCTTGGTAGTACCCAGACGCCGTGAGCCACCATCCAAACCGTGGGTAGAATAAAAAAAAAAGAGCATAAAAAGCATGTAATGTGGCATGTATGAAACGGGGGTAAAAAAAAAAAGTCAACGGGGGTATAAAATTCTCATGCGGCCATGGACAGACACTCATCGAGCAAAGAGCTCAACTGATTCCGATCACCAATTGTGCCACCTTCCCAGTCTAGGAGAGAACCGTCTTCGTCTTCGTCTTCGTCCAAGTCCATCTCGTCTTCGGGTTTGACTTCATGATGCGGCTCACCAACGCCATCCTCCAACCGTTCGTGTCTTTCGGTCTCGAGTTCGTCTTCGAGGTACCCGTTCATGATCTGGTCTACAATGAGTGGCATGTGACCGAGGACACCACCGCCCAACTCCAAAGTCAACCGTAGGTCTCTAACGCCCAATGGTTTTCGAATGTTGGCCTCTTTCGCTTCAACGGGGAGTAGGCCTGTGGCCGCATCCTTCGTGATTTCCCCACGTGTGTATGCGAGTTCTTCGACTTCCAGTTGGTGTCGGTACTGACGCATCATCATGTTATTGATTGTACCGGACGGGCCATTCGAACGGGTGCGCGAGAATACCGCGGACAAAACTTCCTTCACGAAAGTCTCCGTCGCAATTGCCATGAATTCAGCACATGGGAGTCCTGCACCGCTGGGTAGAGATTCTTCGTAGCATATGGGGACCATGCGGGCATGGATGGATTCGGCATCGGGGAATTCGCCTGTTTCTGCGGCCAGGGGCTGCGCATATCGTTTTCGGATTTCGAGTTCCCAGTCTGTAATTGAGGAGGATGGTTAGGCACTATTTCCTGACAGGGGACCACGGGAACGGAGAGGATATCTCGAGTTCGACGCGAAGGGTGTCGCCTTACTAGTTTTGTTCAGCCCACCTGCACTTGCGGGGACCTGGCTGGGTAATTTGAATTGCTTAGCTAGATGGCTTTCTTCCAGCTCTGTGGGCACCGTTTCATTGGGATCTCGCTGGTAATCATTAGCTGTGGGTTTCTGGGATGAAGGTGTTCGTCATCGTTTGCGACTACGTACCTCTGGGATTCCCTTTATGCGCCGACGGTCCCTCGGAGGCAATTTCATAACCTCCGTCTTCAACCTTTGTTCCGCAGCATCCCCAGAGACGGGTTTCGACACGGTTGATGGTTTATCGTTGGCCGATACCCAGTTTGCGACGCCATGATCGGGGAGGTCTCGCGTGAGGTTTCCGATGAGCGCGCATACGAAATTGTTATGTAGATGTTCGTTTTTAGGGTCGGCGCATAGGAAGTAGTCGACTCGTGATGAGTATTCGCTCTGATTGTAATGTCCTATCCATCAGGCAAGAGGTCAGGAGGTGATCGAACCGAGGCCAATAGATAGGAAGGGGGAAACAGTCGGCGCGAAGCTCAAGCAATCGTTCTCTGAAGAGCAATTCCATGCGCATCATGACATACCTAGTAAGAAAAGGGCTGTGGACTCTTTGTATTCAGCCCACTTGTCTCCGATGGCGGCCTTCAGGTCCGTGTAGGCATGCTCCAGCTCTAGCCGCGGTACCGATATCAGAGCTCTGGAGGTTTTCGCGGATACTGAGCCGTTGGGCACGGCGCCCTTTGGGTTTGAGACAGAGTCACTTCGACTCAGAGCCGCCGGATCAATCTGCATGGTTGCTGGACTGGGGAGAGCGCGACGGTCGACGCCGAAGGGCAGGAAATATTGGCAACTACGCCTTCATCAAGGAGGATTCTAGGGTTCAAACTAGAAATGGAGGAAGAGAGAATGTTTTCATAAGAGAACCTGATGAATTGAAGATGAAGATTGATGGAGTGAAAGAGATGGCGATGGGTTTGGGTGGAAGGGGAGGTTCCGACTTGCGGTTCCCCGCCAGTCGCCAGAAACGGATACATCGTGTGCCAAACTTAGCAGTGTTGCCCTTATATCTCTACATATATTTCTCTACACTGGAATTTCAGGTGCTTTTCAAATCGATTAGCTAGAATTTTCAAACTAGCTGCACTACGTCTTCACTTAATACCCCAAAGAGTTGTCCAATCTCCGCAATGATCTCCGTAATCTCATTCGATAATTGGCCCGTCACCAAGACTAGAAGTACAATGGGTCAGCAGATTGAATGGGATAGAACGAGAAATCAAGAAATACTCACTGTAGGCATAAAGCAAAGCACAATCCTCATCTGTAGTCTGTTGAGATGCTTCACGATCCAGGCGATAGCGATAGATGCGGGCAAGCAATCGGTCTCTGGCATGCTCAATGCTAGGTAGCACATCACTCAAAGGGTACTCGAGCTTCATTGACGAAGCAATCACTAGAATATAGTCAGCACTGAATCAAGTACACGGTAGTTGTAGGAGGGCTGACCTGATAATAGATGGCTCACGCGAGCAGATAACTGCTGCCGTTCTAATTTTGTGTATTGAAGAAGGCTGATTTCGCCTTCAGTGGCCACATCATTCTTCATCAGCTCGATGTTCATAGTATGGAGAGAATTCACCATGCTGCGTGTACGGCGAACAATGTTGGCATATGAGGCTTCGGGAATGCACTCTTCAGTTCAAATTCGGAGCCTGCTGCAGCCTGAAGAGACTCCAACCGAGACAAAAATCTTTCAATCTCAAGCTTCTCTCGAGGTGACATGTATAAAACAGACTTTTGACCTTTAGCCATGATGGATAAGGGATCGCGTTTCCAGACAAGGCTCAGGTGCAGCCAGAGAAGACTCAGGCTATCCTTGAGCTTACGTCTTGCGCTGATGGGCCAAATCATTCGAGTGATGATGATTCCCCAAATGCATCCAGACAACACAGCAACAACTCGATGGAGTGCAATTTCGGTCATGATTGGATTAGAGCCGCCTTCGTCTTCGTCGAAATTCGCCCCCTTCTGAGAAAGGGAATAGCCGTATAGCACAGACAGGTTGTAAGTGAGCATGATGAACCGGCCCATGGGACCATTCCCACGAACAATAGTGATGTATCCCGTCCAAAGCGCCATTATCCATCCCAAGAATGCAAGAGCAAATACATTTCCAGCGGTGATGTTCCATGCTAGGATAGCAGCGACTGCCCCCAGACAAGTACCGAGAAACCGGGCATACCCCGTCGTGTTCGAGGCCCCGATTGTCATTGAGCAAACCAGCATGTAGGACAACAGACCCCATTCTCCCCGCCAACGCCCATAGAACGGGCGGGTTGAAGGAAGGAAAGCAGGCAGGGCGTAAATTGCAGCTCCTGCTCCAACCTTGATCGCGTATTTCGTATCATCTCGTCGGAAAACCCCAAGGCATTTCCATAGACGGTAACCGAGTCTTTGCTTTGTTGTTTCCTTTGCCGAAGGGCCTTTTTGTGTCTGAATATTGTCAGGGAGTGTATTATGTGCAATCAAGCCGTCTGATGCATGTCTAGCATGCCCATCGAGGGCCTGCCCAGTAGCGGGTGGATTGGATCTGGAAGCTGCTTCTGTAGGGGATTAACATGATATCCGCATATCAGCGACTGGTATGTAAAGGTATACGTACCGTCATCAGAGGAAGCTATTTTAGCTGCCTCCGTATTTCTTGACCACTGCCAGACTTTGAGCCATGACCAGGTTCGCCCATTAGGCCGCTCTTCGACTTCCAACTGCAGCTCATCTAAAATGGAAAGCATCTCTCGGAGCTGCTCTCCGAATTCGAGGAGGGAAAAGCTGAAATGGCCACAGCTGGCTGAGACTTCCTCAAGATCGGCTTCAGCCTCGCGGGTCTTCAATTTCATGGTTTCCTGTTGTTGATACAAGGCCGCTAGTGTCTTCTCGCGCGATTCTTTGTAAAGATCAAGCGCCCGGTCAAGACTGATTCGCAGACGACCATTCACGGAGACTCTGTAGTTCGGTGCTGGCCCAAATGGAATCTCCTTGAAGATCTCTTTCAATGTAAATGCCAACGATCGCTGCTTCCAGTCAGTCTTGAATTGTATCAAATACTTATTGAGCTCCAGCTTACCATTGCAGGGCCCAGATGAGAGATGAATATAGTGAAGACATCTGCTGGAAGAAGTGCGGGTCTGGGTGTTGATTCAGCACTTCCAAGGTCGTCGGAACCGTCCGGTGATACTTCTTCCTCTGGTCGCTCAACGATAGGCTCTAGAAAGGACCCATCTGGGAACGACCAGGATCGCTCGAGCGGCGTGAAATAGTCCACATGAGTCGCGGTACCCTGCTGATCTTCCGTGGAGGCAGACTCACGGGCAATGGTCTCACGAATCAAACTGAACTGGAGAGAAGCTGCATTACGCAGCCCTCCCATGTTGTGGGTGATATCTTGCACCCAGCGGACGAGATTCTTTTCGAGCCTGTACTCTTTTTCGGTGCCTGCCACATAGTGCTCAAGCTTAGCTTCTCGAACGAGCCTGTCGAGCTGGCTATAGGCCTTGCGGTGCCTCGCCTCTGCGTCAACGAATTCGGCCGAGACAAGGACCTCTTCGCTGCCGCTCAAGAAACTTTCCGTGATAAGTGCCATCATTAGAGCCAATGAATCAGTGACCGTGACGAGGTTCGCGCGTAGCTTCTTACGCGCTGATATGGGGAAGACGCAAAAGGATATAATAATGACGGCCACCACACCCATCACGACCATCTTCAAGACTTGGAAGGTTTTGGCAAGAGACAAGTCGCCGCTTTGCACAGCACCCTCCTTAGTCAAGACGGTGATTGTTGACAGAGCAGTGAGTGAACAGGCAACGTTCACCAGAGGATCTCCCAGTCGTTGCTTGGTCCACCCAACAAAGCCAAGCCCACCGCCACAAAATACTATCAGAACCACCGCATGGCCAAGGGCAGGCAATTCCAATGTGTCCTGGAAAAACATTTCCACGAACATACTGGTAATGGTCAAGAAGGTAGAATAACAGAACGCCAGGAACGCGCAGATCAAGGCCTTGAACATCGCTCCCTGAGATCTGGCAGGGTGGAAGTAGACCGTGACCGTAGCCACCATGTGCTTCCCATCCTGGTGGCCCAGCAAGGCTGAGACCGCGGGGATAAATGTTGCAAGAGATCCGACCGAGTACGCAAGACTGTACTTCAAGACTCCAATGCCCGGTTCCGACCTGATGAACTGATTTATCTGCGTCCATTTTTCATGAATACGGCGCGTGAGCACGTCGAGGTAGCCCTCATAATGTTGGATTTCGTTTGTGAGGAGCCCGCGCCTTTCCTCATTTTCGTCGGAGACCGGTGTGGAATTTCGGAGGTTCACGAGGCCTTTCAGGCGCTGGCCTGTTTTTGGGAGAACAAATGTCGCCTGACGAAGCTTCACCGACGATTAGTATCCCTCGAGTCAGAAAATGCGAGCACATACCGTTGGGCGCGAGCGGCGGGAGCTGCTGGGAGTCGCGGACATCTTTCAGGTTTCACGTACTTCGCGTGGACTCAGGGCGTTGTACAAGCCGCATGGCACATTTTCAAAGACTCGCCCTTTCTCCAGGCTTTAAGACGTCAGAGGGTTGTGCGGAGGTGCAGAGAGCTATGCAGGTTAATTCGTTGGCAGCGACTCGAAGGTAATTGCGGCCACTCCCCATTTGTCATTGCCACGCACCTCTTTCTTTTGCGTTTTGCTTTCAAGGTGGTTCTACGACTGGGAGGACTTGATATAAATAGATCTGATACGGAGTATTGATTTCGAATCTGTCTGATCAATAAAGAAAAGGTCTCGGTCTTTATAATTCCGTAGTAAAATTCAGCCACAACTACTTCACATTTATTTCAAGCCTTCCACTTTCCACACCTTCACCGCTGCATCGGCACCAGCTGAGATGATCTTGGAGCCTCCTGCAACCCATCCAACACCATGGACACCCTCCTTGTGGGCATTCTGCAGCTCAAGCCAGTCGCCTGGCTTAGCCAAGCTCCAAACAAAGATGTTTGTGTCCAGCGATCCACTCACAACGTGTGAGCCACCCTCGTTCCAGGCAAGTGATGTGATCCTTGCAGTATGCGCCGTCCAGCGGTCTGTCACCAGGCTGCCATCGGCAACCTTGAAAACCAGGACACGTCCCCGCAAGTCACCTACAGCCAAGTGGGAGGCGTCTGGGGAGAAGGCAAGAGCAGAGATTGGGTTGCGAGAGGCATTGATGTCTGCCCGGGGAGAAAGCCGTGAACTGGAGATGGCGCAGATCTGAACAGATCCATTCTCGCCTCCAACGGCAGCTTGAGAACCGTGTGCGGCTATGGTGGTAGCCACAAAGTCTGTTTTGTATTCTCCGGTCTTCTTGCCATCCTGGAAAATCTCGACGGTTTCTGCTTCGCCAACAAGAACCGTCGAGTCACCAGCTGCAACGCCCTTCGGCTGTCCATTGAGTTTTGAAGCGCTGCCAGTGTATGTCTTAGCAGCGACATCGACAGAGCGGAGGGTGTCGTCCCAGCCGACACTATAAATTCTACCGCTTCCCTCTGGCGTAGTTGCAAGCCCGGCGACGTAACCGGGGTGGGCATCTCCTTCAATCTCCTCACTCTTACCTGAGGCTACATCCCAATTGCAGACTCTCCCGTCAAAGCTGCCTGTCCACAAAGTTTCCTTGTTATCCACAGTGGTCTGTGCCAAGGAGGTGATGCTCTTCTGGTGGCCCGAGACAACCTGCCGGGGCTCTGGGGCGCCCTCGACCAGGTAGTTCAAGTCTCCGCTGAGAGACAAACTGATGAGCAAGTTATCGCTTCTTCCTGGGGGCCAGACCACGCCAACTTGGTGGTCGCGAACAGCCATAGCACCCTCCTCTCCCAAGGTCCAGGTCTGTGTTGCTTTGCCAGCTTCCACATCCCAGATCTTGACGGTCCGGTCTGCACTAGCAGTCACGAATTTTCGTGAGTCCTTGGCCCAGGAAACACCAAAGATACTGCCTTTGTGTTCTCCTTCGCCAATCTGACCCTTGGTCTCACCAGTCTTGCCGTCGTAGAGCCAGATTTTCCGGTCTGCGCCAACACTGACCAAGTGCGAACCATCCGGGCTAAAGCCAACTCCGTAAATGTAGTTTGAGTGCTTGTCGGCGATTCCATTGTTGAACTTGAACGGCGCTCCATGGTAGAAGACCGTCTTCCTGTCGTCACCAGCAGTGGCGGCACGCAGAGGCCGCTGCTGCCTAATTGACACCGTGTTGAGCTGTTGCGTATGGCCGTGAATCTCTCCAACGGTGTTTCCACTATCCCAGGTAATACAGTGTCCATATCGCTGCTTGCCATCGCCGACGGCAATAATGCGCTGGGAGTCACCGTCCCAAGCCAAATCGTTGATTCGACCATTAACAATGCTGTATTCACCCTTGGTGATTCCTTCGCCGACACAATCCCACACTCTCACGATTCCAGCAGCGTCACCACTTGCAACGTAGAATCCGGAAGGGGCGAAGCGTGCGACAGTTGTGGGCGCCTTGTGTTCAGTGTATTGCCTAGCGACTGCGGGGTCGTCGATTGAACGCAGGAAGATGGATTTGTTGGACTATAAGTGCTTGTGTCAGAACAACGCAATGTCATTGTAGAGATTCTTCCAATAACATACTGCATAGGCCAATCGCTCGCCTTTAGCATCAGAAGAAAGCTGGGTGGGCTGGCCGCGGGTGGTGGAGGGGCTAGCAGCCCAAATGGACTCTTTGGATATGTCAGGCTAATAGAATATGATATGAGGACGTCGGGTGCTCACCATTCGTAAGTGACATTGCTAAGGTCGGCACACTCAAGCAGAAGAGTTGGGGGGAGGCAGAGGGAAGTCCACTAGTCCACCCGTGGACTGTTTATCGACTGACGTACCCGGGCCACAATAGCGGGGAACACAGCCACGTCTTGTCTACATCAAACAAGCACCCTAATCCACTCACTGATCATTATCTGAGCACCCTGATTTGCTCACCGAGTGCTCTCTAAGTGTAGGGATGAGCGGCCTACCTAGGTAACCTTGGAAGTAAGCTATATTAATAAATAGGTAGGAAGCCACTTATTAAGCTTAGCATTACTTTGTCAGCCCCTAATATATATTAAATAGTCGAGCACCCAGCTACTCTCCCTAATATACACTTATTTTCACTATTTAATATTTAACTACTAGAGTTATAGTGTTAGTTTACATTAGTTCGTATTATTTATCCTCGGCTACTTTATTTAATAGTTGTTGAACGTGTCGACCGAAGACAAATGATACGAACTGAGGTGAATTAACACTACAACTCCAGTGTATGGAAGATTGGATTGTGAAATGAGTGTGTACTGGAAAGAGCAGCGGTCAGCGTTGAATCCCAAAACCATGTTAATTGCTCAGAATTAACTGGGATTCTCAACAATGAAGTCCAATATTGAGTCAAGAGAACCACAGCTGAGTAGGACTATAGACACGATCGTGGTGATTCTTAAGTGTTATTCTAGGCAAATTTAGCGGTTGTTCGGGTCTCCACTTGTCAACATGAGGTCGTTAACTTGGCAATGCCAGGGCCTACATGGATAAAGAACATCAAGAGATTCTAGGACTACGATAGGTGTGTGCTTCGCCTTTCGTCCTTCCGGAAATTCGCAGGTACGGACTCAGTTATTCTCCTGTTATGAGGACTGTCTTATATAAGTTATGTACATTCTATGCTCTAGGATGCGAAAATCGGCTATACCGGCAAGCAAAATTGAAGGGCTGAAGGAAACCATGATTGGCTCGTCATTTACGGATAAGAATACAGAACAAAGAAAACAGAAAATAAAGAAAGACACTCAGAACTGCACGACGTGCTTGGTGCACCCGATGGCCGGTCCTACTTTCCCACCGGCTCTAGCTAACACTGACTGCACCTTCTTCTCGAGACTTCCACCATCCCCTTCCTCTTCCCAGTCCACACGGTTGACCGGTGGCGCAGTGAACTTCCCTTGTTCGAAGAGCTCGGTGAACCACGAAAGGAGGTCAATCTGTGCGTCCTCCGTGTACCGACTCAGCGCCTGAGACAGTCGGAAGTTCTTGAAAGTGATTTGTTTCCAGAAGATTAGCTCTTGGCTCAGGACTAATTGCCCACCTGCACCTCCCAGAGACCCGTAATTGATGAAGGTAGCCCCAGGAGCGAGCATGGCGGCGAGTCGTTGACCAGATTGTCCGAAGACCGCATCCAGTGCGAGAGTGACACGCTTCTCGGCCGCAATCGCGGCCGGGCCTTCTTTGGCAAGTTCAGACTCGGTGACGACCACACGAGCGCCCTGATTGAGAAGTGACTGTCGCGTGGCCTCGACGTCATCCCGGTCTCGAATCACACAGATACTCGGACAGCCCTTGAGTAGGGCAAACTGCACCACCATCCGCGCAATCCATCCCGTCGCGGCATTCAGAACGACCCAATCTCCCGGACGCAGGGAGGGACAGCTCTCTAACAGAAGGTAAGCTGTCGAGCAACCCGTCTTCAGTAGACTGGCGGTCGTCGGTTCCAAACTCTTCGACACTTTCAGCACCGCAGCCGCCGGGACCACGGCTTCCGTGCGCCAGGTCCCCAAGCCGTGGGACCGGGGGATTACGTGGTCTCCGGGCTTCAACACATCAACGTCCGTGCCGACGCGCTCGACGCGGGCCACGCCATCGTATCCCGGGATGGGTTCGTCGTTATAGCGATGGTGTGGCTGGACGGGATACCGGCCGGCAATCACCAAGAGATCCTGGGGATTCACGGGAGCAGCCAGGAACTTCAACAGAACTGAGTCTGCGGGAATCGGAGCGTCGCCTACAGCTTCATGACGGTAAATGCGGATGACACTGGAGGGTTCTGTCGACTGGCGCTGGAACGTGACCGTTTGGGCGGACATGATATCAGGGCAAGGTTGAGAGGCAGGAATTCAACCGGAATGAAGGCGGCTGAGAGATGCGAAATCCCAGAATTCGAGAAATTTCGGCCATCGCTCTTATAATAACATAACCAACCATTCCAAGGTTTCGATCATATCTCCTGATAGGGTAATATACCATTGACGATGCTTTTCGAGGCTGGATTTCAAAGCATTTCCGGGGACCCATAGGGAATCCGGGCGAATAGGAGCATTGACTCCCCTGACTCCACACTATTCCCGTCGGAGATCCTCAAGCTTGGCGCAGAGGCATCCCGAGATAGGGCCAACAGCTGGGGAATCCCACTTGGCCTGGTCGGGTTTCTAGGTCCGTTCCGGTCGTGGGCACTGACACGGCCGCAATCATCTCCATCTAGGGAACATGCCGGCTGAACACAGCATTGGAAAGACAAGTCGACCGGGGTATCATGATGATAAATAGTTACTGGTGCGCCTGGAAATTGGAGTTATCATTACACCCACCTTAGGCACAATCGTCAGTACAAAAGGCAAAAGTAAATCCCAAACAAAAGCTCCCAGTCTCAGCTTCACATTCCAACCAACCAACATTTCGTCGATACTTGTCACCTCACCACGGCAATGAAGACTGCAAGTGATTCTCTGCGCTCCTCATCCTCTGAGCCGCCCTCTGAGCCGCCCTCAGAGGCTACGATCGAGAAGCCACAGTCCCCAAGAGATGTCCACGGCGTTAAAGTAAGACATCGCACCGTCCATGCTTATTGATCCCTCGCTAACCCCATATTCACAGTGGGCCCTAGTAGTAATTGCACTGCTTTCGTCCTTGTTCTTGTATGCGCTCGACAATACCGTGGTGGCCAATGTTCAGCCGAAAGTTGTCGAAACCTTTGGCCATGTCAGTCTCGTTCCTTGGCTGGGCGTCTCCTTTGCTCTGGCGTCGGCTGCTACAACCTTGATATGGTCCAAGGCCTATGGCACCTTCTCCGCAAAGAAGCTTTACATAGGAAGCACGGTCGTATTCATGGGCGCATCAGCTCTCTGCGGTGGCGCTCCAGACATCAACAGCTTCATCGTCGGTCGTGCCATCGCGGGTGCCGGTGGCTGTGGAATGTACATGGGTCTCTTGACATTGATGTCGGTCACGACAGACAACATTGAACGTCCGAAATATCTCAGCCTGACTGGGTTTATTTGGGGTGTCGGCACAGTGCTGGGTCCAGTGGTTGGCGGTGCTCTCGGCGACAGCAAGGCAACCTGGCGTTGGGCATTCTACCTGAACCTTCTGGTCGGAGCGGTCGTGGCTCCGGTCTACTTCCTCCTCTTGCCCGACTTCAGGCCCCAGAAGGATGTCCCCATCCTCAAGCGGTTTGGCCAGGTTGACTACATTGGAGCACTGTTGTCCATTGGTACTCTTTTATGCGCGATTATGGGCATGAACTTTGGCGGCGTTTTGTGGAGCTGGAGCAGCTCGAACAGCATTGGTCTGTTTGTGGGTGCCGGCCTCCTGTTGGTCCTGTTTGTGGTGCAACAAACCTTCCAACTGGGAACCAACTTTCAGAACCGCATGTTCCCCATGCATTTCTGGAAAAGCCGTACCTTGATCGTTCTCTTCTTCACTATGAGTGAGTCCTCCCACGCTCACTGCACAAGCATAGCGCAAAGTCTAACTACGTACAGTGTTGGCGACATTTGGCAGCTTCATCGGCATCTACTACTTGCCCATCTACTACCAATTCGCCCGCGGAAGCACAGCCATTGAGACCTCTGTCCATCTCCTGCCATTCATTCTGCTCTTAGTCACCTTCAATCTGATCAACGGTCAGTTTATGGGCAAGACCGGCTACTACTACCCCTGGTACATTTTCGGCGCTGCTCTCGAGTTAATCGGCGGTGTCCTCCTCTGTAAGCCTTCCTTCTCACGTACTCCCATCTACCACGAAACACGCTCTAACTAGCCTCGTTACAAAACAGACACCGTGGACGAAAACACCTCCGACGCCAAAATCTACGGCTACACCATAATCCTGGGCACCGGCGTGGGCTCTTTCTGCCAGGCCGGCTTCGCAATCGCACAGATGAAGGTCAAGCCCGAGGAGATCCCCTTCTGCGTGGGCTTCATGACGGTCGGACAGATGATGGGTATCGTCTTCGGCACGGGTATCTCCGGCGCCCTGTTCGTGAACTTCGCGCAACACGCCCTGAAGCAGGTGTTTCCCCTGGCCAGTGAGGACGAGATCTCCAATGCAATCTCAGGCGTGGGGAGCCAGCTTCTCCGCTCTGCAAGTTCCGAGGAATATGCAGCCGCAATCCATGGCCTCACCGGGGCGATCCAGTTGGCCTACGTGCCCATTATCGCCGCGGGAGCCATTTGCTTGGTCTGCAGCTTGCTTATGAAGCACGAGAAGGTCTTCGTTACTGGCGCCTTCGCTGGTTAAATTCATTGCTGGAGGCGTGGATTATGATCTCTGAAAATTGTAATGACGATACCTCATGAGAGGAGGAATGGCTGGCGGAAGCGGAGAGACGAAGAATGATATTGGATACAAACGTATACATATGTATAGAGAGATGTAACTAGCTAGGTAGTCAGGCTGATTACACACCTACACATGAAGCAGGCAGGCCCTTGACTAGAGGGAAAATGATGGAATTTTGATTTTACTGGACTTTGCAACATACTCAGTGAAACAATCAATAATTCGAAAATCTATTACTAGTGTGCAACCAACCAACTGCATATGTAGTCAATTAAAGGCACTCACCTATAGAAGAATTGGACCTAATATATTGGACCCCTCGTTGTTATTACATAATTTATATAAATCAGTTCTCGGGCCCAGTAAGTTGTGGGCTTCCTTTTTGAGTACATTTAATGAGTAATATAAGCTATAATGGATTCATTGTCAGCTTCCCTACCGCCTATAAAGCAGGCAGGAAAGAAAGGAATGGAAGAAGAACGTACTGATAATACCTGGGAAAGGCTAGACCCGATAGAGATAGGACTGCATGCTCTCATTGATTCATTATCTATATTCACAAAGTAACATAGGGATAGCTTTGGTTTTCTCTACAAAGCTAAATAGTCCTCTACAAGCCTTGATAATCATGATCGGTGTAGAACAAGGTCGCTTAGCGATGCATCCCAGAAGGCCACATTAGATAACTTCACGATATCGACACGAACTCCATTACTAGACCGTAGTATGCTCTAAAACTGGAATATGGACGGTTCCTCAGAAAGATCCGTGTACGCCTAAAACAGGTCAGCTGGCTTGACACAACAAACATGATGACCAAGCTTACCCAGGAATCTAGCTGTGCCCACCAGGCCGAATTATCAGAGCTGTCCGGGAACTCAAAACTATCATATAACTTGAATGAGTCGCCCACAAGATCAGAGGCAAAAATGTCGGCGGGCAGTGCATCAAATGCCATATTGGGCTTGGGAGAGATGGTGGTGACAGGGGCGGGATGGAAGTTAGGCGGAAGAAAACTGTCTGCTTTGGAAAGGCCCTTGTTCCTATCATCTTCTGTCTCGCTTTGGGCGCCTGGTCGAAGACTGGAGACGACCTGTCGGTGGACTTCCAAACGCAACTGCTCCAGGATAATGCCGTAGCGACGGTTGGGACTGCTCCGGCAGGTGGCCTTGCCCAGATGCTGTTGGCAGGTCTCTGCGAGGCTGAACAGATATTGCACCTGACTGCTGTTTTCCACCTTCTTCGATGGATCAGCCGACGCTTGATGCTGTTTGATTATGTGGATGTACACCACGGTAATGGCGCAGAAGCACACGTAATGAGTGAACCAAAACCCATGGATGAGAGCATTCCGGCTGGCAAGTCCGTTGATGATGGTCATGACTTCCTCGGCGGCCCCGATGCACTTGTGAACATAGGTGGCGGCGCTCGATTGCGGAATATCTTTGCAGTCATTGAAGAGAAATAATCGCGTGGTGTAAATAATTGCGTGCGAGTAGGCCAGCTGCTGGATCAAAGATCGCCAGCCATCCATCAATGGGGCTGCGGCCTCCTTCCATCGTTCTAACTCGAGGGTTAATAGGATGGCCGCCTCGAAAGGGGACCCTGCCGGCGGATTGAGAGTATACAACTTCCTTGAAATGTCAGCCAGCAACCGTGAGAGCCTGCTAATTGTTAGCTGAAATTGTATTTCTCTTCGAACAATACTTCAAGTCAGATACAGACCGGTAATGCAGTACAGATGCGATCATCACATCATCGGGCACGCCAGATCGCATGCTCGGCTCATTGATCAACAAGTCTTGATCCGTCACCTCATCCGGAAGCTCTTGGTCAAAATCCTCATCGTGCAGCAACCGTGGTCGGCCGAACATCACGCTCAGATACTTGTCCAACGTGTACACGCTCCAAAAGGTTCTCTTCCGGAGCTCTTGCTCCATATATGTGCCCTTTCCCTCTTCGACCATAGTTGACGGCCATTTGCGATGTATGTCAAGAGCGGTCAAGAACTGAACGGTCGTGCCGAACGCGAACCAGCACTCACTGCCTCGGGACGACGCTAGTAGGTAGAGACTTCGGTTCAGTCTTGCTTGTACTGTCTCCAGCTGTGGTGCGCCGGACTCAATGGACGACATGTGCTTGGAGAGGGCAAACCAGCGTTCGCTACAGGTAATCAGCGAGTGGACTGAGATATCAATGCGCCATTTTCGGGCTTACCTCTGCTCGTCATAATCTACGTCGGACTCGGGAGCTCGCCTGTCATAGAGTGTACCGATCGCAAGGACGCTGTACACAATAGAGCACCGGCCCACCATCAGGTCTGTGGGCAGGTTTGTCGCTGAAATGTTGCTCTGGTAGATCTGACGAAGCCATCGCTCGACATGACCGCGATGCAAGAACCGGTAGGTGACAACAGCATATTCAAAGTACGTTGCGACCATCTCCAGTGTCTTCTCCAACGGAGGAAGGGTGAAATCAAGTTTGTAGAGGCTTGAATACGGCTTGTCCCCAAACTTAGTGACAGGTGGGCTCTTTGAGAGTTCGTCATGGAACCCGTCCGACACACTCACGGCCCCAGTGGACGGTGTCTTGTCTTGGTTGAGGCGCTGACATACCCGGTTGATAAACGAGGTTCCTGATGCCAAGTCTAGGTAGCTTCCCTGGAAGTCTGCGGTCAAGAGATCGGTACTGTGCGTAG
Organism: Penicillium mononematosum; assembly: GCF_028829835.1. Lineage (NCBI taxonomy): Eukaryota > Fungi > Ascomycota > Eurotiomycetes > Eurotiales > Aspergillaceae > Penicillium > Penicillium mononematosum. Next base: position 6,021,620 of record NW_026643272.1, on the reverse strand, counting down.
GAGCACGATGGGCAGCCTCATGCTGAACGGGCTGTTGAATGGATGTTGGGAAGCTCCCGTCATGTTTGAAGTACTGCTCTTCGTCTGGCTGGCCGTCGAATGTCAACTCTAGCGGTGGTGGGGGCGGCGGCGGCGGCGGGCCGAGTCCCCTGGAGTAGGTCGTTTCGTATTCACAGACCAACGACAGTCGTTCGCAACGCGCACATGGACGAGTCCCGCTGCAGCGAGTCTTTTTCTCTTTGCAAATATCACACGCTCTGACTGTCTTGAGTCGCTGGCAGCTTGTTCGCTTGTCGGGTCCAGACGGCTTTCTCTTGCCTTTGATGCTGGGGGGCTCTTCATCCTCCGCGTAGCTGGGATTGACCGGAGACGTCACTTGCGACAGATTCGCGGGGGTGGATCGGCTCATCTGCACTGATTAACTCGTGGTCATATAGAGATTTTTGACGTCAATAGCGAGAGAGAAGTTGAGTATTTTCTTTCTAATGTGAGAGATCAGGAGGTGAACACGTGTCGAAGAGTTGCATTGTCCCTCATTCGAAAACATGGGGGCCGAGTATGAGGTGCATATGTTTGTACACGCCATTGCGCATGTAAGATTTTGTACGTAAGCCGATCACGAAATTAGCAGAATACGAGACATTAACAAATGGACAGATTATTGTCCACAGGCCTGAGCGTTCGCGCAAGCAACCTGACAGGTGCTTTCAACCCCACCAAGGCATCGATTTTTGACCAGATTCAGGGACTGGCCAATCCGAGCTCCGGACAAGTCCCAAGTGTGGGTTGATCCATGGATCCACTTAATCTCGGAAAGGGTCGATCTCCGCCCGGGCTACTCCGTACCCCGTTCTATGATTCCAAGGTTTAGAGCGGAGAAATGGATGTAACGGTACAAGGCAGGCTTATGCACCCTTATTGAATATTATTGGCTCCAAATCACGCGCATGTCCTCTGCCATATTCCCAACCAAGCCGAGATCGCCAGGAGAAAGGAAACCCTGCGCACCCTTAGCCCCACTTCGCGTAAGCTTACCGCCAACCTAAACCGGTCTGGCGTTACTCTGAGCGTGAAGAAAAATCGTATCCAGATCAAGGAAGCGTGAAGCTGTAGCCTTGGTGATGTAGGAGTCGGAGTATCTTGAAGTCACTAAGCTATCGCTTCAGAGAGCTGTGTACGTACGTCCATAAATGTTTCATCCCCAGCCCGAAGTAGTGGGCTCTTAGCTGCTCTGGGCCTTTGTCTTAAGATGTCCTACCCTCTATAGCTCCTTGGCATTAAACTGCAGATATCACATTAAAGGTTTCATCACTGATCGACGTGACTTACTCTATGGTATAATCAGCGTCGGCGACTTAATCACTAGTGCGATCCCACAGTATGTATTGAGCATACATAGTGTGGAGACACCTACATATATATACCACTGCAACAAGTCAGTTCTCATGGACTGACTTTGTTATGACCTTTTGGTCTAATGGGTAAATGTCAGAGCAGTGGTTGGCGTGATCTCACTAGCTTACCCATATGCTAGTCCCTAAACCGCGGTCACTGCCCCCTACGCTGTAGACCACTTTCCTAAATAGCTCACCTTTCACTCGGTACCTAGAATAGTTGAACGCTTGTCTTTTATAACCGAATGAACTGGTAGCGTCACTAATAGAGCCTCTCTTTAAGATCACTTGTTCAATAGATATATATTCATCCAAAACGCCCATTCTTTAAATGTACCGCTCTAAGCCTAATCAAATAGGGTGTGAAGGATCTGCCCGGGCGCACATCTTCCCGCTCGGCCAAAAGACCATTATGTCAGAGCTCTCGCTCTAACATGCCCGGGACCAATATATATATAGTAGCGCACATAGCTATCCGTGACATAGGGACCTCTCCTAAGAGCACCCAGTACTTAAAATAGTGCGAAGGACAATAACGGCTAAAGTTTTAATACTTGACTTTATGTGGTTGGTGTTTTATTTTGCTTTATTTATGCCTTATTTTAGACCGCTTCCTGTACCGCTCTATATAGTGTATTGGTGTATTGGAAATTGAAGCTATACAAATCACTATATTGGAGAAGGACTCTGAATTGCAAGGGTACGCTGGGTAGGAGACAAAATTGACATTGAAGGTGCAGCTGTTTGAAGATGTTTAAGGATGAAGGTGAGGTCTATTGGCGCAGGACTTTCCTTATTGGTATAGGAGTCTATACCCCCTTTAGGAAGTGTCACTCTTGGCAGTCAATCTTCAATACGAGTGCCTTTTCTATGGTACCAACTTGGTAGAAAACACAGTCCCCGAACCTCCTCAGCCATATGGTATGGCGGGGCCTCCGAAATATTGCGCCAGTTGGTAGGCTACGCAAAGCCCAACCACGATGGGCCATTATTGTATTAAATGTCAGTCTTGGCGTTTATGAAGTCGAGGAATCATCAAAATAAATGATTAGTCTAGAATTTTTAAATTTTAAAATAAACTAATTTAGTAGTAAATAAAAGAAGCTAGGCTATTTAATATATCCTTCCTAGCGAAATATACCCTAATTTATAATCTAAAGGATCGATTCTAGTTATTTAAGCCACTCCTTTATATAGAAGTCTCTATTTACTAAGCTTAATATAATACCTAGTAGGAACCCTAATTAATAGTGTTGGCGAATGTATATAAAAAAGTCACATTTTTAAACGGCACTGAGACCGTATCATCCGGTTTCTTGACAATAACCCCTACGTATGTTTGCCCAGACACATGGAGGAAACACGTGATACCATCGGTCCAGGTGATATAGAATGACCATAAAAAGGATCTCAGTGGGCTACAAACATCCAAGTCTCCCTGAACCCATGTCTACAATTTTCTTGACTTTTTCTGATGGCGGTTCGCCGTCATTTCTGGAACAAGCCACACGGAGAACGCGAGTATTGAAAGAGAACTCGCAAATACGAGATAGAACAGTGTCTATAATGGTCATCATAAATAGAAGAAAAAGGAAAAGAAGTCGTATCTTGTGCGTATTGCTTCGCTGGATGACCATATTTCGAGACGTTTGGAAGGCTTGGTCCAAACATGTCAACTTGCGATCGCGATCGTCCCACGACTACTGGGTACGGCTTTACTCATGTGATATGCAATAGTGGAAAAACACATGAAATAGTTGGAAAGGTAGTCAATCTATATACAATTCAAATATGACCCCCGGTTGTTAACCCCACAGGCCTAATCCGTATAGGCGCTTTCCTGTTCGATGGTGGTTGCGTTGTACTTCCGGAGCGTGTCCTCCAATCCTGGAATTGGTGCATCGAAGTCAATCAAGCAGCTGTTCATGGTGCGGGCGAGAAACGCGTAGATCGACTGAGTGAAGAACAGGTCCATCAAAGCCTCATCTCCAAGGATCTGTTTGGCCTTGAGCACCGTGTCCTTGTTGACACGATCGCGCAGACAAAGGTCTTCAACCACCGCGCTGATCAGTCGTTGGCGATCTGAGAAGAGCTCCGTCGAGCTCAAGTCCCCCCGAGCGGAGGCACGCCAGTTGTGCGTCGGTGTACCCGAAGACCCGGGCCACGGGCTCATTGACGTCCCACTCGTACGGAGCGTCGAGCAGGGACGCGGTGCGCAAGACGGCCAGTTGCCAGTCCTTTGAGCGCAAGCTGCGCTCGGGCGACCAGGCACAGGTCAGGAGTTTCATGAAGGTTGGGAAAAAGGTGGGCGCATTGGCAACCAGCTGGGAGTCGATTGTTAATGCCTCGCTCACTCATCGCAGAAGACCATGGGGAGAAATATGAGAATGTACCTTAAAGATGTTGCGCTCGAAGGGAAGTGTTTTCAGGGCTGCGCTGACCTCCTCCGGAGCCGTTGCGGAGTCCACGTACGGCAGGAGGTGGTTTTTGGTCATGTCGCGGTTGTCCCAGGAAGTCATGATGACAGAAGAGTGGAAGTCGATGAGATTTATTATGAAGAAGGCGGAAGCGTGTGTTTTGGCTTTCAATGTGTCGATTGTGGTGAGCGTGGTGAGTGGGATGATTGCTGCTGAGCTGGAGTTGTTGATGGGTCCGTCGGGGGCTTTTTATAACGTAGGATTTGTAGTGATGGATCTGATGGACCCGGAAGGTCAAAGATGAGCCAGCGAGCTGAAGCAATCACCTGGGTATTTCCGGTGATTCCTTCCGTCGGTGGTTGGCAATTAGGGCTTTCCGGGTCAGTGGCCCCGCAGTGTTTCCGCTGCGGCGCTCTCTCTTTCTCCTCCTCTCACTGCATGCTTGGCACGTGGAGTTGTCGATCTGAAGAGCCCGATCGTGTGTCTGCACAAACCCAATCATCTCGTGAAATTCTCCGAGATGTCAAAGGACGCGTCCGTGCACTCGTGGTGGGCCTAACACACTGATGGCAACTATACTGGATGCCACCATGACGTTTGTTAGTCATTTCCGCCTCCTGTACATGCCTGGCCGATATGGCGCAAGAGACAGGTTCCGGATCGTGCATACCACCTCGACCAAGTCAGTACGTCGATCCCGGGGCCGGGCCCTGCTACTGAGGGGAGGGGGACATAGCGCACAGCATGGCACGGAAACCTTCTGAGTTACTGGGACGGGCGATGCTTAGGATGGGTTTGACCATGATTAAGAAAAGTCTATAAAGAATGGGGCATGGAGGCACCCAGTAGTCAACCCATCAACACTTGAAACAGAAACCAGCAAAGGCATTCATCGTTTGGGAGAAACACTCGCAATCCTTCCTATCTCACACCAAGACAAAAGTTACTATCAACATCGCCATCATGAGCCTCGTACAGATGAACACCATGGACATCTTGTCCGCTGATCCTTTCAGCCATGCGGAAGTTCTGTACGACCAGCACTTGGGCGACATTGAGAGCCTGCTCCGTGGTCATGACCTGGAGGCGGAATGGCCGGCGACTCCGGCACAATGCCAAATCCTAGAATCTGACGAAATGCCCTGGTGCAAGATCACCCTGATCTTGCCACGGCAGTCTGCGCCCGATGTGAATCGAATTAAGTCGAGCTGGACTCAGATCTGCTCCCACCGTGAGTTTCCACTTTTCTTGGCTTAGCGTGAATTCCCAGAATGTCTAACACCTAAACGCAGACTGTGGCCTTCGTACGATCTTCCGGTCGGATCCCCGGTCGGGGCAGACGTATCAGCGGGTGGTGTATCGCACTCCGGATATCCAGTGGGATACTAAACCGATTGGGAGCAATGTCTCTTCCTCCAACTCATCGTTGGCGGATGTTCCAGCGGAGGATGATCTGGCACAGTTGATTGTCTGTCGCGACCCAAGCACCGGCAGCTATCGCTTGACACTCCGTGCACGGCGGGCAGCCGTCGACGGTACCTCCCTCGAGATTATCAAGCGCAACTTCGTCCTGCTGTATTGCGGTTTACCCTTGCCGGAGCACACTCCGCTGGCGACGTACCAACGTTTCCTTAAAGAAACAAAAGACACGGCCAGCAGCATTGCGTTCTGGAAGGCTCAGCTCAGTGGTGCTGTGCCAGCCGTTGCTCTCCCTGGGAGACAGGACTAACGGACCTGAGTGTGTCTCAAGACCGCCAGGCTCTTCGTCTCCATCTCGATGACAATTCCCACCCGGGGCTATCTCAGATTGAGCATGCCTCGGGCCTGCCACGCAAACTCATCTTTGAAACCCTCTGGGCCTATGTCTGCACTGCCATTCCGGTGCCAGCGATGTTCTCTTCGCGGCCGTGGAGCGCGATGCAAGCTTCCCAGATGCCGACTCGTGTGTGGGATACCTCGACCACACTTATCCCGTCCGATTGTCGGTGTCCAGCGACGAGACGTTCGTCGGCCTTTCTAACCGCCTCACCACCTTCCATCAGGCAGCATCCCCGCATGCCTACCTGGGATACAACGCCTTATCCCAGGGACTCACAAATCCCATTGAGTCGGTTGTAAGATACTCCCCGGATCCGAATGGACCGACACTGGCCGGGCAGTTGGCGCCATTCCCTCTGGCAATGTTCATCAATGGGACCAGTGTCATCACTTTGACGCTGTGCCACTCGCCCCTCACGGCGACCGCAGATGCCCAGCTTCTCCTCGACCATTTCTCCCATGCCCTTTACAGTGCGCTCAATAAATTCTACCTTCCTCACGCTCGTCTGGAGGAGATCGAACTGGGCTCGTGGGAAGAAAAGCTGGCCCAGGTGCACACGGCCAAGGCGTTGGCTCGTCCTCACCAAACATCGACCATTACCCGTCTGTTTGAAGAACAGGCCATGCACAGCCCTCAAGCCGCCGCGGTGCAGTTTGAGGAGGACGCCCCACTCAGCTATGCAGAGCTCAACGCTCGCGCGAATCGGATGGCACGCGCGCTACCTCCACTCATGGGCAAGGTCGTCCCAGTCTGTCTCGACCGCTCTACTGATTTAATAATCACTGTACTCGCCATTCTGAAGTCGGGTGGAGCATACACGGTGCTCGATCCAGAGGGACCCCTTGAAAGGAACGGTTGGATCATCGAAACTTGCTCCGCGACTATGGTCCTGACGAGCCGTCGTTACGCAGGTCTGTATCCTAGTGCTCTCGCAATCGAAGACTATATGCTTGCCCCGGGCAAGGAAGAAACTTCTGCGAACCTGGACATCGAAATCGCCAGTGAGGACCCATGCTACGTGGTGTTCACTTCCGGTTCAACTGGTATGCCAAAGGGTGCGGTTGTCACTCATGGGGCGGCCACAAATGGAATGGCTTACCATACATTGAGTGGCAAACAGCGCTGGTTGTTGTTCTATAATCCAACATTCTCTGCCGCACAGCGGACGATGCTGTCGACTCTGACCCATGGAGGCACTCTCCTCTTAGCCACCAAGCAAAGCCTGACGACTCGCCTGGCTGACACCATCCGCACCATGCAGGTGGATGCCCTCGGGATCACGCCGTCGGCACTGTCTCTCATGGAGCCCAATGATGTACCCAACTTGAAACAGGTCACGCTGGTGGGCGAGAGCATTTCCCGCGAGCTCGTTACCACCTGGGCAGATCATGTCGATTTGCGGAACACGTTCGGCCTGAGTGAATGTGCCCAACTGAACTTCGGAAAGCGCCTCTCACGCAGCAGCAACCCTGGAATCGTCGGACGCCCCACAGACACTACGCAAGCGTATGTTTTGAAACCCGGCACGACCGAGCTGACCCCGATGGGCGTCGCAGGTGAGTTGTGCCTGGTGGGACCGCAGTTAGCATTGGGCTACCTCACCTCGAGCACTGGTGCTAAGAAAGCGACCGCGGCGGCCTTCGTGGAAAGCCCCTTCGGCATGGGAAGAATGTACCGGACGGGGGATGTCGCTAGGATTCATGCAGACACTTCTATTGAGATCCTGGGCCGCATGGACTTCCAAGTCAAGCTCAACGGGCAAAAGGTCAATCCGGCGGAGGTGAACCGGGTTCTATCCCAACATGAAGCTGTCCAAAGTTGTTCAACAGTTGCCGTTGAGATGCGAGAACGACTCGTATTGGTGGCAGCGATCGTCTGCACTTCCGAAAATCAGTGGAGCAGAATGGTTTCCTCGATCCGTGACCACAGTAAGCAAAGGCTGCCGGCGTATATGGTCCCTTCCTTGTGGATGCAAATGTCGAAACTTCCGACCAATGGAAATGGAAAAGTGGATGTTCGCGCCATTGAGCGCGAAGCACTTGCGAAAGGGTGGGAAGGCCTGGTTGAAGCGGCAGCTTCAGATGCTGCTGTAGAGGCTATCACCGACCCAACCGAACAGCAGATCGCTAGTGTCTGGGCCGAAGTGCTTGGTCTGCCGCAACAGTCTATCAATCGTGACACTGCCTTCCTCTCGCTGGGAGGGACTTCAATTGAAGGTATTAAAGTCACGTCGGAGCTGCGCAAACGCGGATTTGCCATTGATCTTGGGGATGTACTCGGCAACGCCACCTTGAAGGAGACAGTATCTTACGTGACAGTCGTGGAAGATAGCTGTGAGGACCTCCAGCCATTTGCCCTCGTTCGAGACCCCGAAGCGCAGCAGGAATTCCATGCAGACCCTCACATCAGCGACGCATATCCAGCCACTCCTTTGCAAGAGAGCCTGCTCGCTAGTCTGGGTGAGGACCAAGGAATGTATACCTACCAGAGAACGTGGGATGTTAGTCGTCTTGATATCCGCAAGCTGCGAGACAGCTTCAATGCCGTTCTCGAGTCGAGCGACATCCTCCGCACATCGTTCAAGGCCCAGGGCCGCAGCCTGCTCCAGGTGGTCCGAAACGACATTGCTTTGCCTTGGGTGGAGTATACGGAAGACATTGGGGAATACCTTGCGCGAGATAAGCAGCAACCATTCTCCCTTTCCGGTCCCTTGTTTCGAGTGGCTATCGTCTCCGGGCAAGTTCTTGTTGTCACTATGCATCACGCCCTGTTTGATTACTGGTCGCATCGCTTCGTGTACCAGGACGTCGCCGACGTCTACCTGGGTCTTCAGCTCCGCCCACGGCCGCAGTTCAAACACTTCGTGTACCATAACGCGACTACATCAGCAGTCGAGCATGACCGCTTCTGGAGGGCGTATCTTACCAGCACGGAACCAAGCGTTATCAACACCGTGCCCATGACCCAAACAACAGTTGCCCAACGCAAGCTTTCCGAGGGTTCTCTTCGCCGGTCGCTTCAACTCCATGGGCTCTCACTAGGCGCCGTCCTGTATGGAGCGTGGGCTATTGTTCTCTCGAACCATACTCGCCATGCTGATGTGGTGTTTGCAACCACTCTTTCCGGTCGTGATGTTTCCGTGCTTGATGTTGACCGCCTCGATGGTCCTACTCTGACTACAGTGCCCCAGAAAGTGAATGTGGCACCCGAGACAACTCTCTTACAGCTAGCCCAGACCGTCCAGGCCAATCTGTCCAAAATATTGAAGCACTCGCAGCATGGCATGCGCAATGCCCTTGCTGCGGGACACCTTCCAGCGAGTGGTCTTGATACAATGGTGAACATTCTGGTGAAAGACCATGATGGGGATCAAGTCGACCAGGTTTTCCAGCGTTACGGGGATCGGCCCACCTGGGATTCCGAATTCACGACTTTGGAAGTTGAGAATGAAGACGAGGCACTGGTTATGAAGCTCTCATCAAAGATGGAGCCTCGCCGTGTGGAGTTCCTCCTTGAGTCATACGAAAAGGTCCTCCGGGCATTCATGCATACCCCAACGCAACGTCTCTCAACCCTGGACATCATTGGGGAGGCAGAGACCGAATTCCTGTACAACGAAATTTCAAACAGGAAGAGTCTGCATGTACCCCGTCCTTCGCTTCTGCATGCGAGCTTTGAGGATCACGCCCGAGGATTTCCTGACGCCCACGCCATCGACTGGGATGGAACAATTCAGCTATCATATGCAGAGTTGAACGCCCGCGCCAATCGCGTTGCTCATTACCTGACCAAAAAGGGAGTGCGCGTCGGAGACGCCATCCCTCTGATGTTGGAGAAATCTATCAACACCATCGTCGCGATACTCGGTGTGATGAAAGCTGGGGCCGCATATGTGCCTCTGAGCCCGGATAATCCGGTGGACCGCAACACATTCATCATCGACAATGTTAAGGCACGAACTATACTGACTGAAGCCGATTATGCCGATATGTTCTCTTTTATCTCGAATCTGGATATCGTTCGGATTGATACGCCAGAGATCGATCAGTTCCCTGCCTCCCCTACTACGGTTCACATTGTTCCTGACAATACCGCCTATATCATCTACACGTCCGGCAGCACGGGCATGCCAAAGGGTGTACAGGTGCCCCACCGTGCTGCAGCGGCGGCGGTCATCAGCATGGCGGTTGCCGAAAGCAGATATTCTGGCGAATGGAAAACGGTCCAGTTTGCCAACTACGTTTTCGATGCCTCGGTGCAGGATATCTTCAACACTCTCAGCACCGGTGGAACTCTGTGCATGGCGCCTTCGGACAAGATGCAATCGGACCTGCCAGGAGTCATCAACGCAATGTCAGCCAGACAGGCGATCCTCACTCCAACGGTCGCAAAGCTTCTTGATCCTAGCGAGGTTCCCTCTTTCGAAACATTGATCGTGGGTGGTGAGCCTCTTACGTCAGATGTCATTGCACGCTGGAGTCCGGGCCACCGTATCCTCAACGTTTACGGCCCTACGGAGACATCGATGGTAATCACGACGAAAGAGGTTGATCCTAGCGGTCGTCCGAGCAACATCGGCGCACCATTCCCAACAGTGATGGCCTTCATCCTGCACCCTGATGGTACTACCATGGTACCCTATGGTTCAGTTGGTGAGCTTTGTGTGGCTGGGCCCCAGGTAACCGACGGGTATGTCAACCGCGAGGACCTTACCAAGGCTGCGTTCATGGAGAATACATTGGGCACCGATCGCATGTACCGAACCGGAGATCTGGCGCGATGGCTCCCTGGTGGCGAGCTGGAATGCTTGGGCAGAAAGGATAACCAGGTCAAGATCCACGGCCATCGCATCGAGTTGACGGAAATCGAACAGGCGATCCTGAAGACAGGACTGGTTCAAGGAGCGGTCGTCCTGGCAGTCAACCACAATGGTAAGAAGCAACTCGTTGCCTTCTGCATCTTTGCCGTCGGTTCCTGTGAAATCCAGGAACCTGGTGACCATCAGGCTCATGTTCAAGACCTGCGAGCGGGGCTCAATACCCTATCCCACTACATGGTTCCCAAGTATATTCTCCCCGTTGGAGACTTCCCCAAGATGCCCTCTCGCAAGACCGATCGGAAACTTCTCGCCAAGTGGGTTGAGCAGTTGGACACACATACCATCAGCCAATATTCCTTTGAGGGTGACAGGAGCCAACATGAGGTTGTTCCCGTGGAGACTGAGGAAGAGTCCAGACTGCAAGACATGTGGTCTAAGGTTCTTGGTCTCCCCTCATCTGGTATTGGAAAGAAAGCCCACTTCCTATCTCTGGGTGGCGACTCCATTGCCGCTATTGGCCTGGCTAGCGTTGCCCGCAGTGCTGGATACCTCCTCAGTGTTAAGGATATACTGAAGAATCCGGTCTTGGAGAATCTCACGCCAATGATGCGCCTTGACACAAGAGGTACTCAAGTACTGAGGCCGAGCTACAAGGCGCCGGCCAGTGTGCTAGATTCCATTCACGAGCATGGTTTGACGATCGGTGGTAATGTTGAATATAGTAAGCAACGACCTGCTGTGTTTTGAGATCTCATACCTAGATGATTGTGGCTGACTATTTCAAGTTTATCCATCTCCCCCAGGACAAGCCCAGTTTCTCGAAGAGGGTGACCGCCCCGAACAGATGTGGGTGCTCATGGCTGTTCGTAAAATGCCCGAATCCGCCAGTTACCAGGACTGGATCCACAACACCAGTCGCCTGACGGAGATCAACGACATTCTGCGCACCTCTTGGCTTCGTACTTCGGAGGCCCAGTGGGTGGGTGTTGTCATGAAGCACTCGGGCTTGGACGTACCCATCATTCCTTGCGACAGCGAGGAGGAGCAGTCGAAGATCGTCGAGGAGTTCTGGAATGAGCGCTTCCAATTTGGGAAGCCTTTCATCAAATATGCCATCCTCCTGCACTCCGACAATAGCTGGGATGTGGCCATCAAAATGAACCATGCTGCATACGATGGAACCTTGCTTCGCACATTTGATGACCACTTTGCCGCTATCCGTCGAGGCACGCCAATCCCCAGCCATGGTGAGTTCAAGGACTTTGCCGATTTCATATTTCAGTCAGACAAGCACGAATCGCTGCGCTTCTGGGCCGAGACAATGAAAGACAAGCATTACAGCTGGCCCCAGGTAGAGAACCCGAAGATAACCGCTGCCGTTCGGGAGACTTTCCCCCGGAACCTGGAATCTGTGGCTCGCGCACAGGGAGTAACCATCCCGATTCTCTTTCAAGCCGCCTATCAACTCTGGCTTTGCCGCGCAAGTGGCCAGAACGACGTCAGCTTTGATTATCTTCTTAGTGGTCGCAACGTGGACATGGCCGATGTCGATCCCCAGACCATCAATGGCACCTTGGCCAACTTCCTCCCAGTCCGTGCCCAAATCGATCCTCAGAGCGCTCTCGGCGACTACCTGGAGACCGTCCAGGATATATTCTGGGGAATTACCGAGCATGGTGATGTCGGCCTGCATGAAATTTTCAATGCAAGTGGTCTATCGCGGACTACCTCAAGCAATCGTTGCCTTTTTCTCTACCAACCATTTGAACCTGCTGCGAACAGTGATGAATCCGAGTCCGATCGGTGGCTGGTCATGGCAAAATCGAACGTCCGCATGTACCAGCCGTACGCTCTGGTGGTGGAGGTCGCCAAGGCACTTAACAACTGCAACCGACTCACTGTCATGTATGACACGGATGTCTTCAACGAGGAGAGTGCACACCAGATTGCCTCTGAGATTGCAGCCCTGGTGGACCAGATTGCGGATCTCAGCGGGCAAAACGTATCCCTGCAGCAGTTCCTCCAGTGACTCAGCATCAATGACCCTTCCTGAGTTGCTGCTCCAAACAGCAAGCATAAATATAGACCTTTCTTTCTCTCGTGCCGCCCTCCTTTACTTTCTTTCTGCAGTATTGCTGTCAATGTTTCCTTTGTTGCTTTCTTTACACCTGTTTCCTGTCCTTCTTGTCTTTTCTGTCTGTTTATGTGAAAGTACATACTCCATATGTTGAATAAAAATTGCCTTGGTCAAAACCTTTGAGTAAAAGTAATGAAACCATACAAATCTGATAAGGAGCCCTGCTATTTTGTATGAGTTTGAACCTCTCTAGGCAAAGGTTAACCACCTTTCTTTCAGATATATGTAAAGTTAGGACACTTGCTAGATTAGTAGGTGGGATGTGAGATATAGTGTAGTAAAAGGTGATAGAACCATTGAAGGTCAGAAGCTGCGTTTAATAGGAAGTATCCCAAATTCTAGTAATGACTAGGTCTAAGGGACCATTTGATCTTTTCGTTCACCCCAAGGAGGGCAAAGATATACGCAGGGGCGGCCATCTGTTTACCGTTTTGACTCTGTTAGAGTCAGGGGAAGAATGATAGAAAAGGAAATTATTGCCAGTCGGTTTTTTAGGGGGTCCAGTAGAATACAGATCACGTGACACAGGACCCCCTTATGATATGGGTGCTTCGCTAACGATCAGCAATAATACACCTGGTACCTTAAAATATTTCCGCACAAAGGTGGAAGTCATAACTCCTAATAAAATCAATGCATAGCGCTAAGAGTAATAATACACGAAGTCGTGCCCCTTCCACCAGGCACCGGCCGGTACTTGTACAAGGAAATCTCCCAAAATCTGCTTAAGGTCCCAAAAACAATGACTCCAAAGTAGTATGTTCAGCTTAGAAACCCCCAGGACCCTCCATACGTGCCCGCATTTCGGATGCGAGGATTTCGGGGTGTCGGTGAACACTAGGCATAAGACCCATGCCGATGGCTCTCCGGAGTGCTTTGGCAATTTTGCGTTGGTTGACAGGTCGAAGACCGGTGACAGATCGGGGTTTGATACGGCCCATGCTGGTCATATATTCGGACATGACGGAGAAGTTCTGTAACAACAAAAGAGCGAACAGTTAGTGGCTGTCCATCATGGTATATACTCCATACAAACAATGGCTCCATCGGCTTTGGGACTCCGTACCTTGTACAAATCCATAGGATTCAGGTTCAATGCATCGAAAGCATCTGTCTGAGGGTTCTGGCGCTTTCCCCATTTCTTCATCTCGGCCGGGCTAAGGTCGTGAGGGGAGTAGATATCTCCAGCCTTGAAGTCACGGGTTTGGTATTTCTCAAGGGCTCGGCTTTCGCCTTGCGCCTTCTGGTCCTCGAGGAACTTGAGGCGACTCGGTAAACGGCGTCTTTGGACCACTTGGGAGGCTATCGCAACACGTCAGTCGCTAATTACACTCAAATGAATGTACTCCCATATCATATATCGGGACAACAAATAAATCATCTAGGTGTATCGGGTCTATCACATACTCTGTGAGCTTGTGCCGCGCTGGGAAGTGAAAGCGCTCATGGCAGCGGTTGAGCTCCAGCGACAGAGCGACAGGCCAACATTGGCTGTGGTCGCGGCATTGCGGAGCAATGACGGCGAAGAAAATAGGTTCAAAGACATCTTGACCTTTCAATTCCCGATTAGTCGTAGACGTTGGAGACGGTGATAGGGAGACCGGGCAACGCGGAGATGAGATCTTTTTTCGCCAAGACTTCTTCCGCCTCCAGATCTCTCCGCGTCGCGAACCCCCATTTTTCATGATTCCATGCAAGTCAACCTGGAACTACACACTTTTGTCCAATTCGTCTTTTCTCACCTGAGCTTATAAGCTCCACCCATATTATCCATAATGCAGTCCCATCTCACTAGACGGGTCTTCCGGGCAATCATCAACAATGAACCACTTCGGTTCTCCCAATGCCACCGAAATCGCCTATTGCACACAATCACGCCTGCCCGAGTACGACCTGCGATGCACAGCCTCCCTTATACATCGCGACGCAACATATTTGTCTTCAGCTCTGACCCCGAGCGGTCACAATCTACTTTGCCCTCTGAAAAGGGCCTGAAACCAATGGCTGACTTGATGAGGGCACTCAAAGATAGAAGCAGAACTCCTCCGAGTGATATTCTCGCAAAGGCTTTCCAAACCTTTTTCACAATGCGGCTTGAAACACCAATGCTCATCAGCCATTTCCAAGCCCGCGCGCTGATCGTCACCTTCAAACATCTAAGGGCCCAGCAGGCCGAAATGGAAGAAGAAGACTGGCAGAATGTTTTCTCGACTGAGAACCTTGAAAAAGTGTTGGACGTACTCTCGGAGTGTGATTGTGCTCCACAGGCTCGCGAGGTTGTGATGAACCTTGCCCGATACGCATATCAAGAATTAAACCTCGATCATGGATTCGGTCCGGGGAAGATCAGCCGGCCGGCCCTTGCTCTCTATATCAATATCCTGGCTATGAATGGAAACCCCGAGGATGCTAGACATACCTTATTGAAGTTTTGGGGTCAAATGAGCAAGGCTGTGCCGTCGCCCTGGCTCACAATTTTGAAAGGATTTGCCATGAAGGACGATCTGCGACAAGTGCGGAAGATTGTTGATGAGTGGGGAAACCATGGCAACAAGTTTGACCAGGCCACCCATGGAGAGATAGTTAGATTCCTCGTCGACCACGGTCAGTGGAAAGCGGCCCAAACTGTCTACGACTCTCCAATCGCCGATGGCTCGGAACCCTCTATGGCTGCGAGAGAGGCTCTCATTAAATATTATCTCTTGAATTCGCGTGCAGAATCGGCGGAGGAGATCTTCAAGTCTCTTCCCAATGAGCCCAACGAAGACACCGCTGGCATCATTTTGCTCTGGGAAGCAGCAAAGGGGAGCAATGCTTCTACTCTTGCGCAAAAGGTTCATGCATGGACTGCAAAGAACTCTCAGCTCAAGGGCTCCATCAACATTGACATTGTTAATAACCTTATCCAGTATGCAAACGCGGCGCAGAACCCGCAGCTGGCTTCGGATTTCATGACGCTCGCAGGCCAGTGGGGTCTTGTCCCAGATAGCCAGACTCACGTCTTAGAATTAGAGTCTCGCGTCCAGGCCGGCGATGTCGGCGAGACTTTGAAGATCCTCGAAGAAAAGGTTGACCCGACTTACCTCACGAGTCACAACCTGCCAATTGCAAACAAGCTCATCGCGATGCTCTGTCGATCCGAGGAAAAGGACGCCTTGTTCGACCAAATCTCCTCCCTGCTAGACCCTCTTTTCCAAGAGAATGTGCACCTAGAACCTGCGACCATTGCCGCATTGACACACATGCTCCTTTACCGCCACGACCTCGATGCTGTTTCAGAGTTGCTACGTCCACGACTAGGTAGCTACAGCGACGAACAGAAGATGCCGATACGTGACGCTCTCGCAGAGTACATCATGGACAAAAGCCAGTCTGATACAGACGTGTGGAATGCATATGAGCTTCTGAAGATTGCGTTCCCGGAAACGTGGGTCCCAGTTCGCACCAAAATCATGACCTCCTTCTTCAACCGGAAGCGCAGTGATCTCGCCGTCTTGGTATTTGGACATATGCGCCAAGCCGACGAACCCGGTCGGCGCCCTGAGGCCAGACACTTACGCCCGCTGTTTCCAGGGCCTGGCTCGCACGGCAGATGCAACCAATCTGGAGCTTGTGCACAATATGTTGAAGTTGGATCTTGAAGTGGATCTCAACACGAGAATCCTAAACGGTCTGATGATGGCGTATGCGGCGTGCGAGATGCCAGAAAAGAGCATGGAAATTTTCCGACAAATTCTGAAGTCGGAGGAAGGCCCTTGTCACAAGACTATCACGATTTTCTTCAAGGTCTGCCAGAAGCATCACAATGGTGTCCAGGAGGCCATCAAGATGATGACTAAAGTGAAGAAACTGGAGATCACTGCGAATCGCCCGCTCTATTCGGCATATATGGAGGCCTTGGCAGCGCAATGCGAGTTTGATCTGGCCGTTGAGGCTATCGATAACATGGAAGCTGAGATCGGCATCCCTCCTACAAGCAATACGTGAGTACATTCCTCTGTTCTCTGTGCTATAATCGCTAATATAGATCCTAGCATCGGGCTGTTCTACAACGCTATCCCGTACCAATACTGGAAAGATGAGGTGGAGAAATGGGCCAGTCAGAAGTATCCCGAGCATTGGGAACATCTGATGACGATAAACCGCACTGACCAAGAGCAAGGGTTGGAGTTTGACGGCATCTCAAATGAGGTGTCGGTGTAATATTTTTTGTGTCAAAGTAGCAAGCCAATGTATCATAATTCCCGTAAAGGGGGCACCGAGAAATAACTTGCTTGAAAGTCCATTCCCCTACCGGTAGTTTCTGTAGGTAATGGGCGTGTTCGCCGCGGATATACGGGCATGTTGCTCATAGTATTGAGGTAAGACAGACTCTGGAATTCGGCCCAGGCTATCGTAAAACTAGACTCAGTATAGAGAGCACTTGAGAGAAGAAATTGAAAAAGTAGAATCCTAGAAAACGAGAAACAAAAATCGACCATTCTCTTCCCTCACCATAGCTCCGTCAGTAATTTGAACGCAACTGTCTTGCCTACCAACTATCCTTCAGTAAACCGCGAAAACACATCCGCAGTCGCAGTGGCATATTCTCTTTCAATGGTAGCCCGAATGGTCTCATTGCGGACTACAGGTCGACAAGGATAATCTTTGGCACAGTAAAGGAAGCCGTTATGGTACCCAGTCACCGGATCACTATCAATGGGGCCCTCTCCCGGCTGGAAATCAAACGCCCACAGCAGCTTAGCAATGGCCAGGAACATGTTGCGCTCGGCCAGGTGGATGCCAGGGCAGATCTGGCGCCCAACACCGTACCCGTAGTGGTCGCGACGCTCCCATGTCCCCGGGACATAATCGGGAGCCAATTGAGGATGATTGGCAAAGCGCTCGGGGATGAAAGCAGCTGGGTCATCGGGTTGCGATGGATCCATGTGCATCCCCCAGGTGTTGATCACGACTATGGTATCTTTGGGGAGCAATTTGCCATCAACCCAGTCGTCTGTAAGTATTGGTATGGTTAGAAGACACTCATAACTTGGAAGAAGGGACGGCAAATAACAGAAATGAAAAGAAAGAAGAAACAGATGGCCTTACCCTCTCCTAGTGCATGGGGAAAACAGAGTGGAAGTATAGGCCTCCACCGGTGGCCTTCCTTGACGATCATGTTGATATAAGGAAGTCGCTCAAAGTCCTCCCATACAGGCGACCGATTGTGGCCGACCACGGCATCAATCTCAGCATGTGCTTTTCGCTGGACATCGGGGTTTTGGATCAACGCTTGCACAATAGCCAAAGTGAGACTGGAGCTAGTGTCTGAGCCGCCTTTCATCAGAACACCGCCGATAAAGGCTAACTGGTGCCATGGGAGATTATGTTTCTCCTGGCTATCCAGGACCTTGTCCATAAAGGTGCCCTTATTGTGGCCACCTTCTCGCCGCTTAATGACCTTGTTTAGGATGTCGACGTAGAGAGTCTCCATCTGCACGCCGATGGCCTTCGCCCGGGTGATGTAGTTATTGAATAGCCACTGTGGCAGCAGTTTCAGCCAGGGGAACATGTCTACCGGTGGTGTTGCGCCGGTCTCCATCATCTCCGACCATTCCTCCATAAGCTTGTAAAGCCGTCGCATGTTTGATCCCTTACAATTGGCTGTGCGGATTCCGAAAACTGTGATAGGACTTTAGGGAGTTCCAGGAGCGAATCTATTATGGAAGACTTACCGATCGAGTTGGTGATACTGTTACTGTATCGTTTTGGATGGGCCATATGGTGCTCCGGGTCGAGCATATAGTCGCGCACCAGCTGTATAGCCTCGGCGTTGACGATCTGGGTGTGATGGTTTTCCACCATCGTCTCCATCAGGTGTTGGTGAACCAGTCGTCGGAAGGTGCGCCACTGGCCGCCATAATGCATGACCAGTAGATGATTTCCCTTGGTGATGAGATCGTGCGAGACAAAGGAATGGGGCCGATGGCTGTAGATGCCACTCTTGCGATCGAGGACTTCTTTCACCAGTCGGCGATCGGTGATGACGGCCATGTTGCCATTACCGATCTTGAGCATGTACAGCCCGCCATATCGGGCGGCCCATTCGGTGAACCTGAAGTCCGCAAAACAGTGGCGGTGAGAATTTCTTGCGTATTTCAAAGGATAATGGGGAGGTTATCGAACATACTTGATATGGGTGTACTTCTTGGTGATCTGGTGAATGTTTCCAATGAAGGGTAGGGTAGGTGGACCTATACCAGATGAGAAACCCCTCTCTCAGTCAACTTTGGGGACGATAACTCACCATCAGGCATGGTACTTATCCGATGGCCATACATGAAGGCATATCGTACGAGCACGATAGCCGGCAACAAAACCAGGAGTAGCAGCAATAATGGCTCCATAGTTGATAGGAACGATTGATACTGAAACAGTTCCACAGGGCTTTATTTCTTCAGCATCGAGATGATAGTGAGGTATGCTGACTTATAGATTGACAGACGAGGGGGTGATGCAGGTGCATCATGCACGGGATTGGTTGCAACCAACAAAGAAACCCCAATTACCCAATGGAGGATGTATGCTGGCTAAGATTCCCCTTGGAGAAACACTCTTCCTGTGGAGTTGAGCGTCGGGTTATGGAGTCAGCTGACCATAAAAGCGAAAAAGATACGATATCCCAAGTAGGGCACCTGATCATCCCAAAACAACGAGGGCAATCTCATGGTAACCTGATAGCGAGTATCGGATGCCACGAAGAGGGAAAACGACGATCTGGATGATCTGTGCTCTCCTTGGAACATGAGGCTGTTGAGACAAGCTATGGTTGTCCTAAGTGAGACCAACAAAGCCCCAAATTTTACACATTGTCCGTCGATAGGATGGTGCGTTGGAAGCCAATCCTTTACTATTATCCATGAATATCCATATTATGTGTATAAATAGTCATTAGATCAATCGCAACGTTGTCTCATCATGCTTGACTCCAATTCTCTTCCAGTAGCTTCTTATTTAAAGCTAGCATTGAGCCTAGTTTCAGAGCCTCGCTTTATCTGGGATCTCCTTAAGCCGCGGAAATAACTCCAATGCCGCCCCGCTATATACTTGTCCCTTGGTCTCCCCCGGCAGCTCATACGCCCCGAGAAAGTCAGTGAAGCGTTGGATCGCGTCGTGCGGGGCATTGGGGAAATCACTGCCGAAGAGCACATGGCCAGGCGCAGCGAACTCGAACAGCGCCTTCAACGTGACAGGGTTTGAGGAGATCGCTGTGTCGAAATAAAAGGTCCGGGCAGCCTCCACCAGCTCTTCAGTTTAGACCGAGCGTGCGTGGCATAAAAGGCAGCATGGTAGCCGCCCGATGGATGAGATATGGCAAGGTGCCGCCTGCGTGAGAGAGGATGATCTTGCATCCCGGGTAGTCTTGCAGAATCCCACTCGTCAGAAGATCCATAGCGGCCCGGCCAGTCTCATGCGGATAGTCAAACATGGGCTGCGGTAGCCATTGGTTGACGAGCTGCGTATCGACCGGATGGGTCGGGTGGATGAACACCACAGCACCGCGGCGGCTCAGATCAGCCCATACGGGTCGAAAGGCTGCATGCCCCAGGTAATTGGGACCATCGCCATAGCGGGTAAACAACGTGACCCCATCAGCACGCAGACTGGTGCAGGCGTAGTCGATTTCTTTCAAAACGGCCGCTGTATCGAACAAGGAGGGTACCGATGCGAAGAAGCCATACTGGAGCGGCTGAGCGTTCCGAATGGCGGCGGCAGATTCGTTGCAGCTGCGCGCTAAAGCGGCGGCTTTAGCAGCATCACGCTCGATGCCTGGCCCCGGGGCAGTGATGGAGAGAATGGTAGTGGTCACCTTCATTCGTCGAGCCATGTCCTGGTCCAGCTCCAACGTCCAGGGTGGAGTGTACCAGCCCGAGGATCGCCTCCGGCACGATCAAGGGCTATCTAAGGTTAGCCAACGGAGCTCTCACTCCAATACGAGTGGGACTAACCATGGCGCATGGCCGGAGGGTAAAAATGATGATGCACATCGATTTTCGCCATGATGGTCATTTGGGGAGCACTTCTAGGTAGTGCTGATCATTTTGCAAACAAGCACTTGATGATGGGATTTCATTTCTCAAATACAGACCTCTGGCAACAATGTCATTTCCGACTGACTGACTGCCGGTCTTCCTACCTTGCATATGGCGGCCACACCTCCCTAATTAGATACCTGCAGGACCTCCGGAGGTGAGTTGACAGTGTCAAGTGAGGCTTGCAGGGATTGCGGAGCACCCCCGAAGAGCGAGCGCGCGAGCGCGAGAGAGGAGTTCCACGACGTAGAGGATGTCTGCAGGACTGCTGCGGGGTATGTTTGCGGAATCTGCACGCATATGCCTGCAGATGTGTGCTTGCCGAATGGTGGATTCATTTGTAGGCGCTTATTCTTCTCATCACATCAAACCCTGGCGTGGTGCTTCCGAAAGAGGAGATCTCTCCGAATCTCCTTAAGGATGATCGTCGTCCATGCAGAAATATTGTGTCCTTCTGCTATAATGCTGGATGTTGATCAAGCATCGGCTGTGCTTCCCTGGTATTGGGATAAAAGTCTAGAAGACTTTGGTACTGTAATATTCGCCGACTTGAAGAATGAACGTTTGTAAATGTGTCCTTCATTCACTGGAATCCAAAGATCTGGTTGGCCAAGCTCACCTGCGCCAGAGCAGCTCTGGTCGAAATATAAATGCCTTCTCAAGAATGCACGAGACGCCCAGGGCAAGACCCCATGGAGGTTGGGACTGTGGAACAGCCGCGAGACGTAGCTACAGTCATAAATGACCAGCTCCATCAAGCAGCCGAGAAAAAACCATTTCGTATCAAATATGGCGTAAGTTTTGTCCAGCAGAAGAATAAAAGCCACCGATCCCAAGGTGAAGCCCACCCGGAGCCAAGCGAGCCGATTGTACTCGTCAAAGTCACCGGCAATGGGACCCTGGATGTCTGCCACAGTGGTATTGCCCAAGCCATAGAGCAGGTTGCAGAGAAAACGGCAGTGCGGACGAGCAGGGACCGCATGCCGACAATTTCTCGGCGCGGGCCTGCATCCTTCTCGGCATCTTCGGTTTTGATGATCAGTTCATCCACTTGATCTGGGGTTTGGCATTCGAGAACGGTCTCACCTGGCATGGGGAGCGAGCCGAACTGCATTTATTCAGCGGCTTGGAGAATCTTATCAGCTCTCTGGGTACTACTGCCCAATGTGGTCGTAATAAACCGAGAATGGAAGGCAAAAATGTACGTTATCCACTGGAGCTTGCCGAAAGTACCGATGTCCATATTGATTAAGCGTACCTGGATATTCAAAATGCGAGCGGCGCTGGAAGGAGACATTTTGATGACAATGCATTATGCTTTTGGGGCACTTATCTTTGTCAGTTTGACAATTACCCATGGACAGTTCACTATTTGTCCGACCAACTCCGAATCCCCTTCCGGTCTGGGAGCGGGAGTTCCCGAGTTAACCTAATCTTAATCACCAAGTGGGTCTGGCCCTGCATACATGCACAGGTGGGATCTGCTGAGGGAAATAGTGCAATATATGAAACATTCGAAAGAATTCATTTTCCATAATCTATCCCCAATATAAATTATCGACTAGGCCTGTCAACCAAGTCGCCATTACAAATTCTCTAATATCTGTTTGTTGCCGTCCATCAACGAGACCCCAATCACCGCCAGGAAATATTCTGCAGGAGCGAATCCGTGGCTAGAAATACTGGGTTACTTTGGCACTGTGCTCCTACCGACGTAGACCAAATTCCGTCGAAAAGCAATCCAAGTAGCGTCTGTCGTGTGCCGCTTCGGATAAGGAAAAACCCATAGTCCGGCAGTTTGGCCGAGTGGTTAAGGCGCTCGCCTGCTAAGCGAGTCTCTTCGGAGGCCAGAGTTCGAATCTCTGAGCTGTCGATTCATTTTTTTTCCCCTCTTGCAGATAGGTTATATTATATAATCGGACTCGATACCTCCCGAGGTCGACATAGGTCAATACATAATGCATCAATGAGTTATGAATATTTCCGGCTGGTCAGGTTACAACTTGTCAAACTAGTCGTTGATCGGCTGGCCGCCAATCAGGCTGGCCCTGGAAGTTCCGTAATCCTATCACCGCGGTGTGTTCTTTGTGGACTGCTCTTGTAAAAGACGGTGGCCAATTGACCTGTTGGCGTTTTCAGCATTTAAATGGCTGTGTGGGTTGTGAACGTCCTCCATCGCTGACTTAAATATAGGGCCTGTGCCTCGTCAGCATGATTTGTCTAAACCGAACAGTACGGTCTGTGCTGACGTATATATATATATCGCAGTCAACCGAGCAATGCTTGCATCTGTGGTGTAGGGCAGGTGTAAAGCCCTATATAGAGGACGCATATATTAAAGAAAAGGCCCTCAGCTTGTGGAACCTTGTTATATCAAAAGAAGATCATCACTTTGGCCTAAACTCAATAATTTTCTGCACGCCGATAAGGTGGTTGTACCATTTGGTGCTCATCTGCCTCGTGGATGTGAGGATCGGATCTTTCCAGGTGGGCGAATGCGACTGTGGCGATATGATTTCCATCTGACGCCAGATCCGAAGTAGCGAGTTCTTGATCGTACGATAATTTCCTGGACTTGTTCACTACATTCAAGTAGTGGCATTCCCTTTTGGGAATCTCGCAGTTTCCACAGGAGGGCCGCAGCTCGTCACACTTGATATGCTGTTTCTTGCATACGAGGCATCCATTGCGAGATTTCCGGTGGGGTCCACGAGTTCGACGTGGATGTGTCGTGTCCAAATTAACCAGATGTCCAAGTGGAAAAGGGGGCTGATAGTTTAGCATACATCAATGGGGTGTAAATGAAATTGGTGAGGGATCATCTATTCCTAGATTACTATATGCGGCCTTTGAAGGGCAACTATCCACTCTCCACCTCCATATATACGGATACAACCGCACAACGATCAAATGGCTATACACTTCATTTCAGCTTTATCGAGTATAATTAATCCAATTTTAGCTCTCCAGTAGCCGATGCGAGAAGAGTGCCATGTCTCCCCCGAAAAACAATAAGTAGTATGCATATCACCAAGTAGTCAAAAAGCAGAGGTAAAAATATGCATGTAATTGGAATAAATACATCAGTGAGACGTCGATATGTATTATAAATCAGTTATAAACCCAGTTCGTATCCTTTCTACTTCTCTCCACCTAGCAGGGCCCGCTGCTTGGTTAGTGACTATGTATCAAGGCAACCCAAGACGGGCAAAATATAAAAACAGAAAGGCTAGAAATGAAAACAGAGAAAACACACGGCTAATCACGAGTTTGTGGTCCAAGAATCCATGATCATCGTACTAGCGTGCAGCCACTGAGCTTCAGTGCCAATGACCATGTCTGCAGACGTAGCCGGCATCGACAGAGAATCCGTCGTCCCCAAAGTCGGGGATAGCTCGGCTAGTGACCCAATAGGCATCATATCCATTAATTGCATACGCTCCTCAAAGTTGGGCATTAGCTGATGGGACTCCTCCAGGGTAGTCGGTGGCAGCGCTCGCTTAAGGGAGTTGGACCGGGCCTCCGATCGTCCGGGCTCGACGAATGAGGTCTGGTTCGACGGCCTTTGATTCTGGACTTTGGTGGACAAGGACTGGCTGGCACGCGGCGCTGGTCGCCCGGTCAGAGCTTGTTGGACGCTGTTGATGAGTCGATCCGCCTGACAACAGACTTCGCGGACGACCTGCGCCGCATTTTTGGCTGCCAAAATGTGATCGCTCACGAGTTCTAGCGTGCTAATCGCCGTCTGCAGTGATTTACGGGCAGAAGGAGTCGGGGGACAAACCGAATTGGAGAGCACAAAGCCTAAGGTACACAGGATGGCATCCCACTGGAATTGAAAGACGCACGACCAGCCGCGAAGGAGATCCGTCCCGGAGAGCACTTGGTTTAGGATACTGGTGATCGTCATGGCGTGGTTCAAACAGGAGATATTGTAACCGTCGGTCCGTGGGGTCGTGGAAGACCTTACGGGAGGGAATCGGATGAAGGGGCGCAGTGTCGAGATCACAAGATGGTGATAGTGGAGCTCCAGCAGGACGCGTTGGCGCTGCAGCCAGAGCGGACTATATGGACACAGGTTCAGAGCGTCCCGATTGGTGGAGAAGGGGGCCCCCGTCCCCTTACGAGCACTACATAGGTTCTGCGGCACATTTTGAACCCAATTATGGATGGCCGTCATCTCCTGTCCGAGAAACTCAGCCAAGGTCTCAAGGACGCGCGGGTCCTCATATAGATCCTTGGCCTTCTCCCCATTCAGCAACTGGGAACATTTTCGGTGTAATGCTGTCTGCACGCCCTGGACGAGAAATACGAGCTTGGTGCACTGCACATGGAAGCTAAGCCAGCTGATGTCCTCATGATCGGAGAGGAGGACTGTGCCAGATAGTTGGGCGTGCTCACGACCATCTCCGGGCAACCCACAGCTGACATGGGACAGATGAATGAGTGGCGGCCGACCAAGGGTCATCGAAACCTGGTTGTCGAGTCGATAGAGTGTCCACCAAATGCGACGCTGTAGCTCCTGCTGCTCGGGGGAGGTCCCGTCCAGCGGGCGCATATGCAGCCGCAGCGCTTGGGCGATTCGAACCGTGGCACCTAGATTAACATACGCAGTATTCAACAGGGAAGTGTTGTACAAGTAGACAATCGAAAAGATGTGACTCTGCACGGCCTTGATGGTTGGACTTTCGAGCTCACTCTGCAGAAGTCTCTGGGCCCTCTGGTAGTAAGTTCGACTGACTAGATTTGCGTTTTTGGCCTGCCACCCAGACTCCATATCTCCCTGCTGATTGTCCGCACTGACGAAAAACGTACTGCCGTACTGCATACAGATTGCCAATAGCGCATCGACTAAGGCGGATGGCTTCCTGGTTGACATATTATCGGCCGAGCTGGACCATAATGAGTCATAATATTGCCGAAACTCGCGTTCGTCGAGGACAGGATAGACACAATGAAAGGACTGCCAGAACAGTGCGAGAAAGTGTTCCTCTTGTAACCGTGTCAGATCCTCGACCTCTTCGTTTTCGTCCGGATGTTGATCCGTCTGGCTGGCCGGGCTTGCATCCCATCGAGAGGGTTGATGAGTCGGCGCAATATAATGAAAGCGTGCCATGCATGCCTCCAACTTCGCATCTTCCAATGGCTGGTCAAGTGCTTGAGAGAGATGGCGACTGATTCGGGATACAAAATATGAGGACGACAAGGGCCCGTAGTAAATCTGGCCCGTCTGCTGAACTCCTTGCCATCCTTCCGTAGTATTTGTGAGCTCCGCAAAATCGAATGAGGTGTGGGCAGCATCCGACAGTGGGGGCGTCGCGAAACCCGTGTCTGTTTGGATTTCCGGTCCTTCTTTGAGTTTCGCGATTTGATCCTGCAGGTCCTTGATTTTATTCCGTAACCGTTGCATCTCTCTATCCATATGGATCAGTAGGCCATTTACAACCATCACTGCGAACCTGAGGGAAGTGGATATTGGTTTCCTACCGGTTTGCAGCCGGGAGCGAGGTGGCCTCCTGTGGCTTTGTGTTGCTGCAGGTACCTCCTCGGTTCAAGCAGTTCTGACATGGTTGCTTGTCATCGCATCTAATGCGATTGAGCCGACACCAGTCACACGCCCGAGCGACCTGGCTGCGCTTGGGTCGTGGAGCTGTGATAGGCGTGGCCGATCTGTCACGGGAGGCGTCGATCGTGGTATTGAAGTTGGCGGAGAAAGTGGAGTACATGACGGAGCGGTGGAGTGGAGGACAAAACAATTCAGATATTCATTCAGACCAGGTTCATGCGACTCCAAACGGCGGTCGGAGTCTTAAAAGGAATTTCCAGATTCCTCAAGACTAGATGAGGAGGGGGTGAGGGGGTCGATCGCGCAAAAGCAAAGTAAGTTGGAGTTGGCGTTGGCGTTGGCGTTGGGTGCCTGAGGTTGCATATATTGGCCTGAGGACAAAAGTACATGCAGGAAGTCTGAGAAGATCGGCTTTCCCTGCAGAGCACGAGACATTTGCATAAGAACTAACGAAGGAATAAGAAATGCCAAAAGACCTGGATCCTACCTAGGTGCATGCAATTTCCACTAGTCTTGTCTATTATCTGCTATGAGCGCCAAGGACGCATTCGCCACTTCCCCGGGTTCTCATTGTTTGAATCTTAAGCGTGTGAGATGGTGCTATTGGTCCAAGTGAGATAGATAAGGTAATAGACCTTGAGACCCTTCGACCGTTATAACCTTCCAGGGATTCAAATCCTGCTATAGATAGTCTTAGATTGCCTATAGTACTAATGAAAAAGCTTAGCCCTATATTGGTAGGATATATATGTGGGACATCTATAGTAGAGAATACACTAGTAACTATAGATGATATATCATTCCCATTGCAGATCGAAACAGGCGAAATCGAAATTGTTTGTGCATAGGCGTGAAGAAAAAGAAGACTAGTACAAAATCAGATTAAATTAAATCCTACCATAAGTCCTTACCTAGGTACACCCCCACGTCCTATCCAAACAACTCCATAAACTCCAAAGCCTAAGGCGTGCTAGGGCCATCACCTTATCTCAAATGTTGCTTCCAATCTGTGGAATCGGAGTGAGTCTGTTGTTCCGCTGCTCCTCTGGGTGACATGCGTCACCTGCAGAAACTGACATGCCAATATTCCGTTTGCCATGCTATAATACGAAGTGCATCATCATGTACGTGCAGGGATCAGAATCCTATTTTTGGGCAAGGGTCCCAATTGCCTATTCGGGAGAGGACATCGTAGCCATACGGTAATACTAATCCGCGCAAGTCCTTGCTTTCTCGGCCCTCTGAACTAATACTCGAACGAATATCCTGTGCGATTAGAAGCAAAGTAGCCAATCGATTGAAGCACGGGAAGTAAGACAGATGTCAGACAAAAGGATGCCACACCAATCGGGAGCTACAGTTAAATTGAATGCATCCACACCGAAACATTGTGCATTGACTACACCGGTGATCGGCACAAAAAATAGGGTTTGATGCCGAGCTGACATACATAGCAGCGTAGATGCCTTCACCAGAACGGTCGCAAACAAACACGCAATCGAGAGGGGAAGGGGGTGATAATCACATTCTAGTGCATATCCTCTAATCTAGCTAATCAAATTGAGCAAAAACCTCTTGTGCCTCGGCAAATTCCCGCATAATGGTCTCCCGCTTTTCCGGTGCCCGGAGACGGATGGCGCAGCCATAGTCCTTGGGACAATGAAGAAACCATTTACTAGCACCGGAGTGGGCTGAAATGTCACTGTCGCTACCAGGTGGCTCAACGAACTCAAAGGCCCAGAGCAATTTGGCAACGCCGATAATCAAGTTGTTGCGTTCAGCCAAGTGGATGCCTGGGCAGATCCGCCGGCCCGCCCCGTAACCAAGGTGATCTCGCCGTTCGGAGGCGGCGTAGGCCGAAGCTAAGGCTGGGAAATCGGCGAAGCGTTCGGGTTGGAAATGCTCGGGTTCTTGCCATCGCTCACTGTCGTGATGCATGCCCCAGACATTGAGAACGATACTTGATCCTTGCGGGATGAGTTTCCCATCAATGTGGTCATCTTGAAGGATCGTTAGCCATTTTCCTTTTCTGGGGTTGGTTTTGCTTTTTCGCTGGCAGAGGGATCAGATGGGACAAACAGACCTTCTGCGACGGCATGGGGAACGCCCAAGGGACTGACGGGACGCCACCGGTGGGACTCTTTAATAATCATGTTGATATACGGCAGCTTGGACCAGTCAGACCAAGCCGGGGACCGGTCATGGCCGATAATGGAGTCAATTTCTGCATGGGCCCTGCAATACCACTGCATTAGTTATGTGCTTGAACACATTGGGATAAAGGACCTGATTGGCATACTTTGCCTGCACTTCCGGATACTTAGTCATGGCCTGAATGATGGTCAATATAAGCGAGGACGAGGTATCGGAGCCTCCTTCCATCAGAACTCCTCCTAGGAATCGAAGTTCATTCTCGGAGAGTGGTGTCTGCTTCAGTGTATCTAGAACCCGGTCCATAAACGAGTCTCGCTGGACACCACGTTGACGGCGCTCCTTCACCTGATCTAGAACGGTCTTGTAAAGGGACTGCATAAGATCGCCCACTTCGATCGCCCGATTCCGCCAGTTTCCCAACAGCCACTGGGGCACGTAGCGCAGCAGAGCAAACGAGTCAACAGGCGGGGTAGCGCCCAGCTCCTGCACCAAGGACCATTTGTCCATTAGATAGAAGAGCTTCTTCATGTACTCATCGTGGACGGTTTTTGTGCGAATACCGAATACAAGCGAGTTGGTGATACTGTTACTGTACCGCTTGGGATGCAGCATGTGATCCTCCGGCATGGTCAAATAATCATGCAGCATCTGTTTGGCCTCGGCCTCTTGAACTTTCCAGTGGTCGCGCTCGCACCGAGGCTCCATGAAGTATTGGTGGATGGTTTTACGCAACATGCGCCATCGGTCCCCCATACTGCATAACCAGAAGATGGTCACTCTGCGTGATCAAGTGTGATACCAGTGATGCCGGTCGGTGGGAATATATGTTGCTCTTTTTGTCAAGTAGTGTCTTGACCAGCTTCTGATCGTTGATGACGATGGTGGTGTTGTTATATCGTTTCAGTGTAAAAAAACCGCCGTATTCCTTAGCCCACCGAGAGAACCTATGCGAATTACTTAGCATATTGCCCAGATACATCGCGGTGAAACTGGGTCTCTACTGAAAATGCGCATCAGACTTCGGTACCTGCAGTTCATTTCCAAATAGTGGAACGGTTGGAGGGCCTGGGTAGACGTTAGATACAAAGCCAAAGTCTCGTGTTATCATTGCCCTTATATACCGTTCGGGAGCTCTGGGGGTCGATGACCTGCACGTAGGAGATATGTAACGAGGATCAATGCGCTAGTACTGCTAAATAGTATTGCCAGAAGGTGCGTTGGTGCGAACTGTAGGATGTCCATAGTGTTGACAGATGGCCAGAAAGTGCTCCTCAGGACAGAGCTATTGTCTATGCTTAAGGTTTTCATCAACGCGGTGAACGGGGACCATACCTATTCTGATCGCAACTCAGCTGGGTGATGGTTTTGGATTCCTAAAGGAGAATCGGAGTCTGCTCGTATAGAACTCTAACGGCTGCATATGTTGTCTATGGGTGCATCCAATTTTACCTGCATAGCTACTATCGATCAGGTCTTCGTAATGCTCTCTGAAGTACGATTGGAACATTGCCTGGTGGATAGTTTGGCGTCAAGTGTATGCTATAGCGTTGGATGATACTAAGAGGGGTCCATTGGTGCCCTATAGCCCCTGGAGCACTAGGGTCAGTCCTCCTGTCCTGTCCCTCTATGTTTGATAGTCTAGGTAGAAAGAGGAATTAGTGGGGAGCAGGACCTAAGTATATTCTTTTGTACCCATCTATGACAGGTGGCACCACGTGAGGCCCTCGCCTTTGTCGCGACGTCTCCTTTTACTGTCCACAGTGTCTTTCTGAACGTATCTTAGACTAGACGGTTAGCCAAGAGCTCGTTCCTTACTCGCCGTACACAAGAAGCAAGAAGTGAAAATAACGATTGAATTCAAACGAACTGAGGTACGCAGATTAGCAGGTGTTGCGCAGGATATATCTACTTCTCCGCATCATCAATAACTGCCTGCCGCTGCTTCCAAGAGCTCAACTGCTCAATTTGCTCTCCACGCCAGTCGAGTGACCGTTGGATCCATTCGCCGACCCAGGCTGTAAGCCGTTGATCAGCCCCTGCTGATACGCAACTGCGTCCAGGGCCAATGGAGTGGGGGACATATCCTCCGTCCACGGCTCAAACTCTGCATTTTCAGGCTTAGCCTTTGGTTCCAGCTCTTCCTGTTTTGCCCATGGCTTCTCCTCCTCAAATGCGGAATGCACTAGATGGCGCTGGAAGAAAGAACCCTTCATTTTGGCGACAGCAAAATCCCAATCGGTAGTATATTCCCGGAAGAACGGCTTATACCCCAAGAGTCCACCAATCCACCGGCCGACAATCACACAGGTCCAGTATCCGACCTGCCGGCGGAAAGGCACCCATGCGGGAGCGGGTGTGTAGGCATCCCCGCCGTCTTGAATCTACAACCGTGTCAGCCGATGACAAAGGGAAGTTTGCACCAAGAATGGATCATTACCGCGAGAAACTGGATCCAATCGATCCCTCCATCGTGCAACAACGCATCGTGCCAATAGCCGTACCAGTTTTCGAAGAAGACCCGATCGAGCTGGTAATCGTTCCCCGAGTCCGACGCACTCAGGTAGACAGTCATGCTCTCGGGAGTATCTGGATGAATGAAGAAATTATGCACACTGCCCGCCTTGACCGAGATCTCGCCATCTTCTGGAGTGATGCGGCGGACGACCCCGTCCACTGAAATACCGAGCACTCCATTCTCGACGCGGAAGTACTCGGTTTGAAATTGGTGAAAATGCGGGGGCGGACCCTTTGGTCTATCAGGGCTGTTGATGAGCTTCCGCAGGTTTTCCGGGATTGAGCCTTCAATGGTGTGGCGGTATGTCTGACGGAAGAGAAAACAACGGGAAGAGAAAACAACGGCCTGGTGGAGGTTCGAGAAATTCGGTGGTGAGGAGACCGCCAAATCTGGATGATGGGACTATGTTAGCTACCAAAGGACATCTTGTTCTATAAGCAAAAAGGCGTAGGAGCCAATTACATACTTGACAATAGTAGACTGGCCGGCTGAGTAGTGGTAGGGCACGAATGGGGCCATTGTTATGCTTGCAAAGGTTGGCCAACTGGTAGATGTCGGATTCCACAATTGAATCACGAATATTTGGTCCCTTCCTAAGTAATACATAGAAACAATCCTGTACGTCTGTTGTCGCCCTCTATATACTTGCTATGCAATTCGACTATCTTCTCGCATGCAGAGCTCCCCAAGGGTTGCCTATCGTAGCATGTTAAAACGGCCTGATAAAAAACTTGGTGTGGAGATGCACCTTCTCCTCTGGAGTATCTGCACGAAGTTCCGATAAATGCGTAAAAGGTGAGACAACTCGTCAAGCACCTGTTGAAGAAATCATTCCGGACACTCCTTTGGGCTAATAAGCATGCATCTCGTTCAGGCTTAGGGCTGACGGAGGCTTGGCCTCAGGGTGTCGAAGATCCCTGACAACACGCTGAAGATCGCCATTGCCGCTGCTTACAGACGGAAGGCTAACTCCTGGTTCCTGTCGAAACATCCCCGTTATCCGTCAGTGAGACTGATTCTTGCGAACCTTGGCCGCATAATGACGGAAGCCGGAACAACACATCCGAATGGACGAATGGAAGAATTGACTAATGGGTGGAGATAAAGATGTCCCGATTCGGAAGCTGGAGGGCAGCCTACTATCTCCGTACATACTGTTCGCTTTCCTTGTGAATGGTCTGGATCTCAGTCTCACCGGACGACAAGAAACGGCCGTAGAGGGGGATAGGGAAGGATGCCCAGATATTGTACCGGCGAACGAAACATATAAAAGAACATCAATAGCCGGCATCTGGTGGACATTTTTAGGAACAAGCTTGACGTTGCTAAGGGGACTGAGTCTCCGAACTGCTACTGAAAGACATGGATTCTGGTTCACCCTCTACATACCCTTCCGGGGGAACATCCCCAGCCCCGGTTGATACTCCTAAGACTGAGTACAGCGAATATGTGTGTCACCCCAATCTGCAAAGTTTGCGGTCGTCGTGTCCCAAAAGAGTACCTCCAGACTGACAGTGAATAGAAATTCTCCAATGACGTGGCCGTGGTGGGAATGGCCTGCCGCGTGGCGGGAGGCAACCACAACACCGAGCTTCTCTGGCAATCGCTCCTCAGTCAGAAAAGTGCAGTGAGTGAGATCCCAGAGATACGCTGGGAGCCTTACTATCGTCGTGACCCGCGCAATGCAAAAGAGCTCGAGAAGACCACCTCATATGGTTATTTCCTGGATCACCTGGAGGACTTTGACTGTCAGTTCTTTGGCATCTCCCCTAAGGAGGCCGAGCAGATGGATCCACAACAGCGAGTCTCCCTAGAGGTGGCCTCGGAAGCACTGGAGAATGCCGGTATTCCTGCCAAGAGTCTGTCTGGAAGCGACACTGCGGTCTTTTGGGGTGTGAACTCAGATGACTACTCCAAGCTAGTGATGGAGGACTTGCCAAATGTCGAGGCCTGGATGGGCATCGGCACCGCGTACTGTGGTGTGCCCAATCGCATTTCCTACCACCTCAACCTGATGGGACCCAGCACCGCCGTGGATGCGGCATGTGCGTCGTCCCTCGTCGCCATCCACCATGGAGTTCAAGCCATCCGGCTGGGCGAATCCCAGGTGGCTATTGTTGGAGGCGTCAATGCTCTCTGTGGACCAGGCCTGACCCGGGTCCTCGACAAAGCCGGGGCCATCTCGTCTGACGGATCTTGCAAGTCCTTCGATGATGACGCCCATGGGTACGCTAGAGGTGAAGGCGCCGGCGCCCTCATCCTCAAAAGCCTGCACCGTGCGTTGCTCGACCATGACAACGTGTTGGCCGTCATCAAAGGAAGTGCAGTAGCGCAGGATGGCAAGACGAACGGTATCATGGCCCCTAATGCCAAAGCGCAACAGTTAGCTGCGCACACTGCTCTCAATGTTGCGGGTGTCGACCCTCGCACCGTTCGCTATGTGGAAGCCCATGCCACATCTACGCCCCTGGGTGACCCAACTGAAATATCTGCTATTGCAGAGATCTACGGCATCAACCGCCCCGCCGACGACCCGTGCTACATCGGGTCCATCAAGCCAAACATTGGTCACCTGGAAGCTGGTGCCGGTGTCATGGGCTTCATCAAAGCAGTCCTGGCCATCCAAAAGGGCGTCCTGCCACCCCAGGCCAACTTGACAAAGCTCAATAGCCGCATCGACTGGGAAAATGCCGGCGTGAAGGTCGTCCAGGAGGCTACCCCGTGGCCCTCCTCAGACCCCATCCGTCGAGCAGGTGTGTGCTCGTATGGGTACGGAGGTACTGTTTCTCACGCAGTCATCGAGGAGTTCAGTGATATCCTGCGGGCAGACCCGCTGGATGAGGGCGCAGCCACCGGACCAAGTCTTTTGTTATTGTCGGGTCCCCAGGAGAAACGGTTAGCTCTGCAGGCTGAAGCTCTGCGCGAGTGGATGACTGGTGATGGAAAGGATCACAATCTGAGCGAAATTCTCACGAATTTGGCTACACGACGAGATCACCATGACTACCGAGCAGCGCTTGTGGTTGACGACCGTCTTGATGCTACCCAGGTCCTGCAATCACTGGCCAATGGAGTCGATCATCCGCTCACGACCCAGAGCCGAGTATTTGGCGCAGATATCAACAAGGACGTTGTCTGGGTGTTTTCCGGACATGGCGCGCAGTGGCCAGACATGGGAAAGCAATTAATTCACAACCCTGTATTCTTCCGAGCCATCCAGCCACTCGATGAGCTGATCCAAGCCGAGATTGGCCTGTCTCCCATAGAGCTGCTCCAGACGGGCGACTTTGAATCGTCTGATCGAGTCCAGATCCTGACCTATCTTATGCAAATTGGCCTAAGCGCTATGCTTCAGAGCAATGGCACCACTCCACAGGCCGTGATTGGCCACTCAGTGGGCGAAATCGCGGCCAGTGTTGTGGCTGGGGCTTTATCCCCAGAAGAGGGCGCGCTTATTGTGACCCGCAGAGCGTTGCTATACCGACAGGTCATGGGCAAGGGCGGGATGATTCTTGTCAACCTTCCTAGCGCCGAGGCCGAAGAGATCCTGGGTCCCCGGCAGGACCTGGTCGTGGCCATCGATTCGTCCCCCTCTTCCTGTGTGGTGGCTGGAGACAAGGAGATAGTGGCCGAGACAGCAGAAGTCTTCAAGGCTCGGGGTGTGAAGACATTCACCGTTAATAGCGACATTGCCTTCCATAGTCCATCACTGAATGGCCTCATGGATCCTCTGCGAGACGCCCTCGGACAGGCTCTGTCCCCAACGAGTCCCACCATCAAGCTGTATTCTACCGCGCTGGTGGACCCTCGCGGCCAGGACCTGCGCGATGTGGAATACTGGGCCGGCAACATGGTCAACCGCGTGCGTCTCACCTCGGCGGTCCAGGCGGCTGTTGAAGACGGATATCGTCTCTTCCTTGAAGTCTCGACTCACCCAGTGGTGTCTCACTCCATCAACGAGACGCTTATGGACGCAGGCATGGAGGACTTCGTGGTAATCCCAACTCTCCTTCGTCACAAGCCGACTGAGAAGTATATTTTGCACAGCATTGCCCAGCTTCACTGCCGCGGCGCGGAAGTGAACTTGACGATGCAGATGCCTGGACGATGGGCCATCGGAATGCCCACCACGACCTGGATGCATAAGCCAATCTGGCGCAAAATAGAGACAGCCCCTCTCCATACTGGCCTCACACATGATGTCGAGAAGCACACGCTACTGGGACAGCGCATCCCGGTACCGGGCACCGACACCGTCGTCTACACTACTCGGCTGGACAACGAAACGAAGCCATTCCCCGGCAGTCATCCCTTGCACGGTACAGAGATCGTTCCGGGAGCAGGTCTGATTAATACTTTCTTGAAGGGTACCGGCGGACAGATGCTCCAGAACGTGGTGCTCCGCGTTCCTGTTGCCATCAACGCGCCACGATCGGTTCAGATCGTGGTGCAGCAGGATCAGGTCAAGATTGTTTCCCGGCTGATTTCAAGTGATCCCTCGGTGGCGGATGATGAAGCGTCTTGGGTCACTCACACCGATGCATATTGGTATCGAAAGGTTCTGGGTTCCGAAGATCGGATCGACCTCGCCGCCGTCAAAGCACGACTGGACACGAAACTACCAGGCAACTTTTCAATTGACTACTTGGACAAGGTGGGTGTCTCAGCTATGGGATTCCCATGGGCGGTAACAGAGCACTACCGCAATACCAAGGAAATGCTGGCACGCGTTGATGTCAATCCCGCTGTTTCGGGGGATGCCCCCTTACCCTGGGATTCTTCCTCCTGGGCCCCGATTCTCGACGCTGCCACTTCCGTCGGCTCTACCATCTTCCAAACAGCTGCGCTGCGGATGCCGGCCCAGATCGAGCGCGTGGAGATCTTCACCTCGGAGGACCCACCCAAGGTCGGCTGGCTCTTCGTCGAGAAGACCTCCGATGCAGTTCCTACCTCTCACGTTAGCGTGCTGAGCGAGTCGGGTGAAGTCGTTGCTAAGTTTACGGCCATGCGCTTCTCCGAGATTGGAGGCACCCCCGGCGTTAGTGGCAGCATGGAGAGTCTCGTGCATCAGATCGCCTGGCCACCGGCCACCCCGGCCGAAGAACCCTTATCCATCACGACGGTGATTCTAGTCTCGCCAGATGCTACCACCCGGGCCCAGCATGCCGCGACTCTGCCGACCAAGGTTCAATCCTTCCAGTTCTCTACCACACAGGATTTATTCAGCAACGCTTCATCCCTCCCACTCCAGAAGGGAACTGTTGTGGCCTACATCCCCGGTGAGGTGGCCTCACTGGCAGAGGTTCCCGCCGCATCCGAGTCATTCACTTGGAACCTGCTCGAGCTGATCAAATTCATCGTTAACGGCTCACTGCCTATCAAAGTCTTCAGCCTCACTGCGAATGTGGGCGATGGCCAAACAGCTACCGCCCTGGCCCAATCCCCATTGTTCGGGCTGGCGCGAATCATCGCCAGTGAGCATCCCGATCTGGGATCCCTCATCGACATTGAAGAGCCCGTTATACCCTTGTCGGTGATGCGATACATCCAGGGAGCCGAGATCATCCGAATCAGCGATGGAATCGCCCGCACCTCCCGGTTCCGCAGCCTACCGCGGAATAAGCTGCGCCCTGTTAGCGACGGTCCTCGCCTGCTTCCCCGGCCTGAGGGAACATACCTGATCACCGGCGGTCTCAGGAATTCTCGGACTTGAGGTCGCTGACTTCCTGGTCGAGAAGGGGGCCAGACGTCTGCTACTCATCTCGCGGCGTGCCCTTCCACCTCGCCGAACCTGGGACCAGGCCAGCACAGCTCTCCAGCCAACCATCGCCAATATCCGCCTCCTAGAGAGTCGCGGCGCCTCGGTCCATGTCCTCTCCCTCGACACCACGAAGCCGGATGCGGTGGAGCAGCTGTCGACGGCCCTAGACCGTCTCGCCCTCCCTGCGGTCCAGGGTGTTGTCCATGCTGCCGGTGTCCTGGATAACCAACTGGTGCTGCAAACCACGCGCGATGCCTTCAACCAGGTTCTCGCGCCCAAGATTGCGGGCGCGTTGGCCCTTCACGAAGTCTTCCCCCCCAAGAGCGTTGATTTCTTTATCATGTTTTCCTCTTGCGGAAACCTAGTCGGGTTCACCGGCCAAGCCTCTTATGGCAGCGGCAACGCGTTCTTGGATACACTAGCCACGCACCGGGCGAGCCTGGGAGACACGGCCGTGTCCTTCCAATGGACGTCGTGGCGTGGCCTGGGTATGGGCGCCAGCACGGACTTCATCAACGCAGAGCTGGCATCCAAAGGAATCACAGACGTGACGCGCGATGAGGCCTTTGCTGCCTGGCAGCATCTCGCCAAGTATGATATGGACCACGGGGTTGTTTTGCGAAGTCGTGCCTTTGAGGACGGGGAGCCAGTCCCTGTGTCTATCCTTAATGATATTGCGGTTCGGCACGTGGGCGCGCTGTCCAACACCACGCAGGGGGCTACAAGTTCCAATGGTAGCGATGCGGTGCCTGCGTCAGGACCGGAGCTGAAGGCATATCTGGATGAGAAGATTCGGGGCTGTGTGGCCAAGGTCTTACAGATGACAGCTGAGGATGTGGATTCGAAGGCAGCCTTGGCTGATATGGGTGTGGATTCAGTCATGACGGTCACTTTGCGTCGCCAGCTGCAGCAGACGCTGAAGATCGCGGTACCCCCGACGTTGACGTGGAGTCATCCGACTGTCAGTCATCTGGTGGTGTGGTTTGCTGAGAAGATTGGCAAATGATCTCAGATTGAATGGGACAGGGAGTGTTGTTTCCCGAGGTGATTGGGACGGTGTACAGTGAAATTTTGTGTTGTCAACAAACGAGCTATCCGTCTCATCCCCTTTTTACTAGGAAAACATCCATGGATGGGACCGATTTTGTATGTAGCTTCTTAATTTGTCCGCACCAGATTGTCAAAACCGGACTATTGTTGTTTTTAGGGAATTAGAGAATTTTACCGTGAATTTTACTAGTACGCTTGCCATGATTTCTGTCTCCGATTATTTACAAATGGACTGACTATGCTATCCATGGTATTCACCAGCACAATACATAATATCCTTCCCAGTGACATCTTCTCGAGCATATTCAATATATAGGGTTTTTTCTAAGCCCAAAGCTTCTTAAGAACTAGTACATGTCTGGGAATTTCTGACCTACGTAGAGAAATGTATCTTGACATTAGTGTTAAAAAAAGTTATACGTTCATTGAAAATGTGATATTTTCCACTCAGCCACTTCTGACAAGGGATAGTATAAGTATAGGCTTAAATCCGAGAATGCTCCCACACTTCTGTACGCTCAGTTAAAGAGAACCTACGGGCTGCTATCTGCTATCATTTTCGGTTCATTGATCACACGCTAATGGTAAAGGTTGAGTGTAAGCTAGCTGAATCGCTACAATATATAGAGAAAAGAAAGGAAAAGGGGGAAGCCGTCGTTGATAATAAAAGTGAACTAGAGCAAATTCTCCCCACAGATGATATTGTTCAATAGAAGATAATTTTTAAAGGTTATTAAACCGCCGGTAAGAGACTCATATAGGCTAGTGCCGGACGGGCTACTGTCCGGAAGGTATCTATCTCAAGGTAGACTGTATTATTCGGAGGTTGGGTGCATCCTGGATCTGTCGAGCGGAAAGGACCGAATACTTCTTGGCGAGTCAATGCAAGTCTCTGAGGTGCGGTGGTTCTAGGAGGTG
Organism: Penicillium mononematosum; assembly: GCF_028829835.1. Classification (NCBI taxonomy): domain Eukaryota; kingdom Fungi; phylum Ascomycota; class Eurotiomycetes; order Eurotiales; family Aspergillaceae; genus Penicillium; species Penicillium mononematosum. The sequence goes on along the minus strand of NW_026643272.1, from coordinate 5,982,995 downwards.
CGGGAAAGATCTGCTAAACGCCATTAGTAAATTGACCGATAAAGCTTGAGTGCCTCAACATACCTCCCTCTGTCTCTGTACTGGCATGCCTTGTCGGTCCCAAGGCATCTATGTAGGATGAGATAATCTCATCACCTCCCAAGGTACCAGCGTTATGCTCTCCCGAGAAGGCTGAGTTTCCCAGGAGGAACTCGATGTCTGTAAAAGCAGGAGGGATGTTGACGTAAGTCGATACGTCAGGTGGGCTTGGAGCTGATGCCAGTTTGCATTTGTTGATGGTATAACACCAACAACAAGGGCTGGCTGCGCGGAATAGGAATCCCCTGCCAACATTGAATGGACAAACCAGTTGCCATTTGGTTCTAAGAGTCTCTCGGAGTTTGCTGATTTCCACCAGATGGCTCCGGAGCAACCCTTGATGGGTATGTAGTAGGGCATCTCTTCCATTCAGTTCCTGCTTCAGATGCTTGAGCTTCTTAACCATTTTCTCAATGTCCTGTTCAGTGTATTTTTCCCCAGTCCCAGTGTTTGGGGCTGCTAGGTTAGGTGAGTTTGGTTCAATCACTGATTCTGAGGACCGGATTCTCCGGTTTTGACTCTGGTTTGGAGGATGGGTTCTCTCTTTGTCCTTTTTCTGACCGATTCCCAAGATATATCCTAGATAGGATTCAACAAACGTTGGATTGATTGAGTGCAGAGCCAGGGCTGGTAGTAAGAACTTCCCATCCCGGGCCAAGTAAAGTTGTGAATGGAACTTGCTTCTAAGGTATCCATCCTGTCGAAAGACCTCAGTAAAAGCTCCCCGGACGGTTGGTCCGCAGCGCAGTAAAAAATGGAGTTCGGGAGCGGTCACTAATGACTTTTCCTTGGCCTGGAGGAATGGTGGTACATCTGCTTTCGTCTTCCATCCTAGGTAGCGTGTTTTCCTGTTTGGATCGGACATCTCCTTGATGAACTCTGCCAAGGGCTTTCCCGCCTCAGTAGGTTCCAGCTCTTCCATGAGATGTTTCTCCTTACAGATCTCAGTTACCTTATACTTCAAGTCAAGAAGCCGGACGGTCTCATCCTTGAGATGGTGAAACGTAATGCAAGCTCGGCTGTTGAGTGGATAGGGAATAAAGTAGGGACATAGAAGTGGTCGCCGTTGAGAGATTTGCTTGGCTGGCTCGATGCGTTTAGGATCCATAGAGTGGCTGAGTTTTATCTTGTTGCTTGTTGAATCCCTAGTCGTCGAATTGTAGGCCCATAGGCCAGATGACGGAATCCAGTATGCATATCTGAGAGCTGGGCATAGGTAAAAGCATCTGTTCACTCCATGCTTGCCTTTGCTGCAGTAGGTGCACTTTTTTTTGGCGAACAAGAACAAGAAGCAGAGTAGAGACTGCATTGAAAGACTAACAAAGACTGGGGGAGGAGAGAGAGAAAGAGAGAGAAGCTGAGGGAAGAGGAAGGAGACAGACATCACTAGCCTGACAAACCAGGCAGGCACATCACCGAAGCTCCAACAAATTCCCACTATCACTCCTCTCTGGTTTGTGAGCCAACCACTACCTGACATAGAGACACCCTTTAGAGGCTCGTTAGTGCGTCGTTTAGGGTTTGGATTGTTGTTAGAATTAGGGTTCGAGTTCGAATTAGCAATTGATTTGCCAGATTAGTTGGTAGGTGGAATGCGCCTCTTGTTTAATACAGAGAGCGCTAGAGAGTCCACGTTGCTAGACTTGATAAAGTCTAACAGCTCCCAATATGAGATACTAAACAAAGCGAGAGATAGTACTTAACGTGAGATACCCCTTCAAAAGTGATAAACAAGTGAGAGATATAGCACTCAATACTATTCTCAAAGCAAAGTGAGAGACATAGTACTCCGTAACTAGGAGATACTATTCTTGAAAAGTAAATGATAGGGTATAGTACCTCCAGTACTATTCTAAAGTAAGGTGAGAGAGTGCTCCAACACGGGAGAGATACTCAAAAAGCAAGATCTAGCACAGCGCTATTACTGATAAAAAAGACTAGATCTAGATAGACTTTGATGAAACCTGACGAATCAATAGGTCATCGATAAAGCAAAGGGGAAAACCGAGGGCCTCGTAACCTGTTGAGGCTACGATGAAGATGCAGATGCTGGGAATACCAGAATGAAGAGACTGATATTCAGTCTATGAAATGAAGGCTGTTTATAAGCCCTGATTTAACAAAGGAATAGCAAACAAGCAAAGGCTCAGTCTGCACAAAGAGGCATCCGATCTATGCAATTTTCCAACAGATTTTATGCTTGTCTGCCCCGAATATATAGAATTGTCATCAGCGGTAGCAATATCTTAGCAGGTCTTGTGAGTTCCGCTAGAAATGCTCTCCACAGGCTAATAAAAAGTCACCAAAATCAAGTTGGCGGGCTCCGGTAGGATTTAAAGGCTCACAAGGCCCAAGAGCCCATTCCTTCTTCAACAGATTCAACCAAGTCTTAAACTCCATCTCCTCGCCGTCGACCAAGACCTTACCGCCATTGACCTTCTCCAGGCGGCGTGGAATGGTGATAAAGTACTTAGCATGCTGGGAATTGCATCTCTTCTTGGGCTTTACGCCCTCCGCCAGTTGGACGCAGTCCGGACACAGCTCCTCCAAACAAATGGGGCAAATCGAGAACCCATCCGGTACGGGTACCTTTCGCCGGCATGGGCCGCAACATGTATACCAGGGGTCGCTACTGTCCTGTTCCGACCTATGCGCAATTGCAACAGCATTCTTAAAGTCTCCCGCCCTAATAAAAATGGTGCGCAGATCAGAGATTTCCCAGTCTGTGGGATGGTCGTCGTCCAGGGCTCGAACGCTTTGTTGCAGGGAGGGTCGGAAGAGAGCACGCGCCCGCTCATCTTGCCCTCGGAGGCGGCAGTAGACGCCCAAGTAGACACCTGGTAAACAGGACCAGCTTTCTGATGGATCAGGCGTGTTTTGGTGAACGAGATTCTCAAGTTTGGCCACTGATTCTTCCGCCTCTGGAGTGCCAACTCCAACTTCGACTGCATTAGAGAGAAATGCCTTAGCCAGGTTCGAGGAGGCAAGCTGTCTGATAGTCCCAATCAATGTCCCGGAAGAGGAGGAAGAGTATGTATCAATGATCTTCTCCCAGCACCTGATTGCCTTCGAGTGGTCAAAAATCGACTGATCATAGATTCGAGCGATAGCCATATCCACCTCTGCGGCGATCAAGGTCCTCGAGTCTGCTCGAGCCACCCTGGCCGCCGTTTGCAAGCTATCCAGCACAAAGTCCAGATCACCAGTAGCCAATGCGGCATCGGCAGCAAGCCTTGACTTGCTGTCCACCCCAAATACGCTGTACAGTAAGAAACGAGTCAATTCCGAGGAATCCCCTTTAGGGGCCGGTTTGTCGGCTAACTTCTTCAGCAAGTCCATGGTTACTTCGTAAGCGCGGTTGTCGTTATGGTATCGCAGAACGACCTCGAGACAATCCCAGCAACAGGGTGCGTATTGATATGCCTCTTGAGTCACCTCGAATCGTTTCTCTCGATCTTCCTGTTCTTCATAAATCCAACCCATACGCTCCAGACATTCATGAAGATGGCCTTTCAGTGTCCCGTCCTCTGGTGACACCGCAATCATGGTCAACAAACTTAGTCGAGCCCGTTGCCAGAGCTCAATGCATTTCTGCCAATCCTCTTGCCAATCATATGTTTGTGCCAGCTCACGCAGGGTCCTCCAATTCTCCGGATCTAGCTCTAATGCCTTTCCAAAATACTGCAGCGCCTCCGATTGGCACCCCGATTCGCGCAGAGCCATCGCACATCGTTGAAACCACTGACTGGTTTTCTCAAAGCCACCAAACTCAGCGGCCTCAATCACCTCGTCTGTCGTAAGGCTTCTATCGTCATCGGGGATCTCTTCGCCCTTAGCTAGCATTTGGTAGCGCCAGACGATAGAAACCATGTGACCAGGACCAGGGAAGTCTTCCTGCAGAAACCTCTTTATGCAGAACATAGCCATTGGTCTGAATAAATGGACTGGGTTCTCCTCCGTGAGCGAGATGAATTCTTTCTCTTCCGGCGATAAACACTCGCGGACGTCTTGCTCCTGCCACCATTGTTGGACAGCTTTAATGGTAGCAGTAGAGATAGTCCACTTATCTCCCCGAAGCCAGTTCGACATTGATTCTTCCGACCTGAAGGCCATCAATAGCATCTTTGCAATTTCTCGTCTATCTTCAAACGAGCTCTTGGATGCGGAAGTGGTGAGTAGCTGGTTGCGCCAATCCCACGCAGCATGTGCAAACATCTCCCCTGAATCGTCGGCTTTCGACGCAAAGTCGGGATTTGTAATTAGCCTCAAGTAAGTCCGGAGGATGTGAGCTTTCGCTTCTTGGTAATTGACACCGACACCAATGTTATCCCCCGTAGCGGACACCTTGCCCTCCGACTCATCGCGGAGGAAGTCGCCAATGGATGCATGACAGAAGGTGACGGCAGTTGTACTCTTTTTTGAGTTGTACTCCATGAAATAGTCCTCCTCGGAATTCTCGTGTCCATCATGTTTCTCATCGTCGGCGCCCCAATCGAACGCGTCTAGATGTGCTAATCCATTATCTAGCTCAGCTGTGGTAAGCCCATCCTCTCGGTCCAGAGAGAAGAATGACGCCCACTGGCGCCGCATAGCTCCTTCGAGGTCAATCATGCCATCTCCTTCTGGTGACTTCAATCTGAGAATGGCTTCCAAATCGGCCAGTTTCCATGGTTGGTCGGCGCAGGTGACCCAAAGCAATGTTTCATTGAGGTACTCGAGCTCCTCCTCGTGGGATCTTTCAGAGAATGTGACCAAGACATGTCGGAGCATCTCCCTAAGTCCCCGGGGAGCCTGCTCCAGTGTTTTCCGCATACTGCTCTCATTTCGTTTCTTGGCTAACTCCTGCAGCATGAGGTTTACCCAAAGAAACATGCCTTCCGCCCCAGCCGAGAGTTTAGCGATCATTTCATTCCGGAGCTTTGTCGACACCCTTCGCAAAATCAGAGACTTCTTGATGCTGGCGTGAATATACTGGGTAATATCGCTGGAGTTCTTATGTTTAGTGACATGAAGGGTTGGTACCTTAACCTCCAGGCCTTCGAGCAGTTGGTCGCTGATATAAGGTCGGCCAACAATGGCTAGTCGCAAACACGACTGGTTGTCATACAACTGCTTTGCGAGGTCGATGAAGACCTCCCACTCTTCATCCAGAGTTTCGTCCACTGCATCCAGGAGGATATACACGGTACTCTCCATATCGGGCTTTTTGAGAAAGTATTCAACAAAGAGGAGACGCCATGCACTTTCAAGGGTGCTAATCTGTTCGTATTCCTCGATAGACCCGAGGTATCTTCGGTACCCTGCGTCGTTCTTACTGATTTGAAAGGCCACGTCTCGCAAAGCCTGATGAAAGGATCTTGTATGGGGGTTGTCACCCTTGAAGAAGAAGTAGCCGATCGAAATCGTCGGGCTGTCCCGAAGGCCCCTGGGGAACTGCTCAAGAAGGAAACTGATCATATTTGCCGCCAGAAATGACTTGCCTGAACCTGGATTTCCAGACACAAAAATTACCGGCGATTGCTTATTGATCCAGGACTGGAAAACATCATCCTTATGGACCCAGTCTCCCGTGCCCGGTACACGGGCCTTGTGGATCTTGTCGAACCATTCCTGCGCTGAATCAACCATCGATGGCATAAGGGCCTGCTTGACAATTGCTTGCAGGGCTTGTTCATCCTCGAAGGTATTCTGCCTTTGCCCATTTGCGGAAACCATCAGTTTCTCGACCATCTCCTGCACCTCGAGTACCTGTTCGCTCATCTGATCCACCGTAGCCTTGGTCTCCAGCACATTCGCGTTGGTGGCGTCGACGGTCACAGAAATACCATCAACTACACGACCGGCTCTCTTTGATTCGGTCAAGGTCTCAGCTCCCACTAGGTTCGCTTCGACCTGGGTGAGTTTGTCAAGCCTGACCACCGCAGCCTGGATAGCATCGTCATTGCCAAATATAATATTCCGGGTGTACTTAAGCAGTCGGCCTCGTCGGATGGTCTTAGATGACAAGGCAAAAATCTCAATAAGTGTGACAATGACATCGCTCAGCTTGTCGCTTAAAGCCTCGGAAATGGCTTCTTGTGTGTATGCTTTGAGTCGGATAGTGAAATCCTGCTTGTTTCAGAGTTTTGTTTTCATCGGCATGCAGCCAGACCATACCTGTAGCATTTGCATCAAGTCCTGAATCGCGTCATACGAGGCCGACACCCCCTTTGCAGCATCCACCAAGTGCATCACCGCCCCGAAGACGAGACAGCTGGGAGGGAATGCCATCGATACGCCCCCAGCCGCGAGGTTGGTGAAAAATTGCACGGAAATCAGGGCCGACTCGAGAACATCGAATATAGCACCTCGTTTTTCGCGGAAGTCGCGAAAGGTGTTGTTCCTCTGTTCGATTTCTTTGGTGAGATCGCTGACATTTTGAATCTTGAGGAAGTCAACCCCGAGAGTCTCCCCCGTGATCTCGTGGTACTTTCGGATCGCCTTCTCGCAAATGGCGGAGGACTGGTCCTTGTGAGCGACCATTTTTGACGAAAACCAATGTCGTTTTCATACGGGGATAGGGTTGGACTGGAGCTGTCAGGTAATTGTCCAGGGAGAGCACTGCGGGGTAATTCCAAGACTTTTACGCTACGCTACGCCTTAATAGCGCGGGGCGCGCTCATGTACAGCTGCCACTTTTGCTGTCGTGGTGTTGTTGCGTTCCTTGAGGATATAACCACAGCTCTGCTCTTCTACGAGGCCTGTGTCTTATCCCACGGCAAGCAAGCTAGACAACACATCTATCATTGAGCTTCTACGCTGACTGGAACATAATTCTGTTTTTTCCGTGGTGGATTTTGTTGAGGTTCAGTTGCTGCCCATTGTTATGCAATCGTTGATTACTCTTAGATCGCTGATCGGTGCTGTGATGCCTTAGACCTATATCAATCGCATCGAGCAACTGAACTCTAGAGTCCGGGCTGTGACTCAGATTAATCCGGATGCTCTCTTAATAGCTCATGCTAAATACGCAGAAAGAGAGAAAGCCGCTGGGAGAACTTCATGGGGTTCCTATCCTGTTGAAGGACCTCTTTTTGACGACCGACCGGCTGATGTCAACCAGTAAGACCCCCGAGCGCTGACATGGAACTGATGAGCTTCAACTGCTGAAAAGTATATTCGCAGTTGACTGCTCTGGCCTGACTTCGGCAATTCCTAAATATGAAGCAACTGTGATTCGACGACTTCGGGACGAAGGAACCTTTCTTCTAGGAAAACCAGTATCTAATGTCTGGAGAATTGGTACAGCTCCTTCTGACCTGGGTCACACATCCAGCGGACAACACAATTGCATACATACATGTATGCATGTAACTGATAGTTAGGGTTGTGTATATGTAGCCGTATTGTATTCAACCCCGTCAATAGCCATAGACTTGGAGTTATTCGGAAGCGTTACTTACTTGAAAGCCCTCCCGCCGCAAGCGCTGTTCCCTACGGACATTGGCAGACTGCAGATAGACTGCAGGTAGATCTCCACTCATGTCGGCGCTTTTACCGATACGAACGCTTCCTGCACGGAGACTGATCCCTCAAATCGGATGTGCCCAGCTGTGGTTGGAAGGTTCCACAGTTCTTTTTTTTTTTTTGGATTGAGATGCTAGGTCCTCTGCTTATGCTCCTTTTTTAAACTCCCTTAACCATACCTAGGTAGCCTTTAAGCACAGTATTATCTGATAGATTGTTTGGAGTAGGAGTGATTTCCACTCCCTGCATGGACGTATCGTAACTTGATATAACAAGCAAGCGACTACACTACTACCCTTGATTGGGGGGACATATTAAAGACGTGTTGAGGTTACAACGACTCTGGCTACACGGGGAGAATCAAGAAGGAAAATCTGCTCTATTCAGTCTAGGAATCGAAACCCCTTTTATAGAAGACCTGAAAAGCAAACAAACAAACAAATAAGCAGGCAAAAAGCCCAGTCTATCTAGGAATAAGGCATCTATCTAGGATGGGATGATCTTAACGGTGTCTTGGTTGAGATATAGATCCTGCACGAATAGACCAAAGCCATAACAAAAGAAAACAAAGCTAAAGCCAATGAGCCAAATCCGACGATGAAAAGGAATGATACTGATACCTAATGTCTGTATCTGCGGCCATGACCTGTGTGCCCATGACGAGTGTGCCCATGATCTGTGTGGTCATGGTCTGTGTGGCCATGATCCGGGATCTGTATGCCCAGCCCATGCCCTTCGTGGCCGTGAGCTGTGTGATCATGATCTGTGTGGCCATGACCTGTGTGCCTATGACGTCTATGCCTATGACCTGTATGCTCATGGCCTGCGTGGTCATGGCCTTCGTGGCCATGATCTGTGTGCCCATGATCTGTGTGACCATGACCTGCGTGTCTATGACGTCTATGCCTATGGCCTGTATGCTCATGGCCTGCGTGGTCATGGCCTGCGTGGTCATGATCTGTGTGTCCATGGTCTGCGTGTCCATGACCTGCATGCCCATGAACAGGGCATGAATCATCATCTCCCGGTCCATAATCTTCCTCACGTCTATGAGTATAACAATGCATATAATGATTGTACTGACCTTCTTTCAGCAGTCCCTTGCGCTCAAGTCTAAGAATCAAATAACAAGCCCAGAGCTGGCAGCTCTGTAGTGGAACCTTCTCAGCCTCCATCTCGACAGTGGTGCTCTCGCTGACACGAATCCGTCCGAGATAGTGTGTGGTCTCGACTTGATCACTATCGAATCGCTTGTCATGCTCAATGGACAAGGTACGATTGCCCATATAGCCGATGCTGTGCAACCGAGTGCAACGGTCAGCATCTGGATACTTCATAGCGATCATCCAATGAACGACGGTATCATGTGGCTTGCAAATCTGAACGTAGAGCTCAAGCTTGTCCGGACGATCTCGATGTCCGCCGTGCTGGGGACAGGATCCTACTGGACGTGGCATGGTTGCGATATGGAAGATGGCTGGTAATTGCTGGAAATTGCTGGAGATTGGTAATTGTAGAAAGGTGTGGATATAGAAGCTGTTTGGAGTGTGAAGATTGTTGTGATGATGGAGTTTATTTCAAGCGAGGACTCGATCATTCTTATAGACATCTCGAGTCCATTGCCTTGTGGTATGCACAATGGGTTAGTGAAAGCCCTTTATTGAGTCTAAGAACAAACCCTTTATTATGTAGACAAAGACATGGTCTTTGTTGTGGATGCCTTCACAAACACTTTCTGTAGTCTCTTTCACTAGCCTGGAATAGACGGCCATTATGTCTTCTTTGTTAAAACGTTTAGAAACCAAAAATTTCATCTGACATAGAACGAATTCAAACGTGGACAATCTATCCTATTCACCCAAATACCATGCACAGTCATGTTCTTTCACTCGTCACCTAGACTTACTCCATAGGTAGGTTGGTCTCCACATTGGAGTATCAACGTTCATAGTCTCTCAGCCCCGAGAGAAACAAACAAGGGAAGGCTTTGATGGTGCCAAATCGCATGCGCTTCTTTGTCTTCAACCACCTCCAAAGCGTATGGTGTACTAATACCTCGCTCGCTCCACAGGCATCAATGGCTGGTTTTATAGACTTCTGCTTTTGCTAGGTATCCTGTGGCACAGAAGCCGGAGAAAACCCAAGTTTTAGTAGACCACACTCCTTCCAATGGGCACGAAATATCTCGCGTAATCCTTTGAACGCGTCGCTTGAGTCGCCCAGACTTTTCCAACCCCGGCTCGAATATTTATATGTCGGGAAGTAATTCTTCGCAGTCTGAGAGCTGTTCTTTTGCCTGCAAATACATCATTTTGTCACCTTTTCTTTCTTCCTTAAAGCCGTTGAGAGTAAATCTCTAGCATTTGAAGAATCCCCTGTTATTCCCCCCGTATATATGCCGCGGTTCTCCATTGCTGATGGAACACGCCCATCCCTATATATTTACCTTCCATCATCGGAGTCATTGGAGTCGTCATTGGAGGAGTGGTGACCATCATCTGAATCGACATCGCTCGCGCAGCTTCAAGCAGGAGTTGAAGTGGTGGTATAATCCTGGCACAAGGGTCATGTTCCACTTCGTCTAAATAAAGTGCCAGTAATGCGCATCAACAGAGATACATCACATAAATAGTACAGGAGTGAACTGACGCAAAATGTGTATAAAAGCCCACATGTTGGAAGTCCAACTTCTCGCGTTAGACTGGTGGTGAAGAATTCCATCTGTGAATGAAGCCTGAAGCTGCACAAGAGCAATATCCAGAATACGGTCAGTAAATGAATTTCCAAGGCTGCAACAGCAGCTGAGCGACTCGATCAACTGGTTTGGGGAGCCCTTCTAACCCCATCCGCCACTGCGTTATTTCCGAGTACACCCAGACGAACCATCGGTGGCAGGTACATCCCCCATCTTCTCCTTGGATGGAGTTGCGGCGCGCAGGTTCTTTTCGTCGATTGTTGTGCCAGCCTTAGCATATCGGAGGCTAGGACTCGGCTGGCGCTAGTTGAGAGAGATAGGGGTTTTGTAGCAAGTAAGTGGGCAGCAACGAAAGTGATGCTGAAGTTTCTGGCTCATAAGCCTCAGCACACTTGTGGAGGACCTAGCTTCATCAGCGGGCGTTAGTTGCAAGTAGCCGAATAACGGTAATATGGGAATTCGGAAACAACCTAGGTGGTTTGAGATGCGGCTCGCACAGGAAAACCCTAGCTCCAGAGATACAGATGGGAGTCGACGATGGAACACGCTCAAGTCGTCAAATACCACGCGTAAAGCACAGTGCATGCACACCTCGCCGATCCCGAAGGCCGAAGGCGGTGGTTTGTAAGGCAGGGTTCAACAGAGCTGCTAGGAACTGCACTTGCAGGCAATCTAGTAGATAGAGGCTGTGTCCATTTGGATCTTGAGCGTATTTGGCAATATCATCCTCGACCGAAATCTATTGATAGACACATCGCTCGCTGTATGTCTGTGTCTGGATGCGGTCGCAGATTTTGCCTAAGATTGCCCAGTGGGTGATGGAGACGTAGCTCTTGAGATTGTCGCTTTGAAAATTCTTCATCCTACCCGGGGCATTTTGACGACGGAAACTGAGGTAAAGGTAGAAGTAACTGTCTGGAGAACGTCGCGCGGCTAAACAAACATTCTCTATCTCGCTTCTATCTCCCCCAACAGATATATCGTTAAATATATCGTCGAGATTGGCAGGCTGGCCTTCGTTATCCGGAGAACCATAGTGTTGGCCGTCCTTCAAGGGCTTCTCGACGTAAGGGAGGTGCACCTGGATGACAACGCTTACCACGCAAGAGTAGGAGAGACGAGACAGTAGGTGTAGTAGAGTCAGCATAACGCATAAAGACCCATCGCAAAAGTAAACGAGTCTCTTGTAAATATATTTTGGAATAGGGAGTCGGAGAATGCTGTTAGAAAACGCTAACGCTTCCTCTCGCGTGGTACAAGAGATGAAGTCAAGAAGGTTCGAAGGTCACTTCCACTAGCTCACTCCTATTGCTGGGAGGGATTAGCTAGGTCCCCTCATTTGAAATTTTATGTGGTATGCCGTGCTTTAGACTTACCTGATTAGGGTGGAGGATGAAAACCAAGCTAGGAGATTTCATTTAACTGGGTCATCGGAGTCACTCGTGGTCCCAAAAGTCGACCCTGAAGACTTGGGGAACCCTCCTCCTCTCCATCGTCTTGCTGGGACAGCCGCTGTGAGACTAAGGAACATGAGAGTTGGAAAAGCAAGGTGGTTAGTTGAGCCTCATAATTTTCATGGCTGATTCTGAAGTGAGAATGGTGGAGGATGTTGATAAGAACGGGCAGTGGAACATGATGCTGGAGATATATATAGAGCCGTAGAGATCATATATCGAAAGGTTGTTTGACTGTACATGGAAAACGAATTTGTGGTAAGAGGCCCTGCTTCAATGTTATGTTACGCAATGCACTTGGATCAATAGGCTCTACGCAGGGCTATCTATGTACCGAGTATGCATAGTCCCATCAGGTCTGGTTAACAATCCAAGACCCACAAACCACCTAAGGCCATGGGATTGGCCAAGCCATTCAGCCCCCAATATCCTAAGTCCTGGGGGCCAACTTGACAGTCAGATAATCACACTTATCCTCATCTACTCCCTACCTCTTAACTTAACCAAACTATCTCATCCAAAATGGCCTCAGGTCTAATCTTAAACCCCCACCTCCTCCTCCAAACACTTCCATTAGCAACAAGCACCGCAACCCTCGCGCACGCGCTACTAGAACTGACAACAAATACCGCCTTCCTCATCCCCTCCTGCAACCCACTTCGGATAAAGTCCTGCCGAAATGGTTCTCCCACGTCTTCAATCGCGCAGTATGGACAGTCCTCGGTCTAAACCTGGGCACGATAACCTCAGCCGCCGGGACTCTCTTCTTGAATCGCTATTACCCACAGAAGCCGCTGCAGACGACGGCATTTTACTGGGTCGGCCTGGCTGGCGCGGTCGGACATTTGGTTTTTGTGCCGTTTGTCGCCGGGCCCGTTAAGAGGATTGTGGATGATGTTGCTGTTAAAGAGGATCTTGGGGAGAGTGGGGTTGGCGCGTCAGTTGATATGCGCCGTTGGGTGGGGGTTCATCGGGTTCGAATGGTTGTTGCAGATTTTTCGGCTTGGGTTGCTTTCGTGGGGGCGGTTTTGACGCTGTGAATTTGATATTGGTATTGATATTGGAAGTAGAATTGGATTTGGTGTTGGTGATGTATGTGCGTATGTTATGCCACTGGCGAACATTTGACGACTGATTTGAACTGAGCATGGACTCTGACAAACCTGTCGTGTGGCCTTTAAGCCTTTCACGAGACGAGCTTGATCAGAGAATCCTAACATTACCGTTGTCAATCTGTATAATTTATTATTCCACTACTTGGAAAACAAAATAATGAATAAAACAAGGAAATAAAAAATAAAGGAAATAAGCAATCAGCGGACTAGCGGAACGACCAGTAAAAAGAGAACCCTCAACGCAAATAACAGCTAGTGAAGCATCTTCATCCTGATAGCAAGAATTGGGACTCGTGGGAGTAACTATAATAAGGCTTTAGCCCTTAGGAACCGCTGGAAGCTTAAGGAATATGTTGTACATGTATGCTCCTAATATAACTAACGCGCTTAAATGCCTAGAGTATCCACCATTAGCATATCCCTTATCAGGTATATGATCTTCAATTTCCTTTTTTTAAACCACAGTACTCCGTAGAAAACTCTAGTTATACTACTTCTCCTAACCGCTGAGATATGGATTCTACTACAAGAAGGGCCTTGGGATTGAAGATTTCAGCCAGAGATAGACCCGGCACGTATACCCAGCAGAGAGGAGATTTGCTAGATACTTCTAGGATTGAAAGAATCCAGCGCTTTCACCGATTTGAGGGATAGTTACTGACTCGAGTAATACACAGAGTTTTTCGCTCGCAACCTTATTGTTCCGGGCGAGTATATGTTGTATCTATGGAGTTTAGTGTGCGGTCAATGTCTTTCATTTTTTTCGCCATCACTGAAAAAGGGTGTCTGAGTGTGGTGCTAGACCTGTGAATACGAGTGCCGCTCAGTCTCGTCCTTCTAAAAGGGTTAAGTCCCTGAGACCAGGCCCAAACATGTGTTTTAGGCCAATGACACCTGTTTACCGGGTATAGAATTTACCAATTTCGCCAACCACGCAGGGAAAAAATTCAGTTCTTATTGGAAATTAGGTTAGCCCCCAGGCAGTTTTCCCGCTAAGTTCGTGTTTAGAGTGGATAGTGGGCCGGCTGTCGTATTTTGAGATTGGCCTTTGTCGATCCTTTCGATCGGAGCGTTGATCCATTAAAGATGCCAATTCTAAGTATTCCCCTTGGCAACATTTAATTTATTGAAAATAGTAGGAAATCCTTTCAAATCGTGAAAATTGGAAGTGATAGGTGCCAGGTTGGGAATTTTATAGGTGCTCTTTGCGAAGGGATCCTGACCATCATGCTTGAAGACGTTGAAATATGTATCAGGGGTTTTTTTTTATCTGAATACGAGATGGGCGGCCGAAATAGGGGGATCTGCTGCTTTTTAGCCTCAAGCGCCATCGAATGCCAACGGTAATAGGCTCACCATATTTACGCCCTATTTCTAAATTTCTATGTATCCATCACAACCGAGTCACGATGAGGCTGAGTGAGCCCAGGCGAAAATGCCTTAAGAAATACCGGACCCCGTCTGCGCTACTCTAACCAGTCATTCCTTTACTTTCACTCCTTTTGTTCATCAGAAAAATTCCTCGCTGAGGAATCCTCGCTCTCAAACATGCACTCAACTCCAGGAGCTCCACGGCCATCACGGCTCACCAAATGGTGGCCCATCGGCTTCTTCATTGGTGCCATTGTCTGCTTCATCATCGGCGGTGCTCTCGTGGGCACATGGACCTCCCACGCGTATGACGACTGCTCCTACAGCAGCTCATACGACAGCTCCAGCTCGTACTACAGCTCCTACTATTCCGACTACGACTACTCCTGCGCCACTACCAACATGGGCGAGTTCTATGGCGCTGTTGCTATGTTTGTCATCGGCGGCATCCTCAAGCTCGTCGCTTGGATCCTGCTCATCATCTTCTGCGTCAAGCGCAGCCGCAAAGTCAGCCACACCGTCACATACGTGAACTCCCCCTCCTGTCCAGGAAACACAGCCCTTGCAGACCTACGCCGCGCCTCAACCCTATGCCCCAGTGCCTCAGCCTGCCCCCTTCCCTCATTCCCCTGCCTCGATCTCTGGTCACCCTGAGGTCATGGGCTCATCTGTCCCTGGTACGCCTCCCCCCAATGAGGCCAATGCGACGGCAGGTGGTTTCAAGTACTGTACCCAGTGCGGAACCGCTGTGTCTGGCCGATTCTGCGCTCAATGTGGTACCCAGAGCTGAGGTCTGATTCAATCACTTTCATAATACACTTCGACTCTTGTCATAATGCTGCATGTTGGCGCATGGGGATGGTGGAGCAGGTTGTTGGTCAAAATTGCACCGTGGATGAGATGCCGTCTTGGAGACTTTTGGACAATGTTGGTTTTACTTTATCTTTTTATTTTTGTGATACACCGGGATGGATTACACCCTGTGTTATCCCCCATATATCTATTTTACCCTTCTTCCCCCTCCCTGCTTGGGGTTTTTAGTTTAGCACGACATTCGCTTTTATTCCTGCCAACATTTGAACACAATATACCAAAAATTCAATCATCAACCCAAGTCAAATGTTGCTGGCAGGGCTTTGCTTCTAGCTTAGTTGGGCGAGATGCTTCCACCCATTAATGAACTATAGTAACTGATCCAGCGCGACTGGAATCCATGGATATATAGTTCTACTATAATCCTTTCCCGCGAATTCAAAGAAAGGCCGTTTCCACGAGGTCTGCAATGAAGAGGAAAAATTATGCTGCATGAGCAGATGTATAAACATGTTCATTGCTATGAACTGGGCGGCTTGGCATTCGCCCCGGGCTCCTCGGGATATCAGTGCTTAAGTTGTAATAACTCGTAGGTAACCTCAGGGCCCGAGGTCTATGCATCACTTATGAAAGTTTTTATCGTCAATCGCTCTGTTCTTCAGTTCTGTGCTCCGTAGCCCTCTCACCAGCTGGCCTTGAAATCACCAAAAGGACGCGAACAGGAACTGAGACGTGGCCATAATTGAGCAGTCAAAAATAGACCACAGCGACTTCACCCCTGCAGTGCAATGCGGAGCAAGGCGAATCATACGCGACAAATAGACGCCCTTCGGGCGTGGCCCAATCGTTACAGAGGGCTCTCCCTAATCGAGCGTATCGCAATGGGTGATGGCGATACGCTGCATAAAAAAAGCGGGGCAGCAGTCAGGCGAGATATCTTCCCAGCGCGTCCTTCGGACTGGGTGTGATAAATTATAGAAGACCTGCTATAGACAGCCTTCAGTAAATAAGCAGAATGGGATATCTGTCGCGACGAT
This sequence comes from Penicillium mononematosum, assembly GCF_028829835.1. Taxonomy (NCBI): domain Eukaryota; kingdom Fungi; phylum Ascomycota; class Eurotiomycetes; order Eurotiales; family Aspergillaceae; genus Penicillium; species Penicillium mononematosum. The sequence continues at coordinate 5,966,926 of NW_026643272.1, read as the reverse complement.
TTCTACCGCGACAACAGGTTCCAGCTGGAAACCAAGATAATACCAAAGCTTTTTCATACGGCATCAAACTTCTCTACAGCCCAGATGATGGGAATATCGAGTATGTCCCTTCTCGGGTTCAAAAAAGAAGTCCCTAACATTCTCTTTTAGCATCATCTTCATCCACGGCCTTGGGGGTGACCGCGATGCGACCTGGACTGCCCGTGATGCGACCGATCCCTGGCCCAAAACACTCCTGCCACCTATAATTCCGACAGCCCGCATCTTTACATTCGGATACGCCGCAAATGTTGCCAACTGGAAAGGAGTTGTGTCGCAGAATCGTATCGCCAACCACGCCATGAATCTACTAACAGCTCTCTCGACGTATCGCGAGAACGACGGCACGGTAGGCCGGCAATTCTGCAGAAGTCGCAGCATACTGACGCCCACAGAATGAACGACCGATCATATTTGTGTGCCATGGCTTAGGAGGACTGGTCTGCGAGGATGCAAGGTTCCCCTTTTCATTGTGGGGGCTGTTCTAATACCCCACACAGGCCTTACTCGCATCGAACCAACGACCGGAGCCACACCTCCGCAAGATCCTCCATTATACCCGCGGTATTGTCTTTCTCGGTACACCGCACCATGGAGCTGGTCTCGCCCAATGGGCCGAGGCCTTGTCTCAATCCATCGGTCTCGTCAAAAGGACGAATTCCAAAATAGTCGGTGCCCTCAAACGCGATTCGGAGGTGCTTGCACGGATTCAAGACGGCTTTCACACGATGGTCAAGTCGCGAAACACACGAAGCCTGCCGCCTATTGAAATCACATGCTTCTACGAGGAGTTGCCATTACCGAGTGTTGGTTTAGTAAGTCAGACAAAGCCAAAATCTTCCCTGAATACTGACGTCGAGGCAATAGGTCGTGCCACAGGATTCAGCGATCCTGCCAGGGTATATCTCCATCGGAATCCACGGCAACCATATGGATATGACCAAGTTCGCCGGTCCGACCGACCCTGGATTCTTAGCTGTTTGTGGAGAGATGAGACGGTGGATTAAAAACGCAAATACAGGTAACAAATATCACGCGAATCAACCACCGGCCAACTCAGCTCTGAAAAGGCACCCCGGCTCTGCCAGCCAGTACGGCAGTAACCATCGGCAGTACAATAGCTTCGGGGACACGCAGAAAACCGTGGGCGGTTCTTATTATGAGATCAGCGGGGATCAGCATATCGGTACCGACCCCTGGAAAGAGTCTATGGAGGCAAACGCGGCGTATATACTCATGCCTGAGCGAAGACTAACGTGAAGAGTAGTACAATATATTTCGGGGGCCGAGAAGATTGAGAAGTGTCCGTCCTGTCTACGCCAGGGGATTCCCAGTATCTAACATTGCTCTTAAGCCTATCGCAGGATCCCCTTCCCACGAAACGATGATATTGTCGACCGCACCGCTATCGTCGCGGAGCTCAACGTCCTTTTCCAGTCCTCTAAATTCCACAGCGCTGCCCTCTGGGGCCTCGGGGGATCAGGGTAGGTCTCGCTTGTTATGCTCTCACAGATAACCTAGCTAATTGAAGAAGGAAAACGCAGGTAGCACTAGAATTCGCCTGGCTTCAAAGCGAGGACGGCAACTGCTCCGTCTTTTGGGTCCACGCCGATACCCAGGCGACATTCGTACAGGACTACAAGGCTATCGCTGGGAAGCTGGGCCTGCCAGACGACCTCACGGGCGAAAAGCTACTCACGGCAGTGCGCGACCGTATCGAGAGCCTTCCACGGTGGCTGCTGGTTCTCGATAATGCCGATGACCTAACAGTCTTTGGTGTCCGCCCGAATGGATCGGTGGGGAATGGCCAAACCTATACACATACGTACCACATGGAGGGAACGGGAAGGTGCTATGGACGAGCCGCGACAATCGGATCGTTGGTACCCTCGTCAGCGCGCGACGTGGTATCCAGGTTGGTCGTATGAGTACTGATGAGGCGTTCTGTCTCCTTGCGAAGGTGAAGAATAGTGAAGACGAGATTAGCAATGGGGAGGAGAGCGATGCAAGGAAACTGGTCGAAGAACTCCAATGGCTACCGCTAGCTATCTCGCAGGCCAGTGCATATATGAGGCAAACATCAATGCCAATACAGCAATACCTATCTCGCCTATTAACAGGACAAGAGCGATGGCGAGTCCTCAGAGCTGAACAGTTCGATCGGCACCGGCGGCCTGGTGTTCCGAACAGTGTTTTAGAGACTTGGAGCATATCCGTCGAGCGCATCCGGCAAGAGAACGAAATGGCCTATAAGATCCTCCAGGTCATTGCGTACGTCAACAACAAAAACATTCCGATTGAGATTATGGCGGCAGTGGACACCCTGGGCAATGAGTGTCAGGAGCGGAGCTCATTTGAGACCCAAGACCAGGTGATGAAAGCTATTACGCGGCTAAGGGAATTCTCATTCCTTGGCGTACGTGAGGAAAAAGGGCTAGGACAGCAGTACGAGATACATAAGCTTGTGCAAGAGGCTACGCGGTACGGACTCCGTGTGAGGAGTACAGAAGATGCAGCATACTTCTCGGATGCAGCGCTACAGATTGTGACAAAGCTCTTTCCAAAGTCCGAGCGAGAGACGTGGCGAGAATGCGAGAAGTACGTTACCCATGCGGTAGAGGTGGGCAAGTGGGCGGAGGTTTGCGAGAGGGGTAAAGAGGTATCATACCTGTTGGCCCGAGTTTCGCTCTATTTCTACCATCGTGGTAGGTGGATGGATCAGCAGCTCGTCGATGAGAGGATATACGAACTGCGGCAGCAACAGCTCGGCGAGAAACACCCCGACAGTATCCGGAGTTTAGCAAACCTCGCGGCCACCTATAGCACACAGGGCCAGTATAGTGAGGCTGAACGGATAGCGCTGAAGGCCTTGGAACTACGGCGGCAGGTGCTCGGCAAGAAACATCCCGATACGATCTTGAGTTTAGCGAACCTGGCGGCCATCTACAGCATACAGGGCCGGTTTAGTGAGGCTGAGCCGATATACTTGAAGGCTTTAGAGCTGCGGTGGCAGGTGCTCGGCAAGAAACATCCCGACACGGTCCGGAGTTTAGCAAACATAGCCGCCACCTACAGCTCACAGGGCCGGTATAGTGAGGCTGAACCGATAGCGGCGAAGGCCTTTGAGCTACTGCAGCAGGTGCTCGGCGAGAAACATCCCGATACGATCTTGAGTTTAGCAAACCTGGCGGCCATCTACAGCATACAGGGCCGATTTAGTGAGGCTGAGCCGATAGACTTGAAGGCTTTGGAGCTGCGGCGGCAGGTGCTCGGCGAGAAACATCCCGACACGGTCCGGAGTTTAGCAAACATTGCGGCCACCTACCACTCACAGTGCCGGTATAGCGAGGCTGAGCCGATAGACGTGAAAGTTTTAGAGCTGCGGCGGCAGGTGCTCGGCGAGAAACATCCCGACACGATCCAGAGTTTAGTAGACCTCGCGGCCACTTACCGGAGACTGGGCCGGCATAGGGAGGCTGAGGCGTTAGAGGTCAAGGCCTCTGAGCTACAGGAGCAGCTGGTTGATAAGAACCCCGATACAATTTGGAGTACATTTGCCACAGACCGCGTGGCATGTGATGCTCAAACGCCCGGAATTTGATGAGTTGAGGATAGACATCATCGACGAGATGGATGGACGTGGAGATGCGTGTGGTATTTCATTCTGAAAACTGGACTCCTAGCGAGTTTCAGCCAGTGGAGTCGGTCACCCCGGGCATGGAGGAGAGGGATGAAAATGCGAGTGCCAGTGAGATGATACGCAAACAAAACAACCAAATCATCAAACAGAGCACAGAGAAGTTGGGCGACAGAGGGAACACCGCTCGGGGCAGGAACACCAAGTCTATTCCATCCCCTGTTACAACCCAGGTACTGTTACGACCCAGGTACTTAAAGAAAAAGGACGCAGTTCAAATACAGAAGATGGGGAGAGAAGAGAAGCAAGATCTGGATCAGCTCTAGAGAGAGACATATGCCGATGCAAACAACAACCTCCTGGCAGCAGACAAACCTTGGAACAATCCGATCTAAGCATGTGATCTGGCATGTGCTCACTAGATCGTGACCTCCTCAACATCAGTATTGAGCTACGAAGCGACCAGAACTTCATACTATATCAACAGCGAGGAGCATGAAGTTCCATGATACGTGTGAGACCTGCATCTGTTCAGTCCCGGTTTTGGAAGCGATGTTGGCGCAAATACGTGCTGGGACTTCGGCGATGCGATAAAACTGGAGGGTATGGGTAGGGCTCGAGAATACATAGGCGACGGTGGTAAAGGAAGGTGAATTGCAAACGTTGATGCAGCAACGCAGAGAGGCAGTGGCCAAGTGCTTGCGTTGCCCACCAAGCCGAGCATTGCGAGTAATCCGGAAATAGAGGCCTTGAAATTCTCCGGGTCTTTTAAGCATTGTGACTTCGGTCTGCCTACGGTCTGCACATGTAATAACTGTGGCAATCCAACTGCAATCGGTTTTCGCCAGAACCTGTTGCACTCACCACCTGCTATCCTCCTACCTAGTGCCAATCTGATTAACTTCAAACTTAGCAAACAACAGCTTTGTTTTCTATAAAAGCGACAAACAGGATATTACAGAGATACTTCTATCACAACGTGATGGAGCGAGTGGGTAAGGTACTCAGCCAATTTGACGTAATAAGTGTCCAAATGCCGCAAGCCAGGGGACAAAACTAACATTGTACCCAGTGTGGAAATATAATACAGGTACCCAAATACCTTTCGTTCTGAGTAAATGCAACAAATCCGCCGATGTCAATTTTGTATAGTCGTTGGGCCCGGGCTCTACTATAAGTTGCGCGGGTTGGCATTTGCCCCGGGCCAGGTGCCCGGGCCAGTGCATCCGTGCATCCGTGCTTATTAACCAGTATGTAGCCCTAAGTAGCCCTGGAAGGCCCGGAGAATGTCACTTAACTCCCTTCCACCTCTCCCTCGGAATTTGCTCAGTAAACTTCGAAATATTCCTGGATTTTAACCATGGACACTCCTATAGTAGCCGTAGTTACTGGCTCCGTAAGTCTCCCCTCTACTATCGCGGGCGGCTATTGACCATGATTACAGAACCGTGGCATCGGGCGTGCCATCTGTGCTGCGCTGGTCCAGCAGTGCTCCGGCCCCTTGGTTCTATATGCAGCCTCTCGCGCCGGGACTTTTTTTGATTTTACAGGCCTGACTATTCCCCCAGCCGTGAAAATTTACCCTGCTCGGTTGTCACTCATCGACCAGACCAATATCACCGCCCTCAGCACGATGGTCAGCAAAGAGCACCAGGGCTGCGACATTCTCATCAACAATGCTGGACTCTACTATTTCCAGGAGAACATCACTGCTGCACAGCGTCAGGAAACTCTTGATGTGAACTATCGCGGCACTCTCAATGTAGATCACCGAATCCTCTTCTCCTTTCCGTCAACTAACCACCTCTAGGTCTGTCAAGCCTTCTTACCAATTATGCGAAGGAACGGCCGCATCGTGAACGTCTCCTCTCAATCTGGCCAACTCAAATACTTTGATCTTAGGTTGCAGAAGCGATTCCTGGACCCTGATCTCACCCTCACCAAGCTAGATGCTCTGGTCAACGAGTACAGCGTACGTGACTTCGACTTTCATTGCTCTCTTTGTCACTAACCACCCCACTCTAGCGCTCAGCAGATCAGCACACTGCGACCGCATCCGGCTGGCCCCCCTTGGCCTACTTTACCAGCAAGGCTGCCCTGAACGCCGCAACGCGGATTTTGGCCCGCAAAAACCCTCATCTACTGATCAATTGCTGCTGTCCTGGGTGGGTAGGCACGTCCCTTGGTGCCCAGGCGGGCCAGCCGCCCAAGTCTATTGGTAAGTGCGGGGTTTTCTCCTGAGGCCCGGAAGTATCGCTTACTCTTTCCTTAGACGAGGGGGCGAGGATCCCAGTGCGACTGGCGATTGGTGATATCGGGAATATTAGTGGGCGGTACTGGGCGAATGATTCGGTGGCTAGTACGGGCCATGGGAAGGTTCAGAATTTCTAGTATTCTCTCGTTCCCAGCAAGGCTACGCGTGGGCGATTTCAGTAAATGGGGTGGGTGCAATTATGAGCTTCAACGGTGGTTTTCTAATAAATGGGATTTGCGACAACCTTTTGGTTTCTTGGAAAGTCTTATAGAAACTATTAATTTTTTATCCTTCTAATTCTCCTTCCAAGACAGTGGACCGATTTTTTCCGATCGCAAAATTATAGATTAATCACCCTAGAAACCCTGGTGCAGCATAGTACGAGAAACAACGCATCGTACCACAAAGAAGAGAAAAAAGCCTTCCCCGAAAGAGACCCGGGGAAATGCAGATATCTCACGCACCACCCGCAGCGGCCGAGACGTTGCATTTTTTATGCTGTAAACACCAGTCAGTAAAAGGACCTGAATTCCAGCAATGGCCTCCACTTACCGACATAAAGACCGAGCATACCAAGCTTGCAGCAGCGGCGACATACACGCAGATAAAACTTTCCCCGAAAAGTCAGTATATATCATCCACTAGAAAATTACACAACACTTACATGTTGTGCCATGCGGACACGATGATGACAAGCGCCTGATCACGCAGCTTCTCAGACAGCGAGGAGAGCAGCTGGCCACTCGTTCCGGAGACAATCTGCCTGACTTGTGATTGCGGATACTCCGGGAGCAGGGCGAACAGGTCGTTCGATGCTAGGTTGACGAATATGGCGCCACTGATAGACAAGCCTAGCGTCATGCCGCTTAGTTGGGCTGCGGAGCCTGCGTTAGCTGGGCATACTGCAGAGAATTAAAGGAACAAACCGAGTAACATAAGAGTCAGCCCATTGGGTGCCTCGGCCGGGACCACGACAGCCTGGATGACGCCAAAGGCGGCCTGGGTGTAGGCGCCAGCTCCAAGCCCCAGCACAATCTCAAGTCCATAGATCACACCTGATGGGGTGTCGACATGAACAATGGTAGCTGTTAGTCGGCGGTATTAGCACTTGATCACTGGGAAAGCGCACTCCACGACTTACACATCAAAACAGCCGGGATCAGGGCAATTATACTGCCGCCCACGTACCACGGCTTGTAGTAGCCGACATGAGACATCATGACACCGCTAAGGGGAATGGTGGTAATTAGCAGGAAGATGAACGGGAGTAGACGGACGGCAGATTGGATCGCGTTGTCTCCTTGTGTGAACTGGAAATAAATAGGGACGTAGTAGACACTGACATAGGAAACAGCGCCTACCGCCGCACAAGAGATAAAAAGTAAGACTGGCTCCTTCTGGGCGAAGAGGTGGATTGGCAAAATGCGTCTATCGGTCGAGGTGGCAATGTTGAAACCCTGTTGGAGGCCGAAAATAATCCACAGAACGCCGGAAACAACGAACAGCGCGATCGTCTGCCCGCTGTTCCATGAGTAAAGAGTTCCACCGAAGTTGATGCCCATTACCAGAGTTGTAAATGCTCCAACACTGAGTACTGTGCCCGCCCAGTCGAAGGTGGCCAGTTTCTGCCATCGCGAGGTTCCAGGTAGGGGGTCGTTAGATGGGAGGACGAATAGATAGGTTGGCAGCAAGATGGCGCCGAACAGCAGGTTGATGTAGAATGCCCAGCGCCAAGTATACAGCTCAAACGCGCCGCCGACAACAGGACCCAGAACCGTCCCGAGACCCCAGACCAAGCCACTAGCAATGAACTGTCAGTGGACGATTCGTCGACTTTCGGAAAAAGTAGGCTCACCTCAAGCTTAGCCATTTTGGGCGTTCTTGGCTGGAGGTGTTCATGGAAATTAGAGCAAGCAGGCCAAAATACATTCCATTACCGCCTGCTCCAGCAAAGACTCGCCCGATGATCTCGGCGTCCATCGTGTGCGCCCCGCCACAAAGTGCAGAGGCTGCCATGAACACGATGGTGGATACAATGAACACCCACTTGGCATCAAAAAGTGTGTATATTTTACCAAATGGCAGGATCATTGCCATTCCCCCGATCATAAACCTATACAGTGGAGTTTGTCAGCCCGCGGCATCTCTCCAATGCTCACTCCTCCCATCCACGTACCCGACCGACAGCCATGGCAAATCTTCGACCGCGTTGAAATCGTTGACAATTTTCTATTGAGGCAAGACGGAAAATATTGGTAAGTATGCACCTCTCTCGTGACAGTTGAAATGGAGAGGTGGGGGGCGTACCGGAGCGATGTTGGCAACAATTGTATTGTCGAGCGAGTAGACGAAGATGGCCGTCAGGGTACTGAACAGAAATAAAAACCACTAACACAGTCATCGATCTCATTAGCCCGACCTTGGGAAGCAACCTTGGAGCCAAACTTACCTTGAAGCCGGTGATTTGCCGCTTTTCCTGTGAATCCAGCGACGAATCACCCTGGGTGAGCTTTTCTGCATCCTGAAGTGACTCAGGCCGAGAGGAGGTAGATGCTTTAGCCATCAGAATGAATTGAAGTGAGTAAATCCGTAGGAACAAACATTAATGCGATACAACCGTAAACGCTAGGTATATAACTCCGTATATGAAATCCCCGGAACATTTCAGGGGATGAATTTGTCACCCCGGGCCAATTTCTTTCCGCAATGAAGGATACATTATAGCACCTCGGCACCGTTTATCAGGCCAAGATCCAGCATTCCATCAAAAGTTGCCGACTGTACGTCGTTCCGCTTCGTGATTCGTCAATTCCCTCGTCCCTTGCCGAGGCGGAGACTTTTATAGATCTCCGGCAGATCTACACTCCGGGGACGACCCGCAGTGGAGAAACCTTGAAAAGTCTCCGCCTTTATGACTAAGAGCTCCAATTCCCGAGGCCTGAGTCTACATACTATTCAAAGCTCATAGAACTTCTTTGTCTCCACTGGTGAGCAGCAGTTTACGGCAGTGTATAGTCGCCAGTGCACCATATCGTAGTTTCCATATTAAATTTTGACCGCTTTGTACACCGCCAATTTACCATTACCTTACCATACGAATTCTACCTAGGTGCCTACCTAGGTAGGTAGGTATGGATATTAGCGGTGATTACTAAGTTTCTGTATGGCAGAAACCCTATTGTTAAATTTGGTCCATTCCGGCTGCTGTGGATTCGACTCTTCTCCCACTCGCACCTGCTGTGGACTCAACCTTTCCCTCCCTTCGCACCTGCTCCATTTCTTCCATCTCGGATCATATTGACTACCCATAATGGATGAAACTCAAGGCCCAAACGGCAGAGCACCCCAGAGTATGCACCTTGCCTCTTCGTCGTTTCTTTAACATATCCTTTCCTTCACGCTTCAACCGACTTTCCTCCTCAAGTACCGCAAGAATGACCTCTCTAAAAACTGATGGCTCTACAGGCTCGAATATCTCTCTTCCTGCGTCCGTTTCTCGTACCGTCCCTTCCTCATCCTCTCTCATGAGCAAACTTCCGGATGGATACGTTATCCACCATTTTTCCCGCCTTAAGTTGCTCCGTACCTGTGCCAAATTTCTTGTCGAGTCCCTTCAGGCATCAAAGTCAGAAAACCAGTGGCTTGTCATTCTCGGCTTGTCTAAATCAGCAATACAAAAGCTCGATGAAGACCACAGTTGCTTGGAGGGAATCGAGTACCGGTTTGCATGGGAAGGGAGTGCTGGGCTACTTAAGATAGTCCCTTCCTTCGAGCACGACTCGGTCACAGATGGGTTTACTAGGGTACTGGATCTTGCTCTTATCGCAATGGGACTTGTGTCAACAACTAGCAGGAAGTGGGTGGCTACCACGACGTATAAGCCAACGGCGAACAAAGGGAAGCAAGCTGATCAGGGATTTCTTCCGCCATCTCGCCGCCCATCTGCCCCCGGGCTCCCTCCCGGCTGGCCAACCCTCACCATTGAGACGGGGCTATCTGAATCGTTATCTCAGCTTAGGCAAGATGCTATATGGTGGCTGTCTAACTCTTCCGGCGAGGTTCGAATCGTCTTGGTCATCTCTATTTCGAAACGAAAAGATAGAGTCTTTATCGAAGTATGGCAACTGGCGCCACCGAACAGCCCGCGACCCCTCACAAGAGCATACATTCAAACCCTGTGCCAACAAAGTCCGAACGTCCCCCCACTAGTCCAACAGCCAGCAGTGTCGCAGCAAGCATACTGTGCACACGAGGTCGAGATTTCCGCTAATGGCGTGACTGGTGCCCCGCTTACACTACCATTTGTTGCAGTGTATGATAGACCACCGGCACAAGGAGAGGGAGACATTGTCCTAACAGGGCAGGATTTCCTGGATATTACTAGTGATCTGTTTTGATTGCCGGGCCACCCTGCTTCCCAATTTTCACGAACGGAATAAGAAAGACCGAAATCCCAGTCGTCACCGCGGCGAAGCGGAAGGTGAAGAGATAAGGAACTAGATCGGTGGTTGTGGCGTTCGCTTTTTCCTTGAAAGAAATGTATATTGCAGTTGAAATCCCCAGTGATAGATTCCCACATAGCCTGGTAATAGTATTGAATATCCCACCCGCAAGCGACTGCTGCTCCGGCAGCGAGTTCATAACGTACATCTGTGTAGCTGTTAACATCTCCAGATCTCATTTAATTAAAAGGCTACAGCCGCGTGGAGTAGCCACAATGCGCTGCAGACCGGTACAAACTCACATTTGTTACGTTGTACTGTATATCCATCCCAATGACCATCAATATCAGGCTTGGGAAGATGTACGCCCAGTACGGCGCCTCTTCTCTGAGAAAGCTCAGAATGAGGAAGGCTACCGTGTATGTCACAGTGCCGATTCCCATTAGAATCCGATTGCTTACTTTGTGGAGAACAAAAGCACAGACAACATTGACTGCTATGCCGCCAATGACCATGGGTAGCAGCTCAAGGGCGATCTTTATGGCGGAGTCTTTGCGGACATTCTGGAGCAATAGGGAGAGCCAAAATGTAGCGGCGGAGAACCCCATCTCCCCTAAGCATTGGACAGTGACCACCTGTGCGTAATGTGTTATGTCAGCAAATTGAGTTGACACTATTTCCCCCAGGACCAGCAATGGTGTACGCACCGCGGAAAATGTTCGGTCCTGCCATATACCGAGCGGCATTATCGGGAATTGCGCTCTTGACTCCCACCATACGAAACAAACAAGCAGCGCAGACCCAACACAAAGCAGTGCAATTACATATCCCGTACTCCAGCCATGTGGAGCACCAGCTGCCAGGCTTCAAATAGTCAGCAGCAGTACTCCGCGTGGAGTGAAACTAGTTATACTCACGACAAAGAAGCAGTCAGTGACGCAAAACCCACAATGATCAATACCGTCCCCGTGACATCGAACCGTCTCAGGGACTCGATAGACAGGGGCACATTATTACCCTCGTCCGGTGGGAAGGCCCAGGCGCCCACTATAGTGAATATAGCATAGAGAACTGCAAGGGCGCGGAACGACGTCTGCCACGTGGAAATATCTGCCGCGATGCCAGATATAACCATACCACCTACGTACCCAAGTGGATTTCCGGCACTGAAGCATGCAAAGGCGCGGTTTTTGCGGACAGAAGAACTCTCATACACAGCGCCAAGTTTGCCGATTGCAGGTGGAACCACGCTGGCGGAGAATAGCCCGATGACACCCGAGAAGACATTTAGGTAGATCGGGGAGGAGGCGAAACTGGCAGCTAAGACCGCAAAGGTGAATCCCACCATGCCAAAAAGGAACAGCTTTTTGCGGCCGCAATTGTCGGCGATTCGGCCGAACATGAGGAGGAAGGCGCCACTTGTGAGACTAGGCCATGAGCAAATATCAGTTCTGCTCCACCCTAGTAGGATAGCCTAGGTATTACTGACGAGCAGCCGGCACTTATCCAGGTGATTTCTGCAATGCTCATGTCCAGATCATGGCCAATAACGGCGGTCAGACCGACAGTGAGTCCCGTGAAAAAGGATTCCTGTGCAAATGCTATTGTTGTTGCTATCACGAATAGAAACTCTTGGGTGGTTGACTTTAGGCAAATTGGTCTGCTCCCTCTTTCGGGGTCGCCAGCAGAGGGCAGCTCGTCAAGATCATGTTGGTCTTTCTGTCTCATCATGTTGAATATATTGAGTAGGCTCATAGGCCAAACACGGTGATGCTTGCTCTTACCGAATGGGAACCCAGGAGGTTCGGCGGTGATAGAAATAGTAAAACCTTGCTGTTTCAACGGACTACGCGGATGAAAGAAGGCAAAAATGGATGCTCAAGTTGTCGCACGTAGTTTCGAATGACCTTGGCAATACAACTGTGACAGCTGTTTATATGTCGTACAGGTTTTTAACCCACAAGCAAGTCTGGAGGATATCGTGAAACTAGAGTGATCATGCGATGTGGGAACGCAGGAGACTTTCAATCGCACTCAGCAAGAGAAATAGTGAAAAGGACGGACACTCAAAAAGGTCCGGTGACAAAATGTCGATCGATCATGGACGAAAGTGTAGTTTGGGTGAATATTGACGGATAACAGCATTCTTGGCTAATTCATCAAGAATGGGGCTGAATAGGGGCATAATAAAGGCAAGGGGGTTGGGCAACGCAAGAAAAAACAGTTCTAGACCATAGTACTAGTGTTAGCGGTGAAGGCCAACTCATGGGAAGTGAAAAGGTCAACCTCCTATAAATTAAATTAAAACATTCCAATTTGGTCCAGGCATAGTATTGAGATATTGAGATATTGAGATATATCCTGTCCGGCGTCGGTCCGTCGAACCAAATTCTCCTCCGCAGCTGCCGAGATAAATACTCGACTCGTAGTACACAGCTAGTTACTAACCAGATTCCAGCTATTTAGCCGTATGCCCTATTTTTCTACAATACACACACTCTTGATCCATTGGTCTACGCTTTACGGAGTACTAGGCGTTACACTTCCCACTGCGTTCGACAACAGCCTTAGAAACCTGCATTGATAGATCTCATATTATCAAGCACAACCTTCCCCTGAAACCCCTGGATTGATTCCTTGTTTATTGCAGGTGTGTGCCTCATGTCCTCAAAATTCTGTCAATCAACCCTGCCATCGTACATAAAGTAGGACTCGCCTGTAGCTCGTGGAGGAAAACATGGGCACCAAAAACAAGCTTGATCTGCTGTAGGAGATATGCTCCCTGAAACTCACTGCGAATAAACGCAAAAAAATTATCTTCACTGGTAAACTCCATGGCTGGCATGGCTAGCACGCCAGCCCATATAGAAGCAAGCTTCTGCTCTGTTGTGTGAGCAGTATCATTGTCATTCCGCTGCATGTAGGAATCCCACGTTGCAATATATCTTCGAGAAAGAGCTTGACGATCGACTTTGAAGTGAACATTGAGGGGGAAGCGATCGATGACCTCGATGTGCGGCATAGCCTCCATGTATGGAAGATATGGTGCCAGGGCGCTCTCAATTCCATCCAAAATTTTATCCTTCGCGATATCCTCGGCAGGGATTACATACGCAACGAGTAGTTTACCCATTTCTTTGATCGGAGAGTCGATTGCCAGTGTCACAGCGTCCGCAAATCGACCGGTCCTCATGAGTGCCGCTTTCACCCCAGCTAGTTCAATGCGCATGGTAAAAACGGTAACCTGATGGTCCCGTCGGCCAAGATAGTAAACCTGTCCAGACGAAGAGTCGCGTCGAACGAAGTCTCCCGTCCGATAGAAACGAGTTGTTTCATCCAATCCTGGGAGATCTTTGATGTTGATGAATGAAGTCTTGTTCTTCTCTTCGTCGTTTATATATCCCAGTGATACTCCAGGCCCACCTATGAAAAGCTCTCCGACCTCTCCGTCGGCGACAGGCTGCAATGCGTCGTCGAGAATATAGGCAATAGTATCTCCGGTCGGTTTTCCAATGCTCATGGGCTCAGAATGGGTGTCGTTTATGGAAAGCTCGTGTGTAAGAGACCAGCAACATGTTTCAGTAGGGCCGTAGGCATTGATTAATCGAGTGGGGGCCGCGCCGCTTTCGAGCAGTCTGGCAACAGCCTTGGGACTAGCCGCATCGCCACCGAAAAGGACCATCCTCAACGTCGAAAAAGCCCCTGGCGTAGTGAAAGAGACGAGATTGAGTAAGGCAGTCACAATGATCATGACGGTGACCCCCTGCTTTCGGAGCGTTGCTTCCAGAGTACGCCCGTCAAAGGCATCAGCGTAGGGCAGAATAGCAATCTGCGCCCCCACAATCAGCGGCGCCCAGATTTCCACGAGTGTGTAGTCGAATGTCGTGGGGATATAGTGTGCCATGATATCAGAGGGCTTGAGTGGGCTGGTGGGGATGTGATGGATAATGTGGAACAGGGAGAGCGCTGATATTTGAACCCCTTTCGGTTCTCCTGTTGTGCCTGAAGTGAACAGGATGTGGGTTCGGTGGTCAAGGGCTGTAGTGACTGGGATTTGTTCTTCAAGCCCATCCATTTGCACTGAGGACAGGAGCGTACCCCGGTCACTTACCGGGATACATGTGAACATAGGCAGGCGCAACTTGTTTGGCTCGTCCACGATCAGATACTTCACCCCGACACCAGCCAGCTTGCACTGTATCTTCTCGTCGCTCTCATCTGGATAGACGGGAACTAGCGTCCCACCAGCATACATCACTGCTAACTGAATGATAACGTTCCATGATCCGGGGCTGACCAAGACTCCCGTTGGCTCTTCTAGGGCGTATGCGTTGCTGCGTAATTGGGAGGCCAGGGATAATGCGCTAATATGTAACTCTTCGTAGGTGATCACTGAGTCGATATCGGTAATAGCAGGAGACTTCGGTTGTCGACAGACATTATCAATGAATAGCTGCGCGATACTGGTGTTGGCCTTAACCCGTTGGTGGTAAACGCAGTGGGGAGAGACCTTGGTCACAACACTCATTTTCCAGATCTTTGGTTGAGATAGTTGTGTTCGCCTTGCTATCTGGTCCGATTCTATACACTATCAAGGCTAGATGAAAGCGTTATGGCCTGCCATTTTGCTCGCACTATACGTCACTTAAACCTTCTATACAGCTGCAATGATGCCCAAGGCTTACACAAAAGTTAAAAAATTATCACAGTTAGCCAAAATCGCGATAAAATTGTTTGTGTCAATATATTGCACACCGCTATTTCTCCTATGTGCTATTTGATGCAGGTCTTGCAGGATACATTCTATGGCCTACTCTAACATACCGTTGTCTTCCAATCCGGGCAGAAGTTCATGCAGAACGCTGACTTTAAATCAAGCCAAGATGCCTATCAAAACTCTATTTGTTGCTCCATTACAGGTGCTCTCGAATACTAGGGATAGATGTAAGGGTTGCACAGTAGGTGACCAAAACCGTAGTTCAAGCCACAAAGCAAGAGCTCGGTTTGTAAGACAAACATCTAATTCAATGATACAATTCACGCCAAGGACATTGATAGTAATGTGGGCAAGTAGCAACTTTTACAAATAAATAGGCCGTCTTTCTTTACAGCAAGTCGCTTTGCTGATGTGGTTAAAGAGGCTAAATCTGAACTTTGGTGGATAATAGAACTCAAATATAGACAGATAGGGTCGACAACTATTAATTTCTGTAGGAATATGTCTACCCAACATCTTGTCCCAGCTTTACGACTGTGTCGCTTATTACTGCCAGTTTTGTTTTTCGACTTGCGCTGCAGATAAGAAACCGGTATAATCATTCTGTATCCGATTTACACAATAAGCAGTATGATCAGCGCGTATGCAGGACTGTCATTTATATTTTGAGCACAGAAAATTGGTGAAAAAAGCCTCTAATTTACCCACATCTTCTAGATCTCCAACGAAAGCGACATGTTGGTCGGGCGTAGGAGTATCATGCAGCCCTCTGGGCCGATGCCATACCGCCGATGAGCATTACCAGACAGTTTGTAGCCTTGACTGTCCACAAAGACCTTTGTGTAGTCGTATCCAGTAACTGGGTTAAATGGTCTGAAGATGGCTGGGGTCTCTATCCACTCAACAGATTCTGATGCGTTGTGGACAAGGTAAACCCCGACAGTCCCAGCCAAACTCTCCTGAGCCCCTCGATTCAGGCGGTTAATTAATGACGATGGTTGGGAGAGTTTCGTGGAAAGTTGCTCCACACGAGCCATCTGGCCTTCGTTAGCAATATCGCCCCCAAAGACGACCAGATGCCATTGGCCTGTACTGAGGAGTTGCTCCTGTAGGTGCCAAGGGCGAGAATCACTTTGATTTAGCACAAGTTCACTGGGTATTCTGCGGCCAAGGATAATGTGTTGAGCAAGATAGGGTTTGCTATGAGGGGAGATATCTTGGTTTTCAAGGCAGAGTGTTCGATGAGCTGCATGGGTCCCTGCAGCGGCTACTAGGAGGCCGGGCGCATAAGTTACCCCTAGTCCAGATGCTGATGAGTTCTCTTCGGCAAGTGTTGATATCAGGTCTTTGAATTTTCCCTCCGATATATCCAGCGTGGTGATCTCAGGGATTGAGCATAGGCCCTGACACATTCGCCGATCAAAGGAAATCAATCGCTCTGCCACGGGGAGACGCTCTTCCTGGTATGTCTGTAGGACACGTGGGATTGCTCTGCCTTTCAAAACAAGAGCCAACTTCCACCCAAGATTGTACGAATCCTGAATGCTGACATTCATTCCTTGGCCGGCCTTTGGAGAATGCGTATGGAGGGAGTCGCCTGCAAGAAAGATTCTATCATGCATTGAGAAAGTACGACAAATTCCTCTTCCAACCTGAATTGGGAGTGTGAGCCCCTGAACGCATAATGACGCCGGGTGAAAGGGGAATCTGAGGACTAACATGGTAAATAGTGGACCATTCAATAAGGGACGAGGCGAAGGTATATGGGTGGAGGATCCCTCTCAGAAGGCCAACCAGCAGCGACGGGTTATGGTTTTCCTTCAACTTCGTAGCAACGGCAGCGGATAGCTGAATGTAAAAGCGAACGATCTTTCGCTCCCGAGGTATTATCATGATATTCCCTCCAAGGGATTTGATAATGCATCTCTTCCGGACATCGGCTGTGTATCGATTAGCAGGCTACTACCCAAGCAGTAGATATGAAGACAAACGAAAGTCCGTGATGGGTAAGCAGTCGATGACTCCCCAGTAGTCCTCATCTGACACCGTATCTCTTTCAAGCGCCAATCCTAGGCTTTTTCGAACCCAGCTATGAGCACCGTCGCAGCCTATCAAGTATTTTGCTCGGACCTGTGTTGAGATCGCCGACTCCTTCATTAATCAGAAACAGGCGCGTGAAAATCAGTATGTCAGTCTCGAGTCCCGTACCTCTACATCCGGCCTAGTATCTGTTTGGAGATGAACTTGGACAGGGTAAGCGCTCATATCGTCCGGCTTAACCGAGTCAACGTTCAAGGAGATTGGAGTCATGCCCCACTTGAGGTCGATGTTTCTATGACTTTGTAAAAACCCCAAAAACTGCTGTTCTACCTTCCCTTGTCCCAACGTAGCCTCTTGATATCTAGACAATCCCTGATTGTGATTGGTCGCGACGTTTATCCTGCGAATTTGGCCATCGAATTGGTCCTATGATTTGCTTGTCAGCGACAAGGCCTTGAAACGCCCTAGTGTATGCCTTACCCATATACAAACCTCAATGGTCCTATTGGCTTCCGCCCAAACAGCACCAATTCCAAAACTGTCCAATATTTCGAATGTCCTACTTTCCAGCCCGTCGGCATGCCCTACTTTGGTGTGCGAAAGCTTCTTCTCAACAACCAAGGTTTTGATTCCTGTCTGAGCCATCCAAGTGGCGGCCATCAGCCTGTCCGTACGTCAGTTAGAGCTTTATTGAACAGAATTTTATGCTTAGATAGTCACCCAGATGGGCCAGCTCCAACGATGATAACATCAAACGTCTCCGGGGAAGCCATAATAAAAGTTTGTAAGGGAGACAAGAGGTGTCCCTTTGCTGCCAGATTGATGCGGGCCTTTATAGTATTCCTTGGGGGAAACCTCTCGTCAAATTAGTAGAAATGGTTAGGCAATGTTATAAAAATACTGCATGGGTCTGCAAAGCGTCAGTTTATAGTAAGGGCCCTGGGATCACTACTAAACTTTCACAGTACATATAACTCCTGCGGCAAGAATTACCTTTAACTTCTGGTCTGTGAACGGACGTTCCAGATGAAATCAAGTCCCTTTGCAATTGGGTTAGACATGGCGATGTGCAGATGCCAAGAGACCTAGAATCCAGATGGAAGCCCAACTGAGGAAGTCAGTAGCGCGACGAGGGACTGATTTACATATGCATTGATTTACTCCGTAATCTGTGATGCTCGAACTAGTCCCGTGGGCGCTTCCTTGACTCACCGACTAGTTTCTCTCCAAATGGAAGGATAGATTTCTTGAATTCCAAGTCAGAGGTACTACTACTTTGAGAAGGCAATAAGCTTCTAATAAATAGTTTTCTATTATTTGATATTATCCATCTACATCTGGGCAATTACATTTACCTGCAGTCCAAATGTACTATCCTGCCCTGTATTCCTGGTCAGGGATGAGGATTTCGCTATATTCCGTATAGGAGGACGGTAGCCATGGGCTTTGTATTCCTCGCTCATTTAGCCAAGGAAGTTTTTGCGCTAGTGCGCGACAAACAAGGCCGTCAGGGTTTTGACAGATGCCGTCGAAAGATGGAAGGTATAGTGATCTACCGTGGCATGCGTCTGTTGAAGCAGTACATCCGTCACTGTCCCCAATGTTCACGCAATAACACGAGGAAACACCGACCATATGATTTGCTACAGCCTATCATCGGACCACCTATACCCTTCCATACCTTCCATACCGTCTGCATAGACTTCGCGGTTGCCTGCCGACTTCGAAGGCAGGTTATAATGCCATTGCCTCTATCACCTGCAAATTCACGAAGAGTAGGGCGTTAAACATAGACCGCCAGAAACCTCGGACGAATTTCGGATCCCTATCAGAGATCCATAGTGGGCAATCCCCCGTCGGCGGACTTTATATGGGCGAGGATGGCCACGGCCCAGTCTTTACTCGTCCATGTTGCTTTGCCAGGGATAGCGCCAATACGTTTCGTGAATTTGCATCCGCTCATGAACTCCTTCCCCCCCTTCTGCCTGTCTTGCAACGCATCATAAGCAGGCTCACGAACAAGGAGCCCATTTACCAGCAACACAGAAAGCATCGAGATATGCAAGTGAACCATCAGGCTTGTCCGTCCCGCACACTTTGCACCACGCCTTTCGCGTCAAAATTGAATCCATAATGGTAGAAAAGTCCAGCTATCCTCGCAGCACGGACCAAATACAAGTCAGCGTTAGAGAAATTATGAGCCTCCTCTCGAAATGTTTGCCAGAAGAGGCTCTCGAGTTCGCGGTAGCAATCATAGTAGTGCCACCCTTCTGAATCCATCCGGCCTAGGAGATTCTCAATCCCATATAGCGCAAAGCCGAATGGTAGGATCCTTGATTCGGCCCAGTCGACAATCCTGTGATATTTCCGGTTTGGGGATTGATAAGGAGATTCATCGTGTTAAGGTCACCGTGGCTAAGAACGAAAGGGAGGGCTTTTGAGAAGAGAGACGGGAGCTCCTTACGGATCCTTTCTAGGTTTGGTGTAAAACGAGATGGTAGGTCGCGAGCAAGAAGGTCAAAGTTTGATCGAAACTCTTTAAGCAAGGTCATGGTTGCATCTGAGGATAGCTGTAGATCGCTGTTCCATGACTGTGCGAAGAATCTGTTCTAAAATGTTAGTTGTCACAAATGAAGCAAAGGATTTGCTAGGCGTACCTTGCAAAGTCCTTGATAGTGTTACACTGTCTGGACATGTCGTCTGGAGGAATGCGCGCCATTATATGAGCAGCCCAGGAAGACAGTCCATCTCGTAGATATGGACTGGCCGCGAATCACCCAAGGTACCGAGATACTTGCAGCTAGCCACAAAGTCGGGATGGATAGCTTTGGCAAGGATAATGTTGTCCATGTCAATGGTATAGTTTTCATCTCGGAACTGGAAGAGCTTGGACTTGTTAGGCCCCGCTATCACGGTATAGCTGCACACTCCTTGCATCTGTAAAGCAGTGGACACACCACCAGCGCGAGAAATAGCGAATGCATCGCATTGCTGTCTTGTGACAGTAGTGCTCGAATTGAAGAATTCATCAATTGCGCTGTCAAGACTGTAAAGAACATAAGTCGTCATTGTGGTAAAGAAGTAGGACGAGGGAGGAACTGGGAGACAATGTAAAGAGAAGTGAGAACTAAGTTGATTGCTACAGCCTCGTATAAGACTCACCGCCATTTAATACTGTTATCCTACCC
Organism: Penicillium mononematosum; assembly: GCF_028829835.1. Classification (NCBI taxonomy): domain Eukaryota; kingdom Fungi; phylum Ascomycota; class Eurotiomycetes; order Eurotiales; family Aspergillaceae; genus Penicillium; species Penicillium mononematosum. The sequence continues at coordinate 5,946,609 of NW_026643272.1, read as the reverse complement.
CCTGTTGTTGCACTACTAGACAAAGAAAGGTGGAATTACTCAATCGTCTATCAAACTGATCCCGGGTAGAGGATAATTGTAACGCTGGCATTACGTACCTCGACGTAATTATCCACTTGCGAAATTGAACTAAAGCGGTGTTATTCAGTAGTTTGACGCGTCCGGCCTGTGGTTAAATAGGTCTATTGATTTCGTGAAACGAGAAAAAGTGGGATGGATATTAAAGCTGTCATGATACAAGTATGTCGAGACATGTTGATAATAATGGAACGCTTTCTCCGCTGGGAAATCAAGACGCCAATGCAAATGATACAATATAAACAAACAACACCTGAAGATATATCGCGAGATGACACAAATACAAGCCCAACTCTACAAACTAAAGATCCCACTCCTCTTCTTCCCATGCGGGTAAACAATCAGAGCGGAGATAAACAGCCCAACCGAAATACCAATCGCTGTCTGGATCATACCATATCCCAGCGAGGTAAGCGAGCTATTAGAAGTCGCATTGGTACTAGAGACATTACCCGACGCCACAGCCTCAGCATACTCCAAGCCTGAAATGATAGACCCACTAGACGCAAGACCAGACGGAACGAGTGTAAAGATACCAGGGATAATAGCCGCAGCGGCATGGCCATGCCACAACCGACTATACAAATTAGCCAGAAGGCCGATGGTGAACGCGCCCACAGTATTAGCAACCTGATTCGAGCCGAGCTTCTTCGTGCTAAAGTAGTTCGTGACGTAGCCACAAACACCCATGAAGATAGTCACCGGCAACTGTTTCGGCTTGGACTGATTAATCAGCGCAGCGAAGAGACAGAACAGCGCGACGAAGGGGAAATGCTGGATATATTCATTTCCCCAGACCTCCGGCAGATTTGAACACGTCGATTCCCTCGTAGCATTACGGTCCATCAGTCCGTAGACCGTCGTACCGACGGTAACGCCGTAACCAAGGAAGAGCGAGTAGATAATCGTGAAGACAAGCCTGATCGAGCCGGCGTTCATCTGGTGCGACTGCAGCTCGAGACTACTGCTTAGCACGGCGAAGCCTGGTAGGATCATTGCGATGGAGGACTGCGCCATGGCCGAGAAGCAGAAGACGCGCTCGCCGTTGTGCTGGATGCTGCCGAACGCGCGCGCGATGAAGGAGGTGATGACGGCGGCGGTGACTTCCAGTACGTTTGAGTATGTTGCGGAGTTTGGCGCGACGACGTGCTGCATGAAGCCAACTAGACAGCCGAGGATGAAGATTATAGGGAGGTCGATGGGACGGGCGCTGAAGGCGTATGGGCCGACGGCGACGCTGGCGCAGCCGGTTAGGAAGATAAGGAGCCAGCGGTTGTAGCGGGGCTTGCGCTGCATGATCTCGTCTAGGTCGTGGGTTGCTTGTTCGACGCCGATGAGGTCGTGGACGACGTTTTTGTAGATGTTGTGTGTCTCTGCGAGACGGGAGAGATCCAGTCCCTGGACTACGCGGATAATCTTGACCTCGGCGGTGCGGGTTAGCGGGTCGTCGAAGGACATGAACATGCATCCCGGGATGTACATGAATTGGGCTTTGATGTCCAGGACGTTGGAGGTCATCATCATGTACTCTTCGAGGCGGTGGGTTGGGGCGCCGTATTTCATTAGAGCGCGGCACAGCTGCATGATGTACTGTTGACGCGCGAGGATGGCGGCAATGTGGACGGTGAGCTTGATGTTTTTCTTGCTCTTGCGCTTTTGCTTCTTTCGCTCTTTTGGATTTGCGGGTGGGGGACCCGTGGCTCCGGGGACCCCGATCCGGCCCAGATCCATGGATGCATTGATTAAGGAGGAAGTATAGCTGTGGGTTGGTTTGCTGGGGTGGTTGCCATTGTTGTACCATTTCAACTTCTCTTTCTTTCCACCCGGTGTCACTGTGCCGGATGCTGGAACGCTTTCTGTGTCCGGGTCTGTTTCTGAAGCCGTGGAGACGACACTCATCCGGCTCGCAGCTTGGAGGTTGTTGGCATATACACGGAGCAGTTGTGACAGAAGTCCTCCGGGTGGACCACCGGGTGTTGCCGTCCCATCTGGGGTTCCTGGGGTTGTCGAACCGGAACGTGGTTCTTCGATACGTGGACGCCGTGGCTCGCCCTGTGACCCCATTCGTTCCACCAAGAGCCGAGCTTGTGAATCATAGTCTGTTCCTGGGAGCCGGGCTTCTTCGTCGACTGCCCGGCGAGCCTCGAATCCTCGGATATCGTCTGTTGCTCCATAGTACTCTGGTAACATCGGCGCATCCAAGCCGTCGGCATCTCTTTCGTGGGGTCGTCCAAGCTTCTCGGCTATTGTGCCAGCGCGATTCCGAATCCGCCGGCTTGCTGTCCGCCATCTTTGGGAAGTAGAGATGCTAGGGTTCCGGCTGTCCTCGTCTGGATGGATGGTCTCTGTGTTGGTATCGAGATTGTGCTCCTTGTCTTCGGCTCGGTCCCCCTCGGCTATCTCCGCAGAAGGAGGGATCGACGGAAACATTTCCTGCGCGTCCGACATGGCGCGACACGGCAAAGTTGGATCCCTCGAGGAGTTGGCAAAAGTGTGTAACTTATGTCCTTTCTAGATGGGAATATTAGAGGAATCTTCTGTCGGCAAAGCTAATGCGGCAATGGTCTAGTGCCAGCCCCACAAACGGTCGCACTTTAGAAAGAAGAAAGAAAGTGAAATGAGGGGTGGGTTTCTTTTTTGTCCGAAATGAGGAGAACCTGGTTCAAGGCCCCACGTAATGCAATTGAAGTTCTGGCCATACGCGTTCAATTGGAATATCATCTGTTCCTGGCCTGACCCAATTGGGGAACAGAACATATCCGGAGATCCATATGGATATCTGATAGGCTGATCTTATTTCTGACACTTGGATGACATCTGACATCAGATATTTGACATAAAAACAAGCTTCTTAGCTACTAAGCTGCACTAATTTTGTTGATTTCTATACATTGTTCTTATATTAACATACCTAGATACATATCACACATACATAGCCGTGCTAACGATCTGAACAGATTTCTTTAAAAGTCTCAAATGTTTCCTAAAAAAAGCCGGCATTTGCCTCTGGACTGCGCCTCCATCGGCCATCGGCATTAATGTGGGCCGTGGCCCCACTTGAAGAATCGAGAATGTTCATGTTGGGATTCTAATTGGGCCTAGACATGTTGACGCTTATATTCTATTAAAAAAGACATTCTATAGTTAAGGCTAGATGGGTAACAGTCCTTGTATATACCTCGGTTGTAAATGTGGTATATCCGCTATATCCGCTATATCCGCTATATCCTTATAATGTATGTAGGTAAATAACCTTGGATTGTCTGAAATAATTACTTTAATCTTATTTGTATTCTACATAGATCAGGCATATGGAACTGACTATAAAGGGATCGTATAGTTCCTTGTTTATTCTACTGTGGCGTAGTCCTAATTGGTGACCCACAACATCCTCATCGTCATTATCATCACTATCATCATCACCACTACATGACCATCATCACCATCATCACCCTCTCTAACTCTTCCTATATCTCTACAATCTACAATCTACAATCTAGGACCAACCCCTATATAAACATTACCCACAAACCTATCATCCAAGCCTAATGCCAAATTCCAAATCCAAATCCAACCCCCTCACATCCCCCGCAACACCAATAGCCCTCCAACCCCACCACCTCCTCTCCCCACCCGCCGACCTCCTAACCAACACCGCAACAACCCTAACAATAACCCCAACCCAAGACACCAAATCCCCCTCACAAACCTTCACCATCCACCGCATCCGCGCACACGAAAACCCCCGACAGCCCAGACCGCACCGTCCCCCTCTACACCGTACACGGGAAACCATGGCCGAACACAAGTCGCGTACTCTGCGACACAGAGGGCGTCCCAGTACTCGTACTACGACGCGTCTGGTTATCGCGGAAATGGGTAGTCCGGGTTCCCGACCAACAGGGGGATTTATTAGTTGCTTCGATGCCGTGGGGTGAAGGGCCGGGGTCTATAATCGGGGTCGGGGGTGGGTTTGAGACTCGAAGTTCGGTTCGTGAATGCGCTTGCGGTCATGTCGGGGTCGGTTGTAGGAGAGGGAGCCGGGACTGTATATGGTTCTGTGGACGAGCCACCGCCTTATAGTGCTGTTTCTGGGGTTGGGGTTGGGCGTGAGGGGAATGCGGATACACATGCAGATGCAAATGCAAATGCGGGGGTGACGCAGAGAAATGAGAAAGAGGTACATTCACAACCCGCTGAATGTCTAATAACATCACCATCCGCCAGACATACGTTCCATCCTCCTTCTCCCTCCCTCCTCCCCTCTTACGACTCTGTTCGTCGAGACTCGCCGAATTCCCTGCGTGATCTGCTCGATGCCATCGAGTCGCCGCAGGAGCCGGTGCCGGCTGTCTTGTTTCGTTCGTCTACGTCTACATCTTCGTCGCAGAATGCCAGTGCTAGTACCAGTACTAGTTCCGATCCTGGAATAGGGTCGGCACATACGAATACAGAAGCCCCGCGGTCGGAGGTTGAGTTGAGAGTGATGCAGCTAGCTGCATCAGGTACGGGTGTCATGATGGGTAACCAGAAGATCATGCATATCACGCGACACAATGCGATGGATTACAGTAAATCCAAAGCGAGGTTGAGGCCGAGGTGGGAGGTTGAGGTTGCTGAGGGTGTTGATTTGCTGCTGGTAAGTTTGCTTGTTTCAATAAGGATGTAGAGGATGATACTCCGCATTTTGCAAGTGTCGGGATATTTGATATGATATACTGACATCCCGTGTAGGCAGTGAATATCGTGCTGATTATGTCCGAGTCATCTCAGAACAAATGGAGGTAAACAGTGTGAAAAGGAATTGATTGGTGTAATATAATGGAATTTGCATGAGTTATGTAGGACTAGACTGCCAGTTCCAATGGGTAAGGATTCTTGATTCTAAAGGATCATCTCGCCCTCTCTCTCTTCTCTCGCTCGCCAAGCTTTTTTTTTAAAACCATACATTCGTCAAGGGAACAGATCTTCTTTTGTTCCGTATTAAGTATTTCGTTGACCTGGGAAGTCTTTCTCGTCAAAAAAACAAAAACAATGTCAAAACAGTCAAACCGAGCATATTCGCATCAGGAATGTCTAATTCCAAAAGCTTATGACTGAAGCTTAGCCAGGCGCTTGGTCATGAAGTCAAAGAAGGAGAACTGGCTTGGCCGGTTGCCGTACTCGTACACGAAGCGGCTGGCCAGGTAGCTGCCGAAGATGGCACGGAGGTAGTTCTCAGGGACCTAAGAGTAATTAGCGAGAATTCAAAAACAATATTAGAGAGGGAAGGGTAGACATACACGTTCCAAGATGGTCTCCAGACCAATCTTGTCCAACAGACGACGGGGGAGAGCGTCGCCAAGCACAGAGCGACGGAGCGCAACATTGTCCCAGAGCTCGGTCATCTGGAGTTCCTCGTCAAGCTTGGTGATGGCCAAGCTGAGACGGTCACTGAGCACACTGCGCAGCACACCAGTCTGCTCGTGTTCGCGCCAGATGGCCTCGAACTCGAGAGCGGCGTTCGCCTGGATGACCTCCTGGACTTCACGGACGTAGGCCTTGTAGAATTCGGGGACACTGCCATCCTCGCGGATGCACATGTTCTCGACGAACTCGTCATCATTGAAAGACAGCGAGGCCAGAACTTCCAGGGAGGAGGATGTCACACCACCCTTGTTGGCGGAGGCATCCTTGTACAGGATGGCGCCGGCCTTTTCGAGGCGCAGCTTCGCATCCTGGGTGATGAACAGGTTGGCACCTTCGACGATGTAGGGAATGATGGTCTTGTTGTCCCGGAGGAGCTTGCCGACGGAGGCCAGGTCGATGGACTCGGGGCGGCCACCGCAGGGCACAAACAGATCGAACTTCTCCTGCGAGCGCAGGTGGTATGTGTTACGGAAGACCATGCCGTTGTGCACAACCTCGCCGCTGGGGAGCTTGACATTCTTCTCGTCCACCAGGACACGGTAGCCCTCGGGGGAGAGCTTGGTCAGATCAAACTGGGAGATCATCGCGCGCTTCTTGGCCAGGCGGATGAGCTCTTCGTGGTTCAGACCGTTGGGGTCGTAGATCACACCGGATCCATCAACAATGGCTCCGTACTTCTCGTTGGAGAGAAGAATCTCGTTGGATCCAAGATCACCGTCAGGACCACCAGTCTGCAGCTTGAGTAGCGTGGAGGGGTCGATGTTCAGCTTGCGCTGGATTCCGAGCACGTACTGGCGGACCGAGAGAGTGGTCATGCCGTAAGAATCGTGGGGAATACCACCCAGCTTGGGGCTCTTGCCAGTGAAGAACGACTTCCACCAGGGAGCGCCACGGCTGCGAGCGTGCTCGGTGGCCCAGTTGACAAGCTCAGCGGTGTTCTCGTCGGGACCCATGAAGAGGATCTCGTCCTTGCCGTGCAGATCAACAATCGGGTCCTTGATACCGGGGCTGACCGGGGGCAGGAGCAGGTCGAGGATACTGTCAATGTATTTCTCGAAGGCGACCCGCGCCTTGTCCTGGTGGTCCGCATCCAAGAGGATGACACCCTTGGCACCGCCTTCGGGGATATCCTTGTTCTTGCGCTGTTGCGTATTGGCCAGGTTGTAGTTTTCATCGAACAATGAACGAGCGTTGATGTTGTATGCTTCACCGTTTCGACTCTTGACGATACGGATACCGCCACGAGCGATATCACGGAACCGCAGGTGGAAGCCGCGGAACTCGGAGCTGATGATCAGGAACATGCCGTAGAGGGGCTGGGGGTATTCGTGCTCTGGCAAGAAGTCCGGCTTCAAGCGGAAGCTGAGAGCCACCTTGGTCGGGGTGAAGAAGTTGGTCTTGAGGATGGAGGAGTTGAACACGCGGAAGGAGGTCATAACCATCTCGTCGTGCTCATTGAGGGCGGTACCACGGATGAGCTGCTTCAACTTGGCGCCATCGAGGACCTCGTCGACCTGCAGACGCAGGTAACTGAGGGTGGGGAGGAAGTCATCACCGGATTCCTTGGTCTGAACGTAGTGGGTGTTGGCGAAGTCAAGGTAGAGCTTGTGGATCAGCTCGGGGTACTTGTTGATAATCTCGAAGATGTAATCAGCAGTGAAGGTCTCGGTACGCAGGCGCTTCTTGATCTTTGAGAGCAACTCTGCGTGGACACTGTTGTTGCCATCCAAAAGAGCAGCCAACGAAGTGTATTCTGAGCCCAGACGGTTAAGGAACTGCTGTACGAATACCCACGCGCAGTGAGCGTAGATTGTCTCCTGCAAGCTAAGACGACCAGAGGCGAAGTGGCCCTGGAAGCGGTTCTGAGGGATACAGTACAAAAGGGAGACCTCCTTCATGATCTGGTGGATAGCAGCCTCAATGGGAGGGAATTTGGCTGAGATCTCAGAGTTGTCAGAGGGACGCAGGTAGAGCGAAACCACAGTGATTCCGTTGGAGAAGTTTTCCAGGTACTTGCGGGAGCTGGTCAAGCGGTAGTAGTGGTACAAATCCGACAGGGCACTGAACAATCCCATGGCGGATCCCTGGCGGTAAGCAATCACCAGGCGCTTTTCCCGGCTTCCCTCGATCTCGAACATCTCAATGACGGGACCGGAGCGACCAACGGCCGTGGCGATAATTTCCTGGTAGATCGTCTTGGTGTTTGGGGTAGCCTTCTGTAAGAAGCGCTTCTCTCCAATAATCTCGATGTTGGTCTCATTCGGTGAGGGGTTGGGGTTGGCGAACTGGCACTTGTACACGAAGTAGCAGCGGAGCTGCTGGCCGTCGTCGCCGGGCAGAGCGCTAGGCGAGCGGAAAGTCTCCACACGGTAGCTGTTGGCACCCTTGGAGTGGTTGATGTACTTCTCATCGATGCGCTGTTCGTAGCGGGGACCATCGACAGAAACCATACCGGGCCTACTGGTATCGATGTAGACAGCATGGTCCTCGGCCTCTTTGTCCAGGCGAATCTCCAGCTGCTTATCATCGCGGGCATAGGCGGCGACTTTGGCAGCGTAGAGAGATAGGATCTGGGTCACGATGGCATCCACCGACTCGGTCTGGAAGTAGGTATCGTCGATGCCGAGCTTGTTGTAGAACCAGGTGGTTTCGGAAATGACAAAGTCACTGGGGAAGAAGCCCTTCTCCTCCAAAATGTCCATCACTGCTGGGAATTAGCTAATTGTAACATCTCGATATCACCAGTCAATTCCACTGACCTTGTTCCATTTGCTTCTGCTTGCCCTCGAATTTAGCCGCAATGTAGCCCGGGTCCTCCTCAGAGAGCACGCGGTGCGGGGTACCAGGAATGCCCAAGTGGGTGGGCTGCGGGGACGGTTGTCGCGTCGCACTTCCAACGGCATGGTCTAGGTGCTTGTTGTGTGGGGGAAAGCGCTGGAAACCGATGGGGGTGCCGGAGCCGGAGCTTCCATCCTGGCTCGCAAAGAGCTTAGGTTGAGGGCGATTAGGCAGGCTCGCGCCATTGCCATTGAGACTCTCCGACTGTGAGGTAGGTAGGGGAGACGACATGATGTAGTATGTAAGGTAAATCTCTTAACACGTAAGAGCGAGAAGATGAAAGAAGCTATATTAAGTCAATCAGCATGAGCATCCATGGATGAGCTGAGATGAATCATCGACTTGGCACGTGTGGGGATGAGATAAGGCAACACAAAGAATGTTCTTATCTTTTCCCGGGACAGGTCCCGAGGTGATAACAGGCAAGGAGAGACAAGAAGGAGAAGATCTTGGAAAAGTACTTACTGGCAAATACAATGATCACCGATCGTCGCCATGGACTGAAGGTGAGAAAAGGGGAAAGATGGTTTTTGGATCAGAACCAGAAAATCCGGGGAACCCTAGTCTTTTTATACAAGACTTGATTTTCGACTTTTAACAATAATATTCTCTATTAATCCCTATTTAATTCTCTATTATAATATATTAATATAGAATTGAATTTTATTTTCTATTATTATTACATACATCCACCCCCCCTTGACCAGTTATAACCGATGGTAGGCGGGAGGTTCAACCGTATAGAGGTCTCGAAGCCCATTGAGATCCGCAGTTCCACCCTGTTCCACCCCAAAACGCTCATTCTCTGTCCACTTTTGACTAAGAGCCGGCGATAAATTGTACGCTGATTGGACCTCATCGCCCCTCCTTCCGAGCTCAAGCCGATAGGAAAAATCCCGCTGCGTCATGCGGGCCGATATGAGAGGGAAAAATTGCCTCAAAGCCTGGAACGTGGCTGAGGCGGACTATTTTACAGGAACAGGGGCAAAAATATGTGAGCGGGTGACCTGAAAAAACACTGGCTGAACTGAAAAGAGAATAGTCAAGGTCACCTGAGATGTCTTACTAGAGTGCATGGACGATGTATACAGGGAAATACAGGGAATGATGCAATCTCTATCGAACATCGTGGAATGCAATGTGTCATGGAGAACCCACTCGACTGGGATAAGAAACCTCCGAACTTTTTTCAACTGATGCTAAATGCCTCATTCTCAACGTTCCAGCCTGGATGGCATACCACCAGATCGCATCGTGATCGACTGCCTTACTCATTCAGATCCACTGGTGGCTGTCTCGGTCCGGGGGATTTTCGCCATTGGGGGAGAGTTTGACGAGTTTGACGAGTTTTAGCCAAGGCCAATTGCAATTCGATGCAAGCTTTGCGAATGTCGCCGGGCCGGCTACCTAGCCGGTGACAAACAATAATATCAGATATCCCCATGTGTATGTCATATCTCCAACTGGAGGGGCTAGGGCTGGTACCTGGATGACTTGCGGGGTAAACATAGTCATCTTTCATACAACATAGTGCACACGCTCGTCAGTTTCATATTGTCATTCGTTAGAAATGGCGCATTGGGACCCTTTTACCCCAACAAATATATCGTATGCATTTCTTTTTTTACGCATCCCAAGAAATCAATGGCGGGGCCCTTACGTGATCGCGGGCTCTCGGCGGGCTTGCGATTGGAAGAGCCCGCCGGCCACCGAAGGATGAAGTAATTGCCGTCCTCTAGGGAAAATGATATTCCGTCCCCGTGACGTAAATTATACACTTCGCCTCAGGCATCAGGCATTCATCTGATTTTTCTCGTCTGGGGAGACCATTCCCGCTCGGATGGGGTTCCGACCCCCCAGGTTTTCTTCAATTCACTTGGGTTAGCCGGTTCCTCTGACACATAGAAAGGGTTCCCCATGTTTCCCAATGTTTGCGGGGGGCTGATTGGTGTGACCATCTTACACGAGCTCAGCTAGTTCACGGCTCTCTGGACATATTTCACTAGTGTTTGTAGTTAGGGAGGACCTTGTGCAGTCAAGTCCCAAGACACGATAAGGGTACCAGCAGGTCAGAAGATCATCTGAAGGATAATCAGGTCGCATCTTTGAAAGCATATTCTCTGCAAGGCTGGACGAAGTGGCGTAGAGTTCAGGGTCGCAGGTAAAGTAGGGCTCTCATTCCTGGAAGATATTGGGTACAAGCCTAAAGAATGTTATAGCAAAAATATAGATCATCGAAGACGACGTGCAAGGGCGAGAATAGAGCGTGATTCCAAATCCGAGATTCGTCAGTGCTAATCTGTAGATCGGGCTCCCATTCAAGCGGAGTGAAGAATCGATTATCTGGTCTCGATCTTTTCCGATCGAAGTATCCCCTGCGTATCGAGCACATCAGCCCTGCGTTTACCTTACTATCCTTGGCTGAAGGGATACGGGTACTTATTGTAGGTATGCCCAAGACTCTGCTTATCCTCCTACCATACAGTCTGGCACCTACAAGGATATCCCGTCCATCGATAAGGCATACGAGCTGAACTGACGTGTCGGGTAGACTAACATTGGCTTATGTATGTTCAAGTAGTCCGAATAGCTACCTATGTAGCTAGTAGTAGCCCATGATCACGTCAGCTCATAATCATGCATGGGATGTGTTGTACATATTGTACCTGACGAAATTTATCCCACAATTGGCACCACAAATATAGACGATGGTGAATCTAACAACACACTAGGCAGCCAACTCATCACTTCCCCTCTTTGACCTATCTCTACAATCTATTATTGAATGTACATAGTCAAACACATATCTAAACGAGCGGTGAAAAGGACAAGTCACCACGCCGAGAGCCTTACGTGGTCGCGGAAAGAATGCTGACTATCTACGACGCTTAACGAGGTACATGGTGCACCTCTATAGGCAAGTATACTAGACATAGCACAAATGTTGCTGGAACCACAACACGATTCCTCCGTACATTAGTGTCGCTATTATAAGCAGATACCCCGGGGAAGTCCATCCGCGATCGAAGGGGGTTCCAAAATTCCCGAGAGATACGCCCTAGATCACCGTCGGAGACCCGACACCCAGGAAATCAGGAAATCAGGAATGGACATACATTCTAGAGATTCTAGAGTAACACTCTTCATCCCTTTCCCCCAGATAACTTGCGAGTACGTATGTGATAGTGGAGTGGAGCGCATTGCATATTGAAAATAGTAGAACCACTACGCTGGCCCCTTGAATCCGGGGAGAGAAGAATTGTGGAGTCCCCTATTCAGACGTCGATCAACGGTCAAGGGGATTTATTTTGGTACTTTTGCAGCTCAACGGCTTGTGCCCCTGAATTGGTAACGGAGGTGACGATGAATCGTAGGAATTGAGAAAAGCTAACCCCGAGTCATGGACCGTATCCCTTGGGCATCTCCGTGTCCGATGTGAACACATCTCAAACAAAGGATTTGATATGCGCCCCAGACTGTTTCGGTCCCTGGCGTGGTCCACTCTTCTCCCTCGAGATTTGGGCAAAACACCAAAACTATTACAGGTTTATTTGTGGCGTCGTACAATATACTATCTCATACGGAGTACAAGTCTTATTAGTGATGGATTGGTGGAGGTATACTAAGGCGGATATACCGGTACTTGAGCCGCCCCTTTGATAAATATACAACCCAACCCAAGTACCTTCGGGCAATGTCTCAATTTTTGGAAGATCGTCCTAGTTAATGCACCTCGGGTATCGGTGAGCACGTCAAAAGAAAAAAAATCATCCTAATTTGGTAGCTTGAATAGACGGTGAAAATGGCTGTTGGGCGCCGCCTAAAAATCAGAAGATAACTTTTCCCCGGAATAGCATACCTATTGCAGATATCAAATAGAAGCTCCGATTCCTGTCGCCACCCTCAAGCCGATCTCCTACACCGCAACGGAAAATTCCCTTCCATAGCCCCGACAATCTGGTCGCTGGGCCCCAGTTTTCATTCTCGAAAGGATCGCCGTATCCGCTCTCGTGCCGAGGTCAAGAGCGAACTTTCTCCGGGTAACGCTAGAAGGCGTAGAATCTTAGAAAACAACCCTTAACTAGTCCTAATTCATTAGTTCTAAACAGAGCCTTGCCGATTCAACCGGTTTAATCGGCTTTCACTAGCTGTTCCCGCCTCCAAGCTAGTTGTTTCTATGGTAAATAATGCCAATAACACAATACATAATATCAATTGGTCGGTTCATTGATTCTCACCCCCTAGTCTTCTCCCCCACACTAACGCGTCAGGCCCCATCTCCTTTGTTTTTCTTTTCTCCCCGACAGGTTTTCGGGGTTGGGCTCCCGCTGTTCCGATGGGGAATGTCCCCATCCCTGCCTCGATAGCTGGGTTATTGGGCTGTTTAGAATGAGGCGGATAGGCTTGGCGGGCAGATCTCTAGGGGAGTAAGCATTGGGCCTGGCCAGGTATGCGTGTACTGGGTACTTTCGTGCTTCCCCAGGGATTGTACTCCTCCACACTTTTATGGGGATGACTTATTTTTTATTTTTTTTTAGTTTAATTATCTGTTTTGGGTGTCTCATCTTTTTTTTTTAGATTATTATTTATTGACAGGAAGAAAAAATATAAACGACCCATTCACCCTGAAATCGTCTGACTCTTTTTTCTAGTTCAGTTCATTCAAGTATACAATTATTTTCAATTACTACATACTCAGCACTGTCAACAGCTTTGCTATCACCCGTTCGCTCTGATCGTCTTCAAGTCTTCTACCAGAGCAATACTATCGCTGCAATAAGTTTAATTGAGCCTCCTCACAACCGTCACAACGACAATCTATCTTCTCAACAACTACAACTCACTTCTCACCTCCAACACTTGTTACTATTACATCTTCCAAATACCCGAATCCAATTCCTTTGATCCTTGTAAGTACTAACTCCCGTCACTACTTGCCACATCCCTCGCACCCTCCGATCCGATCCACCGAAACCGGGCCTCGGGCAACTTCGGAGCCACAAGCTCCATCTATACGGAGCATATGCCAAACCCAAGTACAAAGCACAAGCATCTGCACAAACAAAAAGCTGACATTCAATCTTGTGAATCCAGCTCAGCAATCCAGCCTTATACATTCCTCCCAGCCGAGGTTGCCGATCAACTGCATACTTTCCCCAAGTATAAAACCCAACAAACCAACAACTTCATTCTTCACTATATAAGCACTCCAACCTCGAGAGTCTACTTATCCTCTCGACATCTACGCCTCCAAGAAATCCAAACTACATCCACATCCACATCCAAACAATGGCCTCCGTCGCAACCAAAACCGCAACCCCCGTCATGCCTCCCTCCTTCTCAATGTCGCAGGATATCTCCCGCGCAATGACAGCTTCAACCCAAAAGACAGAGAAGACCCGCTCAGTCCTCATCGACGGCATGCCTCCCGCGCCTCCGCCATCCCCCGTTGCCTTCTCCAAGGGCAAGGCTGGCTACAATAATATCCCCAGCTTGAGCCTGGAGTGATTCAACCTCTTCTCCTCTTGGTTTCGGGTTCCGTCCTGGCGTTCTTTAATACGTTCTTCTTGGCCTTCTCAAGAAATTATTGTACCATCATCCAATATTCCCTGATAATGGTCTTTCACATGGACATATGGGACGGCAGATTTGCCTGTCCTGTCTGTTGTTCTCTTTTCTTTTTACTATTCGTCCTTGGCTTGATATCCGCGGTGCTTGTTAGCCTTATGTCTTTTTCTTTCGGTCTTTGTCTTTCTTTTTTTGCTTGTCGCCTGTTGGATTTAGCGTTGCATGGCGGCGCGGATATGTGATCTGGTTCAGGTTTGCGCAATGGGGCACTTTTAAAAGTCTGGGGGGATTGGTGTTCTTAATGGTTTTACCCTGGGCTTTTCCGAATCAGAAATTGAAATTGGATATTATATATATATATTATGCTTGTGTGACCTTAATAGTGATGGTCGACGCATTTTCTTGTTGATTATTGCCCGGTGTATATGTAAATACATATGTCGTGGCTCTGTATTGTACTACCCTCAATGGCTTTGCTGCCACAACTATCACTAACATATGTAGAATGTAGGCAACCTGGTATTTGGTGTCAACCTCCGGAAGTCGGATATACCCGTGGACGGTGTGACTGTGGCTCGCGTAATGGGTGCTAGAAGAGTATTTTCGTGCATCGGAGTGAGAAGTAGCAGATACATGCATGGTACAAGGTACACAGCTAGGAACCTGTAGTCCGACGCAAGCAGATCTGCCGATCACCGCGTCACCCGTATCGCATTGTGAAGTAGATGGGGTCGCACAACCTGTTTTGTACTCTACGCTGACGTTCTAGATGGCGAAATGGGAAGGCCAGATACAGGATACAGTTGGCTTGAACAGCAAAATCTGTGTATCATGGTTTCCATGATAAGTGATTTTCAAGATGAACAAGAATTTATGCTTGCATTGGGTTTGTGGATGACGTTACCCTCTAGATCTACCTATTTTAGCGTAGCTAGGATGGCTCCATTGATGGGCTGTTTGCTCAGTCCCGAGGTCAAATTGGGTGGGGCTTGTCATCTCTGGTGGTTGGTTGTTGGGATGTCCCGGGCTGTGATGCCATTCCTCCGATATCGTGAGAGAAAATCAGCTGTGTGTTTCCATCACAAAAGTAGCGTTTTTGCCTTCGGTAAGGGTATCGATATTTCTTCGCTGGTGCTACTCCTCGGTTCCCGGCTCCCGGCACTTCCACGTGACAGGACAGTCGGCTACGTACTACAACGTAGATCCAATGAGATGCCGACACCGGGTGGCTTGATCAGGCCCCGGAGGATCGACTCAAAGACACAGGGTCTAGACCCGAATTCTGTGTCGAGGTCAGCTCACTGTCGATCTGTACGTTCATGAAGTAAGATCATCGCTGTCAGACGTTAACTCCGAGTCGGACTCAGACTCAGCCTCTGCCTCATCAGGGTTGAGCTCTTGGTTGACCTCTTGAATCAGAAGCTCAAGAGTCGCCTTAGCCTCCAAGTCCCCTCTCGAAGCACGTTCGTTCAGCCTCTCGATCTCAGCCAGTTGCGCCTCAGTACGGGCCCAGCCTTGCTGTCTGTCCGTCATATTCACCTGCCGACGTGTACTCATGACCGTGCGAACGGTATCCTCCTCTCCCTTGCGGTTCTTGATCTGCTGCAACCTCTGGAGGAACTGCGCCTGGTGGGATGGGACTGCAGGACGACGGGGTGCTCCAAGGGGTTCGGCGCCCTGAGAAGACACGGACTCCGAGGGTCCTTCAGTAACGCCTTGAGCTGGCCCTGGCCCAGCGCTTGGGGCGAGCTGTGCCTTCCGACCAAGGATCTTCACACTGTTGGCGGCCACAAGCTCGTAGGAGGGTCCACGGTGTAGCGGTTGAGGGAAAGGGTTGTTTGGGTCAGTTTCTGTGCTTGGACTGACGAAAATAAGCTCGGTGCCAATTTGATCAGCCCAGGAGCAACTGAACATCTGGTTGTAGTATGAAATGATTGGGTTGCTGGTGTGGAGGTCGAGAATTTGGATTCGTTCGTTGGGGAGGTTGCCTGTCTCGGCGCTCTCGATCGGGGGATAAGCTTCGCCTGGAAATCCTTGGCCCATGTCTTCTGCTGGGTTCTGTGTATCATCCAGGGAACCGGCGTCCTTTGGGCGACGGCGTGGAGGGCGCACTGGGCCATGATGGGCGGTCAGGTCCAGGTTGAGATAAAAGCTCTATCAATTGATTAGCAACATTGAGAGAAGACAAGGTTAATTATTCTCACCTCAGTCTCTGTGCCATATTCATACTCATATTCTTCATCGGATTCGGAGTCAGCCATTGTATGATGAATTGTTAAGGTCTGATCTCCCTCAGGTGGAACCGGAGATAAGATCTGAGTCAGCTTTCTGCAAGTTCTGGAAGCGGTGAGCCCTGATGTTTCCCCCTCTTCCCGACCAGGACAAAATCAACAACCCTGGAAAATACGGGGGCCCTGGTGGCAAAAATGGACATAAACAGGTGCATACTTTTTTGAATGTTTCAGATGGAGGGGGATTTCCCTTGAACAATTGACTCTTTTTCCCCCTTAACACGATGAACTATTAAATATTATTTTGATGTACATCTACATCTGTATAATCCAAGGTTATATGATTTTGTCTAGAACCCAAGTAGAGTTGTGCCCAGCCCTCCTCCATCAGCCTTATGGAACATCCCACATTATCCTCACCGCAACAACTCAGACAACTTGGACAACAATGGGATCATCCCTTCGTAGGTTTCCCCGTCTCTTCCGCTCCGGCTTTGCACGGATAGGCCATGTACTCGGTATATGGCATCCGGCTTGGCTATGACTTCTATGCATTTCCGCAGGTTCCCGGTGCTAGTCCGAGATATTGGTCATCCTTGCCTGTCCCTTTTCTGATTTTTTTCCCTTTGAAAAATTCTATTCGGGCAATTCTAGCTGGACTCGGGAAATCGGGCTAACAAAGGCACTGTGTGTTCCTATATAGGTAACCCCGCGGTCCTGTTGTGCGCCCTCCTTGTCCCAACTCTCGTTATCTCTCGTCCCACCATAGTACCTGGGGAATGCCCGACCGCTGCAGCCCTACCACTTGACTCCCACTGCATTGAACCCCTAGCCTCGACTGGAATTCCCGAAATCACAGTCTATGAACATACTCCACATAGTTCTTCGGCCCTGACAGTCTATGTCGACTCACTCCAGCAGATGACCCGGAAGGCCAAGGCAACCATTGCCGTGCTCTCGACCCTGATCGCTTATGTATCCGTCAACAGCATAATCCACGTACTCCGGCCGGCTGCTTTTGTCTGGTCTGCGGAGGACCGGGAGGAGCGGGACTGGATTGCGAGCTCGCGCTCGTGGTTCGACCGCAAATCCTGCCGATGGCTCAGCATCTGTGGCGCAGCCCATTTACAGACCGTACACGGTGAATTCGGACATCGCGAGCCAGTGGAGAGGGTAAATGGGCAAGATGCCGAGCCAGAGGCTCCATGGCGGTCCTTTTGGATTAGCGGGGCTAATGAGTCCGAGTGGGATGCCGAAGAGCGGGCTCGGCGGCAGATCCCGGACTACGTTTTCCACTATGCCCCACTCGTTCACCTTTATTCTGGCGAGCAGTTCTGGCCTGGGGATATCGCAGAGCACTTGCATCATACCACTCCGACCCTGAATTACACCCCGATTCAGGCCCAATGGGACCATCCGACGCTGCGCGATCTGGATGAGTTGAACAATTGGGGGGCCAGGCACCTTTTCTTGACGAGCAATGATGATGTACAGACGCGTCCACCGTGGCTGGAGGGCGATAGGAATATCCCGCAAACAGATGGGAACAACAAAGAAGAATCCTGGGCGGATTGGGACGGTCGAGTCGATGGTGATATTCCCGGTGACACGGAGGAAGCCCGAGCCAAGTGGTATGATTTTCACCAATTGCAACAAGAGGCTGCCGCTGTACACGAAGCCAACACCGATGAACATTTTCAAGCCCAGCAAATACTCAAAGAGGAGCTTCGCAGACGTTATGGTGGGGAGGAGATCTACGACAATGGTGCCGGTGGTCGAAGCGATGCCCTGCAATCCTGGTGGTGATGGACAAAGGCAACGGAATCGTCGATGCATTCTGGTTCTACTTCTACAGCTTCAATCTCGGTAACACCGTTGTCAACGTGCGGTTTGGCAATCACGTCGGTGACTGGGAGCATTGTCTAGTGCGGTTTCACAATGGCAAACCGAAAGCGCTCTTCTTCAGCGCCCACCAAGGAGGAGAGGCTTATAGCTACGAAGCTGTTGAGAAGATCGGACAACGGGTAATGCTCCAATGGCGAAAGCAGGAAGTGTTATCTCACTAACTATACCTCACTAGCCCGTCATCTATTCCGCCGAGGGCAGCCATGCCATGTACGCCACAGCCGGGGTACACGAGTACCTTCTCCCCTGGGGACTGCTACACGACGTCACCGACCGCGGTCCACTATGGGACCCCCTTCTCAACACGAAGGCCTACACTTATGACTTCGACAACAAGCATCTGCGGGCGTCCACCTTCAGCCCCTCCGCCCCAACAGAATGGTTCCATTACAGGGGCCATTGGGGCGACAAGTTCTACCCACTAGGCGATTCTCGTCAGTATCGATTTGCAGGCCAGTACCACTTCGTGAACGGACCCCTTGGCCCGAAGTTCAAACATCTCAACCGCCACAAGGTGTGTCAGGGCCCAGACCGTTCTCCCTGTGTTATCAAGAACTATGTCGAGCAAGGGAAGCGACCTCAGCGGTGGGGCTCAAGCAGACAGGGAGAGTAGTTGATCGTGGCGATCTGTTCAATCTCTCCTATCGGTTACGGTTACGGATTATCTGCCCATGCCCCCCCTTCCCCTGTGGTCGGAGTCTTATGAAAACCCCCACATTATACCCCAGCCTAAATTTACCAAAGCACCCCGAGATGATTCTTGCTAACATATTTTCTTATTTTCTTTGCTCCATGCGCTTTTTCTTTGATGTTTGCCCCAGATACCCCCCTATGTTACTGAGAATCCTTGACCAAGGCCAACAGTATAGACCCCTCCCACGAACGAGATCATGACTCTTCATCTGATTTGACACGAATGCATGTGCTATGGCGTGTTTATGGCTTTGATTTCTACCCTACTCTTTCCCTTTGATCCGGGCGTTCTGCGTTTGTTTTCTCTTTGCTGGAAAGCTCCCAACAACCTCAAAAAAATGATTGGCCTATTACGAAGTACCATGGGTGTATATTTGGTTATACATTAGATATTATATTAGCTTCAAAGATTTCTTTTAATTTACTGCCGTAGAATGAGTTATTGGATGCCTTCCAAGGTTGGTAGATGATGCTAAGTGTCGAGCAGCCGCTGATATCAGGAACTCAGCCCCTAACTTTATACCAACAGACGACGTTGATTATAGCAGCGATACCACATTGATTTACTAGTGACTGTACAACAGAATGGAAAACATGTACCACTATATGGGTAGTAAATATATGACAAGAAAACATAAATATTTTATTCAGTATCGGACCTCTATCCCCAAATCTCCCAAAGTCGAATGGCACCTTGCTCATTACCAACAGCCAACTGCTCCGAGTTCGGTGAAATAGCCACCGAGGAAATGCGACCCAACGGTGTGTTAGAAGTAGGCCAGTTACGGTATACGGTGCAGGTAGGGAGATGAACTATAAAAGCAACACAGTTAGCAAAAAGCACACCAAGAAAAGCAAATCCAGAAAACATACCAAGACGCAAAGCATCACGCTTCCACCGACTCGCCATAACCAGCATCTGCCCATCAGGCGCAAACACCAAATGGCTAATGGGGGTAGTGAGCTGATCGAGCACACGCACAGGCTCAGGGTTACGCGGGATACCCGCCTGAGCCGGGGGATCCTTCTCAGCAGCAGAAGCATTGGCATACGCAGCCGCCCACTGGCGACGATCATAGACGTTAACAATACCACTCGAAGAACCAATCGCCACCCAACGATCACCACCAAGCTGAGTCCGGCCCGAGCGGCCTCCAAGGCTAAGAACCGTCGTGCCGACTGCACCGGCATCGACCCAGCGCGCCACAATACGGCCTACACGTCCGTCCCACTCAGAGACCTCACCGTTCTTCGACACAACTGTCATACCCTCGCCGTCAGACCACCAGGCGAAGTCTGCGACACCGCCGCGGCCGTCGACGCGCACCTGTGCGATCCACTGCGCGGTGTTCGCGTCCAGCACATTGATCAGACCGCCGCCCTTGCGGGCTGTGCCGACTGAGGCCGACGAAGCGGCCGCATGGAGAGAGCTTGAAGCGCTCCATGGACTTTTGCTCTTCCTTGCGGTCGGAGGAGCCGTTGACTTTGTCGACTTTGCCGGTGTCCATGTCCCAGATGTGGAAGTAGCGCCTGCGGCCGGAGGCGAAGATCTTGTTGCCTGTGGGTGGGGCGAAGGCGGACGTGTGGATTGGTGTGTGCTTGATGTGCAGGGAGGTGAGGAGGGGGTTGGGGGCGGGAGCGGAGGGAGAGATGTGGTGCAGGAAGAGGGTGGATGCTGGTCCGGAGGAGAGCAGGAGCGGGTAGTGCGGGTGGAAGGTCAGGGAGTCGACGGAGGAGGGTTGGGATTTGCCGATGTCCTTCAGTCTCTGGATGTCGATGACCTCCTGGCGCAGCTTGCGCTTTCCGCCGGAGCGCGCGTTGTCTTCTATGCGTGTCAGGTCGGAGGCGTTTTGGAGGAGCTTGGCTAGCGGCTGCATGGAGAGGTTCTCGTTCTCGTCGTCCGAGTCGACTTCCTCCTCTGCGTCCGAGTCCGAGTCGGTCTTGCGGCGCTTGAGCTCCGGTGTGGCCCACTCTGGTGTAGGGTGTAGGCGTGTGAACTGTCTGCGCAGTCGTCGGACGTATTCCTTGCCGCTGACTACATCTTCGGCCTCGGTGTTGCGCAGTTTGCGCAGCCTGGCTTGGCTTGCTAGCGACACTGCGAGGCGATCGTCGTCGCTATCGTACCATACTGCGGGTTCCTCCTCTTCTTCGTCCTCAGCCTCGGACGGGGTTTCCGGCGATGGGATATAATCAGTGGTGGGGGGTGCGCCGGAGTCTAGGAAGAAAAGCTAGATAAGGAAGAATTGTTAGATCGGAAGCCTGAGACCGGTGAACGCATAGGAGTGGAGTCGCATACATCTGAATCGGCTAGAGCAGCCAAATCCTGGCCCTCGCCCTCCTCTGCATCTTCGCTGACATCGCTCTCGTCATCACTGTGCAGAGTGAGAGCCATACCAGCCTCGCGGTCTTGCTGGGTCTTCAATGCGCCCATGAACCCCTCATCGTCGCCAAAAAGCATGCGCTCTAGCTTCTTCTCCGCCTCATCTTTTTCGGGCACATCGTCCTCATCCGAGCTAGTTTCGTCGTCCATCTCGACATCTGAGTCCTCCGGGCGGATGTTGGCCGTAGTGTTCTCGAACGGAGACCAGGTGGTCGTCCGCTTGGACTTTTCTTTCAGCCCTACGTTAGGCATGGTGGTTGGTGTGAGAAAATCTGCCAATCAAGCACAGCTGCTTGCAGACTTGGTCACCGAATTGATACTTGAATGCAATAATGCAATTGTAGGCTGCGAATGTTCCTCAGGCGGAGCTAGAATATTTTTCTTCTTTGATTTTTCCAGAATGGGCAGATCAGAGCGGTGTGGAAGGCGGCATATGTCATTGCCTTGGCTTTAAGGCAACAAATGAGATTCAACGCCATCCGAAAATGAGCATTAATACACTCGTCTGATATCCTTTTTTATCTTCTTGCTAGATGGAATTGGTGAGAAGAGCAATTGTTAGAGCCAAAGAGTTCTTTCTGTGCATGGAAAAGGCGGTAAGTAGGGGAAATGGAAAAGTAGACAAAATATATAACTACAACATAACTAGTTGCTTGGGAGCCCTGGAGGCATCCATGGATTAGTTGGTTGATCATAATTGTAATTGACGGTTCGATTCTGAGTTATACAACTAGTAGTTACCCAAATACAGAATATAGATGCATGCACTCCACATATGTATGTAAGTAGCAGGGAAAAGATGATAATCATACTGCATGTACTGCAAGAGCGAAATAATCATATTCACGGTAAAGACCACTATTAACACTAAAACAAAAGCCAATATGAGATTTCCGAAACCAAAACACAAAGCAATATTTAGTGATGTGTTGAAGTAGCTTTCTGGTCATGTTCGTCACCACTGCTACTCGAGCTCGGAGGCGCATAAGGAGGGACAGGATTGTGATCTTCAGGAAGTAAATGCTCGGATTCCTGGAGAGCATCTGCAGTAGCCTTTGGTTGCGAGGCGGTTGTCGGAGATTTCCCGGGTTCTTCATCATCAGAATCAGTTGCATACGACTCGTCCAGACCAGCAAGAAGAGCCTCCCGGCGGAGAGCATCATCACCTGTGACAGCATCTCCAATAGTGTCGTCCACCACGTATTGTGAGACCGGTTTCTTGATGAATATGTCGATGATATAATACTGCATCGCGTTCATGATGACTGGGAAAAGAAGCATGACAAAGAAGATTTGGACAGCAGCGTTGCCTTCTGTCCACCTTAGAGCCCAGTCCCCGACTTTGACAATGAAAGGTAAGAGCTCGATGAGGAAGAACACGCATATCTTCATGCCGAGTAATCCCATGAAATAAACAATGGACTGCTTGAGCCACCATGTTACGCGTGGAGGCTGACCATAATTTCCCGACTCTATCGATTCTGGGGGGTTTGCGAGAGGCGTGTAGGATGCGAAATAATTGAGAACGCGGAGAAGGAGGATCAGAATCGGGATACCGAGGGTAGTCTGTTCCATCAGTTAGCTAGCGGCTCCTCAAAAGAGATTAGAGCAAGATCAGCAGTGACGCACGTCGATTCCCAGGTTCAGTAAGTAGAACGAGCATGGGTTCGGCTTGTATGAGCTTCGAATCTCCAGTTGGCCCGCAGAGAACATCGACATGACCAGATTCAGCATGTGAAGCATGACAGATCCGAAGACTTGTTTTGAGACGTCAAAGGCCCAGATCTTCACCGGGCGCTGTGGTCGTTCTCTCCATCTCTTATAGACTAGAGATAATAATGCGAGGCTGCCAAGAGCAACCTGAACAAACACTGAGAATGGACCAAGCAGCTTGCATTCTCCTCCTTCATCATTTGGATCTTGCCCTGGACTTGAAGAATTTGTCCCATGATAGTATAGTGTGTGTGCCCCCGATGGGGTTGGAATGGTTCGGGCGCCGGTAGCAGCGATAAGTGTGCTTGTAGCTAACGAAGCCAACGAGCTAGTCGCGTCATCCATCGCTTCTTAGTCTGGTAAAACCAGAGACACAGTGAGAAAGCTCAGGTAGAACGCGACATATGCTGGAGACCAGATCGTAGTAACAGTGCCCAGTAAACTTCCAGGAAGGCTATCAAAGGCGGAGAGAGGGTCGAACGTCATACGTGACATCGAAACGAGTGGCAATAAACTACCTAGGTAGATGAGCGGATGAATAGGAACAAGCCTGAACCTGGAAAATGTAGTTCTTTCTGAACGGGGTTAGGAACAAATGAGGTTATAGGAAAAGAATAAGGGTGAAGTGAGTGAGTTTGCAGTGCTGCTGCGCCCCAGGCGGTGTCAGTATCCCCGCAGCGGGATCGACAAGGCCGATAGCATTTCCCTTCCAGGGTTTGGACGGCTGGCTATTTAAGGGTCTTGCGTCTTGGCATGATATTTTATTTTGCTATCTGCTTTGATCTGGATCCAAATATGTTGTGTGTACATCGTATAGGTCAATGTCAAGCTTAAAAATTTCCCTGCAGAAGAGTGGGTACTGATCGGTGATACGCCAGCGTTACGTAGATAGATAGACCCTAGTTTTAGCTTGACATTGTAGATCACGATGCCACAAAGCTCGAAAACAGGTCCAGACTCGACTAGTTGGTCACTTCGAGTAGTCTGGTACTCACAAGAACCTTCGCACCTAGTATCTAGCCATCACACAGAGAATGTTGGAGCAAAGTGGAAGGTCAATTTGACGAAGAGAGTAATAGTAGTAATGGGTAAATAGAATAAACATAAGAAGAAATAAGATCTCGCCGGCGTGCAGTTTCGCACGATCATTTCTGGGTCAATATATGACTAGAACCAGCCCTCGCCCACCATCAAGCCCTCTCAAAAAGAAACAAAAACCCAGGGAATAAAAACGCCGGAAACCCCCTCAACCAACCCGTGATTGAATAGTAGAGCCGTTGCAATACCATAGCGCAGCTAAATGCTAGCAGAGGGAAGAGAAAAAGAATTCGTCACATCATTCTATCCCGTGTTGCTGTTTGAGCCTTTCTAAATTCTCCTGCCGTTCCGTAATGTCCTCTTTCGTTCGGACCATCTTCTCTGGCTGATGATACAAGACTATAACACACAAAGTTAGTCATCTCCACATAATCCCCGATGCTCATTTGATCCATGTGATACATACCGACCAAGTATCTGTTCTGGAAGTTGAAACCATTGAGTTTATCGCATGCCTGTTTGGCGTCGTGAACGTCCTCGTAGACAACGAATGCGGTTCCTTTGGAGGTATTGGCGATACCCTGGCGAATTTGGCTGTAGATGAAATGGTATTAGATCGGGTTGTAACACGAGACCATAGGTGACTATTACCGAATGGGGCCAAATTTGCCGAACAGATCGAACAGTTGCTCTGCTGTTACGTTGTAGCTGTTGAGAAAGATGTCAGCGACCTAGTCGCGATTTCAAATGGCGAGTTGCAGGACTGATCCGCCGGGGAAGCGAGCCGGAGCAAAGCAGCGAAATGATCGAGTACATACTTAAGGTTCTTGACGAAGAGAATCCTGTGAAAGAAGAAGAAAAGAGGTTAGCGCTAGTCACTTGGAAATTTCAGGGATCTGCTAGACCCAAAGATCAAGCTGTTGATGGCAAAATGGCACTTGTGCTGAGAATCGGGGGAGGGGCATGGAAAAAGTATTCTCACGTACCGATTGGCTTCGGGGGCGAGCTTTCGGCTCATTCTCAGAGGTGAGAGAGTCCTAGAAGATGTTGAATGAAAGTGTTGACAAGAAAGATACGCAAGGTATCAGTTGCAGTGTTGGAATAGCGAAGAGGCAGAAGATCCGAGCAAGGCGCAAGGACAACCACGAGGTTTGTCTTGGCAGTGCGCTTACTTATCCGGGTTTAGTGGCAGTTGGTTCTTAAACCGTATGTGACCAGGTCATGTGATCTCTATGCGTGTAGTGATCTGCCAACCTCACCACGTGATTGTATCATCATGGTATCGGAGTGTATCATCAAGACGGACGCTCTCGGCGTCGCCAACTTCATTTGGACTACAGAGAATTAAGCACCGGGGGGAAACAACCAGGTAAACACAATCGCATGCTGTAATGAGAGCTTCTTGATCTTCATCTTTTATATATGCTATTCAGATCCCCTTTCTAGTAAAAGGGATAGCAGGACACAACGTAATATAGGAGCCCGCAGCTGTACCGTAACCTTCAGTTGCTACTACTACTCGACTCCCGCTTCCTCCTTCACCCCAACACCTCGCGCTCATCCGCTTTCCTCTCGCTTCCGGCGCTTCATCCATTCGAATAATTGTCACTTCCTATCCAGTTGGCAGGAAACGATTCCTGGCTACTGGACCTCATTCGATTCCCTTCCCTACCTGCCCGCAGGTTGCGGCGCGACTCTCGGCGCCTTTGTCCTCCCCGCCGCTCGATTCGAACCCCCTCAACTCTCCGCGAATACCGTCGACCACCTACTTCGCCCTCAATCTTTCATCAAATATCAATCAGATACTTGCGGTCCGCCGTGCGCATGCTCTTCTGCCAGGAATGACATTCCCTTCGCCTGCGCCGGCCTCTCGCTAGCCCGTGTGGTCCAGTATCCCCGCTTTGCATCCACCCACCGCAAGCGCATCTTTTCGCGCCTTCGACCCTCCATCTTAAATTTTCTTTAATATACTCTCTTATCGGGTTGCGAAAATGATGAGCGCGGCATCTTTCGCGAATCCCATCGGCGGCCGCCCGCCGCAGTACCGTACTCCGTCCCCTCCTCTACGCGCTGTCGAACCTATCACTCCATCCACAACCACCGATTTTCACACCTCTTGGGCCAGTCGCGGCCCTCCTCCTCGAGCTACCAGCCTTGATCGCGATCAGCGTCCTTCGAATCACAATCGACATGTCACCGCGGAAGGTGGTTCACACCAGCGATCGGGCCATGGCCGCTCAAGCTCGACTATCGACACACTTGCGACGATCGCCCTCGCGACAAGTCCTACCTTCGCATCGCTCCCTCCCAATCCTCCGTCCCCGGCCTTCGGTCCTCGATTCCCTTATTCCCCTCCGACTCCGCAGACTCTGAACGACCGGCGAAGCGGGCACGGTCGGCGAGGAATCCGTCACCCTACCGCCCGCGCCCAGGAATGCTGACAGAAAACCCACAGCCGGCTGCGCTTGAGAGCATGACAACCGATGCAGAGCTTTTACTCAATCTCGCGCGCCCTACTAATTTCCACCCGGGCAACCACACTAAACGAGTCAGCATCGACGAGACCTACCACCACTACGCTGGCGACGCGATTCGTCAATCTCGAGTTGGGTTTGCTGCCGTTGGACATCCGGACCAGGGCGATGTCAAGATGAATCACAATTCCGAAGATATACCTCATTCCCGCATGCGCTCTCGCTCTGACGGGTCAGCCTTCATATCCCGTCCTGCGATGCGTGGAATCCGCCCAACTACTAGCTCTGGCACTTTCCCACCAATTGTTTGGGAGGATGAACACGAAAGCAAAACCTGGCATCCACCAGCTGATATGCCTCATCATACTACTTATGGGATCCATCCTCCGGCCGATTCCCAGGAACCTCAGTTCCCGCAGAATTCCCTACCCGTTCCACCAAAAGTGGAAGAGGAAGAAGGTGACACCAATCAAGCAAGCTGTGGGGCATGTCATCTAGTTCGTATTCCAGTTGAGACCGAGGACCAGGACGAAGACACGTGGATCAGTTGCGATGGATGCAAACGATGGTTCCATATCGTTTGCGCTGGCTTCAAGAATGATCGGGAAGTTCGCACAGTTGACAAGTTTATCTGTCGGCATTGTCGATCAGTTTATGGCCAAACAACTTTTGTACGCAAGTCCTCGCGCGCCCGGACAGCCATCGACTACGCAGGCCTGAACCAAGGCCTCGTCAAGGCTGCCACTGACTCGTTGGAACATCACTACCTCGAGCCCATTCGACAAGGAAAAATCCGATTCCAACCTGAGAATTTTCCCCGAATGAAACCTGAGCTCGTCACAGCGGAATACTTCGAGCGAGGGAATGGGTGGACAGAGCCTATTGTGATACCTGCCTGCTGGAACTCGTGTGAGCCTGTCTCTTCGGAGAATCCAGACTTCGAATCTCTTGTACAGGAGGCTTCGTCTCAAGAGATGTTTGATGATCTTCTCGAGAACCACCCAGAACAAGAGACCCATATTGAAGACACAGTCGATTGTGGCCAAGACCTCTTAGGTATGGTCATCCCGCGGGGTCTCACTGTTCGTGCAGTGGCAGAGCTTTACGGACCCGAAGAAAGGGTTGAAGTGATCGATGTCAAGTCTCAGCAAGGAGAGGATAAGAGGTGGAACATGCAGAAATGGGCCGATTACTACGAAAGCAACGAGCCGGATAAGCCTGTCAGGAATGTTATCAGTTTGGAGGTATCGCAGAGCAAACTCGGCAGACTCATCCGGCGACCGAAGGTTGTGCGTGACTTGGATCTGCAAGATGCTGTGTGGCCAGAGGAACTGAAGGCAATCGGCGAATATCCCAAGGTTCAGTTCTATTGCCTGATGTCTGTCGCCGACTGCTATACCGACTTTCACATCGACTTTGGAGGATCTTCGGTGTACTATCATATCCTGAAGGGCAAGAAGACTTTCTTCTTCATTCCTCCCAAAGACAAGCACCTCAAGAAGTACGAGGAGTGGTGCAACTCTCCCGCCCAGGACTCGATTTTCCTTGGAAACCAGACGAAGGAGTGCTATCGTGTGGATCTATCCGAGGGAGACACCATGCTCATCCCGTCCGGCTGGATTCACGCAGTTTGGACTCCAGAAAATAGTTTGGTTATTGGTGGCAACTTCTTGACCAGACTGAACTACGGGATGCAAATCAAGATACTCAACATCGAAAAGGAGACCAAAGTCCCCAAGAAGTTCCGATACCCTTTCTTCCAAAAGATTCAGTGGTACACGGCTCAAAAGTATCTGGAGGATGACCCCGTCCCGCAAAATGTGATGGAGGCATTCATGCAGGATGAGAACTACCGGTTCCACCGTCAATATCCAATTTATTACGAGTTTGGAGAACGCGCCAACCAAGAACCTCCAGGTTCTCCCCACCACAATGCACGTTTCTATTCACAGGCGGAGTTGGAGGGCCTGCTCGAGTTAACCAAGTATTTGCTACGGACTGCACTCATTGCGGGTGGCTATACCGTTGATGGAGTCGTCTCCATGGACGTTCGAAACGCGGTCAGACGCTCCATTCCCAAAGGCACGGGAGATCCAGTGGACATGATCAGAAAATTCGGAATTTGGGTCGCCTGGAAGCGTGGTAACGAAAAGGCACCCCTCTGGACTCGACCTGGCGTCATCGAAAGCAATCCCAAGGTTTCTATTACAGACAAGAAGCCCGCAGGACGACCAAGCCGCCGATCCGAACGCAACGTTGATAACCAACGCACCTATGCCGAAAGACAAGCGGTCCAGTGGCCTTCAGAAGAGGCCCCTGAAACTCCGAATCCCCCAGCCAGCAGCCTTGTTTATGCGCAGTCTGACGGGAGTGCAACACCGGCGCCATTCAGTATTGCTCCGGAAACGAGCATCAAAGATATCACCACACCCAAGCCTCGGGCTGTCCAACGAACCTCAGGTCTTGGTCCGAAGCGCGTTGCATGTGATGCCTGTCGTAAGCGACGTATTCGATGCCGGCACAAAGATGAACCCGGTGATCTGGTGCTCAATGGGCAAGCTGCAGTCAGTGCCTTCACACCTGGCTCTGGGGTGAGCACGCCGTCCTCCCTGGCCCAGGATGCTGTCTCTGCTTTGAATTCTTTGGCAGCGATTGCATCACAATCTGGGTACCAAAACAATGGGCATCTTGTTGACTTGGATCGGTTCGAGAGCTCGGCGAGATTCCAATCCGCAGTCATGGGCAACTCGACAATAGCTGCCAATCGCCTCGTTGATGTCAGCCCCGATGGAGCCAATGGAGGGAAAAAGGGTCGCAGCAAGGCGTGCGATGATTGTCGGAAGAGCAAGGTTCGTAGTACCCTCCAAAGGCGCTTCTTTTGCTTGTTTTACTGTTACTGACCTGAAACCAGCGCCGTTGCATCCACGACGAGTACGGTCGGATAGATCCGATCAAGGCCCAGGAGCGCTCCAAACCTCGTGCAAATGCTTCTGCCAAACGAGCACGCCCTGCTGAGGAGGATGACATGCCTTCCACAGCCAAAAAAGCGAAGCAGGAGAGCACATCGCCCATGACACAACCTGCGGTATTTTTCGATCATGATGGCGATGAACTGATGGCGCAAGACGACGTGATGGATGCTTATGATCATGTGCCTTTCAGTCAAATTGACCCAGGTAAGCATTTGGCTGAGGCAGATCAGGCACCTCAAAAGCAAGTTCTGTACGCATCACCACCTGCACTCCAACCTGAGTCTGTGGATGCAAAAGAAATAAAAACAGTGTCTGTGTCTTCGTCGAAGCCAAACACCTCCTTGGTCTCACCGCCCACGTCGCTGGCCGACGAGATGGATGGGGTCCAAGAGGGAGATGCCGTACAGTCTGTGGAAGGGGAAGTGTCAACTGCTCTCCACACGCCCAACTCCAGTTCTCGACATTCGTCTCGCCAACCTCGACACGTCGATCGGTTCGCGCCCGATGCAACTACAGCCCGGGCCCCGAAGCAATCGGCACGAGCCACGTCTTCGACTATCGGGGCACGCAAGACCACTCCTGTTCCAGCGTCGACAAGAAAGCCTTCATCACGTCCCTCGTCTTCACACGTGAAGAAGAGCTCTCCGATGTATGAAAAGCACTTCCATCGTCACGCCCCTACATCGCTATCTCCGCGTCAGCACAAGCATAGTCAGCACGTCATTGGAGATGAAGATGCAGACGAGGAAAGTCTCCGTTTGATACGTGAGCTCCAGGAACAAGAATTTGGTCTGCGGAAACGATCAACAAGGGTTTAGTTTCGCAGAAGGCTTGGAGGCTTGGTCCGGTACAGATGAGAGATGTAGAATGGGTTCTGCTTTATGTTTTTGTTATTCGGGATATCAATTTACCAAGGGTTTGGGATGGGAGATCCGGTGTTTTCTTTTCTTCTTTTTCGAGAATCACGTTTTCATGTTATTTCTGGCGTTTTCTGGGTCTGGGAGAACTAGGGAGTTTTCTTTTCGCTTCTTGATATCAATTTTTTTTTCCCTCTCCAGTTTCTTTATTCTTTATTCTATTTCATTCCCCTGTGGATCTTTTGTTTTATGCCGGGGCCTCTTCACGACCAATACACCTTGCTTGATAATCGTCTGTTGGGCTTTCTCTCTCCCTTCGGCTGCGCACAGCAATGAGGTGTCTTCTGCAAGTCTCGTATATGTACTTCTTTCTTTCGTTCGTCTGACACAATCTGCGTGGTTTGCCCTCATGCATATATTGGCTATAGGGCTATTTAGCAGTCTCTTCAATCTACCTTCTTTCATATGTTTGACGTCTAGAAAGACTATTAGAAAGACTATTAGAAAGACTACTAGAAAGACCACCTGTTATCCTTTGTTATGTCAATTATCATCTATCATATAGTTAGTATCTAGGACCCAGAGTAGAACGTATTTTTGTTGAACACACGGCGACTTGCAATTAGGTGACTACATACGTAAATCATATATACCCACATGGGCAGGTACCTAGGTGAGTCGTCGCTACCTACCTACCTAAGTAGATCGTGAAAGTAAACATCTCCTTCCTTCCTTTCTTTCTTCTTCCTTTCCTTCTCCCGCGCAACATGTCTTCTAATTTTGCAGAAGAGCGCAAATGAAAGGTATGTCAAGATTTTCTCTATCTCTACACGATCTCTCATGATGATGTGGATCTCGACCTCGATGGATTCCATCCCATCTCATCTCGTCTCATCGCGACCCCCATCAACCCCATTCGATTCCCGTCATATCTGATCGGTCAGCTTATTTTGCTACCACCTCGATTCTTTCGAGGCAGCCTGTTCGGTAGGTTCTCATTTACGCTATCATGAGCATGCTAACTATAAGTAGGAGGAAAAACAACGGCGTCGTGATGAGGAATACCGGGCCTTTATGGCAGACTTTGGGCAGGTACGAGGTTCTTATTCCCTCCATCAAGCTGTTACTGATCAAGATGTCAGCGGGCCTATCAACCCCAACAGCGTGGTGACCAAGGCTACCTGGCCTTTATGGCCGACTTCGGGAAGGTATGAGGTTCTTGTTCCCTCAATGAAGCTGTTACTAATTAAGATTATAGCGGGCGTACGACCTGCAACGGCGCTCGGCATCTCCGGCGCGGGCCAGCCATACCCTCCCCGCGTCGGAGGTCGCCCCGTCAAGGCCCCCCCTCCCGCCGCCGCCCCCGCCATCAACAACAGGCCTGTGGACACCCGGGCAGCCCAACTCGCCGAGAGGGGCCTGCCTGCCAATACCCCATCAGGCCGGGCTGCTCAAGATGCCCCCCGGTCTCTCAAAACTCGCCCTGGGCTACACAAGATGCCCCCCCCCACCCCTGCCCTCCTCTCAAGACCTCCAACGGTCATCGGGGGATGATGACATCCCCATGCAGCCCGCTCCGGCATGGCTTGGAGTGCCCCTGCCACCATCATCTCCTCCGAAAACACCAGAAAACTGAAAAGAAAAAGAAAAAAAGACACGGCATGAGACCACGGAGTCAATTTTTTTGTTTTTATTAGTACCATTATGTATCAGGTCCTTATCAAATTCTATCATCCTTAAGAGGAGCATTACAAGTAACCTCGTTGAAATGTTCTAACACTCTTTTCTGTTCTTTTGATTCATCAAGGGCTAGTTCAACACAGATACTGTCGTCGGCTCAGCAGTCCGCAGCACTACCGGTATAGTATCCGTCATGGCCTCAGCCGAGCTACTCCAAAGCAGAGAGTACAAGCCGTCCGTAACAGTTTGCCTCGCGTAAAAGTTGGCCCCGCTCACGGTGACGAGGACATAGCCTCCGTACGTGGACCAGACGTTGCTGAGCTTGGTTGAGTTCGACTTTCCCGTAGCAGGTACGGCTGTGAATGAGACTGGATTGGAATCCGCATCACCTTGGTCCAGACACAGCATATTGGTATTAGTCGACAGGGTGGTGAAGCCCTCGTTCGAACGGGAGCTAGAACTAGGGTGGGCAACCCAAGTATTTTCAGCGGCGGTGACTGGATTCTCGTGAGTGTCATATAGTAAGTAGGGACCTTGGGTTCTTACAGTTGATTGGGGTCATTGCGGCCATTGTGGTTGTGTCTACTTTGGATGCATCCGCAACTTCGGCACTGCCTGTTGTCAAGGTGATATGGATTAGTCAATAGTGTTGTGCTGGGGGTTTGAGAGGGCTGAGATACCATTTCTGTAGAAGACGGGCAGTCCGCTGATGCCTGGGCCATAGGCATACAGCTTGAATGAATCGGTTGGCCTTGACTGTCGCTTTTCAAATGGGTGCGCAGAGCAGACTAGCCCAAAGACTAGAAGGGGAAGAATAGATAGAGATAGCATCTTGCAACGAGTAAGTCATACAATATGTTGGAAGGGGGTGTGCACTGTAGTGCGATCAGGATGAAGCAAAACTTATAGCCCTGAAACAAAAAGAGTCACGAGGATATAGTCCATGGGATACCGATCGATGTAATCAGGATCAGGCAGCGCACTAGGAGCTATCCAATGACATGTGTAGTGTTGATTAATTCTTCTCTCTATTTCCCAACATTGTGGTCCAAGCCTCCTTTTGTGATTTGGACTGACACGAGCTGACGATGACACGTAATTTGCAGCTCCATTCCCGGGATCGTGGTAAAAGAGAAACACCTCGTCGTCATCATCTGGCTGTGTTCCATATCGAAATCCAGGTCCTGGCCGTTACAACCCCAATGGTCAGATCAATGATCAACTCACCATACATGGCAGACTATCGCAACGATCAACCATCCAGGACAAAGCAGCTGATATCTCAAAAAAGTAAACATCAAAGTATGCGAGATGGCAAAATTAATTTCCGAGCCTTGCTTACTCTCGTATACACTAAGGCTGAAACGGTTACACAGAGACAGCATACCCCCAATCCAAGCCCTACACGCCAATCTGACTACGATCGAAACTAGAGAATGATGTCCCTGATGCTCAATCTCCGTCATTAGCTCTCTTTGTAAGTTTTATCTTTGTTAATTTGAGACACACGGCCCTAGTTGCATGGGATACCCCGGCTCTCCATTCATAGTACTATCACGAGAGAACGGGCTGTAGAGAACAGTCTGCGGACTCAAAACGACCAATGCGCACTTCTCTGATAGACAGCCCATTGTCCAGCTGCTGGGCAGGCCCCCAAGCTGATGATCTTCTTGCAGTTTGAATGGCAAACGGTCCTAGGCATGGATACGGGGCTCCTCGATCTTACTATTCCGCTATCCACTAACGCATAGCATCAACACCCGAGCTGGACGATGACGTTGATGCTTCGCCATAGAAATCTGTCCGCTGCGTCGTCTCGCGCATCACAAGATCATGTTTCGCGCGGCATCGCCGGTAGGGCTGCCCGGTATATCCTAGTTAGGAGGTACAAATGCAGGACACCTCCTAAAAAGAGACATGACGTTCTTGGTCCTGGTCGTACACCCTCGTGTTGTGCTGTACGATTCCGATCCATAAGATAGTGGCTTAAATAGAGGAGAATTTTCTTAGTCGTGTATCAGCAGCAAGCCTCATTCGCTTTCTTATACTCAAAGTTTTGCTTTCTCAATATTTTCTAGATGCGTTGAGAGCTCTATATAGAGCTACAAGTAGATTGAGCATTATATAAGTGCCCTGCCTGGGTAGGATTCACAGCTATGAAACTCCGATCTCTTCTCCTCCTGGCATATAGCATGAGTGCTTCTGTCGCGGCCATTTCACAAAATCCAGTCAATTCAGTGAATGTCCCATCGCAAACCCAACACCTGACAACGAAGACAAAGCACACGACAGTCGGTACCAGTGCCAAAACCAAAACCAAAACCACCACCAAGATAAAGCACACGAAAACCACCACCACGACCAACAAGCCAACAGGAAGACCCTGTGCGGGCAACACGCCCCGAACACGGTCCCAGTGGTGCCAATTTAACGCCGATACCGACTACACGAAGATAGTACCAAACACAGGCGTAACACGGGAGTACTGGCTCAACGTCGAAGAGCTAGTAGCAGCACCAGATGGTTTCAGCCGTCCAGTAATGGCCATGAACGGCACGATTCCCGGCCCAACAATCTTCGCAGACTGGGGCGACTGGGCCGTGATCCACGTCACGAACAACCTACACAACTCGCAGAATGGGACGAGCGTTCACTGGCACGGGGTCAGACAGAACCACACGAACGGCAACGACGGCGTCGTCTCCATCACGCAATGTCCCACCGCACCAGGCTCAACAATAACATACAAATGGCGCGCCGAGCAGTACGGTTCGTCGTGGTACCATTCGCACATTGGACTACAGGCATGGGAGGGTGTGTTTGGCGGGATAGTTATCAATGGCCCTGCTACGGCGAACTACGAGGTCGATAAGGGCAGTCTGTTCCTGACGGATTGGTCCCATCGCACTGCTGATCAGCTGTACTCGGAGGCTCAGACGATTGGACCCCCGACGTTGGATACGGGCTTGATTAACGGGACCAATGTCTTTGGTAATGGGACCAATTCTACCGGCCAGCGGTTCCAGATGAAGGTTGATCAGGGGTCTTCGTATCGGCTGAGGATTGTTAACTCGGCTGTTGATACGCACTGGAAGTTCATGATTGATAATCATACGCTTACTGTTATTGCGGCGGACTTTGTGCCGATCAGGCCGTATACGGCAAATTATATCGATATCGGAATGGGTATGTGATGTTTTCCTTTTGATATCAAACTCCTCCTCGAAAGCCAACAACTAACAAAAGCACCCACAGGCCAACGCTATGATGTGATCGTAACCGCAGACCAACGCCAAATCTCCGACTCATTTTGGATCCGCGCAATCCCACAAGAAGCATGCTCAGAAAACGCAAACCCAGACAACATAAGAGGGATCCTTTACTATGGAAACCGACCCGGTACACCCGCAACAAGACCGTACACCTTCCCAGACGAATGTATTGACGAATCTGCCTCCAAAATAGTCCCCCGAGTCCCAAAAACAGTCTCAGCCGCAGAATGGAATAACCTAACTGACGTGAAACTGCGCCGGAACAATGCCAACCTATTTCGCTGGTACCTCAACAGCACAACGATGCAAGTTCTTTGGGAGGATCCCACGTTACTACAGCTCTTCAACAAGGAAATTACGCCGAACTTCACAGCGTCGAGCGGAGTCATTGAGCTGCCGCGGGAGAACGAGTGGGTATCCTCATGATCAACACTAGCTTTCCAATCTCGCATCCTATCCATTTACACGGACATGATTTCTTTGTGCTGGCGCAGGGGTCGAATCCGTGGAATGGGAGTGTTGTGACTAATAACCCGCCGCGGAGGGATACGGCGATGTTGAATGGGAATGGGTTTTTGCTTATTGCGTTTGAGACGGATAATCCCGGGGCGTGGCTTATGCATTGTCATATTGGGTGGCATACGGATGAGGGCTTTGCGTTGCAGTTTTTGGAGAGGGAGAGGGAGATTGAGCCGTTGATTGATCGGAAGGCGCTTGGGGATAATTGTGCTTCTTGGAATGCTTATGATAGGGCGTTTGATATTGATCAGGAGGATTCGGGGGTTTAGGAATATGGGTTTATGATTTTAGATGGGTTTGATCTTTATATACATGTTGGCGAATTTCGTATGTTGTACATGTAGGTAGATCGGCATGGCCTCCAGACCGTCTTCCTACCATCTTGTGATGTTATATTGAGTTATACATGACTGCCCATAGATAGTTCTACCAAGTAGACCTGGCAGTGACCCACCGGGTGGTCCATGATCTTGGACTCCCCACCCGCCTCGGATGCATAAATTCATAGAGCTAAGCCCAATTAGGCTATATAAATCTGCTTATATAATCAAATATACACCTCCAGGTAGAATTATTTACATAACGTCAATTTATGTCATAAAATTTGCTTGTTTGTCTTGTTTTACGACCCTCAGGGTCACCCGCGGGTCATTGCCAGGTCTAGTGATAAGCTATTTCTGAACTAGTGGTGGACTATCATGTAACCCACCATCAACTCGAATGAAAATCCAGGAAGATGACTTAAGAGCACGAGGATTGATCTATCTACCATTCCCAGCCATTGTCGTCTCGGTACAAGTCGGTGCTCTCAATGGGGAAATACCACTTGATAGACGGATCCGCTAAAACAAGATCGTGCGAGACATAGTGAGCGTCGCTCCAAACCTTATCAAGAAAGCGGTTGGTCGCATCTTTGAAACCGGATATGTGCCTGAAATAAACAGTCAGCTATCTCATCATCATCGAGGATAACCAGAGAGAAAGAATCACACGTACATCTCTCTGGTAGACCATTCGTATATGATTTTAGTGGAACTAGGTACCCTGACTTGGTAGTCAAACGGCAAAAGCTTCCTAGTTCATGTTAGCCCTAGGTACTTTTGCAATCGCGTAGGCAACGTACTCGTAAATCTGTCGGAACTTGGCGCGAATGTTTTGCCGCTCCGAGAGAGTGCAATTCCAGAACCGGGTGAAATCCAAGGGCTCGCCAGGCACCTTCTTCCATATCACATATGTGACAAATCCGCCCGGTATGATATCTTCCTTATCCTGCTTCTCAAACTGATATCCAAGAAGCTCGGGAACAACCTTGCAGCCTTGCTGCGTGAAGTGCTTCAGGGCTTGGAGCTCTGGGGGCTCGAAAGGCCCTGTAGCCTGGGCAGCTCGGACTGAAGCTTTTCGCAATTCTGTTCCAAGCCAGGGTATCTGATGGTAGATACGCAAGAACGCGAGGGGCCCTTGCGCACCGGACGGGCGACACAAAAACTTTCCAGCAACGTATGCAGGACCCCGACCATCAATGAAATTTTGCTCGGACTGGGTCACGGTATCCTCTTCAAGCTTTTCGACTATCTCCCAGGTCTCAGGCATAAAGTTAATCGGGGGCTGGGGCGGAAAGTTCATCAGAACTTGTGTGCCTTCGAGGCCAGAGAGGACTTGACCAGAGTTAAAAGAGTTAGACATGATAGGTTAGGGATTAATGATGTTGCCAATGATGCGATTGGAGTGAACTGATAGAAAGAGAGGACTTGAGAGGGGAATGGACGCGAATGCGAGAAGTTGAGAAAGTTGCCCAGGTGAGAGAGAAAACAAAAAAGGAAGAGAGAGCTCGTCAACTATGGGTAATATGCAAACCCCGGATGTAAAACATGCATACAACCCCAACATTCCCTGACCTAACCTCGGAACCACCTTGTCATTATGTTGACCTCTTTATTTATCGACGTATGGCTTAGAGTGGATTTTTCGAATAGACCAATTTTTATTTTACACCATTGTTCATGACTATATGTGGACATGGTCATTATAATAGCACACTAGGTAATTTTGAATATATTAATCTTATCTAATAAGAATCTTCCATATATTTATATATAATCTTAGAAATATTATAGTTATATAAAGGAGAGATTTATAGACACCTGGGCATTCAGTTCCGCTTATTTATAAGCTTCCGATGATAGCTAACTTAGGCTCGAGGCCCGCTATTCACTCACCCTCCAGAGCTCTAAACGTCTGGCTTTACCGAGTCAATTATTATCCTTTTATCATATAGGTCCGTAGGATAGTGGACATATGCTTCCCTCTTGGGGCTTTCGCCCATCTCTCTCTTCCCTAGCTCTCTCTCTCACGCGTTGGCACATCCGGCTCAATAAGGGATTAAATCTCTAGTCTAGAATTGACTAGAACCATTATGGCTGCCCTCTTCCGTCTTCGTACCATCTTGTGATGTTAGATTAGTTGAGTTATACCTTACTGCCCATAGATAGTTCTACCAGCTACAGAAGTACATGTGTACTTTATTTCCTCTGCCACTTCTTGACTTTTCCTTTCCGCTTTAGTGATCAGGCCTTGTCGCTTTCTGGAGAGCCGGTTGAACGGTATCAGATGATTATATTTGACGAGCCAAATAGAAAACGAGAATCACATGTATAAAAAACAGGATAGGAAATTGTAGAATACAAGTCAACG
The DNA here is from genome assembly GCF_028829835.1 of Penicillium mononematosum. Taxonomy (NCBI): domain Eukaryota; kingdom Fungi; phylum Ascomycota; class Eurotiomycetes; order Eurotiales; family Aspergillaceae; genus Penicillium; species Penicillium mononematosum. The sequence continues at coordinate 5,908,291 of NW_026643272.1, read as the reverse complement.
AATCTATAGACGGTGGGTGGGAACTTCAGGCCAGGCATCGACACCGTCAAGCAAGACCATGCCCATCCCCGACATGAGATGGGTCTCCATATGGCAATGCAAGAGGAATGGCCCTGGGTTCACAACCTGGTAGCGAATAGCAATCCAGGCTTCTCCGTTCGGCGCGGTCACAAAGGTGTCGCGGTACACGGGCGTTTCAAAGAAGCTGTCTGGGCTGCTCTGTTTTGCTTCTGCGATAGAGCCCCATGTGAATTTTCCCATTGCACTACCAATCAAAAATGCCTTGTTGGAATGCTTGTGCATTGGGTGTGGTGGCTGCAGCTTGGTCGGCTCTGGGATAGCAAGCTGGAACACAATGTCGACCCAGGTGCCATTCAGTGTCTCAATCTTGAGGGCAGAATCCAGGCCGGGTGCTTTGGGGTTGAGAATAGCTGGTTCCATTTGGTTCAGGTTGGCTGGTAGGAAGGTTGTTCCATCCAGGGTCCATTCCCAGGATGAGTTGATCCGTCCAAGAGTTAGGAGATGGAAATCATCGCCATGCTCCGCAGGTAGGATGGCAGGATATGGCGGCAGGTTAGTTGTGTCCAGGTCGATCACAGAGGCTGTGGTGTTGCTACCACCATAATCGATGTATGCTGTTGATTCCCGCTTATTTTTTCTCGCCGCCCTTGTAAGCTAGAGTGGCATAGCCAGAGATAACCTGGTTGTCATGACCAGCAACACGGATGGTGTAGCTTCCAGGCTCCTTGTCCAACTTGATCATCGCAGAGTAACGCTCTCCATTGTAAATAGAGACTTTATGGGCAAGCTGGGGCTCAATGTAACGTCCATCTACCTCGTAGATGTACCATGGGTGCTCATCAATGGAGAAAATCAATGATTTGAGACTTGCTGCACTGACAAAGTTGAAACTGGCCCATCGATCGGTAGGTCTCACTTCAAAGACTGACCTCGGACCCTCACTGGGAATACATCCAGAGTTCAACCCCTCAGGAAGCTTCTCTGGGTGGTGCTCCCAGTTACCCTGAAGAACCGGCATGAATGGATGACATCTGGTGGGTGTTAGTGGCTTCCAACCCAGTGGAGCAAAGGATGGACTCACCCCTTATCCGACAAAGGCTCCGTTATGACTGCTCTGACCTTCGCCGGCTGGAGATTTGTCAGATAATCAGGGTCTTTGCAGTATACAGAGCCTGCACCATCGATGAGAATGCTATCCGAGCAACTGGTAACTGTGAGCGTCGCCCTTTAACTATCATATTTGGGCCCTTACAAGATATCATAGCCTGTGTCTCTAAGAGCATCCATATACTCATTGGCCGGCAGGTGGTCCCAGTCAGACATCATGACCAACTGGGAATCATGAGCGGCTCTGGTCATGGCCGCAATATCGGCAGGGTCATCAGAGATCATTGAGAAAGGCGATTCCCGGTCGGCAGACGGACTAGTTCTCTTATTAGAGCCGCAATAGAGACAGTGTTCTGCACACTCACCGAATACGAATGCCACCGTAGAGACCGTCCATTATTCTGTCTTTGTCGTGGGCATGGTACCAGTACGTACCATAAGTCGTGGCTTTCCACTGGTACCGATATTTGTCACCAGGCTTGATAGCCCATTGCGTTAGACCTGATACTCCGTCCGCCCATGGGGTGTTCAATTGCCTGGAGTAGTCAGTTTTGTGCAGTTCTCGGGGAGTGGTATTGTCGAAGGCCTTACTCAATGCCATGGAAATGGACCGATGTATTGAAGGGCAAATTGTTGGTCACATCTATCTATTTTTCTTAGCATGGATCGGGGGAAATGGAGGATCAGACTCACTGTGACTTCGTCTCCTTCATCCATAACCAATGGTGGGCCTGGGAAACGATCATTCACAAAAATCATCTCTCTTTCATGCCCGTTAGGTGAGCCCCTCTGCCAGGTAAGGTCGAGATCATAATGAACTTTAGCTGCCCGGCTAAGGGCAGCAGCGCTCATCAAAGTCAGGAACAGCGACTTCGCAAGTGTCATTTTCGAATTGGTGGGTGTGAACTGGGTATCGAAGCGAAAGAGTTTTCGCACCAAAGTCGCGTCTGCCACGTCCCTCCCTGTCAATCTTATAACCAGATTGCGTTAAGCTCCTGCATACCTGCCAAGCCACGCAATCCTCGCATTCCTCCCGTGTTGAAAACAGCAGGCCCTTGCATTAAGCATTGTTGCCAACCACGAGGACTTGATTTCAGTTTCAATTCCGGTGCATGACACTGGTCGTGTTCAATATAATTCCATACAAATTGTTATATGCGGGCAGTAGTAGTCGTATGACTGAAATGCGCCAGAACTTTCAGTCTTGAATGGAACAACAGTCGAAGAGGTCATGGTGATTCCTGAGGTCACTGCAAATATCTCATGGAACCAGAGGGGCCGGAATCTGCCAATGAGCATAAATCTAGCTTTTACGGAGTATTTGTTGTCTTGCTGAAAGCAACGTAGGCGTAGTAACAGGTATGTATCTGGCCAGGTCCCTGTTCGTTTCGACTGAATTCACCGATGGGCAAGGGGCATAACAATAGCAATAGCATTTTATGGTCATTCTGCATCATTCGTAGCTCTTGTTACCAAGAAATGTCAACAAATGAGAATCATCCCGTTCCCGTTTGTTTACCGGAGAAATACAACATTGTATAAGCTTTGTACCCAGATATACCGCCCTCCAAATTCTGCCAGTTCTGCCAGTCTAAAACTCCTAATATAGTTATCGTGTGGGCACGTGATTCAGCACTAACTGTTAGCAGTCAAAGGTTTGTACCGAAGGAGACTAACTAAAAAGACTACTAGAAATACACTTGAAAAAACTACCGGAGAAGACTACCTAAGGAACCGTTAAGAAGACTACGCCCGGATAAGCGGCTGACTGTATATTCCTGTGGTCCGGGTAATATGTTTGAAAGGAAGGGAGGCGGTATTCACTACAGTATATAACGGGTAGGCGGTATATATGGTGGTAATATGTAGGCAGACTATATAAAGAAGGGCTCTTAGCTCTCATCTCATTTTTAATCTCATTTTCTATTATTTGGAGCCCTTACTATCTGATTTTAAACTCATACGGAGTATGTATTTCACTATATTACTGGTGGGTAATGTATGTAGTATGTAGTGTAGATAGAAAGATGGTTATATATAAGAAAGCAGTATGATGCTGGTAAGGAGCTTGGTAAGACAAGGGTGAGAGGTGCAGACGACTTGACTTGTAAGGTAATGAAAGAAATAAGGCACACATGAATTCTTGGCAGATGTCTGGTTTTGGGGGCCCTACTGAACAGGCCCGCCTGACATGTGATCACGAACCCTGAGCGCTATACACCTTCGTACCTTAAGCCTGCTGTACGCTTCTTGCATTGCTGAGCATAGTGAATAGCGTCGGCGATTTGATCTTGATGTGCCCAAATGTCTACATTATCATAGGTCATTGTCTCGGTTGTTCTTCTACTCATTCTGGATGGTACATTATTCATGCTATCATACTATACACTGGTGGATGACGCATAAATAGTACTCAAAACATGCGTGTTCAGAACAAAATGAATATCTCGGGAGCCGGCGACGCAAAGCAGCACCACACATACGGCATGCTCAAGCCAAGATATCAGAAATTTATTGACCCTGAGCCACGAGAGTCGCCTGCGCTGGGTTCCAGAATTTGCGAGCAGCCGCAAATATCATATCAACCATTCCCTGGACCTGCTTACCATCCATATCACAGTCTTTCTTGTGTTCCACTTCCTCCTCCTCTTCGGTGAAATAGCTCAAGGGGAAGTCCAATTCGACTTTGACGGTAGCAGCCTTGCTAGGGACGCCAGCGGAGTTCATGACGAAAAGCATGTAGTATCCGGGGAGAACAACACCGGGGTCCGGATAGATCTGGGCCTTGCAGTATTTGTAACCGTCCTCGTCATCACCACACGTGTAATCAAGGGGCACGCGTCTCTGGTCGGTGTTGACAGTGTGCGAGACAGTTCCGAGACGGACAAGAGATGCACTCTTGATATCAGCGTCAGCGAAGAAACGAAGTGTTTTGCCCACGGTGACCTTGTTGCTTCTGTTCTCCACGGTGGGAGTCTTAGGCTGGGTTGCTGGCGTTCCGTCTTTGTTGTATAGGTATGGGGGCCGGAAGATCTGGGCGTCGTAGTGATTGACGGTGCAGTTACCACAGAGACCGCCACCTCCGTTGAGCACGGTAGCGTCAGGGAGGAGAATTGAGAGACTGTGGTAGACACGAACGACGTTGTTCCTCTGGAGGGGAACGAAAATGTCTCTGTCCGGGTAGTAAATTTCCGGGGTCAATTGGATATCCCTGTCTGCTTCATTGAAGGGTTGGCCCCAGATCTCGCCACCAGCGATGAAGACAGATCCATCAGGGAGAACAACAGAGGTGTGGAAGACACGCTGATAAAACATGCCGCCAGGGTTGTTCTCGCTCTTACTTCCATTCAGACCGGCCACCTCCACCTTGGCCTTCTTGTAGGGCTTATCGATGGTGATGATGTGGGCATTTCGGGTACCGAAAGATCCATCATAGCGCTCCTGGCCTCCGAAGGTGAGGATCTTACCACGAACAGCATCGAACATGACGTTATTCCCAGACATTGAGTGTTGATCGTCACGGCGATAACCGGCAGACACATAACTGCCTCCCTTCGTACGAGTGTTGAACCAGTGCATCTTGTAGCTGGGACCGGCATGGAAGACACTGCCGTTCTTCCAGCCGAACAGCCATGCGTGATTATCGGCCCGGAGCGGTCTGTCATCAGTTTCAATGATCTCACGCTGGAGGTTGTAGAGTCTCTTCCAGGTTCGCGTCCAGGGATCGTAGAGCTCGCCGTCCTTGGGGTTATTCGGCCCTCCGCTCCACGAACCACCAATAGCAAATATCCGCCCATCGGAGAGGGTCGTAGTGGAATGGTATCCACGGTGAAGCACCATGCTCTCACCGCGCTCCCAGCCAGTGCCGTTGAAGATGCTGGTCTTGTCCGAGTCGGCTCCACCAGACACGACAATTCGTCCGTCAAAGTCCATGGAGATTCCGGGACAGAACATATCGTGCTCATTGTTGGCAACACTGGCCTGGTAAACATCCTCCTTGATAGGATCCCAGGTAGTCGTGAAGGTTTCGCCACCAGGGGAAGCAAAGAATTGGTTGTCAGCCCAGGCGGACCAGAGGATGATATCGCCGTTGTCCACACGGTTAATTGCAGTATGGGCTCCTGCTACAGGCACAATGGGCAAGTCGAGTGTTGGGCCCCAGGTACCGCGGGATGGATCCCGGGGGATAATGAAGTCGACGGCGTAGATGGCGATGTCGACAATACTGGTCCATGTCTCCGAGTACTTGGTATCGGGAGATTTACTGAGAGGCGCTTCACTCTTCGCAACGAGCTGCACGTATTTGGCAACTTCCGGTTCGAAGACAGCGAGCTTCACGCTCTTGTTCCATCCCCAGAGCCCGTAGGCAACTCTTTTCCAGTCGCGTTTATCTTTGCTGAGATAAACTTCGTGCTTGGCAATCTGTCCACGAGCATCCTTGTCCATGAGAGGCAGCATGCTGAGACCGTTCACTTTTTGCTCCGAGCCAAGGTCGATAATGATGGAGTTATTCTGGGACTCAGTGCTGGATTCGCTGCGCCAGTACGTGTGGACCTGGCCGTCCAAAACATTCTCGCATTGATTTTCATAATTTTCCTGACTAGAGCACTCCACGGTGAAGTTGGTTCGGTCGAGGCGGCTGCCACCCCTAGGCTTTGCTTGCCAGCAGTATTTTTCGGGGTCAATGGCACCGTACGTAGGAACAACGACATCACTCGAATCCGTAGTAAAATGCGACGGAATATGGGAAGAGGCAGAGGCGTCAACGTAATTGACGACAGCCCCGAGAAAGAGGCCGGAGGCCCATTGGAGCTTCATCGTTGAAGATAAATGACTATTGAGGTGCGCTGGTGTCCGGAGAAGACAGACAGACAGAAAGGATTCCCGGGGTGGGCTGGAGAGGAAATATCAGAGCCAGCATGGGTGATTTCGCCGGCACGGACGATCGGCATTATGACGAGACTAGACAATTGCACAGGACAGGGCTCCATCCGAGCTGAAACTCGCATTCAGTCAGCCACCTGTTGATCTGTGCCGTTGCGCGGGTGAACTGGGCCAACGACGTCTTCGATATTTGCCCACTAACTCTATCCCATTCGATCGTCGTCAAGGGCAGAGCTGCCAAGAGAGGCCTGCGATCTATCACATGGACTTCTGTCTCCCTATATCTCCACATATTTTAGTTCGGGTGGAGATCAGAGACTCTTCACCCCGTCCGAAGGAACTCATTTGCCGATGTTTGCCGATCAGAGTTCGCAATCCCGTGTCGGTGGATCCCCTTCTTGATGTCGGTGGGACCTGCAAGCTCGAGTTGCCACTATCGTAGGCACGGCCCTTAAGGTTCCTGACAATGTCCCGGCCCGCAGGCCCGAACCACGGTACGTCTAGGGCTGATATTTCCAAGCAACCTTGGAACATCATAGACTCCCTATATCGGGTGAGCATGACAGGAGCAATGCAATTCCAAACTCTTATTGCCCGGATTGTAACATCTGTTTCGGGCCACAGGGCAACTTCCTCGCTAAGGCCCATGCAGAGCCTGCTCCACTACGGTCTCCACTTTAACTTCAGCTGTGAAGAATTCCTGCGCAGACTACTGAACATTGTATATTGATCGGCTAGGGAAAGTGGATGACACGTCTGTAGCGCTTGGGCGAACGATTGACCGGCTGACGACTTCGGAGGGTCAATTATTACGAAACCAGGACCTTGCGATGGAGATCATCAAGATCAGCACTGCCACTAAACAACTCGGAATAACAAATCTGTCATGCATGGTGATGTCATCTCGGGACTTTACTTGAACCCCTTTCAGGTATTAGCAACAGAAGTACCTGATTGGTGGTGAAGCTGGTTGTCAATCACGGCATGGTGGGTGGCATCCCTATAAGAAGCCATGCACCCTATTCAGATATCGAAAGTGCCCTTGGACAATTGGTCTTTGCAGTTTAACTAAACTCTTCTTTTCCCTGAGATTCATCGTCAAAATGGAGAAGAAATCGGAGGTTAACATTAAAAATATTCAGGGTAGCATTTGGTAAATAGATATCGAGATTATAACTTCGAATCCTAGATTCAATGCTGACAATTGGTACACTCAGGCCCCGTCTGCCAAAATACTACGAAACGTTCCTGTTCTTCAAGATTAGGGACACGGATGAATTCAAAACACATCTCAGAAGCTTTGCCGACAAGATCACCACCGGTGAGCAATGCAAGGCATATTTCGTGGAGACGAACGATCTCCCTCAAGCCACCCCGGGCAAGCCGAGGACGGACACTCCGCCAGAGCAGCGCAAACCCTTCGAGGCTGTGAACATTTCTTTCAGCTACAAGGGTATTGAGAAGGTGAGGAATCCGCTCCCATCAAAACCGTCGCAATACCTTTCCTCTTCACCCGCGGTAATATTAACTTGGAAATTGCAGTTAGTTGAACAACGCCGGGATGACAAGCTTGATGATGAATTGCACATCAGGGGAATGTACAAGGATATGGTCTATGAGGGGCCGGATGAGCCTAGCAGTTTGTCTGATGAATATAAGCCTCCTAAAGGCTCTCGTGCCGATAATGATGACTGGAGAGTCGATGGGCTGTTCATTGTCACCGCCCAAACCAAAGACAAGCTGGGAGAGAAGATAAAGGAGCTTGAAACTGGCTTCAATGTTGGCCCTTCGTCGGCCAGTGTTGAGATTGCTTTCCGGAAGGAGGGTAACCTCCGAAATGCTGATGGAAAAGCCGAGAAAGCCCAGGGTGGCACATTTAGTCTCCACGGCAAAGAACAGTCAGTATTATCCCGGTCTTTTGATTTTTTCCTTCTCTTTTTTCCGCATTTGTCCTAAAGGGACTGAAGGACGCCTCATAGCTAACTTTCGTTCACTCGCTCAGCTTTGGATTCGAGGATGAGATATCTCAGCCTCAGATCAGAGGCCTCGACCCGGAGCCCGGACCAGGTGAACAGAGGAGTATTCCCCCAGGGTAAGAAAGAACCAACTTTCTTTTAACAACGGCACTTGCTGATGTTTAAAAGTTTGATCTTCACTGGTCTTGATGGTGACAAAGCAAAACAACCAAGCTGGGCCACGGAAGGCAGTTTCCTTGTTTTCCGTGAAATCGTGGAAAAGGTCCCGGAGTTCAACAAGTATGTTATCATCCCATTGGTCTCGATAAACTAAACCACAGGGCTTATGTATCTGTCCAGGTACGTGAGAGAGAGTTCCAAGAAAATACCATCCTTTGACGATGGTACGGGTGAGAAGCTTGCAGCTTATCTGATGGGAAGATGGAAGAATGGTATGTTAAACCTATTCCTCCGTCTCTGGGTTTTTATGTATCGCCAGCGAGGGACTAACTGACCGGATTATCCGTAGGCTCCCCAGTTGAGCTCGACCCTGAGGGCAATAAGCCAGAATGTGTCTTTGCAAACAACTTTGACTTTAAAAAAGGACATACCCTGCGGAAGAACACAAAGTGTCCCTTCGCAGCTCATATTCGCAAGATGCGTCCTCGGGCAGACCTCTATGTAGGAAACGACGATTCGGATGACATGGACGCTGAGGAAGTTTCCGCCAATCACAAGGTGACAAACACCAACGTTATCCTTCGTCGTAGTATCACGTTTGGACCCGAAGTCGATGAAGATGAAGAGGCGGAAGAGACGAAAAAGAACCGCGGCATCTACTTCCTCTGTTACCAGAGTGACATTCGCAATGGGTTTAACATGCTGATTGCCCGTAAGCCTTTCCTTCCCCGCTTCGCGACCCCCAAGCAAGACAAGGTCAACTAATAATGTTCTTTTCCTTTTTATTTTAGGCTGGGCAAGCAACAGAACCTTTGCTCCCAACACTGGTATTGAAGGAGGCCCTGGTGTTGATCCTATCATTAGCCAGAGAAACCGACCAGACCATCCGGAGGGGTATGTCAATATCTACGAAAAGCCTGACGATAAAACTCCCTACAAGCTCCCACTCAAATTCGTTGCATGGACTGATCAGCGAGGCGGTGAATATTTCTTCACCCCGTCTATCGAGGCATTGAAGACCAAGCTAACGGAGGAGTAACTGTACCATTCCCCCTTTCTGTTACGGTGCAAAGTACATACCAGATACATTTGTTTTTAGGAATGATATTTTTTACATTTCTATTAGGAATTGGAAACTTGGGCTGAAAAATATTCATAAGATAACGCTAATACTGTCCTCTTATCATAAGGCTTATTCGATCACCTGGTGGCCAACAAAATATATATAGCGATTTTGAAGGTAGGTAGTATTACAAGAGGTGCTGATGAATTTCGAATTGTATACGTAGAAAGTAACAATCAGGACTGTATAATCTCTTCCTACATGGAAGGAACCCCTGCTTTATGTGCTTCTTTGTATTTCCTCCATTATGACAGATGTAAGAAACAGCGAGAACCGATGGTAAAAGGCAAGAATTACAACATCAAAGCGCTCATATAGAGTGATAACCATTTGCATACTGACAACAGCATGAATATGATCGATCTGCGTATAGCCGAGGGGCCTTCTGGGATGCCTTCGAACCAGTAGTGGACGCGGTGTCCGCATCCCTGTCCTCGACAGGAGCTGCAGACGGAGCATGTGAAGTTGAGGCATGATGGGGCACCCTTGTACCCCGGGTTCCAAACAAAGTCAACAATGCCAATACTCGACTCTCCAGTAGGCCAGGGGAAATTGCCAGTGAATTCAACGTAGTCGGCCCGTCAAATATGGATAATAGTCTCGGAGGTGAGGAATTGCTTCGTTCAGCCGATCCATACCAATATGGTCGTCTGAAAATAATGAAAGCTGAGTTTATCAAACGGGACGCAAAGGGTTCACAGCCAGCATGCTGTCTGTTTAGCGGCGCTTGGTTTATGGGAGGAGTCGAATCCGGCATCTTACAACAACGCAAGCGCAGGTGAACCGGTGATCGAACGAATCCCTGAGCAAGGGCAGTAATGTAGTCGTACACTCACTCTTTGATGCTTTTGTAAAGGTCCTGAGCGTCATGAAGGTTGTAGAAGGAGATATAGATATCAATACCAGACTTCGAAAGACAAGTTAGTAGGGACTCAAAACATAGAAATACTAGCATGCAAACTTACCTCAAGCCTACTTGATTAGAATACGCTTAAAAGCTCCTCCCACCACAGACTGGTTCAGCGGCAATGTCCAAGACGCTTTCATTATTGGTAGTCTTGAAGCCAGTTAGAAGACATGAGAGACAAACGATGCGGCAAGCTTATAGGCTGCGGTTTAGCAGGGTTTCTATTAGCTGGCCGAGGAGTGTGTGGATGGTTGAATATGTAGGATCGGATGCTTCGAATTGAATATTTTGGATTGGGTGCTTGAAAAAATAGTATTGAATCTGAGGAGCTTGCGATTGAATTGTAAGCCGATGGAACTATGAATACTCTAATCGGAGTAGTATTTGCGGTATTGGATGGTTGCGAGTGATAGGGACTTCAAATGTTGATAGTTATGGTACTGAATTTAATACTTATGATTTGATGTACTGGATAGTTGCGAGTGAAAGGGGGCTGACAGCTTTGATTGAGTTGGTTTGGTTTGGTTTGAGTGAATAGGATTGCCTTTACCATGCTCAGTTAGGCTATCCATGAAAGGCTCTGCCCGGGGCCTGTCCAGATCTGGAACCAGGGGTTGACTCAAAAATCACACTGATCTGTGAGGTTATCACGTCACGTATATTCGTGCCGAGACATCTCGGTGCCTCTAGAGGTGGAGTGTCGCGGAAAATGGGGCTGATGATGACAGAAACACGATCTACCTTTCCTTATCTTTCGTATTCAAGCTCACCAACTCCCATGCACCCTCTTGGAGACAAAGAAGTGGTCACTGGATTGATATCATGTCCACTGAAACGTGCTAGATAAGTCTGTTAATGTTGAGTATTATGATAGAACGATTTGGAAAGTGAAAGTTTAGCTTATAAGAGGACGAAGACTTTTCGACGCTCTCCAGGTGCATGAGATGCAATATAGGTCACGCTCCTTCTTTGTCCAGGTTTATCATCCGGCCTTCCTCGTTACCATATCTCTTATCCAATATACAATCCGCGCTAGCAACCAACCCGGCCAGACGACCCTCATTGGCAACCAAGAAACCCGGTTCCCGAGCCAGTCTCGCCAGAACCCGATCTGCTCTGTGTTACGACCTTCACCGGTACCACATTCCTCATCCATCACTCAATCTGCACCTCCATGTAACAACCTTCGTCGCATATCTCACAGTGATTCTAGGGCCGGTGTTGCTAGATCCCTCACCCTCCTCCGAGTCACGGCCCTTGGTTATTACAGTTGCCCACTGATTCAGCACCCATACTAGTCTCCCCGGCGCCTCTCACCCTCAACATAATGAGCCATCTACGATCATATAATACGGGGCCCTATCAGACCAGAACGAAATTGCACTGCTTCTGTTCAGAACGTCATTGGCCGAGAGAGCGCGTCCAATGCCATTCCGGCAGTTCAACAGGCATCGAGGCTATAATGCCTATCACTGCCCTCGTCACATCTAAGCTTTTAACGGTTCCGAAGAGAGTCTCCGGTCAATGGATAACCGGCGAGCCGAGTGGGGCCAGCCACTGGACCTGGAATATCAATTACCGAGGGAAGGGAAGCAATGAGGATCTCTCAATAACGGGCAATGAAGAAATAAGAGCTCAAACTTGTCGGCATGCTCATGCTTGGTTCTGTTTGTGTTGCAGGGGATGAATTTGGAGTGGTCCCATCTGAGAGCTCCTGACACGCCGTCATTGAGGGTAAAAATACCGTATAAGGAATATCCGGGATCCGAGCGGTGGTTGAGACCAAGGACAAAGAAGCAGCCCGGTTTTCGTCACAGGGCCAGCTGCGAGAATAACGGGTTTAAGGGCGGATTTCGACAAACTTGGCCCTTTTTTGACCAGCCACGTGTGGTTCCTTTCCAGAACTGGGTGAAGGCCGTTAAGACCTTACCAACCCTCAGGCTTTTCCAAGTTGCCGCGCTCCTGTCAACGCTGAAGGCTCATGTTGACACAACACTATACCACTTCAACCGTGATCTGATACCGTTGTACCCAATCAAACCTGGAGGGGCTAGGACTACGGCGGTGTAAAGCTGCTAGTGCGCCATATCATATTTCTCTCCAGGGCTATATTAAAGCCTGACTGTTATAACCGCTAGTGCGGCATATTAGATTTTGCCTGTCGTATACTTTGTAATATAAGTATTTTATGCGTCTGGATACACTAACGTTACACCAACTCTCTGTATAAGTTCAAAAGTAGAGGCAAATTCTCGCGTGTAGAACCCTTGATGATTACATTCTTAACGATATGTATACGGTCTTGATGGCGGAGCAACATGAGACTGAAAAGTATTTGTTTGCTTCCAAAGTTACTATATTAGTTACCGTAGTAATTTGGTCAGCACAGATTGTCAAATTCGGACAGTTTTCATTTTCGCTTAGAGAATTTTACTATGATTTTTACTAGTACGCTTGAGACAGAATCCAGAAACCTACTATGAACTGCCTACTACATATATGATATGGAATATTCCAGTTAGTAACTCTGGAAAGCCCTGGAGGACCAGGGGAAGTTACTAATGCTTCATGTGACCCTATGACCCGTGGACTTCCTAGCCTCGAATTAGAATAGCCACTCGAACTAGTATGGGCTGGTATGTACTCCGTACTTGCATATGTATGTAGGAAGATACATATGTGCATTGACTGTTTGTAGAAGGCTCTTTTACCAACAACCCGAATGGGATTAGAGTACCTAGGAAATATTTGTATAACCATAGATGGGTACGTTCCAAGGTTGCTCGTATGTACAATCGAGCCCTTGGAGTGATTGAGCAGCCCACGTGCTCCATCCCCTGGCATTTCTTGGCGCCATGCTTGATCAATGCCCAGGTGTCTTATGGAAGCTTGTAATAAATGGAACCATGGATTACCATGACTCGTGCGGGAATGATTGGATCACATCTATTGCAAGGTATGACTTAACCTAATTTGTCTAGCTTCGGACCAAGGGCCGAGTACATATCCACATAGGTACCTGGGTACTGATTTGTCCTTCTTCTGCGCAAGGACAGCCCTGGAGATTACGCCAAGATCATAGCTTTGCGGCCCATGCGTTTAGCTACATAGTAGACGATACTACCTAGGTATCTGACCATCAATGAGATTCAATTCTGGAAGCACTCTTGACTGGGGCTGCTCTATGATTGGGTTTCTCTTTATCGTGTATTGTGAACAGTGAAATGAGAGATGACATTAGCCTTCCCCTGGTCTGAGACATCCATGGGATGACCTGAGGTTAACCTAAGGTTAACCTACTATAGAAAAATGTCATATTGAGGTTACGCCTTCCTCGACGGATAAGATAGGTACCTAGGTAGCATATTAAAAGGACTCTCTCTCTCTCATTTTTCTTTTCCTTTTCTCCTTCTCTCCTCTGTCAGAGGCCCGACCAGGAAGCGAAGTAAACAACTGATCTTCCTTCTGGAACCCAAAATGGCTGTCTATCACGATCTCGACTGGCTCTTCGCCGTCGGTACCCTCTTCTTCATTCTCTCTGTTTGGGGAATCGGTGCCAACGTATGTTCCTTGCCTTGGGCCTCAACTGATCATGCACTCATCTAATTTTCCTTTGCACAGGATGTAGCCAACTCCTACGCGACCTCGGTCAGCTCCAGATCCCTGACCTTGATCCAAGCTGGTATCCTCGCGACTATCACCGAGTTCATCGGTGCCATCGCCCTTGGACAACAGGTTACCTCGACCATTCGCAGTGGTGTCTTCTCTGTCGACCGCTTCTTGGACTCTCCAGGAGTGCTGATCATGGCCATGGTGGTTGCTGAAGTCGGTATGTTTCTTTTTGCTTTCTCTCTTTGCCTTCTCTTTGCAACTTCCAAGCCAGAGGTCTCAATTACTCACTCATTTGTCTAATGATGCAGGCTCCTCGATCTGGCTTACCGTCTGCACGTACCTCGGATTCCCAGTGTCCACCACTCAATCCATTGTCGGTGCCCTCATCGGTGTCGCCATTGCGGCAGAGCTCCCTGTCCACTGGGGTTGGAAGTCGCAGAGCGTTTCCCAAATCGCTGCCTCTTGGGGCATTGCACCCCTCATCTCAGCCGCATTCGGGGCTATCATCTTCACCAGTATCCGGCTGCTGGTGCACTCGCGTGAGGATCCCATGAAGTGGGCGTTGCGCGTGCTTCCATTCTATTACGCCTTTACTGCTGCTATTCTAGGCATTGTTCATCGTCGTCAGCGGTGGTCACGGAATCCCAAAGCTCGAGGATTTGGGTGCAGGCAAGGCTTGTGGAATTGTCATTGGCGTCTTTGCTGGTGTCTGGGTTATCAGTGCGGTCTTCTTTGTCCCTTACTATTGGCGCAGCCTTGTGAAGGGTGACTCCCGCCTGCGCTTCTGGCACATCCCCATGGGTCCTCTTCTCTGGAAGGACAACTACACCTTGTACTTCCCCGGCAACCCGGACAAGAACATTGTGCCCAACTACTATGAGAGCGATATGAAGGGCGAGACGGACACTCTTCGCTCTGGCTCTGCCACCGAGGGACAAGAGTCCACCCTCGCCACTCCAGAAATTGAGCCCCTCAAGGGTGATCCCAGCGCTGCCGAGAACGACACTCGCAGGGCTGATGCCAGCATTGCAGAGAAACATCAAAAGGAGCTTCAGGCTTTGGACACACTGCCCTGGATTCACCCCAAGCGGATCTTTGCCACCCTCAAGCTTGTTTTCACATATGGTATTACCCGCGATGTCATTCACCACCAGTCAATGGGTCTTGATCATATTCATCAGCGTGCCCCTGTCTTTGACAACAAGGTTGAGCATCTGTGGACCACTGCCCAGGTTTGCTCTGCTATGGTACGCTCCACTCACCTCCCCCTCTGTAAAACCCAGCTAACAGTCCAACTAGATCATGTCTATCTCCCACGGCGCCAACGATGTCTCGAACGCTATTGGTCCATTCACAACCGAGTACATGACCTGGCACTCCGGCAAGACTTCCACCAAGACTGACACCCCGATCTGGATCAAGGCGGTGGGTGGTCTTGGCCTCGGCTTTGGTAAGTCTTCTTTCTCCCCCACCTCCCGTCCCGTCCATACATTTACTAATGAACGACAGGCTTCTGGACTTTCGGCTACCACATCATGCGCAGTCTCGGCAACCGCATCACCAAGCACTCACCTACTAGAGGTTTTAGTATGGAATTATCTGCTGCCTTAACGGTGTTATTGGCTTCACGGCTCGGACTTCCAGTAAGCACGACGCAATGCATCACTGGTGCCGTGCTGGGCGTTGCGTTGGTCAACATGGACCTCAGGAGTATCAACTGGAAGCAGCTCGGCAAGATTTTCTTCGGCTGGGTCCTGACTCTCCCATGTGCCGGTCTGATCAGTGGAATCATTATGGGAATGGCTCTGAACGTTCCCACATGGGGTCGTTGAATGGTTGAATAGATTGAAAGGGTTGCAAAGCAGTGGATGTTGTATGTGGTTTTCCATCTACCTCCACTTCGTGCTTGCTTTTATCCCTGTTTTAATATTCTGAATTTTGAACTGGACGCTTTGTTCTAGAACAGGGTCTCTAGTAATCTTAATTGAACTGAATTTTATTGCTAAAGAACTGACGCGTAAAGGTGTTGAGATACATATCACGTGTATCTCTGTTTGACCGCCCTGGAGGACTTTTAGTAGCTAGTGTTAGCCGGAATTACACCTGTTCCGTTCCGTCATTTATGTATAAGGTTTGCTTGAGGCCCCATGGGTTCCAGGGTTAAATAGCTGAGCAGCTTCCTGCTTTTTACAGATCACACTCATTTTACTATTCAATCTTCTACCTACAACGGTGCAGTATGAGTTCACCTCAGTTCCTATCGTTCAACAGCTAGCTTTGTCTCTCTTCTCCTTTTCTCCCATCAAGTGGGAGTTCCCAGATAAAGAATACAGTCGTATTGCTCCCTCTTCTCTTCGCCTTAGAATAATTTTGCGCTTTTGCTAGCCCTGAGTAATTGAGACTATAGTACTGGCTCCAGGACTACAGAAAATACTAGGAATAATAGCACTATGGATATTCTATTCACGAGCCTTCCAAGGCTAACATACACAGAATCGATATATCGTTAAATCTTTCATCAAACCCGCACCAGATGGCATAAACCTCAATTTCAAAATATACTCCAACCCATCGGTACATAGGGTTTGTCTTGTGAGATGATAATGATAGTCATCACCACTAGACCAATCCCACTAAAGCAGGGTCTTCATGTCGTCCATGTTACGGACACCATAGAGGTTACCAGCCTTAACACGCTTGAGCGTCAGGGCCGCAATCAGCGCAGCACCAACACCAGAACCATCCTCAGCAGCCATGATGGACACCTTGTCCTTCTCGGTAGGAGCCCAGTCGAGGATCTCGCGGAGGGCCTGGGCACCGCGCTCCTTGAAGTGGGGGTACTTAGTGAAGACGGAGCCGTCCGCACCGACGTGGCAGGAGTCGATCTTCTTCTTGGTGCAGATGGCGGCGACACCGCAGGCGGACAGACGAGCGGCACGGGTACCGATCAGCTCGGCGAGACGGCGGATCAGCTCCAGCTCTGGCTGGGTGGGGCGGATGTTCAGAGTGCGTTCGAAGAGATCGAGTGTCTCTGTCAGGTTCTCGTAGGGGTCTTCTTCGATGTTGGCGAGGAAGGAGGCGTCGAGGAGGTAGGGCTTGCGCAGCTTGGAGACGTCCTGGCCGTTGAAGATCAGACCGGCGCGGTTGTCAATCAGGTCGAGGAGGGCGAGACGGAAGATTTCGCCCAGGTAGAGTCCTGCGGTCATCTTCTCGAAGGCTTGTTGGCCAGGGCGGGGGGAGTCGCGATCGATGATGTCATCGTATTTGGTGAGGGGGAGGACCACGTGCTCGTTGTCAAAGGCACCGTATTCGCAGTTGATGGCGACGGGCATGTCGGCGGGCAGGTTCATGTGGGCGATCTTGGGTATCGACCCTGCGTTCTCCATGTATGCGGCGTTCACGCCGGTGCCGAAGATGCAGCCGATCTTCATGGCGGAGTCGGTGTAAGAGGAGGCAATGAGGGTACCGGTGGTGTCGTTAATCAGGGCTGCGACTTTAATGGGAAGACCCTGTAGACTTGTCAGTGTTTTGATCCTGTGTAGAAAGGATAGCATCATCTCAAGAAATGTCATACCCGCTTCTTCAGGATCTCCTCCAGAGGGGGGACAACATCCTGACCCTCGACACCGTCAATGTCGAAGCCCTTGGTCCAGCGCTGCAGAATACCGTGATCGATGTACTCCTGGGTGGCGGGGTAGGAGAAAGTGAAACCGAGAGGCAGCTTGGCGAGGTTTGCTTCCTCGTGGTGGGCCTCAATGAACTGCTGCAAGCAGTCGGCGATGTACTCCCACAATTCCTCGGCTGTTCCAGTCCGCAGCTCCTCGGGCATCTTATACTTGGATTGTGTGATATCGAAGGCGCCCTTCTCCTCGGTCAAGGTAATTTCGCAAACACGTAGGTTGGTGCCGCCCATGTCGAGGGCCAGGTAGGTTCCCCGTTCGTGTCCATCGGGGAAGTCCAAGACCCAGGTGACGTTCATGGGCTATTTTTCTATGGTCAGTCTAGGTTCAGTTCGGAGGAATAGGTCGTTCTCACAATGTTGCCGCCCTCAACGGAGAGGCCTATTTTTGTTAGCGGCTTGTAGAATCGGAGAGCTGCGGGATAAGTCACCTTTCTCGAGCTCCTTGACGAAGTGGTTCACAATCTCCTTGAGCTTGGAGCGATCGACTGTGAAAGCCTTCTCGAAGTCCTGAATGGGCCCCAATAGGTTCTGGGGCAGTTCGTGCATGGACCCTATGCCACATTAGTTTAATAAGGGCAGGGGTAGCTTGAAGAGCCTCACCCTTGCGGGACTGCGGGTGCTTAGGGCCAATTCCAACCATGGTGATATGTAGTGAAGAAAATAGAGGAAAAAGAAAAGGAGGGAAAGAGAAGGAAAAAGTTGGGAGGGGAAGAATGACGATATGGAAATCAACGTGGGGCAACTTGTAGATGTCTTGTTTTGGCTGTCGGAGAGAAACGAGAAAGTCAATTGGGGACTGGAGGGGCTAATGGGGGGGGGGAATCTGGTCATTTTATAGACAGTCGGACCATAAATATTCTAAATATAATTATAAATAGTCTTAGACTATCTAAATAACCTTGCCAAATTAGTTGTTTACCGAAATCAAGGGCATCAAGGGCATGTTTTTTTGACTGCAAACGTTATGATCGACCGAGATCATCTCTTGGCACGATTATCCACGTTATACTACGAAGTACTTACTTAGTACGTACTATGTTACCTACGTAGATATCTACATACATTTATAACATACTAATCAGAACAAATTTATCTCCTATTTCTGCTTAAGGACATTTCATGAAAATCATAATCTCAATGTGACAGCTTACGCGCCAAATGGGGGAAAACATGGTCCAGACCCCCAGACTGGCGGTGTGCCTCGTCGTGTGACAGCTTCTCGCGTACTTTATTCTGATACGCATCTGTCAACCCCAGAGTCCGATCGACTTCCTCCGTTAGTCGGTCCACTTCGTCCTGCAGCCGTTCATCGCGGGTCTGTAGCGGGGCATTCTCCTCCGCCCGTTTCTGCGGGTCGGGGTTGGTTTCCTCCCATAGCGCCTCCAATTCCTCTCCCCATCCCATAGCCTTTGCGAACTTGCGCACTCCAGCATCACAGTCCCCAATCAGCAACACATCATCACTCCGCGATCCAAGGCCACCGACACGCTCCATGTTGATGAGCACGCGAGGCACGCCCGGACTAACCATCGAGGGCAGACTGGCAAACGGCTGGACGGACAGACTAGTTCCCATGACAATGCAAAGGTCAGCCTCTCCTGGAAGAGAGCGGCTGTCAAAGAAGTCAGATGGTAGAGATTCGCCGAAGAAGACAATGTCCGGCTTGACCAGGCCGTTGCACTTGTGGCAGTGGGGTACATCGCCCTTGGATACCATCTGGTGCATCTCATCGTCTGGGAAGGTCTCCTTGCATTCAATGCAGCGCTGTGTCGCGAAACTGCCGTGGGCCTCGACGATCTTTTCGCCTGGCACGCCTGCCTGGCGCTCGAGGCAGTCAATGTTTTGAGTAAAGTGCTTCAGGAGCATCCCTTTGTCATAGAGCAGTTTGATAAATGAGTGCACAATGGTTGGGCGATAGCGTCCTGGGTACAGCTCGTGCGCCAGTGCATAGAAAGGCTTGGGGTTATGCCGGAAGAAGCCAATGTCAAAGACGGCCTCGGGCTCTGGTAGATCTAGACTTGCCAGGTTGGCGTAGATTCCCGTGTCAGGTGAGCGAAAGTCCGGGATGCCTGCTGAAGTGCTGATGCCCGCTCCCACCTATATGCTTGGTTAGCTTGGATACACTATTTCATGGGGATTCACGCGTACCATCACCACAATTTTCTTCACATTGTGCTGCTTAACATATTTGGCCACCGCCTCGATGTTGCGCGCCTCAAGAGTCAAGGGGATGCGAATTCATCCACCTGGGTCGATGATTCGTTGCCCATGATGCGCCGGGTTGGACGTCTGGGTTTGCGAACGTCCGATGATGGCGGTTGAGGACTTGACGGGTAAAAAGGCAAGTCTTGAGACTTCTAGAGAAAAGCAGTCAAGAGATCAACAGAGAGAAGGGAAATAGGAAAAGAAAGAAGAGAAACAGAAAAAGAGCAACTGATATGGAATCGTGAGCGTGGGAGAAAATGACGTCGAGTTGATTCACCACATTAAGACGCGCGAGGTAAAACAACAAACAAAGTCCAAGGGAAAAAACAGTTCGCACACGTCTGGCAAATTCTATTTGATTTAATTTGGAGTCTCTCAACCCCCCGTTTTGATCTTTTGACGTAGCACAGCTTTGAAGCTGTAAAACCCACTCTCACCGCCCGCAATTCACCCGTTCCCCCTACTGGCATCAACAATCAACTTGCGACGACAATGGCGCCCAGAATGGCTGTAACCGCCAATGGGCATAATGCCATGCCCCAGAGCCCTTCAAATACCAATTTCTCACCAACAGAGACATCTCCCCAGCCTGACATCTTCAACGCCAGCTCCGTCGCCGAGATCAAAGCCACGTTGTCCCACCTGCATACGCAAGAAGCGTCTGTGACCGCCCGCCTCGATGCCCTGGTAACATCCCAGAAAGACCTCTCCCGTGAGCTGGGTCGACTGGACCTGATGCGCGCCAGCATCGGTGCCCACGCCAGCACGACCCGCTCCATCAGCCACGGAATGCTCTCCGAAGCCGCCGGCACCGCCGACCGGATCTCCAGTGCAGTCCGCCGGCTGGATCTCGAGCAAGCACGGGTAAAAGCCACGCTTGAGGTTGTCGAGCAGGTTGCCGAGCTTAAGGCATGTGCGCTGGGGGTGGCGGGATCGATGGGGGCGCCCCAGGACTGGGAGAAAGCCGCCAGCTACCTGCACCGTGCAGCTCAGGTCCCGGCGACGGTCGTCAATGGCGCGTTTGCTGCGGAGATGGTCCCTACGGCTGAAGTGCCGGACCCGCCAAGTGTGACGCTGGATAATGCTGCTGAGTCGCTGTGCGGGCTGTTCCTGCGTGAGTTTGAGAAGGCTGTTAAGGAGAATGATGGGGCCAAGATTACGCGCTTCTTCAAGCTTTTCCCGCTTATTGGTCGCTCTGAGGTTGGGCTCGATGTTTATGGTCGTTATGTGTGTCAGGGTGTTGCGGCCAAGGCTCGAGCTAACCTTAACGGTGCTACCGGGGGTGCTCAGACTAAGGATGGGTTCTTCTATGCCAATGCGCTTACCAAGCTGTTTGAGCACATTGCGCAGATTATTGATGGCCATGGCGGGCTTGTTGAGCATCACTATGGCCCCCGCAAGATGGGACGGGTCATTGAACGGCTACAGGTCGAGGCTGATGTGCAAGGTGGTATCATTCTTGATACTTGGAGCGATGAGCGACATGTGGATCGCAAACTGATGGATATTAAATCTTATGCCTTCACCTTTTTGGTGCAGAGCTTCCTGCCCGCGCAGCGACCCGGCCCGCCTCGCTCACAATCTCCTGCCGTTGGGGCAAGTACTGCCACCGACGAGGAGGGGGTGGATATGAAAGAGATCGATGGTGTCTTGAATGAAATGGCTATCATGTTGGGCCGGTGGTCACTGTACTGTCGATTCCTGGCTGATACGTGTAATGTGAGTTTCAATCTCCGCCTCTTTAATACTGGCACTAACAATTTCTCTAGTCTTCGGGTGAGGATGATGCAGACGACGATAAGCGATTCGAGCTACCCAGCTTCTTGCGAGAGTCACCTCTGGCCCAGAAGATCAACGATCGCCTAGTGACCCCATTCAACACAATGACAACATTCTTCTTCCGCCGCTCTGTCGAAAAGGCTTTCCAGCTAGACGAGTCCCCGTCAGGCCTCACATTGAACCCCCAGCGTCCACTGAAAGCCGACCCACCACACATCACCTCAGCCGTCGACGACATAATGTACATCGTCAACAAAGTCATCCAGCAGTCACTCGCAACCTCCCAAGAAGCAGTCGTGACAAACGTAGTCCCGACACTATCACGCGTCCTAGGCTCCGATTTCATCGGCATGACACAGCGCAAGATGCGCGACGAGTGCTACCCACGCGCCCCAGTCCAAGGCGGACAACCCGCCGAACAAACCACAATCTCCTTCCTAGTCCAAATGAACAACCTCGACATGGGCGTCGACTACATCCGACGAATCGTGCAAAACAACACAGGCTCAAAACCAACCGACACGACCACCACCACAGAAGCAACCCCGCACCTCCTCACAATCTTCGCAAGCCCCAGCACAGCCAAGAAAGTCCACCAAACCCTCCAAACCCTCAGCACAACCTTCGAAAGCAAAGTAACCGACCTCCTAACCGACGGAATCCAAGTAATCTTCAACAACGCCATAAAGCCGCGTCTGCGCCCAATCCTAGCAGATACATTCCGGGACATTGAATACGCACCAAACCCCAACCACGAAGCCGACGCTCCAACCTTCGACAAAGAACTCGTCAAGCCGCGCTTCACTGCCTCCTGGAACGACCTCCTCACACCATTCGCGCGGATCCTGACGGCAACCGCCTTCGACCGCGTCCTCGGCGTGACGATCGCGTATCTGGCCCGTCTACTGGAGAAGAGGCTCTGGTCTTACGGGACGCGGATTAACGCGCTGGGCGCGGCGCGGCTTGAGAGGGATGTTGCGGGGCTTGTTGGGGCTGCGGTTGATGTTGGGTATGTTGCTGGTGCGCCGGGGAGATATCGGTATCGGGAATGTTTTGCGCGGTGTGTGCAGATGACGCTTGTTATGGGGATGGATGAGGATGAGTGGGATGAGGTTAGGAGGGGTGGGGTTGCGGCGGAGGTTGTTGAGAAGCTTGGGAGGGAGGATTTGATTAGGGTTCGGGGGATGGTTAGGAGGTAGGGGGGATTTTTTATAGATTGGATTGTTTGATGTGCATTTGACGGGTTTTTTGTTTTTGTTTTATATTCGGGTTTGGGATTTTGTTATATCTTGTTCTGGACAAATGCATGTAGACTCGCACAGCAAGGTACTTGCATATTTACATATCTACCATTTACAATTGTGCCAAAAAGGGTTGAGAATAACTGTAATGTAGTCTTAGATAATAGGTAAATTTGTATCAGGCTGTATCGCTCTATACTGCAGACGCAAAACCAGAAAACATAGACAGAAGCAAGGTATTCCCCTGCAATTCAATGAAGCAGCTTGTGTACACGTACAAAACCCAGTTTAATATCCCCGTTTGACCATTTCAAAGGCCATAAAAACATAGAACCATGGAGCGCCAGGCCAAATTAGACCATAATTCAAGTTGCTTTTCCCGAGGGAGTTGTAGTTTGGTTTGGGGGTGTGAGGTATGTTATTGTAGCGTGAGGGTGAGGTAAAGGTGAATAACGGAGGGTGAGATGTTGGATAGTATGTGAGGTCGGTGGTAGAGAGTTGGTGGTAGAGGTATCGAAAGTCAAAGAGTAGGTTGGAGGTATAGCAAAAGCCCCAGGCTTTAGTCGCAAGAAAAGAAGCACGCTCAAGGGATATCGAGTTAAAAGAAGCGAAAACGAGAAAATCAAAGCTTGCTGGACGGAATGGCGTATGCGAAATGTATGCCATGCAAATGTGATGCAGGGAAAATGTGTGGGGGAATGGAGAGTGTGATTAGGTCTCCGTCTTCTCTTGGACCGGTCTTAGCACCACGGGTTCGGCACCCTGTGTATCAGGAGGATGCTGTTCAGCGACCTGGCGAGGAGCAGGAGCAATCTTGACCTCGTGCATAGCGATGTCACCTTCACTAGTGCCGCGGCTGCTCTGGCTGATCTCACCGTTGGGCGCGTGGCCCTCGAGCATGACCTCGCGCGGCGGTCCACCGAGCATCATCTCGCTATGCTCCCCGATGCCGTAGCGTTGCGCGGCGGGGACCTGGTGGCCGTCTTCGAGCTGGTCGTGGTTTTGCGGGGTCCAAGCGAGGTAGTCACGACGGACCTCGACGTAGTCGTAGGCGAACTCGCCCAGCTGGTCGTCGTCCATACCGAGCAGCTCAGCTTCCTCGGAGGCGCGCAGGTTCAGACCCGGGATGGCGTTGATTGCGTAGGCGATAATGGCGGACATGACGAAGCTGTAGGAAGCGGTAGCGACGATGTAGGCGATCTGGATGTACAGCTGCTTGTAGTTGTGGATGACCCAGCCACCGACACCGGTGCCGGTGTTGACGCCGTCCAGACCAACAATGGCATCGTCACCGAACAACGCGTTGAAGATCAGGCCGACAATACCAGCGATGCCGTGCTCTGCCAACACATCCATAGAGTCGTCGATCCGGATCCAGTACTTGATCTTGGTGGAGTAGTTGCAAACGATGCCGGTCACAATGCCGAGGATGACACTGGCCCAGGGAGAGATGAATCCGGAGGCGGGTGTGGCAGCTACCAATCCCGAGATGGTACCGGAACACCAGCCGACCATCGACCACTTGCGAGCCAGACGCCAATCGAGCAAAACCCAGGTGATGGCCGCGAAGGCGGCAGTCAGGTTGGTGTTCCAGGAGGCCATGGTTGCGCGCAGGTTAGCTCCGAACGAGGAACCACCGTTGAAACCAAGCCAACCGAACCAGAGGAAAACGGTGCCGAGGAGGATGAGAGAGACGTTGTGTGGGCGGAAGTTGAGCATCATACGTTCCTGTCGGCGACCGAGGACCATCGAGTAGGCCAGAGCTGTGAAACCGGAACCGATTTCGACGGGACCACCACCGGCGTAATCCATCACACCGTACTTGAATGCCCAACCGTTGACGTTCCAGACCCAGCAGGCTAGCGGACAGTAAACGATAGTAGCCCAGAGGAAAACGAAGACCATGGCGGGAAGAAGCCGACCGCGTTCAGCGACAGCTCCCATGACGATAGCTGCAGTGACACCACAGAATTGCATCTAGGGATGAAGAAGTCAGTATTGTCCTGGGTGCAGGAAACCAGTTCAATGATTCCCAATGTTCGATCTTACCTGATAGAATGCGTAGAGCAAGTTAGGAACCAGTGGAGAACCGGGGCTCGGATCGGCCAATGTGTTCATTAAACCGAAGTTGCGCAAGTTGCCGATATAACCGTTGGTCGCAGTTGGGGAGAAAGCAAGTGAATAACCCCAGAAATACCATTGGAAGGTCACGACAGACAAGGACGCCATACAGGCCCAGATCATACTAAGGGCAGACTTTCGGCGAGCCAATCCTGAGTACAGAAAGCCGAGACCGGGGATCATGACCATGACCATGGCCGAGGCCACGATGATGTAGGCCTGGTCGCCGGATTGAAACCATTTGTTGACATTTTCAGTGCCTAAATAGGAAACCAATGTTAGATCACCATTCCCTTAACGAGACAGGGAAGACTTCATACGGGAATCGCCGCCCAAGTCTGGGTTTGTCGAGAGGTCGTAGTTGGCAGGAGCTCCGATCCAGTTGTAGGAGGCATAGTCCGGGGCGTACGGGGCTTTCCCGCTGAACGCCATTGTGATTTGAGAGGCTCCTTTGAAATTGAAAATGCGTTAAGGGTATAGCAAGGCGTTCAAATGTGAGAAAGAAAAAAAGGATGTTCCAGAAGATAAGGAAAGAAGAAATTCGCCACGAATATAAAAATAAGGAAACCCAAACTTCTTCGAACCAAAAAATTCCAGAGATAAGTCGGATCGACACCGGTGGGTCTAAGGTTGTCAAAATCAAATAGTAAGCAAAGTGATATGACAATTCAAATACAATTCTCCCCTAGATAATGGAAAAAAGCACTGAGAGATGAAAAGTTAAAAGGGAGTCATGAAACATGTACAATAAAAAGAAAAAGAAATTGACAGGCGCGGTTAGCAGGAGAAAATCGGAGATAGTTGAAAAATGCTGATTCAAAGTGGTCCAGAGATTGTGACAATAGCAATGGGATAATCCCGATAATACTATATTCCCCCAGCTCTCTCTCTCCCTCTCCATGTTTCCAATCTCCAGGTTTGGTTATATAAGGTTTTTCCATTTTGATTTCGATTCTGTATGGATAATTAACACAATTGACACACACATTGTCATCAACCTCGTCTTCCCCGGCGTAAACAGCCGCAAGATAATGTGGCAAGGGATGATAAGTATGGGTCTTCCCATGCCAATAGTCCAAGCCTTGGCCTTGCTTTGGATATGGAGATTACATGTAGATTATGATCACATGTACCATTCGACAGTGACTCGATTTCGGGAATAGTTCCTGGGGATTTGGGGAAGTAGGATTCCACTCCCTCTGTGGAGGGTCTACTTCTTATATATCTTCATCATTCTAGAATTCTTCATCTAAATAAGATAGCTAGATAGCTTATCACAGATATTCTGCAGGGACTTCCCCCCCTTCCTGTATAGAATAGAGTCGTGGAGTTATTCTGGAGAAGAGAAGCAGGAGCTTATCTTCACTCGGATATCAGTTCAAATTCTATCAAAATCCCTATCCGCCACCAGCAATTGGATGAGTGACGCTGGATTCTCGTGGATGTGATTGGCTACAGATAAAGTCCTTCTTGCCACTCGCGCCAAGTGGGGCTCCGCCGTAAGCTAAGCCTTTCCCTTTTGGGGTTAGCGTGTCGAAGTGGGAATGAGCCAACGATTGGCGACAGATAAGGTCCCGTCGGGTTTCTCTTGGCTTTCCGTTTTTTCCCGATCTCCGGGAATCTTCACTTTTATCTGTGTCGGCCGATGCCGGAGTCTGGACCCTATCTCCATACCCTATCTACATGCCCTTGGTACTTGATTTCCTCTCTTCTTGGCGTTCTCTTTCCACATTAGTGCTCAGACCTGGCCGCTTTTTGCTCACTAAGTAGATCTGAGCACACCCATTGGTACGCTTTGGTCACTACAACATATAGGTGCAATTTTGGGGGAGAAGAAATGTAAGGATGCCCCTAAAACTAGTAAGATGATACCTTATATAGGTACTCAATTAGTCAAGCATACTACTAAGTATATCAAAGCGTCGCGATGATACTGAGATTATGCACGATTTTCATTTTGACAAGAAGCGGTGGCGGGATCCGGGTCTTTGAGGGCGATTTCTGAGGTAAATCGAGGATTCGGGCCTAAACCAAGAGAGTAGGGACGAAGAAGTAGTCATTGATATATAGATGGGCGTTACAGATAAATATAACTGGGGATCGTCGCTATATATTATGGATTGTTGAACTTGGTGAAAGAGTTTGCATTAACATCTCATCGAATCACGATACAATGGAGCTTCAATCTTTTTTTTTAAAAAAAAGAAACAATGTATGAGATTCCTGAACGAAAGAGGCGGACAGGAGAGAGAAGCATCGGGAACCTGAACCCCCACAGGCGGGCTTCCTAAGCCTTCTGTATCAACATTGCCTCTGCCTGAAGAAGCTCGATCTGCACGAGACCACCATTTTGAACAATTCCTTCTTCCCTTTTTGTTTGACCTCGCAAATTACCTGTCCTGGAATCCAGGCTGACACCCGAAACGTTAACGTCGCTCTTGGCATTAGTGCCAGGGCCCTGGAGCTTCACGATTTCTATCCTTGTTCCTGGTTTCCAAGGGGTATCTATCTGCACTTTTCGCTGAGGTCGGGTACCAGAAGAGGCAAAATTAGAGTCTGTCACGGACAAAGTCGAGGGGTTATGCAACCCATGGGTGGAGTTCCATACTCCCAAATCTATAAACACGAGCTTCTCGAGATTTAATTGTTGTTCGCCTGAAAATATGGAATAGCCACTGAAATCGGAAGCATTTGCGGCTGGCAAAGCGGCTATTTCCCAAGGCCGCCCATTGTTGCCCGCTAAGATATGTGCGAGGAAAAAGTGCGAGTAAAAGTTCGCTCTGATCCCGGCGGAAAGGTCCTCACCCTTATAGTTGTAGGGCAATGGGGTGAATGCTGAATATTCACTCTGGTGACCCAGATGGAAAAACACCTGCTCGATACCGATGCTCGCTGCTGTTAGGACCAGATCTGTTCCCCACAAAGCAGCACCAAAAGTGTCGCTGATGCCACTCCTTCCACTGCATGAAGCAGAATTAGTCTCGCCGAGCACAAGTGAACTGTTAGCCGCTCGAGCGGCGGCCTCTTGTGGGATATATTGGGAAAGATTGGTCCAAACGACTTGGTGATCTGAAAGCAAATCGAGAGAGAGTCGGCTCTCACGTGCTGCGTCGCACGTCGACTGAGGGTAGAGGTGAACTGCGTAGGTTTGAATAATGCTAGGATCAACCAGTCCAGCACGAGTTACATTGATAATATCAAAATCGTCGACCTCGTCCTGCTGATCCGGGACCCATGGTGGATCTGCAAATACCGCTGCTTGAAAGTGCGGCTTCCGCTTCGCTTGCTTGTAGAACGCGGACGACAGGATTTGATCGGTGAGCTGGTACCACTGGCGAGTATATTGCTTTGTGTCCCAACCCGGTTTACGCCAGCCTTTGGA
This sequence comes from Penicillium mononematosum, assembly GCF_028829835.1. NCBI lineage: Eukaryota > Fungi > Ascomycota > Eurotiomycetes > Eurotiales > Aspergillaceae > Penicillium > Penicillium mononematosum. Next base: position 5,880,092 of record NW_026643272.1, on the reverse strand, counting down.
GATGTAGTGATCGATCTCATTGCCAAGCTCGAAGAAGGAGAGGGACTCGCCAAGAACGTGGACCGCTGCTTCGGCTTCTTTCATCGCAGTTGACCAAGAGCCAGTAGTGTTACGTAGGTTCAGCGTGTAAACAAAATCTGTTCTGCTTGGGAAATAATCTCTCCAGCCGGCGAACCAGTCTTTGCGAATACGGAAAACTTCCACTTTGGTGTCATTCGGCAGAGCAGATGACGGCGTTCCCAAACTGGGCTCGAATTGCGTCTGATCTGCGATATTACCTCCGACTCTGATCGGTGCCGGTTTCCCAATAATCTCGGCAATGTTCTTCAATATGTTTGAGGTCAAGTTGCTCTGGATATACGGATCAACAGAAGAGGGTTCTATGGAATAGCCATAGATATCGGGCCTAAGGATCCTTTTAGGGCTATCGAGTGGGACCTTAATAGTAGAGAAGAGGAGGCTAGAACCACTTGTAGCAAGAGAATGAATGTCAAGATGTAGGCCATCTTAACGGGGAGAAAACGTTTGCCAACAAATTGGTCATGCGGTAAAAATATGTAGATCAAGCGCCAGTTCCTGTTCATGAGCAAAGATGGGTTAAATAGATCCACGAGATAGCGGGACAACGGCAATTGAAATAACGGGAACAAAGGCCTACGAAGGTAAGAGCTGCTGGGAAGAGCCCAGCGGAACCAACGCCCCAAAACCTACGCCCCAAGCTTCCGGTGCCCGAGTTACAATGATATAATCGATCGACATGCGCCCCCGCTCAGCTCGGCGAGGGAACGCAGACGTAGCAGATGCGGAGGCAATGTGGTAGTCTTTGAAGACGTGGCTTTTCCCGGCCACTTAGCGGTTAGATAGTTTGAAGGTGAAGAATATTCCGGGTCATGGGCCATAGGTTTTCATTGCAAAGCAGTATTGTTGTCGGTCCACATTCAGTCAGGTGCGGTGTTTAATCAGTGCTATTGGTGCTTTTTGTATCCCCGGGTAGGGCCAGAGTATGATAGAAGCGTTGCAATCTTACGGAGTGGAGTGACAATCGGCGGACCCCAGTTAATATGCTCGCTACCCCGGCACCCCGCACCCCGCACCTACCTCGGTACCCTATATACCGAGACCTCCGTTGCTTAGGAGAAAGCACGTTTTTCGCGTAAGTGTGCGCCATTCATCTACATTTTCGCGTATAATCGCGCATTTTCACATTTTCGGCCTACCGGAGTACAGAGTTTTCAACGTCACACAAATTCGAAATTTCATCGAGATTTCATCGAGATTCTTTCATGCAACCGTATACGCCTATATACTCGAACGTCCGAGTACTCTTTTATAACACACATTTTTTGACCAACGAGAAGTACGCCAGTATATAGTGCATAGTGTATGGTGTACAGAGCCAGGGCTAGGGCTAGGGCCAGATACCAGATACCAGATACCAGATGCCAGATACTAGATGCTAGATACCTACACCAGTGCGACAATCGTCAATTCTAATCACCTCCGTCTCTACCTACATACGACTACCGGCTATTATACATTATAGAGGGACTTATACGTGGTGTAATAGACACCGGCCATAAGAGCAGCGTCTATGATTCCACCTTCGCTTTTGAGAAAGCGAGTGCAGTACGAGGTATGCCAAGATTGGCTGACGTGGACCAGAGGGTTCAGTGTAAGGCGCACGCTAAAGCCAAGGGGGATATAGATAGTCTCAACAACAAGCTTAGAGCTTTTTTTTTCTATATTGTATGCCGGATATCAGGGGTGAGGCAGGTTCTATGAGGGGGATGTTGGATGCCTGAGGCATCACCATATGATAGAAACCTACATAGGTTGATAGCTCTCTCTCTCCTTCCTTCTCTTCCTTCTCTCCCCGTCCGAGACAGTCAATCCACACAGCGTTTTCTCCATCTGTATCGCATCTCCATAAATATGCCTCTATAGCTTAAATACCTCACTTCATTATCCTGGAATCTACCTAGGTAGGCTCAGGCTCCTATTGTGTACTTTCTAGGTATAGACTTTTTATGGTCAATTGTAGAACCCGGTGACCTTCGAGGAAGGACATTTGTAGCGTTATACTGGCAGTGGCACTGCTTAGATATTAGATTCCAATTCTTCTGCAACTAAGCCCCACACGTACATTAGCTTGAAACTAAAACACAGCAGGCTATCGCGGCAAAAGACAAAGGCTTGGAAGAGAGCCCTGCCAAATACAGCAGCAGCAGAAGTCAGCGGAAACCACCATGCAGAATCAGGTCTCACGGAACAAGATCCTGCCAGTGTTGCATCTTACCCCCGGAGTGATCCATGGAAATTGGCCCGGTCAGGACGGCCCGACCCTGGCCCAGGATTCTCCACATCGACCTCGGGAATAATTATCCGCTTCCAAGGTTGTTGCCAGGTCACACTCACCAGGTACCGGTTCCAAGGTAGGCAGCTGCATACCTAGTGATTAGAATAATTCGTTTATAGAAGGAGCCATGGCTGCAAGATAGTGTTCGGGAGAGAGGATGTATTTGCACAAAAGATAGCTAGGTCTGTGGAATGAGGAATACCGCGAATTGGTAATGGATGGCATAATTGATCTTAGGGGATTACGAAGCTGATATATATGGAAGACATTGATAGGCCTTCTGCGGAGATTTTGTTATGGATTGATACCTGGATGCCTTAGGCACCGTATCCTCGTTTGGTAGATACTAGCTTGTATGGGAGCTTGCTCCTCTCTCTTCCCAATACAACTCTCTCCCTCTGCTTCTTTGGTCCCTACATAGTGTAGAGCCCAACATATTTCCCGCAACGCGATCTATATATTGTAGGCGGATTGATGATCCCCAGGTACCATAATGCCGGAGGTTGGGGGTATGTTAGATGATGCCGGCATCCGAAAGGATAAACTATTTGTTCCCAGTTCTCCAGCTTGAGTAAGATGGTCTCAGTACTAGTGCACACAGATGTCCTGTGACTCGACATTACACCTTCAATGTGTTATTCTGGAAACGCTAACTAGCCCTGTCTCAGACCACTTGCTGTTCATTTCAAGAAATAAAACTCTGTTCCAGGTGAGATTCAGAGTAACTATCGGTTAAGGCGATCTCAATATTGTGTTTCTTCGAACTAAATTCGTTCGATGTCAACCCTGAATGTCACGCTGATTGTCGGTAGTGACAGAGTAGGGATATGCAAGCCATTTCCTGGATAATTGAAAATTGACTGTCTAGTTTTTAAGTCCTGGCACTAAGTCGGTCTATCACGGGAGAAATGGCCACGAAAAATTGCTGGTAAAGGCTTGATCAAAGCTTTCTCGCTAGAAAAGATATTCTTCCGTTAGAGACAATTTCCTCGTTGCGGTGGAGATCACCAGTCGTCCACAGGTGCCCGGGTGCCTGTTTCTGCTCAAAAGATATGGATCCCGGCGGAGGTGCCCTGTCAAAGGCGGCCTTTCAATCACCGATCATCCTCTGATATCTCTTCCACACCTCCAGTTGACGGTCCGTGATGTTCCCAAAATGGGCTTTTATGTATATGCCAAAGAAGAGACTTGGCATCATGTTGAGGCTCGGCATGTCGAAACAAGCACCAACAATCAGGGCTAACACGGCTTCAGAGTGCGCCAAATGGGTTGAATCATTATAGTTGACGCGTTGGAGCATCCGACAGACCCCGTTTGCCCACGAAGCCCCATGTTTGCGGGTCCAGCCGCCAGTGCGCCAGATCGTCATATTAATATTTGGCCGCTTTCCACACCGCTAGCTTACCGGTAATTACCATTATTATACAAATTCTATGTTACTTTACGATATCTCACTTTCAATAGACTAGAAATTATCGAAAGTGAGTGAAATGTTCTGCTGGCAAAATCCGATATGGCGCACTGGCGGCTATACACTGCCGTAAATGAACGGTTTTTTAGTGACAAATTCCAGGATATACCGTGTGGGTACGTTAAGTCCATCGCCCCCTTTTTTTCTAGATGCTGATCATTAATAGTGAATAGGAAAAGCGGACCAGGAGAATAAACGAGGGAGACCAACGGTCTCTCCGTGTCCACCCAACCACTGGCCTGTATATCCTCTTGCCAATTCTATTAAATAATGTCTAATCGGGGTTTTGAACTATTACCTTTCGCAAAGGGCCTATGTTGTAAACTTCCGTCTTCTTATGTCTAATGAATAGCTTAATGATCCAGCGCCCAGTACGGAGTATATGTGATTGGGAACACTTACTCGATGGGTTCCCATGTGGACCTCTTATTACAAACATGTCTCATATATCCAAGATCCGCAAGGCCAGCGCCCTATTTAGACCATTCCGGGGTTACATTGAGGACTTTCATAGTTAAATATATCCAAGACATCTCTAAAACTAGTATTTGTTTCAGACGATCTCCCCTAACCAGCTGAAAAGCCATTGACCGCTGGAAAAGATCGACACTATTGTTTTCTAGATATTTTCAACGTCAGTAGTTTAAGAAGGTGTAACACCCTTTGCTAGAAGAGATATCCAACTCTCATCTTTTCCACAAATTCTTCCAACTCACTTAAACCAACTCGCCATAATGGTTCGCGTCAACTTCCTCATTGCCCTGGCTCTGGCCACTGGCTCTCTGGCTGCCTCCAACTGCCAGGCAAAGGACAACGCCTGCCGCACTGCTCCCAGCGCCAACATGGCCCAGTGTGCTGCCGATAAGGCGGCCTGCTGCTCGACTGCCTACGACGACTGCCGTGGTGCTCCTAATGCCAACATGGCCACTTGTGCTTCTGAACATGCTTCCTGCACTGGCTCTCTGTCGTCGCGCGCCGAAACTTGCCAGTCCAGTACAACTCTTGCCGTGTCGGGCCCGATGCGAACATGTCATCCTGTGTCGCTGAGCACGCCAGCTGCTGCTCGGATGCCTTCGATCTCTGCCGCGGTGCCCCCGGTGCCAACATGGCTCAGTGCGCTTCTGAGAACGCCGCCTGCAAGAACCAGAAGTGAACGACTTGATGGTTCTTTTGCTAGCTCGTTCTATTGGTTCAGCAATTTAGTCATGCAGAAGGCTTCGGTTTCTAGCTTGACATTTCAGCCAGTCAGATTATTAAGCTACTGGCCTATTTCTGATACCAGGAGGAGACCTCCCTTATTTGCCAATGTATATAATCGCTCTAGCTTCATCTGCTACTGTTGGGAGAGGGTGTACGAAATGTGAAGGGCATATATGTTGAAACCTCTCTGTCACATGAAAGTTTCTCATGTAGTCTGCACTACCCTTTCTTCCTTTCCGTAGGTCCTACAACTGTCGTCTCACGTACAACACACATTGTACAGCATTTTCATGATCTCATCTCCATTGTAGATATTAACAATTGCCTAGTAGGCGCGAAAGGAATGGATTGTTTGAGATAAGGGTTGCATTGAATGGAATAGCCTATACATCACCGAAACTACGAGATGCTTGGTGTCGAGTATCTTTGATCCTCTGGCTCGGACATGATTGTGCTGTGCAACTCTCTGAGACGCACTGTCAATGCCGTCGTAGGAAACCAGCATGGGTGACGGTCGTTCTGGCCTGATCATACATAATAAGAATGCCACTATCAACAACAAGCTGGGCAGCGTTGTGTACTAGTCTGACGAGGCTCCACCTTTAAGGTTTACCTAGTGCATCCTTGACAAACCCATTTCCGACGTTACTCCGAAACTATAATGTGACCATTCACAGATCTTCTGCAAGTGTTTCAATTTCAAATCTTGCCCAACCGAGGCATACACATGAAAATCTTGAGATAACCAAACAGATTGCCCTTCGTCCAAAAACTGTTGTAAATCTTAGAACTGGTCGAAAAAAACGTTCTTTTTGTGTGGGGCTTCCCCAAAACGTACCTAGGTAACTTACCACCCGGAAGTATTACTTATCACCAATTAGCCGAGTTGTTCTCTCACCTGGGCAAACGTCTAGCTCACGAGCTTCAAGATGCAACTATTTGGCGCCTGTCACACGTCGACTTAGCACTGATGGTGTCTTTATTCCAAATGCCGTCGAACCTCAACATGATGGCATGTGTCTTCTCTCAAGTATACATAAAAGTCCAGTTAGAAAGCCTTTGGTTAAGCATTTGCCAAGAATTTCTCGCGGCAAGGGCTTTTCGGCAGGGTTGAAGAACAAACAGCGGTTTAATCTTCACTTTTGGCCAAAAAGTAGAAATATGTGTAAATAATAGTCTAGAATATTCTGATATTATACTATTTTAATATTTCGTTCTTGGGCTACAGTAGCGACCGGGATTGCCTTCCATGTTAGGAACAGAAGATCATCTTTCAAACCCTCATCACATAACACACTAACCCATATGTAGATAGCGCGTAAATAAGACGTTTTATACCTAACCAGGTAATAAGTATCAGGAGCTTGAAATACCTGTGGAAGATACAAGAGTCTAGAACTAGACGCCTAGACTGGAACTTCTGAAAGATTCGATACAAAACGGCCAACATGGCGATCCTAGAGCAGGCAATCTGTCAAGAACAATTCTCCCCGTGGAAATCTTTCACAATGGGAGTATTTATAGCGATGCTAGTTTGAAATCCCCATACCTTTGGGAGCGGACCCTCTCTAGCTTGATTATATACAGACTATGGAGTACGGAGTAGTATATACCTATATTGCCCATCCACGGGTTGTACCTTATGGGAATTGCCTGGAATTTAGGAATATCCCGAGGTTCAAAGTACGTACAATATACATATTGCTTCAAAGACATAGGCCATGATATTCACAAATCCCAACAAACTACATCTGCATGTATACATGTATATACTCTCTACACCAAAGCAAAAGATTACAACCCGAGGTACAACTCCTATTACAATTATATTTAATAACGAATACTAAATTTGGACGATTACAAGCGCACCAATCAGATCTCAGGACTCATCCGGAGTGGGTCTCATTTTAAATTTCGCTTATTATGCACATTTGGGCCAAAAGACATATAACTAGCAGGCCGGCTGGCCCAATGGCAAGGCGCTTGACTACGAATCAAGAGATTGCAGGTTCGATCCCTGCGTCGGTCACTGAATTTTTGCTCCCGGAAGATACTTATCTTACACTGCAGAGTTTTGTTTTTGCTCCATGGTAAAGAGGATCATACCTATGTAGTTCAATTTCCCATAATACCCGTTCATAGAATAGCAGGTGTGTAGAAACGCAATCTGAGAATGACCAAGATTATCTTCTGGAACTCAAAGGTATTGCAATTGGTATCCCTTGTTAATGAGAAAGTGAGTAAGTATCTTTCCGCTAAATAGACATTCTCAAAAGGAGACATTGGTAAAATAGGCGAGAGCCTTTGATCCTCGAAACTCCGCCCCTCAAGGGTCACTGGAAAAAGATCACCCGCGTTTCTTTGTACTCCCCTAGCTTGTGATCCCTACCCTATAAGTGCAAAAGAAGTCAGCCGGAACCCCGAAACCAAACCAGGACTGGCAAAATTACCAGTGCTTCCATGAAGGCACCCACGAATAAGCTTTCATCGGCAAAAAAGCCTGGGGTGTTTTGGGTCAAATATCTGGGCAAGTTCGAAGTCGATCCAGAGTACCTGATCTGAATCACCCTGAATCAGCATGTTCCGGGGATAGGGATCAAGATGTACAGTCCCAGCCTCGTGGATTTCAGTCAGGAGTTCTTGGAGTTTGTGGGCTCTTTGCTCTGTGTAGTTAGAGAGCTCAAAACACGTTCACATTAGGAATGTATTCCATCAGGACACCATTTGGGCGAGCCTTGGGATCAAGACCCTGAGGGAAAGTTCTATCATAAAATTTCTTGAGTTCAGGCTGCCAACCCTCCGCCTCAGGGTAAATATCCACAACTACCCCATACAAGTCAGGAACAGATCCTCGTTCACAGAAGCCTCGAGCCTTCAATCCACTATATGCGCGGCTCTCATTTTTGAGAAGATCGATAGAGCGAAACCGTGGGTCAATTTCATCCCATTTATACGGATGGAACCACCAGGCCTGTTAGAGATCACAGGCACGCTGTATGACTTCGTCACTTACCACCTTGAGCACGCAGTCTTTGTCTTGCCAGCGGGCTCGGCACAGAAATGCTCTGTCTGTCTGTTTGATGATATCCACAAGTTTTACATCGGAAATGTCAATGTTGGGTGCGATATAGTCCGAAGACATGTTGCGTTCAGGTTGACGGGGTTTGAATGTAAGTTGGAGAGAGGGGAAAGGAAGGACAGAGAGCCCAACGTCTTTGTAATCAGTTCACTCTCCCAACATCCCTAGATCACATCAAGTAACTGAAGAATTTGGTTGATCTTAAATCATTACATATGTACAGATGTGGTCCGCAGGTATATGTAGACATACATAGTAGGGGTACTTGACCGTTGTTTCTGGCCCTGGCGCCTACTATGTCCCCACTTTCCTATTTTGGACTACGCTGTTATGCTTGAGTATGGAAGACTCCAAAAATGTGATCTATTGAGTTCAATATAATATTATTGGAAATTTCATACTTGAGATAACGCGAGATACTTTTAGTTGTCTTTCTAGATGTCATTCTAAATGTTAGATAGCCAGTAACTTTATGATTTTACGACACATATATATATCACTACTCGAGCATAAGAACATGATTTCGGCAGAGGAAAACAAGTGTTGTTAGGCTTTCATATCTGCCTCTAGGTCTGGCAATCATATGAAATAGCTTATATTCCACGAAGGGTTTACAGGCGAAAATTGGAAGGAGAATTAAGGGTCGATGGGGGTATATCAACTTATTGCCTGACAGAAGTCGTACGCGACCAAAAATGCTGCCTTCACAGTCGAGAAGATGGCAATGGCATTTAATCTGGCGAAGAAAAGATTATATCTTGCCATTACCGACTGGACCAGTCGCATGTATATATGGAAAGGTGGCTGTGCGCATTTTACAATCGTTTTCACCACACATTCAATATTTCCGGCTGATCCTTTTCACTCTGCTGGCTACAGCACCGAAAGAGAAGAAACATCAAAGAAAGACATACAGAAAGACACCGTAGAAGAATCTCGAAGGCCTGGAATTCCACTTGACGCTATTGAATCGGACAATTGGACTTCATCAAGGATAGAGAATGCGTAAGAGGCCGACTATTACCGGCTTGAACAGTACCTCATACCTACAAAACTGTACGGGCCTGCATATATCACTTATGAGAAACACAAATGCATGCCGACAACCGACGATTCTATTATGTATATGGGGATATCGATCCAAATGTGATAAAACTACATACGCCTATGGCATGGACAACTCTAAAATCGTAACGGGCAATCCGAACCGTACACTGGTCGCATCGGCAGATCAGACATTGACGCTATACCCGGAACCCACCCCGCGCCGACGACGGATCGCATGCAGATACTTGCGGCCTTCATCCACCCAGAACACCGAACTGGCAATGCAGACCAGCTTGAACAGGGACGCGAAGCCGAGAGCCTCGGTCTGGAAGATGCGCTGCAGGAACGGCAGGTATATCACACAGGCTTGGCCGGCTAAGGAGCCGAGAACAGCGTAATTGAACATTTTGTTTCCGAACAGCGGCATTTCACCGCGCAGGACGGACTTGCCCTCACTGCGGCAGGTCAATGCGTTGAACATGTCGAATAGAACGAAGCAGGTGAATGTCATGGTGGTGTCGTGCGCGGTGACGACGCGGGAGCGCTTCTCGACGGGGCTGCTGCTGTCGGTGAGATCACCCATTTCGTGGATGTAGATGGACAACGTGCCAATCATGATAATCATGGCTGAGGTGAGGACACGCTGGATTAGAGGCTTTGTCAGAACACGGGCTGTCTTGGGTCGTGGCGGGCGGTTCATGATAGTAGGGTCGACGGGCTCGACGCCGAGGGACTGGGCGGGTGGACCATCCATGAGAATATCTGCAATTATTGTTAGACAAACAGCAATGAATTAGACACAAGAGTACTCACTGATCCACAAGATCTGCATAGCATTCAGCGGATTCTTGAAGCCAAGAGCAGTGCTCAGCAGTACAAGACTGAGTGCCGCCACACTGGTGCTAAGCTGGAACGTAATGAAGTTCTGGATGTTATAGAAGATGCCCTTGCCCTGTTCGATTGCCCGCAAGATAGTCGAGAAATCGTCGTCCGTCAGAATCATGTCCGCTGCCTCCTTGGCAACGTCGGTGCCAAGCTTGCCCATGGAAATACCTATGTCAGCCTTCTTCAGAGCGGGTGCATCGTTGACACCATCACCGGTCATGGCAACTACATCGCCACGGGCTTGAAGTGCTTTCACAATCTTCATCTTGTGGTCTGGGCTAGTACGCGCAAAGATCGAGACCGTTGAGATCGCTTGGGCAAGTTCGGTGGCAGTCATGCGTTCGAGTTCGTCGCCTCCGATGACCGATCGTGCATGCGGGGAATCGCTAACTGGCATCCCGAGTTTCTTGGCAATGGCTACAGCTGTTGTCTCGGCGTCGCCAGTAATCATGATGATTCTGACGCCACCAGACATCAAGCGTCGAATGGATTTGTGCACATCTTTACGCGGTGGGTCATTCATACCCACCAGCCCAGCAAAGACCAAGCCGTTGTATCGCTCGTCATCATCGCCCTGGACGATCTTCGGGGACGACCGACTGCCAAAGCCTCTGCCACCTCTAGACATATCACGAACAACCCCACTGCCAAAAGCGAGGACTCTAAGACCCTCTGATGCCATATTCTCTGCTGCTTCCCGGATGATTTTGCGACGGGGCTCGTCTAGAATTACTTCCCGACCATCCTTGGTGAGATAGGTATCCGATCGCGCTAGAACCTGTTCGAGAGCGCCCTTGATATAGGCAACATGGGGACCTCCATTCGGATCGCCAATAACAACACCCATCCATTTCCGCTCGGAGCTGAACGGGGTCTCATGGACGCGAGCACTGATACGATCGCGCACATCATCTTCCCCCAGTGCATCCATTAGATCCAGGATTGCCACATCGGTGGGTTGACCCACCCATCGACTCTTGGCAGCTGCCGAATCACTGTTGATGGTTGAAGAAAGTACTGCCGCAGAAGATGCGCTAGCTGGGGAGTTTGCGTGAATCCGTGACAAACGAGAGTTGTTTGCAATATTACCAACGCGAAGAATTGTCTGCGCTGCAGGGCCAGGAGCAATCACTGAGGTCATTTCTCTTTGCACCTCGAATGGTTCTGGGCAGTCGAAATGCCACATTTTGGTAACTGTCATGTGGTTGAGAGTGAGAGTTCCAGTCTTGTCCGAGCAGACGACATTGACAGAACCAAGGGTTTCAACGCTGGGAAGTCTTCGCATGATCGCTCCCCTCTTAGCCATGCGCAGGACGCCGAGAGCGAGCGTAACAGTGACAATGATAGGCAAGCCTTCTGGGATCGCTGCAACAGCCAGCGAAACACCGATCGTGAACATTTCGAGAATCTTACGACCTTGTATAAGGCCGATAACCACGATCAATGCAATGACACCGAAAGAGATATAACTTAGTTCCTGGCCCAAACGATCCATGGATAGTTGTAAGGGTGTTCGAGGGCTCTCAATTTCTTGTAGAGAAGCTGATATACTGCCGAATTCCGTCCTCGCGCCGGTCGAGATAACGATGCCCTGACCATAGCCTGAGCGGACTAGTGTACCCATGAACGCAACGTTGTGCTGCTCGTTTAACCGAATGTCAGCACCAACAGCACCAGTGGCCGGTGCATCGTAGAACGGAGATCGAGGTGGTTCTACTCCTTTTGGCGCTGGAGTGGCCCTGCCAGATGCGCTGCGCAGAGCTTCCGCATACTTCGCTACAGGCTCGTTCTCTCCAGTCAAGTTCGACTCGTCAATGCTGAGATCTGTTGCTGCGGTGATTCGAATATCAGCGGGAATGCGATCTCCGGTAGTGAAGAGAACTAAATCTCCAGGCACAAGTTCGTTCGCGGGGACGGTTGAAGAAGCCTTGACCGCGGCAGACGCCGAGCCTGGGCTTTTGCTCCGTATTTCATCCATTTCCATGGACGAACCCAGGGGCGATGTACCACCATTATCAGTTGCAGCGGAGGAAGATGTTGGAAGATCACGAATCAAATGCGCATAATGGGGTACCAGTCGGCTCAATGCCTCCAACGATTTTTCCGACCGATACTCCTGGACAAAGCCAACGGTAACAACAATTGTTACCGCAAGAGTAATACTGATCGCATCGTCGTAATTGCCCATCACAAAAGAGATTCCAGCAGAGCCAAGAAGCAGGAGAATCAGCGTCTCCTTGAATTGTTTAAGGAACCGCAACCAGAGGGGTTCCGGCTCATCGTGGGGAAGCTCGTTCGGTCCATCTCTGGCCAAGCGTATCTCTGCCTCGGCTGGTGTTAGGCCGTGTAAAAGGGAGGTTCGTAGTCGCTCGGCAGTTTCATGAGGCTCGAGCCACGAATATGTTGAGGTGGAGGTCTGGTACAGAATAAGACCGCGTGTTAGAAACTCCATTGTCCAACGGTATTAAGAGGTAGAGGAAGTACGTGTCACATGCAGTACGTGAACTAAGTAAATATACTTACCGACGATGGAGCACTTGGCCGTCCGGTCATGGGCGTTGTGGAGGGAGGCCGAAGAAAGTCGGCGTTTGATGCATTATGCAAAGGCAATGAAGGTGTTGCGGACCTTGACATTGCTCATGCTTTGTAGGATGGATTATTAAAAACGATAAAATAGGACGTTAGATATGTCGAGAAGTGATTTTCATGCCGCTGCGATAAGAATTGAGTATGCTTCGGCAAAATCCACGTTAGATGCGATCTGGCAGCAGCTTCACACGGGGGCGGCTAACTAACTGCTGGATTTGCGGAGTTGGCGCAAGTCGGTCGACGACGAACAAGGGACCGACAGATGACTTGGGACCAAAAAACCAATTCGAAAGAGCGTTTTGCTATAATCCAAACCGCAAAATAATCCCATTCAGAGCATCGAGTCCACTTGGAAGAGGCTAATCCCATGATGATGCTTTACCCGTTGCGGCCTAGCTATTTCGGGTAGGGAGTTTATCCGGTTACTACATGTAGACTAGCGCAATGTATCACGTGTAGGGCAGAGTATACGATGTACTCCAGAAGAGCATTGATTTATGTTTTCTACTGATTTCCTCAGAATCTTTCTTGGAAGTTACGTTGATACATTTTTCTCTCTTTACCTGATTCTGTGGCTAGCTTTTTCACTCGCAAAATTCATTGTTGTGATACTTCGTACGGAGGCTCTCCTTTGTATACCATACACGTGACTCGACATTCCCAGCCCCCTCAATTACATCAGCAAAATTCCCGCCCAGGCCACGGCTGCCACCTGATATTCCCACCGACGCGCATCTTCCGTTCCTCCTTGGTTTCTCAGCCAACTCCAAGATATCCCTCGCGCGCACATACCCTCCCCATCTTCATCGTCTTCGATGTCTTGAATACAGATCGAGTGATAGACTTTTTATCCTTTTAGTCACATATCTACCTTTTCATAACAATTATTGAGTGCGAGTCATCGCACAAGTCATTGTTTTCCCGGCTTCAGCGCGTCGCCCTTCTACACCTCACCCCCGCGCCGGGTGGGTCTTTTCGCCTACTGAATTTGGTGAAAGATATTTTGCTGTTTGTGAAGTATCTCGCTGCGACAAACACACTATGTTCTATTCCGAGACCCTCCTGTCGAAAACCGGGCCGTTGGCTCGCGTTTGGTTGTCGGCTAACATCGAACGCAAACTTTCGAAGTCGCATATCCTGCAGTCGGATATCGAGAGCAGTGTCAATGCTATTGTTGATCAGGGTCAAGCCCCTATGGCTCTGCGGTTGAGTGGCCAATTGCTACTGGGTGTGGTTCGAATCTACAGCCGCAAGGCTCGCTACCTCCTCGATGATTGCAATGAAGCTCTGATGAAGATTAAAATGGTACGCACTCCTTTGGATCGATAGTGTTTTGGTTCAGTCTAATCATATATCAGGCTTTCCGTCTCACAAACAACAACGACATGACTTCGACTGTCGTCGCTCCAGGCGGCATTACTCTTCCCGATGTGCTTACTGAATCTGACCTTTTCACCAACCTTGATACCTCTCTGCTTTTCCCTCAGACCCTAGACCTGGAGCCTGCTGCCAAACGTCCTGGTGGCATGGATTTTGGAAGCCAATTCCTCCCAGACAGTAGCTTCCGCCGCTCTGTTTCTCAGGAACCTGCACGCCTTGAAGACCCTTCCCTTGTTGATCTTGACTTGGGTGAGGATGAATTGCCACTTGGAAATGACCCGACTATGGAAATTGGTCGAGATGCCCCCGCTCCTCGTCCTGTGGAGGAAGATCTTTTCAATGACGCTGGAAAATTCAACGACGACGACGATCTGGGACTAGACCTTGGCGATGATGAGGCTCTCGACAAAATGGACCTAGGTGATGATGTCCATGACAATCTGAACGACCTACTGCCAGATGGCCCCATGGACTTCAACAACGATGGCGACTTTGGTGGTGGCGAGACTCCCCGTGCTGCCGACAACCGATTCGAACGTGACTCCGAAAGCCCCCTTTCTGATGCTGGATCCGATCAAATGAATCAGCTTGAAGAGGAATTCAACCGAGATGTGTCTGCAACCCCTGATGCCGTTAGCGCCCAGCAGGGTCAGCGCGCCAAGCGCCAGAAGCTTATGGGACTAGACAAGGAAGTCGCAATCTCCAGCTCAAAGATCAAGGATCAGCAGAATGACCGTTCTGCAATTTTGAAGCCCGCATCATTCTTGCCTCGTGACCCTGTCCTGCTCACCCTCATGACCAGACAGCAGAATGGCAACTTTGTGTCTAGTGTGTTTGGCGAGGACCGTGGGCGTGGATGGGCGCCCGAGCTGCGCGGCATGCTCTCTTTGGACTCCGTCAAGAAGGCCGGTGAGCTGAAGCGCAAGCGCGACAGTGGCATTTCCGACATGGATGTCGCTGCCGTCGACGTTCCTGCCCTTGAGCTTGGTGACGAGGAAGCCATCGTCCCAATTGACGAGGGCATCGCTCTTGATACGACTATGAACCAGCGCTCTGAGATTGAATTCCCTGGAGATGACGAAGACTACGCCTTGCGCCTGAGTGATGATGAAGGTATGAACCAGCCCATGGAGGAGCTGGACGATACTATTGCGCACCCCGTGGACACAGAGCCGGTCTCAATGGGCACCAAGCACGCTGTGCACATTCTCCGCGAGAAGATTGGTAGCCCGGCCACCCAGCAGAAGAAGAGCGTGTTGTTCCAGGATCTTCTTCCCGAGCAGCGGTCCAGCAAGGCCGATGCCACTAAGATGTTCTTCGAAGTCTTGGTGCTGGCCACGAAAGATGCTGTCAAGGTTGACCAGGGCGCCAAGTCTATCGGTGGTCCCCTCAAGATCAGTGGCAAGCAGGCACTCTGGGGCTCTTGGGCCGAGGAGAACGCTTCTGGTGCCATGAGCCAGCTCAGCCAGGCTCTGTAGAGGATGTGTCCTCTTGATCAAAATTTGGGATCTATTGGCGCATCTTTCTTTTCTTGTACAGCTCGACTTTGGCGTGGTTCTGTGGATATCTCGATTTGAGATCCGGTGTTTTTTTTTGGGAATAGCGTTCAATTGGACGACTATCAGGAGTTTAGGGATGGCTCGGAGACAGGACTTTGGTTACTACTTTTTTGTTAGGTTTTTGTCTGGGAATCTGGTCCCTGCCAAGGTTGGGAGCGACATTGATGAATTGATTCTGTTCCGTAGTAGTGTTAGCTCTAGCTTAATTGAACATATCTCTATCTCTATCATTTTTTATACTTGTCAAGACTGTTTCGGAGTTTTCGTCTCGGAGACTTATGTATGTACCACATGGCATCCCACACGTGTTTAAGTTCTTGGCACCAATGCCCCAGTTAAAACACTGAAGAAAACGTCAATGCATTCGTTAGATCTAGCTAGTAGACTAGGTAAAATTATACATGTCAGAAATACAGTTCATGATGTCCAAGGCTATTATTAATTGGCTATACGGGAACCCGAGGTCGGCTTCGAGATCGCGGAATTAGGCCCCCGTAGACTGTTTATCCCCGGGATCGCCATTGATTGATCAGCTCGGACTTTTGATTTCCATTTTAGACGCTAATAGTAATTCCTTCTCTCAGGTAGTGACTCACATATTCACCAGTCCATACATATGCCTAGGTAGCTCCAAACCATTCGCTTTGTTTTCTATGACTTCATCGCTAACACAAAAACAAGCTAGATGAGCAAGCCTGATCTTTGACCATTTGGCCATCTGCTTGACTATGTCTCCGCGGTCAAGTACAGACGTTTCACACCCGGACATCAGCGAAGAAAAAGCCCACACTGGCCCCCAAAGATACTCTAGCGATAAGAGCGACAACGAATTCGACGGCACCAAATCCGACGAAGTGACTTACGCTCCGATCACCGGTACCCACGATGAAAGCGGTGCACCACTCCAGAAAGAGCGCTCGAATGCGTCTAAATCAGTCACATCCAGGTCCCTAGAACGCAGCTGGTCATTGAACGACGGCGTCAGTATTGGCGGCCATGAAGTCGACGAGGCTACGGTGGCGAGTGAGGATGAAGCGTATACTGTGGGCTGGGAGGATAACGATCCTATGAATCCACGCAATATGAGCAAAGCCCGACGGTGGCTGGTTGTGATTATTGTCTCAATGGGTTCGCTTTGCGTGTAAGTATACCGCCGGTTCGGGGGGTTTTTTTTTTCTCTGCGCCGCACAGAAGCTGATCAACCGAATATAGAACTTGTGCGTCTTCGATGTATACCACGACATATGACCAATTGATGAGTGAGTTTGGGTGTTCGCAGATAATTGCGACTCTTGGATTGTCGTTTTTTATTTGGGGTCTTGGTTCGTGCTGATCTTGTCGTCTTTCGCGGGCTGGATTCTGTGTTGACGCTTTTCAATTTAGGAATTGGTCCGCTCTTTCTGAGTCCGTTATCTGAGGTTCGTTTGAGATCCTTTGCTGCTAGATATTTAAGTTACTGATCTGGTTTTGCTCAGTTCTATGGCCGGAGAAACATTTATATCGTTTCGTTCTCGCTGTTTCTCGTGTGGCTTATTCCGTGCGCGGTGGCTAAGAATACTGAGACCATGCTTGTCTCTCGGTTCTTCAATGGATTGTCAGGCAGTGCCTTCTTGAGTGTTGCTGGAGGTACTGTTGGTGACATGTTTGATCGCCATGAACTTGCCCTTCCTATGATGCTCTACACTGCGAGCCCATTTGTGGGCCCCGAAGTCGGTCCTCTGTAGGTCTCTTTCCGGAAGACAAGACTTTCACGACATGATTTCGATGCTAATAATGAACCACTAGGGTTGGTGGCTTCATTAATGCATTCACCACATGGTATGTCCTCATTTCGAATCTGGTAACTATTGAAGCTTATACCACTCGCAGGCGTTGGACGTTTTATGTGCTCCTGATTTGGACGGGAGGGATGCTCGCCTCTATAGTATTCTTCGTTCCAGAGACCTATCACCCAGTGTATGTATTTCCAGGTCCCGGAATAACTGCGACGCTAAGAATGTTCCAGACTCTTGAGGCGCAAGGCGCAGAAGCTGCGCCAGGAGACCGGAGACGATCGATGGAAAGCTCCAATCGAAAAGCTGCAGCGCTCTGTGGCCCACACGGTCATGAATTCCATGTACCGGCCCATCTTGCTCTTGACATTGGAACCCATGTGTCTATGCCTTTGCATTTTCTCGGCCATCCTATTGGGTATTCTGTACCTCTTCTTCGGTGCTTTCCAGCTAGTTTTCTCCGAGGTGTATGGGCTCGTAATATGGCAACGCGGACTGTGTTTCCTTGGTCTCTTTGTCGGAATGGTTATAGCCATTTTGTCGGATCCAATCTGGCGCCGCAACTACGCTCGCTTGGAGCGTAACCATGAGAAAGCCACGAACAAGCTCGACGACTTCCAGCCAGAGTGGCGACTGCCCCCAGGTGCGTTTGCCAACGAATTGCTCAGGTGCCAAGGCCAGGAAAAATGATGGCTGACTTCGATGGAATAGCGATTCTGGGAGGACCCTTCGTTACTATAGGTCTTTTCATTTTTGCTTGGACAATCTACCCGAATGTCCATTGGATTGCGCCTATCATTGGCAGTGCTGTTTTTGGTGCAGGGTAAGATCAACCTTAGAACCTCACCTGACCGGGCGACCACCCGTTGGTTTCACAATCACTGTCTATCTTCTGGCTTTCTTTAGCTGTGTGATGCTAATGGATTGTGTTACTGCTAGGACAATCCTGGTCTACTCGGGAATCTTCACATTCCTTGTCGATGCGTATCCAACATTTGCCGCCAGCGCTCTGGCAGCGAACAGCTTCACTCGGTCATCCTTTGGAGGCATATTCCCACTATTCGGGATGCAAAGTAAGTTTGTCTGCACTCTCTCCGTTCTGGGACAAGAATTGGACGCCCGTGCTTTGCATGAAGCGCATCTTTCCAGTGCGGGTCGATGCGTTGCATTTTGAACAGGCCGATCTGTAGCTCTTCCTCAATGCTTGACAGCTATATTCTTGCCTGCACACAAGTTGGGACGTAACCATTATAGCTAACGGTTATGCAGTGTATAACAACCTCGGATATCACTGGGCAACTTCCTTGTTAGCGTTTCTGACCCTTGTCATGACCCCTTTTCCGTAAGTTCTGGTTTTGACATACTTGATTTCCTCTTACCCTATGGCCTCCCTATTTACTTTCCCCTGCATCTTGAACCTCGAGCAAGTCATCTCATGGAATTCTGATATACCAGATAACTCAAAACAAGCTGTTCTGTCCAGTGAACGTTGTACTGACATTCATAATAGGTATTTATTCTTTCGGTACGGTAGCTGGATCCGAAGTAAGAGCCGGTTCGCAAAATCACAGGCGTGATCAGTACTTCCGTGCACATATGATACCCCCATACATACATTAATCTCAAGCAAGTCGGTTGCTGGATAGCTCTTTTACGAGGGCAGCCACAGGTCCACCCTCGGTGTCATTGCATCTCAACAGTTTACCAAACGGTTTCACCTGGACACGGTGTGCCGGAGGCGATGAACACGGCATCCCATCACCAGATGTTGGGAAACTCCTGGGCTGAGATGTTTGGCTACTGAGGATGATAGGGTCAACCTGGCCTGCAACAATTGATCAAAACCTAAACGCCTCCAGCTGCTGTACCGCCTGCAGTTCAAAAGCCAATGCAGAAAATCATAGTCAGTAATACGCATGATCGGCAAGGATATATGCTTCACTTCCTAGCTCCACTTGATTCCACACGTAGACACCTTTGCATATTCGATATGGCCGTTCCTGGCCCCAAGCAGACCATGAAGCCTTTGATTCCACTAGCGTGCTTGGTGCACCAGGAATAATAGATCCCCACTCCAAGAATAGAAGTTGGACGAACCTGGCCCGGGCTTTAATTCTCCGACGGCAACCCCAGTCTACCAGGCCAGTTGCGAAGCATACGAGCGTCATGTGGTCTTGGAATACAGTCACAGGCAATCATCCCCAACCAAATTAACCCCGGCTGCAGGCAGACATGACAATCCTTCCTCTATAGCAATTCGTCGTAGCTGAGCGATATATTGGAAGCTCTCTAGCCTCGGCAGAGCACACTCAGCCAGCCTCGGAGCAAAACGGGATCGGAGCGCAATGCCGAGAACTGTGGAAAGTCTGGAGCGGGGTTTCTCGGGATGGATTTGGCTTTGGTAGAAGGATTAATGACTCAATTGGAGATACTTCCAAGGTTTGCATTCAATGTTTAGTAATTTAAGAGGAGAACAAGGTCTAAAGTATACAATCGACCTGGAAGTTCCCGCACGTGCGCAATTCCCCTGCGGGGTTACTAATAGTATAGGTCATCCGGTATGCGCTGAACCCGATCTGGCGGAGGATTTATAACTTGGCCAATCAGAGCTCGTAGACGCGCTTAAATTACCTGTTGTTTCCGGTAATGCTGTGAAAGCTGTAATACTTGGCATAATCAAATGCCGGCCTCCAGTGACCGTTGCCCTGAACGTCAGCATGTGAGTATGATATACATATATAGCCCTCTCATATTGAAGAAGTTGAAGAACAATACACTCCCAGGATTTTTGAGCAGAGATATTTTTATATATTAAGACATGCCCAACGTGGATTATGTTGGGTAGCAAGAAAAAGAAAAGAAAAAATAGAAAAAACCCCATTTAATTAGGTAAAATAGTGGCTTGTTTTACATACGAAGTATAGCCAGCCCTGCGCCTTTTCTTAGAGCGAAACAGAGCACTAAAATACACAAAAGAAATTGTCAAATAAATATTAAAAAATAATATTAAAAATTTCGTCAGTCATAGTCTCATTTAGTCCTTTACAAGTCCTTTACAATTGGACTGTGTTCGTGTTAAAACTGTTGCTTAGACACTAGTCACGGGAACACTCCGAGAAGCCCATTCTCAGAGTCATCCACTTCTTCTTCAAACCTTCCCCGCGAATAATATTTGCATTGCCACTCGACTTTCTTTCTTTCCCCAACTTATCGATCGGCCTTGCATCGGCACGGCTCTCGCATTTGGAGAGAATTTCATACCTTCCCCGCAACCGAACGGACTCGTCCACCTCTCCACTCTCAGTTCAGCCCCGAAACCGTTGCGGGATTTTTCTGCTGTCAGCTTTGCGCCAATTTCTCCCCATCTACAAACCACATTGGAACATTGAAATCCTTCAATGTGTCAGATCATCGTACATCCGTCGCATCTTCAGTCGATTGTCCCCCGTTACACCCGTGACTCGACTCGCCGTGATTCCGCCTCCGATTCCCCACCAACTGTAGTCGCAAACGCGCGATTATAGGAACCAAGACCTGGAGACCCCTCCGACCTTCGCGAGGCGATTTTGGGTGGATTTCGAGTCTCAACACGGACGATTAGCAATTTGCGATCGTTTCCTTTTCCCTCTATCACAAGCTGGGCTGTATCTCGCACGTGGATCCGCTCGCCCGCCGAGATCGAAGCGCGCATGGTATCATTGGTATTGTCGCCACCACGCTTTGTTTCTTTAGATAAACACAAGAAGACACGGAAAGTGGCCTACGGGGTTTGAAACACCGATTTACCTCACTTTTGTGGACGCGTCCATAGATCATCCGTCCTCGGGATACATGCCGAAATGAACATGGAGAACAACAACGGCTCCCCAGTTCCTGCGGGGGACTACAGTGGAGAACGTGACTCCGCCGATATCACAGAGCATGAACAAATGGACGTAAAGCCCAAGACTAATGGCGATAGCAAGGCGGACCGCAAAGCAGCTAATGCCAAGGATCCCTCCCGACCGCGACGGAAGAAGGCCCGGCGAGCTTGCTTTGCATGCCAACGAGCCCATTTGACTTGCGGTATGATGATAGACTAACTCTAGCCGTTATTAGGCATCTGACTAATATATATCGGGTTTAGGCGACGAACGACCGTGTCAACGTTGCATCAAACGTGGTCTGCAAGATGCTTGCCATGATGGTGTTCGCAAAAAGGCCAAGTATCTCCATGATGCCCCTGATGGGGCGTTGATGCCGGCTGTTAGCAGCAACACCAATCTATACAACAACACGCTTCGCAATAATCTGCCTATATCTAGAAATGGCACAAATTCTGTCAACTCCAACCAGCAACACACCCAACAACACCCCCAACAACCAACCAATCCCACGAATAACAACTTTTACCCTACGCCCCAGACGCAGACAGGATCTTACAATCCCTACCAAGATTCGTCCATGAGCCAAAGCCCTTTTACGACGCAATCACCCGTCTCACCTACTTTTAACATGAAGAGCAGCACCAATGGTCGAAATCCGAGTCTTTCATCGACTGTGAACCAGCAGCCTACTCCGAGTACTGCTCTCTCTGGGGATACAAGTCAGTCCCAAAATCCTTTTGCAGGGCCATTTTTTGATCCCAGTGATCCAGCGCTCTTCAACTTTGATCTATCGAGCATGAACTTCGAAAATCGATACGGTGCTCTGGAATTCGGCATGCTTGGGCATATGGCCACCGGGGCGGCCGGTGACTCTCCTACTGATTCTGCAGGACAGCGAGGGTCGATCGGCCGAAGTGGATCAGCCCAGTTCTCCACACCAGCTCCTGGATTTGGAGAAAGCCCGGGAAATCAACCTTTCATGTTCGGCGATCCTCTCCTAAATGAATGGTCGGCCGGACCGGCCTCGGGCCAGCATGTGAATGTCGGCGGTGTGTATGCCCCAAATGCCATGCTCCCTGAACACATGAAAGCAAATGCACCACATGCATTTGCCATCGAAAGTGGGCCAGCAAGCTTCACTAGTCCTGGCTCGGCCCCGAGCCCGAACATTCCAACGGCTGCATTTGACGACGGCCCATTCAACAATATACCTCCTGCTCCAAAGTCCAACAGCCTGGTACCGAATGGACAACGCCAGGTGACAGCATCGATCTTGAAACACCCAAATCTGCAGGTTGGTCCTAAACGGCGCCACCGCAATCCTTCTTCGATTTACGAAAGCGTGAAGGAGCCCTATGCTTACACAAGTGGCTTCCACAACCTCACTGCTTTTATTCAACGTCGCTTTACGCCGCAGAAGACCGTGCGAATTGCCAAGGCGCTTGCATCTATTCGACCCTCTTTCATCGCGACTACTAAGACCCTTAATCGCGATGACCTCATCTTCATGGAAAAGTGCTTCCAGCGAACGCTCTGGGAGTACGAGGACTTCATCAATGCTTGTGGAACGCCGACCATCGTCTGCCGACGCACCGGCGAGATTGCCGCAGTAGGCAAGGAGTTCAGCATCCTAACCGGATGGAAGAAAGACGTGCTTCTAGGAAAAGAGACAAATCTCAACGTCAACACTGGTGGTTCTGCCGTACCCCAGTCCGGGACAACGTCACGCGGTAGTTTCACACCGCGGGGGTCTACCTTTGGAGAATTCCGGCACTGGACGTCCCCAGCCGGTATTCTTGGCCGAGCTCCTCGACGACGACAGCGTCGTAGAGTTCTACGAGGACTTTGCGCGTCTGGCATTCGGCGATTCTCGTGGTAGTGTCATGACTCGGTGCAAGTTGCTCAAATACAAGACCAAGGAGGACATGGAGGTTGCGCAGTCCGATGATAACGGAAAATGGAACAACCACCTCCGCAAGGGTGGCATTGCTGGCGAGGCTGGCATGAACCAGCTCGGTTTCAAGGACGGAAAAGTCGATTGCGCGTACTGCTGGACAGTGAAACGCGATGTGTTTGATATCCCGATGCTCATTGTGATGAATGTAAGTCTCTAACCAGGATCACGAAAGCTTTTACGGTTGGTCTCATGCTAATTCGCCATCTTCTAGTTCTTGCCATGCATTTGATCTCTTTTGATTTTGTTTTCTGATCTTGTTTCAATTACCCTTTCATACCCTCGGCAAGGCCTAACATCAGGCCTGTTCTTTTATTCTGATTTTCTACCCGGTACATATTTCCTGGTTCTGGGATTGTATGATTCCCTTTGATGTTGATTTCCTTCGGACCACTCGCGGACGGGGTCTTTTTTTGTTATATGTTCTCGTACATATGTTATGCTGCTTGGATCCCTGGAACCAATTCCCGATTGTTGATATGTTCTTGTTTTATTTTCTTTTTGCGGCGCTCAAAAGGGACAAAAATGATATCTCTGGGACGGGATCGTTACTGTATGAGCATAATGCAATGATATTGAGTGGGTCACTTCTGACCACGTTGAGCCCTAGACCATCCATGGATCTAATTTTAAACCACGATAAGCTTAATCCAACCTTGGAACCTCACATGGAAAGCCGACCCTACCAAGTCCCGTGGCCTTATCCTGTCTCAGGTGTAACAAGCTGCCCTTATTGGTTTTTTTTTTTTTGCTTTTTCTTCACCACTCCAGTACGTACACCATTTAGCAGTGCTTTTTCTTTTCTTTATTTTTTTACCTTACCGCGCATTGCGCGGACGTAAAAGCTCAAATATATCAAAAGACCCACAGTCTAGCTAGCAGGACCACTCACAAACTACAACATACATGTGTACTTTTTGAAGTCGCTATACTTGAACGAGGCTAAGAACTAAAGAATAAGCCTGTGTCCTGTTGGAGCGTTGGTGTTGCATGTGGATTGATGCCTGGTACCTCAGGCTCCTTATGCACAATGTATCCTTATCGCGATAACCCCCACCAGGATTAATCGTATTCAGACACACTCAACGCCAGCACGCCAAACCATTGCTAAATCACAGAGGCAGTACACACAAACGAAACGATATATTAGCAGATCTGTCTGTGCTAATATCCACGCTTTACCCTACCCTCACCCGACAGAATCCGCCATGCGCTCCGACAAGCCGCGCGACCCGGTTGCCGGCCCCGACGCAGGCCCGGAGCCTCCTTATCCAGTGCGACTGTCAGGGCCAGTGATCAAGGGATTTGGCCGCGGAAGCAAAGATGTATGTCTCAGGAGTCCGGGAACCACACCCCGTTGCTATAATCGCGCAGCGCAACGCACGCAATAGACCCTCCGCTGACTTGCTCTCCCGGATCGGATGGCTGCAGCTCGGAATTCCCACCGCCAACATCCCCGCCGATGACCTTTCCGAGAAGCACCCAGAACTGACAACCGGTGTCTACTACGGCGTTGTAGCGCTCGATCCGAAAACATACCAACATGAGATATCCGAGAGTAGCGCATCTACTGCGGTGGTTTTGCCTGCCGTGTTGAGTATCGGTTATAACCCTTTCTATAAGAACACCGTGCGGTCTGTGGTACGTAATATGTGATATAAATTAGACGAATGCTGCCAAATGTTGAAACGCATGTTTTGGCGAGGTATCGGGCTGACGCGGTTGCTCACTCCAGGAAATCCATATTATGCCTGCTCTCACAGAACCATCCCCCACCGCTGCGGGTCAGGAGGGTCAGACTAAGTTCAATCGCTTGCCGGATTTCTATAAAACAAAACTCAACCTGCTGATTCTGGGTTATATCCGGCCTGAGTTTGATTATGTCTCACTGGAGGCATTGGTGGAGGATATTCGGGTGGATTGTGAGGTTGCGCGGGAAAGTCTGCTGCGTGAAGCTTACAAGTGCTATCTTGTTGACAGCGGTAAAACGTCTGGGAAAGTGAGCGAGGATCGTGAGTGGTTGTTGAGTTTTGATTAAGTGGGGTTAGATATATCATGCCATTCGGGGTTGGTGAGATGAATATCCTGCATTGCGATTATTCTTCTATAGCGCAGATCATTTCTCTCAATAGACATAGAAGAAGGATCATTTTGTTGACATGTCATCTCACATCGTACTAGATGCGTCTTCCAAGCATGCCCAGGAAAATGTGCAGCCCTACCCTATCTTATCGCGGGATTGTAACATCAACTACGTCACACACCAAGACCCTAAGCATTGGCAATCCGCTCGGCATCCATTTTCTCTCTTGACATATGTAATACCAAGAACAGCAATCCGAGTTTTCCGAACAGGAAACAGGTATCCCGGTATATAATAACAGGGGTACATGTCCTCCCGAATTCCCAATCTACAGATCATCCCATCAACTACCACATTCAGGCCATGGTCAACATATTCCAACGCCTGACTCGACGCCGAGCCCAAAGCTCCAGCGGTAGCCCGCCAGATCTAGACGCTGACACTACGGGCCCCAACTCCGCAGCATCTCATCCGCACGGAATACATCGGACAGTGAGCACGAGCTCCGGCAGACGACGCAGCTGGCGATATGAAGAGCCATCTCCTCGACATCTCATCCTGATCTCCGACACCGTGCAGTTTGATACCCATGTAGTCCACCGCTTCCAGGCGGAAGGATTCCAGGTGATCTATATCCCCTTTCTTGGCAGCGGAGATGAAGATAAGGATACAAAAGTGCTGAAGAATATCGTGCACGAGAAAGAAGACGAACTCGAGAATGGAGAGCGGTATGCGATAGTGGGTACGTCTTCTATCTATCCATTCTTCGTCTATCTATACATGCTTCACTATTCAAAGCAGACACCTCAGACCTGCAAGATATAGCAAAACCCAAGCTAACCATATACCTCAGCATATCACCGACCTGCCTACCTCCTCCTGGCCTTACACCACACAATAGCCAGCAATACAAACCCATTCCCACACCTATGTGCCCTGATAACCTACTATCCCCTTTCCTCAACAGACCAATTCACCTATAGGGGAAAAGAGGACTGCTCGCCTCCAGGCTGCTCAGACACAGGTTCGATCTTCGGCCCAGCCGCCAAGTCAACATATCTCCCAATCCAAATCCACATCCCAGGCCCACGAGTCCAGGCCTGCGCATTCTGGCCATGGATGGAACTCAGTGCCACGGAAGGCGACGTCACCTATAAGAAAAAACATCGCTGCTACGTGTACACGTACCCAGGGTCCAGAGCTGGATTTGCGGAGCGGGAAGTCGCGGAAGAGAAAGAAGGCGAGGTGGATATGGACCTAAACGCGGATGACGAGATCAGCTCGCAGCTAGCGTGGAGTCGGGCGCTGTCGTGTCTGCGGCGCTCGTTCAATGTCGGCAGTCACTGGGCTGTTCTTGATATCGAGACTGTCTGGGAAGAATACTGGGACCGCGTAACTGGCGAGCTGGAGATGCGGAAACGGAATCAGAATAGTAATGGTACCGAGTCGGCGGTTGAGATGTTGACTGGTCATAACCATTATGGTGAGATGGGGTGTCCGGCTGGTGAGGTTTTCGTGAGGTGTATTCCTACCCAGGCTGGGGGGTGAGTCTTTCCCCTTTCCCGCTTTTATTCTCTACAATCTGGATCGGGAATTTACTGATATTCATATTACAGGCTCTGATATCTCAAGCCTGAGAGATTTCTTCGCTCATGCGTATATCCCTGCTGGACCGGTTGATCAGCACATCCGCCTTTTGTCGCGCACTGTGGGTGCGGATCGCATCGTGGATGAGATGTTGTTTGCTTGTAAACATACTGCTGAGATCCCATGGTTGCTGCCTGGTGTTTCGCCGACGAATCGAGATATTAGTGTCATCGTCGTTGTGGTGGCAAGCTTCACTGCCGGTCGGATCACACGCCAAAGTCTTTATTGGGATCAGGCTGGTGTGCTTGTGCAGGTTGGATTGTTGGACCCGGGACTGGTGCCTTCGTCAAAAGGCGTCAAAGGAAAGGCTATTGAGTCTTGAGTGGTGTTTTAGTCTGTTGATCATGTTGTAGATGATTGCATGGAGGTTAATAGGGACTACGGAGACAATCTACATACGCATTATCAGCACCGTCCTTCCCCCTTATTTTGGTGCCTATTCGCCCACATTCTACACAGATTTCAAGCTTGTTTCCATGGTCTCTCTACGAGTTAGCCTTCAAATGATAGGGTCAAACCTATTTTGGTCTCGATGAGCTTGTCGATTAGTCGGTTCCATACCACATTTCAGACTATAGATCTGTATGGCTGGATTATGCTGAATGTATCTCCAGCATTATTATACATTACATCCCTAGCTAGAAAGGAATACATTTTCCCGGGGTGCGCAACGTTCTGTATACTGAAATTGGCGCCAAGAAAACAACATCCGAGACAGATCGGATAATGTGACAACTAGTTCAGAATATCAACCAATCACTACATAGCCGATTTTCATTTTCATTCTCATTCCTTGCAAGTAGGCGCAGGCCTTCTTAACTCCCTGATTTTATTTGCTGTCGGTCTTGTCAGGAACAGTTAGATCCTGCACCCTCGGAGGCCGAAGCTGGACTGCCCCAATTTAAGGAGTGAAGTTACTTACACCGCAACGTAGAATAAAAGGGTAAGGGTACCTACATGTATGTATAGTACTCTGGCTTCTATCTCTTAACTACTTTAATCCAGATTCTTTTTCTCTGCTATTTCAAATATTTACTTGAACACTGCTATATCTCATAAACCCTTACGGAGTTAAAAGCTTCTTCCTCTGGGGTCTACACCACGCTTCTCAACGCAATGAGTCTTTCTGTCGAAGCTATTATCGCAATCATCGCACTATTCGTCGCTTCAATCCAGCCGTTATGCACCGTTTGGACATTCTTATCAAGGAAGAATTCCAAGCGAGGTATGTCTATGCCCATAGGTTCTGTTCGTTGGCTTACTTTCTATTTCTATAGAGACTCTACCGACATATACCATCGGAAATAGCCCATTCCCGCATATTTCACAAGACCTAAGATGGCAGCCTTGTAATGGACGCAGTGTGACCTACTTAGGTAAGAGTTGGATGTGTCCGTAAGAGATATGGCTAACTAATACGCTCTAGATGATTCGACGGGACTATACTACAAAGCGCGGAAGTGGGAGTGGGAATACTACACAAAGCATGCCATATGACATACCATGTCTCCTTCAATTTGTATTTTTATCTTAGGCTAGCATGATGGCTATAGAACTATAGGATTTTGTTCTAATAAAGCTATGAGTGGTCGTTCTTAGAACTCCACCTTCCCCGCTTTCAACCCTTATTTCTAGATTAGCCCTATCTATTTTGAGAAAAGAGCCATCAATAGATCTAAATTACGTCTTGACGAAAAAGCGCACTCTACCATCTTTTAACTTTTAACCTTCTATACATCCATGCTGACGATTAGTCTATTCTATACTATTGCCCCTGTACTTGATTCATGCAGCAACGCAGCAGAAAGAATGTTGGACTGCCTTTTCATATCCCCAGTCAAGAAGAAATGTCTATCATGGGTAATATTCCCACTCCTCCCACCTCCGCGCTTTCCAACGTGCTCCTGTTAAATCATCTGGGAAGCATATGTCAGCCATATGTTTATAGGTGCACCCCATGCTTAAGAAGATCATACCACGTCCATTATGGGGCTGCTGTTCTATGTCTCGTTGCGTGTGCGAGTATGTGTTTTCGATGGTTTGCGTCGGCACCATCTCTATAGAAATGGAAAGTAAGCCAATGAACGGAAAACAGAAATGGCAATAAGGGACTGATTAACGAAAATAGATTAAGGACATGTAACAAAAGAAAGCTGACAGTCCAGGGACTCCGATGACTCAATTTGATGCCTGGTTCCCTAGGCACCATAATTTTCATGTATGACAACGAGCTTAGGCATACCTTGTCTGGAATTCTTTCTTGACATATATCTCCAAAGGTTGCATGAAGGCTGGATCAAAGCGACGAATAGTGCGATTATTGCGACAATAGCCTCGATAGAAAGACCCATTGCGTCGGGAAGCGTGGTGTAGAAGAACCTAGGGGAAGAAGGTTCCAATTCCAAAAAGGATTTATGGGAATATAACAGTGGTCAAGGAGTGATATTCTTTATGAAAACGAGAAGTGAACAACTCGAGGCTGACCATGCATTTATATTTTGGAATAGAACAAACACTTTTCGAGCTGGATTCCCAGATGCACTAACTAGGTACCTAGATACATGTATAATGTCTTAGAGTGCAGCTTTAGCATTCTATCTGTAGGTACCTAGTACATCCATATTACGGAGGACACAGTCAAAGCCACCAAACTACTCCGGTTTATCAGCAGGTGATCGACTATCCCATGTGGCTGTGGGGAACCAGGACGCAATTGCTTATGTACCGGGCTGGCAGAATCTTTGGAATCCATGGATGTAATATTCGGCTTGGTATTATACCAACCGAGTACTGTATTTTATAGTAGTTAACAATTTCAGGTCCATATAAATGGTATAGGCAATACGCCCCCCAAGCATAAGGCGCTGAGCCACATTGACAGAACTTCTTACGGAAGGGGGTTGATGCAGGAACGGCTAGCGCCTAGGTAGTGTCGAATCAGGACGTGAGAAAGCTGGCTTGGCAGTGACTTGTCTCCTGTCTGTCACATCTGCCCAAGTGTTAAATCGGATATTTGGTGACGATGTCCACCGTGCCGCCGCATGGTACATCTGAAGAAAGCCCAATAAGTGACGACAGGCCAGCCCAAGTCTATGCGCTAAGCTCATTGGGGGGTGCCTAAAAACCGAAAAGCGGTTGAGACACGGTTGCCATAGTGCGGAGGTTTCCAAGCCCTCCCCACCAATGAAAAAACGAAAAAAAAAAAGAAATAATCGTTTCTCTCTTTCTATCCCCTTTCCTATCTCAATGTTTTAAGATTAGGGTAGCATACACCATGCAGTATCTATAAGACCATAGAGCCATAGAGTTCTTTTCTGATAAAGGAAAATAAAGATAAGTAGCTCTCTTATTTTATTAGAGCAATAGGACTAACCGTCTTAACTATTTAATCCAATTCTGCTTACAGACTTAGCCTTAAAGGCCAAGCCCTCCAGGGCTGTTTGTGATCACATCTGACCTACCATAGTAGGTTATATGCCTGGAAGGAATGTTCTATATCATTTTAGCTATAGGCAACAACGGCACAGAAATCCCAACTCGGGGCAAACCGAAGCAATACAATCGTTGTTACTACTGGATGGTTCTCAACAGACAAATATGAGCAACAAGTGTCAAGGAGATACAGAGCTACTATGTACATTCCAGT
The DNA here is from genome assembly GCF_028829835.1 of Penicillium mononematosum. Classification (NCBI taxonomy): domain Eukaryota; kingdom Fungi; phylum Ascomycota; class Eurotiomycetes; order Eurotiales; family Aspergillaceae; genus Penicillium; species Penicillium mononematosum. The sequence continues at coordinate 5,849,558 of NW_026643272.1, read as the reverse complement.
TGCTAATAACTGAAACCAGACATATAGTAACTGACGATTTTTGCCCAAGCACCTGATATTGACAAAATTGTCCACTGTAGAGCTCTACTATGCAGACAAAATACAGACAGCCTGAGTAGCCCTGCATATGTGAAGGGCAAGAGGAAGTGTCCATTTTGGGAAGGTACGTGTGTACGTGTTGTTGTTGGGTTTGGGAAGGTACGCGTGTTGTTTGGGGTATAAAAGGACTCCTCCCACCTTTCCTCCTCTTCTCTTCTTCTTCCTTCTTCCTCTCAACCCTCTCGACCACAATGTCTCTCCGTAGCCCCCCATGAGACAGCGTAGGCGGAGGGTGCCCGGCACCTGGTGCTTATATCTACGGAGATGTCAACATTACCATTGTTGAGGTCTGCCGTATGCCGGTGCGCACCCTGATCAAACTCCAGTTCTCGTGCGAGCTCTTTAATAAAGTCATGGCTGAGCATAAGCTCCATAGCCATTGGCGGTCCCACGGAATACACCCCTCTTCTTTTCCTTTTCTTTTGTGATGTCATCGCGTTGACAAGCTAATATCACTCTTTTGGAGACATATCAAATGTCCATCCACATAGCATCCCATAATTTCCAACCTCGTGATTTGAAGCTGGTCGCCAAGCATAGTCACCAACTTCTGCCACGATCCTTCTGGTTTTGTATTAATACCAACGTTGTTTAACACAATTTCTCTCAACGTGTTTTGGTGCATGTCGAAAAGCAATACCAGGTCATCTGAAAGACAGTCAAAGCCGCCAAGACGTAAAACTCGAAGATTTGGTAGATCCAATGCGTGACTGAGCGCCTGGAATCCCGTTCGCTGTAGACGTGTATCGAAATACAGATCGAGTACCTCTAATCGAGGAAAGAGCAAGATAAAATCGACGAGAGGCTTAGACCAAACATGTGGATCTTCATCATGATCCGCACCCATCAAGAGCTGCAATGAAGTGAGTGTCCCAGCCCATGGGAGTTGTATTCGGTGAAGCTCAGGGAATCTGAGCACGCTTGGATTCATCGCTCGTCCAAGTCCAACATCCAATTCGAATGTCTCTATTAAGGCCCCGCTGGCAGTTGCAGCGGCAATGATTACATGAGTCACTTGTTGAATGTAGATCTTGCTGTATTCCTTTTCCATACTTGAGGTCGGGTAGACTCCCGTTTCTCTTTGTAGAAATGCAGCTCCCCAGGGTTGATCGTGGTCAGCCAGGGCCAGAGTTCGACAATGGACCGCATTCGCTAGTATCTCTGATAAATATGTTGTGTCCAGGCCTGATTGTCGGAAGGAATTTTGTTGTATGTAATATTCACGATAGCTCTTTTTATTAATCGGAGGGGAGACATTCCGCTCCGCTCGGCTTTGGAGATAGGGATCATCTGAAAGTCCATCCGGGGTCAAGTGGTTGGTGGTGATGACCACAGATCGTATTGAAGGACCGAAAATTGGATGATGCGATATGTCGAGTAGATTCATAAGGCTGTGTCGGCTTAGCATGTGGGTCCGCGTGCGGAAGTAGAGCTTGAGGAAGAGAGCGAAGGTGCTGTCTCTCAGGTATAGACTACTTAGGCGAAGGTTGAAGAAGTCTTTGCTTTCAATATATTGAGCAATTATTGCAATGATTTCCGGGCTAAGGTTATCAATAAGCTCTGACATTTTGGCGTGATGGAAATGTATGATGTCTCCGAGAGTCGATAATTTGAAGCTTTTTGCTTAAGGCGCATGTGCAAGGGTTTGCCACCTTGGAAGAAGACAATTATTTAGGATTCTATTTTCTTCGTATTATCTGCGCCATAACCATGGTTTATAAGTTGAAGTTCGACTTATTTGGCCTCCGCGGAGTTAGTTGCATCAGAGGTCTCATGTGACATCAATAGTTAGGGTTTTGCTATGATGCGCATCATAAAACATTAATATACGTAACAACGTACGTCCATTCGGTCTAGAATATTACTAGAAATAATAGAGAGCTATAACACTGTCTAGGCCTTGTATTTTCCTACAGTAGTAGAGCTCTTCGACTCTCAGAGCACGAATCATTCTCCATACCTTAAGTAAGAAAAATACAACCATGCCTTTCATATAACTATAATAATTCTAGAAACATTGTACATGTAAGATCACAACTTTGCATAATACAACCCAGCTTAACATCTCAACGGTGTTGTTTCTCTCCGAGTTCGTATCTCCCGGCGAACTCACAAATCCCCATGGACAATGATGAACGGAGGGGAATAAGACGGCAGGGAGTCATCCTCGGAAATGTTCTCGTGTCCTCTCTTCAAGTCAGGGTCTTGGCTCGCCATGACCTCAATAGGCAAATCTGAGAGTTTGAACTCCGCAGTTTTCCCCGCACACAAGAACACAATCGAGATGGATAACCTATACGTTCTACTTATATTGAGCGTGCGGAAAGATATATCCGTATGCCGGAATATAAAGGGTCCAATCACCGTGTCCAGGTCCACACTCCCTGATACCGGGACGTTCACAGAAGGCCTGGATATGATTTCAATGCGCTCATCCACCTCAGCAGACATCACCCCCACCAGAGACGGTGTAGCTCGGGCGGCAGTTTGACCTGTCACGACCACGTGGATAGACTGCATCAGGATCTGCGGCGGATAGCCGATAGAGGAGTTCTCGATTACAGGATCAACATTCAAAGTACACGAGAGTGGCCTTGACTGCACCACATGGGTCTGGTAGGAGAAAGCAACATTGAATGAGAAATGAGGCAATTTTCCCGGAGAAAGCCAGGACTGGAACTTCTCTTGTACGCTTAGGTTTCTACCTTCATGTCCGGGAAGAAGGTGCATGCTCCGGATATTGAACAGTTGCTCTTCTCGTCGCGACTGGGCTCGGGGAAAGCTGTCCTTCGCAAGCGGGACCATTTTGGCCGACGCAGGCATAAAGCTCAATCGGATAGGCTCAGATAGAAATGGTGAGTTCCTGCTGAGGAAGCCTCGTTGTATCTTGGATCCTTGTGCGTATATTTTGTATTCGATCACACAGTCCAATCGTCTTAGGTCGTCCTCCGCTTTCTTAGTGAATGTCGGTGGCAGTGGATGGCCTGCGCCATTATAGAAAGGGGTGGTTTTGGGCCATCGCGGCGAATTCGTCGATGGCTGGACGTGAGAAGGGAAAAGAAATTCAAATGGCCACTGAAAGAGGCCATTTGAAGGTGCTTGGCAGTCGTGGAGTGAAAGGATGCGCTCTTTTTCGAATAGAATACATTTGCTGCGATATGTTGCGGAGGGTGCTGCTGATCTCTTGGCCTTTTGTATTCGACATTTCGCTCGGCCAACGAAGACCACGCGGATGTGATCTTGAATGTCGGAAGGGGTTGGACATCGCAGGGTGACATGACCGGATATTGTCTCATTGTCTGAGTAACATGTTTTTTGATTGCCGAGGGACAGTGTGAGGGACATGGTGAATGGTATAAGGATGTAGGAGGGAGTAGAAGTAGAATTTTTAAAATTTTGAAATAACTGATGGCCATACCATCCATAGATATACAACATAGTTGGATCACTTCCGTTTTGGGAAAAGGAAATCCCAGATAGGAAATTCACTAAACGAATACGCGAGGATCGCCCAATTGAAGATCGGACTTGAGATGTCTCACTTTTCAGACCCTCCAGACCCAGTCCCAAACTTCAAAAGGACAAGATCTGCGATAGACTACTACAGTAAGACCTATTTATAGCGAACTAATCCAGGATATTCGTTATATCCGAGATCGTTATAACGGGGTTACTATAGTTGGGTTTAGTGAAGAACCTGAGTATGTTTGGATTCATTCCTCGTCCAAGCCCATCATTCAATTCGCATGTCTCCATTTGAACCCTATTACAGTCCCAATAAGCCCCGCAGCTCAACCAATTTCTTGCTCACACCACCAGCGCTAGCCAATGTTTTACGGCTTGCCTCCTGAGCAATAGGAATGACATCTTCAATGCGCACAGAAGGGTCCTTGGCCAAGCCAGCCACCACAACACCTAGCAGCGTATCACCCGCCGCATTGACACTGACAATGTCCTGGTCACCAAGAATAGTAGCAGGCGAGAACAGACGCATGTAAACACCACCGAAAAGCACGTCCGATCCAGGCGACGCGCGAGCAAGAATATACGGCGCAGACTCCGGATCCGTAAGACGGGGATCACCAGGCGGCAGAAGCTGAGTAAGGAGAGCACCCGCACCACCGAGCTTGGTAACAATACAGGGAATGAGAGGAAGCAGCTGAACAGACTGCTGCGGAAGACCCTCGTCGACGAGAGATACCGAGGTGAGTGCAATGAGACGCTCTCGCGAGCCCGTCGGAGACATATTCATAGAGTTAATGATATGCCACCATCCCGCTGACTCGAAAAGAAGTGACTCCCGCGCAGCGGTGTACATAGCCGCCAGCTCGAGGCGGTTCGGACACGCAAGACTAATAGCATTATCTGGAACTGTCTGATTAGGACTGATCGTCGCGCCGGTGCTGTTCGCATCGCTGCCGAATAGACGTCGGGATTTGGCTGTTGAAACGGGCTCGAAGGCTACGCGTGCGCCGTGTTTGCGTGCCACAGCACTCCACTTGGCTATCACGTCGGGTCGCCAGTTGGCGTCGACGACGACCCAGTTTGGCTTCGTGCGCTCGAGGAGAGGTTCCCAGAAGCCGTCGAAGTCGAGCTGGGATTCGGGGAGCTCGACGATGCCCATGTCGGCCATGGCTACTACGAGGTCTTTTTTGATGTCGTTGATTGCGATGTATTGTGCTGTGCGGGTGCTTGGTGTTGCTGGGAGGACTTGGATGCCTTCGGTGCCGAGGTCTTCTTTCTCAAGGGTTGAGAGTGCGGCACGGCCGCTGAGATCGTCTGCGACGACGCTGCAGAAGAGGACGTCGCTGCCGACGTAGTTGGCGGCAACAGCAACGTTGTGGCCAACGCCGCCTAGGCTTTGGCCGATAATTGCTGGGTTGGAGGTATGCGGTACTGGTGCAACCTGTGTGAGTTCGTCTCCGAATGGGGTGTAGTCGCAGGACAGGTCGATGGCTAGCGAACCCGCAACCACGACGTCTGCCTTTATCGTCGGTGTAATAGGTTCGGTGCTGCCTGGTTCAGGGATATCTTCAACTTGCGAGGCAACTTGATTTGGTAAAGCTACATCTGGGATTGATGGCATGTGTCTATAGGGAAGGAGATCTCCGAACTTAGCATTGATTGCATCTCGTATCTCGTATCTAGAAACAAACTCACCGAGACCCTGTTCCTAGGTCAGCCTGTTCAAGCTTGGCAAGTTCCACAGCTACTAGGGTTGCACGCTTGACATTGGACTCAATTAAGGCCCGGTTAGCGACTACGCTCTTTCCACCGCTTAGTTCCTTGATCTTAGCAAGCACAAATGGCGTGTTGTCACTGCCGTGGTAACCCTCTACATGGGAAAGGCGGATAGCTTCTTCAATCACAAGATCCATCTCGGCTTTGGGGATTGAGTGCTCCAGGGGAACGGGGTTGGCAAAGTGGATGCCGGAGGATACTGGAAGCTTTGATTGCGCATCTAAAATCCTGTCAACGAGCCTGTAGTTTTCAACGCATGGGGGGGTAAACTTACAAACTATGGCAGCAGCTTCAGCTTCATTTTGAATGACTCGGGGACTGCGGACGCCGCTCTCTCGTGTAAAGAAAGCAGGGAAGTCAACAGCGCCATCCCGGCCATCAGCGAATGTACCCACGCAGACACCTTCGGTCTCGAGGTATTCCAGCGTTCGAGGAATGTCCAAGAAGCTCTTGCATCCAGAGCTAATCACCGTCACCGGGGTACGTCCAAGTTCAGTAAGATCAGCTATAATCATTTGTCAATAATTGGTGATCCTGGGTTTGTTTCCACAGTTTTCCCTACCAGAGATATCCATTGAGCTTTCTGCTCCACGATGCACACCACCTATAGCAAGTCAGATGGACTTCATTGTTCAATTGGACTTCGATCATTGGGTTTACCTAGTCCACCGGTACCAAAGATCTTGATACCAGCTAGTTCTGATAGGATCATAGTGCCCGAGATTGTAGTACCGCCGTGCATTGGCTTACCAACCATTCCCTGATATAGATCAGTTTCAGTCCTCTGAGCCATTGTAGCTACTAACTCACCATGCCACAGATATATCCGAGGTCCCTGCGAGACACTTTTAGAGCGCTCTTGTCTTGAGCCGTCGAGGCCAGCTCGATAAGCTCTTCCGTACTCAGACCAACCTTGGCAACACCATCAAGGACTCCTATAGTTGCAGGAACTCCGCCATTGGCTCTCACAACAGACTCCAACAGTGCAGCGAGAGCAATGTTATCAGGATAAGGGAAACCTACAGCCGATCAGTCTTGGCTTCCCCGCTCTTGGGCGAAGCTCTTCCAAGGTTCAACCCCAGAATGAACACAGAAAGACTCACCGTGTGTATAAATTGTCGTCTCAAGTGATACAACTGGTTTACCTGTAGCAACTGCATCACGCACCTCTTCTGACACCTTGAAGAACTTGCTCTGGGCAAGGCCGTGGTAACGCCGAGCACACGACAGCTGGGCTCCCCTCAAACAGGACCTTAGAGCAGCTCGAGAGGCAAACATCGTGTGTGACAACATTACGGTAGCTGAAAAGAAGACTCAGCTATACCCCCAACTAAGTGAGCCTGCTAAACAAGTATGCAAGAAGTAAAGATGCGAGATGAGGAGAAAGCTCCCGAGCTAAACTAGGCCGTTATCAGCGATAAGCCGGAGTGCGCGATGTGGCCGCTTCGGCGACCCTAGTATACAATGGGGACCACGTATCATCAGCTTCGCAAGCTTTAGGTTCATCGACCGACACAATCACATCTCGGATTTTTGAGCATTTTGAACCTCGGAGAAATTGTGTCCTCCAGGTACTCAGAATGAGGTTTTTCACCGCCACGGTGCTCGGGCTGCTCGCGCCCAGCCTGTGCGCCGCAACCAACCTTACTACGCCTAATCGATTGGATCTTCCGTCCGGCTTCAAGCCCCCGCAGGTCTTCAAAAACACAAATTTGGTTCGGAATACCAATTTGGAAAAGAGCTATGTGCGGGAAACGATCAATGTTGTTGTGGAGAATGTCGACAACCAGCCCCAGAACGACTACTACATCCCCTTCTCTGCCGAGGTGTTTGACCGTGTTGGAGGCTTCGAAGTGAGGGATAAGAAGGCCCCCGAGAAGGGACGCTTTGATGTGGACTATACTGAAGCTGTATCATCTGAGTGAGTATCAATTGGGAGGCCAATGGCCACGCCAGAGGATACACCGTGACACCAATTCTAACATCCATTGAAACAGCGGCAACCAGTACTTCGTCGTTCACCTTCCCGAACCTCTGGCCCCGAAGTCGCAGATTACCCTCGGAATTTCGTACTCTGTACTTTCCTCTCTCAGCCCCCTTCCTGCGACCATTCAACAGGCGGACAAGCAATACCTCACCTACTCGTTCTCCGCTTATATGCCATCCGCCTACACGACGGATACACAGAAGACCAAGTTGAAGTTCCCCAGCGCCAATGTGCCGGATTATACAACCACTGATGGCCTCAAGTCCGGCTCGGACCCCGAGCGCAAGGGCGCCACATACACCTACGGCCCGTATGACACGGCCAAGGTGGCCCCGGGCACCGAGCACCCAATTACTGTTCGCTACGAATTCACCAAACCCGTCATCACCGTAAACCTTTTGGAGCGTGACTTGGAAGTCTCGCACTGGGGCGGCAACCTTGCAACTGAGGAACGGTACTGGCTGCGCAACAACGGCTCGCAACTGACCAACCAGTTCTCGCGTGTCGATTGGACCTACTCCAACTACCAGAAAGCGCCTACATCGGCGGTTCGCGAGCTGACCTATCCGCTTCTGCCTGGCTCTGTCGACCCTTACTTCATTGATGATATCGGCAATGTCTCGACCAGCCGCTACCGTCCGAGCGTTGGTAAGAGCGCTGGTAACTTGGAGCTGAAGCCCCGCTATCCGATCTTCGGAGGCTGGAACTACAGCTTCCGCATTGGGTGGAACAATGACCTTGCTTCGTTCTTGCGCCGTGCCGCGGGTGTCGACTCCGACTCCTATGTTCTCAAGGTCCCGCTCATTGAGGGACCTAAGATGGCCGAGGGCATCCAGTATGAGCGTGTGATTGTGCGCGTTGTTCTCCCCGAAGGCGCTCACAATGTCCGTTTCGAGATCCTCGAGGGAACCAACAGCAATGGTCTTCCTGGCGCGGAGCACATTCACGCTCAAGTGAGCTCTCTCAAGACTTACATGGATACTCTGGGCCGGACCACCTTGACCCTGGAGGTTGACAGTCTGACCGACGAAGCGCGTGACTCCAAGTTGGTGGTATGTACTAATCTGTCACTTGTTCATCTCACAGTTGTGCTAACTAGACCTTAGGTTACGTACGATCACTCTATGATCGATGCCCTGCGCAAGCCTTTCACTATCTTCGCGGGTTTGCTCACAGTCTTTGTCGCTGCCTGGGGTATTGGAAAGATCGATGTCAGCATTAAGAAGCGGTGAACCGCGTGAAATGGGTTCATAACAATATCATTTTGTCACTTTTCTATAGGCGTGTCCAAGGGATCTCACCAATTGACTTGTATGTTTACAGTATTTCAGCTTCACTTGTCATCTTACCTAGATACCTACATACCTATGTAGGTACTTCCAAGGTCCATGTGATCTTCAAGTCTGAGTTGCACCTTCCTCTGAGACGTACCTTCCCACTTGGATACGTGTATACGTGTATACACCATCAGATCGTAAACGTAAACAAACGTCCATGTCAACTCAGGTGTCGACTCGTTCTTCTCTTCTCCCTCATCTCTCACTCCTCACTCCTCCCTCATCCCTCACTCCTCCCTCCTCCCTCCTCCCTCCTAACTCCTCAATCACGCTCTACGCAATTTATCGACCTCAGCCATGCTTCAAATCAAGCAGTCGCCGGACAAACCCCGTCCTCCCCCCGTCGATGACAACACCACCCAGGACTCCCCGTCCAAGATAAACCTGTCTTCTCCCCGCAACCGCCTCGGCCCAGTGGTGGTGTTCATCGCCCGAGCCTCAAACCTGAAGGACCACAATTACCCGAACGCTGAAATCAACAGCAACCAAATGCACGAATACCTCCGCTCACTGCTGATCATCACCGTCGCCGAGCACCGCAAGCGATTCGGTCTCCTGGGTCTCCGTCCCCACAAGATGCAGACAATCATCCAGCCCGCCCACAGCCGGGTCTCACCCATCAGCCGAGTTGGCAAGTACCTGGGAATGGCTCTTGAGGAAGCCCGCGCATCCAAGACCGAGTGCATCTTCGTCCTGCACGGCTGGGATGGCTGGACAACTGACAAGATGACCATCGCTGAACTATGCCAGCAATTCTGCGACGTCCCTTTTTCCTTCCACGTTTATGCGAACCGGGGTACTCCTCATGAGTTCTACGAGGTCAACGCTCACAAGGTCAATGCGTACTTCAGACACATGGTCACTCTGAATGATCCGGCTGTTGTGGGCGATCGTTCGACTGCGCTTTACATTCGCATCCTGGAGGCTCTCCCTACTTTGCAATATGCCAAGTATTACCCTGTTCTTTCGGAGGCGGAAAAGGATGCTCTTTCCAAGTATGATAAGCGCTTTGCCGGGATCTACGAGAAGGATGAACTCGAGGGCCCAAAGCCTGAGGTTGCAAAGTCCGATGCTCCAAAGCCAGGCGTTTGATATAGCATCGGTACGTACGAATAGTAATACCAGAGTTGCATTTTTATTGATGGATCTTGACTTATATCTTTCTTGTATAGCTTGATATTTTCCGGGGGGACTAGGAAGCGTGACACTGATTCATGGAAGGGAGACTGGAGAGGCCCTGGGCCGTTGAGAAGTCGGATACTATCAATTGAGCAAGCAGCTTAATCAATATGTAATCTTTCATCAAACTGTTCATGGCAAAACATAGCTTGGATAGAATGTAGTAACATCTCTTATGTCCATATACTAAGCCCCCGCATATCCTCCCCACTTCCCTCATTTCCCCATCTCTCCAAGCTTTTTGTCATGAATGACATGGATACTTTGCCTCCCCCTCCATGGGGCAGGCTGGCTATTGAACAATATTTCATCGTATGTCATCCCTTTCGACTTTGACTTCGCATGCTAATCCTATACAATACAGATAAACTGGAATTACTCCTTGACCGAAACCCGTGATCAGCAACGAAAAAGGCTGGTCACTGACTTCCTCGACGAGGAATCCTTTCCTTATGAATGGACAGAAGATTGGAGTAGTCTCCAAGAAGGTGTCGAGCGGCCCCGTGAGCCTACAACCGAGGAAGTGGACACAATCCTCCGACCTTACCGTAACGACTTACTTCGATGGCACGCAATGACTATGTTCTATGATAAGACATGTCCCGCTTTACTACGAACGCACTATAGCGCCGACGAAGGAGAGAGAGCTAGACACGATGATCTAATGACTCACTGGATTAGCGGAGATCCCTTTGAATCAGAAGCCTGGTGGGCGGTCCTCGATAATGCGGATCTCTTTAACTTTGGCTCGGAGTGGCGGCGTGTGTACGAGATACTTCCTGAAGTCGCGGGCCCAATTAATCCCTCTGTCGATGATAGATTCAGGATTCAGCGGGCCTGTGATGGAGAACACCTTGATTGTCTCCGTTCTAGGTTCAAAACCCAACTTGCCGAAGCGAAAGTAGACACGGAAGCTTGGCGCGAGGACCGAGATGCAATTATTGATAGCTGCGCGATGGAATTGCAAAACTACGCTACGGTGACTTATCTCATTATTGCCGACGAGGAGGCTTTCCGATCTGGAAGTCTGCGGGTGCTTTATTTAGATGGTTTTCGAAACATCATTCGCGAAGGTCGTATGGATCCTGTGGATGATGATATCTTCAATGTGATTGGGATATGGATGGAAACCGACGAATTCCTTCAAAGCTCTACTGTTGGGGAGAAGTATCGAGCTAAAGCAGAGTTAGGGAGGGAACTGTATCAATTAACGGATCCCAAGGTCAACTGAGTGTTGTGATGTAATTGTACAGAAGAGCAAGATATTGTGGTCATGACGCAGAACAAGAAAAAAGCAAACTACCTAGTGCCATCCATTGACCGTACCCGTTCCAGCAAGAAGTTCATCGAGCTCATCTTTTCTGCTCTTGTACAAATCTTGAGCCTCTCGCTCACGCCGCATAACAAATGACACTGCTTCACGAAGTCTCTCAAGTCGCCGGGACAGAGCCGACTCCTCAGAGATCTGGAGTGTACGGAAAGCGTCCAGTTCATTCATAGCGGCGGGCAAAGCAGCACCAGCCTCCACGATCTTCGACCGCAACGTCTTAGCACGGTTCTGGTATCCGCCATAGTGCAAAGAGAGCTTCTTCTCGATCTTGTTTCCGCGCTCAGCGGTTTCAAATAGGGATGTTTGAACAGTGTCGAAGGCCGCAATCATGCGTTGTTCTTCTTGGAAGGGGTCCTGCTCGTCATCCTCGTAATTTTCAAGACCAGGCAGAGACTTGGCGCGAGCTGACGACCAGCCGTCGTCGAATTTCTCTTGCCATTCCGACTGCTGTGCTTCCGTGGAAGCAATCTCAGCGGCAATAGAAGCTCGCGCTGCGTCCAAGAACCGGTCGTCCAATTGACTTAACTTTGGTGCTTGACCCTTAACCTGCGCGTCCGGGACGGGGAATTTGCGAGAGTCATGTGCAATCAGGGCGGCGGCTTCGTTGGCAATCAGGCCTTCGATGGTGTCGGTGACTTGCGAGGCACGTTGCAACAAAGCGTCTAGATCGAGAACGGCGGGACGAGGCAAACCTCGTTGGTAAACTTGTGATTGACGCTTGAATTCAGCCTTGGCGGCCTTCTCCCGGGCCTCGTTGTTACGGCGATCACGCTCAGCCGCATCCTCTTCGCTGATCTCCATAGTGGTGGGTTCGGCGGACTCATCCGGAATATCAAAGTCATATTCGAATTCCTTGGGCTTAGGAAGCGAGGACAACTTGCTGCGCATCTGTTGGCGAGTGAGGTTCTCGTGCATTTTAATGTCTCTCAGGTGTGCTGCCAATGAGCTGGGCACCCTCTCCCTCCCGGTTCAGAGCTAAATGGTCACGCGGTGTGCGCAATGGCGTAGCACCAGGCCCAACACCACCATGCATAGGTGTTGCACCCATGCCATTCGCCTGGCGGAATGGCGTGGCCATGGGGTTGGGAGTGACAATCGCCTGCCGACGAGGAGCAATTCCATCAAAACCAGTTGATGAGCCGCCCTCATGGAGGGGTGTGTTATCTCCTCCAAGGAGGGAAGACTGAGTTTCAGTCAAAGCTCGAATGTTCCTGATTTCGTTGGCGATGTGATCCTCCTCCGGCGCAGCTTGCGGGGTTCTGATAGGAGTTCCCCCGACAATAGTTGAGTAATTCCCAATAAGTTCCCGAGTGACTGTATCATCGGCGCTCATTCGACTAGCTGCTCTATCCCCTGCCATTCCCATCTTGATAATATCTTCCATTTCGCTTTCACTGACCTGCGGTGCCGGCAAGTTCAAACCCCGTCGTTTGCTGCTCTGTTCGGCCTCACGAATCTTCTGCATTTGACCTGCTCGTGCAGCTGCGGCAGAGGCGGCTGTAGCACTGCTTTTATCGTTCTTGCGCTTCTTGCGCTCCCGCGTCGTCGTCTTGGTCACCCTTTCTCTTATTTGCAAGTTGCTGCTTCCGGGGATCGAATGCCTCGCGTTGGCGTTCATTCTGGTCTTTCTCTTCTATTGTATCGTAGAATCCAGGAGCAGCTGGCTTTTCGAATGGAATGTCTGCATTGTAATCCATCTGACCGGGCTTCCGCGTGACGACCTTGACGTTGATACCGGCATGTTTGAGTTCACGACGCTTCTGGAGAACGGCTAGTCGACGCGACTCTTCTAATTGGCGCTCTCGGGCCTTTCGCTTGGCCTTTTTACCCTGTGTATTGGCGAGACGAGCACGCGCTTCGCTCAGCATTTCTTTTTCATCTTCATCCAGATCGATAGTGTCGGGACGGGCGGGCTTGGACTCAGGGTCCGGATCGAGTTCACCGGGTCTAAAAGGTATCAGCAACATGGACATCATAATATTTAGTAAAATGCACGTACCGTAGACGGCGGACATCGTCCGCACTGGGGGCGGCGCTCTCCTCGCCGGGTCCTCCCAGACCGAGCTCGTCATTTTCGCGAGCTTCAGCCTCATCCAGAAGTTTTTGGTAGCGTTCCAGACATTGTGTGGCAGTGCGCCCGACGATGGGGGCAATTGTGCGCCATTGCGTGGGCATCAACTTTGCAAGGTGGAGCAGTTTCTCATCCTCTTCCCGCGACCACTCGACCTTGCGAATACCCGGGTCCAACCATTCAATCCAGCGCGCCTTGCATTGCTTTGGCGTTTTCCGTGCGAGCAGTGAGGAGACTCGAGCCCACTGGTTGAGACCATATTTGGATACCTGCGATCGAGTCAGTTTTTGCCCCATCAAAAGCTGGATCAGGAAGGTTCCCAGTAGGTCACAAATAACGTACGGCTGCCCGAAGCACTTCATCCTCAATGTTGGTCCTAAAACTATGTTAGCGACGAAAGCTCGTGGGCAGGTTCCAACAGTGGCACTTACCAGACACCTCCTTTGACGACAGGCATGGCGTGCGATCGCGCTGAGCGCAATGTCAAACCTTCGAAAAGCGATAGTAAAAGATCAAGGGTGCCACCAGGAAGATGGAATGTGACAACCCACTGGCGTATAGGGAGTTCACGCGCCGGAAGTGATGACAGCGTGAAGCGGAAGAAAAGCGAGTTCGGTGCCAAGCGCGGTAAACGTGGTAGCCGCGATCACCGCCCCCGCGCGTGCTGAGATAAGCAGATCCAGAAATTTTTTGGACCAGAAAAAAAGATAAGCCGATATTTTCATACTATCAACGTTGACTGTCTGTCTCTGTTGTTTTCCACAATGTCGACCGCCGTGGACGCCCCGAAGCAATTCAAGCAACCTTCTCGTAAGGGCAAGAAGGCGTGGCGCAAGAATGTCGATATCACCGATGTACAGGAGGGTTTGCGCGATCTGAAGGAGGCCGAGATCACAGGGTATGTCTACATCTGCTCTTTTCTTTTGGTTCCGGCTCTCTACTTGTGAATTGAAATTCTAACTATATTCTCTTTGTAGTGGTCTTGTCTCCGAGAAGCCTTCCGATCAACTTTTCGTTCTCGATACTGTCGGTAATGAAGAAGTGCGCAAGTCTATCGCCAAAAAGCAAAAGAAGCCCCTCAAGTCAGACGAGATCCTTGCCCAGCGGTCAATGATCCCGGCCCTGGATGGTCGAAAGCGTGGAAACCCCAACGTCACCGACGGAGTCATTGAGCCCAAGACGAAGAAGCCCAAGAGTGACTGGGTTAGCCGTAAGGACTATCTCCGCCTGAAGCAAGTGGCGAAGGAAGGGAACCCTCTGGGCAAGAAGAATGAAAATGAATTCTACGACCCGTGGGCGGAAGATAACGAACCCTCGCTCACGTACGACGACCCTCGCTTTGATTTCCTGCAGAAGCCCAAGCCCAAGGTTGAGCCGGTCACATTAAAACACGCCCCGATCTCACTTGCTGCCAATGGGAAGCCCATCCCCTCTGTTAAGACGCCGCACGCCGGAACCAGTTACAACCCTGTGTTCGAAGAGTGGGACAAACTATTGGAGACACATGGTGCCAAGGCGGTTGAGGCCGAGAAGCTGCGGTTGGAGGAAGAGGCTAAGGAAGCTGAGAAGCAGCGTTTGATTGAGGAGGCCAAGAATGACACCGGCGAGGTGAAATCAGATGATGAGAGTGCCTGGGAGGGCTTCGAAAGCGAGTATGAGAAGTCCGAGTGGCTGAACAAGAAGCGTCCCGAGCGGAAGACCAAGACACAGCGCAACAAGGCCAACCGACGCAAGGCAGCAGAGAGGCAAGCGAAGTGGGAGGCAGCGAGGGTAAAGAGAGATGCGCAGGCCGAGCATATTCTCAAGATCACCGAGGAAATCAAGCAACGGGAGCTCGAACGCCAGAATCAGTCGGATGCAGATGATTCTGAAGACGGTGATGATACTACCCTCCGCAGGAAGCCCTTCGGTAGCAAGAGACCGTACGTTTTTGTTCATTTTCCTATATCTGCCTTGCGACTAACAGGTTATTTTAGTGTACCCGAGCAGCCGTTGGAGCTGGTGCTTCCTGATGAGCTGCAGGATTCTCTACGACTCTTGAAGCCTGAAGGCAATCTCTTGGATGACCGATTCCGAACATTGATCGTTCAGGGTAAGCTCGAGTCCCGCGCACCAATTACGCAGGCACGCAAGGCCCGGAGACAGATTACGGAGAAGTGGACTGCGAAGGATTTCAAGACTGGGTACGAATGATTCTGCATATTCCCTCTAAAAGCGCGTGCATTTTGTTATCTGGACATATAATGTGGTCCTAAGGTTAGATAAGTTAGGATCAGGTTTCATCTCAATATTTTTCAAGCACTCAAGAAACACTCAATTGATATACATATAAATATAAATCGTAGATAGTACTGGCCATATACCTAGGTACCTAGCAATGTAGAAGTACCTGACTATCAACCCCAAAAGAAAAGTGGGTCCCGAAAATTTACTGGCTTATCGTCTTTTTTTATCTTTCCCATCTTCTCTCTCACCAACAGACACAGAATGGACAAGACGGCGCTTTCCAGTAATTGGAAGAAGTTGCAGGCGACCTTGAAGAAAGATTCTACTGTCAAGCGCAAGCCCTCCGACCGCGACTCGGGAGATGGCATTGTGAAGAAGCGAAAGTTGACAGAGAAGCAAAAGCCATATAACAAAGACGCCAAACCAACCAAGCGCAAGAGAATGTCCGATAAGAAAGAGACTGGCGATTCAGCCGATGCACCAGCTCCAAGGATCGAGACGAGTTCGCGTCACAAGGAAAATGAAGGCCGTTCATCAACGTAAGTTCTAGACCACAGATCGTACAGCCATACTATTTGGACTGTCCTTTCGCTGCCAGCTACTAACTATCAGGATCCAGCGCCGAACTAGGAAAATATGTCGCAATGGATTGTGAAATGGTGGGCGTCGGACCAAACCCGGACAGTGACTCTGCACTTGCTCGCGTCAGTATCGTGAACTTCAACGGCGACCAAGTATATGATTCGTACGTGCGCCCGAAGGAGATGGTCACAGACTGGCGCACGCACGTGAGCGGGATTGCGCCGAAACACATGGTGGAGGCAAGAAGCCTTGAACACGTCCAAAAAGAAGTTGCAGATATCATGAAGGACCGGATTCTCGTCGGTCATGCCGTCAGCAATGATTTGGATGCTCTCCTTCTCGGCCATCCCAAGCGCGACATTCGAGACACGAGCAAGCACGCGCCATATCGGAGGATTGCAGGTGGTGGATCACCACGTTTGAAGATCTTGGCTGAGGAATTCTTGGGAATCAAGATCCAGGAGGGAGCGCATTCTAGTGTGGAAGATGCCCGGGCTACAATGGCTTTGTATCGTCGCGAGAAGGATGCGTTTGAGCGGGAGCATTTGAAGAAATGGCCTGCTCGGATGATTGCCGACAACAGGGAGAAGGGTGACCAGAAAAAGAAGAAGAAGAAGAAGACTACTCGCAAGCGCTGATGTGATTGAATATTCGATATAGCTTTCGAAGAGACATGCTTAGATACTCTGTACATGTATACCCCGATCATTGCCAATTGAATTGTTTTGCATTTCGAGATTTTTAAAGGTCTGTAATTTGTTACTTAGTGACTTCAAATACATTGAAACATCTATAATATACCTGTAAAGATGGCTAAGTAAATAATCTATAGTCGTCGACCTCGAATTTCCACTTAACGCGGAGAACGGGAGAACGCGTCGCGCCGCACCTCCAATCTTTTGCAAGAATCATCGCAACCACCCAGACCACAAAACCCAGGCAATACCTCTTCAATTGCAGATTTCAACGATATAAGAACGGACCGCGAACCAATTGATCTCAGTAAATATCCTGGATTACACTGTTACTGCCCCGCGAGTCCTCAGACCAGAATATCCGTCCAAGAACAATCAACACAATGCCCGACATGTACGCCATCCAGCCCTGCTCAAAAGCGAGCTCACAATCCAAAAAGAACGACTCAACCCCGCAATGCATGCCAAATATCATTCCATGCCGGATTCACCACGATGGACCAATTGATTCATTGGATCGGTATTGGACAGTGAAAGACGAAAAAGGTATGCAAGACAGACAGCACTGGCTGGAGAAATTCTACTGGACCAATGTACAAGCAAAAACTAACATCCTCTTTTTCATATCCAGATAATACACAAACGGTGCATTTCCGCGGACGCAAACTTCGAGGTCGGCGCGTCGCCCTCCCCGATGGCTACCAAGGTACGAGAGAACGGTCCAAATGAGCTCTCAGAAATATACAAGCGGTAATTGAATCATAATTGACTGACTATATACCACTGAAAATACAGGTGTAGTCGCAACACCCACAGACCGCGTGTTACCCGCAGCTCAACGGGCAGACAGCGATGGCGCTGAGGATGCAGAGGCTGAGCCCGAGGAACCAGTGAAGATCATGGAGATGCAGGGCACCTTTGATGACTTTGTAGTATGGGGGCATGAGACTCTTCCTGCGGCGGATGATACTTTTGTCAAGGGAGTGGAGGAGTGGCTGCAGTTTGCGGACGCGGTATGTTTTATTCCCCTCTAATTATGGTCTACCTAGGTTATTTTTTACCTTGGGTCTTTTCTGACTGTCTATTAGATGCATACAACCCCGGCATCAGCGACTAATGGAAAGGAGTCTGCTGCTGCTTGAGGCATCTTAAACGGCTTGTTGGATTAGAATGGAGTTGATGGGGGACTTTTTGTGGATTTAGACTATATATCAATGCATCTGCTAGCATAATTCTCTGACATTCACTTAATATTGCTTGAAACAGATCTCCTTATAACCTTCATCAAATATGAACTATGCGTTGAAGGCTTGAGACCAATTGGTTTTGGTTCGATGCATCCAAGGGATACTTTGAGGGCTCAATGTATCAGAATATCAAAGCGACTACAGCATTATATAGATCAGACATAACAATAAAATGGATTATCAAGGCATTGCAACGGAATCCATCATCCAGCTCATAGATCTACACCAAAACGATAAGCCTGACCGCCCCACCCGATAAAGCTGGATAAATCATACAAAACATCTTGAACTTCCTACATCCCACCATTGAAGCGCTTCCAAACATGGCCGACTCCCAAGGCACCGACAAGCTCGCCCCAGAGGCACTAATCACCAAATTCCAAGTGAGCAAGCTCCTCAAACAAGGTCCGACTCAACCACCCCACCTCCCCGCAACAATCAACAGACTAAAAGAACCACCCCTCCAGACCAAAATGGCCGACGAATCGCTCTCCTAGGCACAATCGACAACACCCAAGGCATCCTAATAGCCGAGCGCGCCGCATTCGCAACCGAATCCCTAGCTGTGCTCCAAGCGTTCCACGCCGCAATCTCCCGAATCAACAACCTAGGCGACAACGACATCTACCGCTGGTACCTTGCCTCCTCAAGCGGCAACACCAACGACCCAACACCGGCAGAAGCCGCCGCGAACCGCCATCAAGACCTCAAACTCAACCTCATCTGGCCATGCACAGCACAGCACATCAAGAAGTACTCGGACCAGCAGCTGCGCATGGTAACAGAGACGGCGGAGATATACCGCACGCACGTGCGGCCGTACATGCAAGCGAAGCGCGAGGAGGGACGTCTGAACTGGGTGTTTAATATCCTCGAAGGCAGGACTGAGCAGGAAGATGTGATTATGCGGGATGAGGGACACGGGCCTGAGGATGGGTTTTTGATGTTGCCTGATTTGAATTGGGATCGGAAGAGTATGGGGTCGTTGCATTTGTTGGCTTTGGTGCAGAGGAGGGATATTTGGAGTTTGAGGGATCTTAAGAAGGGTTTTGTGCCTTGGTTGAAGTATTTGAGGGATAGGGTGCTTGAGGCTACGGTTTCTATGTATCCTGGTTTGGAGGAGGACCAGATTAAGCTTTATGTTCATTGTGAGTTGCTGTTTGGGATTGAATTGCGCTGTATTGGGTTGTGTTGGGGGTTGTATTTTGGCTGACTTGAATCTCGCAGATCAACCGACTTACTACCATTTCCATATCCATGTTGTTAATGTTATGCTCGAAGCTGGTGCAACACAGGCAACGGGTAAGGCTTTTGGACTGGAGAACTTGATCTCGCAGCTTGAGACTATGTCTGGAGATGAGGATGCTAGTCTGGCTGATGTTGATTTGACATACTACCTGGGCGAGGCTAGTGAACTGTGGACGGAGATTTTTGAGCCGTTGAAGCAGGGAAAGCAGCCTAGTCGGTAGAGGGAGTTGTTTGAGGCCATGTCAGATACATATCGAACGAAAGTTCTAATGACTGAATGAATCAATGATAACCCATTCCATTTTTTACGACTGCGAAGTTGTACATCTCACCACGACTCTCCTCCTTACTAAAGAACATTACATTATACAACCACCCCTCCAAACCAAGCAATTCATGATAATAAGATATTACTATTCAATATATACATTTTTTTGGGTCATATCTACATTTACGTCAATTATACATGTTCCCTCACATGCCTCTCCGTCAAAGTCTGCGTAACCTCAAACGTGCGATGAATCCCCAACCCGATATCACCCTGCAACTGCAACCGAGGCGAAGGCCGATCAATAGTCAACCTCTCCTCGCTGCTACTCGGGCTCGGAGCAACATATGTATCCTCAGGATCTCTCTGGCTCTGGATAGTCGTGACAGTGACAGCAAGCTTATCCGGTCTCAACCGAGCCTGCCCGCTCTCATCCAGCGAGCCTAGAGGAAAAGATCGATTTTCACCTCCGCCCAACTGGCGCGAGGCAGACCGTGAGCGCCCGGCGGGAAACCCACTAGAGTGGTATGGGTCTGAGTGAGAGCCCGTCCACTTGCGGAGGAGGGGCCGGAGAGTTGCGAGACTACCGGCTGTGATGCCTAGGCCTGCTTCGATATTGGACCAGATGGCGATTTGGTATGTTGCGTCTAGAACGCGGGGATTTGGTTAGTTTGTTCGTGTCTTAGTCTATCTTTCCGGCAGGATAGGAACGTACAGAGGAAATCGGGGTCATAGAATGTTGCGACGAAGGGGACACGGACGATAACCGCCGATGAAGCACTATAGAATCCTCTTGTCAGTGGTCTGGAACTAGTATGGAAACCCGAGAGGAAAACATACATGCAAGCCATGCTTAAGATGCCCATGACGGCGATCTTGGTCTTGCGCTTCATGTGAAGTTTGTGGACGAGGAAGATGGGCAATATGCCGACGGTAAAATCGCACAGTGCGGCAAATGCACTGTATATGTAGGTCATGATCACGATGATCTTCATATCCATGCATGTGCCCACGATATTAGGGTCGTAGGCCAGCTTAGTCCAGAAGTATTCCAGTGGCCTGCACTGGAGGAGCATGAGGAACATGAAAACCAGGCCTGCAATGACGGTCAAGACCATGACGCAGTAGAGGAGCCAGATGTGGAGGGGTTTGATAGTGATGCGCATCAGGAAAATGCAGATGGAGATCTTGCAGCCAACCGAGGCGAAGCAGTAGGCGATCTCGCAGAGCCACCAATATTTCATTGCGGTGACGCGGTTGTGGACAGTGAGGTTTTCGAGCATATAGCCTGTGCCATAAATTGTGCCTCCAATCATGGTTCCGCAGAACATGGCATAGAATAGCTGTGATAGATTGGGTTTGTCAGATCTGTAGTATAACTCCACTGAAAAGTCCCGGAATTGTCTCGGATTGAAAGATTCGAGATTGGACATACCATTGCAATTACCATAGCCCCATCATCCCATCCAAATGCCTTTACGATCCAACCGCGCACGTAGATGCGTAGCATCACCGTGATAGCGGCGATGGGCAGGAAGACCGCGGCCACGGTTTGAACCGCCGTGCTTCTTACCTTTTCATCTGTCATGGCGGCAAACGCTTGTCATGTCGGAAGGATTTAAAATTGTGGGGGAGAAGGATTCTTAATAAAGACGAGCTCCTTGACAAGACCCACGAAAAATTAGAAAATACAGGGGCAAAGAGGAACTAGAACGTTTAGCTCATTTAGCTCATTTAGCCCATTTAGCCTTGGCCCGAAATGCCTTTTCGAGTCGGAAGAAAAACAACGCTAAGCCAACGTCGATATGATCGACGACACGGCTGGACTCATGACCTTGTCGGGTATAAATTGGGTCGACTAAGAGCCGCTAGATGTCAATCCCCATCGAGCTATACGAGGATAGGATTGTGATACTATTAACTACGGTGTAATATATGCGCATGGGATTAGAAACTGCCGAGCCTGCATGTGGGAGGTAGCGTGCGGAGTGCCGGACATTTCTTCACAAGGAATTCCGCTAGGGTTTCATAGTACTCGCTTGGCTGTTTCTCGGCAGAGGTTTACGAGAGCTACCGTCTCGTTGGGTCGATATGTTTTTGTAGCTTCGTTTAACTTGTCCCGTTCCCAGTTTCCTGTCAGCCCCGAAATTGACATGGGGCCCACGGGAAGTCATTGTGCCAATCCAATCGTTACGGGTGGACAATCTCCTCGGAGGGACCGCTTTTTTAAGGAGGCAGAGTGGCGATCTTCAGGCTGACGCTAACGGTGTGCACTAGTACTAGTGCCTTGGAAACAATGGCATTCTTTGGTTTCTCCTTACCCTATTTAGCGTGTTGCTTTGTCATAGTCCTTGTACGGAGTACACCGTAACTCCTCCGTAGCTGTCATTCGGGATCTTCCAAGGTTCGGTGTCTCGGTGACTGATCAACGTTCTCCTTTTTTTAAGGGATTAAGGATAATGGATAATGGCGATCTGAATGACAGCCCTAGGAGGTTTACTCCGTCGAATCCAAATCAATTTTAACTTGGGTTGCTATTAATATTCTCCTTTCAAAAGTGACACGTGCACAACGGCTTTCGTCTGGAATTTGTGGCCTTGTCTTTCAGGCTTCAAAGCTTTGCACGGAAACTACAACCCGATACAGATACGGGCATGATATTTGTGTTCATATATATTATTAGATCTAAAATATAATACTATATTTCATAACCTATCAAAGCTTCAAAGTAAAACAATTAAAAGAACTAGGTACATAGATTAAATTGCTTAATATCGAATGCCCCCTGCATAACACGTGGGACCCCGCAATCCTTCAATCCTTCCCCCTCCCAATCTCTACCTTATCCCAAAGACATACTATCATCACCATAGTAATCAAACCACACATAATGGCACACGTCGATGTCCCACAAACTCAAAAGGCCTTTGTGCCACTAGGTCCGACTTCAACCCCCCCCCCACCTCCAAACCCCAAACTAACTCTCAACCCAGAAAACAACCCGGAAGTAATGTCCCACCTAGTGCACCAACTAGGCCTGGCCCCAACCCTAGGCTTCACAGACGTATTCTCCATCGACGAGCCCGACCTCCTAGCCTTCGTCCCGCGCCCCTCCCAAGCCCTCCTCCTCGTCTTCCCCGTCTCCCAAACCTACGAAGCCTCCCGCGAAGCCGAAGACGCCTCCAAACAAAACTACACCGGCTCCGGGCCCTCCGAACCCGTAATGTGGTTCAAGCAGACCATCCGGAACGCATGCGGGCTGATCGGGCTGCTGCACGCGGTCTCGAACGGCGAGGCCCGGAAACATGTCGTCGCCGGCTCGGATTTGGATACGTTGCTCCGTGAAGCGGAGGGACTGGAGCCTGTGCCGCGCGCGGATCTGCTGTATGATAGTAAGGCGCTGGAGAGTGCGCATGCTGATGCGGCGAAATTGGGGGATACGGCTGCGCCGGAGGCGGAGGATAGTGTTGATTTGCACTTTGTTGCTTTTGTGAGGGGGGCCTGATGGGACGCTTTGGGAGTTAGATGGGAGGAGGAAGGGGCCGTTGGCTAGGGGGGGGTTTTGAAGGAGGGGGAGGATGCGCTTAGTGAGGCGGCGCTGGAGTTGGGGGTTAGGAGGTTTTTGAAGATGGAGGCGCAGGGCGGGAATCCGGACTTGAGGTTTAGTTTGGTTAGTTTGGGGCCTTTGTTTGATTAGAGTCCAAGGGGGATTGAGGATGAGATCGCTTTTTGAGAGAGCATTTCTGGATCTGGTATCTGGATAGATAGTATGTCTTTCTTGAGCTGTGCCTTGAAAGCAGTGGTTGTTATTAGGTACATTTAATGATATGTGTCTGTGTCTGCTTTGCTGAAAGAATAGTCGGGATATACCGAGATGTAATATGTGTAAAAAAATGCCCATCGAAATCGCACACGCTTCTTCAAACCGAAATGGTCAACCCAGTAGCCCAGTAGCCTACCCTCTTTGGTGCTCTGCGATATCAGCAGCAGAAGAAACCACAGAACTGGTGTTGGCAGTAACAGCCGTTTTCTCACCAGCCTCCTCGCCAGGAATCAACTGGTCATTTTGCGGGACAGAATTGCCCTGTTTACCGATTGTCAAGAACGGCACCAAAACCAGAGATACCCCCGAAGCCGCAGCCGCAAACCAATAAACCGAGAGGTAAGGCTGAATTGCAGGCGAGGAGGCCGTCATGCGAAGAGCGACCGAGCTTTGTACCGAAGTAGCAATGCCAAGTCCCAGGGTGCTGCACAGCTTGTTGACGGTGTTGAAGATGCCGCCGGCGATGGATTGCTGGGATGGCGGGAGGGTGGACATCACGTACATCTAGATGAAGTTAGTCAATACCCTCAAAGACAGAACATATTGCAGAAAGATAAGGAATAGAAAGGAGGTAGGGGTTGAGCGTACATTTGTGACGTTGAATTGAATGTCGGCACCAACGACGACAAGAACTAGCCCTGGGAAGATAAATGCCCAGTAACTGGCTTCCTGCTTCATGAAGCTCAGAATAAGGAACGAAGCTGTATACGCCAGTGCTCCGATGCCGGTTAGTACTTTGTTGCTTACGCGGTGCAGGACCAGACCGCAGACCACGTTGACCAGCACCCCGCTGACAACCATTGGGAGTAGCTGGACGGTGACTTCAAGAGCAGACAGATGCTTCAGGTCTTGAAGGTAGAGAGCGAGGTAGAAGCTGACGGCAGAGAAACCCATGAAGCCAAGGCAGCAAGTTCCAATAAGCTGAACCGTTAGTTTCGATCTATACTTTCATGAGAAATTGGGCACATACAAGGGAGAAGTTACGATCTCGCCAGACCCAAAGAGGCATCAGAGGGTGTGTAGCAACGGATTGCCAATACAGAAACACCACGAGAAGGGAAAAGCCCACGATAAACAAAGCAAGGACGTATCCCGTTTTCCAGCCATCTGGCGCATCTGCAGCGAGACTATAAAGTAGTCAGTGTGAAGCCCAAGGTAACCAATCTACCCACGCAGAAAAAAGAAACATACGAAAGCGAACTCGAAAAGAACGCAAAGCCAACAACAACCAACACCATCCCGAGAATATCAAACTGTTTCAAAGCCTGGACACTCAAAGGCGTCCTAGCAAACCCATCAGCCGGCACCGTCCACGCGGTCAAACCGGTAAAGATAGCATAGACAACAGCGAGAGCCCAAAAGGAAGCGCGCCAGTTATACAAATGCGCCGCAACACCGGAGATAATCATGCCGCCGACAAAACCAAGCGGGTTTCCCGCGCTGAAGCAGGCAAAGGCAAGGTTCTTGCGCTTTGAGGGTTTCTCGTAAGTTGCGCCGAGGGCGCCGACGGCCGGTGGGACGACGGCGGCGGCGAATAAACCTAAAATCCCCGAGAAGACGTCCATATAAATTGCATTTGTTGCGAATCCGGCGATGAGTAGCGAGATGGTGAAACCGGCCATGCCGATTATGAAGAGAATCTTGCGTCCGAACATGTCGGCTAGCTTCCCGAAAGTGAGCAGGAAGGCGCCGCTTGTGAGACTGTTCGGGTTGAGTGCATGGTTAGTGGGTTATGTTGTTTGATATATTGTTTCAAGGTTGTATGATGTATATGGGGATAGGAAGAGATCCAAATCATAAAAAGCCGGGAGAAACTCAAATACCCAATTGCAATTTAGTTGAAAATTGTGGAAACAGAAATAGATATACGTACGAAGCACCGGCATTGATCCATGTAATTTCAGCAGAATTCATATGCAAATCCTTGCCAATCGATGCGGTTACCCCCACGATACAGCCCTGGAAGAACGTCTGCTGGCCAATGGCCATTGTGGCCGTTAGGACGAAGAGAACTTCTTGGAATGTGCTGGTGAAGCATTTTGGACGCTCCGCACTGTCATTGACTGAACCATTTTCTTGATCTTTAGCCATTTCCAAAAGATCATACCGTGTAGAAAATTTTGTTGGGGAAATCTGGCTATTCGATGAGGCTGAATTCGGCGTGTTTAGGGGTCACACAGGTTGATCTAAGCGAGAGACTTTCCTAGGCTTTTGAAAGTATATGCAGTGTGAACAAAGCCATTTTATTATTGTAATTGAGTCACTCGACGTTTATAAGTCTGATAAGAACACAATTGCATTGTATTTTGTCAGCGCGGCAGGAGTTCCGCGCTGGTTGCAGATCGTGGGATTAAGCCGGTGTGGGCCCGTAGGGCCGCCTTGATATATATGTGTGCATTGCGAATCATATACAACCTGCACCAGATACAATGACCATATACATATAAGCGCTGGTCAAAAGATAACCCCCCCCTGTTGACAGCACTGGAAGTCATCAATGTATGAAATCAGGCGAACCAAAAACCCAACTTGCATAGTCATGCACATTCAACCATGTCTGTATCCCTCTCACTCCCAAGATCGACCCAGCACTCACGGGCATTGAACCGGAGGACCTCATTACCAGCAGCCCACCAGCCAGCCGTCAAGTTGCGCGCAAACACCTCGAGGGCAGAATACTCCTGGAGATGACCAGCCTCCGTGAAAAACACATTCTCAAGAATGGATTTCAGGTTCGGTTTACGAGAATGCAAGTCCGGAACCGCAGCGATGACACGTCTCGTGGTAATGGCCTCACTCATGCGCGTCAGGTCATCCATTTGAGGCAGGGATGAGGCATTGTCGGCGGTAGCGTTGACGTCGACATTAAGGCCACTCTTGCGGCCAATAACAAGGATCTCATACGGTTTCCGCCAAAGACCATCCAGTGCTGAGATCGGTTGTCCGTCCCACGTGGTCTTGACCCAGATCCATTCCTCGCAGGTGGCAAACCCTGCGTCGCTCAAGGCCTCGTATGCTGCTCGCCGGGCCTTTTCGGCATTCGTAATCCATATAGCAGCTATAGACTCTTCGCTCTGGATCGCGAGTCCGGTATGGGTTTCGGATGGACGTGGCCCCTGCTTTGCTTTGGGGTTGTGCGAATGTACACGGAGTATATCTCGTAAGCCTTCGGTAAGCACATCCATCTCGGAATAGTGATGTGTTTGGTAGTGTCTGCTGCGCCGCACGGATTTGTTTGGCCAGGGCGGGTCCATGAGGATGAGATTAAATTTCTGGTGATGGGGAATCCCGGGGATGGGATAGTTATTGGGTGTAGATGGACGGTCGGCTTCGGCTTGAAATAGAGGCAGAGTACATAGCACAAAGCTCGACTCAGGTGGGACCATATATTCACATGGAGAATTCGTTTCATCGCGGTGCCAGCTTCCAACCCTGATGATTGCGGGCTCTGATGATGGATTCTTGACAATGGCGAGTTCTGATAAAGCCTCGAAATCATTCGGCGAGGTAGTTGATAGAATTATTGGTGGTTCATTCTTAGTCGAATCATGATCATCTGGCGCAGACTCTAAACGCCTATAATCGCTTCCCCTCCGACGCTTCCGTGGATGCTGATTTGGCTCTGTGCTACCACGAGGTACACTAGGCACAGCTCGAGACTCGCACCATGGGCGATCAAGGGGATATCCAGCCTTGATAGTCTCGAGAGAATCCCTCACGAGTGGCAGTATCAGTTCCGAGTGGAACCGCCTCTCGGAGATAGGAATGGTGTCGAGGACCTTGGCGAGAGCAGCTGGCTTTTTGGGCTCGGTAGAGGGAAAAGGCTCTTTTATAGGTGAGCATGAAAGTAGGTTCCGTATCTTTCTATGTGTGCTCTTTTCTGTTCCTGAACTTGATTCTGGTGCTGGTTGTTGTGAGATTGACCTCCGTTCTTGCGCGAGCGCAATTGAATGCGGGATGTCTAGGAGGTATATATTTTTATCCTGGAAGAGAATTGCAGTCTCCTCTTGTATAGTACCGCCCATCCTCGGCCTTGCCTTTCCCTTGTTGGGTGATGGTGAAAATGAGCGATGGATGCCGACGGGTAGTTGTGGAGGTCCCAGGTCTCGGCCTCATATAAATTCAATATTGGAGGGATCTTAATAAAGCTCGTTCTCTTAAATTCGATATTCGATATATTCACATTCATTACGATATAGTCTCTTTTCACGTCTGCATCAATTCACTATGCTCCACTAGGCAGCCAACATCTCGATCTTAAAACAATAGACAGAAAAGAAAAGGGCCTATCGTAAGATCACAAGAGATACAAGGGTCATTCAAAAACGCTGAAGATACAAAACTGGGCCTCCGCCCAGAAGAGACACAAGACTTTTTCACCACCGGTTCCCTATGCATAGCCAGTTCCTCTCCCGGGTCCGATTCTCCCCTGCCGGCGGTCCAGCGTCCGATCAGGGCGAAGAGATAGGACAATGAAATCACAACACGTAGCTAGATAAACCCGCTTGGTCTCCATGAGAAACTTCAAAAAATGAGAAAATAGAGAAGAAAATAAGATGATCAAGAAAAATTTATACATGTAGATGTGAAGGCAGATCGATTAGAAATCATACGCGAAGACGGGATCAACGCTGGGCACAAGGCATGCACGTTAGTATTGCCGTGTTACATGGTTTAGGGCCGGTCCGAGAATGAACTCACCCGTCCACGTCGGCCTCCGCCCGGCTGCCCCTGCACAGGCTGTGCCTGGGGGTAGTACTGCGGAGGGTATTGATACATCTGGGCAGGGTTGACAGCGGGGCTGAACTGTTGGTAGTTGTTCTGGGCAAGCATCGGGCTGGGACTCATCTGGCCCGGTCCGGCGGGCAGCGTGGAAGCCTGCTGCGGCTGCAGGGATCGCAGGTTATCCACAGCAGGCGAACCAGCTGGGTAGCCGTAGTTGGCGCCCGCCATGCCGGGATAACCAGTGGGAACGCCACGAGCTTGTGCGGCGAGGAAGGCTTGGTATTGCAGCTGTTGCTGGCTCAGGGATTCCTGGCTGTATCCGCCTGCACCGGCAAGACCGTTCAGGTGGTTGCCGAGGCCGTTGGTCGAGTATGGATCAAGCGGCGGGGCGTTGGTCTGGTCGGCGGAGATAGGACGGTTGTCCGGGTTCTGTCCAAACGTGTTGGGAGCAAACTGGCCATTGTACTGTCTGTCCATGGACGGCTGGGCTGGATAACCAGTGCTTCCGTGGCGGGAGGATTGGCGGTGTTGGGATTTCTCCGGGGTGGAGTGCTCACGCCCGTGGTGATGCTCCCGACCGCTACCTCGTGAGGAGAGGCCCACTTCATCCATCAGACGTTTATAGCCTTGGCTTGGGGAAGCTTTCAGCTTCGTGAGAACCTTGGACACATTCTTCACGACTTCAGTGCGCATAGACTCGTCAAAGAACGGGGTGGTCAAGACCTTGAAGATCAGAGTCGCGCCAGATGTCTGATCGCTTAGAATCTTCTCCAGGACTTCATCGCCGGGGCTGAAGAAGAGTGCCTTTAGAACAATGTCTCGAGCATCCGGCTCGTTGCGCTGGTTGATCACCTTGAGAACAGTGAGATAGGCAACCTTGTGGGTACAAAGGTGAACAAGGTGAGGCACGAGTCTCGGGGCCAGCACTGTTCGGCGGCGAGGAATGTGCACGTATCAAGGAACCAAGTGAGCAAAAGAGCTCCATTGGCATTAGTAGCCAACTGCACACTGTGGAGAGCGATAGCGGATGCGAGCATCCGCTGCTGATCCTTGGTGGCATGGTGGCTTTCGAGACAAGCCCGCATCGCTCGGGCGCCGAAACGTCCCTGGGCGATTTCCCACATTCGGCTGAGCATAGACTCAAAGATAAAGCTGTTGAACGGGCTGCCGAATCGCAGACAGCATTGCAAGACATAGTTTCCATACTGATCCAAGAAAAGAGGGACAGTATAAGGGCGAAGAGCATCAACAATCAACTTCATCTGTGCAGGAGTCTTTGCAACATCAATGATCTTCTGCGCAGCCCAAGTTCCATTCTTGTGAACACCAATTTCGGAGAGATGGGGTGCAATGTGAGTCAACATCTGCTCCTTGGTGGATTCAGAGCAGAATTCAAACAGTTTCTGAACCACGGTATTGCCCAAATAATCGGACGCTAGCTCTGCGATCTCAGGGAGCATTGCCTCGGCAGTCTCCTCAATTTCTTGGATCGAGCATGCACCATTGTCAATGCGCTTCCGGATGTCTCGGAGACGAGGGGCGTCGAACATCCGGGACTGACTCGTTTCCTGGACCGAGGGGATCTCATCCTCGAAAGCTTTGAATGCGACGGAAGCCTGGATGCTTGCCGTGATGTTCTTCAAGTCATCCTCGCTTGCGCCGAATTCTTGCACGATTTGCACCATCTCAGGCAACAGATCAGCCAGAGCGGGAATCTGAGGGATAACGTTAACGCTATCCGCTCGATCCGCCCCATCTGCCGCTGCAAGGTTTGATCTGAAGTTTTGTTCAGGAGTAGGAGATGACTGGATGCCATTTGCACCAGGCGTACCAGTGGCCGATGCACCAGGAACCTTGGCATAACCAATTCTAACGGGGCCTGCGCCTGGGAAAATCTCCTTGCCGTTGAGCAGCGACTTGGCTTGCACAGCGCTATCAAGGCGATCGAAGTTGACAAATCCGCAGTTCTTGTGAGTTAGAACACGGGTCGACTCGATCTTTCCATACATGCCAAAGATGGCCTCCAGGGATGTGACCGTAGTGGATACGGGGATGCTACCAATCCAAAGTGCCCGGGTAGGTCCATCCTGGTTGTTCTCATCCGCCATCTCACCGGCCGGTCGGCCACTCATGGCGGGAATACCGTTACCGCCAAGATGCATTAGCTGAACTGCCTCGGACAATTCGTCATATTCGCCATTCTCGGCGATCTGCAGGTCAGAAGCACTGAAGCTGTTGTCGAGGCGGGAAGGTGTGGCAAGGTAGTTGCGGATCGATGATCGCTGGGGAGGTGCCTCCAAAATTCCAGCAGTTCGCGCCCGGGGTCTGCTAACAGAGGCATGGCTAGCAAAAGCCTGAACAGCGAGGTTATGCTGGTGAATCTGGGCCTGTGTGGCGGCAAGTTGCGCGGCAGTTGCAGCGGCAGTCGGCGTCATAGTGCCCGAGGGAAGTTGGGAGTAACGGTTTTCATATTCAAGATCCTCATCATCCGCGTATTTCTCCTTAGCATTGACAGAGTATGATCGGAATCGGTTATTGTTCTTCATCATCGCCAACTCAGCCAGGAGTGGTGGCAGCGCAGAAGCTTGCTGTTGCTGCTGCTGCTGTTGCATCAAAGCTTCCATCGAGGGACGTGCAAGAGAGGACATTCCCTGTTGAGGGGTCTCGGCAAGCCCCAGGTAATCCAAGGTCTTCACATCGGTATCCGCGAGTCCATCCCTCGAGAAAGAAGAGTGGCTGGGCGAAGTCGGTCCTTCCGAAGATCGTATGCTTGTTAAAGTTGTAGCTCGCTCACGACCCGTCGACCAGTTGGTTGAAAACAGTGACGGGCCGAAGGGGCCGCCACCTCCCAAAAAGTTGCTTCGCTGCGGCATCGAGCCAGCTCGAAGGCGGGATAGCGATGCCGGGTTGGGCACACCCGTTGAACTCGCGACCTTGGAACTTGTATCTATCCCGGAAACACCTGGGGGTCTAAAAGGACTCGTTGAGGGCGTTGGTCGTGAGGTCTGCGACAGGTAAGGCTGTTGAAGATCCATCTCATTCAGCGTGCCCATTGGAGGGAAACGAGATGGAACCGTTCCAGCGCGAGCTCGGCGGCCAGGGCTGTCCATGGAGCCATTCGTGGTAGGAATCAAATCGGGAAAGCTATCTTGACTCGGCGATTCGGGAATATTCTCGCGAAGCGGGGTTGAATGGCCGCTAGTAGGAGGTCCCCAAATACTAGGAGAAATGCCTTCTTGCGCTTGAATTTCACGGGCTCTGCGAGAAGAGTCCAAGTGTCAGCCGATTGTCGCAGTTCTGTGTCCCACGGGAAGCAAACCTACCTCTTCGAGTACAGACGCGATGTCAGATCGTGAGAAGGGGAGCCAGCCCCTGGCCTCGAACTGCCAATAGACCCCGGAGAAGGTCCAAACGGCATTCTTGGGTTCCCAGACCCGGCCAGATCGCTGGGAGAGCTGCGCCCCGTCGAGGTACCGGACATGGGTTGGGTGGTTGGGATGTAATTGAAATTCATCTGACCGTCAGGCCGCGAAACCGGCAACATTATGGATTATCTCTTTATGCCTTCAGCAAGGCAGTGCCCGAATCTCTTCCACAAAGTATGACCTCCGCGCAAATAGCAAAATAGAGCAAGGTCGGAAATCAAATGTAGCTTCGTTCAAAATTGTGGGACAGATATCATGGAATAAGGATAGAGCGAAGGATCGAGGACACACTAGAAATAGAAGTCGAAATTAGTTGGTGTTCGAAATATGTGTTGTTATTGGGAGGGTCGCAAAGTGGGAGGGGTCGCCAAAGCAATTCCACAAAGTCGAGATTAATCGTGGGGATATTTCATACCGAGACCGATCCCTTCCAAGCATAAACACCACTATGCAGTGTCGAGTGTCTTTGATGATAATCTTACGGTTTGTTCCGGTTGTATGACAATCTGCGGGTGTCCCAAAGCAATCGAGTTGAGGTAAAGGGAAAAAAGAAAAAAGAACAAAAAAAAAGAGACAAGTCCTTTTCTATCGTCAAAGGCTCAAAAACACGAATTCACAAGGATGGTCTGGCACGAAGTGCGTCAAGTGAGAAATAAAAGATGGAAAGGATGATCCGGTTCCAAAGGGATCGAGGTGGCTGGAAGTGAGTGTTGCGCTCCGAGAGTCTTCAACACTAAAGTCGAATTCACCCTAAGAATGCAAGAAAGCAAAAGAAGAAGAAAAAGAGAAGTGAGGAAGAAGTCAAAGGGAGGATGAAGAAGCGGAGAGGAAAAGAAGGAGAAGAGATGTTGGGGGAGCTGGCCGGATGCCCGAGGAAGATGGCTGTGGTTGGTGGAGGGCCCTCCTTCAGCTTCACCCACAATTCGATTTGTTGATTCAGATGAATTTTTGGTTTGAAATATGAGATATAAGGGATATAATTGAATGATTGAACTTAATTGGTTTAGTTTATTCTATGACTATATGGTTGGCTTCATTTTTTATCGAGTTATGGGGATGTTCAAGGTGCATAAGTAGGTACACATATGTATGTAGACATCTATAAAGCACAATACTTCCCTGCACGTACATTCAAACATCCAAACATAACAGAAACAAATATCGGAAATCGGCGGTTCCTCCAGGTGTTTGGCAATAGCACAGCCCCATCGATGTCATTGTTTTCCACTCCATTCTGGTTCGGACATGGTGAAGTATCAACAAATCTACATATGTAAAGAGGTATACGTTTAGTACAAGTACAAGGCTTTTATAACCCCAGCATTCCCTCCCAAAGGAAAAAAAAGTCCAATTCAAGGTTTTCTCTCGGAAGAAAAGCGCTGGCATGAGCACAAAAAGAGAGACAAAGAGTGGAAACGAAAAAAAAGCCCCGCATTCCAGTGCGTCATGCCTTGACGCTTGAATCCTTAACAGATATGGTTGAAGACTCATCATGAATGCGAAGATATCCCGCGTAGTGGGATATGATGCAACCAGTCATGTAAGGAGAATGAAGGTTTTGTAATCCCAAAAGACTGTCCACGGGTGTTTTGAGTGCAAGGGATATGGGTCAGGTACGTGTCCTTGTCCTTGTTCCCAGAGGCGTCAGCCCTGGGGCCCTGGGGTTGGTCATGGTGGCTGTGTTAAGAGACGTTAGTACCTAGGTAGACTAGGCTTTATCTGTCAACTAGCTTGAAGAACCACAGGCTGCTTTCTGGATCTTCAAGGTGTTCGTGTTCGCCAAGCATCCAGAAGCATTATGGTAGAAGAACCGTGTTCGGCATGGTGGTGCATAATAAGGTCATCACTTCTAGGGTAATAGTCGAGTAGTATCAGTCACTACACAATCGAGGTATGACCAAGTAACAATCAGAGAAACCTTGTGTCGTTGCTTCAAGGTCGATGTAAACACGTTAGTTAAGACTATTGGTCAGACCGTTTTATCGCCTGAGGCATCAACTTTTCTTTCGCGCCACTCCGGAGTACCTGTTCAAGCCATCCTTGCCAACTTGCCAGCAACAGTATCTTTTCCATCACTTCAACAACTTATGTTTAATTGTGTGGAATCTACATTCTATATGCTATCATTTCCCCCCTAATTTCCGCTGATCATTGAAACGCGATTCAAGTTTAGTTTGTCGCGTGCGCGTCCCCTTCTCGCGTCCGATGCTTAATCGCCCATTCTAAGGCACCCGCCACCCCAGTAAAACCATGGCCGACATGATGGAAGAGGACCCGTCATCTGGGCTTCAATCAGAGGAAGAGGAGATGCCCGTGGAGACTTTGGTCAGAGGGCGCGCAAAACGAAGTACCGCCGGGCAGCACATGTCTGCCCTCCTTGAAGCCGCCGCCGATGATGACTTGGCGCTTCTCTTTGAGGAAGTCGAAGACGATAACGAGTTTGCGGATGAGGTAGACCCTGACGCAGAGGATGAGTTGCTGGAATCGTCGGACGAGGATGAAGACCAAGGACCGAACGCGCAGAACGACTATGAGGGCGAACAGAAACTACAAAAAGAGGAGCGGAAGAAGCGCAGAGCCCAGAATGACCTCCGGTTCCAGACCTTGCGCAAACGAGTCAAGATCGATCCGACCGCCCCATCCGCCATGCCCGCCGCTCCTCGTCCGAAGAAGAAGTCAGAGCGCATCTCCTGGATTCCCACGGTGGAGGATGGGCCTACTCGGCAATCATCGCGTCGGCAGACCATGGTCAACAAGGAGCTTACGCATGCTCGTCTCAAGGATAGCCAGGAGAAACGAGTCCGCATTATTGCTACAATGAAGGAGGCAGAGAAGCGGAAGGCCCATTTGAAACCGAAGGAGATGACCCAGGAAGATCATCTTGCGGAGGCTGCAAGAGTGGAACGTCTTAATAGCAAAAGCTTGAACCGCTGGGAGCTGTCGGAAAAAAGGAAAGCGGACGAAAGACGAGCGAGGATTGAAGCACTACAAAATCGCCGTCTTGATGGTCCGGTGATTTCCTACTGGAGTGGTGTGGCTACGTGGACAAACGGGCGTCTCACTCGAGTGGGCAAAATCGACATCAAACCAAAGGCAGATAAAGAAGAATCGAGGAAGAAAAAGAAAGAGAAGGAAGATAAAGAGAAGGCCGCAGCAGAGTCAAAGGCCTTGAGTTCTGCAACCATCGCTGGACCCGCCCCTCCCTCTACCACAGGCACATCACAACCTCCGTCAGACGTCCATGCAGCCGCTGGTCCAGCAAATCCTGCTCTACTTGCTCCCGCCTCCACCTTAGACCAAAAGACGCCTGAAAACAAGTCACCCGAAAATGCTGCAGCATCGACTGCAGAGAATACAGACACCCCCGCAGAGTCTTCTGGGGCGAACGCCAGCCAACCAGATGCAAACTCTTCGGAGAAGACAATCACCACGCCTCCTGCCGATCAAGGCAAGGAGAATGTTATGGAAAGGAAAGCTGCAGAGCTTGGCGCAAATACACCAATACCACCCTCTGAGCAGGATCAATCTATCATCGCTGAGAGACAGTCGTCGGAGTCGTCCAAACATTCGGAGAGAAAAATGTTTGCTGTGGAAATCCCAGCATCCAGTCGTGCATCAGATTCTGCGGGCAATGGCTCTCCTCAAAAATTGCCTGAGCCGTCCTCCACCAAGAACGACGATGCTATGGATATCGATCAACCTCCAGCGGCTGCAGCGGCTGCAGATTCTGCCAAGGTTAACCAAGAAATTCCAGAATCAACGGACCAGGCAAGCTTGGCCACTCCGCACGTTGCTGATGCCCAACCCACTTCGGTAGAGACTCCTGTATCACATGCTGCCGGGACGACTGTACGAGAACTAGCGCCACTGGACGAGCCTCGGCCAGTTGAATCGGCCACGGCTATCAGCCCTGGAATTGCACTGGCCCCTCAAGCCTCGCCGGCGACTGCAGCACCTAGTCAAGCCACGGTGCCCGAAAATGCCCCAGTTCCGAGTCTAAACCAACCATCCACATTACCGACCGAATCACGATTATCAAATGGCATGGTGAAGGAACCAGCGCAACCAGAGATTCCAGAACCACCTCCAGTGATTGAGCATACCGGGCGCTGTCTTACGATTTTGGAGAACTTTGATTATGCGACCGCCAACCAACGCAAATACAGCATGTACTTCAACGCCAAGAAGCCTGCTCGTTTGACAAGTACGTATCATCTCGATTTGTTAAGAATGTGTAAGGCTAACCTCGCATAATAGAAATCTCGTCATCGCTTTGCGTCATCACCTCATTGCCTTCGCGTTACCGCGATCCAGAGACTGCGCTCCCTTACGCCAATTCATACGCATATGGGCAAATCCGCCGTCTGCTATCGAAAGGGTATATTTGGAGCTCGATGCTTGGATGCTTTGTCGGACCGGCCGAGGCTGCCCGTGGCGTGCCCGAGCGATTTACAGGCAAGCCAGGTCCAGGCACAGTAAAATTGCTGGCCGACAAGGATGAGGGCCCGGCCGATTCGATTACAGGGAAGAGGGTCGACAGAATGGCTCTGAACGGCGAGGTTCCTTCGACACCCACCCCGGCCGCGACTCGAGCAGCGCCTCCAGAGCCAATGGAGATTGACAAAGCTTGAGCGATTATTTGTATATTTAGTAGATACCCAGATAGAATTGAGACCAAAGAACCCAAGTGGACGTCAACATCATCTCTTCTCCACATCGACTGATGGACTTGTTCTAAGACTCTGCAGACTTTTCAACGTCAAAGCTTCAGTGCTATGATGTATTCTATGTTGACAGATGTCACCGGCCCACCGATAAAAAAAAAATCAATCCAAGCTCGCCCCTATGATATTTATATCCCGACCTGGCCTATCCAAGGAACGATTTCGGTACCCGGCGGAAAGCAAACAGGGAAAAAGATCACAAACAAATCAAATGGGTAAGTTATCTTCTGATGTAAATAGGGAAGAAATAACTTTCGATTCTCGAAAGCCCCGGTTTTCCCCATAGACCTGAAACACGGAAGATCGACGATTAGCACTCGAGTCCGAGTCTGGAATGATAGTCCCACATCTGCTCGGAGGGCCACACTTGTCACAGGCAGACGTGTCAGTGTGGCACTTCATATACCCCACAGAGAGTCTCGATTGTTCCTATTTTCGTTGTCGCCGTAGCCGGCAGTTATTCTGTTGCTATCTTAACGTTATCTTGTACAGATGTACTCTGTAGAAACAAAGGGTTAGTATATAGTGGGCAATGATGTATTTCATACCCACCAGTTCACGCCATCTGGGTCTGTTTATATGAATCCTTGAACTCTTCGAGGCATTTATGGCGTCATTTAGAATGTTGTTTCATCTATGGTATATGGTATGTTGTACAAAATGTACAAATGTATTCAAGTATTCAAGTATTAGCTTGTATATTGTAGATACTGATTGTCAGGAATGGTGTCAATCTATCACACCAGATCCGATCCCCTCCGGAGATACGGTCCCTGCGCTACTGCATGCATACATGGATATACTTGGAAGTGCATTTCAGTCTAGGAAGTGAGAAGTACCTAATGAAGTGAATAAGTGGTACAAGACACAATGACAACAGATCCATAGAAATAGAGAAATAGATATGAACCTGGAAAATATCAAATATCAAATATCCAAATATACACAGGGCTAATTATAGTGGACAGCCCTAGAGCTCGTCACAAGTGACTCAGCTGGTCTAGATCGGGGATTGCGTGTTGGGGGTACCCTGGGAGTACCCGATAAGTACCTGGAAAGTACTGTTTAGCGTAAATTTGCCCTAAGGCTGCCAAAAGTGACTTCAGAGGTACATGGCTCCAAGGGTTCTGTCCCCAAGAGTCTAGACGTGATCGTCTCATCCTACCGCAACAGCACGTTTTCCTTTCTCTTTCTCCTCTTCAGAGCTTTCCCCTCCACTTTTGTATTTATATTTTCATTTCCCCCTCGATTTTCATTAATTCTTTCTGTGCCACTTTTATCTTCCATCTCAGGTGCTTTTGCAACTTTATAGACCTTACACTCCGTATAGAACCCCCTTTGGTATGTCACTTATCTATATTTGCCTTATCTTTCTCCACTCACAGGCTAAAGATAGCCCTGTTGCATCCCGATGTGTGTCAGATGCTAACACCTTATCAGGCATTTCTTTTCTTCATACGTTTCTCAATATACATACTCCGGTGTTTCTTCAATTTCATCAAAGCATTTGTCTTCCCAATTGCACCGACTCGGCACATTCCAGTTGGAATCAATACTTCGACCACAAATCCCTCAAGTCTGTGCTCCCCCAGGGGCCCTTGTGCTCCACACTTGCTCCAGTCTCGATAGAGTCTTCGTGATAAGATAGTGAGGCATTTGGAAGCCTTCACCGCTATGACTCAAACAGCCCCCTTCCACCGCCGCTCCCCTTCTTCTCCTCATGTATCTAAGTCCAAGTCCACTCGTCCAGCTTTGCATCGACGAGGAACATCCGGTGTCAACGTTGCAATCTCCAAATTAGGCTCAGGACAAAAGGGAGCGAGCAAACCATCTCCGTCTTCGGACGATACCGAGTTTGACATGGCCAGCTTCTTGAACTTTTGGTATGTGATCTCCCTAAAACTCTTATCTTTGAATCCTGCAGGGATTACTTTCCTCACATGCCTGTTGCCGTCATCTGTGTTCCATACACCGGTCTTTTCTTCAATGGACATAAAGCTGACCCAGTTCCAGCGCCATGTGTGAGAACCAGATCACTGTCCCCAACAACAGTTTGTTATATTGTAGCGAAAGGTATGTGGTAAACCGCCTCGGCCTATATTTAGAGCCATTGATACCCTCTCCTTCCCTCTCCCAATTCCCAACTCTTTGTTTGGGACCTGCATCATATCTTGGCACTTGAATACTTACCATTTCCTTTAATCTATATAGTTGCCGCCGCAAAGACTCCTGCAAACCACTCTCAGCATCACTACCATCCATGTCCTCAATGTCTTCCACTACACCACCCACATCCCCCCCTCTTCCCCACGCACCATCGTGGCCCCAATGACCCCAACCAGGGTGCCAAGCCACCCAATCCCTGCCATGCGGATACCCAGCCACGTGCATGATGCCAAGTCAGATCTTGACCCCACTGAATGGAAGCCCGTATTAGCCCGCAGCGGCTCATCCCTGGCCTCCTCCGAAGCATGGAACTATCTCTCCCAGTTCCACCGCGGCATCGAGCCCATGCTCCCCCGACCCGTCCAACGCAGCAGCTCCAGCCTTCCAGCCCTGGCACACAGCCAAAGTCACGTGCCCAGTCTGACGAACACCCCGTCCACCGTGGCTTCGTCCTTCAGCAGCACCGCCTCCGACTACCTGGGCATGTACGAGGCTCAGCGCCCGCTGCCACCGCGCCACAACCCGTACTTTGCCGGTACGAGCGTGCACAAGGGCGTCGAGCTGGTTGTCCCGCATATCGCTTCTGCGAATGAGGATCTTGGCCCTATTGTCTCGGACAGTGGCTCGATCTTCCCTGCTAGCAGTGCTGTGTGGGAAGATAGCTCGTGTGAGAAACGCTCTGCTCCTATCTGCATGGCGCGGGGTATTGGCGGCCGGCCCGCTGAGACTTGCGTGAAGAACTGAATTGAACAAAGAATAGATGGAACTGGTTGCTGTCTCATCAGATGAGATGAAGCTATCTTTGCTCCTCTTTTTTCTTTTGTTTCGTTTCGGTTTATTTATGCCCACTATGGTTATATTCTCTTCTTCTTTGAATTTCGGGTCCGAGCGAGATGTGGCTCTTCAGCGTGAAAATGATATGATCTGACGGATTTGCTCTATTTTATTATCTACTCTCTATACCACGAGCGAATATAGATTTATTAATGCGTACAATCGCAATTGGTGCCAAAACATTCTCTTTTACGGTTTAATTCGGTTCCCCATCCTAAGGCTAGGAAGTAATCGGAAGATAGCTCTGAGGAAATGGACCGTGTAATGATTATCATTCAACAACTGACAGTTATCTTTGCTGAGCGGATATTTTCAGTTGCACCGCAATGAGAGCCTCAAATTCCGCTTCCGGATCAAGAGGACTCAGGCCTGACGATGTCTCATAAAATGAATCCATGATCAATACTCACAGAGTGGC
Source organism: Penicillium mononematosum (assembly GCF_028829835.1). Classification (NCBI taxonomy): domain Eukaryota; kingdom Fungi; phylum Ascomycota; class Eurotiomycetes; order Eurotiales; family Aspergillaceae; genus Penicillium; species Penicillium mononematosum. The sequence goes on along the minus strand of NW_026643272.1, from coordinate 5,809,933 downwards.
TCAGCTCGGTCGATCGACGTGGGGAGGGCCCTCCGAAAATGGTACCTGTCGATCCACAGAGGTGAAATAAGTGGGCCTTACAGGACTAAACAAGTAGGATTGACGCGGAGATATTTAGTGGGGATCGACGTTTGACGCTGGTTGATCGCCTTTAGCATCGCCTTAGTCTGCATTTCTTACTCGACTTATACTAGGCCCACGGGTACTATATAAGAATACGTAGTTAGCTGCATATATGGCCTTGGTATGTCCGTTTAGGTAGTCTTTCATAGTTATTCTTACACTACCCATAGCTCCTGGTTTAATAAACCAAGCAATGTTACTCCGATTCCGTTATTCAGGCTTACTTATTTGTAGATACATCTACGGACAAACCTCGCTGATATGTTGTACGGACGTACTGCGTGCATGTACAATATATGTAGATAGTTGGGTTCAGGTCGGCCAATTAGGGCTACGTCGATCTCAGTCTGCCGAAACTTTCTCCCTCGGTCTACTCAGTTAATGGATAAATAAGCATAACAAAAATAAATAAACACATTCTAAGAAAGGCGGACAATACTAAAATATTGACCAAGAACACCCAACAAAGAAGCATAACTCAGAATCGAAACAACGGTATAAACGCCCTGCAACTTTCCAGATTCATATAATTTGTCCTATGAGAAATAAAGACACCAAATGAACCCATCCCTCACAACCATCCAATAAATCCAATATGTACACCTAAACCCTAGAAATCAGAAGTAATGCAGCACATATAGCACCCCTTATTCGGCTTATAGAGAGCCATAGCCTAATAAAGCATTAGCAAGTCCCATATATCCAGAGATCTCATACAACGAAGATACATATCTCCATATCATACGCAGTAAGAAAAAACACGGGAAAGAAAAACTCACATAAGGCTTCGCACACTTCGCATCACTCTCATTCGCAAAGCACTTCCCCATACAGAAGCTATTCCCCTCGTCCTTACCATGATTCTGGTCCGGGAAGAGAGGAGGAGGCGCAACCTGTGAACCAGGTCTCATTGGGTCGATTGGAGCCACGCCACCCGATGCACCGGCCGGGATATCTTGATCGTCTGGGCCAAAGCCCTGGGACCGGCCTTGAGGTGAGGGGCTTGGGTGGTTGTACGCGTACCCAGGGGCCGGTGCCTTGGCGTGGGATGGAGCGGCGGGTGTCTGAGAAGCTTGCACTATGAATGTGCTGTGGATCATGGGAGTTGCCGATGAAGCTGGGGCTCGGATTGGGGTGTGAGGGCTCGGGGCGGCGTTTTGATGGCCGTAGTCGACCTCGTAGTTGCCGTAGTTGGCATTTCCGTTGTGGTTCTGGGCCTGGTCTTGATTCTGGTTTTGGTTTGGGCCTTCGTTGATGTTCTTGAGATATTCCAGTTCCGCGGGGCCTGGACCGAATTGGTGGTGGGCGTATTGCGCCGAAGCGAGGGAGACGCTGAGGAGGAGGACGGAAAAGTGCATGTTTAAATTGGCTTTTCGGGTTTTCTTGCTGATGCTGTTGATTTTATTTCCTTCTTCTCTGTTTTGAGGTATGTATGGCGGCTGGTCGTTGTTGGTTGTCGTTGGTTGCCGGTTGTCGAGATTGTCGGAGGTCAAGGTACGATCCGATCAGGACCGGTTATTATGTAGTAGATTATTTCACGCGTATATCAGGAATGGAGGGGTGTGTTGGGTTTCGCGCGTTGGTGGCATTTTTGGATGCCTGTGGAATGTGGGTATTCGTATACAACTGCATAGACAACATAACTCTTTCATGAAATGGTATAAATTAGTTAAGGTGAGGTTCTCGACTTGATCAATAAACACGTTTTGTCTAGCTGGTAGTCGAGCGCTAACTATTCTTTCATCTGATTCCGACCTGACGAAAAGTATGAGCTTGACTCATGATCTCTGCATAGCAACATTCGCGAAGTAAACAGGACAACTGGGGTTCCGATCTGCCTCGATTAGTCACGCGTGTGGAGCTTGATACGATATATTTATATACTGTTGAAAATATAGTCTACCTCCCTGGAGATGTTGTAAAGGACGTTGTTACTGCGATGTATCAAAGTGATATAAGACCACAGTTTAGAATTTAGAGGGTTATTGCTGTCCAAGGAACCAACAAACCTTGGGATCCTAAGCCAACCAATCACAAGCCCTGAAGACACATGTCATGTTCACGTAAGGGGATTTACATAAGGCATCCCGGTTTTTGCAGGGTCAGGACAGGATTTGATGAGTGAGGCTAGAAAGGTAACTCATGGCTATTACGAGCCACTGCCTCTATCTCATCGACGTAGCTAGCTCATGTAGCTTTTCAGTTGGATCACGTAGTGCTTTGTGAACAATAGGTCTGCTAGTCGGCTCCGGGAAATGTACATCCCCATGATCGACCCGTGGATTTTCTGGTAACAAATCGTCTACAAAAGAAAGTACCGTACATGCGCAGGGACAGTTAGACCAAGTCTGCTCAGCAGTTGCCACTTGAGTCAACGGGTGGCTAGACTAAGAACGATTTCAGCCACCAACACATGGATCCTCATCAAGGATCCACTGTATAGGTGCGGTTCTTTAGAGGTTCCATTTCATATAGCAGTAACAGGTCGCCACGCCAGTAGCAATATCAGGAACAATACCAAGAGCATTGTCCATATTTTGTTAGCTGGTTTCGCCACTGCATCGGCGGTAAATAGTGAGAACTGGACCCTTAAGAAGATCCGTCCCGGCCGATCACAGGTATTCTCTCGAGGCTTCACATCCACGAGAACTGCCAAAGAATGCTAACATCTTCACATATTGGCGGAGCGCAGTCCGGATTCCAAATTCCAAGACTTCAGCTTCAGCGTACACTGTAGAACGCAACTCTGGCGCTCATTGCGTATTTCGACGTCGGCGGCAGTGGGGGCCCCCAATAACCTCGCCAGGAACTATTTTCCCTTATTATTGGCGGATCCAATTGGACGGGTTGGGGGATAGGGCTTTCCCTTGTCTTTCTTCCTTCCCCTTAGGACAGGAAACTGCAGGCCACGGACCTTCCTTATGATAGCCGCGTGTGTCCTGCTAGGGAGAAATGACAACTGAAAAGGCTTGAGGCGTACTCTCGAGATGACGTTGCCCCCCAGGCAATGTCTGGCATCACTTGATGACAGGGGTCCTTGAAAAATTAGGTCGAAGGGGCCGAGCGTAGTCATCCTCGGCTTCAAGGTGGGTAGACATCTCACCTGCCTCTCATTCAAATCTCATGTTCACCCTGCCATGACCCATCACCATCACCGACAAAGAAGCCTCACTTGACAGGGAAATGACCACAGGAAGAAACTGCCCCAGCCATACTTTCAGCCGACAAATGGGGCAGCTTCCTTCGGCCAAGGTTACCGACCGTGCTGTGTAATGACTGACTCGGACAGGTCGATGCCCCCCACAAGCTACAGCGGATGATGACAGCGTTGCTTGTAAACACGATGAGACGTCTTCGCCATGCACAAAGCCAACGTCGATGCCCATCACGACCCCCGCCGACAGCCCGACACGAAAGCAATCATCGACATGGCCTGGATGAAACGGCCTCGAATCACCGATCGATGCTCCCCGTATCGTGCCTGCTCGGATGATCACGGTGTTCTGTGCTCTCTGACCATGAGACCTTGTGTTCAAGTCGACATCCGACCCGCCGACTGTCTTTAGACACAGACTTCTCCATGGTTTGCAAGATCAACAGACACCATGCCCTCGACCTGAACCGATTTGAAACCGACGTACACTGCATCACTGGTGCCAAAAAGACGACCCACGACAACGTCCACAGGAATAGTTTGGCCTCATACTGCACTACCAGTCACTTACTTTCGTGGATTGAATCCTATCAGAATTTTGGCCAAGTCTCTTCCATGACCACACCACTCCATCGACAGAGGCGACCTGGTTTATATGATAACGGTTGCAGGGTACGGAACTTACTAGCTGGATCGCTCGCTCATTCATCCCAACTGACTTGGCGTGGTGCACTGGTGCGGCACAGCAATGAACCCCATCGTCAGCCCACATGTGAAGGACCCCGTCGGCGGTGACATGCGTTCCGTTAGCACCGTACACGTTTGCGGACCAGCCAGATACCGGCGTGAGAACTCGGGCCAACCAACGTGTGACTCCTCTACCCTCAGTCCCCCTAGTAGGCCAGGTCCACATGAATCGCGAGTAGTCCCAACCGAACCCAGAGCGTCCGATTCAACCATATATCCTTTGATCTCCCGTCTAGCCTGTTCAACGAAGTGAAGGCAAGGCCCGGGAAACGCCGCCTAGGAATACTTCCGTTCCCTTCGTCGTTCCCGTTATCGTTCCACGAAACACCTTTGTCAAGAAACCCATATGGCTCGGAAATACCACACAAATACCCTGGAGGTGATGACGGAAACAGTTGAGATGGTCCACCGGAATCAAGACACGGGGTTCTGCCGCACCGATGATGTGTTCCGTATGGCCAATGACCGAAAAGTGCTGGTATAAAGGATAGATGCCACACTACTCGCATAGAAGCACATGGGAGACAGTGGTTGGGGTTGGGTTGGTCTTATCATACCCAAACCAACGTCAGACTCTGCATCAAATGCTGATTCTGTGGCACACCCCCGAGTTGTGGTATCCGGCCCGGTACCAAGACACTGCCAGACTGGGTAATATGATGGAGTGTTGGTGAATCATCACTCACACCCAGCTTTGTCCATAACCCCCATAACCAGACATATGCCACACCACATTGGCGCAGAAGCACATAGGAGCCAGTGATTGGGTTTGGTCACCCAAACCAACGCCAGACTCCGCGTCAAATGCTGGTTCCATGTCACACTCCTGAGTTATGGTATTTGGTTTAGTACCCAGGCACTGCGAGACTGGGTAATATGATGGAGTGTTGGGTGAATCGGTCATCCCTTCCAGTCGCGTCCATAACTCCCATAGCTGGACAGCCAGGCCATTCTAGCCCTTTTATCCCTCGTTCTGCTTTAGACGGCCAGCAATCGATGCCTTGACAGTTTCACAAGATATTCAAGGTGTGGTGCTCAAGTGTTTGAAGGCTTCGTGGGTCGCGGACCGGGAATGAAAATCTTCGGGATCAGGAAGTCGATGTCTGGTGAGAAGAGGCGACGGTGCTCAACTCGATAGATACGGTCGAGGATACGGCAATGTATACAGTGGGGATATGGAGGATTCGACTGTCAAAAGACAAGGAGGGGAAACATGTTGAATTCAGTCCGGACGTTGGAGGAACGGGTTGGGCGCTAACAAACTGTAAAAGGAAAGAGCGAGTCAGCAACGCAATTTCAAAGCTGCCCAGGTGAATCCCGTACAGACAACTTTGGAAGACAGAGGGAACAGTTACAGACCTCTTCAATGTGTTTTCCTCGCGTGAAAGAAAAACAGAACCCGGTCCCAGGGATGAGATGTCCACGAGAACCATTCGGGTTGCCGACGACCAACGTATCCGCAGATTGTCCACCAAGTATTCACAGCTTCATCTTCGAGGTATAGTGAGAGTTCCAGCGTCTGGACGAGTCATTGAGGTTGACGGTCGAATTCGATGTTCACTAAAGACACCTGTGGTCAGTTTACTTGCAGTTAGGTCGAGTCCACCCGAGAGCCCTATCCCAATTGGCTCCAGTCTCTTTGAAACAGTGGAACAGAAGTGTGCAAAACATTGCCACTACAGCTTCCACAAACAAACTACCGTGGGCAGAAGTCCAAAGTCGCCACGAGTGCAAGACTGCAAGAGGGAATGCCTTTTGCCTCTTTGGTATCTCCAATCTATCCGAAGGCAGATCTCGGCAGATCATACAGATGCGAATACCAACACAGGGACTCCAAATTCGCTTCAATTTTCCAGCAAACCACGGGCCACGACCAAAGCTCAAAGCTGAAATGCCAGGCGAAAATAATAATAATAGAAAAGCAAGAGCTTAGGTTGGTCCAAATATGAACGTTCTCTATCTCCATGGAGAACAACACGATTGGCTGGCAATTTTATCCGGGACCGATTCAAAGGTCTTAAAAACAATGAACTACAATACAATTCTTCTTGGTTTTTCTTTTTCATTCTGAACGATATTTTGAAATCTTCAAATTCCCTGAAGTGAAGGTTAGCCCAAATGCCTCGAAAGCTCGAGGGCTCTACGGCTCTACGGAAGTATAGGGACTGATGTCCAACTCGGCTTGGACGAAACAGACTGGCGGCAAACTGCCCAATCCCCTCAAATACCTTGTTCAAATATCCCGCCTTTCTCTCTTTGACTCTCGAGTCATCGTCGAATCCCATCTCCCACCCTCTCTACGAATTCTATGTATAAGGCTATCTTCTTCCCAGTCGGGTCACACTTGTCTATAAACACGTATGGCCGACCGCTCTATGCCCCAACCCCTACCTTGCCAATATTCATACTTCGCCCTCTTAAACCTTTTGCCCCATTCTTCCATAAATCTATCCGTGTCCTCCTCCCAAATACCAGTAGTCTGGTTACTGACCCCTACGAAATCGTGATAGTCTATAGGTAGACACAGGCAGATACCAGGGAACCCCCATCTGATCTGATCAGCTTCGAACACGATAGCCCAGACCATCCCCAAGCCTCTTCCCACATATGAACAGAACCCCTGACAGCACACCTGATCCAGTCCAAAGATGCCAGACCTCACCGCAGCTCACTCCACGAACGGCCAAGGAGGCCCAGCAGACCGCAACGGGGTCCGCCAGACCGACTCGGTACGCAACGAGAATGCAACAAGGTGAGTAACCATCTTTTCCGATTTACTCCCCAAATTGCGAGAGACCCTACCTCCGTCCCCTCTTACCTCTCTCCCTGTCTCACTCCCACATCTTCCTCATCCCCGTAAACCAACCCCCTTCCGGCAACGCTTAAATGATCGAAAGCTGAGATCTCGTGACCTCCCCACTCAGCCTGAACATCGAACACACCAGCGACTCACCCGAGCGCCACCAGCAGATCCGCCAGCAGGAACTCGACCTGAACTACTATCGGAAGTTCCTCGAAGATTTGGTCGCCGTCATGCGCGATGCTCATAGCGATTCTGTCGCTCAGCTCGTCTTGCTCATTCGCTCCGGGGCGTCGACCGGGGAGATCCATGCCGCCCTTCAACGCGTCCAGAATGGGAGCTGAACGTCGCACTTTTTTTGGTATTCGACCTTTCCAATGAAAACCTGCGCTATGGTTTGTGGCTTCGGCTTTCGACTTTCGATTTCGGCTTTTGTTTGCCTTCTTTTTTCTTAGTGTGTCCCAGCCCTGCAGAGAACCTTCCAAGGTTGGAATTGAGGGCTGTGGACATAATCGTGAACGCTTCATCCATGGATGCATATTGATGTCTTCTAGGAGAAAAATATTGAGAATGCCCTTCTTCTTCTTCTTCTTTTTTTTTTTGGTCTAGGTCTTGGAAAAGATATAAGACAAAATAAATGCTGCAAGTTGAGTGGTAGTCGATATAGCTCATGACGCTTCATTTTTTGTTTTTTTGTTTCTCATAACCATGTTCTTTCCTGGGGTAGTTTGTGATATGAGTTTTGAAGTCTGATGTGTTGTGTTTTGTCGCAAGTATTGTCCGGGATATGCATGAATTAGGGTTGTTGAAAAGGAAAAGGAAAATTGACTCAAAGAACAAGAAAAAGGGAAAAAGAAAACGACCGGCACCTAGTTTCGATGACAGGCGGTGCTGGGCCAACAGCATTGATCTCATTCACATGCACATGCCTTCAGATGCCCTGGATGTCGAAATACCTATACCAAACCCGGTAGGAGATGTGAAATACGACACTTAGTGACAACATGCCACTAACCCAAAGTGTATGGAACCGATGCAAGCCCAGTGACCGGTACAATCATTCCCAGCCATGGGACAGATGAAAGGAAGAACATTGAAACGGGAGGGAAATGATGCGAACATCAAGATTGACTTAACCAACATGATGGGGACGTGTTCTGATTTGGACTGTACCGAATGTGAGCTGCGTCTGTCTCCATTGGGGGCGAGAGTTGTGGTTGTTAAAAGGTAGGAAACGGGAGCATAAGTACGTTGATGCGCGCGTCTATACGATGTACCCGGTCCAAACGGACACAGTTCTATTCTCTGTTCCCTGAGACTTGTCAATGGGAATATCCACTAGAACACACACCTAGGGCTGGGCGTTTCTTGAAGGGGCCAAGTGGAATGGGAATCCCTGTGGGCTCACGGATCCTATCTCCGTGCGGTTTCGAGCAATGGAAGCACACGGTGGTGTGGATCACCCTTTTGCGCTTCTCTTTCTCTGTACACGGAGACGGTCTCCTCTTCTCTCTCACGATGCTAGAGATACCTCAAGCTCTTTGCTGGTCTGTTTTGAAAAGATACTGTACTAACCCGTGTCAGAGATGGATGAGAATCCTCCTCGCACTGTCCGCCTCTGTTCCTGTAGACGGAGAGAGACGGAGAACACTCTTCACTCTCTCTCTCTCCAAGAGACAAGAACCCCAAGTCCCTGTCCATTTCTTTTGGAAGAAAAGTCAGTACTAACCCATCTCCCATTGTTGGCCATGGGAGATGATGAGATGTTGAGAGGTGAACCAGGGACAGGTTTCCCGACCCGGACGATTACAGTAGGACACCTGGGCACACCGATTCGATCCCCCCCGTGACCATGATCAGACTTCGTCCAACTCGATCTCGATTCCGGTCTTTTTCTATACACAAATGACAAATCCAATCTCCTATCCTCGATCACAGCCATGTCGTAGCACGCCCGTTCCCTACTCATCGCGACCCGGATCCGCAGCAGGTCAGCATCAGCAGCATCGTCAGACCAAACGATCCGACCCCATCGACGGCTTTACTTGCTGTAGCTGGAAGCTAAAGCCAAAAGCAACACCAATGCCAATGATAAAAACAACGCCAACGCCAACGCCAACGAGAACGAGAACGAGAACGTAACCATAACTACAAAACGAGGACAACAGCGCTAACGGGAACGCTAACGAAAACTACAACGACGATGATAATGAGCGCGCCGATGACAACGCCAAAGCCACCGCCAACGACAATGCTAACGCTAACAACAACGCCAACGAGGACGAGAACGCGAACGCGAACGACAACGCGGCGAGAACGTTGATGAGAAAGCTAACGAGAACTACGATGAGGACACCAACGACGACACCAACGACGACACCAACGACGACACCCCCGAGGACACCCCCGAGGACACCAACGACAACAACAACGCCAACGACAATGCTAACGCCAACCCCAACCCCAACGCCAAAAGCCAACCAACTCCATATCCGAACAATCTCAAATCCAACAAAACCAAACCCACCTTCTCTTCGCCGGTCAGGGGGCAATGGAGACGCAGAACGCACGACAGATCGTGTCACGCCGCGCGCGAGCAGCCGTGTTTGGAACCTAGCTAAAATCCCATATAGACGGGACTCGGTTTGAGGCTGTGTGCGCATGCATGCTTCCGTTTTTGGTTGGTTTCATAATCCCAGGTGCCAGGGTCTCGGGCTAGGTTTCAACGGCAGCGGCAACGGTTGTGGGATTTGAGATTTGACATCTGGGATTCGAAATCTCGGGTTTGGAAACTACATTCTGAGATCCTATATGTGGAAGACTGCTTATGGGTGGACTGTGCATATTGTTCGGAGAGCCTCGGTGTTGTTTGGGGCTGTAGTGTGTGTAGTGTGTGCGTAGAGTCTCAGCTGGCATCAGTTGGCAACAGTTTAAGAATCTTGCAGGTACGGTAGGTCAGTCGATATCCGTGTTGTCAAAAAGGCAAGCCAAATCTACATAGGTACTCGGTACCCGGTGTACGTGACATAGAAACAGAATGGTTTTAATTGATCTTTGAAGGAAATCTCATTCGTCCATTGTAGCACCCATGCCACATTCCCGTACCTATCGTGATCATGCATGTAACTTTTAACATATCTAAGGAGTGCAACGGCCAGTGAACCGGGGGTACAATGAGCAGTCACGGACGGTATAACGAGCGCACAGCCAGGCCAAGAAACGCTCGAGACCGAGACCGTAACCACCATGAGGGGAGGTACCATACCTATTGTTCAAAAGTTAGTATGGAGGAAAATACTAATAGGAACAATTCGAGATATCGAAACTTACTTGCGCTGGTCAGTGTACCAGTAGTAGGGCGAGGGGTCCATGCCCTCGTGCTTGTAGGCGGCCATCAGCTCATCCCAGTCGTCCATTCTCATACTGCCTCCGACGATCTCGCCAACTCCGGGCATGAGAACGTCGACACTCTCGGTGACACGGCGGTCCTCGGGAGCCTTCTTCATGTAGAAGGCCTTGATGTTGGCAGGGAAGTGGGTCAGGAAGATGGGCTGGTTGATGATATCGGTCATGCGACGCTCAGCAGCCTCAGCAATATCGTCACCGAACTTGTGGGGCTGGCCCTCCTCGTTAGGGATTTCGTGCTCGATCAGCCACTGGATAGCATCGTCGTACTTCATGCGACGGAAGGGACGGGACGGGGGCTTGAAATCCGGGTTGAGCTGCTTGATATATCCAGCGATCTCGGGCTCAGCCAGAGTGTAGTCAATCACGCGGCAGATCACATCCTCGAGGTGGTCAAGCAGATCAGTGAAGGTGATGAAGTCCAACTCGGCTTCGATGTGCGTGTACTCCGACAAGTGGCGGCGGGTCAACGACTTCTCGGCACGGAAAGACGGGCACACACAGTACACATCACCCAGGGAGGGGAGACATGTCTCCAGGTACAGCTGGGAGGACTGGGTCAGGTAGGCGTTCTCGCCGTAGTAGTCGAATCCGAACAGAGTGCTGCCACCCTCGACCTGGGTCTGCACCATGGCGGGAGGGGTCACCTCCAGCATGCGGGTCTCCTCGAATGCCTTGCGGAAAGCCCGCAGAGTAGCGGCGCGCACCTTCATGACGGAGGAGGAGGTCTCACCGCGCAGCACCAAGTGGCGGTTGTCGTAGAGAGTCTGCGGGTCGGCGTCCGGCGCCACACGCGTGGTAATAGCCTCCTTGTCACCAGCGGCCTTGCCGATGATCTCGAAGAAGTCGGCGTGCAGCTCGCGGTCGTTGGGCGCATGCTGCTTGGGGGGCACGGCGCGCATCTCGCCGTGGATGGACATGGAGGTTTCGAGGGTGAGGGTCATGATGTCGTAGGTCTTGACCATGTCACCGGTCAGGACACACTGCAGGTACCCATAGCCGTCGGTGAGAGTGATGAAGACGACATCCTTCTGGGCGCGGGCACGGTGAACTCGGCCCAGAACGCGGACTCGAGTGCCGGCCTCATCGGACTCAGGGGTGCGCAGCTTGATGATGGCCGGGTCGGTGACGTCCAGACGAACGCGCACGGGCTTGGGCAGCGAGGTGTCCTCCTTGATCACGACCTTCTTGGCCTCCTCAAGGACCTTCTGGCGCTTGTCGGCCTCGGCCTTCTCGCGGATGGCCAATTCCTGTTCCTTGGCGGCCTTCTTCTTGCGCTGCTCCCAAAGGTTGTTGGCCTTCTTCATTGCCGACTTGGTGGCGGGCTTCCACTCCAATTTGGCTGCGGGGTCGACATCCTCCCCGGCGGCGTCGGTCTGGGACTTGCGAGTGAGGTACTGGATGCCTTCAGTGGTGGGGGGGGGTTCCACATAGGCGTGGACGAGGGTCTTGTAGGGGGCGGTCTCGGTACCGTTGGCGGGGGACTCGTCTCTACCGACGTCTTCGTCGATGTAGATGGTGGTAGACGCCATGGCGTTCAGTCTAGTCCTTGCAGCTCGAGTTGCGGCGGGAGAGTTCTGTGGGAGAAATAATTAATATTGGGTCTGATCTGTGAGTCATACACGGTAAGGCTGAGAAGAATCCAGGCAGGACAGATTAGAATGCAAGAGTAGACTCACCTGATACACAGAGAATGGAACTCTTATCTCTTCCCAATTGCAAGTTGTCCAAGGGAGGAATCGCACATTATGGTAGAGGGGTAAATTTCCGATAGATGCGGGATTCCCCACGGATGCCTGAGGCAGTCATCAAATTGTATATCTCGGATATCTTTTGGAGTATATATTTGGGGGTTATGATCCAAGGCTGATTGATTTATCCACAGGGATTAGATGATACATGTGGATTCCAATTATTTGAATCCAGTTGTCTACATAATTCTATTGGTCACTCACCACTAAGATGGACAGTATAGCTGTGCTTAGAGTATATCAAGGGATATACCTACCATTCTGAAGCAGATGAACATTTTAAACTCATCCACGAGGTGAGTCAGAACCTTACCTACATAGCGCCAGCCCTGGAGGTGTAGGCTTTCGCTTACCTAGTCCTTACTAATGACATAGCTGACATCCATGGATGTTCGGGATATTGCAGTTCCATTGTCATGGATGTATAAAGGAGGTCACGGGACCATATGCTTTCCCCGGAGAACGGAGATTAAAAGAAGAGGATTCAAAAGACGTCCCTAGGTAGTACTGTAGTACTGTAGTACTCCAAATTATATTAATCTCATGAACCTGTCAGGGGCAGATTGGGTCCTGATCCAATTCTGCAGGAGCCACGGGAACTCGAAGTTTGGGGAAACCCATTATATTTTATTCTTTTGTTCTTTATATGTTGTAGGTATTCTTTATTACAATATAGTTATTTTATGTTTATTATCTCATATGTTGTATATCCAATCGAGGCATATAACTTCCTATAAATCAGTAATATAATCTCATATATAAAAATGAAGTTAGTCCGGCCCCCTTTAACCCACTCAAAGTGCTCCTATTACCTTTCCCCCCTTTTAATGTTTTTTTTTTTCCTCTCCTCCATACTCCGTACCTTACCTGGATTCACTTCCTTGCCTTTCATTCCTTTTCTTCACGCTCTTTTTTAACCCTTTTTTTTGTGTTTCTGTTTCTCGTTTTATCGCTTCTTAATAAGGATTATTTTTCTAATTTTTTTTACTTCTTTTAAAAACTGGTGTCAACTGTAAACTCTTCCCCAATCTCCCCCAGTCTTACCCCCTTTTTTCCCCTTCAGGTCTTTTTTTCCTTTTTTCCCTTTTGGATTTCCTAACCTCTTTTAAGCTAATGACTTTTGTAGTCTTTTGACTTGAATTCTTCTTCTCTTCCTCTCTCAGGAGACTTCGTATATGTTATATACTTGTCCTGCATGGGGGATTGACATATAAGTGGCATTCTCTAAAAGAGACCCAAAAAAGGACAGGTTTGTCTCCATCCCCATTCCCCAATTTCACCCTGATTGAAACATTCCAATTGACTGTTGAACTTTCATTTAAGACACGTCTACATTTGAAAGAGCTTCTTCTTTTTTTTTTTGACATTATTCATTTTCTTCTCCACCCGAAATCCTCCCTATTTTTCCCTCTGAGATTGGCTGTGGAGACATCTCCTGAATGGTGATCTGATAATCCTCCCTTTATTTTTTTTTTTACCCTTTCTTCCCCTCAGAGCCTCGCAGTCTCGTAGTCAGGGCCTCTCATCCCCGACTAAGACTAGGTTCTTGTCTTAGGACAAGTGTTGGATTTATTCTCGCCATGCAAGCCTCGGATGTATCAAGCATCCCGAAATAATTCGCGTCTAATCCCTCCCGGGTCTAAATACGCGCTGAACGGTGATACTGGCTTTTCCCACGGAGCTTACAACAACAACCACCCCAACCCTATCCAAGGATTCTCGGATCGGAATACTCGTCGCGCCAATATCCCCGCTATAAACACTGCCGCCGGCCAACACTCCGATATGGCATCCGGTTTCGATATGAACTACACCCCCCCTTCTCCCCTCCCAGCTGCTAGTAGGCAGTCCCTTCCAACCAGGAACTCCCTCGGCTTTTGCTTCACCCCAATTTGCCAATTTCGGTGGCTTCCCACAGGCCAATGGCAACGGACACGCCCAAAACAACCAGAACCATATCCAGAGCCCAACGCAAGGAATGCAGAACCACGGTTTGTATGGAATGATGTCACCTGATGGCATGGGTGGCTCCCAAATGATGGGCCCTCAATCGCCGATTAATGGTCTCGGGGTATGGGCAATGCGGCTCTGGGGAGCCCCCAAGCTTCCGTGGCCCCGGGCATGCTGTCAGGGACCAGCCGTACCGTGTATCTTGGAAACATCCCGGCTGAAACATCTGCCGAGGAGATTTTAAACCATGTGCGTAGCGGCCAAATTGAGTCGGTGCGTCTGCTCCCTGATAAGAACTGCGCCTTCATCTCCTTTTTGGATAGCAGCTCTGCCACTCATTTCCATTCCGATGCCATCTTGAAGAAGTTGGCCATCAAGGGAAATGATATCAAGATCGGCTGGGGTAAGCCCTCACAGGTCCCCACCTCAGTCGCCCTGGCGGTTCAGCAGTCGGGTGCGTCGCGTAACGTTTACCTTGGAAATTTGCCCGAGGAGACATCCGAGGATGATCTGCGGGAGGATCTGGGCAAATTTGGGCCAATTGATACCGTCAAGATCGTTAAGGAGAAGGCGATTGGATTCGTCCATTTCCTGTCAATCAGTAATGCCATGAAAGCGGTCACCCAGCTCCCCCAGGAGCAGCAATGGCAAGCACCAAAGCGGGTGTTCTACGGCAAGGACCGTTGTGCTTATGTGTCCAAGACTCAGCAGCAAAATGCTGCGCAGTTCCTTGGAATCGCACCTGGATATGCGCACGTGCTGAACACCGCGGATCGTGATCTGATTTCTAATGCGCTTGCGCAGCAGTCTGTTGCCGCGGCCGCCGTCGCAACAACAGCGGGCGGTGTTAACAATCTCGGCAACCGCACCATTTACCTTGGAAACATCCACCCTGAAACTACTATTGAAGAAATCTGCAATGTCGTCCGCGGAGGCTTGCTGCACCATGTTCGATATATCCCCGATAAGCACATTTGCTTCGTTACATTCATCGACCCCACCTCGGCCGCCTCCTTCTACGCCCTGAGCAATCTGCAGGGGCTGATGATCCACAACCGACGTCTGAAGATTGGATGGGGCAAACACTCCGGTCCTCTCCCGCCCGCCATCGCGTTAGCAGTCAGCGGCGGTGCATCACGCAATGTCTATATTGGTAACTTGGACGAGGCCTGGACAGAAGAACGCCTTCGCCAGGACTTCTCGGAGTACGGTGAGATCGAGTTGGTGAACACACTGCGCGAGAAGAGCTGCGCCTTTGTCAACTTCACGAACATTGCCAATGCCATCAAGGCTATCGAGGGGATGCGCAATCGGGAGGACTATAGGCGATTCAAGATCAACTTTGGCAAGGACCGCTGCGGAAACCCACCGCGTCAAGCCGGAAACACCCAGAACGGACAGCAGAACCGCAACGGAGCCGGCATAGAAGGCCAGTCGCCACCATCCGTTCTCAACGGATTCCCGCAGAACCTTAGCCAGTCTGGCTCCCAGTCCAGCCCAACTCGCCCTGCCCTTTCCCCGGCGTCAGGATCCACCGGCTCCCAAAATGGACAGCACCGGCACCCCCTGCAGAATGTGTCCTCTTCCTCAGGCGCTCTGAATGTCGGCTCGAGTAATCCCCTGACAATGTACCTGAACCAGATATCTGCTCATCAGGCACAGGATCAGGAGAACCATCTCAGCGACCCTATGGCGCTCTCTAGCCTGCAGACACAGTCCCAGCCACAGCAGTCCCTGTACAACGGCGTTAGCAACGGTGACATGTCAAATGGACACATGGACCCGCCTATGCACCAGCACAAGTCCTCCAACAGCTACCTGAGTGTGGCAAACGGACCGGGACACGGTCACCACGCAAGCACCAGCAGCCTTAGCGTGCCCCGTGCTTCGCACTCCCGGGCTGTCAGCTTGCCCTCGTTCTCCCAGGAGCCCTTCGGACCTGTCTCTGGCCAACCCGGCCACTCTCGCGCAGGTGCGGCCCATCAGCCTCAGAGCAGCTTCTCCAGTTTCTCTGCCCTCGGTGGACTGAACCACTCAGGATTTGGCCTGGCTATTCAAAACGAAAACTCGCTGCCCGGCTGGGCTGAAGAGGAGATTGGAGCCAAATAATTCTCTGCACATGCTCCGAAGGATGCAACCTTGGACTCGTTGTCCTTGGTGAACCTAATGCCACATTATTCTCTGTTCTTACATATAGTCCCTTCTTGATTGTCATGTCTTTCCTCCCCCCATTTTGATCTGGTTCGTTTTTTGTATTGGTCATAATCTCTTCTTTTTTCTCACTTTGGACTCTTTGCCATTCACTTCCACCCTTGTCTTTTCTTTACTTTTGGCTTTTTTTGGATTTCCCCCTTTCTTCGTCCGGACATATTCCGTTCGCAATGATTTTCTATTCCCCTATTAATCCTTTTCATGCCATCTTCCCTTCTTTACTACCTTGTATTGCTAGCTGGCCTTGAGTCTCTTCCTTCTTTTTATCTTTGACTTTTTCTATCATTTTATTTTGTTTTGGGGCTGTGAGTACGCCGCATGTTTCACTGGATGATGACCATGGAGAGGGACGAGTCGTGGCGGCGATGATCGCATTGCATAGCGAATACTTTGGACTTTGGTCCTATTGGCTTTTTAATTGCTAGCAGAAAAAATGGCCATCTACCCACCGAACTTGAAACACTAGTTAGAAATGTAAATGATCATCTATAATAGAAATCAGCAGATTTTGAAAATCAGGAGAATGCACTAAGTGACATGTTATACGGAAAACTTGTTTTATAGGCTACTTTCTCTGCGTGGCTCTATAGTCTATGGCTAATTATTACAGAGATAACAATTCGAGTACTCTTAGTTTCGATTCAACTTTCATCTGTTCTCATGCGTCTGTTGATATCTACAACGTTCAGATCACGTGACTGCTAAACCAAATCGGGCAAAGATCGGACACATCAAATTGGATGCTTCAAGCCGCCTCACCCATTTATCTCCTCCACAACCCCAAACAAGCTGTCGCAAAATCTGCGCCAACTTTTCACCATGGCGCTTCCACCAGAGCAAATTAATATCAAGCGTCGGCGCGAGGAAGAGCCCGTCGAGACTCTATGTACGAGAACAATCCCCTTGTTTTTTTGCCCCGCGATCTAGACCCCTTTAAAAAGATACATAATACCATGAAAATGGTTGCCCCTAGAGATGAAAACTCGATCGACACATTGACAGCAGACACTAATCTACCCCGCAGTCATTCAATCCGCACTCCACCAAACCAAGCGGCGTTTCACCGACTTCGTCTTCCACAGAGTCACTCTGAAAGCCAGCGAGATCGGGAGTGCAGATGCATCACCAAGCCCACCAGCAACGCCAGCTGTGCAGCGGGTCCTGCGCAGCCCACGCTCAGTAAGCAGTCTTCATGTAAACCGGCGCGCGCCAGCATCCTCCATGGGCGTGCCCAGGGTGCGGGCCACCTCGCCGGGAGCAGAATTCCGCGAAGCGCAGCGCATTACAGCTGCACGCAAAGAGGCTGAAGAAAAGCACAAACGTGCTGTCTACGGGGGCCCTTCTCCTTTCACTGACCTGCAGCCCGGCTCCTCGGCTAGCTCTGATGTCTCCCACCAACCCGCAGTGCGCGACAGCAGCCCGGCATCAGTGGAGTCATCCTCCAGCCGCGCGCAGGCTCTGCGTCGCTTCCAGATCTCGCGCTCGAATCTCAACTCCCCAAGGAGTTCCCCTGGTGGAATCCAGAAGCGACGCGCTGGTGGTCCTGCGCCTGGTGTGGCTGT
The DNA here is from genome assembly GCF_028829835.1 of Penicillium mononematosum. NCBI lineage: Eukaryota > Fungi > Ascomycota > Eurotiomycetes > Eurotiales > Aspergillaceae > Penicillium > Penicillium mononematosum. Next base: position 5,792,230 of record NW_026643272.1, on the reverse strand, counting down.
GTTGGTCGAGCAGATGCAGCGAAATGCGCACTCGCGCAAGGCATCCATGGTCTCGGATCTGGTAGCTGAGGCACGGGCTCTCTCGTTGAAGCCTAAGGAACTTGTCAAGGACAGCACGCCCCCGTCACCTGTTAAACCACGCAAGCGGCCTGTCGTTAACCAGGCCGAGAAACGGTGGCGCGAGGAGCGCAAGGGTGCTATCTCGGCTGCGAAGCAACATCTGTCTGATACCTTGGAGAAATCCGCTCAGGTACAACAAAGGAGCTGGGATCAGGAATCTGAACGGCTGGTTCATGATCTCGAGCAGGTCGCGCTGGAGCTCGAGCAAGAGGGTGACCAATACCATGGCATGGACGTCGATATCCAGGAGGCTGGAAGACCGGCTCCTCCCCCGCCTGCATCTTTACAGCATGCTTTTAGTGCAGCTCCTAAGCCGCCGTTGAAGCACCAGCCTCGGCAGCCCAAGGGACCGAGAGTCGCACCTACAGCACCGCAGTCTTCAGAGCAGATTGAACAGGCTGTGGAGGAGGATGACGAAGACGACTATGTCTACGACGTTTACGTCCGGCGCCCGCTATCAGATGCTGAGATGCTGAAGAATCCCCTTGCCGAATTTGAGTCCGACCAGCAGCAAAAGAGTATTGCCAACCCTCAGCCTGGAGTAGGTGTCATTGTCATCACGGCCGAAGATGAGGAGTACTGGGAGGATTTTGTTGAAGATGATGAGGAGGAGTGGGATAGTGAGGATGCGGACTCTAATGGTATGTGATTCTTTCCCTTCACTTGCCCTCTTCATCCCCAAACCATAGACCTCCGCTGACCTTCTTTACCACAGCTGAAAACCACCCAGCCAACGATTACCCAGACGAGGAAGTGTCGTCCGATGATGACGACTTTGACTTTGATGATTCGGCGAGCGAGGATGGCGGGACTGGGTATATGTCTCGCTACCGCGGGCATGTAGACTCGGATGAAGACTACTGATTCTGATTTGGTTGTTTATGGCTAGCATCTAGCTCGCTATGCGCCACTGCCCTTTCGTCGCCTCTCTCTTTGTTCTTTTATTAGCAGGGCTCCGTTGACCGGGCGTTTGCTTTGATTACCCTGGATACCTCACACTTCATATTTTCATGAAATCAACCTGAGCTTTGTCTGTTACCTTCTACTTTCCGAAGCTAACTGAAATGGGAAACCGGTATATCAAGTAGGAATACAGGCAAACGAGCGCTGTATCGATTCTTGACAGTATAAAACCCCTGGATTAGACATGCCGTATACCTATAGTGTATTGTATATCAGATGCCTTCTAGACCATCAATTTACCATACTCCTGACTACATCCATGTATCTGGGATAAAGAATTATCCTTAAGACAGACAAAAGCTGAAAGAAAATCCCTCCCCCCACCATCCTGCAGCGAAACTGAAACCTGAAACAAAACTATCACAACCTATACTACTATACTATACCACCCTTCTATCCGAGAATTCCCAGACGTGTAGGGACGCATACATCCAAGATAGGCCATTTACAACCAGTAACATCGAAAACAACAGCCAACGGCGTCACAAACCCTCATCCAAACCCTGTTCCCCGCCACCCTCATTCCCATTTACCAATTCCATACCGAACCCCGTACCCCGTTTCACCTGAGCCCACCCTCCCAATCCCGAAAAAGCATATCCGCAGGTAACACTGCCATACACTCGGACGAGTGTAGTCGGAAGAACTCCGTGCAAGGAAGGTGATCAGGCAATGGAAGTTTAAAAGCACAAAGGGGGTGTGTGGGCTAACGTTCAATTCTCCGATCCAGCCCGGGCGAACCAACCAGAGGAGACGGATTGTGTTGGGGGCGGCTTTCGCTTGTTTAATGTCGAGATAGGAAGGAGTTAATTATCGTGCCACGTGGTTTGGCTTTTTGCGATGCAGTCATCCTAAGATGTGATGAGATTTAGGGATGGTCCGGGGCTTGGGCGTAATGCGGGGTAGATATGCAGATGAAGTCATTTTGGGGGTTGTACGGGCGGGTAGAGGAGGCGATGCTGTTAGTGTTGGCGTTGGATGAGATTAAGAGTAGAATTATTGCTTTGGTTGTGTTGGTGATGATGATGATATTGTTGTGTCAGGTGTTCAGAGATACATGTTGGTGTTGTCGATCTTGGATCTAGGCGCTACTTCATAGCTGTCTATTGGATAGAGAATATGTTTACTGTAGTTCATTTTGTCAGTGGTTGTGGTTTATAGCTAGTTGATCTATATTGTATACATGTAATGTACATTTTACTACAGACCGGTCTTTGTGTAGTCCAGAAGCCGAGCTGTTATTCGCTGTACAAATTAGGCTGCCTGCATGTCCCGAAACGGTAAACCCTACATGCCGCAGGAGATCTATCCTATAGCGGTCACTAGTGTAGCGCTATAAGCTAGTCGCCAACCCAACATGTACGGCGAACAGCCTCTATTTGACATGAAATAGACTTCAATAAATACATTACACGTTACAATTGCACGTGCGTCCCAACGGCGCTGGATGAATGCATGGTAGCCTTTCAACGACGCAAGGCTGGATATTACTCTACTCCATACATGTGGACTAAATCAAAATATTCAAGACAAGGCTAATCCGGTACTCCGTATGGAGTACCCCACTACTCCTGCAGAAATAGCCCCATGTCTACCGGGAAACGCGGCCTAACACATGCAAAGTCCTCGAAGATCACAAAAGATAGGATTTGGCATGGAGGGCAGATCCCGTGTACGATGTCAGATATCTCGTAATCTTCACGCTTTTACCTTCCACATTTTGCCTTTTTACCTTTTAACTTTAGAAGAATGGAAGATCAACTGAAGAATACTTACACCTCCTCCGCGTTCTCCGACATTCACGTTCGGCTATCCCGAAGTGTTTCGGGTGGAAATGGAACTATATTATAGCTCAGTTTCGTTCCATGGTTGATTTTTCCTTGCAATCTAATGCTCGATGCTGGTTGGCTGGATGTAACAAGCGGTGTCTGTGTGAAGAGGTGAGGCTCTGCAAATGGAAATAAAAAATAAAAAAAATAAAAAAAGCCGTCACGCTAGAGGTAATTTACTACTCCACTGAAACAATTACAGTAAAGCAAATTACCAACATAAAATACAAGCACGGATGATTTTAACCCAATCCTTCAGCCCCTTGGCTGATTCATTGAGAGATGTACATCCTGTCCGTCTGCACGTCTCCAAACACGAAACAACCGTGCAACTTTTTGACTCGCAAAAGTATCTATGAGCAAGGCCGACGTCACCTCCGAAATGAGTCCGCTCTGAGCCTGTGCTCCTCCAATGGTCCAATGGGAACATTAACTATCAAGGCTGTTGCCAAACGGAGTCAAGATATGCGAGTTGTCGTCAGGTTCATGTGCTCAGGAGTCTCTTGAGTATCCGCTATTAGTTGGGCTCGAATATCTTGCAGTCGGAGGAACATCGGAAACAATTCGTCATTGACTAGGATACACTATCCATTTGACTTCGAAGTCCTTGAAGACCCAAACCCACTGAATACCTGAAGATCAATGCCAAGTCTGCTATACGATAGTGCCCGATTATACTTTACGGGTGCTAATAATAATATCTGAAGGTAAAGCGACCTGCCAAAGTGGGTGTACGGAGTCGAGTGGAAGTGTACTTTCTACTTTGATTATACTTCAAAGCACGGGATTATTGACTCTGATCCAGAATTCGGGGAAATTCAAAAGCCATGAAGACCATCGGAATTAACTACCTACTAATCTAGGTATAGTCCTTGCAGTGATGTCTACCAAACGAAACAACGCAAATACGACCTCAACCTCAAGTTCAGACGAATACTACCAAAAACATAGTGCCCCCACCCCCTCCTTTCGATCCACTCATCGACGACAAATCCCGAAGCGACACATCCCGTCCAATATCCAACCTCTAACAGGCTTGCGAATTCCCCATCAGCTGAAACATCAAAGTGCAGAAATAGCTCACGCCAGAAGGCCCGATCCCGGAGCTAACGACCCGGCTCTCTGGCTTCGGTGTGATGATGGCAGCATTAGTGCTTCGCCTTGTCGTCAATGCCCGGGGTCTGATTGGCGTGGCTGTATAGGAAATAATATGCACGTGCGGGCATTGACCTGATCGGTCTTTTCACCGATATTTCACAGAGGACGCCGAGAATTTGACTGTTTACTACTTTAGGTATCGTGATCTGAAAAGGTGTACAAACGTCCGGACATCAACTCGCGTGCATTTGACTCATGATCGCCGCGGTCGCTCATGATCATAAGTCAATAGCGGTGATGCAAATGCCGTTACGGGTATTGTTCGTTCTGACGAATAGGAGACGATTCTAACTGTTGGTTCTTGGACTTTTTGCTTTTTTTCCCTTCTTTTTTTATTTTCCTCTTGCGTCGAAGGATTCGCCATGTCACATCTCCCCATACGCTGCATCCACACCCCGGTCACCCCCTTGTTCTCTTAACCACATCACATTCAATTCAACCATTCCCGACCTTGCAGTGGAAATCCCTAAATTGTAGGCTGCAGTACATCGCAGATATGGCGACATCCCATTGTTGCACTGCATATCGTTCGATCGGCTGCGGTGTAACAAAGTGCTAAATTAGGCCATCAGGGCTGATAGGAATCCACTGGGAAAATTTAATATTCTGCAGGATCCGGCGTGTATTCGCAGTGGCCATGCTGACGACCCTTTGTAGTGGCTGTATGAGAGTAAACTTCCAGAGAAAAAGAGACGATAGGCTCGAAGTATCCCATTCGGGTCTGACAATGACATTGTTCTCCACATATACCTGGGCGAAGTTGCATATACGCCCTATCAAGACGGGACGGTAGTGTTTAACCGGTACGGAGTAGTGGGCCTATTTAATTTAAGGTCTTGACACTGGCCTCCGCTGAAAAAATATATATATATATATGCTCATCTGACCGTACTGCACGGACAAGAGTTGAGCTGGACAGGTCTTGTTCTCTCGAGCTGAAGAGTCTGCGGATCAGAACGGAAGAACAAATAAATCATAAGGCTTCTACATATGTTCTACAATATATTATATGCCGTGTAACCATATACTAGATCTCCGAGTAAATTATCCTACCTTGGAAACCTAGGAGGCCGGAGATAAACCCCTATACTCCGTACATCATCAGATTCCAGAACAAGCAGGATCAAGCTAACAACATAAGCCGAGAAGGAATCTGTCATCCTAAACGAGAATAAGCACAGCCTCCGTCAGTTCGTCACGAAACCCACGTGCCACTAGTGCTTATAAGTGCTCCGTCCATCTCCACAGCCAGGATCAGGCGGCTTCTTGGCTTGGGGGCGGACAATGGTGGCTATGACAACAGCATCGGGATGATAGCCCCAGAATTACAGAGTACAATATACGTCTTACTCTATCTTGATAGTAGTAATTCTAGGAAGGGAAGTCACGAGACAGACGAATAGCCTCGACACAGAAGCAGAAGCTATACCCACTTAGCCTGGCCGTGAAGAAGATCGGCAAGGGAGAAAAAAAAACATCCAATAGTGGACCGGAGATTATAGGATTTTCCTTGAAGGATGGGAAGGGATCATTTGATAGATATTATTTCTTTTGGTTATGGAATTCACTAGAGAGGGGGTTCTGTGGATATCCCGCAGCGGATTGGTGAGTTTCGACTATTTTGTATATTAATATTAATATCATGACTGATGCTATCCATGTTGAACGATGTGCAATAACTATAAGGGAGTATGAGTCCAGTCAAACAGGTTGATATTACCGTGATATCATCCAATATGGGGATCCATAGCTCTGCCATCATTATCCGGATGCGTACTAGCGCACGCGATTTGATCAGCAGTAATTAACGTAATGGAAATATTACAGCACTGTCGAAGACAACTTCGTAATAAAGAGTCTAGCGTTGTATTTTTGTAATGTCAGTCGAGGAACCTCATTCGCTGCTTCGCTTATCATTTCTTTGTGATTTGCCCGTCGATCGATTCCAGAAGTGTGGCGGAATCCGAAGTCTCGTCGTTTTGCAGGTTCTTTGAACTCAACTTTTATGGTAATTTTTGGTTTTTCAAAAAAGGAAATTCGAAAAGTCCACGTTTTCTCTTTGTTGCACTTTTTTTTTTCCTTGGACAAATATCACCCTCTTCATGAGCTGCCGAAAAGTTAGATCTCCTTCAGACAAAGGTGACAGACTCCGTACCTCGCCCTAGACTGCATCTGGGAAAAGAAGCTGGTGACACTAGTAGATACTGAGCTTGCTTGGCATGTTTTCCCCCCATTTTTGACATTCGTACCTGGTCCAATAGTACTATGTACAATATAGTAACTACTCCGTACAAGGGGGGGATGCTAGTATGATGCTAGCATGATGTTAGCATGACGGTATGTGATATCTGAGCCCCGACCGAGATAGGTATTATGTCAGAGTCGCAATCAACCTTGAGAAAGACAGGAAGATAATCATATCCAATTCCATTGCGGGTGAGCTGCACTGGATCGAACCGTGCAGGAATGGGCCCGTTTATCGTTTAGAGCAAATGCTGGCGTGGGGTCCAAAAAGCGGAGATATACGGATTTAGGTCTTGACAACATTGCACATCAACCGTCCTATGTGGTCTTGGTACTTGGTCTAGGCTACTTGTGTCTCCAGTATCCAAAAGCGGAGTCCACTGCGACACGACATGCTCTCTATGCTACATTTAGTAAAAGCACCTACATACGGGCGTATATTGTACAGCAGCTACTGCTCCTACTAATGTAGGCGTCGTGGCTAGTGCGAGAAAGTCTGCGTCCTTGGCACCATGCGGCTGAAATATACACCGAGTCTTGGAAGTCGAAGGCCAGATGGCTACAAAGGGGACTCGGAGCCGAAGCAGAAGGCCGAGAGGAGCTACGGGGGTGTCCCACCTGTCCAGGTTGGATCTAGTTGATTATTAATTATACTTTTTTTTTTCCCACAAATTATTTCCTTGATGGCATTGAAGGATCGCTAAATAATAGCCAAGAGATAGTTGGAGATTACCCGGACCCATGATCTGATGTTGCAACACTGGCGCCCGGCTTTTGCGCCTTTTGCGGGCCCAACAGCCAACAGCCAACGACAACCAGAGCCCAACACCTTTGCGGAATTACCGGGGTCTCCGGGATGGTCGCTCTTGCATGCAGGAGGTCACTGTCAGGTGTTCTCGCGCCAATGCAGGATGCTCAATGCGCTTTTTAATTCCGTTGGTAGCTTGACTAGTTGGTTCTCCGTATAGTTAGCAGTTAGCCAACATGACCTGTTGACAACGTGGTCCACTAATCCCAATCAAGCACTATTCTGCGGTTTCCAAACGCCCTCCAGTAAAAGTACTTTGTGTCATGCCATACGGAGTACATGTCTTAGATCTGACAGTTCGGCGTAGTTCGGAGGATCGCCTCCGATCCTAGGTTCACTTGCAAACCATCTGAGCCTCAAAGGCCCCGTCCATGGTTGAAGGAGGGGAACCTGTAAAAGTTTCAAAACCTCCAGGGTTATTGGGTATTATTTGGAATCTCCTCGGGATTGTTTCTCAAGATAGGTATTGTAAACCGCCTTTTTCCGGCCAGAGATTGCCTACAATATACGGAGTACCCCGTACTTACAGATGGATTTGCAGATTGGCGAAGTTTCTCTCTGGCCCGTGGTGGAGAGGAACCTATCTCTTCGTTAGGCAACGGTTCTCTAAAACTGTGGGTTCCCCTGTTGCGCAGTGACTGCGCGTCTCCGGTCTAGTGCCTATCCAAGACATGTTGGATCCTGATACCTAGGTATCCCTACCATGTAGTATCCATGGTGCATTTTTTGGAAATTTGCGCACCAAACGAGTCATTTTTGCCCCTGTCGACCGGACCTTCCCGTTCCAAATACGGAGATTTCAGGAAGTCGAGAGACGAAGAGTCCAGGTCTCAATGGAATTCTAGATCGAGGTCGGAAAGCCCCCAACTTTTAGTTAGCTTTGGCTTTGAAGGACAATGCTCATATATATACTCCGCAATAGTACCGAGTACTCCATACAGAGTATGCGTAAGCAATAATCTAGGATAACATAATGCTACCCAGTTAATTGCGTGCTTTAACCGTGGGGCAGTCGGCGGCTATCGCTAACGTCTAGCAACAGGACATAGCGTTCTTGGCTCCTGACTTGGGACGGCTGCAGAAAAAAGCCTGGAGAATAAGGATTTGGAATTCAACCCTGCATATTCTGGCTCATAATTAAGAAGATACTATAAACAAAGAAAAACTAAACAAAGAAAAAAAGTACAGAAAAAAGGGGAGATTTGGAGTTTGGAGATTTCGACACATCTCACAGAGAAAAAGAAATGAAATCGTTAAGCGATAGGAAAAGGTGATTGGATAGATACAGATGAATTTTGGACCAATCTGCCCACGTTCTGAAATTAAATAAATTAAATGGAATATCATTTCTCTTTTTTCCCCCTCTTTTTCCTTTTCTTTTTCTTTTTTCTTTCTGTTTTTTACTAGCTAATGGTTGGCCGTTAAAGAGTGGCTAGGGCCCAATATGCACAGCATGACTCGCGCAATGTGACGATAATTAAACTTGGAAAATTTACTTTATTTTTTTTTTTTTTGGGCAACCATGGATGAGCACGGCAACATGTCTATTCAGGAAGGAGTCGATCTACGTGTCGCAGCGGGGGTCAAGCGCGGTGCATATTATCTGCATCTACTCTCTTAGTGTACTCTATTGGATTGTCTAGATAAAAAAGCAATATGGAAAAGAAAAATGCAAGACACTTTAGTACTACGTATTGTAAACTAAAACATACTATAATACCACTATAATCTCACGTGATTGAAACGGGCTGCGGCTACGCGACTGACGAACGCCAAAACGATCCTGATTGGACTTGGTGGAGAGCGGCAGACAAAGAAAACAGAGTGGAGAGGGGGGGGGGGAAAGGCCGGTTTTAGCCCCGGGGGAGGGCCATGTTGATCCGATCTGCACGGAATCGGGGGCTTCAGGGACTAGGATTGCCTGTGAGGAGAGGCTTGCCAAGGGGGGTCTCGGAAGCAACGGGCCATACAGAACTGGCAGATGGTGCCCTAATTAAGTATGGATTTGGCGCTTGCGCAAGTTGACTGCGCCGCAGAGATACGATCACAACGTTTCTGCTCTTTTTTTTCTTTTTCTTTTGGCCCTGGTCCTTTTCCTGTTTCTGGACAGTTTTGAGGAGATTGCATGGATCAATGTCTCCGAGTGATTTAGAACAGGTTTCTATACCTGATACACTGGGAATACTACGTCTACCTGCATATACCTGCCTATATTGTATAACCTTTTTTCATTATCAAATTGAATGGTCCAAACGGTCAAACCTTGAAGAAAATCCAAGAAAACCGTTGGCGGCTGCAGATGACTGACGATCGGCCTGGTCAAGGCGCAGATCGAGGGAAAAATGGCGCAGAGGAAAATTATTATCACGCGAGTAACATCACAGTAAACGGGATCCGTAAAGTGGACATGTATCACTTCGATATTTTAATGCAAGTTGACTGCGCGGGAAATCCGCTGTGTCGGCTGCTGCCGAGTTCAAGTTGGATTTTCCCCAATTCCCCCCCCGCGTCCGGTGTTTGGGACAAAAAAATCTACCATGGTTCGCTATATCTCGGGTATTTGAGATATGTAGGTATGTACAGTAGTACATCTATAGATTATCGGCAGCTCCGAAAAAGGCCCTGAAGAGGATAGAGGAGACCTGTGTGCCACGGTCTTCAAGGATCTCTCTTACCTCATAATGCTTGAGATGTGTTGGCAATGCCAAATTGAGCTTGCATTAGCTCCTCACGCTCATTCGTCCTAACATCCCAGGACCATGGCGTACGTCGCAACAGATGACTTTTGCGTCTACCAATAGACGCCGCGCGTTTGTGTTGGTTTTCTCGTTTTTCCCTTAATTTCTGCACTTTCCTTCATCCATGACCTCGAAAAAAAAGAAAAAGAAAATCACACCTGACTGTATCTATTAGTCCGTTACCTATCCACTTCTCACATGAACGGGTAGCGTTGGATAGCGTTGGACAGCCCAAATGAAACACTAAAATAGAAAATGCACGCGAGTTCTTCGATTCTTCATCTCTTTATTAATTAATTATTTTTGTTATATTAACTCATATGTGTCCTCGAGGAGTCTCAAGCCTATCACTTAACCGCTCATGCAATAACAGTGCAGATATGTACAGAAACAAGAAATCGATCCTCTTTGATCTTTTAGGAAATCGTTCATCTGTTACATCTCTAATCTCCTCGGATAACTACTTTGATATTCTCCAAACTCGGGATTTGTCATTCATAAACTTCGCCTTGGCGCTAAAATTGCAAAAGGCTAAAGGTAAATTGTAATTTTGGTTACCGCGTGGCCCCCGTTTTTCGTAACTGCATATGTACAATACCAAAAGGAAAAAAAGAAAAGAAAAAAAAAAAAAAAAAAAAAAAAAAATTCGATCGGATTGTGTCATGAAGCTACAAACCAACAAACCAACGGCATAGACAAAGCCAAACTTTCCTAATAAGGATTCGAAAAAAAAAAAGTTAAGGAACGGAGTAGACCGAAGCTATTGCCACATCTTCAAAAGATATCAAATTAATTGAAAAATAAGAGGAAAAAAAAACAGTATGGTCTCTCCACTACACCGAACACGGAGCAACTGTCCGGTTCACCGGTCTGTTAATTCCTTTTTTTTTAATAAATTATTTTCCAATTTAATTTAATTTTCTGAATAGAAATATGTCTCTCTGGGGGTGGAACCGAACCTCTAGAAAAAAAAAAGGACCCCTGTTAGCCCAACGAGCCTTGTGTATCCGCGGTACACAGCTATACAGGGGGGGCCAAAAGGAACAGACCCAGGCAGTCGGTCCAGTGCATCCAACAGCGCTTTTAGTCTCTGACTTTTTCTTTTCGAATTTCTGCTCCCTCATTTAAGACCAAGTGGTGCTCCAGCTTTTCTTTTTCCTAGAGATCTATAGGCCTTGCTTACCCCCAAGGACATATTATACTTCATCTTCTATACTTCACATCGTCCATTGGCTCTCTGATATAGACCTCTCTATATCCCCACTTCTACTATCAGACCTGGTCTGAGCATTCTGGGACACTCCAAAGCTTGGCCCTCTATAAAATCCCAAAGCCAACTCTTATACAACATACGTACTGGCAATCCAAAATGGCAACCCACACAGAATCATACGCAACACTCCCATCAGCACGACAAAGCAAAATGAAAATCGACGCCTTACTGAACCCAGGCGACGGAGACATCTCGCCACGCTCCCAGCACGCCTCAATCCCATCCAACCGCCACAGCTACCACCAACCCTCACCAAGCTTCCCCCCCAAGCCCAAACTACTGGTACAACCGCAGCTACCACGACACCAGCCCAGCACTATCCACCACCACAGCAACAACCCAAAGCAGCACCAACCACGTAACGGGCCCATCCCAGATGTTCTTCAGCTACCGGCCCTCCGACAACCGCGCCAGCACAAGCAGAACTCAAAGCTCGCTGTCCGCCCCTTCCTCGCCAGACCCTTACCACTCGCGCGAGCGCTACTCAAGCGTCTCAAGCTCCTCCTCCACTAACGGCGACCGTCGCCGTCCCCCGCGGCCAAAGTACGAAGAAGAGGAAATGTACTTCATCTGGTACCACCGCGTTGATCTGTGTCAGGAGTGGAAGGAGGTCCGCGAGGCGTTCAATCGCCAGTTCCCAAATCGCCAGAGACGCGGTTTCCAGGGTATCCAGTGCAAGTTTTACCGCTTCATCAAGGAGAAGAAGTGTCCGACTCTGCGGGAGCAGAGGCGTATGCGGGATGGGGAGTTCTTGAGGGAGGGTGCTTCTGCTTCGGTGGGGGATCATGGCGGTGCGCCGAAGTTCGGTGTGAGGGAATATACTAATGTTTGGTATCCTTGGATGAGGAAGGATGGGGATGTTGCGTTGCGACGGTGATTCTTTTCTTTTTTTTTGTTTGGGAGGTCACTTGTCTGTCTTTTCGTTTTTGCGTGGGTCGGTCTTCGTCTTTATTAAGATACCTCTTTTCAGCGTGGGAGGTCTGTTGTCTTTTGGATGTTCTCTCTTTACGCCCCCCAAATCTTCCACCCGGGATCCTGTCTTTCCGTTCTACACCTTCTCTTCCTACTTCCAAGCTTGTTTCTTGGTATATAATATCTACAATATGTCGTATGGAGCAGTCCATACCGTGAGAGTCGAACCCATTCGGATTTAGATCTAGATATTACATTAAAGAGTCGATGTTGAATTCGATTAAAATCATTTCTTTCCACATTTACCCGGTATGACGAATCACACATAATCTCTGCATGTCCGTTACCCTCTCTGCATCATTGTTGAACACAAATTCCCCTTGCTTTTTTCCTTCCTGGCCTACATTTCAAATCCCGACGCACATGGTCATTCCTCGCCCTATATGTTCGGCACGGAGATTCCGCCTCGTCCAACCCAGTGCAGGAAGGATAGCCGGAAAACCGTTGGATTTGACCCGTTTCGGGCATACAAGCATATGTCCCGTACATGTATATGCAGCACTGTCAATCCACAGCCATTGTGTTCCCATACACAGATACCTAGGTGAAAGACCATTACTCAGCATAGCTGGCCAGACCGTGCTAAGAAAAGAATTTATCCACTGCCCGGTCAATCCCTCAGATCCGTCGATCATGGGTCTTAACTTTCACGCCAAGATGAACGCTATATCTCGTATTTCTGTTGAGTTCGTATAAGATCTCGGATCTCGAACTCTCTAGTGAACTATCTAGTGCGTTTTGACATTTTCGCGGCTTCGTCAGGGGCTTTCTTGTTGTTCTTTGCGACCTCCCTTGTCCCCCCCTTCTTCTCATCTATGTCTCCATTGTTCGAGCTCACTATGCAAGAATGGCGAACCAAAGTACCTGCATGTATTAATGCAGGATCTCCTAAGACAGGGACAATGGGCATGTTAGGGGCTTAGGCTGAAGGATCGCATTGTTGGCTCTGGTACTTATGTACCGTGCGTATAATATAGCTTCGGTGATCTCTCTTTATATACTCCGTATGGCAATTGTTAGTTAATAAATAGATGGATGTGTTTAGGCAAACCATAGCTACAACACAACATATATATTGTATACGACGTACATATATATACTCCGTACCCAATATTTAATATATTCTAGATGATGAGTTCCAGGCAATAACGGACATAAAGGAATTGACATGTCGCGCTCCGGCATTTGCTTTCTTTGCTTTTGTTCCCATTGTTTCCTTTTTGCTCTTATCTATTGTTAACACGAGATCGGTGAGAGTAGAAGTACGAACAAAATAGAGATCGTCAAAAGTAAAAGAAAACATAATGGAGCCTGCCAAGTCCTAGCGTGTCGGGGTTCGGGACTTCATCCCCGGGCTCCATCAGATTTTTTATTTTTTATTTTTTATTTTTGACAGAAAGATAAAATGCCGATCCGATGTCTCAGCCTCATTGTTTCTATGGGGCATTGGATTGTGTGTTCGTTTCTGTGGGGCTAGGAGTGTAATAAGGGGGTTAAGTGACTTGTGTGTTATGCTGTAGAGTCGATATAAATACAAAATATGTGAGTCTGTGAAGAATTCGATATTACCGAGGCTTTGGTATTCAGATGTGTGCACATGTGATATAGCAGGTTGTTTCCAGGGGAAATTCCAGACGTAAATGTACTTTGGCATTGTATGTTTTCAATGTTGTATAATACACCTGTATCAAGGGAATCGTTTGAATTTACAATAGTATGCATATTTTACATTCTATTAGTCTACTCGGTGTGCGATCTAACATGAAGTGTAGAACAAAATGCTGGGATTTGCAGTATAGAAATAGCACAGCTTATTGTGTCACAGTGCGAGACACCAATCTTGATTCCAAGGCCACTCTGCGACTCTGCACGGAAAGTCGAACGGAGTAATACGGCATATGGGGCGAGTTGCATGCATCCAAGGTTGGATTGGCTTGAATTGGCATTTTACTGCAGAGTTGTGTATATTGTACGTATATATTGTACTCCGTATACTCCGTACAGTGTACTCCGTGCTAATATACCAATACCATTCATCAAACTAAAATTTACTCCGGAGACAACTTAAAGCTATCCACATCGGTTTGACATCCCCGGCGCTACAGTTCGCACTAAATTGCCAAACTCCACAATAAGCTCCAATTGACCACTGTCCTTCTTCGGCGCTGTCGAATCTCATCAGCACTAATATGAAAAGGGCAGGAGGGGCAGCAACTGCCGATATAGTTCGTGACTAATTTAATTTAAATTGGCCAATTAGACAGGGCTAAATATTATGGGTTTCTCTGCAAATGTGGCGTTTTGGAGATTTTGATGTCGGGAACTTTCGAGACCGCATTGAGGTTGTGCGAGGTGAGCGTGCAGGGATCTGGGTTGTACGGCTAAGGTTGTGTGTGTGTGTCGGACATCGTCATGCATGTCTACGTCGGATTTCTCCTACTGTGGCAGCTGCTATATGCTATAGGGCTTCCAGGATCTGTGATCCTGTGTTCCCATGGGTTCTCAATTGCATAACTTATGTTTCATTTAGTGGGCTACGGTAGATAGTCATGTCCTAACAAGAGGAAGAATCAACTGAAAACCCCATCGAAACAAATAGCAAGATCTCAATTAGAGATGATCGTTCTTGATTCCCATATCTCCATTCAAATAGCCATGATGGCTATCGACTCGGCCGTGGCTGTCGAGGGATACAAAGTCCATATCGAACTATTCCCCCATGGCGAGAATTCCGGAGAACATCAGGTTGGGCTCATCCATGAAATGGAATCCCGGAGCCAGAGCGCATCTGGTGGAATAACTAGTCAGTAAACAATCGTGTGGGAAACTGTAAACCGACAACTTACGGATCAACTTCAAAGCCTGCAATGCAGTCGTACGCTCCCTCCTTGATGCTTTGCAAGAAGTCCCAACCGTCATGGAGGTCGTAGAAGGAGACGTAGACATCAACACCGGACTTGGAACGACAAGTTAGTAGGGACTCAAAACATAGAAATACTGGCATGCAAACTTACCTCAGCCTGCTTGATCAGAATGCGTTCGAAGCTCTTCCCACCCCAGACAGGGTCAGCGGCAATACCCAAGACGTTTTCATTGTCGGTAGTCTTGAAGCCAGTCGGAAGACCACAGAGAGAAACGACGCGAGAAGCACCCCCTTGCACACGCTTCCAGAGTTCGGCGTTATCCTGCAGGCCCTCCTCGGGCATGACAACAGAGATGGTGACGTCGTTATCGCCATCCTTCAGACTGATCCCCTCGGAATGGTTCCCAAAGTATTTGACGCAGACGTCCTGATCAACGAACTGCACGATGACTTCGCCGTTCTCACTCCAGGCACGTTCAATTGCACCGCCGTAGACAAGCTGCAGGACGCTGGGGATGTCCGCCCACTCCGGAAGGTTCCCGAAAACAATCCGACGAGGAGGTCCAGCAGGGACAGCCTTGGGTGCCATCTGCTTCTGCAAGTGGAGCAAACGGACCTGCTTCATGAAATCAGCAGGAGCAGTCACACCTCTGGGTCTCTTGGGAGAGGTTGCGGACTCCTCACCCCCGGTGGATCCGGCCTTCTTGGAACCAGCGGTGGAGTCGTTATCTGCGTCCTTGCTTTCGCCAGCGGCTTTGACAGGAGCGGCCTTGTGGGGGGGCACTCTTCAGAGGCGCATGAGCGACTTCATCCTTGGGTCCAGCAGGAACAAACGGCTCAGCACGCGGATCGATGCCAGAGTTCTTCAGGCAGGGGAGGCACGCGGGGCAGTGGTACGAGAAGCAGCAGCTTGCTTGTCCTATGCAAGACCAGTGTGAGACAGGAGTGACGAAGAAAGGTAAGTGTTGTCCTCGGAAGTGACGGGGATCGAAGGGACCCGTGAACGAAAATGGACACAAGAGCAGAGAACAGGAACAAGTCGAATACAGGAGCACATGCACATGTGGAGATGACGAGGTGGATGTGGGTGTGGATGGAAGAAGGGTGCGACGTACCTTTGCGAGTTTCATCGCCTTCTCGATATCCTTCGAGGCATCACAAAGCTTACGCGGCTCATCATTAACATTCACCTGGGTGAAGCGACGGCCGTTGAGGCGAGCCGACACGGTCTTCATACCAGCGAGACGATCAGCACGAGCCTTGTTACGAACAGCAGCAGGAGCATGAGCGCTCTCCTCCAGGCTAATCATGTTGCTGTTGGTGATCACGTCGTAGATCACCTCGGTCGTGATGCGAATATCTGCTTGTCTCTGAAGAGAAATTGGAGCAAGACCGTTAGGTCCGATGACTTTGGCTTTCTCCATGATGGAACAGAGTATCCGAGTGGGGAGGAGGAAAAAAGAGAAGAGGGAGAAAGCAAAAACAATTTATGTGATGGACGCGTGGAGGTCGTGTGGAGGTCGTGTTAGGATCAATTGTTCAACTTGGGAAGGCACGTCTGGTAAATTGACGGGCTCTTTCCTTTTGAGAACATAACGGGAAGGAACATACAAGTATATACCTAGGTAAGTACGTATATGTTTATAAGGTCCTTGAATATCACCTAGGTTACTTAGGTATAGATATTCTAGGATACCATTCCCATAAGGAACATATCATGTAACATGTTCACATAGAACAGGAAAGAACATCCCACTTGTTCTGGGTATGCTAAACAAAGAGATCTTCCGGTGAACAAACAGTGCTCTTTATTGCTCTCCTAGAGATTGCTTAGGCTTCTACCAATCTGTCTCATTGTGTTATAGGATATCTTGTTCATCAGCTATTACAGACACTAGCCAAATCACTGGAACGGGCTGTGATACCTTTTAAGCATGATCTTCTTGGGTCTTCTACTAGCTCCTCCAAGCTAGCAAGGGAACTTCAGCTACTCTAGTCTCAGGTAACCAGTATCTGCAATATAAAACCTTCTGGGTCTAATGTAAACAGAGTGTGGATTGCCCTTTCGAGTTAGTTTCCCCTCTTTGTCCCCTTTCGAGGCTTATGCTCTGACATTATATCTCAACCTCACATCCATATTCTTTTGCCTCACAAACCACGCATTAACAATCTCCCATTCTGCACTCGGATCATCGAGTTCAACCTAGAAAGGGCCCTAGTTAGAGTCGAACCTCATTGTGGAACCATATCCTCACCTGATATCTTAGAAACAGCGATGGAATCAGCTTATATATCTCAAGCAGACTGATATTCTTGCCAATGCAAGTCCTCGGTCCAGCCCCGAAAGTAAATGTCGCACGAAGCATCTTCTGCTTTCTATCCTGGAAATCAGTCTCAGACTCAGTATCCATCTTGAGCCACCGTTCCGGAACAAATGACTCCACATCCTCCCCGAAGACACGGTGACGATGTATTATCCACGGATTAGCACCAACTATCGTGCCCGCCGGTAGAAATGGGCCATCAGGAAGCTGGAGTCCCTCGGCGGGCACGACCCGCTCCAGCATCAATCCCACGGCCGGGTGAAGACGCAGTGCTTCTTTGATCACTGCATCGAGGTAAGGGAGTTGCTCTTGGCTTTGCTTCCACGAGACAGGTAAAGAGATCCGATTTTCTTCCAAGGCCATGGTGAGCTCCTGGTGAAGCTTCGTACTCGCTCGGCGGTCCTTGAGGGTATAATAAAGGATTGCTCGGAGGGAAATCGCCGTCGTGTCGGAGCCAGCATTCATATTGCTGATCGTATATGAGAAGACCTGGTTATCGTTTACAATAGTCGGGTGCTCCTTTTTCGCTTCCAAAAACCGATCGAGGAAGTCCTTGTGTGTTTTGGCCACTGGTGATGTGCGTTGCTGGTTCAGTCGTTCATCTAGTCGTGCGCGAGCAAAGCGAGCTACAGCTCCGGTTGATCCCCCTCCGAAAAGGCTCCTGAGTGGGTTCTTGATGAAAAGGTAGTCAAGCCATGGCATCTGCCCAATCTATCTCTCAATCTAATTAGCTTTATTAATTGCCTCATTTGTCGCCATGCCAACCTTTCCGGAATAGTCGAGCATGTGCTCCAACGCGACGATGATACCGTCGATATCATTCCCTTTCTCCAGGAACCCAAGTGGCTTACTGAATGTCAATTCTCCAATGACATCAAATGCATCTTTTCGAGTTACATTAGCTCCTGTTCTCATGTTTCACGGGGAGAAATGGAATACTTACAGTATTGTAGCCAAGCAGCAATATCGCATACTTTAGCTTCAGCTACAAACTCATCCAGTTTCCCAAATAGGGTATGGATAGTCCTATCGACAAAAGGCTCGAATTCGGTCAGAGTGCTCATCGAGTAAGCCGATGAGACAGGCCTTTTAATAGCAGCATGGAAATTTTCATCGGTTGTACTAAATAGTGTAGGCGTCGGTCTGCCTTTGGCAAGCTGCTGCTGAACAGAATAGAAATGGGTCTTGGGAATGTTAGCGAAAAGGCCCGTCAGTTTCTTGCAACTTGGAAACACCTTTTCATATCCCTTATTAATGCCATATATAGTTTTCAGGGCATCCAAATTCCGCACACTGACCACGTTAGGTCCTAGTCGAACATAGTCCCCGTGTTTCTGGTGGAGGTTGTGAAGCGTCACTTCTG
The DNA here is from genome assembly GCF_028829835.1 of Penicillium mononematosum. Taxonomy (NCBI): domain Eukaryota; kingdom Fungi; phylum Ascomycota; class Eurotiomycetes; order Eurotiales; family Aspergillaceae; genus Penicillium; species Penicillium mononematosum. The sequence continues at coordinate 5,773,575 of NW_026643272.1, read as the reverse complement.
CACGACCATTGGCGACATCGATGAACCTCCAAAGGTTCGTTATCTTGGCTAGTAATGGTCCGGGAATTGACGCTACTCCTGGTTTGAGATAATTGCGACTGAAGTGGAATAAGGCAAAGGTGACAAGGATGGCTGGTAGATGCGTCCAGATTGAGATCAATGCTTCTGAGGTGATGGCCATGGTGAATTCGCCAGTTATTGCCTCCTAGTGTTAGTATACCAAGTAACCATTAGGCATACTGTCCATGGATATATACCTTATCTGGGGAAATGCGGGGAAATGGGGGAATTCCGCCCTTATAGCGATCTGCGGAACGGGCCTGGTCTGTAGACTTCTATTCGGATGTCGGCACATCATGATATTTCTCTCGCCAATAGAAACGACTAACCTCTTTCTACCTCAGCCTTTTGCTCCTGTTTCCCTCACCGCCGTGACTACCTCGATGGGTATCCTAGAGGAGGGAATTCAACTCCGGTTCCAGGTGTTTGCTTTGATACAAGAGAGCGTAGTCTTAGCTAAAGTAAGAGGTATAAACATTGATGTATTATTCATTTATTTAATGCCCCTAAAGACGTCTCCAACAAAACTATCAGTACACCAAAGACACCAAAAGGTAAGCAAATCTATATGACAAGAATGGGTAGAATGGGTATCAATTCCAGAACATTAGCATCTATGACGGGACAGGGATGTTCTCGAATCCTTTCTGTCCAGGCTTACGGTCTTCAACAATAACTTGAAGGCCACGACGACCACAATAGCCATCATTGCCCGCAACCCGATCAACGACCTGGAAAGAGCCGCCACCATCCTGCGCAGCATCCGGAACCCACACAGTCTCCTGTACAATTTGACCGGGGACTTCCGCACGACGGGGATTGTGCCAGGGCAGACCGACAAGGTGATTGCCAAGGTTGTGAAGGAACGAGTACAGCCCCTCGAAGCGGCGGGTGACTCCGAGCCAAGAGAGGGTGCGGTGGTCATATGCCGTCCGCACGAACGGGTTCATGTAGATGCCCGTATCGGTGATCTCGTCGACGTTGGTTTGCGGGTCTTGGATGTCCGCGTGAATAAGACAGCATTCAGACGCCTCCCAGAAGAGATCGTGTCCGGAGCGGAAACGTGCTGGGTTGGGTGTTGTAGGCGGCGAGCCGGTTTGGAAGTATTTGGCATCAAACGCCACCATTCCGCCCAGCAGCTGCGCACTCGCACTGCGTCTTTGCCGGCTAACACATCGCTTCGGCTCTCGCCTTTGCCGGATGATGTGAACCATGGGTAGAAGGGGAGACCCATGCTGTAACCTTCAAGATCGCGGGTGGCGTATGTGTCGTAGAATTTGAAGGGGTTGTCGAAGTCTACGGCGCAGGCTGCACGGTATCGGGCAATGCCGTCTTCGTTGGCATTTGTTGAGAATAAGAGCTGGGGCACATCGGCGGGATGGAAGAGGATATCGTTCAGATAGAGTAGCTTATCGAATTTCATATCCGGGTGGTCGGTCAATGGCTGTAGTGCTCGGTTCCGAACCTGGGCCAAATATTCGATGCGCTTGATTCGCTTTGATCCACCGGGAATGGTCACAGTCGGTACAGTCTTCGGGTCCAGGTGCTTTTCAGACACAATGGATTTCTGGCACTGCACTTGTTCCTCTAACGCGCGCAATGCGCGCTCTCCCTCCTCGCCGCTGTCATTTTCGTAGATACTCAGAAACACATTGTCAGACCCAAGCAGATCAATCAATTCCAGAAGTTGTGTTCCCCATTGGCCCTGCGCAAGCTCGCCACCACTATCATACAGACTTGCTGCAATGAAGACCTTCTCCTGGCGGGGATTGCCTCGTCCGGGATATGAGCTCTCGAGTAATGATTTCCGGAGTGTAGAATAATGCGCGGGCAGGTGGGTATACGAGGGGAAGAGTATCGATGTGAAAAGCGCTAGAACAAAAACGATGCCGGCGACGACGGGGAGGTAGCAACAGCGGCGGATACAAAAACGTCGAGAACAGCTCGGTCGTGGCGTGCCTGCGAGTGCCGGTCTGGAAGTGTTGTTCAGGCGGCGATAACCCGCTGCTGCCGTCGAAAAGATTCGAGACAGCCAGGGCAGTTGACGTTCGCCAAATTTGGATGAATAAGGGACCTGTGCTTCAAAATCGGCTTCATCGAGGTTGAACGTCCCCTGTGAATCAATTGAGGATCGTGAGGCAAGCTCCCATTCATCGGGATGAAGTAGTCGTGTAGTCATGGTAGTTTGTGTCACCAAAGGGGTATACACCCTTGGGACTATCTTCAACTGCAAATTGGTCCAATAAGCTGGCACGCTGCAGCCATGATTGATGATAGTCAAAAAGTAACCCGGGGGCCTCACGGGAGAACTTACATCATCAACATGGTCACGTGGTACTGATCGAGTAGATGATGTACATCGTGGAGCTCAAATGTTTCTGGACTTCAAGGAATATGGTTGTAAATAGTGAAATAAGATATAGAACAAAAGTGTTAACTCAAGAATTTCTCCGTCCTTGGCTTTTGGGTGAATTCACTAGAAAACAATTGCGCGACATGATCTTCCGATAAATGTCCGGTATGTAGTGACGTAGCTGTAGTCGGGGCACTGCCTGTTTTGCTCGCATAGGTGAGATCATTTATCTTTCTGCTCACTATCTGAGTTCAGTTAGTCTGGAATCCTCAATCTTCCACTTCAACCACCCTCTTGTCCAAATATATGACAGACGGCGTGGTGACTGAACATACTCCATCTGTGATTCTACCACTGCTTCCCCGCATTCCACATCCCACCATGTCGCAATCGCAATTCAAATTCGCCAACTCAGATGCGAAAGTGCCAGGCAACGGTACTTTCCCTCCAGAGTTTGTCATCAAAGCACCAGCTTCCACAGATATATGGGCCAAGCCGCCCTCCACCATCCGCTTCTCAGCCCCGATCTTGTACAAGTCTGTGCCGCTGAAGTCCTTCAAGCGGATCCGCGTCGCCTTCAATGCCCTTTGGGAGAAGCAATATGATCAGGGCGGTGTGATCCTGGTTCTGAATACCGCCGATGGTGGCCAGAAGTGGGTGAAGAGCGGCATTGAACTCACCCACGGCAGACCCCACCTCAGCGTCGTCGCCAAAGATAACTGGGCGGACTGGAGCTTGATCCCAGTGCCCTCAGGCGGTGGTGCAGCAACTCTCGAGTTGGTCAAGGAAACAGACAACAGTCTGTGGATCTATCTTGTCGAGGGCTTGCAGAAGTCCCCTATCCGGGAGGTCACTTGGGTCTTTGACGAGGAGAATGTGAAGGACTTCTGGGTTGGTGTCTATGCTGCCCGGCCATCAAGTGAGGGCAAGGACTTTCCCGTCAATTTTGGTCATTTGATTATCGATCAGGAGTAGATTAGCGGGATGTTGTTGGTTATATGCCCCAGTAAGTAGATGGCGATGGCCACTGCGAAGAACAAACATTATATATTGATGGATAGGATAATTGAAATGAAGTACAGCAATACTATTTTTGGCCATAAACTATAATGGAGCACGGCAGGACGTTTATCATCTATCCATGTAGAATTAAAGATACCGGCTTGCTGCAGATATTACGGCTCCACAGAATTTCAGGTCCACCCGTGCATGTCCTAAAGATGACTGATATGGCGCAGATCAGCCGACGTGCGGATAGGTTCTAGTCAGTAGAATTAATCTATTCCCATAATCATTGTTCGATTCCTGTCATGGCGGATGATCAGCCATGTTGGCGCACTTGTGGTTATCAGGTGCATTAACGGAGCAATTAATGATAACTTGAACACACATCTACAAGTACACTGTGCATGTTGAATTCAGCGTTGTTAGGCTGGACTTGGCATTGTGTCGGATGTCTATAACATACATTGTGCTCCTGTACCTATATGCGGATTATATAGACTTTGGGTCCACCTTCTGTTCATGTTCTCTTTTCTCTTTTCATAATGCTGCCCTATATTTGTACACTGACTTAGACAGAATATCACACCTTCCCAATTGGAGTTATCTGATCCTACTATGCCTAGTGCGGTGTAATCCCGACAATCGGGTGTATGCGCTGCACAAGCCCTATTTCGGATGCTGAGGTCATACCAGTCGCGTGTTAGTATGACACAAGTGGAGAAAAGTAGAGATCCCTTCCTTTTGTTCCGTTCTTCCGTCCCCTTTTCAAGTATATTTTCCACTATATTGCATAAAGTATACCAAATATTACATTGAATGTAGGAGGGAAAATGATATATCCCCAGGTCAAGTGACCGGCTCTCCATTCCGGCAATGACATGATGTTTCCCTAGGTCAGAGTTAATTAACGGGGGTCTCAATGCATGTTGCTGCCAGATAGTGGAGACATTTCGTATATATTATGTAGTAATGAAGTTCCCTCTTTGCTAAAAAATAAAAGAACTTCACAAATAAGACAGTAACAAAGATCAAAAGGGAAATCAAACTTTCATCTTATCTGATGAGGTGAACCAGGGAAAAAGTGACTTGGCAGTACCACAGCAGTACCACAGACTCAGCCCATGCCACTAAGTGAACTGATGTATTCCGTGGGTACCCCTCCAATTGTAACATTCCCGTGCCCGGAACTCCACCTTTTTTTTAATTTTCCTCTTTGACACATCTCTCCATACCTTTGAGGAATAATACTCTGGGAAGCACCTGGGTATTTCAACATCCTAGAATGATGACTGGATTAAGACTGTGACCTCGGGACACTGTTTCTTAAACTGTCTTGGTGCAGCATCCTGGAATGCTAGAGATGAGCTGAGATCGGACCTCAGCCTCTCACCTCGTCTCTCTGCCACCACCGACCCCATCAACGTGCATAAGTGCGACCGACGATCGGGCTTGGTGTCGTTTTGCCCAGCGAACCCAAGACTTGCAAGCCTGAACTCTTCAAGACCTGTTTCCCCTTACATTTGGGCGTCTCCCCTCCGAAGCACGGCGGATCTACCCATCTGCTAATCTGCCCCATAGCTGCCTGCTCGATCCTGCTTCTGACTTACAATAGCCCTTCATGGGTCGACCCCCAAGGCAAGCGCGCTTCCACAACTTTTTACATATCGCGCCCCATATTTATTTTCTTCTTTTCCTGTCCTAATCCGGTCTCCGATTCGCTGTTGGCATCTCGTGTTGTCGTTTCTTTTTCCCTGTGGATCTGACTGGTTCGGGCTACTGGGCTGAAGAGCGGAAGTACTTACTCATTATTAGAGCAGGGGTTCTTTTTCCCTTTTATGTGATGCCCCTGCCGCTACTTCACTTCTGATGTCGCATGAACTCTTTTTTTGATGATCTGTTTCCCGCTTAATCGCCGCTTTTAAGGTCGCTGTCTTTTGTATATGGTTTCGACCAATCCCAGACCGAACTCTCTTGCCGGTTATTCTTATCTGGACGCTTTCCGTTAGAGAATACTTTTGTTGAACGTATACGATCTTGTGGTAACGGTGCATCGGTCACGAGATGCCACTTCTCGATCCACGCTCAGGGCCGTCCTACGGCACTATCGAACACGAAAACGCCAGAATGGAGGACGAAAGGGATCAACTGTTGCAGGATGACTGCGAGGTCGAGGGCCAGTCTAGTGGGCTGTCCACACCGGATGAAATACAGGAGGGAGTCCAAAAGATTGAAGCCATCAATCTGACTTGGACAACTAAGTCTTTAATGATAGCCTACGTCAGGTTCGTGTGGCTTGCAGTCCCGTGCTTTTGCTGAACCCCTACTGACTTAGCGCGAAGTATATTCCTCATGGCATTCTGCACGTCGCTGGAAGGTCAGACTGTGATGTCGCTGTCTGCATATGCGACGAGTTCATTCAGTAAACATTCATTGATCTCGACCGTCCTCGTTGTCCAAAATGTGGTCAATGGTGAGTTTATTACCCCGCAAAAATGAGCCGCTGCTAATCGTTAATCGATCTATAGCTGTCATCAAACCCCCTATGGCTAAAATCGCCGACGTATTCGGTCGCTTCGAGGCTTTCTGTTTGAGCATCCTTATATACGTCCTGGGATACATCCAAATGGCTGCCTCTACCAACGTCCAGACCTACGCTTCTGCCCAAATCTTCTACTCCGCCGGCTCGACGGGCTTGCAGATCCTCCAACAAGTCTTTATCGCCGACAGCAGTGACCTGCTCAACCGTGCCTTCCTCGCCCTCCTGCCCGAATTCCCATTCTTGGTTACGGTCTGGCTCGGGCCGACCATTGCGGGGGCGGTGCTGCGCACTTCCTCATGGCGATGGGGTTATGGAATGTGGGCTATTATCTTGCCCGCATCCTTCCTGCCACTCGCCCTCACGCTGCTATTCAATCAACGGAAAGCCCAGAGATTGAATTTGATCAAAAAGCGGACCAGAAGACGGACTGACTTGGGCAGCATCATGCGTCGGACCTGGTACGATCTGGACGTGGGTGGACTGGTCCTTTTGTCGGCTGCCGTCACATTAATTTTGGTGCCTTTGACTCTCGCGGCCAACGCAAAGAACGGGTGGAAGAATGCCAGTATTCTGGTCATGATTGCACTTGGTGTTGTTTGCCTGTGTCTGCTACCGCTCTGGGAGACTTCGCGGAAATTGGCACCCAAGCCCCTGCTCTCTCTCCACCTCCTCAAGCAGAGGACTGCTCTTGCGGGCTGTGCATTGGCGTTCTGGTATTTCAGTAAGTTAAATATTCTCTCGGCTTTAAGATGTCCTTGCTAACCTTACCTAGTGGCCTTCTACTTTTCCGTTCAGCCCTATCTGTATTCCTACCTGCAGGTTGTACAAGGGTACGACGTCGCCACTGCCGGGCGCGTCACCCAGACCTTTTCTTTCACCTCAACCATTGCTGCATTCAGCGTATCGCTGCTTATCAAGTACACTCGACGATACCGCGTCTACATTACCATCGGATGTGTTGTGTACATGAGCGGCCTAGCCCTGATGCTCTTGTACCGAGGCGAAGGAGCCTCGCATTTCCAAGTCCTCGGCACACAAATCATAGTCGGCATCGGAGGCGGTCTAATTAACGTGCCCGTCCAACTGGGCGTCCAAGCCTCCGCCAGCCACCAGGAAGTCGCAGCAGCCACTGCGATGTTCCTGACTTCAATGGAGATGGGTGGTGCAGTGGGTGCCGCTATCTCAGGAGCCGTTTGGTCCTCTGCCATTCCACACAAACTTCTCCGCTACCTCCCCGAGGAAAGCAAAGGCCAAGCTGCTGAAATCTTCGGCAAACTGACCACTGCTCTGTCGTACCCAATGGGATCTCCAACTCGCATTGCCATCAACCGTGCGTACCAAGAGACCATGGACAGGCTGTTGACACTGGCTGTCATCGCCACGCTCCCCTCATCCCGCTGAGTCTTCTCATGGTCAACTACAAACTTGACAAGGTAAGTTGCCAAACAGTGTTTTCTGATGATCTCCTCTAACTTGATTCTAGATGGGCTACGGTAGTCCCAAACGCCGGAGTGACCCGGCTCCAGTTGAGGCAGAGGCAGAGCCCAATTCGGATGATGGACACTCCAAACGAACCTAAACCCCAGCATTCCTGTGTGCATTTCACCGCACACGACGATCACGATCTTACGAATTGAACTTTTTTGTGTGGCTTATTTTATGGCTTAATTTTGCATCTCCATACAATCCAGCAAGCGGCGTTTTGAGTTTTTTGAACAAGGTGCAACACATCCTCGATGTATTCTGTTCACCCGGGCGATGAGTTAGTCCATCATTTGCATTGGCGTTGCTGTTTTTATGTGTTCATGGGTTTAAAGGTACATACTGTATCTATCTCCAAGACTGTAACAGTTCAATAGACTTGGATAGGTGTCAATCTCGAAAATTGAATACCCAAGCGGTAGCGAAAGACTTGCCCTACTACATTGCACTGCCCTGCACTACACTACACATTATGGTAGTTTGTATCGTCGGCTAAGATACATCAGTCCATGTCGACTCCGGGCCATAGCCCACAACCTGGTCAAGCACAGTCGGCACACTCCAAAGCCGTCGGTGGTTCCGATCCACACGACAGCCGACTTCCAAGACCGACACCAGGCGATTATTCCGATCCGGCCGGCTTGCCGCTCTAAGACCCTCGAGCTGTAACATGTATCTCTCATTTCCTGCAGTTACCGCCTGTTTCTCTGGAGTCAGAAATAGGGTTAATTCCCCTAGCTTCGCCCACTAGACAAGGTACTTTGCATTGGCTTATACCAGGATCGAGTATCCCGGTCTAATTCAGCCCAAACTTCACGCATCGCAGCCTTATATCCACTTCTATCCGTCACTGCGGGAAGGATGTGGATTTGGATTTGACTTTATTCCAAATGTTGGAGGCTAACTAGACTTGTGCATATTGAATTGACCCTCATCTTTTCTTTTTCTTGTCTCCCCCCAACCCATCCCACAACCCTTACTCAGCTCGTCGAGCAGGCCTCATACCACGTCTCTCCACGTATATTACCCGTGCATGTACCTGCATATATGCATGCATGCATACCAGATACCGCGACGGAAGGGCTTGAGGACCCATGAGATACGGACTTGATCAGCTTGGCACCCCTGGCATGTGCATGTGCTTACTGTAAAGGTATATTGCACCCGTGGACGGAGGTGCTCCGTATGGAGGACGCATGCTGCGATATACGGATGTCATGTCAGCTGTCAGCCAGCAATCCATTAGCTAGGTGACCTAGATAGGTAGGTACTCATCCATGTGCATACCTAGTTAGTAATGTGAGTCACCGATCTGGGCAATGACCTCAGCCAACGCAGTGAAGGCGATAGTTGTGGAGAGACTGGATCTGGATCGGGCTGCCAAGCTGTGATGGGAACAAGCCACTTACGGATGATGGAGTAAGTAAGAATTAGAGTATGCTGGATTGGGTTTGAGTGTATGAAACTATGTCTGGATTGTATTTTTTTCTTCTTCTATCTTGGATCTCTCATAAAACGGGTTTCTTGAAAAGGGGAGATTTGGGGCTGAGGGGAGACGGGAGACCGGGAACCCGTGAATGGTGAAACGGAATTGAAATTGGGGACTTTTTATTTTATTAACTTGCTTTTTTTCCCCTTTTCTTTTCTTTCGTGTCACGGGAAAAAGGTGAAAGAAAATGAGTTGACTCGAGAGGAAAAGGGGGGAAAAAACTCCGGGTCTCCTTTTGTTCGTGCTTTTAAGACCGGGCTTATCTTATGACTTACAACATAGAGTAGTATTGGGGTTATGTTTAGTACTTGGATGGAATTCTGTAATGTGATTTCGTAGAGACCTTAATTCGAGTCTGCTAGAAAATAGAGAAAATAGAGAATAATCACAGTGCTTAGCCGCCAGCGGCTGGCCGTTGATATAGAGGAGAGTCGAGGGGAGGAGGGAGATTGAGGGAGAGGGAGACTGATACCGTTTCTCTTGGCAGAAATGAATGACATTAAGAAAATTATTCTAATTTTCATAGAAATTATATATTACATATAAATTAGATATAAAATGTACATATAAAAATATAAAAAAAATATTCTAATATCTAATAAATACATAGACAGTCAAGCGAGAAAAAAAAAGCTGTACGGTGTATCGAGACTAAGGTGTCTAGACTCCATACTCTGCGGGTTGCCCCATTCAATCCAGACCACAGCTTCTTCCTCCCTTTTTGTCTCCCACACCTCTTCCTCTTTAACACTCTTACATCAATACTTCTTCAAAATGGTCGTCGCTACCATCAAGTACGCTATCCTATTTCCGCTTCCCCTTTACCTCCCAGATCTCATGGCTAACAACTCAGATGTGTCGTGGTGGGGGACGGTGCAGTAGGAAAGACCTGCCTGCTCATCTCATACACAACGAACAAGTTCCCTTCGGAATATGTCCCCACTGTCTTTGACAACTACGCCGTGACCGTGATGTAAGTCATCATCCGAAACCCCCCCTTCCCCGAGAAAAAAAAATTATACGTCCCAACCTCAAAAGGATAACACTTCTAACCGATCGCTCTCCAAATTCAGGATCGGCGATGAGCCTTACACTCTTGGACTGTTCGATACCGCCGGTCAAGAGGATTACGACCGCCTGCGCCCGCTCTCTTACCCGCAGACTGACGTGTTCTTGGTCTGCTTCTCCGTCACCTCACCTGCTTCATTCGAGAACGTCCGCGAGAAGTGGTTCCCGGAAGTCCACCACCATTGCCCCGGTGTTCCCTGCCTGATCGTCGGCACCCAGACCGATTTGCGCGATGATGCCGGTGTGCGGGACAAGCTCGCCCGCCAGAAGATGTCCCCCATCCGCAAGGAAGACGGTGACCGGATGGCTAAGGAACTTGGCGCTGTTAAATACGTCGAGTGTTCTGCCCTGACACAGTATAAGCTGAAGGATGTCTTTGACGAGGTACGCCGAATCTTGCATTTTTTTTGCTGCCCGATATCTCCACACCGCCACTAACCCGTTTTGTTTCTACTTTCTAGGCTATTGTCGCGGCACTCGAGCCCGCGCCCAAGAAGAAGTCAAGGGGCTGCCGCTTGCTGTGAACTTACCTTTCACGGACTTATCGCAACAGGTTGGTCCCGAGTGCGGATATGTTGCACTTGGGTTGATGCCTGGTTGACGCGCGCCTCGAAGCAGCTACGATGGAATGAACCTGTTTATTTCTCTTTTTCTAACTCTTTCAACGTTCTACTGGGCGGCAAATATTTCTGGCTGGACTGGTTTTCTGGGATATCCAAATTCGGCGACAAAAAAAAAAAGGGGGGGAGTGTGGTCTTGTATTATGGCTAGCGATGCTATCTGAAGCGTTCCATATCTACGCTTTCCAGTTGAAAATGGCTTCTGTGCTTTTTCTTGATCCCCTTTTCTCTTATTTTTTTTGTCTCTGTTCGCATATCCCGGTTTGAGATCTAGCCTCTCTAATTTGCTGTGTCCTTTTTTTTTTCCTGCTCTCTATCTTCGCTTCTTTTCTTCTTGCTGCGCCTGGCTGCGTCTATCTGCCGTCTTCAATGACCTGGTCTGGAGTTACCCTCTATTCTCGCCTTCACCCTCATTCTTCTCCTTTACGAACTACAGCGACAGCAATTTTGACCTTCTCCTCCCCTTTTTGTCGCGTCGGCTACACTTCCATCCTACATATTACCTTCTCCGCACCCGGCGCTTGCACCTCTTTGATCGTCTCTCTCGGCGTTGGACGTCAGGGCGTCGTGTTTTGGCTGGACGGTTTCCGTCCCGTTGTCCCATTGTCCCATATCCCCATATCCCCATATCCCCCTGTCCTTTTGCTTTTTCACGTGCTATTTATGTACCCCCGACTTTGCAACCACCGGACTATGAACTTGAGCTTGCTGTACCCTTCTCTTGCAGATCCGGCTTCTTCTCTGCGTCTTTTTTTTTGCCTCTGCGGACTCGCCGTTTATTCCAATCTGATCTAGAATCGCCCATTACTCGTCTGCACGTGATCTTGATACAAGCATCTCCGTTCATGTTGCGATCTCTTGCAGTCTTTCAAGTTGTGTCTCACTGAAGAGCAACGTTGTTTCTGGGTCTTAGAAAGTCACAGACTCCAATTCTAGTTCTATGAAGTTATTTGGTTGAAGATATACATATACATTACTCAGTAGTATGGTATGTACCTAGGTACTTTCAAAGTTGAGGTCCGAGTCTCTGAGATCATAGGCTAAATGTGCTCACCTGGGCTCTACTGCCATGACATCACTCCAGTTTACAAATATCATGGATTCAAAACATTACATGTCATTCATTCTTCAACTTCATTCCACATACATCTCGTAGATCTTAGATCTGTCCAAATTCAAAGCTCATCCTTACTCTCCTTACTCTGCTTCTTCTTCTCCTCCTGCTCCATCCACCCATACCACCCACCAAGCTCCTCATCAACACCAGACTTAACAAGACTAGTAATAATCTCAAAGGCAACCTGCGCCGCCGCAAGAGCAGTAGTCTCCCCCTTGTTATCATAAGCCGGCGAAACCTCCACAATATCCGCCCCAACAATATTCAACTTCTCCAACCCACGCAGAATCCGAATAAACTCACGCGTAGTCCAACCACCAGGCTCAGGCGTTCCCGTCCCGGGCGCCGTAGACGGATCCAAAACATCAATATCAACAGAAAGATAAACAGGCTGCTCAGGATCAATCCCAGTGCGGGCAATAATCGTCTCAACAACCCCCATAGGCCCAAGCTCATCAATATCATCCGCATGAACCCGAATAAATCCCTGCTCAGGCCCGGGATTCGTATAATCCCCGGCATCAACCCCAGTAAGCCGCGTCCGCAGTCCCGCATGCGCAGAAGTAGAATTACAAATCAGTCCCTCCCGACTCGCCTTGTGGAAAAACGACCCGTGGTTAAACTGCGTCTGCTCAGACTGCCAGTACGCGCTGTACCGCACAGGATTCCAGGTGTCCAGGTGCGCATCGAAGTGCACGACTGTTATCGGCTTCTGGTAGATCTGGTGCAGGGCGCGTAGCGCCGGCAGCGCAACGCTGTGGTCTCCGCCCAGCGTTACGAGCTTGGGGTGTGTAGCGCCGACCCCGTTCGCCTTGGGCGCTTTGTTCACGATGCTGCGCGACCCGAGCTCGAGGAATGCTTCGTACATCTGTCGCTCGGCTAGCCCGTTGTCGAACGGTGTGATCGGGATGTCGCCGCAGTCGGTGATCTTCGCCCATGATTGGTATGGGTTCAGGCCGGCACGCGTGTTGTAGCTTGTTGCGGCCATTTGGCGGGCGCTTGCGGCGCGGATTGCGCGTGGTCCGAAGCGGGCGCCTGGGGGGTTTGTTAGTTGGGGGTTCTGGGGTTGGGTTCATGCTGATACATTGGGAAGGGGCTTTGCTTTCGTACCTGGTCGGTAGCTGACGGCTGTGTCGAATGGTGCGCCAATAATGGCAATGTCGTAGTGCTCATCGGGCTCAATTAGACACTTGACTGGCTTCAGGTGGGCGAAGCTGGCAATGCCGGAGAAGGACCACTGAATTGTTACATGTTAGGAATCGATCCTCTTTTCTTGGATGTTGTAGTATCGTACCTCCTGATCCCACTTCTTTAGCAATTCCGCCCGCTCATGTTCGGGCACTACCTCGCCGTTATCGTGGTGCGCGCAGGAGGCCGCGGAGCCGGCCAAAGCCAGTGTAAGGAAGGTCTTCCAAGCAGGCATGACTGGAGTTATAGGGATGAAGGAAAAGTAAAATTGGAAATGACGATATTTATTGTTCTACATATCTCTGTCTCGTCGAGTTTCCTGAAGCAGCAGGTGTTGTAAAGGGAAAGACGAACAGATGGGGTTGTCCCGATCGTGCAGACTTTCCCTTCTTGGCTTTGGCCCGCTTTTCGTTTCTTTCTTTTGACAACTCCTCCGATAGCTTTTATACAGAGCTACGATGCAATGCGACGAGTTGTTGTAACCGGTCTTGGGGCGGTGACACCGCTAGGTGTAGGTGAGTCGCTTTGCTATTTTAGTTTGTTGTTTTGTTGGCATTGGTAGCTCCAAGGTCGTCCTTGGAGCTCACATGGGCATGTTATCGGGGACAAAGTGCATGCAACTTTGCAATTACGCAATACCGCAATTCTGTCTGTCAGCACAATCTCTGCGAGCGCGCTCCATATCCATCTTCGCTTATCCGGGAGCCCATGCATGATATCCGATATCCCCGGACTCCGGCTCTCGAGCTCTCTCTGCGTTCCCCACTTCCCCCTCCGGAAGGGGAAGGTTGTGACAGCCAATGACGGAGGGCATGCAGATTAGTGCGGGACACTTGGAGATAAGAGGCAATACCTGCCGTATACATACTGGGTTTCACTATACGCGATTGATTGGGCTTTGTGTTTGCAATATCTAAATGCTACTATGACTAACACCTTGCTTGGCTTCAGGGATTCGGCGCACGTGGAAGCGTTTGCTAGATGGCCATTGTGGCGTTGTTAATGTGAAAGATCGCGATGCACGGTATGCTGAGCAGCCCTGCCAAGTTGCTGCTGTTGTTCCACAGGGCAGTCGCGAGAATGGGGGGTGGACTGCCTCCGAATGGTTGAGTCGAGTTGTACGCTTTTCCCCTAACTATCTTCACTTTTTGATCTGTGTTTTGTTTGCAATGCTGATCTTTTGGGGCCGGATAGGAGGAGCGGAAGATGGCTCAATTTGCGCAGTATGCCATGGCGGCGACAGAAGAGGCGCTTCAAGATGCGGACTGGAAGCCTGAACCTTTTGAGCAGAGGGAGGCGACGGTATGTGTGGGAGCACGCGCCAGTTAGAAGGCTACGCTAAACACTTTGATAGGGAGTCTGTCTGGGATCAGGCATTGGAAACTTTGACGAAATCTACAACACGGTTATTGCCTACGACAAGGGGGTAAGTTTCTTCTATCGTACATGATCTAGGGAAGCCTACGACTAACTTGTTGCACAGGGCTACAAGAAGGTCAATCCACTGTTCGTGCCAAAGCTGCTGATCAACCTTGGCGCTGGGCATATTTCCATGAAGTACGGGTTCATGGGCCCGAGCCATTCCGCAACGACGGCTTGCACGACTGGTGCCCATTCGATTGGCGATGCAGCTCGCTTCATTGCCTGTGGTGATGCCGATGTGATGGTCGCGGGTGGCGCCGAGTCCTGTATCCATCCTTTGGCCATTGGTGGCTTTGCGCGCGCAAGAAGTCTAGCGACGGAATTCAACGACACTCCAGAGAAGGCCTCACGGCCATTTGATGCTGACCGTGCAGGCTTTGTGGTTGGCGAAGGTGCAGCCGTGATGATTCTTGAGGTATGTTTCCTGCCTCTTATGCGAATACTACAACCTGATACTGATGTCTGAAATATAGGAACTAGAACATGCCCTCGCAAGGGGAGCGCGGATCTATGCAGAACTCAAAGGGTACGGCTGCTCTAGCGACGCACACCATATGACCTCGCCTAAGGAAAATGGCGAAGGCGCGTTCATGGCTATGAAAAAGGCCCTTAAGCAGGCCCAGTTACGCCCTGCTGCAGTTGACTATGTCAATGCACATGCAACTTCGACCATTGTCGGCGACGCTGCCGAGAACGCTGCTATCAAAGCACTTCTGCTTGGCGCTGATGGCAAAGATAAGGCTGCTGATGTGAACGTTAGCAGCACAAAGGGTGCCCTTGGTCACCTGCTTGGCGGTGCTGGAGCTATAGAAGCTTTGATCAGTGTACTTGCAATCCATGAGGTGAGTTGCAGTTGTGCACTAGACGTACTGTGCTGGACCTTGCGCTAACCAGGAACAGAATACCATGCCACCTACTATCAACCTAGACCGCTTGGCTGATGGGTTTAATTGCAACTATGCGCCGAAAGATCCCCAGTCCCGACAGATTGATGTTGCCTTGACAAATAGCTTTGGCTTTGGCGGCACAAACAGTAGCCTTTGCTTTGCAAATTATTCATGATTCTTGTTTCTAGCATGCAATATCGTACGATATTTTTGTTTCAACTACAACTATCTGGTTTTTTAGGGCCAGAGGCTTGGCAGGAATCGCTGCCTGGGAGGAATCGCTGCCTGATTGATCTGAGCGACCAACAATGTATTATTGGAACAGATTGGTTGAAAGAAAATTGATACCCTCACTCATTGGCCATTTTCAACAATGAATGAAAATATTACGCTCAAAGCACAGTTAGATGTCTAAATGTCTAGTTATTCAGTAGATCAATAGATGGCACGTGACCGACCCTAATGCGGAGCCCCAGGCCGACCTTGACTCCGGAGACTGAACTCATTCCTTGATAACCACCTCCCACGCCATTTCAAAGGCTCTCTGAGTGACAAGAAATCGTTCTGTCTCTCGGTAATCTTTCACTTTGCGCTCACCATGGCGAACAATGGTGACCCCGGTCAAGGTACGCAATACCTGGTTCCCTGCCAGAAGCGCAAAACGCCTGAGATACTTTGACATCAAGCTCGGCGCATCTAGAGTTTTTAAATGGTCTGAGCTAATTATATGTTTGTTGACAGGACGGGGAAGTCTGGTTGATGCGTCCGGGTACACCTTCACGGACAAGGATACCAAACCCGGCAAGATCAAGGTGAAGAAGACATCCAAGGCGTCCACCAAGAAGAAGGCAGATGGTACAGTTCCCCGGACATGTTTCTACAAGCGTTTATCATACTAACAAACACATAGATGCCAAAGATGGCCCCATCGATACCTCTCCTACCGCCTCGCCCCTCCCCGTCCTCGACAGCAAAGTCGTCACCGTATTCCCGACCGGCAAGCCGCGCGAAGACGACCTCCTCGAGACCGTAATCTGCAAGCATTGCAAGCGGCCCACTCTCAAGCAAACCGCAGCGGAGCATGTCCGCGGCTGTTTGAAGGCCAAGCAGGAGAAGGCGCGCAAGAAGAAGGAGGCCCGCGACGCGGCCAATCGCCTGAAGGCCGGCGACGATAGAGACGATGACGGCCCCGACAAGGCCGACGGAGACAACCCCAACATGGGCCAGAAGAGCGCCAAGAAGAGCGCTACCAAGGGTACCGAGGACGGCAACAGGAAGGGCAAGAAGCGCAAGGCCGATGAGGACGACGGCAAGGAGTCAAAGAAGAAGAAGAAGAAGGATGAACCTAAGCAAAAGACGGCCAAGCCGAAGGGCCCTGTCGATGTCGAGAAACAGTGTGGTGTTACTCTTCCCAACGGCGCGCAATGCGCTCGTTCCTTGACCTGCAAGAGCCATTCAATGGGTGCCAAGCGCTCGGTTCCTGGCCGGACACTGCCGTATGATATGCTTCTCCAGCAGTATCAGAAGAAGAACCAGGCTCGCCAGCAGAGTAAGTTTACTATTATCTTGTTCATACTCACTATCCATCACGGGATGACTAACCCGTTCGAACTACAGAGGCTGCTATCGATGCCAACGCTCCTCTGCAGGAAGATATTGAGAACACCGGCCCTATTGACTCAGATGAAGAAAGAGATGCCGTCATGGCTGCCATTGCCCGTTCTGCGCCCCAGCCTCTTGTTCGCCACCCCATCATCACCACCAAGTCGAAGTACAGATATGTCCGCATCAAGGAGCAGATGTCGCATGCTATGGGAGTCCGAAACGGCGGTGGACTTTTCTCCAACGGCGATAGCCAGCCCCTTTTCGGTGGAATACTTTTCTCGACTGTCGCGGACGATTTGGAATCGTCTGTTGAAGATGCCAATGGGGAGCCTGATGTCTCCGCTGGTGGAATCGATGTAGGCAAAAGATCCGCTGTTCCAGGGAACCGCAAGACTCCGGTCACTGCAGCCTCTTGATTGGCGTGCCAGTCGAATTCCGCCTATCAGGCGATGATTTATGACGACTCTCTCTTCGTTTGTGGTTGGGTTTGAGCTATTACTGCCTGTACTGGATACTGGATGCTGGCGTTCATGGGTGCGGGAGGAGTACTGACCATCGTACCATTCTTCTTCAATTTCTTTGCATCTTTTGCGCTCCTCAATTTCCCTGGATAGGCCATGGGTACAGGCTGGTTCTGTCTGCTTTGAAAGGTGACGATATGATACCCCGGCTGGCGTGATGTGTACATTTGACGAAAGTAGTTGCAATTGAATACTTTCCACCTCATTGGGTTCTGACTGATATATATATGTAAGCATACGTACTATATGTATGGAGTAGTCATGTAGGACATTACGGTGAATGCACTATGCAGAATCACTAGCCCTGTAGCCTGGGCAGCCCTACCAGTGAAGCTATTCAGAGATATTCAGCTTACGTGATATATGCCTGAGGCACCAGGGCATCTCCCCGTTCTGCTCGCCGATCATCCATTGTCTTTGAAGCCTGACAGCATGAGCAAAGCGAGCCTTACTCTGACCTTTGAGTGATCTTCTTTATTAATTTGCTTCAAAGCCACCTGCAGTCGAAAAGCGTCTGGTTTATATTGTCGCGATTGCGGGCGCGCGCCCTTCGCATGTGCTATCACTCCACCAAGCTTTCCGAGTCTTATTGATCGCAGCTTGACCCCCCCTCTCAACTTTTGAGGGAACCCCGAGCCTTCCAGACCCATTCTTGCGCTTCTCGTGCCATAACACCCACCTCTCTCAATCTTCGATCCTCCACAATGGGCCACGCTGTCCCCGATCTAGACGCGATAGGCATCAAAGCCGACCATGACCTAGCTGATCAATTTCGCCGCGAAGTCGCCCAACTCCTCGGGCGCAGCAACCTCAACTTCCCTGGAGCACAACCGGTCAGCTTCTCGTCAAAGCACCTCAATGAGCTGCAACGGGAGGACTACTTTGTCTGCGAAAAGACCGACGGCATCCGCTGCCTGATGTACTTTGCGCGCGGAGATCCCGACTCTGACATGCCGGAAATTCACTACCTGATCGATCGCAAGAACGACTACCGCTACGTACCGGGCCTACACTTCCCCCTGCCGAACGACGAAAGTTTCCAGGGATACCACGTCGACACCCTGGTGGACGGCGAGCTTGTCAACGACACCTACGAGGATGGAACTACCCAGCTGAAATATCTGGTCTTCGACTGTCTGGTACTGGACGGACAAAGCTTGATGCACCGTACCCTGGACAAACGGTTGGCGTACTTCAAGGAAAAGGTGCTCAGGCCATACAATGCCATGTATCGCAAATTCCCGGAGGAGAAAGCCCACCGCCCCTTCGCCGTCGAGGACAAATCTACGCAATTCAGTTACGGCATTGAGATGATGTTCCGCGAAATTATCCCCAAGGTCAAGCGCATTCACGGTAACGACGGTCTCATCTTTACTTGTCGCAGTACTCCGTACCGCATCGGCACCGACGAACACATCCTCAAGTGGAAGCCACCCCAAGAGAACACCATTGATTTCCGTATGCGTCTTGAGTTTCCGACACTAGAGCCAGATACCGAAGATGAGGCCGAGGGTATCACCCAGCCCTACTTGGACTACGACGCTATCCCAATATGCCACCTGTTCGTCATGCTCAATGCTGGCGAGTACCGTCATTTTGGGGAGATGTTCGTTGAGCCGAAGGAATGGGAAGATCTCAAAGCCCTGCGTGTTCCACTTGATGACACTATCGTTGAGTGTGCCAAAGATGCGGAAGGACGCTGGCGCTTCTACCGTATTCGTGATGACAAGAACGATGCAAACCACATCTCCACTGTTGAAAAGGTTCTTGAAAGTATCGAGGACCGCGTCACAGAGGATGATCTCATCCGCCTCGCTCCCGTCATCAAAACAGCTTGGAAGCAGCGCCAGCACAACATGGCTATCGGGGACGAGGAGAAAAGCGGAGAGCTCAGGCTATGCCACCATCCGCGAATGCGAACGGTGTCAAGCGGAAATATGAAGGGTGATTAGAGAGACTTATATAGCCTTTTGGCTGGGATATATCATTCTTTCTCGTCTGCTCTTTGTCTCTGATTCATTGCAAGGCGCTTGGCGTTGGTTTGGACTCTGTATTTTATCTACAAGATCATGGCATGGCAACATGGAAGGGGATGAAATGGGGACGGTGTTTACGGCATTATCGTTTGTATTGGTTCAAGCAAGGAAGAAATTCATCTTGCCTCTAGTAATGTACTCTTTTAATCATCACGAAAATGTATATCAAGTTCTGTATAGACTCGCCCGATGCGGAACAGCTTACATAACAACCTCCCAGTTTGCTCCCTTTCCCGCCACCATTTCCCCATCACCAAATGACCACAGTATCTGCTCGATTCCATCATTCTCATCTCTGATATTGCTTCAGTCCCTACTGCCAGTCCAACAAGATGGGCGTCCGAGATTCCCACGGGGAGGCGACGGGGACGCCCGACCCCGTTGACAAGGGGTTCGCCACACTCAACACCATCAGGTATGTCGCTTTTTATATCTGGAATAATTGGCCTTGGGCTTTTTATGTCTACTTTTACCGGTCGCAGATACTAACTGGCCTCATAGAATCGGTGTGAAGGCCATGGTGCAGAAGGTCTGTTTTGACCCTGTGGACGCAAATTTTGGTGGTCATGTCACGTGATGATCAATCGGCGTGGTCACCCCCCCAGTCTGGGCTTTGATACTGACTATTCTGTGTAGGATGGAGAACTGCGAAAGGCTGAGATTCTGTCTATTAGACAGCGGAAGGACGGCCCTTCCTTTTAGTACGTTTACCTCTGTTCATATGGTGTCTGTGCTCTTTGAATTGGTGCTGATATAGATCCCAGCGTACACTATGTTGATTTCAACAAGCGTCTTGATGGTAAGTTCCTACTGCAGCAAGTGCATTGGCTCACGTTGGGCTTGTCCTAACTTATATTCCAGAATGGGTTGCGTCTTCTCGCATCGATCTCTCCCAAGAAGTCGAATGGCCCCAGCCAGACAAGGCTGACAAGAAGAAGACCGCCGCCGCCAGCAAAGCGGCTCCCAGCAAGAATGTGGGTGCGACTAAGCGTGCCCGGGCTGACAGCCGTGATACGTCGCAAACACCCGATATCCTGGGCGGCAAGAACGTGAACGTCGGCAAGTTGGCACGGCCCTCGAAAGCTGGAGGGAAAGAGAACCTCGGTGTCGAGACACCTGGAGACACCTCGCTGTTCCCATCTGAGGCTGCTTCAACAGTGGCCACGCCGAAGGCCACCGAGTCAGAAGACTTCGAGATGGCAGATGCTCCAGCGGAAAGCAAATCGGTAAAAGAAGACCATGTCCAAATGGCAACCGGCGAGGTAATCACTCGCGGGGAGGAAATCGAGCGACTCCGCACAGGTGGTAGTATGACACAAAACCCGACAGAGATCCATCGCGTACGAAACTTGACCCGCCTCCAGATGGGCAAGTACGACGTCGAGCCATGGTACTTCTCCCCGTACCCGGATTCCTTCTCGGACGTCGACCTGGTCTACATCGACGAGTTCTGCCTCAGCTACTTCGACAATAAGCGTGCCTTCGAGCGTCATCGCGCAAAATGCACCTTGACCCACCCACCCGGTAATGAGATCTACCGCGACGACTACATCTCCTTCTTTGAAGTCGACGGCCGTCGCCAGCGTACCTGGTGCCGGAATCTGTGTCTCCTGAGTAAGCTCTTCCTCGATCACAAGACGCTTTACTACGACGTCGACCCGTTCTTGTTCTACTGCATGACGACGCGCGACGAGACCGGCTGCCATTTCGTCGGCTACTTCTCCAAGGAGAAGGACTCGGCTGAAGGGTATAACCTGGCGTGTATTATGACTTTGCCGCAATACCAGCGCCGCGGTTTCGGCCGTCTCCTCATCTCGTTCAGCTACGAGCTCAGCAAGCGCGAAGGCAAGCTCGGCTCTCCTGAGAAGCCACTCAGTGATCTCGGTCTACTTGGTTATCGACAGTACTGGCGCGAAACACTAGTGGAGTTACTGATTGAGCCAAACCGAGAGGCTATAAGCGAGAACGAGCTCGCGGTGCTCACTTCCATGACTGAGAAAGACGTCCACGAGACTCTGGTTGTATTCAACATGCTTCGATACCACGTAAGTCTGATTCTCTACGTGTGCACTCACTGCAGCACATACATTACCGTGTGGTTTAGATTATTAACTCTCTTTGCAGAAGGGTAATTGGGTCATTGTACTCACGGACCAAGTCGTGGAAGAACACGAAAAGCGTCTCAAGAAGGAGGAGATCAAGGGCGCGCGCAAAATCGATCCTGCCCGTCTTCAGTGGAAGCCTCCTGTCTTTGCTGCTTCCAGCCGGACCTGGAACTGGTGAAGTGGTGTTTTGTGCTTACTTTTCTTTTGTTGACTTTCATGCGGACTGTTTTTAATATGCGTGGTTATCTAATGGATGTTCGGGCTTGGTTTTGGGGGCGTTATGGACGTCGTCACTGTGGTCATCTTCGGACTTGTGGTATCACAGGTGCCACCATGTCTGTGTTGATCCTTGTTTTGACATTATGGTTGATCTGGGCGGCGTATTCGAGGGACAAGGCGTTTATCTTGAGCCTTATAAGGGCTTTCGTCGGTTGATACCTATCATATGTGTAACTTATTTGACTATTTTCTGCTCATGCTTCTGAGCCTGTTTTTAATTAAAAGACTTTCATCACTCGGAATACCAAATCGTCATAGACAAGAACTTTTCTGTCCCTTCTATCGATGTGACAATGTAATCAAGTAAAGCCATCCTTCCTAGATAGTATAAAACCAACATATGCAAATTACCTACCTGAATTCCCATAAAATAAAAAGAATCTCCCTGGTCTCCATATCCATCTCAACAGCACGCCGAGTATACGATCCAAGCCATATAAAACAGCCCAATAAGAGGCCGAACACTGGCGACCAACCCCCTACAAAGAATCCCATATTTCCTCACTTAGCTCGGGCATAAAGCATGCAACACCCCATATCACTATCGAAAAATCCCCGCGATAGTCCAAGAGCAAGGCCGAGTGTCCCATTATGGCAATAGCATACATTTCCTCCTCCAACCCACAGCCCCGGTCACTTCCTGTTCCCCGTCAGGCGGCTTTTGGATGTGGCGGTGCTGTCCCATAGATATGCCCATAGCCAGCAATACTTCACAGAGGGTATAAGGATCCCCCTGCTATTGATTGTAGCCGAGCTCCAGGCTGGCCCCAAAGAGACGATGCCCGGTCTTTGGAGTTCGGTGTATTTATTTGGAGGAATCGGCGCGAGCATGATCTAGGCCAGGAGTCCGGTGATTTCGTTGGCATGGTGTTATGGAACCGGAGGGTCCCGAATGAATAGATCGGCTGGAATGCAGGGTCCGTCCGGGGTGGTTTCGGGTTATATGCTCTCGTTGAGGCCTCGAATGCGTGCTTCGTCACCTGTCACCTGTAACATACAGTTAGCTCATGGCCTAAACAAGGGATTCGTCGAGCTCTTGATCTGACCCATCACCTTCGTCTCACTAGAATAAATCCTAGTGCTCAGATCACAACACCCGGAGAGCAGGGTGGTTGGAGTTTGACAGGGGGCATTGACGGGTGAAAGTGAGGTATGGACAACGCTGTCGCTTCTGGGATGGATCTGCTTGAGATTGGGCACTCACTTTGGAGAAGTAGTGGACGAAGAATACATGCTTGGGAGATGGAGATGCACAGCAAGCCAACCCTCTTTACCTATCTTGAGAGTTGGGCTTCGTTTACACTCTACAGAGAACATGGAATTGTGTAACAATGGAATTTGAAATTCTCTTAAAAGTATCGGTGCGGATTTCGCTGAATACTCGACAACACTGGGCAACGTGATACTGCTTGGTCGGAACAAGCACGCACCACCCGGGCAATGACACAAGCAGGACGCTGGATAGGACGACGATGGTCCTCACATGAAAAGCCAAAGGGCTGCAGTCCTGAGTCGGTCGGGGGAGGGGACACAATAGGCGAGAAATTGAAAATCACAAGTACATGAGAAACGCGTATGCGTGAAGGGGTAGAGGAAGGATCCGAATCGTGGGCCCGACTCCAGAAGTAATGAAGTGGGCAATGGCAACAAGAGTCGGAAACAAATGTTGATTTAGGAATTGGCGAGAATGAACCCAAGTTCTCGCCTCCCAAGATGAATCAGCAAAAAGATGTTGAGAACGCTTTCAGATAACCATACGCTTGGAAGGCCGAAAGCTCCTAACGAGGAGTGGGCGGTGGAGTCCAGCCCGTGTGCTGACGGGGTGGCTGTCGTGGGACGGTGTTAGAGGCAGACTTCTTGTTGCCACCGGAAAATTCATTTGGCTTGTTGTTGATACCCTTGCGGGGTCTCGCATTGGTATTAGCATTGCGGCCTCGAGGCGGGCCAGCCTTGCGTTGGATAAGAACGGTCTTGGGCTCAGAGCCACCAGGAAGAAGGATCGAAGCGCGAATATTACCCTGACCATCCCGATCATTGTGGCCAACCAGGAATGGCTGAATGCTCTGCGATTGCACCTGCTTAAAGTTCTTTCCACGGGGGCGTTCCGATGGACGAGTTGCGTCCCAAGAATTCTGGGGAGCCATATTCGGCACACGAACAGCAGGCAGAGAGCCGGGTTCCCGGTCTTCAAACATCTCATCCTGTTCATTGACTTGTCGGACGGCGAAATCGCCATCACCAGCCTGTGATCCAGCCTTCGTCTGCGGGATAGAGACAGATACAGCACTAGTGTGGACAGGAAGAGGCTCCTTGGTAGCTGATGCCACAGCTAGGACACTCTTCTTCTGCGTAGGAGTGGTTTTGCCGAAGAGACCGTTAATCTTATCCTGCCACGAGATCGCGGTGGAGGAAGGAGGCACCGTGTTACGCGGTGGCGCAGCTGCCATGGAAGCAAAAGTCGGCGGGGGCGCCGGGGCACCCATGGCCTTTGGAGGCAGCTTGACAACGGGCTTGGGAGGTTTAGGGGCTGGAAGATTAACATTGGGGTGCTTCACGTCTCCATGGTAGGCAGGGTGGCTGATTTCCTCAGGAGGAGGAGGCGAAGGACTGCTGCGCTCCTTCTCGGCGACCTGGCGTTTCGACTGCTCCGATGGCGAGGGGAAGAAGCGAGAGCTCCGGGTAGAAACGTTGCCGGCTGGACGAACACCGATGTCAGCCATGTTGAGACCATCCATAGGAGTATCGAGAGTGGTAAGAGGATTGGCTTGCTGGTTCGCAGCCGCCTTGGCCCTGGCGATGTCTTCATCATTGTTGATGACTCTTTCGGTGACTCGAGTGACGACCCGTCTGCCGTCTTCAGTGGCACGGGTTTTCTTCCAAGTCTCTGTGAAAACCACAGGCGCGGGAGGCGGGGCCGGGGCTCCCTTGCGTCGCTCATCAAGTCGCTTCAGGAATTCCTTAGCGTCCTGTTGTTCTTTCTCGAAGGCGTTCTCGTGGAATTTATTCCACTCGTTAATACGAGCATTCCGTGCGCTGGGCGGTCCGATTGGGCTGGGGCGTCCAATGGGGTTGAGTGGGTCAAATGAGGGATGACGTGCCTCAGGTGACGGCAGAGAATCGGTGGGCTCATTAGGAGCAGAGAAATTGGGAGAGGTAGACATATTTGGCGAATCCAAGCCGAGTTGGCCTAGAGGGTTTTCACGCGATGCAAAAGTCCCAAGAGGTTGGTCAAAGATGCCGTTCCCAAGAGTTGGAGTGCGGTCACTGCCAAACGGTTTCCACAAATTTTTGGCAGATGTGGATGGTCCAGCAATGTTAGGATGAGACCAGGGTGAAGTAGAAGTCAAATTCCCTTGCCACTGAGTACCTTGCTCCACGAGCTTTGAATCTGATGTCTTGCTCTGGACAGGTGAATGAGGTTCAGTTTTGAAGTGAGCGGCAGATGGAGGTGCAGGATCACGATGGAGTTCTTGGTGGGGTGATGAGACACGTCGGTTGAGATGTTTGCTCTCAGATGTCCGCTCATGCGCACCAACGAGTTTCTTGACAGAGTCGGGATGATGCACTTTCATCATACCATACTGTTTTGGTTCCCGATTGGGCTCTGGCACAGGAGGTTTTGGAGGTGAAGAAATAGAATGGATGGGTTGAGAAGGAAGTTGAGAAGGGGTTTGGGGAGGATGAAGAGAGTGAGAGTGAGGTTGAGGTTGAGGTTGAAGAGAGGGGTGGTTGCGCGTTTCGGGGGCCTTTTTCTCTGGCGCAGGACCCATAGCCGCGAGACGTTGCCTAATCCTCTCCTTTTTAGCTGCTTCCTCTTTCTCTTCCTGCTCAATCCTTCGTTGCCTGGCCTCTAGGCGTTTCTCCTTCATAATACGCTCTTGCAGAGCAACGGGGTCCTCCTGAGGTTCTTGCTGAACTTGAGGAACCGCTGCCTGTGTTTCCACAGGAGACATACCTACATCAACAGCTGGACGTGCTGTACCATTTGGACCAGACGGAGCAATTTGGTCTTTGCCATGATGCTGCTCGTGACCCACTATCGCTGAATCACCCAGACCATTCACTTGAGAACCTCTGCGAGCATCATTGTATCTCGGAGGAGCATCAAATCGGCCAACTGACATCCTACGGCCAAACCCTCCGCTTCCTCCGCTCACGTTCGATGATGTGCGACGACGACCCCAACCCATGCCATCCTGATGACTGAGACCTGTGCGTCTGGAATGCAGCAGATGGCTCTGCGGGTCCACTTGGATGCTCGTTTGGCCTCTGCAAAACCGCAGGAGCACGCGAGTGTTGGTCATGGCGCCAAGATCCTCTCCTGGTTTCACCCACCGGTTCGTACTGGGAAGATCGAGGATTGAAAAGCTGCGGCAAATCTGACTGATCTTTCCATGCACGGTTGAAATCATCCGCTGCAATCTCCTTGGGCGGCATCGCCATTGGGGCATGATGGCCGTCGTCTCTCTGGGGGTATCTCGCGGGCATGCGCTGTTGGTGAGGCTGAACCGGGGCATTGACTGGAGACACTCTATCGACAGGAGGCAGAGCGGCCCAAGGAGACTTGGATGGCGGTGCTGGGCTGGTGGAGCTAGATGGAACTTTGTCATTTGTGCCGTTAGAGGAAGCGCTCGCAGTTCTTGCTTGCCGTTCAGCATTAGCTCCAACTTTGAGTACCATAGCACGGGACCCCATAGATGCAGCTGGCTTCGGCGCAGTCTTGATAGGCTCCTTCGGAACGCTTGGCTCCACAGGCGGTGACTCCTTGGTCTCCCGATGACTGGGAGCCGGCGGGGGTTCAGTGTGAGGTTGAGTGAGATTGACCTTCGTTCCATCTGTCCACTCGATCGTCTCAGGGGCCCAATCATCTTCATCGTCATCAATATCCGCCCACTTTGCTTCGGAGCTAACAGCCCCATCTTCTTGGATACGAGAAGTCATATGGATTCCGTATTGTTGTTTCAATTCTTCATCCGTCAAGTGTTTCGGAGGGGCGGGCGCAACAGCTACATGGATATCATTGTCAGTTTAAGCGATTCCGTTGCATCGCATGACAAATACATACGTCGGTTCTTATTCCACACTTGATTCGGATCTGGCCCTGATCCACCAGGCTTGCCTCCGCCTGCTCCAGCCTTCGAAAACGAATCACGCGAGCCTTGTGTAGACTTTGCAACCAAGCGCGGCCGGGAGCTTGGCTGTGGGGTACCGAGTGGTGTTGTAGACGTTGGCGCTGAACAAGTTAGAGCCAATTATGAGAGATGTCTGACAAAGAACATACCTTTCTCAGGCGCCTTAGGTGGTGTTGGAGCCCCCGGAACCTTGTTTACCGAGAACTTGGCAAATGAAACTGGCTTGAATCCTGATGGCTTTTTGACTGAACCACTGTGAGTCTGATTCCTGCTATCTGGTCGGCTCGCATCTGATTCCGAACCACCTTGTGATGCTGTATCCTCTCCACCATCCGATGCCGAGGCCAGTCCATTAAGTTCAAGAACTCGCGTCGCAACAACTCCGGCGCCTTGCTTAGAAGTATCCTGCGCCCATATTAGCAAGTGCTTTGGAGCGCATCCAGAAGCGATGCTCACCGTCGTCGAGCCTCCAGCGTCCTTGTCGCCGGCAGCTTTTTCTCCCCGTGAATCAGGAGTGTTCGTCTTCTCATGGTTTTGCTGATCATTCAAATTTGAGTTGTTCGATGTAGCGGTAGTCATTGCGATATGCTCGGTCTTCCCTGCGTCCCCTCCAGCAGATGGATTGTCGTTGGTGCTCGCAGGAACGTCGGAAGGCGAAGGCTCGCCGCCCGACAGGGTCTGATCTACCACATCGCGGTTTTTCTGCTCTGCCATAACAATACTCGATTCTGTTCCATACAATAATTGCAACGGTGTAAGCCAAGTGCCCTGACAGTGGGGAGATAGATCCGGGGACGCAATAGGCAGCTGCAGATCAGACATGCCAGACTCCCAAGACATACCTATCGTCAGATACCAAGGATCGCCACAGTTGCACTGGTTCCTTGACTGGTTGCACCCTGAATATATGGGTTATCACAACCAGGGATGGTATCGGCCAACTCTCTCGGATGTTGATGAGAAAGCCCGTGTCGGGTTGGGCTCGATGTGGAGAGTACGATCGCGGAATCGATAGGCGCGTGGCTTGGGGATATCCGCAGCCCAAGAGGTCCCAGAAGGGATTAGGGCAAAGAAGGAGGGAGTATGCGTAAGGACGGTTGATGACACAAAGATAGTGAGGATGATACGAGGTTCAAGAGTCAACTCGGGTTGAAGCTGAGGGTCGCTGTTTTCGGTTTAGCGTGGCCCGTACAAAAGTTGTGAGGTCTGCCCACACACCTGCAAGTCGGATTCCTTTCAAAAGCCCTAGTTTTGTGATGTTCTGATCAGTTTAAAAGGTCGTTTTGCTGGATGTTGTCGTTGTTTGCAAACGCTAAATTTCCGAGAATTTATTGATATCTGACGTGAAGTTGATATGTGACGAGAAACTATGGAAAGAGCCCGTCACTCAAACTTCTACGTAATATGTATACTCAAGGGCTAAATCTATTGCAACTACGAGAGAACGACAAAGGGTAGTAAATCTGAATATTGAAACACA
Organism: Penicillium mononematosum; assembly: GCF_028829835.1. NCBI lineage: Eukaryota > Fungi > Ascomycota > Eurotiomycetes > Eurotiales > Aspergillaceae > Penicillium > Penicillium mononematosum. Next base: position 5,745,187 of record NW_026643272.1, on the reverse strand, counting down.
GTGAGATTCTAAAATTCTCGCTAAAACCACAGTTCTCCCTTGCACTAGGACAGAGGATCCAGTATATACATCAATCCTCCACCTATTTGATGGAAAGGGAAAGCTTAGTGGGGGTGGTTCTTGTGGTGACCTAGTTAAGAACATCAAGTCAGTGATGCCCCAACTATAAAGAGGGTATATAAGCAGTGTAATAGCCGGGAAATACATACGCAGGTGGAAGTAGTACTCCATGCTGTAACCCAGGATCAGGATACCGCCAATAGCGTGGACAAGGGCTGCATCGAAATCAGTACTCATATCAATACAAGGGAATAATTGACAAATACGTACGAACACCGGAGGCGTTCTTGCCGCTGAAGTAGCGGGCCTGGTAGCGACCGATGAGACCGGTAGGCTTGACAGGAGCAGCGGGGCCACGGGGAAGACCAGCGTAGAAGGTCACAACACGCTCCATGCGGGCGGCATCCTGGGCGGCACCAATGGCCTTGATTGAGAATATGTCAGTTATACTGGCGAAAGAGAGACGGCATTTTAATCAAATCGCGGGCTGCACGAAAAACGGCTTCGGGGCGGAACGGGTATGGAAGGGATGCACGAAGTCGAAGATGGCAGCGCATGGGTAACTCACGTTAGGGGAGGCGACCTAAAGAGACAATTAGTATCATATGAGGAGTCGGGTGACTGCAAATAGTCATGAATGGGGGTGCTCTTACCTTGGGGGGGATCAAGGTCGAGAGACCTCGGCGGGCAATGTAGCTCATCTTGTCTAGGCTGAAGGGGGTCAGAAATTGGTCGCACTGAATAGAGCGGCTCTCAATGAGCATTTGCGGGGTGGTAGAGACGTGGACTTACGTTGATTCGCGGCGCAAGTGAACCAAAGAAAGCTGATGGAGGAGGAAGGAGGAACAAACCGAGCCCTGCGGGTGTTCGGCTTGCCAAGCCCGGCTAAACCCGATTCGGTGGTGTCGTGACCTGCCTGTAATTCGCAACCAAACCACACTTGAAGGGAGTCCTCACTGGCAACGACCATTCCCTGCACCCAAAAAGATACAATGTCACTGTTCAGAATTGGGGGTGCTGCTAGCCTTCGGGCCACCCGACTTGCTGTGCCTGTCAATTCCCGTTTCGTCTCCAGCAAAGCCCTCAAGGGCGATCCTTCCGTGAAGACCAGCACTTCGGATGCTCCCACCACGCCTCCCAAGGACAGCTCCTTGCTCACCAAGGAGACCCCCTCCGAGGCCATGGCCCGTCACCAGCCGGATTATGAGGCCACCATTGACCACGGCACCTCGTACGACATTCCCCTTCAGCTCCGTCGCAGATCCTTTCGCTAACTCTTTGACTTCAATTAAGGCAATTTTCCCCTGTGCCCAAGCGCGTCATGGATGGCAGCGAGCCCGGCGCCACTCTCCCCGCGGCAGTTCTCTCTGGAGCCCCTACCGATCTCCAGGCCCGCAATGTCCGGTACGTTACACAAATTTCGAGCCGTGTCGCCTAGCTCCCACTCTAACCAGTGACTCTTACAGTATCTACCGGCCTACCAAGCCCGCAACACAGTCCGGTACCTGGCACCAGCACCACTGGCGCATGGATTGGGATATCTTGCAGCGGGGTCACCGTTGGGAGAACCCTCTCATGGGCTGGCAGTCGTCTGCCGATGGAATGCAGGGCACCAGCCTGAAGTTCAAGTCGAAGGAAGACGCCATCGCTTTTGCGCAGAAGCAGGGCTACGAATACTTTGTCCAGGAGCCGAACGAGCGCCGTTTCGTGCCCAAGTCCTATGCCAACAACTTCGTTCACGAGCCCAAGAAGCTCAAACATATCAAGACCAAATGATTTGACTTCGCTGTATCATGTACATATTTGCCAGTTTACCACTTGAACTCAATTCCAAGCACTTCGATATATCGCGTTCTAATATAGTTCACCTTTGCATGTCATGAGTTAGGGTTAACGACTGGTAGCTCCCATTCAATTACCAGCAGCAAAAAGGAACGGAAACGATGTCAATACTGCTTCTGCATGGTGACATATTATTTCTTTGGAACAATGGCGCATGTATATTCCTCATGTGCCTTGGGTAAGATCTCATGTTCAAATCAAAGTGTTGGTCTTTGATATAACTACCCGGCATCACCACCCTTCTTTGTCAACTTAGTATGTGGCTCAATTTTTATTTAATGTTCTGACATTGGAAAAGGTTGCCCAGAAAGCCTGTCCGTCAACCAATGCTTGTAGCTCCAACTGTCCGGTATTTCTCAGAATAGCTGTGCTCGGATCCCGACGTGCTTTCTACAGTATCACCTGTATAGCCACTGAGTCCATTGCATGAGCATAGGGAACACGAGCAAAAATGACCTAGAGCCTGCAAAGTACGGGCTAGCTTTAGTTCTATAGTGCTTCGAATTGATCCATTCATGTTTCTATTCCATTAGTAACTGTATGTTTATGACCTCTAGATGTCTCACGATGTGTGTGCAGCAAATGTGAGAAGCAAATGTGAGAATCTTATTTGATTATTCGGTCAATCATTGTTTCAAAGATCAAAGGTCTCACTGCAATGTACTTATGGAAACCTTGGAAGTCTTTACAGCACGTAAAAAAAGTTACTACGTAGTTATATATTTTAAGATCAGCGCTCCCATCTACAAGTAGCCACATTCGTCAAGTCTTCACATATACCAATACATGATTATAAAACCTAAGGATATCTAATATCTAGGTAGGTAGTTAATTTAGTTCGCAATTACAGGACTATGGCCTTGGCTTACACCGGAAACATTCAAGACTTAAACGTACGAGCAAAAAACCCATGCAAAGGCTGAATGGGTCCCGCCACCCCCCACTCTAAAAATTGATAAGATCAAAAAAAGATTAACCAACTTTTCTTTTCCACTTTTATGCTCTCTGACTAAACCACTCAAAATGGCTTCCGAAACAGATAATACTGTTCCTACTCTCCGCAAGGTTCTTGTATCCGAATCTGAGCCGCTTGCTCGCCGCTTCCGCGCGCTTTTCTCCCTTAAGCACCTGGCCTGCCTACAACCTCCCACAGACCAGACCCTCCCCGCCATCGAAGCGATCGCCGCAGGTTTCGCGTCACCCTCGGCCTTGCTCAAGCATGAGCTTGCCTACTGCCTTGGTCAAACCAAGAACTTCGAATCTGTCGCATACCTGCAGCATGTGGTGAAGGATACCGAGGAAGACGCGATGTGTCGCCATGAGGCTGCCGAGGCGCTGGGCGCTCTCGGATACGCGGATAGCTTGGATGTCCTCAAGAGATTTAGGGATGATACAAAAGAATTGGATATTATTAGGGAGACCTGCGATATTGCTGTCGACCGAATCCTGTGGGAGAACTCAGAAGAGCGCAAGGCCGAGAAATTGAAACCTAGGTACGATCTGCGCGGGAGATTATATACCAAGAAATGCTGACATTGAGATCTTTGATTTACAGTGATTTCACCTCTATCGACCCTGCTCCCCCCCATGCCCCTAGAGGCCAGCGCCGAACCCTGCATCCCCGACCTGGAAAAGACACTGCTTGACACCAAGCTCCCTCTGTTCCAAAGATACCGTGCGATGTTCGGTCTGCGCGACCTCGCCTCGCCCCCAGACCTTCCCACCGCAGTCGACGCCGTCAATGCGCTGGCTAAGGGCCTCAAGGACCCCTCTGCTCTCTTCCGCCATGAAGTTGCCTTTGTGTTCGGACAACTCTGCCACCCTGCCTCAATCCCTAGTCTCACAGCCTCGCTGAGTGACCTGTCGGAAGTAGGAATGGTGCGACATGAAGCGGCGGAGGCCCTTGGCAGCCTGGGCGAGGAGGAGGGTGTTGAGGAGACCCTGAAGAAATTCTTGAATGACCCCGATCAGGTGGTCAGGGACAGTGTCATTGTTGCTCTCGACATGGCAGAATTTGAGAAAAATGGCGAAATTCAATATGCGCTTATCCCGGATAGCGCTGCACCCATTGCTGCATGATGGATATCCTGCAAAAAAAGAAATTTGTCTCGTGACGGTCGTGATTTTAATACTCTTGTCCCGCTAGTTATACAGCCTTTCTCCAAAAATAGACCTTTCCCCACATCTTTTGTACAATCCGTGTTTGCAAGATTAATTGTTCGAGGTTTCCCTGTTGAAATAATCAGTATTTGTTGGACATGTATAGATATATGCTTCCGAGGCGGGTGGGCATACTTGAATCCGCAGACACATCTGTAGAACACAGTACTTCCTTCATCGGCACTGCGCAGTTGCACCGTAGTGTAGAACATCTGCTTCCTCCCGCACTCGCTACATGTACGATCGATGATAGCCTCAGTCTTCCGGTCCTCTGCTGACAGGGTCTGGACTGCCGATCGTTTGGCTCTCAGTGATGAGGGGAATGAGGAGGGCTTGGACTCAGACACGGTTGTTTGGGGGATTGTATCTGTAAATAGAAGTTAGCAATGAACTGTCTAGCAGCATGGGAAGAACCAGAAGGATTTTGTCCACCCACCTTTATTCCGAGTGCCGCAGACATCACAGTGCAGAATCGCATCCGCATTGCCGGTAGATTCTCGAAGGAGATTACCGCAATCTGTGCAGAAAATCAAGGAACCAATGGCAGACATATTGATGAGTGTAAAATTGACTTTGCGATCTGAAATCTGCAGAAGATCAAGGGTGCAAGTAAAACAAATCGGGCCTTATGCAGCGAATAATCTATGCAACTTTTTTTTGACGCACGAGCCTCCACATAGGCGGTCACAGGCGGCAGTAGAGGTGCCGTCACCCATACGGAATTCATGAACGCATTTGATTGTAGCTCAGCTCATTTTCTTTCAGATTCTGGCTTTTTTTTCTTTTTTAAATTGCATAAATGATCTCAGGGATATCATAAGGCGCCTGCCTTCTTTGCCATGTCTCTACCAGGAGCATGTCAACTTTGTGACTCGCGCCTACTTCTTTTGACTTAACCTCGACCATGGATCAGAATGGACGACCGGCCGTCCAGGTGGTCATCAACGGCCATGATCAGATGCCATATGGCTCCAATATGCAGTTTCAGAATCAAAGACCGCTATCTGTGGATGAAGCACTGCAGTACTCATCCATGTCCAGCGCGCCTGTCTTTGGTCTCGGTTCGTTTATTCTGTTTCATCTTCAACTCTGCTCAATTTACTAACAGTTTGTACGTACAGACTGTATCCTACGCCCTGATGTTGGTCGACCTTCAAATACCACTTCTATAAACCATGTCCTCCAAGAAGGCCGCAAAACGCTGGGAGAACTTGACACGGAAATGCAATCTGGACGAGATGAGTCTGGTCGTTTAGAAACGTCTCGAGAATATATTCAACAGTTGCTGGATGGAGATCAGCTGACAGAATTGTAAGGGAACTGGAAGTCCTTGAAGCGCAGTCAACTCATTTGGATTTTATAGCAAATTCAAGTTTCCTCAAGTTCCTACTCGAAGTCAACAGTTGCGCCCAAACGATCCTGATGGTGCTACTTCCGGTCACAATAGCCTTGGTTCCTTCGCACGGTTGATGCTGAGCTCTACGGACATTGCATTCAGATGTAAGCCCTAAGATGCCACGGACGGTTGTACATAGTTAATTGACTGACCGGCCGCAGATCCCGAAGTACCCTCAAAGACAAAACCCGAAAATAAAGACATCACACCGAAGACAGCTGCTTCGTTGAACCAGCGCGCATACGTTGCGAACAAATCGAACCCGACATCTTTCTCAGCCTCTTTTGACCAGAATCATCCTCCTACATCGAGCCAACTCTCCGTCGTTATACCAACCAAACCAGTACCCCAGCACAACGATCACGCGAATGCGAAGAAGCTCCAATTGAAACCCCATGGCCAAGACGCTATGGCGGCGGTGCGACTCAAGGACCAAAAAGAGGAAGCAGATGCAGCCTTGCAAAAGCTTCAAGATCTTCTTCACGAGGTTTTTGAAGCAGAAGATCAAATAGAACCCGATACTTCGACTCCCCCAACTTCTGACACACCAAACCCCATTTTCGTGAACCCAACATCTTTAGAAGTGCATGGGTTGATACTATCGTCCGATGCTCACACCCGCCTCCAGAAAGCCCTTCGGAAAGTTGCAGGGTTTGACCGACTCCAGGATATACCGTCTGACTATCTCAACCGCATTCAAAAGTTGTGCGAAAAGTCAATCATTGCTGCACAAACCCCTGACATAGGGTTAGGCGATTCATTAAGTGAGCTTGAGTCCCAGGAATGGCTGGGTAAGATCGAGGATGTGTTGAACGCACTATTTGCAATCGGAACGCTGCTGCAGACGATGTCCGGACGTCAGACCGAGCGAGATCTTTGCCCAGAAGATCTCATTGAGGCCATTCCCACCGTTCTCAATCAAGTATTTGACCATTGCATTATTCCCGCGGTGGAATCGCGTCCTGGTGGCAAAGACGGCCAGCATTTCCACTTCTTCTCCGCCCAGAAACGGATCATTGGTGCTCTTGTTCACCAGAGCAAGAAAGTCCTCACTCTTTTTGCAGACTTCTTATCTCGCATTGATGTCTCCGAGGGGACGATCACGGCTGCGGAATTCTTTGCTGCGAAGCTAATATTTGTGGAAAATGCGCACAATGACAAAGACTCTGCCCTGGGATATCAGAAGTACGAGCCTGCGAGACGTGGTGCGATGGATGTGCTTGCAAAGGTGTTTTCCAAATACCCCGAGCAGCGTCCGTTCATCCTGGATGAGATTCTGGTCTCATTGGAGAAACTTCCCACCACACGTCAGAGTGCCCGGCAGTTCAAAGTTGCAGATGGAAAAAACATCCAATTACTCACCGCACTAGTCCTGCAGCTCGTCCAGACAACTGCGTTAGAGACACCTTCGCGATCAAAGAGCAAACGTCGAATCAAACCACAAGCTGATGACGATGACGACGAGCTTATGGGCGATGGCGAAGACCATGCCAACGGTGAGTCTGATGATGCCGAGTCCGACGAATCGTTGGAACGCCTAGCGAACAAGTCCAATCGACTCTACGACAATGCCATGCGCTCCGCACAATACATTGTGAACTTCATCGTTCAGCGTGCTATGAACTCGACGAAGACCGGTGATCAGCCATACCGGAATATTCTGGACCTTTTCACTCAGGATCTGATCAATGTACTGGGCTCGGCTGATTGGCCGGCTGCGGAACTGCTTCTCCGGATCTTGGCCTTGCGCATGATTCAAATCACTGACCAAGATAAAAGCGCGGCGACTGCGAAGAGCATGGCACTTGAGCTTCTTGGCTGGATGGGTTCTGCTATCTCAGATCTGATAGCAACCGCTCAGCACATGCTCCCGGCTCTGGAAGATTCCGACAGTGAATTGACTGATTATCTCAAACAACAATTCGAGGAATTTTCTTCTGGTGCACTGCATCACCAAGACCTCATCACTCCAACGGGTCCGTATAGGATTGCGCTTGAGCACCTTTTGCAAGACAAGAATTCCGACAATTGGCAACTGACTAGCGCGCGGGGCTACTACTTGGCTCAATGGGCCAAAACAGCCTGCGCCCTATACTACAACTCCGAGGATCAGGAAGAAATTGCACACGACGAGGTGACTGATGATTTGGTTACTCTTTTAACAAGATCCTTCTCAGACCCACGCTGGTTGGAGACCCATAAAGAATTCGACAAAATTCCAAACGTGCATGGAAAATTCGCTTATATCCTCACAGTCTTGAATTCCAACTTTGGCAAAGCATTCGATACCATTCTCAAAGTTCTTTTGGCCTCTTTCCTCGGTGACTCGGCCAAGGTTCGCAGCCGCAGCTTGAAAAGTGTCATCTACATGCTCGAGAAAGACCCGAACCTTCTTGACAGAGACCCTTCGGTTTTGCGCGTAATACACCGGTGCACGACAGATGCCTCACCCATGGTTCGTGATTCTGCGTTACAGTTGATCGGACAATGCATTGGTTTGAAGCCTAAGCTCGAAGAAGAAGGGTGCCGAAGCATCTTGGCATGTGCAGCTGATCAAACAGCTGGTGTTCGGAAACGCTGCATCGGGCTTTTGAAGGAACTTTACCACAAAACATCTCGGAAGGAATTGAAGCTGGCCATTCTCGACAGTTTCCTCCAACGCACAGGTGATCTTGAGGAGAGCGTGGCATCTTTGGCTCGCCAGACCTTCGAGGAAATATGGCTCGTTCCATTCCACGAATCCATTGATTCCCCGTCCGAAGGGCCAAAACTGAAAATAGCCCTCGGAGAACAGGTCGGCCTCATCGTTGGCCTGACGGAGCGCAGTGAAACTGCCCTGGAGTCTCTTAGCGTCTGCCTGAAAGCGGTTCTGTCGGACAAATCCAAGTCCGGGGCATTGAACTTCAAAGTTTGCAAGGCGATGGTTTCTACCATGTTTCAGAGACTGGTGGAGGATTCAGACGGATCCAGCAAGGAATTCCAGCAAGCTTTGTTACAGACCATCACTGTCTTTGCCAAGTCGAATGCGAAGCTGTTTACCCCGGATCAGCTGGAGGCCCTGCATCCTTACATTGGACATCTTTCTACCGCAGATGATCTCTTCATATTTCGATCGGTTGTGGTTATCTATCGCTGCGTCTTGCCATTTTTATCCTCGTCCCACAACACCCTTCTCAAAGAAGTGCAGAATGACCTTTTCAAGAGCGTTGCCAAGCTCGCCCGCGCGGAATTGAACGAAGTCATGGCTTGTTTGTGGACCATTAACAGTGTTCTGCAAAATACGAACAGACTGGTGAAGTTGACAGTTTCAGTGCTGAAGCCATTGCAACAATACAAGAGTGTTGATCTCTCTTCGACCACACATTCTGCAATCTTGGCCCGTGCTAAGAGTTATATTCGCATTGCGGGTTGTGTTGGACGGCATTGTGATCTTGAGAAGTATGCGTCTCATTTCAAGAGTGAATTCCCCACCTGGGCCGGTGGCTCAGTTGCGGGCCTGATGGTTGACTCCGTTATTCCCTTCACTGCATCAAATTCACCCTTTGAGCTGAGGGTCATGGCTCTCGAAAGCCTGGGATCTATATGCCAGTCTTGGCCTGGTCAGTTCGGCAGAGAACGCACACGGCAGACTTTCGCTCAGGCTTTCAAGGAAGATGCCCCAAGCCTACAAAACATCGTTCTCCGATCATTTGCAGACTTCTTTGCCATCCATGAAGGCAAATCCGAGAAGGCTGTCATGCCAACTGCGGAAGCCGCTGCCCAGGAAGACAATACCAGGTTGGGTGGTTCTTTAAAAGCTAGCGACAACGATGGAGCTGCTGCTTTGATCGCCCAACACTTCCTCTCAAACATGCTTCAGGTGGCACAATCGCGCCAGGATACTTATTCACTGACTGCCATTGAACTTATTGCGAGTATCAATAGGCAGGGCTTAGTACACCCAAAGGAATGTGCGGGTGTTCTCGTCTCTCTGGAGACTTCTACAGTCCCTGCAATTGCGAAGATTGCTTTCGACACGCACAAAATGCTCCACCAACAATACGAGTCCATGTTTGAGCGAGAATACATGCGCGCTGTGCAAGAGGCGTTCTATTATCAGCGTGATATTGTTGGCGACTCCAATGGCGCTAATGCTAGGCCTTACGTCTCGAAGCTCGCACCGTTGTTTGAGATCGTCAAAATCAGCAACAGTCGATACCAGAAAAAGTTCCTCGCGAATATTTGCTCCAAGATCAACTTCGAACCGAAGAAATTGGATGTAACCGGAAATCCCCCAGAACATCTTTTGCTAGCACGCTTCATCTCCCAAAACCTGGCCTATTTCGACTACGGTCAATTGGCTGAATTGGTGCCCACCATTGCGTGTATGGAGCGTATCGTTTCTTCGACTGGCACTATTATTGCACACGCGATTGAGACGGACATATCCCCAACCCCGATTGGTCCGCCTCAGTTAGATGCATCAAATGACAGGGTGCCAGGGTTTGCACCTGAGGTGCCTCAGTCGACGATCGTACCGCAACAAGTCAACCCTGCGACATTGAGGTTACTGGCAACTGCTGCTGCATCATTGTCAATGCTCTGGGAAGCTCGAACTCACCTTCGTCGTCTCTACGGAATCAATGCCCACAGCAAGAACAAGGAAGGGAAACCTGCAACAAAGGAGCTCAATAAAACTGCCACGAAGGTGCACGGTGTGACTGGTGACAAATTCTGGGAAGCCATTGCCAGGAATATGACAGCCCTAGATAGCGAGGAAGCGATGCACCAAAAATGCCGAGAGTTTGCAACCCTACTCTCCATCGACGAGGAGTTCAGGGTGGATGGAGACGAGGATGCGGAAGGGGATAGCCTGGACGCTGTCGGAGATATCGACGAGACGGTGGCTCCACGGCCCATGAAGCGCAAGAGCTCCGTCTCCAGCTCCAACCTCAGCAAGCGGCCCAAGGGCCGGAAGAGTTCAACCGGAAAGAAGAAGTCCAGCGCTGAGCCGGACGAGGACCTGGATTGGGACTGATTTCGCGTAGCCACATCATCATACAGGGGTTTTTATTTTTTTTATTTTTTTTTTATTTGCATGTCAAGCGAGGTCGGCGTTTATTTATTTTCCTCTGCACATGAACCATCGGAGAACGGCCTTTTTATTTTTATTTTTCGAGGCCGAAATGGGTGGTTGCTATGTTTATGCCCTTTTTCATACATGCTCTGAGAGCTCGGCCCGATATCCACTCCCCTTAGTTATGGGTATATAATAGAATTTCACGGATTCATTTTCCATTGGTACGCAAAATAGTGACTTATCTAGATATAGTTGTCGGTGAATCTACAACGGGGTTCGGAGCTGTCGTATGAGTTCAAAGTTTTGATGCCGGGTTCCCGAGTAGCTCCTGGCACGTGACGTCTCCAGGATGACGTCGCCGATGATAGTTCCGTATCCTTGTTCCAGGTTCTGTGAGGTAAACACCTTTTTTTTTCCCTTTGGGTTTCAGATTGCTTCAAGGTCGCTCGTTATTTGAGTGCATAGGGGCGGACCATGAGCTGCTTCGTCTCTTTCCATCGCTGAACATCCTCTATACAAGCTCCCCTCCTGTTATGACAATGCTGAACGCGATGCTGCGCCGGACCTGTGCGGACGGCGTCGCACTGAAGTCAATGGGATCATTACCAGGCCGGATTCATACCCCCAAGGCATTATTTACATTCCGCCAACCTCTGTCCCGCTCCTTACACACTCCTTGTCGGCGACCGGTCCCCCAATGGCGAGCCTTGGCGCCGGTGTCGATGCCGATCCGATTCAAATCAGAAACCGCAGCTAAAGCCGAATCTTGGAAACAATCCCGCACTATTACTGCTATACGCAAAGTCTTTACATTCTGCGGGTTCTTCATTATCACCACCGGCGCCGTGGTAGTCGCCTTCTTCATCTACGATGCTAGTACATACCGCGAAGGTGTCAGTGCGATGGATATCCCGGTGTCGGAATTGGCTCTCAATCCTCGACTGGGAGGCCCGAAAAACCTGCCCATTGCCGATGTGCTGGTTGGCGATCATGATTCAGAAGATATGCTTCGGCAGAAGGATAAGCCTCGTCTGGTTATCCTGGGCACAGGTTGGGGTAGCATCGCGCTCCTCAAGAACTTGAACCCTGCCGATTACCATGTTACTGTTGTCTCCCCCACTAACTATTTCCTGTTTACCCCCATGTTACCTTCTGCTACAGTTGGAACCTTGGGTCTTCGGTCACTGGTCGAGCCCGTTCGGCGCATTATTGACCAGATTAATGGTCACTTCCTCAAGGCTTCCGCGGTTGATGTTGATTTCTCTGCGAAGCTGGTGGAAGTATCCCAAGTTGGGCAAGATGGCCAGACAAAGAACTTCTATCTTCCATACGACAAGCTTGTTATCGGAGTCGGTATGTTGTGCCAAAGAACAAGCTGGTTCAAGTTCCAAATATTGACATTTCTATGTACTAGGCTGTGTAACCAACCCGCACGGAGTGAAAGGCCTTGAAAACTGTAACTTCCTGAAGACAATTGACGATGCTCGTCAAATCAAGAACAAGATTCTAGAGAATATGGAGCTAGCGTGTCTCCCCACCACCTCCGACGAAGAGCGCAGACGATTGCTGTCCTTTGTGGTATGTGGAGGTGGCCCAACCGGGGTTGAATTCGCTGCCGAGCTGTTTGATCTCCTAAATGAAGATCTGCTTCACTCTTTCCCTCGCATTGTACGAAACGAGATCTCTGTCCATATCATCCAAAGTCGAACCCACATCCTGAACACTTACGACGAGGCACTCTCTAAGTATGCTGAGGTATGTTTCCTCCATATCTGAACCCCTCTTGGCATTGATCTGATATTAACGCCTTATAGCGTCGGTTCACTCGCGATGGTGTTGAGGTGTTGACCAACGCCCGTGTCAAGGAAGTGCGTGGCGATCGGGTTCTCTTCACCCAAGTGGAAGACGGCAAAACCGTCGTAAAAGAAATCCCTACTGGATTCTGCTTGTGGTCCACTGGTGTTTGTTAGTGCACTAACCACATTACTCAACATACTGGATCTGACAACAACTGACATCTCTTTAGCTCGAGCCCCGATCTGCGAAACGCTCTCTAACAAATTGGAAGGCCAAAACAACAAACACGCCCTCGAGACCGACTCCCATCTCCGCGTGATTGGTGCACCCTTGGGCGACGTCTACGCAATCGGCGATTGCTCAACAGTCCAGAACAACATCGCAGACAACATCATCAGGTTCCTCCGCACCGTTGCCTGGGAGAAAGGCCGTGATCCCGAGAAAGTGCACCTCACTTTTTCCGAATGGACTGAATTCGCCGCTCGGGTTAAGAAACGCTTCCCGCAAGCCACGAACCATCTCCGTCGCCTGGATCGGCTCTTCGAGCAGTACGACAAGGATCACTCCGGCACTCTCGACTACGGCGAGCTGTCTGAGCTCCTGCACCAAATTGACACCAAACTCACTTCGCTGCCTGCCACTGCCCAACGCGCTAACCAGCAGGGCGTGTACCTGGGCCGTAAACTGACCAAGATTGCCGCCGCGCTTCCCGGTCTCAAGGCCAACGAGATCGACTACGGTGACCTCGACGAGGCTGTTTACAAGGCGTTTAAGTACAAGCACCTCGGAAGTTTGGCGTACATCAGCAACGCTGCTGTCTTTGACTTTGGTGGTATGAGCTTTAGCGGCGGTGTCATTGCTATGTATCTTTGGCGTAGTATCTACTTTGCTGAGAGTGTCAGCTTCCGCACGCGGTGTATGCTGGCCATGGATTGGGGCAAGAGAGCGCTCTTTGGAAGAGGTATGTCTTTTATTTTATTATTATTTCTCTATCAACGTTCGTGCTTTGCTAATACTCTCATTATCCAGATCTCATGAGCTTCTAAGGAAGCTAATGTTGGCCTTCACTCGTGTCCCGTCATTGGTCGTTGATCTAGAGACATTTGTGATGGATTTTGTTTTCGATATTCGGCAGGCAGTTAGCCCGGAGCCATTTTAGTTGCTTTAAAACTCGCCCATAGACCTTGCTTTTGTTGTTACTTTATTGGTTTTCATAGCCACACTTGATTTTATTTGCGGGTTGGACTTATTGGGTGAGTCTGCTTTCTTTTTCTGTTCTGGTTGGTGTACACATGCATTGTTTGTATCCATTCTGCCATTTCTTTTCTCAAATATGATCAAGTGAGTGTATTACGCCTACGGAAATACGATGCCGAGGACAAAGAAATATATGAGACCACAGTCCACATGGAAAGTCACTTGTATTGCAAAAGGGTCGTAACCCCCATATTGGAGCTAGCGAGATACCATCGCCCGAACACCTAGAAATGTGGATCCAAGACGCCGCGCTAGAAAAGCAAAGACGAAAAAAAAAAGAAATTCCGCTGTGACAGGACAGGGGAAAGCTGACTGACAATCAAGGCCAGCTTGAGAGGAAAGTTGTATTAAGAGATCATTGGGTCAAGGTCGCTGTTGTTCGACATCAAGGTGTCACGAATGTTAGTAGCAAGGTCATTACTGTTACTGCTGTCGTGGGAATCGCCGACCAAGCCAATGTCCAGGGTATCTGGGATGTCTTTTTTAGCCTCCCGTGCCTTTTGCTCGGCGTATGCCCGGGTCTTCACAAGATTGCGCAGCCGGGCCTCTTTACGAGCGCCCTGGTTCTGCAGAATTGCCTCGTTGACTCGGGTTGCGATTTCTTTACGGAGCGCAGGGTCTAGGAGCGACGCAAGCGAGGAATCCAGTTTATCACTGGGGAAAATAAGAAGGGCAAGGGTCCGCTCGAGGTCCGCTAGGAACTGTGGGTTTGTAGGAGCGCGTGGTGCAAGTTGTGCCGTCGCAAAATCCAGAGCAGGAGTAATATCGCTACCGGGAGTGTCCATGCAGGCGCGGATCAACTCAACTAGCTGCAGACGCAGGAGAGAGAAGTGCAATGATGGGTCTTCGTCAAGGATCTATTGAAGTCTTGTTAGCCATGGCACTTGACATGAAGTGTGTGATATGCTGGTAAGATTCAATATTTGGCAGTTGCTCATACTGAGGACTGAAGATGTTTGTTTTTCTGCAAATGTCCCGGAAGGGAGTTTAAGAGTGGTGCATGAAACTTGGTATAATCATAGCAAGTGGGGCCAGGGAATGTGAAGTAGACTAGTGGGAAAATTTCTTACCTGAGGGTTCAGCTCATTGATCTTTTCAACGGCCGACTGGATATCACCTGAGTGAATCGCAGTGCGAATTTCAACCCGCTCTTGGATGGCTTCAAGATCCGTTCTGAGCTGGATGTTGGCCTCTACTGCAAATTTCTTTGCAGCAGCGGGATAGCCATTGGTGATGAGGTAATCCATGACCAAATAGTTGATATCACTGCATTATAATTGTCAGTAACCATTGATTCAACGGATGAGTGAAATTTTTGCAGTGGTGACGTGAATCAGAAGGATAAGTCAATTTTTTGCTCCTCACATGTTTTCAGAGAGATTCCCAACTTAAGTTAAAGAACATCATGTCACGGTGGTGGGCAGGTGGGTGTGAAACAGAAGGAACTCACGTTTTGGACGGCTTGACCTCCTCGAGCTTCCGCTCGAAGTGATGCCAAGTAGGCGTCGCAGTCGAGGGAGTGCGAGACATCTGCATAGTGTTAAAAGGCCAGCAACCACGGGTGTCAAGCCGAGAAGCATACAAGATTAGCAGACATTATGAGCTAGATAGCCAGTCTTGAATCTGATCTGAAGCTATCCGAAAAGCTGAAAGGCAACCCGAGAGACGAAGGCCATGGGGAAAGGCAAATCGCTGTGTGGGATAAGACCGGGTCGGATGCGAAAGAGAAAAGGAAATGAAAAGCTCGGGGCGGAAGAAGTAGCTTAAGCGAAAGTAATACGCTAAGCCCAAATGAATGATTACTCAGGATGTGAGTAAGCAGCACGTGAGCAGTTATCTTGGAACCTTCCAGGAAATAAACCTCGACTAACCCGCTTTGGGACTAGAAGATTAGGTAATTATCGTCCCCACCCAGCTTTCAAGGCTTGTGTCGGATTCAAAAACCAGAGGGGTGGAGAGGGTCAAGATTACCTACAAAGTACAGCCTTGTATGCGGCACACGTAGACATGGAATCAGTTTCACCTTTATATTCTTTGTCTACCGAAGTGTGCTATTCTCCACCATGGCAGGACTTGAGCATTATCGGCATTGCTGGCAGCTCTGGCTCCGGTAAGAGCTCTGTGGCAATGGAGATCGTCAAGTCTTTGAACTTGCCGTGGGTGGTGATCCTTGTAATGGTACAGCTTGTGGAATCCAATGCATCTAGATTGAGACCCTCTTGTTCTAATATATTCCATACAGGACTCATTCTACAAGACCTTAACTGCTGAGCAACACCAGAAGGCCCACGCAAATGAGTATGATTTCGACTGCCCGGAATCGATTGACTTCGATATTCTGGTGGACACCCTCCGTGACCTGAAGAAAGGGTAAATTTACTGTTCGTCCTAGTCTTCTACTTGACCTGACTGGTTATCACACAGAAAGAGAGCGAACATCCCAGTTTACTCATTTGCTGAGCACCAGCGGCAGCCCAATACGACCACTCTCTATTCTCCTCGTGTGATCATTCTCGAGGGTATTTTGGCCCTCCATGATCCTAGAATCGTCGAGATGTTGGATGTGAAGGTATTATGGCTTCTTCGTTATCCTTGTGCTTATCAGTGCTAATTCAATGGCTTAGATCTTCGTTGAAGCAGATATGGATGTGTGCTTAGGTCGCAGGAGTGGGTTGCCCCGATCGTGCTACCTTAACTCCACTGACGATGTATATAGTCTTGCGTGATGTCCGTGAGCGTGGGCGTGACATTGAAGGAATCATCAAACAATGGTTCGAATTTGTGAAGCCTTCTTACACTCGATACGTGGAGCCTCAACGCCCTATCTCAGGTTGGTAGTCACATGAGTTTGCAAAGCGTTAAAAGACTTTCTGTTAACTTTGAAATCTCAGACATCATCATCCCACGTGGCATTGAGAACACGACCGCTATCGGTATGCAATCCCTTTGAGCTGCTAATTTTGAGAGCTACCCACTAATCGGTGTAGACATGGTGGTCAAACATATTCAACGCAAGCTGCAGGAGAAATCCGACAATCACACCGAAGAGCTTCGCAAACTAGGTTTGGTTGCAGCAGAAGTAGAGCTGCCTTTAAATGTGCATGTCTTGCCCTCGACACCGCAGTTTGTTGGCATGAATACTATTCTGCAGAACCCAGAAACTGAGCAAGAGGATTTCATTTTCTACTTTGACCGACTAGTTTCGATCTTGATTGAAAAGTATTGACCTCCATCTCAAAATGCGCCTTTAGTTACTCTACTAACGTCACCATCGCAGGGCCTTGGATATGACATTGTATGTATCCGCAAATGTGGAAACACCACAAGGGAACACATACCTCGGTTTACATCCCAAGGGTACCGTATCAGCCGTGGCTATCTTACGTGGTGGCTCTTGCATGGAGACCGCGCTTAAGCGATCCATTCCCGACTGTCTTACTGGTCGCGTGCTCATCCAAACGAACGAGAGCAATGAGGAGCCAGAGTTGCATTACTTGAAACTCCCTTCGCAGATTGAGGAGCATGCAACTGTCCTCCTAATCGACTCTCAAATGTCCAGTGGAGGTGCTGCACTTATGGCTGTTCGTGTCTTGATTGATCATGGGGTGGAACAACAAAGAATCGTTTTCGTAACTTGCGCAGCAGGAGAACGGGGCCTCAAGAGGCTTACTGCTGTTTATCCCAGGATCAATGTGGTTGTCGGACGCATCGAAGAAGAGGGGGAACCGCGCTGGATAGAAAAGCGATACTTCGGATGCTGAAATCTTCATTCAATTGTTGCACCCTCCCAAAGTATATATGTTGATCTGCTCACTATGACTTATTTCCGAGACCAAGCATTGGGTTACTGGGATTGACACTTAGCAAGAGCATACTTATACATACGTTGCATATTCAATCAAATCTAAGCAAATACCATTACAATTTTTCTTGTCTGAATGTCTTGACAGTAGGAAAACTAAAGAAAAAATAATAGACCTGCCGTTTTGAGAATACACGTGCCTGACCGCCCTGACTTCGGCGGGCAGAAAAATAATTTATCGGTCTCGATTATTTTCACTTGCTGAATCCGACGACCTCTATTGATATTCAAGCGTTGAAAAAAAAAATTCTTGCATGATTGTGGTGTGAAGTGATATTTTCAGCGCTCACAATGGCAGGCTCAGACAAGAAAAAGTCCAAGGCTGGCAAGCCCAAAGGCGAAGCTGGTCCAGCGATTAGTACGTACAGTCAAAACTTAAGACTTGTTTTCAGAAACCCCATGACCATGCTTACTGACTCTTTCTGTTGCTATAGCGGATCCTCGATTTGCGAACATCCAGACTGATCCTCGCTACCGTCTTCCTAGCAAACGCCAGACTCATGTCAAACTCGATAAGCGCTTTGCGCATGTGCTAAACGATAAGGATTTCTCCAGCAACGCTCCTGTTGACCGCTATGGACGAAAGCTCAGAAAAGACGACACCAAGGAAAAATTGAAGCAGTTTTACCAGGTGGATGAGGATGAGGACGAGGATGAAGATGAAGAGGAGGACGAGGACAGTGCCGCCGACGACGAAGAAGTCCAGAAAGAACTGAAACGTGTTAATGCTGCCTCATATGATCCTTCCCGTGATGGTGGCTTTGAGTCCTCGTCATCTGAAGACGAGACCTCCAGCGAAGAGGAAGACGAGGCGGAAGAGGATGTGATCGAATTCCCGGACGAGCAGCGGTCTGATGTGCCGCTCGGCGAAGTGACGAAACGGATAGCTGTCGTCAACCTCGACTGGGAAAACATTCGTGCTGAGGACTTGATGGCAGTGTTCTCCAGTTTCCTTCCGTCTGGGGGGCGGGTGTTGAACGCCACAGTCTACCCCAGCGAATTTGGAAAGGAGCGTATGGAGAGGGAGGAGATTGAAGGCCCCCCGAAGGAAATTTTCGCCTCCGGGAAGAAAAAGAACAACGACGACGACTCCGAAGAGGAGGAACTCGACTCTGATGAGGAGGAGGAGGAAATTAAGAAGTCTATGCTGAAGGCCGACGACGGTGAAGAATTCAACTCTACACAGCTACGCCGGTACCAGCTTGACCGACTGCGGTATTACTACGCCATTATCGAATTTTCATCAAAGGAAGTCGCAAAGCACGTCTACGATCTGGTGGATGGTGCCGAATACCTCTCTAGTGCCAACTTCTTCGATCTTCGTTTCGTGCCTGATGACACTGACTTCTCCGATGACAAGGCTCGGGATGAGTGTTCTCGGATTCCTGACGGTTACAAGCCTACTGAATTTGTAACGGATGCTTTGCAGCACAGCAAGGTCAAATTGACATGGGACGCGGACGACAAATCAAGAAAAGAAGCCCAGGCACGTGCCTTCCGAGGCTCACGCCAGGACATTGACGAGAACGACCTGAAAGCCTACCTTGGTAGTGATAGTTCCGAGAGCGAAGATTCAGACGACGAGGATGGAGGCGTCGAAGTTGTGGATAATACTACAGGAGAAGCTACGACCACAAAGCTATCTAAGAAAGAAGCCGAGAGACAGCGCATGCGTGCGTTGCTGGGTCTGAGCGCCGAGCCTACCCGCACGAAAGCGGAACGTCCCGTCGGCGAAATGGAGGTTACTTTCACATCGGGCTTGGCTGGCGGCCATGGCAAGGATACTATCTTCGAAAATGAACCGGAGGTCGAAGAAACCACACTTGAAAGATATGTGCGGAAGGAGCGTGAGCGCAAAAAGCGCCGAAAGGAGAAACTTAAGGCCCCTAAGGCATCTGCAGAGGAGGGTTCCGCAGCGGAAGGCGAAGACAACGAAGCTGCTCCAGCCGAGGTGCCACAGCAAGAGGAAGAAGAAATGGGATTCAATGATCCATTCTTTGACGACCCTGATGGAAAGGCTACAGCAGGTGCTCGACGCAAGGAGGAGAGACGCAAGAAGCGTGAGGAACGTGCTGCCGAGGAAGCCGCCTCAGCTGCCCAACGGGCTGAGTTGGAGCTACTGATGGTAGATGACGAAAAGGTCAACATCAAACACTTCGACATGAACGAGATTGAAAAGGCTGAGAAGCAGGCCCGGAAGAAGGGCAAGGGCAAGAAGGGCAAGAAGGTGGAACCTGCCCAGGCAGATGACTTCAAAGTCAACGTCAGCGACCCCCGTTTCGCACGTCTGTACGACACTCATGATTTCGCCATCGATCCTACCAACCCCAGTTCAAGTCGACTTCCGGCATGAAGGCCCTGTTAGACGAGGGCCGTAAGCGCCGGCGTGTCGGCGATGACGCGGAGGCTGAGGCTCCAACAGAAAGCCAGGATACCAAGAAGAAGCAGAAGAAGTCCCCCAAGGAGTCTAGTTCTGAGGAGTTGAAGCGACTGGTGGCAAAAGTCAAGCGTTCTCACTGAAAGTATAGTTCAACCGAAATGATTTGGAAGTTAATAGACACTGGAGTTCAATGAAAGGAGTTGAATTGTGAAATATGATATCTTTTACATATGTACATTGGCAATATGAGACCAGATGCATAGCAGTAACATGCGGTCTAGAATATGTAGCTGAAAGTCAATGTGACGGCTTGTGTCAACTTTCGGGAACGGAAACACGAAAAAGGACCGGCCCCAGGGTACAACCACGTGGATAGAATAGCTTAGTAGTCAACATGGAGAGGGTTCCTTTCCCCTAGGGTCGGGGTATTTACAAACGTGATTATAGGGGCCTGTCGGGAGGTGTGGTATCTGGGGTTGCAAGACTGATGCTTGTATCACACGAGGTATGAGTGACGGTGAGAGATGGCATGTGCCCATCATGAGTAATATTTGGGAGATAAATCATTTCCCTCCAATCCCAAATTCAGACCCGCCTCAGATCACACACAAATCAGCGCCCCCGAAGTAACACGATTCCTTGCAAACCCGACTATACGGTGACACGAGGACGGTAGAGAATAGCGGCATAGTGGGCAATAATAGTGATTGGTATAGGCATTATTGGATGCAGCTCCGATAATCGGAAATAGTTGATCAAGATAGGCCATTCCTGTGCTATATACTGTGTACCTCGTTATGTTTCCAAGGGGGCATTCAGAGTCAGAGAATCAGATCTATAAGGACAGACTGAAAAGGTCACTGTTCCTCACCGTAGGGAATGAGGCTGATATCATGTGACTTCCTTCACCGCCCTTTCGCATTCCCTCTCCACTGTCTCCCCAGGTGGTTTCTCTGTTCAAGGAACTGGGTCCCTTAAGAAGCTCTGGGATCATTTCATTTGACTTCCTGATTTTCTACACAATCCTGATCAGACTGTGGAGTCCTCGTGGGTGCAAAGCCAATTCCTAACCCCCCTAATTGCTGATCCCAGCCCCACTGCTGCACCTCATCCCACCTTCCACTCCCCTCATAACTCTGGATATTCTCAATTCCCTTCATCGTTGATGATGATTCTTGCTTCGTTGAATTAAGCTATGGGTGGACGCAGCCTAGATATTCCTAGCTGCCTGATACCCATCGTTACACCGTGTGAATTCGACCGGCCCGTTTTCTTTTCCCTGCATCCCCAAGTACCTGTTCTCTGCGGGTTTCCCCGTTCTCATTCACCATGCTTGGCCGACTCTTGAGTACCGCCGCGTCGACTCTGAATCCGGCGGCATACTCTGGACGAAGCAATGGAACGCCTCTCGAGTCTGTGACTGAAGAGGAACATACCTCCGGTCTTCTTTTCCCCGACGCCAGCCTCCTTCGACGTTCCAATACCCATGCCTTTCCGTTGCAGACGACTTTCAATTCCCCCAATGCCTCGACCGCTGGTGCATATGATGATCGTGGGGGAATGGAATTGGATCCAATTAAAGATTTTCGTGTGATTGTTGCACAAAATGCATTGGGCGACCGAGATGCATGTGTCCTACTTGACACTCGTGCGTCCGACTCACCCCCGCCGGTCTTGGAATCGACCCACAAGGCAACGATCAGTCCGGTCTTAGACATACTCGAGCTGTCTCAAGTCTTTCTCGTGGAACACGTCGCAACCTTCTCACTCAATCCTCCCTCATCGAATCGAGTCCACTCTCCGCAACTGCAGATGCACGCAGATCGTCACCAGCCGGCCCGGGTGCTTTTTCCCGGGCTCGAGGCCGTAGCTCTACACTGGCGCCACCGGGAACATGGCATGACCCTGGCCCATCACGACACTCCTCCGATTCCAATGATACTGGCCTTCTGAACTGCATTTTCGGCAGCAGCGCCTTCAGCTACCGGGGGTCGTCTACAAAAATGCATATAATTTCCGCTGATGAAAGCCCGGCGACTGGGGTGAGTGCATCACCTGCTGCCCGCAGCCCACTTTCCCGGGCCTACACCACAGGCAGTCCCTCAGCTCCTATAGGAGGAGCCCGAGGAGTGGACGACAAGCCACCATCCAAAGTCACAGTTCTCTTGACTCGCATGTTTAGTGTGAATCTTCCGGAAGGAGCGGAAGCATCGGCTGAGCGACATGACTATGCCAGTGCTCTTTACCAAGAGTCATTGCCCGAGATGGAGTTCCCATTCCCGGATGTTTCTAAGCGCAAGAAAATCAAGGAAAAGAAAACACCGATGTACGCGGTTGCAATTACAATTCAGATCCCGTTGCTGCCACGCAATACCGGACGTCCTGTATCAAGGTTCAGTACTCCAGGCCCAGACTCTCCTCGGCCAGGGTTTTCAAGCTCGCTGGATTCTGATCACCGCTGGCCGGGTGGGTTTTTCGATGATAGTCTATCCTCTGCCTCGCCACCGGCTAGCCTGGATGAGCGCCTGGACTTGTTAGTTGATCATTGGGACGTCATCACTCGTACACTCTCCCACCTCGAAAGACTTGTTCGTAACGAAATTCTCTTTCTTTTGAAGAAGGTGGACTCTTTATCCGGGCCACACCCGAAGCCTGCGAAGCCTCCCAATATGCAGCGGACTAACCAGACCATTGTGCATTTACCTGCCAACATTCTATCGGTCAATTCGAAGCTCAAAGAGGAAGCCATTCGCAGCTCTCGCCGGATCTGCCTTGCTCTTCAAACCCCATATGTGGTCACTGGACAAAGTCGTTGGGGCGTCTGGCGGGAGGAAGGCCGCTCAATTGTCCGTGGTCTTGGCGACAAAGAGCAGAACTTCTTCTTCTTGGTCGTCTTGACAGCATTTTTGGGGAACCATACCGAGTGGCTCAACAGCCTTGGGCCCGAGTGGTATCGTCGCCGCCATATCCAGCAGCACAAAGCTCAGCAGGATAGCGAACTCATCCTTGCAAACAGAACAGTCATTGTATGCCCAGATAAGATGACGGCTCGTCGCCTCGTGTTCTTACTAGCAGCTTTCTTGCCCTCGAAGCAACGACTGGAGCCGTTACCTTCCCCTCTGAGACCCGGCACATCGGCCTCAATGCGTGCTATCTCTCAAAGCCCACCGACTGTGCCTGTCCTCCGACAGGAGTCTCTTCGGAGAGCGATCGAACGACGAGCTCGTGCTCAACGAATGATCATGGGCGATAACGAGCATCACCAGCGATCAGTGAGCGTTTCGTCTCAGGAGACAGCCCAGCGGTCAATAGATGGAGCTGAAATAACCCCACCAGCGGAACACTCGGCCTCGGCCCGCAGAGGATCTGATGCTCGCTCCATCAAACCCCCCGGATCAAACATCCATCCGAAGGATGCTCGGGCCATGAATACGAGCGGGGCAACTACTTCTATGATCACTCAGAGCAGCACTGTTCCTGTTCCCCATTTTACTTCTCAGCCAAGCCATTCCACTCAGGCTAGAACAGAGCGCAGCGCAGCTGAAGGCAGCGATAGCCTAGCATCGGAGACTCTACTGAAGAGCCTTCAGCGAAGTGACAGCTCTGCAGTGAGCACAAACGGCAGCTTTTCTTCAGCTGGAGGCCGCTGGGGCGGTATTTTCTCCGGTCTTTGGAGCTCCCGCCAAGGCTCATCTACCGACAGTACCGAGCCATATTCCCCATCTGAAGCTCGCAAAAGGTCCGTCTCTACAATATCTGGTCCTGCTAGACGCGGGTCAACCACTTTGACTCGAATGGTGAAGGAAGTCACAGAACATGAGGATGAGCACCGGCCTGAAACAGCCCCCAGTGGAAACATTTCAATTCCAACTGCTTCTGCTGCCGCTCCTCACAATACCGAGCCCGCCTCGCCAGAACCATCATCGCTCACCAGCCAAGTTCGAGAGTCGCCTTTGAAGTTGTCAGTCCGAGCGGAGGAAGGCGTGGTGGACGTTGACCTTCCACTTCCAGGTTTCATGTCACTTTCTTCGTCCGGTGATTCGACTATTGCCTCGCCAAAGAAGACTCGAACATCCGTCACTAGTATGGATGCAGTTGCTTCTACGCACAGCAGTGGCTCCGGATTTCCCGGTACCATGAAGGATAGCGATGGACCGACTGCCCATGTGGCTGGTTGGTTGAAATTTTTCCACGAGGATTTCTCGCTCCAAGCGGTCCGGCCTTATGCTTCTCTTGAAGCAGAAATCAAACAAGCAATGCGGGCTGAACCATCCCCGTACATCCCCTCCACATCTGATGTGGACGGATCAGAGAAATGGGTAGATGTTGCGACAACTTTGATTGCAGACACCAAGGCTTCTATGGTGAAACGACTTCGTTTGCGACGCAAGATCATAGTGGGTCACAACTCTGGGGCTCCTCATACGCCTTCTCCGACTGCCAACACTAACCCCCCGTGGATCTACTGGAGCTGCCTCGGCCTCGCAATTCACCAGCTTCTTTTCTGGGCATGATAAGCCGACTCACGGCCTTGGTACTGATGAACGGGATCAGAGCTTTGTGGAAGAGCGGTTCGTCGAGGAGCCTGTGATGGACCTCGACGGAGTTCTAGTTGACGCTGTTGAGCGTGTCTTGGGACAGAGCGGTTACTCCTCAATGGCACAGTCACGTGCCCCTTCGCCTAACCGTGCTCGTAGAGCTGAAGACAAAGGCCCCTTCCCTAGAGGCGATGAAGCCCCTCCCCTTGAGGTGCCTCGTGGTGAATGCCGCAAGATGGTGCTTGGGGCCCTCGAAGAAGTCGTCCGCCTTGTTACCGCCGAACACTGCCGTGAAGATGTGGACAGCACACTCGGGCTTGCCGACCGCGAGCGGAGAAGAGCACAATCAGGTGTTGATAATACGTTGCGTGAAGGAATCCGAAAGTGGCTCCTTGACGTCGAAGAAGTTTGGTGATTCTGCTTTAATGCTTTACCAGGCTTTGATTTCTTTACGCTTGCTGATTGCATATTCATGCCTATTGCATTCATGCATTGTTTTTGTTTTCCTTTCCCCTGCCCAATAGTTTCTGATTTGGTCTTGCCTGATATGGTACCAGACCTGGGCTTCGGGTTTTTGATTCTCTTTCTGTTCTTTGCTTTCTCTTGCGTTTCTTGCTTTTGCTTGCTTTTTTTCGGCTCTGCCTCTTGCATTGCGACCTGTTTTGAATATGATACCCACCTACTTCATACTGAAGTTTAGTTCTGCTTGTGGGGGCTCTTCCCCTACGTTTTTAATATGACTCTTGACCAATTTGATGCAAATGACATAAGTTCCATGAATTTCATTCTCTATTTGATACGGATCTAGGCAACATAGACCAATTTCACACTGTGGCCACTTGCTTCAACCTTTCCATCCTCAGTAGGAGCAACTCGAACAGTCTTCAAGATCTCGTCTGACTGGGCCGAGTTGACAATTTCGACTGTAGTCTCAGCCCGCAGGCGCCCATTGACCAGCAACTCAATTCCCGACAAGGCATCATCCTCAGGGGCCTTGATCGTGGGATTGGTGACAGTAACAGAGCCGGGACGGATCAAGATGGGCATGGTATCAAAGCCATGAGTCTCCGTGTACCAACGACCAGACTCATAAGACTTGGAATGATCAAACCACGAAATCCATTTCCCAGCCTCATCATCAGAAGACTGAGGCACATAGAAAGTAACCTCACCCTCCTCGGTAAACACCGGCGCAACCAGCAAATTCGGCCCAAACATATACTGCGTATCAATCGCATACGTATTAAGATCCTCAGGGAACTCCAAGAACAGCGGCCTCATAAGCGGCGTGCCGGTTGCATGGCCCTTCAGCGCCTCCTGCAGAATATACGGCGTAAGCAAGATCTTGCGCTTAACGCACTCCCGCAGCACATCCGAGCAATCCTCCCCATAGATCCACGGCACCCGGAACGAAGACGATCCATGCAGACGCGAGTGCGTCGACAGCAGCCCAAATTGCACCCATCGCTTGTACAGCGCTGGCGGCGGCGTACCCTCGAACCCACCGATATCAGACGCCCAGAAGATATATCCCGACAGCATTAGGCTCAGTCCGCCGCGCAGTGACTCGGCCATAGCCTCGAACGTGCTCTCGCAGTCGCCGCCCCAGTGTACCGGGTACGCCTGTCCGCCTGGTGCGGTACTGCGCGCGAAGAGGAGACCCTGGTTTCGTCCAACGCCCTTGCTGAGCGTCTCGTACACGATCTTGTTGTAGAGCAGAGCGTAGTAGTTGTGCATGCGCTCGGGGTCGGCGCCGTTGTGGTATTGGACGCCCTTGACTGGGATGCGCTCGGCGAAGTCGGTCTTGAAACTGTCGACGCCCATCTCCATTAGTCGCTCCAGGTGCGTGTTGTACCACTTGCTGGCGGCGGGATTCGTGAAGTCCACGATTGCCATGCCGGCTTGCCACATATCCCATTGCCATACTGAGCCATCGGTGCGCTGTGGATTGTTAGTGGTTGTTTTCTTCATATGTCATTCTCTTGTGCCACTGTCTAGGAACATACCTTGATGAAGTATCCGTTCTTCTTACCCTCTTCAAACAGTGGCGATGCCTGCGCGATGTACGGGTTGATCCAGACACTGATGCGGAGACCGCGCTCCTTGAGACGCTTGAGATATCCCAATGCATCTGGGAACATCTCCGAGTCGAAGTCGAAGTCGCACCACTGATACGACTTCATCCAGAAGCAATCGAAATGGAAGACGCCCAGTGGGATGTCACGGTCACGGAATCCATCAAGGAACCCAGTGACGGTCTCTTCGTCATAGTTGGTCGTAAAGCCTTTATAACAATGTCAGCCTCTTCCATCCAGCTTTCCAGAGCAAATCATATCCCGAACTCACTCGTAGTAAGCCAGAGGTTATAACTCCATGACGGAACCAAGGCCGGCCTGCCAGTCAAAGCCGTATAGCGATTCAGGATATCCTTCGGCGTAGCTCCATATACAACGAAGTACTCGACCTCCTCACCAGGCACGGAGATATTGACGCGAGTCGTGCGCTCAGACTGCACCTCCAGACTAACCTTGCCAGGATGATTGACGAAAACACCATATCCCTTCGAACTGATGTAGAACGGGATATTCTTGTACGCCATCTCGGACGAGGTACCGCCATCCTCGTTCCAGATATCGACCGTCTGTCCGTTCTTGACTAGAGGCCCGAACCGCTCTCCAAGACCGTAGACCTTCTCGCCAACGCCGAGATCCAGCCCTGCGAGCATGTATCCCTGACGCTCGGCGTACATGCCATCCTCGTAGCGATGTTTCTCGGTGCGCTGGTCGCGCACGTATCCGATAGAGCGGAACGATTGACCGGTTAGTTTCTTACTGGCTGGAGACTGGAATTCTAGACCTAGTTCATTGGCGGAGGTGTTCACAGCCAGATTAACGGGACCGCTTGTGTAGTTGAGTTTCTTTTCGTCCTTGTCGTGCTCGATCTTGGTGTGTCCGGTGGTCTTGTTCAGGTGGTAGTGAGGGCCGTTGTCGTTTTGGCCCGCCCTGTGTGCTGTTAGCAGTTGCTAACACCAAGATTAACAGCTCTGGTTTGGGCCCTTGATGTACTTACCAGTGGACAAGCTTCACGCCGATGATTCCCTCTACTGGCGAGGTGACCCGCGCGGAGACAGTTGCTGTATAGATTTGTTAGCTTCTGGATTTCTATACTAAGGGAGGATTGGAAACACACGCGAATTGAGGGTATGTCCTCGGTGTGCCTGGAACTTGTTCAACAGCAGATTGACCGAGTCGTCTTCAATGGAGAATCGCTCTACGTTGCTCATCCACTCGATGCTGACGCCATCCTAGATAATCCGGGTGCACGTCAGCATTAATTCTTTTATTCTATACCCAATTCATTAGCCAGGAGCGATCGGAATTACCTGCAGACACCACATCCCCGCAGTGAACTTCATCTTGGGAGAAAATGTAGGGAATCTCAGATTCTTATCCTTGAAATCGGTTCTGCACAAGCTACCCCAGAGATACCTGGAGGCTATCGTTCAGCTTTGTATAGAATTGAAAAAGTAGAATGAAAGACGAAAGTGAATGACAAGAGGACAGTCAAGCTCTATTTGTTTTACGCCGACACAACCTTGGGGGCAGGCTAACCTGCTTCATTTGACACGGTGTATCGTCCGCCATGGCCTGATTCTGAATAGCGCGTTCGCCAGAGATCTGCGCTATTTCTGGAGCTCGGGGTAGCACATCAGGCGGGGGAAATTCCTCGGGGGTTTGACGATGCCGTTGGATCGGAATGTCTCACCAACCAGAGCGAGCGGTTAAAATTCACTGCATGGAGGATATCAGGCTAAATTGTCAGTTACATGGGTGCTAACAGGCTAAAATGCGAGATGTCTTACCTTGGAGTTGAGAGAAGCACATGTGTTTTGGATTTCTCTCAAATCGAGATGGAATTGGAAATCTGTACGAATACGTATGTTGTAGGTAGCTGGGTAGCTATACGACTTGATATCCTTTGGAATTTCCTATCCTGGCAGTTCACTGAGAGTAGTGGAGATTATTAAATGAGTCATCGGTGCCAAGGTGTTTCTCGTAAAACCATCTGCATCGTAAAAATGACACTCTTTTGCTCAAATATCTTGTTAGACATGGCTTTGAACGATCCTCTGACATCCTGGGAGTCTTTCGCCCATTCCTGGGATAAAGGAATGGGCGACGACGGAAATGACTATTTCCGCTTTCTAGAACTCCCCATTTTGGAGAAACTGGTCGGTAGAGTAGAAGGGTGTTGTGCTATAGACCTCGCAACGGGAAATGGTCTTGTAGCTCGCTGGTTAGCCCAGAAAGCTGCCTCGGTCATTGCGACCGACGGCGCAGTGTCGATGATCAATCGTGCAAAGGCACGAACGGACACTTCCCAATATGGAAATAGGATTTCCTTCCACTGCCTCGACGTCACGAAGCAGTCCTCTTGGGATACTTTCATGGTCGATACTCGTGTCATGGTCAGTTCATAAGACTTGTAGAGAGTATTGCCCACATTTTAACGCACTTGTGTAGGAGGACGGGTTCGACGTTATCACTATGAACATGGCTCTCATGGACATTCAGGATCTGGGGCCATTGGCAAGGTCTCTGAAGAAACTGCTCAAACCGAACGGTTGGTGAGTGCTAGGTTTTTTTTTGCTTTTATACACGTACCTGAATACTTGGGCAAACTAATAGCTATCTCCCAGCTTCGTTGCTACTCTGCTTCATCCGCTCTTTTTCACATCCGGTGCAGCTCGGCAGATATTAGTCCATGAGGATCCAGAGACTGGCCAGCGAATCGTCGACCGTTCCATTGTTCTAAGGAAATATTTGAACGTTCCCCCGGCGAGACAACTGGTTTTTGAAGGGGAAACCGAGTCGCCGGTATGTGACTACACGTAGAAACCTTCCCAGTCTTAGGGAATAAGAAGACTAAATAACGCGGTAGTACATGTTCCATCGGCCTTTAAATCAGCTCTTTGCACCGTTCTTCCAGGCAGGTCTCGTCGTGGATGCACTTGAAGAGACCAATTTCGACGAAAGCTTTCGTGATCCTCTACGTGAACACTCATCGAAGAATTTTACTGAATTTCCAAAAATACTCGGCTTGAGGATGAGGCGTGTATCTGAGATCTAGATGGACAGGCAGAAGGAAATCAGATACGTCAGGAATTGGTTATAATCAAGTCCGGCTCACGGCCACTTTTCATTCACAAAAACAGGAACATAGCTAACATCGCATTTCATTTGGGTACAAAATCATCAGAGCGTCAAATGGGTATCTTCGAATGGTTAGATCAACGGTCGTAAGCTGCCACTCCTAGGGCTTGCATTGTAGCTGAGACTTTCTCCTCGAGCCCGGGCACGCGAAACTTCCGGTGACATAAGTCCCTCACGCGACTCGCGGGTAATCCGGGATGGCAACCCTTGCTGCGGCGAGACAGGATGACTGACCAGGCTGGCAGGAAGCTCGAGCGACGGGATCGATGCATCCATCAAGTTTGTGGTAGTCGATTCCACCTTCGTGGATACTGGACGAGCATGTGACTCCGAGTAGAACTTTTCTAGTTGGGCTGTATCATTGCAGAACTCAGCCAGGCCGTTAAGAATGAGTTCCGGAGCGCGGTACAGGTTTCCCGAGTCAGTGTTTGCGGATCCAGGGGTAAGTGGGCTGCCGATGTTGCCGATGTCATGAACAGGCCGGGTAATTGGAGAAAGGCGGGGCGAGACACGGTCCAGTCCATCGTGATTCGCTGCACGGCCTCGGAAGTCGGACCGATTGTGGCTATCGAAACGGCCTGCGTCTCGACTTGCGGTGCTGCGGGTACTCACCAGCCGATTCGCGAGGAGGAGGAAATCGCCTTCGTCGGTAATCTGGGCCAGGAGGCTTCCAGTTCGGTGGATGTATTGCGGGTAAGTGTAATCGGGCTTCCCCCAGGAGTAGGATACTTCAACGTCTGCTGGGAACGCAGAGGAAGCTTCGAAGTCCAGTACGAAATCAAACTTCCGCAATATGGCTTTTTGGTAGTAGAGGCGATCTGGAGGACCCGGTTGCGCAAACGACGCATTGTTGAACACTGTGTGCAGTGGTCCTTTGGGTGGCGGGACTTTGAGTTTGATCCTGTAGGGTTTCCGGAATGGCTGTGTCTTGTCGATAGCACAGGCTTCGGCGATCGGCACCTGTACCAACTTCAGCCCGAATTTGTCGGCAGTCGAGGCCCAGGAAAGCACGGTATCCTCAATCAACTTGGGGGTCGTGCTCATCCAACTGAGTTCAATATGGAAGCAATTCTCGGGGTTATGCAGTCGGTCCCAGTGAAGGTCGACCACTTCCGGCCGGTTTGACCGCTTGCGCGGATCAACATCGAATTTCATCGATTTGGATAGCATAATGGCGACCTTGTTCTTCGCCTTGGAGGGAGTGTTGGGAGTCTGTGGTATGCGCTCGTCGATGCTGTCTGATCGAGCTTTGAGGCTGGCAGGAGAGTCCTTGGCAGTTCCGACAGCGGGAGTCGACGGCATGGATTTGTCTGGTCTAAGCTGAGGGAACCAGCTTCCTCGAGACTCTGGACGAGTGACACGATACTCGGGACACACTTGATAGAAATAGTTGCCGTCTCGGAAATTGTGTCTCTTCTCCACATGTTGGAACAAGCCATGCTCGATTAACTCGTTGCCGAACTTGACTGCTTGTTCACGGGTATCGATATCGCGTATGTTTTGCAATAGCCAGGTTGTGAATTCAAACCCGATGAAGCAGTTGTAGTGTAACCTCCAATGCCACCTCCGGTCCATCATCCGGACGCCCTTTTCGCCTTGGATGATTTGCGCCAATGACATAAGACTGATGCTGGATCTATCCAACAGTTCGGACTCGGGTAAGAGCTGAGCAGGGGCATTGTCGAGTCCTGGATCAGTGAGTAGTAAACGGTCCAGCTCTGCCGTAACGACTTCTGATGGATTGCGTGTCTGGTACATGATGTTCAAAGGATTCTGGTCTCGCTTGGGATTTGACGTCTCGAAAAGCTTTTCCTCTGGCGACACGTATTTGTATCGTTGCCAGATATGGGTCAGTTGGCTGATCCCCAGCAAATGAATTTCTTCCTCGTTATCCTCGTGAGAAGTCTGCAAGTTTCGCCGAGAATTGCCATGAAGTTGGAGTGGAATCAAGACGTAACGGACTCGCCAGAAGTGCAGCTGCTGTGCTGGGTTCTGGAGATAATCTCGATGACCAGCTACATAATTATCGGCGTAGTTCCAGTTGTACTCTTCGGAGGTTGGATCCAGCTTGATATTCTTCACTTCATATTCCGCGCTCAATATTGTTTTCATCGCCGGTTGATAAAGAGTAAAGGTAGGCCTCCTGGGAGAAGTGACCACCGCAGAGTTTTGATGCGTAAAGCGGGTCACTTCAACTTCTCCCCCCTGGATGCAGACAAGTCGGTGAATCGTGTTGCCCTTGGAGAGAAACATTGTAAGCCCATCGCGCTCTAGACCTCGGAGATCGAAGACGTTCAATGATCCAAGGGCGGGCTGTGAGGACACTTCGGCCACATGCTTTCCAACAACGATTTGGAAGCCATGAGAAAGCCGCAGCGAGATCATTTCTCGTAAAAGGACTCCGCGTGTCTTTGGTGCTTCAATGCCTTCGGAATCTTCATTTGGGAAGACACGATACGGTGTCTGTAGATAGTCTGAAGCAAGCACACTGGCTGTCGGAAATTCTTCCGTCGTCAATGGAAGCACCGCGGGAGACTTCAAGCTCTTCCACTTTACCACGGCCACATGTGGAGGGCGAGGATACGCATGTTGCCAACGGCCGAACCAACTGGTATCTCGCAGCACGTCTTTAGGAGTATTGCATGGGTTGACTGATCGGACCCACGGAGACAAAGCTTTGCTCGGGGAGGGTCGCGAGTGTGGCTCGTGTGGACTATGGCTGAGAGTGATCTCGATCTTGTGGTCGTTCAGATGATCTTCACCATGGCTCCGACCGACTTCATTCGCTGGCGTTTCCACCGGCAGTGATCCATGGGGGCCTGCCTCTTCTGGATGTTCGGATTCCTTTGGTGGGTTTTTGGGAGGTATTTTGATTGAAATCGGCTTAGCAGGAGTCTGGGAGGATTTGGCTGGTGTTGAAGATGTCGAAAGTGCATCGAAGACTGATGTAGTGGATGCTGTTTCTGACGGACTCAAAGAAGTGATGCTCCTGGCATCGGAAACTGACCCGGCAGGAGTTCTTTGGTTTGTCATGGGCATAGCACTGGCATGTTCCACATTGACCACCGTGCTCGCCAAGGCTCTCGGAGGAGTAGCGCTCAAGCCTCGAAGCGCAAAGCTAATCGTCCGAGAAATTCGTGATGTCATTGGCGCCGGCGTCTTTTTCAACGCTGGTTTTATGGAGAGACATGCTCTTGGCCGAGCTTGGGCTTTTTGGTGTAGTCATATTCGAGTCAATTCTTCGAGGTCCAGAGTGCAAAGAATCATTCTCGTCCGCTGGATTCGTTTCATGATGACGAAGGCGCGTGATGGAGCGGGCAGATAGCCGTTCATGCAAGCCGCCCCCAGCAGCCTGGACTTCTGATTCACTGGGTCGCTTTGCCTTGGGCGCTTTGGTAGCTTGCTGACGTTTCGGAGAGACAGCGAAAACATTTTCATCATATTGGTCCATCCAAGACATCACTTCCTTGCGTGAACTCTGCGTATCTCGAGTTTGCGATTCATCTTGGTCTGCCGCGTTTTGAACAAAGGACCCCGGGCGAAGACTATCACTAAGCTGTGCCTTGAGAGATGAGGGATTCGTGGAACGGGTTTTAGGGGGGGCGCGACTACCCGGGTTATAACCGGGCCAAGGCCCACGAGGTCTTGTTCCGCCGCGCCCTTCGGTAAGGTAGGGGATTGTGATGTTTGCTTGTTCACTCTCCATGACTCCCATCATTTGGATCTCATACATACGCACTCGTGGCGTGAAAGCCTTTGATGGCCGAGTGACGGTAAGAGAGATAGGCGCATTCGGGTCTTTTTTCAAGATTCGCCGGGCCTCTCGGTATGTTTCAGGGTTCCAATAGGAGATGTCAAGCCAATGAGGAATACCAAAGCTCCAGTCTTTGGCTTGTGGTGTTGCGCGTTCCCTCATTCTAGTTGCAGCCAGGTATGAGCTTGGGGAAAGATACGATGATCTGCTAACAACGCTTGAAAGGGAATGGTGTATCTCAGGAGACATCCGATCCCTGTTAAATTCACTGAATCTAGCCCCCTCCAAATCCCCAGAATGTCGCTCCACTGGCTCCCGGTATTTGAAGAGTGGAACAGAATGCAGAGGCATCGGACTCAAACAGACCAAGTCAATTGCTATGCCTCGGTTCGCAAGGGCTTCTGTTGTAGAAGCCAAGGACTCGTAAGAGACCTCGAAAACGCCGCTACCGGGGGTGATAACAATGATTGAGGTGCCAGTGTGGACCATGTCTCGATCGATATGATCGAAAGCCAGGTGAGCAGAGGCGAGATGAATCGCTTCTAGGATGTTTCCTCGTAGGGCTGAGCTTGGGTGCCCGGCAATGGTCGCCAGGTTTGGCTTGGAAGGGCCCTTGATACCACTGCCAGATGCAGCATCAATGTCGTCCGGTTTCAGGATTGACACATCTCGCAAAAAGGTCCTGAATTCCCTTTTCAGCTCGTCCAGAATGGTTGTCCAATGGCCGCTTGCCATATCATTTACTACCACACGGTAGAAATCTCGGGTCGGAACATTGTTTGGTCCGGATTTGCTGTTCAAGTTCCCAGCGCCGAGTTTAGGCTGGCTTAAATTGCTGGACCTGTCATATTCGACTCGAGTGAACAGCACAATGGTCACCAAATGCTTTGCGTCCGAATTAGCCCATCTCTTGAAGAGCTCCGGTAGGAAACCATTGATAACCCGACTGAAGAGGATGTCTCCAGTCCCCTCCGAGTCAAAGTTCCACATTTCTTTCGACATTTGGATGAATAGGACATATTTGGCGGACTCGCTTCGGAAAATAGGGATCGTCTTTGGCGAGAAATATCCGGACAGACATTTCTTCTCTCGGATAAAGATGTTTTTGACAGTGGCTTTGATGCTCCCCATAAACATGATCTTTTGTCCTTTGTATATGATTTTATCTAATAACTCCGACATGACTAGTCTCCACATGTCCGATCGGACCATGTATTGATCGCGAAAGGCGATGTCGACGTGAGACGCCGCACATTGGTCTCGATCCACAATGGATAATAGAACTTGCGTTCTATTCTTGAAACCAAAGATGTTGGCAATGTTGTTTGTTACTGAAATCTCTAACTGAGGATTCCGAGCCTTGGTTTCTGGTGGCAAGGCCTTCACCACGAATAGACAACGGCTCTGCAGTGGAGTCTTGAATTTCGAGGTATTATCCGCTTGAGACGCCGAGCTGAGTTCGGCATGACTCTCGCGACCAGCTTTCGAAGCTGCTTCGGGTTTTAGGGTAGAATAACCAGCATCGCCAGATCCCCGCATGGGCAGGATCTCGACAACATCCCCAACTTGCACTTCAGTTTCGCCGAAAGCCGATGGATTCAACAAAATCTCTTCACGTGAAAACGTCTCATCGTGCACCCAAAGCGCACATTGGTGCCGTGTCCAGCTTGCTGAGGACAACCTGACAGTCCGATCATCTGTGGCTTGATCGTGGTCGTGGTCGTGGTCACGGTCACGGTTCGAAGCCTCCAGTGAGTGGGTGGAGCTGCTCTCTAAACTCGCCGCGCTCACTTGCCTCAGGTGCGACCGCCGCATGGGCCCGCGCAAAGACATTTCTGTATGCCTTTATGCTTGCATTTCACTGCAATTAGATAATTCAAATATCGCAATGCGTCCATGAGTGCTTGGAAGAGATAGTCCGCGCCAAGGGGAGATACCATGGTCACGTGAACTAATATGGTCACATGATCTTAATGCCTGAGGCAACCTATAAACCTCGGATCTATGGAGCATAATAGCAGCCGTTCATTTCCAGATATCGTACAAATTGAATCAATGGAGTCAATGGACAATAGACAGCTATCCCAAGAGCCCGTGGGAAACGATAACGAAGCTGATTGAATCCTGGGGAGTCTAATTCTGACCTAAACCGCAGGTTTCTAGAGCATTCCCTGCGTGCAAAGCATGCATGGACCGACCTATTCCAGCCGGTAGACGCATATTACCTGGATAAGCAGAGACTAAGCATAGAAACACGATTTCTAGCCTGCGTTACGACAGCTAGATTGTCTCTCGGTTGGACTAGATTCATAACAATGGCCAGTTGTAGAATCAAAACAATCCCTCGAGACCAATGAAGAGATAAATTTCGCGCCTATGGCCTTTCGGAATCTTCCAACGCCCTTTTGAGATGTGACGGCTTGCAGGTGGGTGGGTGGTCGTAATCCCCTTGAGCAGGTCAAAGATGTGGCTTCCCCCAACTCCCATGTTTGCCACTGACAAGCTCGGAGCGGAAATTCAAATTACGCCTAAAATGTAAGGGCGGAAAAGCCCATGATGTTGGTCCCTTCGACACCCTGATTGGTCCGACGCCATTCGGAGTTGATTTCCGCCTTGCCCCCAAGTCATTGTCCATCACCTACACCCAATCTGAACAACACATCCTAGGTACCCTCAACACAGAGCCTGCGGATATCTTTTTCAATCCATATCTGGGATTTGCCTGGAAGAATGACACTGAACGATGACTGAATGGGTTTGTCCGTGTTCCACTAACAGAAAAAGCAGGAGCAACGGGCGCACTCCCAAATCCAATCCCTATCCTCACGTCCTGAAGCACCTCGAGGATTCCGAATTATAACTGCTGGTACCCGCTGAGAACGTGTCGAGGTTCTCTTGTACCAGATGGACGAAGTTGGTCTTTGAAGCTCATGAGACTCGACCATGCACCACACTGTCACGGGGACTGTGCGGGAGACTATGGAAGCTGAAGCCACCTCAAAATTGACTGAAATCGCCCACCTCGCGCCATTAATCGTCATTTTATTCTTGCATGCCACTCCTTCATCCTGTTTTGATGTTGCTGATCACAATGGTTTCTTGCTTAGTGCGCCTCCTTTCGGTATGATGTAACCGCGTCATCCATGGATCAACCGGCCAACCTTCTTTCGACAATACCGCAGATTCGTCCTCCCAACACACTCCGGGCTCTCATAACCTCATGGCGAAACTGCACGGCCCAGTCACACCGGTTTTGAGCACAGCTTGCTGCGAGATATGAGTACCACCACCTCATGTCACGGTTCATGTCACGGTTATATCCTGGGTCACATCAATATCACGGCACTTCTTCCAATACTTGCAGTATTGGGATCAAACCAAGACCGAGGCTTTCGTTCACGTCTGTGCCACCTGTCTCGCCTGATTTTAATGCTCACTGCAGACTTCTGGTACTCGCAAGGCCTCACAAATCGCAGGCCGTGCTAGGATTGCTGCCCATAGCGAATTACTAAAAACTCGAGCATTAGAGCCGAAAGGACCCCGGGGTCCGGAAAAGACTTTGACGCACATTTTCCAGCTATACAGAGGACCGGTCCCTTGAGTCTGTGTGGTTGGGCTCAGCCTGATCAGCACGCGCATTTGCAGTCGTCATTCCACCCCGGGAAGAACCATTCAGCAGTTTACAGCTACGCAGAGTTAATGAAGCAGCAAAGCCATCATGTTTGAGCGTCGATTCTGAGCCTGCCCCTTCTGGGCGGCTCCTTCTGTTCTCCGAATGAGCAGGTAATGCGATATCTTTGCTTGATTCATTGGCTCTTTGTAGCTGTAAGCTCCTGAATGCCTGGTTGGTCTCTTGACGAGCCGCCCTTATGCAGGAGGACGAAGGAAACCCCCGCCTAGTCGCTTACGACGGCCACAAAGCCCATGATGCGGAGCTGATCTACCCCGTACACGAGAAGAGCTTCTGGCCACCACAAATTGGCCACCAAATTAGCATGACCGTTGACGAGAGACAGGGTCAGTCTCCTCCCTTCGCAGGTTCATCGGGTGCTTGGATTGCTCTGCTGTAGTGCTGCAGACATTCAGCTGCCCCACTGCCAGCCGCAGCTGCTAGCGCAATCAGACCTGTCGACTTGTTACAAGAGACCTGGACATCTAACAAAAGCCAATCCCGTCAATGGAGTTGTGGTGGTTGTCTTGCCTGTGGGGTCCGGAGGACGCAGGCATCAGTGGGTCTTCCATTTTGACGACGGACGAGTATCGACCCACCCGGACCGAGGCAAGGCCAACAAGCCAACGTGATTGACAGAAAAGCACCCGTCGACCCAGACAGGCCCTATTATGATCTTCCGTGTTTCCCGAGTCTGAAAGCACAGGAACGATCTTGCAAAATTTCCCAAGAAGCTTGAAGGGAGAGGAACGCTTAGGTAAACCTTACCGCGAGCGGTATGTGGTTCTCTCCAAAACAAATGTCGTTTCATGAAATGGATCCATGATGCACCCTGTCGGGTCCTGGAACAAGGATGAATGCCAACCTATTAACGAGATTTGGAATGATTTCGGACCGAAAGAGGGCGACACGATTTGGAATGTCCAAACCCTCCAGAATACGAGTCATGGCCTATCAGAGATCAGGTTCCATATAACTCATATGGAAATCACGGATGGTTCAAACCCAAAGAGGACGGCAATATATACCCCATCGATACAAAACTGTCCATACTGAATGGGATCCAATGTCAAAATTACCAATGTGCAAAGCGAAGCGCTTATTGGCCTTAGCGTTGTTAGTGGCGAACCGGCAAAGACCTCCGACATACCAGAAGGCCCGATTTTGGTTGAAACCCACTTTATGACAATCCACAGTACGGTGATCGACTACTTTGTACGGAGTATTTTTTATTTTTTTATTTTATTTTTTTTAACTCTCGTGCAAGGGGGGTTTTATTCTTCCACAGTTATTGTGTGGCCTTATGAGTTGATGTTCCGCTAGCGTCTCGCATTTCGCGAAAAAAAAAACCTTCAAATCCTTTTGCAGACTATATCCTAACACGATATGGGTGAGAACTTTGCTCCGTATTCCGAATATCCGAACTATGCGAACCTGGAAAATGAATTCAATTATGACTGGGCCGTCCCTGAATACTCGCAACCTTCTCCTTTCGAGATCAATACCGAAATCCCTCGTGATAACCGTGATGACCGTGATCACCGTGGTATCCGTGATCATCCTATATCCAACACAACCGACCGCGTGAATGCTAAGGTGGCTATCCCCCGGAACGCACAATCAAGTAGTTGGACCAGCAGTGGTCGAGTCAGTCGAGCTTGTGAAAATTGCCGTGAACAAAAGGCCAAATGTAGTGGCCATCGCCCGGCCTGTCATCGATGCCTGGATTCCAATGTCCCGTGTTCGTATGGCGATCGGAAAAGAGAGAAGATGGTGAAGTAGGTCCACGGGTAATCTTTCACCGGTCTCAATACTTGTCTCTAACAAGTCATAGACAGCTGAAGGATCTAACTACACGGGTTGAAACCTTTGATGCGTTGCTCCGCGATCTTTATCCCAAGTTGGATGCCTCGTCGGCCCATCGGGTCGATGAAACACTGAAGGAGCTAAACGCACGCACTCCGCTCAGCCAAGTCCTTTCCCCTACCCCTGTCCCTGCCTTGTTCACCAACCCAAGCCATATCAATCAATCAGTGCTATCTTCCGCAGATGTTACTCCTATATCTATTCCCTCGGGGGCTGTAGACTACACCGAAGAGGACTTCGATCGTGATGAAAAAGTACAGTCAACGGGATTTGTGGGCGAACATTCGGAGATGGCATGGTTGTACAGACTCAAACGCGACCTTGACCATAGCAGCCCGAAAAGAATCGAACACACCCTTGAACGGCCTTCGATCTCTTCCTTGAACTACTTCCAAGATCACTCGGAGATTCTGGTTCCCGACGATATCGACCTCGCACGCCGGCCTCCACAACAAATCGCTAACAGGCTGGTCGACACCTACTTTCATGTCGTGCATCCTACCTTCCCGATTATTGGAAAGGCAATCTTTCTGAATCAGTATCGATCCTTCTACTCTAATTCAAATGTGCGACCCGGGAAACGATGGATTATAGTGCTAAACCTGGTGTTCGCCATTGCGACCAGACACTCCTTCCTCATCGATCAGCCTCAACCAAATTGCGATGATCATCAGACTTATTTTACACGGGCGTGGAGGCTGAATGTAAGTAACGTGGTAGATCATCCCGACTTGCAACAGGCACAGGTGGAGGGCTTGGCTGCTTTTTACCTCCTATCGGTTGGCCAAGTTAACAGGTTGGTCTTCCCCTTCCCTCCCTTCTGTATTTTTTATACGTGATCTATATCTAACTATGTGACTTGCTCATCTAGGTCATGGAGATTCATTGGAATTGCAATTCGATCCGCGGTGACTATGGGTCTAAACATTCGAAGCGAAAGCGAGAGCATCACCCATTTTTCAAAAGAACTTCGATATCGGGTTTGGTGGGCGCTGTTTATGTTGGATATGGTGCTATGTGAGACGACAGGCCGTCCGCCTGGCACGGGGGACATCTTTTGCTCCACGCCCTTTCCTGTTCCCTTTGCAGAGGAGGACTTTTGGGACACGCGTGTTATGCAAATTATTACCGACAAAAGGGCTCGAAATGCCTTTTTCACCTCCTTAATTTCCGGTACGGCTGCTTCATCAAATGAGAGTGTGACTCTTATAACGCCGGAACAGCAAGAGTCGGGCAAGGGCAAGCAAGAAGAAAGGGCTAGTCCGAGGGGGCCAGAGAATCTGACACCCAACTCCTCTCTGTACTTTCTGTACGCAGTGGACTTGGCTCATCTCCTACGCGAGGCTATTAATATCCTTTACGCCCCAAGGGCAACGCGACAGTCATGGCTCGAGATTGAAACCGCCATTCCCACACTAAACAACCATGCCGACAACTGGCTGTCTCGTCTCCCCGCAGAGTTCGATTTCACAAAACTAGACACAACCCATCAATTTCTACAGCAGCGTGCTAGCCTTGCCTTCCAATTCTATGCCACCAAGCTGATAATCCTGCAGCCCTGTATCCGCCATCTATCTCAGTCATCTGAAGCAAGCTCCCCGGGAACAGTGTGTGACCAGATGGCAGTCTTGTGCGTTCAAATGGCGGGTCAAATGCTCGACCTTCTGCCCGAGGAGCCAGACCTGTTTTGGCTGTACGGTGTCGCTCCATGGTGGTGTATCCTGCACAACATCATGCAGTCAACTACCATCCTCCTCGCCGAGCTGTTCACTCGCACTCATGTAGGCACCGCCAAGGCTGTCGATATCACTAAGAAGATCGACAAAGCGACTCGCTGGTTGAAAGAGATGTCGAAGAAAGACCTTTCTTCCCAGCGAGCCTGGCTTGTCTGCATGGACCTCCTTTCGCGGCATGGCTCGAAGTTTGGGTTCGGTGTTGACACCGAACTCTAAGCACACGCGTTCTCCAACCTGTCTCATGTAATTATGGGATTCTGATCTATATCCCTACTTGATTGTTGGGTAAAGTGACTTTAAGCGATGCATCTGCTTTTGCCTGCTGGCTTTAACGACATATACCATGAAAGTTTTATCCATTACGCGTCCCTCGTCACTTTGGAAATTCTTGTTCATCTGATACCTCAATTATGATTTCGGTTTATCTTCACCAATACTGTCTTGTCATAGGATTGTGTCTTGCATCTACTCTCAGGGGTATTTCTGTGTACGCGCGATAGAGTATCTTGACCTGAGTACCACCAAGCATTGGAGTGTGGAGTCAATTGTCAGCTCCACTCAGATTAGAAAAGTTTAGAACGTGCATATCATCATTAATATTTAATTTCCCTGGCCAATCAGGCTCAAAATTCATGACATGTATATAGATTCTCCGCCTCGTTGAAGAACGCATCGACAGGATGCAACAGCCCAAGGTCGATATCTGACTGCGCCAGGAAATCCTGCATAGTCGGCTCTAGAAACGCCATTTCAGTCGTGTACCCACTAACAGTATCCCTCAAGGGATAGACATATGCATCGATTCCATGGCTGTGGACAGGTTGAGTGGTGGCAGAAGCAAGGACATGATGTGTGGCGGGTATTGCAGGTATAGACGTCGATTGGTTCAGTGGCGCCATGTTCATGAAAGGAGTAGTAGCTGGTAAATGCGATGAAGGTCCGGACAAAGCCGGTACACCAGCGCCAGGGGGAGGGTTGCCACTAGCACTAGCATTGGTATTACTTGTAGAAGCCTCTCCTCCAGCAGTCGCATCGGTATTCCGCTCACCCCGCCTCAGTCCCCGATACGCAGCCAGACAAACCTTCACCTGCTCGAGATTATGGTAGAATTCCGCCGCAGCCAAATTGCCATTCTCGGTCATGGAGCGCAGCAGATCCAGCGCGGAGTCGAACCCTGTCATATCAGTTGGACTGCCGATCGGGACAAAGCTAGACATTGCCAATATCAACGCCGAGGAGAAGAGGTAGTGGGCGTGGAAATATCCAAAGGTTGGCATGGACCCGTTGATCCACCTTGTTAGGATCATGGAGTGGGAATGTCGCGCTGCATGGATACATGCTTCGCTTAGGGTAAGGACGGGTTGGGAAACAGATACGCCTTCGCCCTCCCTTTCGGTCTCGGCCCCACTGGTATTATTGGTATCGGGGTAGGGTTTACTTTTTTTACTTAGTGTCATCAGGAGGTGCAGTAGCGTTGGGCGCGTAGTTAGGATCACGCATTGGTTGAAGGCCATGTGGAGGGAGACGACGGGTTTCTTGCTCGACTCCAGGTCCTCCATGTTCAGTCTGAGGGATTCGGGGAGTGTTTCTACCCAGTTTTTCAGGGCTTTGAGGAGTTTCTGCACGCGCTGGAGGAAGGTCTCTTGGTACTTTCGACGGCTGTATAAACGGGTGATTGTCTCGCCGACTATGCGTGCCAGCTTGATGTTGGCGGTCATGTATTCTGAGTCGGAGAGTTCTTCTTCGTGACGCCAGCGTGGGGAGATGGTTGAGGGCATGTCGACGTGGATATCTTCATCGAGGATTTGCATTGGGAGACCCATTTTGGATCCCCACATCCGGTCGAAGATGTAGATTGTCCACCATATTTGGATGCGGTGTTGGCGCTCCACTGGGTCGATTAGCTGTGATTCTGGGATGTTGTGGTTCAGGCCGATCGTCAAACCCATCCGCATAGCGTTTCCAATGAGAATGTACGCCGAATGGCGCCGGTTGAGATAGTATGAAAAAAGAGACTTGGGATGTGGTAAGTACTCTGATGTCGAACAATAGGACATGCTGAGCCACATACCAACAATAACAGTGTTTCCAAGTGTGTAACACTGGTTCTCTTCCGGCAGGATCTGGACCAGACTCATTGATCGAGCAAAGTATGATGTGCCAGGTACTCTGGAGCCAGAATTGGGCTCAGATCGGATTGAATACGCCTGGCCGAAGGCGAACAGGGCGAAGAATTTACACTTGTTAGCCGTGCAATCAAAGTCTTGTGTCTGGTAGATCTCTTCCAGTTTGTCTAGCGTCGACTTGCGCATCATGAGGTGGTACAGATGTCCGATTTGATGGATTGCTATCCGGACCAACAACCGAGCATGGTGAAGGCTCGGCCACTGGATATCGGCTTCGTTCGCTGTGGCAATTGTCTCTTCGCGCTCATACTGTGTTCGAGGAATATGTGGCATCGCGCTATTTCCCGACAAGAAACGCCGAAACCGTGTTGCGAATGCTGAACATGCTGCCTCGCCGATGTAGATGGGTGGCGAGGATGGATCATACCGGTGGAACCAGGCTCGATCTCCAATCAATGGATTCTGAATCCCTGTTCCATCAGGGGCATCTGCTGTCTTGGAAGGCGCTCTTTTTCGCATCTCAGTATGTTGTTCATCTTTTGCAAAGTCAAGGGATATCTACCTCTGCGAGTGATCGTTGGTCTCGGCAACCTGAGCCGAGGTGATCGACCGTTCCTTGAGTCGCTGATTCTCTGCAAGGATCTGCTCCAGATAGCTGGAGACGATGGTTTTAGCTTCTTGACACGTGTGATAAGACAAGCTTTTTAAACGGCTTGGTCTAATAATAACCTGTGGCTTGCATACTTCTCACTAACTTTCACCTGGCGATCTCGAGTGGCGTAGGCACATTCATCAGCGAGTCCTACCGTGCGACATTTGCTACACGGCTGGTCTCCGGAACATTTGATTTTATGCGAGTGGCATCTTTGGCAGCTGTGATGCCGTGAGTCAGTGTTCGGTGGGTTCGGCATGAGGTATTTGGAATACGCACGCA
Organism: Penicillium mononematosum; assembly: GCF_028829835.1. Taxonomy (NCBI): domain Eukaryota; kingdom Fungi; phylum Ascomycota; class Eurotiomycetes; order Eurotiales; family Aspergillaceae; genus Penicillium; species Penicillium mononematosum. The sequence continues at coordinate 5,701,537 of NW_026643272.1, read as the reverse complement.
ACAAATTTCCTTCTTTGGGACTCCCTACCTGGCTGTTCTTGCTCTTCCGTAAGAGCACGTCTTTTTCGCGCCATCTGATAAAATCCCTTATCTTCAGGCTTTTCAGGTGCAGAAAAGGATGCCGTCCGGATGCGGTCGGAGATTTGAGGTTCTTTTCCGAGTCTTCGGCAATTTTGGGATTTTGCCGAGCTTCTGAGAAACTGACTAATCAATTTGCTGCCCATCTGGGCAGCAACCCGTGGATCTTTGCCTAAATGAGCATAATACATTGTATACCTAATTAGAAACGAGTAATGTGTCTTTCACTGGTTTAATAAGTTTCCTTTTGGAGGCTCTATATGGTCAAAGACTGGTATCGGATTCTATACTTATTTTATTTCACGAAATCACCATATCTGTCTATCTATAAGCCAACTCTATCATGCAGCTATTGTAAATCGCCCGGGATGCAAAGACATAAATGCAAATAGAAAAGAAAGATTATATGGTTGTGGTCAAGTCTTCGCATCGAGGCTGAACTTCCTTTCAAACCATCGCTGCATGTCAATGCCCCATTTCGTGATAGTAAGCACAATGAAGCCACTTGCTATAGCGAAGAAGACACCTAAACGGATGGTTAGATATGTCCCAATCATGATTCCATTGAGAAAGCTCACAGATTGTAAATGTCCATCCTACCCCGATAGCACCGATTACCGGCTCAACAGCCGCCGTCGCTGCGGCAGCAAAGATATATTGCACCATGTACTTTGCGCTGATTACCTCTGAACGAGCTTGCGGCATAACCTCTGAAAGACGGATAGTTAGTTTGGGAGCCTGAGAATGGTACAAAGATATAACACTCACCAGCAGAATAAGTATTCAGCCCATTAAAAGCACCCAGAAGTCCTACGCCCGCAAAGAAAGCGGCGATAATTGGCACAACCATGCCACCCACTTCTTCCTCTAAGGTCCAGCAATATATTAAGGTCGCACCTGGGAGGACCCCAAATAGGGTGGCAAGACCACTGTTCAGTCGGTCCTGAGGCAGACGCACACCGTTTCGTTTAACAATCCATTTCTTGACGGCGCGGTCGGACAGCTTGCCGCCAACGACGCTGCCGATCAAAAAACCTATTCCTGGGGAGAGGTAGAATAGGCCGCTGACGAGGGGAGACGTTAGGTTGAAACGTGGGTTGAAAATCGAGCGGGCTGAGGTGAGAAGTGCGTATTGGAATGTAGAAAGAAGGCCACATGTGAGGCACTATTGCTTGTTAGTCAGTCACCCGATAAGCTCTGGAGGTACCAATTTAGTACTGGCAGATAATGCTTACTGCAAGAAAGACATTGGGATACACAAATCGACGAAAGATGCGCATGGGATTGAACATGCTTATGACAATGCAAAGCTCCAAGGGTTTGTCGGAGTCCCGGTTCTTTTCTTGGATACTTGGGACAAAAAGAAGAGACAAGACGAGGCCGAGTAACGTCATTGCGAATTGCAACCAGTATATAATGCGCCATTGAGCAAATGTGACGATGATACCGCCGATGCAGGGTCCTAATTTTAGAATTAGCTACTGAGATCCGACAACGAGCATAGAGATAGTGATAGTATAACATACCAATTGCAGGCCCGCTGACAGATCCAACCATAAAGCAGCCAACAGCTGTTCCACGCACAGTCTATCAACTCTTGTCAGTAACCCGAAGACAACCGGAACCAAACCAACGTACCGGTTCAAAGATATCCGCAAGGATAGTCTGCCCAGCAACCATGAAGAAAGTACCCGTAAAACCTCCCAAAATGCGCATTGCGATAAACATATGCAAATTGATCGCCACGGCGGTACCGGCCGAGCATGCACAAAGCACAAGGATAGCTGCATTATAGGCATTGCGACGCCCGAATAGATTCGTGATAGGACCCCAAATAAAAGACGAAAAGCCCATAGCAATTAGCACACCTGCGTTGGTGACATTGAGAATCTCCGATGTAGTAGAAAACTCGGTAGCGATCTCCGGGGTTGCGGGCAATAATGAAGTACTAGAGAATGTGACAGCGAGGGTCATCCAGCTGACGACAAAGAGGATGAGGCATTTGCGCCATGTTGGGATGCCGTAGGCGTTTGACGGCTGGGGTTTCAGGGCCAGGTCATCTTCTGATTCCGTGTCGTGGGGAGAATCGACCTGTGGGGTTGGTTTTTGGGACTCGAGATCGGGTTTGGTTTCCATGATTTGGTGGGATTAGATGGTATATAATCGATGTAAAAGATTGATTGACAATCTGTGCATGTCTAAATCGGTGAAATGATGTACGCAGAAAATAACCTGACAGGATTCAGTCGACATTTTGTACGAAAGACCTCTCGGCGTGTTGAAGCTATCGCCGAAGCCTGGGTTTTCCTCTGGAGTAGTTTTTCCTCCGAGGTGGATCTGACAGGGCTATCGGCGTAAGCGGCCGACAGTTTCATTCGGAAGATGCGAGTCAATTCAACAGCAGTCAGGGAATAACAGCGCTAGAGGATCCCAAAGTGACTGGGAAGTTGAAGTTCATCCATGGATGTTTCTGGTGGACACCTGAAATATCAGGCCTTATTTTCCATTTCAGAACCAACTCGAAGAGTTTGACAAATTTGACAACATACAGATTTCAAGGTAGTCCGTCAAGTGCAATCTCTCATCTATTCTAGGCGCAGGAGATGTTAGGAATGAATTTTCGCGCCTACGAACCCAAACACCCCACAACTGACCCAGAGCCAAGCTGACGTGTCCCCCAAGCTTTCCCCTACTCGTACAGTGGGACCTCGGAAATATTGGGCTAAACCTTTGTACCCGGATATACCGCCTGCCCGGTATATACTGCTATATAAAGTGTCGGCCGCGTAGTCTTCCTAGTGATCTTCTCAGGTAGTCTTCTCCGATAGTCCTTTCATGTGTGTTTTCAGTGGTCTTTTTTTGTTAGGTATATACCTTTGCTACTAACCTCTCCATACCAAATCACGTGCCTACAGCCTAACTATATTAAAACGTTTAGAACCGGCAGAACCGGCGGAATTTAGAGGGCGGTATATCTTGGTACGAAGGTTTAGCCCAATATCTCCGAGGTTCAAAGAGCTCGGCAAAAGAGCTTGGCGAAATTAAAGCTTTGGATCTAGCCCGCCAAGATATATTGTGTCCCAGGGCGAGCTGAAAAAAAAAAGGGGAGACGTCAACGCAAGGGATAACAAAAGACACGGTTCCCAAGGAAGGTTCTTGGTCACTACCTAGGTATACTGGATCCGACGAGGCAATATAAGAAGCCAGCTATGGACCACAAAGAAGCACACGATGTCGAAACGACCCGTTCTTTTTCAACTCCAATGGAAAAGCAGCATACAGATCACCTTGTCCTGGTCCCCCCAACCTAGTGCTCACCCCCGGGACCCTCTGGTACGACAGAAGACCCTCGAACATCATTGTCCCTGAAAAACAACTGATTAAACCCTCCCAGAACTGGACCGTTACTCGCAAATATGTAATACTGGCTGTGCTATGCCTCGCATCCTTCTCTGGTGCTATCGCGCCCTTATCAGGACAGCTCAATCTGGCCGATCAGGAGAAACTGTACAACAAGACGAAGCTGGAGGAATCCTATGCGGTATGTTTACAACTCCCTTTACCAAAGAGTTTACACTCCGCATTACCAAATCCAATATCAGTCCATCTAACATCCCCCAGAATTCAGCCGCCCTAGCCGGCATGGCGGCGGGCCCGTTTTTCTTCGCCCCGATATCTCACATGCTCGGTCGCAGCTCCGTGATCTTCTGGTGTGTGCTATTCACACTAGTATGCCAGATCTGGGCCGCCCTTATGACCGATCCTGATGACTATATCGCATACGTAATCTCCCGGCTCTTTGCCGGCTTCTTTCGGTGCCGTGCCCACAGTGCTTGGCCCTCGCATCGTGACCGATCTGTTCTTCTTGCATCAGCGTGGTCGCGCTTTTACTGCTCTGCACATGGCGTTCTTGTTTGGAACGATTGCCGGTCCGACCTTCTCCGGTTTTGTTTCTGCGCACTCTTTCTTTCCTGTTGAGTTCTGGTGGACGGTCGGTCTGCTGGGGTTCACGCTTATCTGTTGTTTCTGTTTCCTCGAGGAAACTGGATTCGACCGTGAATGCCTTGAAAGGAACCCCAATGTTCCGGGTGGAATTTTGGCCAATAGATTCGCTACTTTCTTCTTCGGGCAGAGGGTTGTCTTGCCGACTACCTGGAAAGAAACGGTATGTACAGAAAATAGAAAACATGAGGCTCTGTGCCGTCCCATAGGAACTAAATTCGATCTAACGTTAATTTAATCGAACAGGCAAAAGTCGGAATCACCCCTTTCCTAATTGGAATGTGCCCCGTGACAATCATCATGGGAATATTCACACTAATCTCCTTTGGATTCTACGTGGGCGTCAATGCACTCACGCCGGTATGGCTCCAAAAACCCATTTCGGAAGGTGGCTACGGGTTCTCACTGGAACAAAACGCGGCATTCACATTCTGCCATTGGATTGGAATCATATTCGTCCAATTCTACGGCCACTATCTGAATGACCGTCTGCCGCTCGCACTGGCACGCCGGTACAACGGCGGTGTCTGGAAGCCCGAGTATCGACTACATGTCCTGTGGATTCCTAGTCTCGTGATCAACCCTATTGGCCTGGGGATCTTTGGCGCCGCTTTGCAGTATCATTTGCATTACATGGTACTCGCACTAGCAGTTTTTATTGTGACTGTCGGGTCGCTGGCCAGTGTTCCGGTCACGGTGAATTATGTTGTCGAGTGCTTTACGCGGTACCCGGCTGAGGCGGGTATCGTTATTGGTGCTTATCGTATTGTGTATGGATTGACGATCAGCTTCTATATCAATCCTTGGGTTGAGGCTGTTGATGTTGGCTGGGTTTATGGTATGATGGCTTTCTTTGCGGTGTTCTCCTTCATGTTTGTTATGTTGCTCATGTGGAAGGGACATGCTATTCGCAACATTCAATTTGCAAGTCTTGGTTCTAGCGAGGAGGGGGAACAGTTGGTAGGTAAATAGTTGGACTACCTGAGGGAGGTGCTACTATAAAGATGTAGGATACTCCGGAAAATGTGGTAGATGCGCGTAGATGCGTGAAGAAGAGAGAAATTACGCTCAGCAAAATAATTCTTAAGAAAGATACGTATAATAAAGGCACTAGGTGGCTAGATATTAAATACTAATTTATTAAATATACTTTAAAATCGAAACAAATCGATATCTAGCTTATTGATACTAAAGAAAACCCTATAGATACGCTAATAAAAGCATTACCGAAAGTCGATTTCGAAAGACTTCGACAGCTACTAATAAGTAGGTAAGAGAAGGCGGATTGAAGCTGTGGATACTGTGTTTTTCTCTATACTTTTTACTACGATTTTTACCATGTGAACCAGATTGATTTTTGCTTTTGATGCTCAGTCTAGGGGGGTGTGTTGACATATCTAGGATGTCTTTGGCTCTTTGTGCAGACTGAGCCTTTGCTAGTTTGCCATTTCTTTGTTAGTGCACGCTTCATATACAGCCTGCTTTCCATAGGTTTCATACCACCTCTCTTCTTTCCGATTTTCCTATGCTAGTATTCACTAGGTCTTCAGTATCGTAGCCCTTAACAGTTGGTGGCACGATTGATCAACATTTTATATATAAAATTGACTTGCAAAGATGCTGCTACAATCAAAGCCGTTGGGAGAAAGAGCATGGATGAATCTTGGGCTATCGAGAAAAGACTCGGGGGAGAGGATATAGGGGCAAACGAGTAGACCTCAAGAGTGATGCCTCTAACATAAGACTTCTCGGCGACAGGACCTCTCGGCGACAGCACTTCTCGGCGAGAAGCTGAGATCGTTTGCTCAAATACGTGAAATTTCCGTCTCTCTCACCTCTTCCTTTTTCTCTTCTTTCATCTCTTCTTTCATCTCTTCTTTCATCTCTTCTTTCATCTCTTCTTTCATCTCTTCTACCGACTACATCGAGATAGCGTGGCGACACACTCTCTACAGGACAACGTTATTGCTACCACAACATGAAAGCCATTAAAGATGCCTTTGCAGAATGCAAGGCCCAAAACCGTGCTGCTATGATCACTTACGTGACGGCTGGCTTTCCCACCATAAGCGAGACACCGGACATCATGTTGGCTATGCAAGCTGGGGGTGCAGGTATGTTATTTCAGTCCTGTCTCTTTCATGAGACATGCACATGTACCACTCTACAGTAACATTCACTAATCTTAACCCTTGAGATATCATCCAACTTGGAATTCCCTTCACAGGCCCCACGGCCGAAAGCCATGCCATCAAGCTGGCCAATCTCAGGGCCCTCGAGAACGGCGTTCAAATTTCATACATCCTGCATATGGTCCAGTCAGCCCGTAAGCGAGGCCTAGCTATTCCCGTGCTGTTCATTGGGTACTACAACCCTGTCCGCTCCTATCCCTATGGAGAGGAGAAGCTGCTTCGAGAATGCAAGGCTGCTGGTGTAGACGGGCTTACCATCGTTGATCTTCTCCCCAAGACCACGGTGGGGTTCCGTGACTTGTGCAAATCGAAAGGGTCTGTATACAATACTTCCCAGACCTACATTTGTATGGGGCTAACCAAGATGCCAGACTATCGTACATTCCTCTCATTGCCTCTTCCACCTCGGATGCTCACATGAAGTTGCTTTGCAACATCGCTGACTCTTTTGTTTGCATCGCATCTCGGATGGGAGTTAGCGGGACCCATGAGGAGCCTTATGAAACCCATGAGGAGCCTTATGAAACCCATGAGGAGCCTTATGGATGCGTGGGAGACCTGCTCCATCGTGTGCATGCTTGCACTGGAAACCCAGTCCCAGTCGCTGTCGGATTTGGTATCGAAACCCCACAACATTTCGTTGATATTGGCCGTCTTGCCGAAGGAGTCGTCATCGGCAGCCAAATCATCCAGATACTGGGAACCGCAGTTCCTGGAAATGGAGCTCGGAAGGTCAGGGAGTATTGTCTTGAAATTGCTGATCGCACTTGGGATCAAAATGTCGTAACCGCAAGAGGACAGCAAGCTACCCAACCCTTGTCTTCCACTACCATCTACCTTTCCAACGATGGAGCAAATGATGCACCCGAAGACACCGACAAAGCCACCAATCCCACAGACACAACCCAACTGAGAGCCTTCCGCGACCAATACGTCCCAACATCCCTAACAGAAGGCCTGACCGAACTAGAAAACGGATTCGAGGCGGCAAACGCAGACCCAACCTTCTGGGCCGAGATAAATTCCTACGCAACATACGCCAACAGACCCTCCACCCTCCACCTAGCCCCACGCCTAACCGCACACGCAGGCGGAGCACGCATCTGGCTGAAACGCGAAGACCTCAACCACACCGGCAGTCACAAGATCAACAACGCGCTGGGCCAAATCGTCCTCGCGCGCCGACTCGGCAAAACCTCCATAATCGCCGAAACAGGCGCTGGCCAACACGGCGTCGCAACAGCAACTCTCTGCGCGCAATTCGGCATGAACTGCACTATTTTCATGGGCTCCCAGGACTTCGAATGCAAAGATCTAGCTTTGACTATCTTGCGTATGCGCATCCTCGGCGCAGAGGTTGTCCCCGTTGATGCGCCGCGCAGCGGCGAAAAGGGTACACTCCGCGATGCAGTCAATGAGGCCTTCAGTGTCTGGGCGAGGGGTTTGAAGACGACGCATTTCATTATCGGCTCCGCGTTTGGCCCGCATCCGTATCCGACTATCGTGCGCACGTTCCAGACTGTCATTGGAACCGAGACTCGGGTTCAGTTCGGTGCGGTGAATGCGGGTGAGACTGCCTGATGCGCTTGTTTCCTGTGTGGGCGGTGGATCGAATGCTGTTGGTATGTTCTATCCTTTCCTGGGTGATGCATCTGTTGCTCTTGTCGGTGTCCAGGCGGATGGTGATGCGTCTATGGCGGGGCAGAACTCTGCTTCGCTGGATGGAGGCCCTGTTCGTGAGTCGCGGGGGTTGCAGATTTCCTTGTCTTCGGATGAGGATTGGGAGGTTGATAAGATACATTTTGTCTCTTCTGGGCTTTATTATCCTGGTGTTGGGCCTGAGTTGTTGAGTTGGAAGGAGTCTGGTCGGGTTAGGTTTGTTGCGGCAAATGATTCGGAGGCCCTGACGGCTTTTTCGTTGCTCTGCCAGCTTGAGGGGATTATGCCTGCACTTGAGAGTTCGTATGCTATTGCTGGTGGTATGCGTGTTGCGAAGGAGTTGGGACCTGAGCGGGATGTTGTTGTTTGTCTGAGTGGACAGGGGGATAAGGATGTGCAGGCTCTTGCTCAGATTATGTCTACCATGTCTACCCTTGCACTCGACGATGAGATCTAATGGTTTCCTGTTGTTTAGCTAGACCAGGAACAATGTTATGAGTTGAGAAGCTTTTTTAACGTTTACCCAACCCTAGTGGTAAATCGGCTGTTGAAAATGGCTACCTTGAACACGCTGCTTTGAGGTCCCATGGAAGATGAGAACTTCTTATGAGAACCGCAGAGATAGTAAATTTACCCTGTAACAGCCTCTCTCTGGTAACCTATATCCCCCCCAGCGAGGACAGTTTGGCTCTTCAACCATCTAATGCTGGTTGTAGTGGGATCGTGACCTCTCTAGTAGATCTCACTTTGTCATTTTGGCCATACCAGTATCGATCTGTCCGGAAACTAAAACATAGCAACCCGTCATATGGTTAGGAAACAAGTGAAGTATAAGAAACGTAGAGAGCCAAACCTCCAATTCAAATTGGCCAAAGCCACATTCTGGACCCCTGAAAGATACAACTGTACCTGACGATCAATATTCTCCTCCCAGAATGGAAGCTGGGCAAAATTGCGATACCAGTCACGATAGCGCGACTGGAGTAAATTGCCGGACTTTTCGAATGCGGCTTGGAGAGGATATCCCTTTAGCAGGTATGCAGTCACAATATTGTGCTTTTCGTCAAGGTCCTTTGGAAGTATCAGATAATTCATCCCTGAGATATTATGTATCGACCTACCTGCTCCTTAAAATAGGAGACAATGTCGTTTTGGCTGTATGGGTTAGAAAAGGCATGGATCATGGACATGGGGGGATTAATACATCCAAACAATATCGGTGATGATAACACGAAGCTCTTCTATAACAGGGTGATCGACCACTTCAACCGGCAGGTCAAGGTCAGATGCATATCTGTCGTTCCCTTATAAGCTTGCAGATCTTCTAGCTCGGAGCAACAAAGGAGTAGAGCTCACTCAATCAACGCAAAAATGGGTGTTGTGCAAATCAGTCCGCGTCTCATATCGGTTAGCTCATCGATATCTGCTATGTCGCCAGATGGTTGACGCTGGACCTGCTCCAGATTGGCCCGACAAAATTCCTTCATATATTTTGCGAACCGTTTCTGAACACCTGGATTTAATGTAGGTAGAGATCAAACATAAGGAAAATACATATCATACCTTTGGGCGCCTTTTTGTCATTAGCTGAGAGGAATTAACAAAGTTGTATAGATCAATTCTCACCTCTGATATTTGCTTCCATGTCAGTTGGAATGCCTTTAGTAGAGGTTCTTCGGGCTCTTCTAGACTCCCTTCCATAACGGAGATCAGGTCTTCAATCATTCTTTGAGCCATAACTTGATCATCTTTCAATGCACCATTATCAAATTCTATTGGTATTAGTCATTCTTTCATTGGAGATATAGTATTATAGATTAATGGTCTTTACCATCATCGAAGGGAAATATCTGCATATGGAGTCAGCACATACTGGAGTCGAATATCCAGGTTGAAAAAGGGGAAATGGTTATAGTATACCCAATTTCCCCAATCGCATAAGAGGCGCAGCTTTTTTTCATCTGCAAAAGGGATGACCACCGCGCAGAAAAATCCGAAATCTAGACTATGAAGAGTATTCGACTGGCTCGGGCCAAATCCGCACACACTTGTGCCTAGTTATTCCAATTGTCTGGAAGGCAGTGTCCCAGGGAAGCATACCTTGAGAGCCATTGCTCTGATTCTTCTCGGACTTTGTCAAAGTGAGGGTTGACTTTGACGGTAGAAGCCATAAATGACACGAACATATCAGGTATGAAGATCGACATAGTGACTTGTTAAGGAAAGGGTATAAAATATCAGCAGATTGGATCGCAGTACCAGATCGCTTAAAGGATAAGGTGAAACACGGAGTGATCCCATGTGGGAATTTGGGAATTTCCAATCTTTATAGAGTTGCCTCTAGGCACGTGGGTGGCACAATTTAACCTCATGATTGTAGATCCCTTCATAACTTTAGGCTTCTTGTACTACAAGAGATGCTCGTAATTACCCCCTAGCAGTATTCCTGGCCGGTGAGAGATTGCGCTATATAAGTTGTTCAACCATTTAGGCTAATTTCCAGGTTTCAGGTGACAATCATGTAACGTGAGTGGCTATTCGACTACTCTCCTAACCATATGCGATACTTGGTGGGTAACACATAGTGGCAAACTACTTTTATACGCGAGTTTACGTTTTATCTAGGTATATATGCTCTATATGTCATACACAACAACAAAAGCATTAGTTCTTGCGGCTGAATTATCTGGTTCGCAACTAACCATACAGATCTTAAGCTTTTGCCAGTTATCCCATGAGAACATGCTCGTTACGTGGAATACGGTAGTGTCAACCTTATTCGAGCGAATGAAGCACAAAATGCAGAAGAATCCCTATGGGATTAATGGGTGATAGTCGTACAGACACACCGCCAATTTCATGTATATCGGGGATCCTTTTTGTTGGAAAGGTATACCTATAGAACTGCGAGGTAAAATGACTTCAAGCATGACCATAAGTGCTTTGTCTTGCATTCTAACCGATCTGTCTTGATACAATGCAAGTCAGGGCATCTCCGTCTCCGGCAAATCAAAATACATGCAAGATCGTAGTCGATATTGTTTCAAAGACGAACGTAGTTATTTATAATTTGTTCCTTGCTATTTGAGAATATGCTTTCTCCTCGGTGAAATTAGGAGTATTTTGGGCACAGCTATATTCATAGCTTGTACCTATCAGGTCACGCTAGCATCGATTTTTCCGGCTATCATCTTTGTATGGCTTCAGGTCTTTCGCAAGCGCGCAACCTCACTTAAGTTCATAATTAGGTGAAGACAGGCATCTTCCAAGATGGAGGTTATAATTCTAATTATTTGAAGAGGCTACTGGAAGATTAAGTGTAAGCTTGGGGTTGGACATTGTACCCTTGAATGCGGATGTTGTCGAAAAGCTCGAGCCTTTGACGTCTCTAAAGACGACAAAACCTCGTTAAAAGAAACAAGCCGTAAAGGTATAAGCAAGCTTGCTAGGCACCGGATCACCCGGGTTTCAATGTGGGGGCTTGTCGGTGGCAGCCATGAGAGCCCGTTTGATATGATTGCTGCGTCACCAAGCTATGGACAGATTTCAAAAGAAAAGGCTTCTAAGAAGAAGAACAAGACTGGCTGATTAGAATTGATATGAATATTGCACCTGTCCAGGCGACTAAGCTCTGACATCACGTAGGCCCGTACCTTCCCTCACCTTCACTTTGTAAGTCCACAAAATAATTTCGCAGGACACAGAAGTTTACCTCCGCATGATTCAGACATACTACTACCATCCACTATGCTTTTACCACGTTCTTCTTATTCCTTTTTGACCGTATCTTTGGTAAGTTTGGACTCTTTTGACCCCTTTTTGTACTCCTTTCTGGGGTTCTTGGAACTTCTGGGGTGGTTTCTTCATGCCTTCTTTGGACCCTTTCTGACATTCTTTTCGAGCAGACATACCAAAAGCGGCCTCCAAAGGAGATGAAATCTGGGCCGGCGAGCTCATTTGCCTGGCCTCCGAGAGGTGGCCCAAAACAATGTCCCCGATAATGTTGACGGTGGTGGGAGGCCTGCTGCTTTATTGGTTTGGCCAGCAGCTCGTGCTGCTGGGTTTCTGAATGTCCCCCCGTACCTTTCATGACAGCCACGGGCCATGATCTCCTGTGGCTTATTGCCGGGTTTCTCTGAGCGATAGATAACCCATGTGATTGGCTCTGTAAGTTTGAACCCCTTTCTTGTTTTGGTCTCTTTCTGACCGTTTTCGAGCGCCCATACCAACCCTCGTGCATCGTGCTGAGGACGACTCCGTCCTCGTAGAGCTGTTCCAACTAGCCCGGGAAGCGGGGGACGTCCCCCCCCCCCGGGCGGCCCTAAACATCTTGTGGCTGGCAGTAGTCTTCACCTTGGTCTTTGAGACCACCAAGCTTGTCTTCTGGCTTGTGCGGCATCTGCTCATGCGGTATGTCTCTGGTACTCGTTTGCGAAGAGGGTCTTTGGTAATAATAGGCTGACCTACGGTGTAACGCACTACTAGTCTAAGAGGAAAAGAAGGACGTCACTTCCTCGACTTGGGCTAAACTGGGAGCCTTTGTGGGTGGTTACTTTTATAATATGATCGTTGGTGGGGAGGAAGCGTTGGCCCTCGATTGTATATAAACCAACTCGGCCACTTATGCATACAACAACGACCCGAAACTCTCGTCATCATCACAGTTACCCACCCAGTGGATGGTCAGCAGTCGGAAACGAACACCTGGAGTAGCTGGATGAAGACAACCTCCGTGGAGCGGAAGAAAAAGTGTTGGAATACCACTGGGCGACTGCGATCCTGCACGATCTCCAGGAAGGTGACTGGGGCATTCCCGTTGTGTGGATCTCCGACCGTGATAAAAGATTGTTGAAGGTTTCTGGGAAGGCCTTTTCACGGCCTTACGCACGAAGCTACTATACACCGCAGCATACCACCCGTCGGTCGATGGCCAGTCTGAGCGTTCGAACCAAACCGCCAAAATCTGGCTTCGCCATTGGCAGAACCTACATCAGGAACTTCATATCATTCTGTCAATATAAACAGACCCATCATCAAAATGTCTTTTTATACCACTTTTTCTTTTCTTTTTTGACTGGCATCTCAGCCGGTAAGTTTGATCTCTTCAGCCTCTTTGCTAGTGTGTCTTTTCTGACCCGTTTTCTAGCGCCTATACCAACCCTCGTCCTCGGAAAGCTGTTCCAACTGGCCCAGGAAGCGGGGGAGGTTCTTACCCCCTTAGCTCTGAACATCCTATGGCTGGTAGTAGTCTTCACCTTGGTCTTTGAGACCATCAAGCTTTTCTTCTGGCTTATGCGGCGCCTGATCATGTGGTATGTTTCTGGTACTCGTTTGCGAAGAGGGTCTTTGGAATAATAGGCTGACCTATGGTGTAGCGCACTACCAGTTAAGAAGGAGGAGGAGGAGGAGGACGGCACTCCAACGACTTGAGCCGGAATTGGGGGCTTTTGTGGTGGCTCTTGACAGAGATCGACTAACACGTATAACTTTACGCGGTCTCCCCACACGTTGCTGAATTGTGTAGATCCTAGCCCGCGGCGCCGTTACGATACGAAGGCCTGAAATACGCACAGTCAGAGTCAGAGCATGTCCTGCCAAACCTCAATTGTATATAAACCAACCTGGCCACTTGTACACACAGCAGTGGCCCAAAAATTTCATCATCAACATCATCATCATCACAAACACGCATCCGTAGACGTATCCATAATGTAGTCATGTAAGCTCAGCAGCTCAGCCTACATTAAGTGCTTTGGCGGTCTTCTTAACGTGTTCTCTAGAGGCATTGTCAATTTTTCCACTCTCATGGAAGGGAAGTGAGGAGATCTGGGGGGCGGACAGAACCTCCGTTTACACCATTTGACGATATGACCATAAGCAAAACGCTTTCCTCTTAGTTTCCAGCTCCGGCCTTGTGCTGGCTAGTGACATGGGACACCTTTTTGGCTCCTTTTTTTAACTCCCTATATTCAGATAAGATATGAGGATATAGATTCATTCTATCTCTACGATATAATTGTAGGATGTATATCTCGCATTCTATACGTCGAAGCTCTTAAACTAATTGATTTAGCAGCCCGCGTTAATTTCGACGAGCTAGATATACAATGTAGCATCCTTTGATAGATATAGGACTGAAGTATTTCCTGAGGCTACTGAGGCCATTGTAAAATCCCATAAGAAGTAAGAAACTGTGAATCAAATATGTACAATCTATGCTTGACAATGTATATTGCTATCGACAGAGGAGTAAGGAAAAGCAGGAAGAGAGGAACAGAAAGCTGAATACATTCCTGGCTATAAAAGATTTCCGAAATTTATTTACAATGGCCTTGGCTGCAGATAGACCGGGGAAGACATTTGTTTCAGTCTTCATACCGACCAGTATCAATGTTAGCCTCGATCGGCTTCACGAATTCTGTGCGGAAAGCAATCTTGTGGCCGAAATATAGTACCGCAAACAATATGAGACTGAGGTAGTTGATGAAAAAGTCCGTGACGCTGAATGTTGGAATGAAAGCAGTAAAGCCTTGGGTGATAATGATGAGGACGTTGAAGAACAAGCCATACCAAGAAAAGAATGGCTGCCAGGTAGCCTTGTAAGGAAGGCTGTCGCGCGGTATACCTCGCGCTTTCAACGCTCTCATAAATGCCAGGTGAATAACGTTTAGAGATGCCCAAGTGATAAAGCCAGCCAAGCCAGCAATTTGCATCAACCAGTTGAAAACGGTGGCACCCGTGTTCGACAAGTTAAGGAAGCCCAATAGGCCGAAAAGAGCTGTGAAGCCAACGCTACCATATGGTACACCGTGCTTAGTTGTTTTGGCGAAAAAGGGAGGAGCAAAACCCTCGTTAGCCAGCCCGACGAGAATTCGGCTGCCACTATAAACATTGGAATTGGCAGCAGAGAGCACGACGGTGAGCAGAACCGCATTTATAATGCTCGGTAAAGCATTAACACCAGCTCGTCGTGCGGCGATGACGAAAGGAGACGAATTTGCATCTGCACCGTTGCTTTCTCCGAGATTCTCGTCATCAGACGGTACGACAATTCCGATAAAGAAGACCGTGAATATAAAGAAGAACACAATGCGGAAGAATGTCTTGCGGATGGCGGAAGGCACATTCTTCTTCGGGTTGGCGGTTTCACCCGCGGCGATACCAACAAGCTCGGTGCCTTGGTATGAAAATCCGGCTTTGATGAGAATAGCCCAGAATCCAATGAACTTAGCCAGGGCGTCTTGGCCCTCGATCAAATAGGGAACGAAGGGACCGGGGTGAGTCCAGTATCTAAACCCTAGATAACCTTCCTGGCCCACTCCGGCATTCATGCAAATGGCGAATATCATGAATCCAACGACGGTGATAAGTTTGATACTCGAGAGCCAAAACTCAATCTCACCGTAACAATTAACAGGAAACATATTCATAATAATAATAACAACCCAGAAAACCGCGATAAAAACAGCCATCGGAACTGTATCATCCCAGAATTGAATTATGAGGCCCGTAGCCGTTAATTCAAGGGCAAATGTCGAAGCCCACGAAAACCAGTAAATCCAGCCCATTGCAAACCCCAAACTGGGATCAATAATGCGATTTGCGTATGCTGCAAAGGCTCCTGGGATAGGTAGGTAGGTAGCGACCTCACCTAGGGCCGTCATCACCGAGTAAACAATTGATCCGACAAAGGTATAAGCAAGTAGTGCACCCACTGGACCAGCAGTGGCAATGGCAGTCCCGGTACCGATGAAAAGACCTGTTCCGATAGCACCACCTGTGTAAAGATGTGTGAGAATTACCTCTAAGAGAAGAAAATGTATTTGCGGTGCTTACCCATCGCAATCATCTGCAGATGTCGGCTTTTGAGCCTCCGCTGCAACTCCGGTAGTTGATGAGATTCCCCATGGCTGTGTTTTTCTTCGGTATCAAGATCCCGATGTGCGAAGTCTTCCGGATTTGATGCGCTAATATCCTTCTTGTCTGTTCCAGAAGCGTTATATATGTCGGGGACCTCGTCGGTGGTCATTTCTGGGTAGTTCGGAAAGGTCGTGAGGCTGAGGAGCGATGGAAGTTGGAATTGGGTCAATCCCCCATCTATTTCAGGAGAATTGACACATTTGTAGGTCTCAATCGCGTTGAACTTCCCAAAACGATTTCTCCACGGGGAAGATCAGGCTGGTCAGGCTGGGGACCCCGCGTTTGGCCGGGCCGGGACACTTTTCGGGATCCACCACGAGGCCGAAGTGAGCGAATGTAAGCGATCGATTTTGCGGGTCCGTTCAAGGAATTGATAAGCTGTTGGAATTCGATTAGGTGTAATCGGACAGATTTGAAGTTCCCTTTGCTTCTTGGGTGGCCACGAGCAAACGAACCCACTAATTAAGCTAATTGTCTCCTCGCCTATAACGTAAATTGCCGATTGAGAGCGACATAAACCGGCCCGGTGCGTCCATCCCGCATTTTCCATTACCCCATGTTTACCTTAAGCCGATAATAAGATGTATAGAAATCGCACCTGCCTGCGGCCGTATCGCCCTGGTCAAGCGGGGATCAGCCAAATCCTGTTTCGGTGATACGCTTCCAGGTTTGTGCATCCCGCGTTCTGCAGGTCCAAGCTGTCGAATCATATCCGAAATTCTCTCCACCCTGTATATAGTAGGGCAAATTTAGAAGCCAGCTCATGAGAGCATAGCCTTTCCCCTTCCGAATCATGCTTTGGATGTGAAGGGGTATAAATAACAACTGGGGGCACCTTCTGGTTGTATCGTGCAATCACACATCTGTAGCGGTGCTCATTCAGATCTTACCAGTTGAATGTAAATTCGAGACGATGTGTTTGATGAGCTATACCAGGTATATCATTTCAGGGGGTTTTGCCGACAAATCTGCGAGGTGTGCAGATTCACGAGGTGGTGTTGAACTGGGTAAAGCGTGTTGAATTGGGTGAATTGGGGAGTGAATGAGGATGGAGTTATGGGATTGAAAAGTTTAAAGAGGTTGATACTGAACGGTTTCAGCTTCACATCCAGACGAGTACATAATCGGGCGTATGCTTGGCCGAAGACATCATGCGACTGAGGCTCGAAAGCTGTGTTGTTTACCATACAAAGCTATACCGTAATAAATGGCACCTGTATTGAAAAATAGCAAGGGGTACTACACCAAAGGGGTTAGACTTCTGTTAGGTGAACTCACATCGTCCGGTAGTGGCCTTCGTAATCAGGTTGCGAAATCCACGTTGGGCTCGTCAACAAAGGTCTATATATCAAATGTTCATTCACCGAACGTTTCGCTCGCTACTTGGTTATCCTTGTTCATGGAAACCTTGTATTGGTGGACTTGCACGCAGGCCATGCATACCTTTTAGGAACTTCTCTAGTGCTGACTCTGCTCCACTACCCTTTAAATACGTACCGATAGATGAGGTCGAGGATCTTGAAAACTACCAGCCTGGTGGATATCACCCTATCCTGATAGGAGATGTTCTTCAATCCCGATACCGAGTCGTCCACAAGCTAGGCTATGGAGCCTATTCAACCACGTGGCTCTGCCGGGACTACCAGTCGAGTACGTACGTGGCGGTCAAAGTTGGAACAGCGGAGTCAAACAATCGAGAGGTTGATATTCTCAATCACCTCAACGACTCTTCCCCACCTGACCACCCGGGTAGTAAAATGGCAACGATGCCCTCTATCAAGGACGGATTCGTCCTTCATGGCCCTAACGGCACCCACCCTTGTTATGTAACAACCTTAGCAAGGTGCAGTGTCTCTGGTGCGAAGGGAGGGTCATATAAACGCATCTTTCAAGCTACGACTGCTCGGTCACTTATTGTGCAACTTGTGCTAGCCATCGAGTACATCCACAGTAAAGGAGTTGTTCATGGAGGTTAGTCAACATTCTTTACAGCTTTACAACCCATTTACAACCTTATGCTTATACGATACGGATACCTATGTCAGACATTCATGGCGGGAACATTCTTGTCTCCAAGCCGATTTCGATCAGCTCTCAATTGAGGAGGTATACGAAAAATACCGTTCGCCAGCATTAGAGCCAGTTAGTCGTTTGGATGGTCAGCCCCTCGACCCTGGGGTTCCATCTAGCGTTGTCCCTCCAATCTGGCTTGGAAAAGCTTCAGAGAAATTCACTCCTTCAGAATCTAGAGTCTTACTTAGTGATTTTCGAGAGGCATACAGACCCCTTATGGAGTGCTGATATAGCTCGCAAACCCCTATATCATTTGTACCACCTGAAGCCAGATTTGAGCCAGAACGCGGCCTTTCCTTTTCAGCTGATATCTGGACACTCGCCTGTTCGATATGGATAATACTCGGCCAGCGCCCCTTGTTCGAGGATATACTTGCTACGCCGGATGATATCACCGCCGAGCAGGTTGATACTCTAGGGAAGTTACCTTCACGGTGGTGGGGGAAATGGGAGGCACGCGACGAATACTTCGATGAAAGAGGAGAACCAAATCAAGGTCGGCAGGCGAGGTCTTGGGAAGACCGCTTTGAAAAGCACATTCAAATCCCACGGCAGCAGGCTGGAATCCCGGGGTTTGATGCAGAAGAGAAAGCTGCCATTTTACATATGTTAGAGTCGATGCTGTCCTTTGAGCCGGAGAAGCGGTTAAATGCGAAGGATATTTTAAGATGTGAATGGATGGAGAGATGGGCAATACCGGACTTTGAGAAATCTCACATTGGGGAGTGCCCTCGCCGTTGACAATGTTGTTCATTTTCTGAGATGTGTTGTCTCAGCCGTGTGTCATATCTAGTGCTTTCGTCACAGTGTTAGAGGAGATGATGAAGTCAAATAACTTCAACCTAATTGGGAATAGTACCTGTATGTAAGTTATGGGTCATTATCCATAAGTGGTCGCGTGGTATTGATTACGTCGTGATTGCGCATATCTATTCTTTCAGTATCTCTCCATTTTGCTTCGCCAACTTCCTAACCATATCCAGACTTTGAATCAAGATGGCCGACACTGCTGCTAAGTGCATATGCTCAAGTGGTCTACCAAATTTTCTCGGTTCCCTAGGTATAGCTCTATGCGTTGCCGTTGGCTACAGTATTTCCGCTTTGCATGCACATCTATGCAGACATTGTGTCCAGTATGATCCAAAATCGGGCCCAAGGAGCGATCAACCTCAGAATACCGGTGCCACTCCCCACGGGATACCCACTGCCAAAATAAATCCTGAGCAGGCAAGATGAAATGCAGGTCGAGATATTGGGAACCACGGTGTATATCAAGGGCTCACGGATCCTTGACTTCGCAACACACCAAAGCCGCAAGGACCTCGGCAGTTTAGCCTGGAATAGCAATGCTACAATTGTTTTCTAGCCACTGTGTCCTCTTTTGGTTGTCTTTTGCTTCACAGAGTGCCACTTGCTCTTTTGTTTTATGTAATGCCTTGACTGTTTGTTGCTTGAACTCGCTTCAATCTTTAAAGCATTCTGTGAACCCCCTTTAGTCGTTGCAATAATAACGTATGAAAACAATTGTGTTCTATTTTCTTTGAGATTAGTTAAGCTAAGGTGTATCCACGGATGCTATGCCCATATATATTATAGAAATTGTGGAGTTGAAAACCTGTCGTCGTTTGTTTGAAAGGACTAGTATAACCATGGTCCATGTCTTTGCCAGTTTTGGAGCAATCCCCTCTCTAAAACACACCATACTTGAAAGGGGATCGGCTCTAAGAAAAGGTTATACAGAGCCTGTTAGGTTAGCGGAGCTCGAATTAGCTACCATGGCTCTGGAATCCATATTAGGCGGCGGCTGGCGGGTAATAGAAGCCAGGATACAGATATGTTTCTTCAGCTATTTAAAATCCAGGGATCCTTTTGTCTTCATTTCTATTTCCTCCCTGATACAAAAGCTTCCAACTATACAAGTCTCGTTTAATCATACCTGAAAATGTCCGAACTTTTTGAAAGCCAAGAACCAAAGACAGTCCCCTGCTGCGACGACCCCCCTCCTCAATACGACCCCTGCCAGCCAAGCCAAGATGTACTCACCTCTGTTATTGAGAACGAGCATACCCGCCGGATATTAGCCCAACGATTTATAAAATGGGGGACAGAACTCTATAACCTAGGAAAGAAAAACCCCACCGACACTGATTACCTTATGCTTGCGGAGTTATTTCAAGAGTTGGGTCAGTTATGTGCAGAGGGGGTGCAGGTTGCTACAGAGTTGGGAAATATTTATAAAGAACGCACCGTTCGGAACACCGGACTCTATACCGCTATGGAAAGACTCACTGATAGTGAGTTCAACCGGACCTATGCTTCTTTAGGGCGGGAGGATGCAAACCAGCAGATGCGACACCAGCTGGCTCGGGACCACGAGGACCACGGCGACTGCTACAGGGACTGTGGATACAATTCTCAGCGCCCTTTGGGGACCAAACAAATACAGGGAGCTGGAGATTGCACGTGCGACTCTCCGTGCTCTTCCGACCGGTTCTTCGAGCTGTCGGCAAAGGTGGATAAGATCAATGATAAACTTGGCCAAAGCCTTCAATCCAATGATACAGCCAGTGTTTCGAAGACGACTCATGATGCTGCCACAAAGCCACCCAGGAGCTTTTGGAAGAGAATTTTGAAGCATTCAGCTCAACCTTGAATGGTAAAGTGATGTCTGGAGTGATCAAATTATGACTAGACTGCCGAATATTGGTGTTTATCTTGCTTTCTACCGACTTGAACTATCCATGTGGATATGTGCTTGGTGTATGGATTGCTTCAGTGTGCTTTTAAGATTCCAATGCCATCCTTTCTTAAACTTCGCTCCCCCATGAGATAGATTTTATATCAAAATCCGTAAGTCCAATACTCAATACTCCTTCAAATACCTTTTAAATCTATCATGATGATAGATCAATGAGGATTAGTACAAGATCTAACGCTGGTGGACAAAGGGTCTACAGTGAACAGCGAAATGCAGGTCCAGGAGGAAAATCACGGTGCCCCAAGGCGCCGGCAGTATAAATTCAGGCATGGTCACCTCCGAAGAGGGCCAGTCGACCAAGAGGAAAAGACCAAAAACACCAAAAAGAATAAAGATAAAACCGAACCAAAGAACAAAAACCAAAAAAAAAAAAACAACCAAAAAACAAATCGGATCAACCCGCCCTCCCCTCCCCTTCACTCTCACCTCCGCCTCACATCATCACCCAGTTTTCTTCCTTCATCTCACCTCACTGAGGTTCTCGGAGAGAAGCAAAACCGGTCAAAAAGCCCAGAGGAACGCCACAAAAACATCGCCTCTCCGTCTCCAATATACGTGATACTTCCGTTTTCATTCAGCTCACCTCGCTAAGGTTCTCGGAGTGAAGAAAACGGTCAAAACAAGAGAGGAACGCCGTCGACTGAGGACCCCTTCATGACAGGGAGGCACCTTGCCAGCCGACCAACTCCCTGCCTCCGTGCCCGGCGTTGCGCAAGGAGGTCGTGATGGCTGCGGCGCCAGCGGGGTCTAGCCTAATGAGCCGGGGGCTGGCGGCCTCGGAGGCGCGCGAGCCGTCTGGCCGGCGGGCGGGGGTGGTCGGGGTGGCGGGGCGGGAGGGGCGGGGAGGGGCGGGCGCGGGAGGCGGGGCGGCCCGAGGCAGGGACTCCGTATCCCGGGGGGACCGGGACGAACTTGACACCCTCGTCGACAGCCAGGCTGTCGGCGGCGGGCTGGGCGACATTGGGACCTCGTGGCTCCACCAAGACGCGGAGGGGGCGACTGTTGTCGCCTTGATGATCCACAATCGTCAGCGTTTACTACTATGGCATAGGAGTAATGGTGAGGCTCTTGAGCCGTAACTTACCTGCCTGTCTCGCTCGGAGCCAGTCGGCGGTGAGCGCCGCTTGGGGACTTGGGACGTCCGGAGTCAAGTCATCCAATCTGTGCCACGGGATGTCAGCCAATATGCACAAAGACACTCCAAAAGAGCTCCCAAAAGACCTCCAAAAGACCTTCCAAAAGACCTTCCAAAAGACCTCCCAAAAGACCTCCCAAAAGGGCTTCTACGGGGATCATGGTCTTTAACTTACGGGATCTCTTCGGTCTTTGCGGGAGCCTCGGCCCCCTCCTCGCCCTTT
This sequence comes from Penicillium mononematosum, assembly GCF_028829835.1. Classification (NCBI taxonomy): domain Eukaryota; kingdom Fungi; phylum Ascomycota; class Eurotiomycetes; order Eurotiales; family Aspergillaceae; genus Penicillium; species Penicillium mononematosum. Next base: position 5,679,497 of record NW_026643272.1, on the reverse strand, counting down.
TCCTCCTTCTTCTTCTTCTTGAAGAAGAAGAAGAAGATGCCGCCGCAGAGGAAGGTCACGACGACGAGGATTACCCCCCCAAAGGGGTGCTGGCAACTTTGCCAGGTTGTTGATGGCGGAGGGGGTGGAGGGGACAGCGGAGGGAGGAGGCGTGGGGAGCGTAGAGGACACTTGCACGAGTGTGCGAAAGGTAATGGTAGTACTACAGTCCATGATGAGAATGTTGTTGGATGAAAAAGCACCAGGGGGACTGGGGGAAAGACGATATACCTTCTACCTAGTAGGTTCGTGCCTGCCAAATGTGTACTATTTACGTCGTAACTACGTCTATAGCTTCCTATTTCACGAAGACAGTCCTATCTGGTCTCACGGTTTGATCTGCTTGATCTGGATGGCCAGAAGACCTAGCAACTTCAGTGTAGGATGGCCTTGAAAATAGTAGTAGTATGTTCTTTAGTACGCACCAAATTTGGCACTATTCTCTATAATCCTTGGGGAATTAACGATCATGAATTGAAATTGTCTTGGCCAAACCAAATATTAGATATAATATTATAACGACCGAATCATGGTGCGTTTCATATTAGCGAACGACGATATGATGTAGCGAATCAGAATCAGAATACTTTCCGCACTGGTTTTTTGCGTCTAATAAGGGCTAGGATAATAAGAACTGAATATCTGACCGTATCTGAAATTGATGTGAACGTTGCTGCTCGGAAATAAGTATACTGTTGGGATGAGAATTCTTGGGTTCTTAATGGAAATCAAATCCAGAGTAGCAGTCCTCTGACCGGGCAACTGCTCATACCAATCAACCCCCATCAACCAACACCTCCTACATAAACTCTCTAAATTCAGCCCAACGAGCAAAGAAGGAAAACAAAAACAAAAACATACAACAGTGAGGATTCGCTGGTGGTCACCCACCCAACTACTAACTCACCGGCGTGTGGCTTGAGTACGGCTGAGCGGACGGGAAGCCCTATTTTCCACACCCTATGGTCGTATGTACTTGGTTACATGTGGAAGGGAATTATAGAGTAAAGTCAGTACGTAGTCGGTCAAGTGTAAGGACCTGCAAATCCAGTTAAATGAGAAGTTTCCCCTACCTTCTGATCGTAGATCAGATTGTCCATATAGTCGCATGCTCTCCGTCTATTTTAATCCCCCATCCCTTCTTACGTCTTAACTTCCTACATATCTCTCAATAGGTCGTTTTCAACATATCCTTCGTACCCGAGGTCCCGCGGGCCTTCGGAATCACAGAGTGGGCAGTCTGTAACCCCCATGATGTGAACTGGAGACTCGGTTAAGGCATCAACAAGTTCATCATCAGATATGTTGGGATGATCGAGCTGAAAGTGACTCGTTATTCCTGCCAGGGAATTGAAATGGGCACTTTCGCAATATGGGCATTGGAATTTGGGCAAGTGATCATTTATAGAATGATCTTGCCATTCCTTTACAGTGACAAAAAGCTTGTAAGGGGTAGGTTAAGAATGATCAAAGCAAGGAAATTATGGAAGGCGTAGAGAGACTGGAGCCTTGAGTCGAGCCTTCATCGTGTCAATAAGATCTGGGACTAGTAATGCAAGTGCGACGGCCTGGAAGTTGTGTCTGTAGTCGGCGAATATGAGGCCCGCAACGGCCCCGGTCGAATCCATAACAAGTGAGCCAGAGTCACCAGACTCAAGAAAGGAACCTTGAACACCTATAATCATGAACTCCTCCATACGAAGATCTTTGCTGTCGACGGTGTTGTCATTGATATCGTATCGCGTCTTCCAGTTGCAAACAGCCGCCACACCGTTACACACATCACCTGTCACGTTGGTGGTGCGGCATTGTTTGATGTAGTATGTGTCTTTCTGTAAGGAGCTAAATTCATCCAGGCGGGTTCCAGCTGCAACTAGAGCTGGAGGTGGACCGGAGGGGCTGTAGGAGGCGATCAAAGTCGCCACGCATAGCAGCTACCCTTTGGGCGAATGGGTTAACCACAGGGTAGTTAAAAAAACATCGCTGGCATCCGTTCGAACCGGCCTACCAGCAGTCTGCGCAGTCGTTTGGTACGCCGGCCTGGTGGTTCACGATATAAACGGGAAAGACTCCATATCCTTAGAGGCAATAGTCGTACTGGACGTTAGGTTTAACGCTAGTTATAAAAATAAATAACGCTTCTACTCTCCGGATAGATTCCCCAATTGCTTGAAAGGACTCCTCTCTACCCTAGTGAATTATTTCGCGGAGGGTCGACTTATAGACTATCTCCTCCTAGCAGAGGGTTTGTAGGGTTAGGCTTAAAATCATTTGGCTCCGGCGGGTAGCGGGGTAAGGAAGGCGAAGGGCGAGCTCAACCTAATCGCCGGGGGAACCTACGGATTCCCTATGCCGGGCAACGGGGATAGTAGTCGGTGCGGCACTAGAAATGTTAGTGGAGATTCTAAGAGAGTATCTTAGGGATACTATCTTACTTTGCCATGGTTGGTACCTCGTATTGATTATTTCGTGATAAACCTGCCGAATGAGACGGAATGGAGCAGAGGGAGATGGATAGGAGGAGAAAGCAAAACGGAGATGAAGGGATTAAATAGAGATGCGAGAGATAGGAAATAAGGAAACCAGGGTAAAGTACCACCATTTTCCCCACCGCATTTAACGTCTTGTTTTGACCTACCCCATAAGCTGCTTGAACCTAACAGCAGTATTAACTTTACTCTCTACACTTTGCTCAATAGTACGTCTGTCTCCAGTCCCAGGTCACTCCCAGATCTCCCCAGGTCTTTCTTCCCCTAGATCAGACCTGATCTGTATAAAAGCTTGATCGTCTCATGGAGGAAGTGAGATTGAAACGAGAGCGGCAATTACGGAATAATAACGGTTTGTTTGATAGCGAATGTAGTAGTCCCAAGTGTCATATCTTACCCGGTTAATAGGCCTTACACCTAAAAACTATATACCTTAATAATTCTAATTCTTCTTTTTTAACTATCTAAAATATAATAGGCCCTCTAACTATATGTGGAGTAGACTTCTGTAAAGCCACTTAACTGTTCCAAAATCAAAAGAAACCCGGTTCAAATATTTTATATGTAGTTTAAAGAACGAATGGACTGCCACTTCAGACAGAAAAAGAAGAAATCACGCCTAATGCAAGGGATCCCAAATTGGAATACACATGTAGACGATACAAATCTGTTGTAACTGTTGTATAAAACTCGACGATCCTCCACACCATCAATGTTCATTTAGTGCTAGGTGTTGTCTCCAGCTCCCAAATCCGGCTCAAACCCGATTTTTGGACATTTAGTTGGACGGGTTAGGCTGGGGAGCAGCGCAGACCTTGTTGCCCTTCTATTGCAGAATATTGTTAGGTACTGCGTCCTAATATCAGCGAGAACACATCCACTTACGATAACCTGGCAAGTGTCCTGCTTGGGGCAGTCATCGTCGGTCTGGCACTGGTCATTACCCTCCAAAATAAGTCAGTACCCTTAGGTTATACTCATGCGAAAAGGTAGAACATACCTCGGAGCGCTTGTTGTTGGGAGCAATACAGACGTTCTTGTCCTGGTCACAGACATCATCCTTGGCACAGTCAGTAGTGGTGTTGCACTGCTGGAGCTGGGGAACGTTGTCACGCTTGTTGTTGGGGGCGTCACAGGTCTGCTTGACCTCGTCACAGACGAGACCCTTCACACAGTCTTTGGTGGTCTTACAGTCCTGACCTATCTGGGAGAGGATGTCCTATATAGGTTCATGAGAAAAGGATTATGGGTAATTGTCTGGTGTCACTTACACCACGCTTGTTGTGGGTGTTGAGGACATCGCAGATGTTCTTGTCCTGGTCACAGACAAGACCCTTCACACAGTCGCTAGTGAACTGGCAAGCCTGACCGACCTTGACCAGAGCAGCATCACGAGTGGTCTTGATTGGAATGCACTGTCCAACATTGTTGCACTGCTCGTTGGGCTTGCAGTCGTTGTCCACCGTGCAAGCAGGGGTAGGCTGAGGCTGGGTAGGAGAAGCCATGGCAAGGCTGGCAACCATGACGGAAACAACGAAAGTGGCCTTCATTTTTGCGGTTGGTGGTTGGAAATAGGAAAGGATGTAAGGATTGATGATAGTTTAGTTGGTAAGGAGTGCTAATTGATTGTAGATGAATAACTGAGGTTGTAGGGATCTAGTAACCCTTTATAGTTTCAAGGCCATCCATCTATAGAGCCCAAAGGTACTGAGCTTGGTGAGCTTGACTATGCTATTGTCCCATACTAGACCAACCCGCCCGGTATACGAAGCTCCTTTTCCCTTACCACGCAGTCTGAGGACGATCCTTCGTCGATATTACGCGTATACAGACAAAGCATCTCGAGTTTCTGTGTTGTAGGTTCTGACAATTCAAGCAAACACTTCTCCCACCAGCTAGCTATGCAATAGTGCGCTTTGAGGTCCGGCTGTGCCGGTGCAAGTATAGGTCATTATAGGCAGAATAAGCCGCTATACAGATGCATTGCCGTAGCTATAGATCCCCAACGCATTCCGGAACATGGGTTGAGATATGACATAGTTTTTTACAGTAAGCCCTAACTGAGCAGTTGGAATCAGAGAGTAGAGAGCTCGACAGGCCGAGCTTTCAAGGAGACCATTACTTGCGTCTACAGAGCATTCAGGAAATCAATATCTGCATATAATAATAAATTAAAGTAGCCAAGTAATCCGCAAGCCACAGTCCAATACATCACCCCCAAGGCTTGGTGAAGCTTAATTTAGAACGATCGCCCGCCAAGAACAGAACTCCACAAGTCCACGAATCCCAACGTTCATTTCACCACACAAGGTACCCGCAAGGCAGGTACGTAATCTATATTTCGTATCGCTTGGAGTGATCTGCAGTATATGTTGCAGTCCAGTTCCTGGTTGGTCTCAAATTAAGGGGCTTCATCGCGTTGCAGGAATTAGTGGTCACCGGTTACAGCAGTTAGTAGCATAAGGATTCACCCATTAGCGCAAAGCCTATGCAGTATTTGATATTGGGTCCTACTCCACGCGTAGCCGGAAAAGCCCTCTATTTTAGGAACAATATCCCGGTACGTCTTAGCACCAATTTCCGGTCCACAAGTAGACTCGCCGATCATACTGAACTAGTCACTAGCAGTCTTCAGGCACGTAGTACGGTTTTCACCAGCTTTCGCTAACAGGAAGGATGAAATTATGAGCTCCCATAATGAAAGCCACATCCACTGCTCCTTCCCTATCTGGTAAGGCTCCGTTGGATTAGGCACTAGCAATCTTTGCACACTGTGATCTTGACTCTCTTTCTATCGCATTTCTCTTTGGTGTGATGGCCGATAGCGGGTGGTTCGGTGGTTCTAGGACGACCTGGTCAGATCCAACGGGGCGTTAATGTTTTGTTCGTGTATGAGACGTCCTGACACATAGATCTATACATGCCGTGACATTATAATAATTTCTGCGCACGAAACAGCGCGTCAACTTGTAATCCAATCATATCGCGCTCCGTGTCACTTGAGGAGGTCAGTATGGGCGTCACGCTACCTAGGGTGGTTCTCACCCGCTTGTCACCCAGCTTCTCACCCCTACCTATAGCGCACTCACCTTTGTCCGGTCGCGCGAGCTCGCTCATATACTAACAGTCGATACTTGATTATCCTCTGTACATAAACCGGTACATACGACCATAGGGTGTGGAAAATAGGGACTAGGTCGCAAACACGCCTCAAATGGGTGCCGAAGCTCCTGATGGTGTCATGGAGCTTAACACTAGACTGGAAAGCAAAAGTAGCCAAAGTGATTAACCCATAAGCAAAACTAACAGGCTCTGCCATCGTGTAAACGACGTTAATGGACGTTGTAGAGATGACATAAAATAGCAAATGGTCATTAACTTGCTCATGGGCGTGATGGGCTTAATAACAGAACTGAAATTCCCCTTCAGACTTCTACAGTGGTTCTGAAAAACTTCCAAACCGATGCTCTACGTGAGCTTTGCACTGAGGATCAGCTGGACCTTCTGAATTCTATCGATACTCTCCGTTCTCAGGGGATCAGCCACTATATCACTTTGCCACAATTCATAGCCTGTGGTGATCAGTCTTCCGGCAAAAGTTCCGTTACTGAAGCTATATCTGGAGTGTCATTTCCTGTTAGGAGCAATCTGTGCACGCGATTCCCTACCGAGCTCGTCCTTCGAAAATATCCCCAAAGTGGTGTTCGTGTATCCATTGTTCCGCATCAGACGCGTAGTGATATCGAGCAACGGTCGCTTGGCGACTTTTATGAGGAGTTGGATGACTTTGAGGGCCTACCTATCTGGATTGAAAAGGCCAAAGGGGTCGTGGGAATAACAATGTACGGAAAGGCCGTCTCGAACGATCTTCTTCGGGTGGAGGTCTCCGGTCCTGACCACCCTCATTTGACTATTGTGGACCTACCTGGACTTGTCCATTCGGAAACCAAGCAACAGTCTGCGACAGATGTCCACCTTGTCCAAGATATCGTGCAGTCTTATATGAAAGAGCCTCGCAGTGTCATCCTCGCTGTTGTATCTGCAAAGAATGATTTTGCCAACCAGGTTATCCTCAAGCTGGCAAGGGATGCTGACCCATCCGGGAAGCGCACCCTCGGTGTGATTACCAAGCTTGATACCCTTGTACCAGGGTCAGAGAGCGAGACCATGGTTGTGTCACTCGCTAAAAATCAGAACGTGGAATTCCGGTTTGGATGGTATGTTTTGAAGAATATGGATATGGAGAAAGGGCAATGGACATTAGAACACCGTGAATTGGAGGAATAGGAATTTTTCTCCACAAGCGTATGGGAGAACATGCCACGGTCACTCGTTGGAATCGACAGCCTGCGTACACGACTGAGCAAACTACTTCTTTCACAGATCGCTACCAAGCTTCCAAGCTTGATCGAAGAAATCAAAGCCATGACCCACTGTTGCATGTCCCAACTCAAAAGACTTGGGGAACCACGGAGCACTATCAATGAAAAACAGTCATATCTTCTAGGTGTCAGTCAGTCTCTTCAGTGGCTCGTGAAGGCGGCCGTCGATGGTACTTAGAATCATCCCTTTTTTTGAGGACGCCCACTCGACCAACGGATATCATAAAAGAATACGAGCGGTGATGCGGAACCTGAATGAAGAATTTACTGAGCGTATGAGCCGGCGGGGCCACTACCGACGCATTTGTGAATCCAACGATGGACAGATTCCCGCTAAAAATCAGGTCGGGACCACCCGTGGGGAGTATATTAAACATATTAGCCACCTCCTCAACAGAACAAGGGGCCGAGAACTACCTGGGACATTGAAACCTATGATTGTCCGTGATCTGTTCCTGGAACAATGTTCTCCTTGGGAAAATCTCACGAGCAGTCTCACAGAAAGTATATGGACCGCTGCTAAAGATTTTCTCATTCTGGTAGTTAACTATCTGACCGATGATGCCACATCTGCCGCACTCACCGAGGAGATTATTATCCCGGCCTGCGACTTGACCAAACAGAAGATCGACCAAAAAGCAAAGGAGCTACTTATGCCACACCAAAAACGGCACCCAATTACTTATAACCACTATTTCACCGAAACCCCCCAAAAAGATCAGATCAGGCCGCCGGGAAAGCGAGCTTAGCATAACTCTTGAACAGTTTTTTGGCGTCAAGGGGTTAAAGGAGCCTTACATCTCGGAGCATTCTCCGAACCTTGATCAACTTCTCAAAGCCATTCTGCAACAATCTAACCCAAATATGGTGCGTTTCGCATCTATTGAGGCGTTAGGCTGTATGCTAGCTTTTTACAAGGTAACACATTACCTATGCTTTGGACAGTGAATCTGTGATTAATTTAATAACCAGGTCGCTGTAAAAAGATTCATTGACGATATCGCCAATGAAGTTGTCGAAGAGAAACTGATCTCCTCGCCCTCGGATATGTTGTCACCGGTAAGTGTGTTTGACATGCCAGCAGATTGTATCACACGAATCGCGGGAGAGTCAAGGGAAAGCCAAGCTCTACAATGGGCGGCCATCCTACGAGCGATATCTCCGAGGAATCTCTATGTGACGTGAGGTCATTTACTGAGTCTGAAATTTCTGCCTCACCCGTCGTTCAAGAGGATAATCCTGTGGCTATGGACGAGATTTCGGCCCCTCTTCCTGAACCGGGAACCCACGAATCCAATACTAGCCCAAAAAGGAATACAAAGAAGAAAGGAAGGATGAGCATATCACCACTGGTGGTAATCTAGTTTGGCAGTCCTAGTAATGGCATATCTACTATTCATTATCGACCATACCGTATTGAGAGTGCCTCGATATTTTTCCATGGGAAGCGTAACAACTGGTGGTCTTTTCTCGACATGAAAGAAGTGATCCTTTCACCAGCTACTATCGAGGACACACTGGATCTAACGAATGAAAGGCCCCCTAGTCTATTGCTTGACATGGAATGAGCAGTCCTCATTCCCAACAGCTAGACAGGAGGACCATGTCTTGGGCTTTCCTGAAGGGTCTGGCTAAATACATTGTTGTGCGCGCAGCATCCCCATTATCCAACCCGATATCTTCTTCGATATTAATCTATCGCGTAATCATGCAAGAATACGTAATATATGTTCTATATACGCCCCCGCTCAAAGATACCGCCCGTCTCCAATCTTACTCAATATTGTGCTATGTTTCTTGATCTGTTGAATCTCCCTAGTGTCACATGACGTTTCTTCCCATGTATGTAGTCTAGTACTACCCTTTCTTCCATCTTCATAGTTTACACATTACAATCCACATTGTACTGCCTTTTTCATGATCCCCCTTACGCTGTAGATCTTATCATGATCGACTACGAACATAGGCCAAGATTACATGCGACTACTAATCCACACCGGTAGGACATATAGAAGGAATTGATAACTTGCCCAGTTAGTACATGAAGAGAACCAGAAGGTGCAGACCTAACTCAAGGCCTGGGCCTCACACATCTTGCGGTACAATCCTCCACGCAAGAAGAGCTCATCGTGGGATCCGATTTCCGCGATTCTTCCATCCTGAAAGACGCAAATCACATCTGCATCCTTAATCGTACTTAGACGATGTGCCACGGCAACAGTTATCCTGTTGGATGTTTTTGCAGCCTCCTCGAGCGCGTTCTGAACAATCTTTTCGCTCTCAGTGTCAAGTGCACTGGTTGCCTCGTCCAGTAAAAGGATCTTCGGTTGACGGACCAGGGCGCGGGCGATGGCAATACGCTGTCTTTGGCCACCGGATAGCTGTGTTCCGCCGGAGCCAGCAGGTGTGGAGAGACCTTCCGGTAGGGACGAGACAAAGTCCCATGCGTTCGCAGCGCGTAGTGCAGACTCGATAATGTCATCTGAGACATTGTGAAGCCCTAACTTCAAGCAAGGCGCAGTCACAGGGTTTGTGTTGTCTCTGGCTACGCCAAAGCTACGTTATCGCGGATCGTGCCCTGGAAAAGGGTTGGCTCCTGCTGGACGAGAGCAACGGCATTCCGATAGAGTACAGGGTTCAAATCTGCAAGACCAAGTGTGTTGATACGGATCATGCCGACGGTTGGGTCATAAAAACGCTCGAGCATGGCGATCATTGTGGATTTGCCACAACCAGATGCACCGACAAAAGCGATGAACTGTCCTTTATCAATCTGTGTGATTGTCAGTCATTGTTAGCTGAAGGTGCATCCGGTTCTTTACCATACCTTGATGTTAACGCCTCTTAGTACTGGTGTGGCTGGTCGTAGTGGATAGGCAAAGCGGATGTTGTCGACATTGATTGGCCAGGTAAATGTCGGGTCATTGTCATGGTTGTCAGGCGTCACCTGTACAGTTGGCTCAAGCTGGTGAAGCCAGAAAATATAGTTGGCGGCGTTGACTCCCTTGGTGATGCTGGTTGAAAATTGAAATATCTGTGACGAGGCTTGACCGGAGAAGTAGACGGCCAAAAAAGCAACGAAGAAATCATACATGCTGATGTCGCCAGATGATAGTAAGCGGCATCCGTACCAGAACCCAAGGGCCATAAACCAGTATTCAATACTTTGTGTTAAAGCGAAACAGATCATCGTGGAAGCCATGGGCTTCACGGAGTTGGTTACTGCATGATCTAGTTCTGCAGTGTACTTGCGGAGAACGTTTCCCTCTATAGCAAGAGAAGAAACAGTTCGGATGGCATTTATGGCCTCCGAGGCAATTGATGAGCTGGCCGAGTACCTCTTTGAAATATTTCGGTCAAGTTTTGCATCCAGTCGAATCTTGAGGAAACCTGAGCATACCAGAGGGGGAAGGCCAGCAAATACGACCACCAGGCCAAGCTTCCAGGAGTGGACGATAGCAAGAATACTACAACTCATGAGATTTAGCATAGCAATCACGACAAGAGCGATATTGAAGCCCATCAACTCCAGGACAGATTGCGGGTATGAGTCGATCTGGCTGACCAAGGCGCCGGTCGTGTTCTCGGGACGATCGAAAAATTGGATATCTTGTCGGAGCATATCGGCAAACATAAGCCGACGGAACCAATGGCTCAAATGTTGAGCAACAGTGTTTGTTGCATAGCCAATGGTGAAGTATGCAATTAGACAGCCAGCAGCTAGGACGATGAACATAGTCGCAAAGAAATTTCCTCTGTTTTTCATTTCGTCCCCAACCAACATGAAAACGTCGACCACCTTTGCCATCAATATGGCCTGGCCTGGATACGCCGCGGCTGCTCCCAGACAGCCGAGAAAAGCAAATAGATATGCCCAGATCAGCTCTGGGCATTCCCTGACGAGATATTGTATTGATTTCAAGATTCCCACCGTTTCGTGGTGGTCATAATTGTCGCGCTCTCTGAGTGACTCTAGATTGCCTCTAACGGATGAGGTGTATCGCTCGAGGGTATTGGCAGTTATGGTGGTGGCCAATGCTGTATCATCATGCGTTCGGTTCTTCTCTTCTTCTATGTCGGCCGGGTTTGCAGCGGAGGAGACTTTGAGATTCTGCGCCTTGACCAGGCGTGCGTAAATGCCATCTTTTGCAATTAGAGCGCCATGGGTGCCCTGCTCTGAAATACAACCTTTGCTCATGACCACGATATTGTCCGCTTTCCTAATAGTTGCAAGTTTGTGAGCAATGACGATTGTCGTTCGTCCCATGGATGCCGTATCCAGGGCCTTCTGTACGATGCCTTCTGCTTGAGGATCGAGGGCGCTGGTCGCCTCGTCTAGCAGAAGCACCTTTGGTTGCGACACGATACTGCGAGCGATGGCCACCCGCTGTTTCTGTCCTCCAGACAATAAACCACCACGCTCACCGATCATTGTGTCGTAGCCTTTAGTCAGTCCACTGATAAAGTCATGTGCAAATGCCATCCGTGCGGCCACCTGGACACGTTCCAATTGTTCCTCTCTTGGAGAGTTTTCCCATGGTGTTCCAACTAGGCCATACCGGATGTTCTCAAAGACGGTCCCTTGGAAAAGCACTGGTTCTTGCTGTACAAGTCGGACGTTTTTCCGGAGCCAGTTTAGCTTCAGCTGGTCAATCGGTATTCCATCCAGTTTGATCAAACCAGAATCTGGATTATACCAACGTTCAAGTAGTCCGACTATGGTGCTTTTTCCGGAACCAGATGGACCGACCAAGGCAGTCACCTTGCCCGAAGGTACTCTCAGGCTGAAGTTCTCCAGAACGGTGACACCAGGGCGGGTGGGGTATGAGAATGTTATATCGTTGAGCTCAACCTCTCCGACAATGGCTTGCGGTTCAAGGCCTGAGTCGTTGTACGGATCAATGGCAGACTTCCTATCAATGATTTTAAATAGCTGAGACGCAGCAGAGGATGCCCTGCTAAAGTCGATCGAGTAAGGGGCTAGCGCTGTCAGGTTCATCGCTGCCATAACCACCGACAATAGGACCCTGATGACTAGCATTAGCAGCGAGCATGTATCTTGTCCACAGATCTAACGTACGTAAAAATGTCCCCGACAGACTTGATGTTTCCGTTTGCGACCATGTTAACCCCCTGCCAGAATGCAAGCCCAAACCCAAGATAGACAATTGCATACTCCGACGAGAAGAGGACTCCAAAAAGGGGTGATATCTTGTTGCCAACTTTGTGAGCTTCAGTCAAATATTCATCGAATTTGTGAACTAAACTCGGTTGCATTCCAAAAGCATTGACAGCCTTAATACCGGCGAGCACCCCCTCTGCAAAAGAATTTGCCTGAGCTTGAATTTCGAGTATTCGAGTCTCGTGTCCAGCCTCGACAGCGGCAACAAACCCTGTCACAATAATTGTCGCCGGTGCAATACAGAGGCAGATGAGTGTCAGCTTCCAGTGAACTGTGAACGCGATAATAAAGGCTGTCACGAAGGTAGCTAGTCCCTGGAACAATAGGCCGATTTTCTCGGCAACGCCCGCTTGAATCAGTTTTCCATTCGAGGTCGCTTGCGCTGCGATGGAGCCTCCAGTACCAAAATCGAAAAAGGAGATCTCTTGACTAAGGGCGGCTTTCAGATACCTGTGTCGGATATTGCGAATAACACGAAAAGCTGCGTATGTGAGGAGCGTGTTGTAGAGATAAGACAGGATGAAGCGTGCGATGCCGAGGTACACGAAGTAAAGGCTGCAAAAGTAAGAATATATCCCTTACAATGTATGTTTTGAAACATACGCTAGCTTGCTTGCATCTCCACGAAACTGTTGCGTAGTTGACTTCTGCTTCGCAAAGTCGGTGATAACAGACACAAATTCCCCGAAGATGAGGTTTTGAAGGGCTACACCAGCACCAGAGGCTATTGCAGCACAGCAAGCGATTGCTTGGAGCATCCATTCAAATTCACTGGCGTAGCTGAATATTTTCTTTTGCGTTCATGGTCAGCAGCGTCTTCTCGCCGTTGTGTACTACTACCCACCCAGTATGCAGCAATCGAGCCTCTGCTATTCTCTTCCTGTGAACTTGCGCCCTCGTGTCCCAGTGGATCTTCGAATGACCCATGCGGCCCTTCTGCGGATAGTTTCTCTCCGAGTGTCTGGGGATTCATTTTAGAAACTCCGGCCTTGCCCGTTAGAAGTACGAGGAGGAAAGGATTGGGCCCAGGTAGATTGTCGTAAGGAAGAGGTACACGGACCTGCAAATGAGAGACGTTGGTAAGAAAGGGAGGCGATCCTCGTGGTGGTGATGGTCCTTATAAAGGTCCTATGTCGATTATTTGGGATTGTAGGTAGCAATTTTGGATCATGTTGTATGTGCCAAGCTTGCCAATATTGCTAAACTGACAGTGTTTTGCCGTCCGCAGGCCGCGGGCCCCAGAGTCCGTGTGCGCCGAGCAACATTGCCAACATCCACTTGGCCTAAGTCGGAGGCCGAAAGCTCCATAACGCCGCAGTGAACCCATCGTACTTTGGAGTGTATGGTCTCTAGTAAAAATGTTATTTTATTATTTGTTCTTTCTAATGCTGCTTGCTGCCTTGCGTGCTTCCTCTGATCAGCAACGACTAGAGTGGCTGAGTGAATGCTCATGAGATTGGATGGAGCACAGGATGATTCAGCGTTATTACCTTCACTTGTCGTAGGTTTGTTATCATGGAGTTCATTCTTCGCCCCCTCACTGTGGTAGAATCCTCCCCAACTCATGCTCAGGACCTGCCTTTCAGCCATCCATCGTCGAGTTCCCTATCTCTCTCCAAATATGCATCATAAAACTCATTTCCTGCTACTGATGATGTTTTTGTGCGGATGCTGCTTTTCTATGGGAACACGGCGCAATGACGGAGAGATAGTATAAGTTAAAACTCATTCTCTTCTTCGAATTACCCTCGTCGACAACCACGATGTTCGTATCTTACTGCTACATTGGCGAGGCAATGACAGTGGCTTGATGAGTAGAGCCCACAGGCATCTTGTACGTACCAGGGATAGGCATAATGAAGAAGCTGCTAACAAAATAGTCGCTAGCATTTTCCGTTGGGTCTGCCGGGTTGGCTGTAAATAATTCAACCATCTTCCCAGCTTCAACTCCTGCCACCTTGACTACCATCATGCAATCGTCTTTGGATACCAGCTGGTCCAAGCAATTGAGCCTTCAGTACGGGATACGTATATCTTCCGGGAGTCGCTTCGCATTTTCAACACTAGATTCATTCCTCATCACTCTTGTCCTCTTTGACGAACTCGGGTATCTGATAACCTCGGCACCTAATTACCATCGCTATCGGCCGTGAGGGCGAGAAGTTAAGCATCACTCAAATCAGAGTGGATGAGGGTTTAGCGCGTATGGAACATAAGGTCTTCCAACGTCCGCCAGCCGGAACCTTTCAGATCTGCCCGGAGATGGTGTCTCTTTTCACGAATATGTGGACCTCAATGTTTTCTTCTGCAAAAAACCTGCGACAGCGAGAGATCCTACCTCAATTTGAATCGCCAATAAGGGGGACTATCGCTCGGTTGCCGCTGAGCTTATACCATAGCATATCCATTTCAGAATACAGAACCTTCATTGGTTCTGCCATTCTACCATTCTTTTCGGGCTTAATTGCGGCTGGTATTATCTACATTCTAGTGGTCATCATTAAGCAGCGTGATTTCTATAGGACATGTTAAAGATAATGAGTAACATTAGAAGGTCAGGAGGGCAAATCTGGTAAAGCTTCCAGTATATAGGATTCAAAGGTGCAGAGAGGAGAGAGAGTTGTATTGAGAGAGAAAGGAGCAAGCTCCCAACAACTATCTAAACTATAGAGGGGTAATGCCTAAGGCATCCAGGCATACATAACGAAATCGAAATCGAATGTAGCAGGGCTGTGAACTTTTGCAGATACCAGCTCATAGGCCATGCTTCTATCAAGTACCTGATGTCGCAAAGGAAGTACTTACATGTTACTGATGTGATGAGCGAAAAATCCGCACACACTCAATAGCCAAGTTAAAGTATATTATTCGGGAGAGGTTAAGTGACGACCACCACTGTAAAGCTGGTGGCCTGTGGCAAACCACTTTGAAAACACTATCATCATACAATCCATCGAATACGAACAACTACCGCAACTGTTCACAGATTAATTCATCCTGATCCATCGAGCCAATCACCTGCTGATTGAAAGAGTACCAGCTGGCACCCCAAACACCATACTGATCCAAACTATGACCAACAAAATTCATAAGCTCCAATGGCGTTGATGGGCCATACATGTAGGTGGAGCCCCGCTCTATGAGATATTGTTAGGGAGTCAGAAGGAAACTGTGCCTTACTGCGACGTTCCCGGAATCGGTCGCTCAACATATCAACGATCTCCACCCGCTTTTGAATGTCTTTTAGCGAGACTTATCGTCCTGTTCACTACTCGCGGTAACTTGCTCACTGTGTCTAGCCTCTCTAGTCCTAGGAGGAATTTATGCGGGGTAAAGGATCCACACGGAATCTCTTAACTAACAATCCTCGAACACCATACCCCTTGCCTACAACGTCCATTTCACCCTAAACATCGGTATCCTGCTCAAGTTCGAAATCATGCCACCCACCACGGGGATCCCGAATATCCACAATCAACTCCGGCCGCGCAGGTCCCGATGCAAAACAGGATGTCTGTGCTGTCGTCTTCGGAAAAAGAAATGCGACGAAAATAGACCAACATGCTCCAGCTGCAGTCGACTAGGACTAGATTGTTCATGGCTGACGTTTAAAGAGTTTGCCTGGCGGCGGCGCATGGGGCTGTCGTCCAGCGACCCTGATGGCCTGGGTACACCCGGAGGAAAGCCCCGACCGCTTGACAATTTATCTGGTCAAACCCAGCAGGACGACTCACGCGTCAACTTTGGGCATCATCCCATCCAGAGGCAAATATCAACACCACGTATCAATTTCACCGGCCTGCCTGGACAGAAGGCGTCATGGCTTTTGCAAACTTATGTCGACAGAATCGCGCCCCGTTTCCTGAGCATCCCGAAAGGCTTCCGAAACCCATTTGTGCAGGATGTTCTTCCCATGGCCTCCGCAGATACGCTTGTGATGAATGTGGTGCTGGCTGTGGGAGGATCAACGCATGATGTCGGTCGTCCAGTTGGCCGATCAGAGGAAAGAGAAGTCCTCCAACATTATGGGCAGGCAATTAGGGAGCTGGAGTTAGGTCTGACCAAATGGGTAGCTGGAACACCAGGGGAATGGGACGCCGTCCGGTTGTTTCTCACTGTCATCCTTCTAAGTCATTATGAGGTATGTTACTTGCACAGCATTACGATATATAGAAGGACTCCCGGGATCTAGGATTCTAATGCCTGTGTTCGTAGATAATCCGAGGGAACAAGAAAGGTCATCTCTTCCATCACCTCCGCGCTGCTCGAGTATTTGCGCCCACCATTTACACCTTCAAGGATGGCCAGTGGAGCGCGCTTGTCGGCGTCTTGCTCGAGAACTACGTCTACTTTGAACTCTGCTCCGGTCTGCGTTTGGTCCCTGACCAGATTGACATCCAAGCCGCAGCCCAATGCGTCGTCCCCCAGCTCGACAGCCTACGCAAATTGAACACCTGGGGAGTGATGTTTGGCAGTACGTCGGAGATCTTCGAACTCGTACCTGACATTTGTGAGCTGGCCTTGCGTCGGAAAGAGGAACTAGCTACTGGAAAGGATTTGCACTGCGAAGAGACATTCCAGAACCTCAAGACAGCCATCACCGGTTGGAGAAGGGATGCAGATGACGACGACGGCTTCTCTACAGATGAAGCATTTTCTCAGGGCAAGATCGCCGCCGGGATCGTCTCCCAGAATGCGCTATTCCTATTCCTCATGTCTTCTTATCTGCAGGACCAGGATCAGGAGTATCTTCGGCAGATCTCGGGACCCCTGGTCGACGCGATGATTGAGGTTGCACCTATCCTGCGCAAGACGACCTTTGTAAATACTAGTTTCTGGCCAGTGATCGTGACTGCATCATATGCCACTACAGCAGCACAGCATAAGAGCATTGTGGAGTATTTCCCACTGATCATGCCGGTTGTTGCGCGCGCCTTGGAGGTCTTGCAGTGGATCTGGGATGATCCAGAAGGCGTCTTTGGCTTATCAGGGATGGCAAAGGTGATTGAATCACATAAGACAAGTTACTGCTTTGGGTGAAGCCTACTTAGTGGTGTGATGAACATACTCTGTAGTACAATTCAGAGCTTGTCTTGTTGAACAATTGGAACACTTGGGAAAGATGTTGGCATGGAGACCATCGCTCTCCTCATAGGACATCCGTGCACCAAAGCGCATGATTTTTGCTTAGAAGACACACAGTACCTTGGCGTTGAAGTCAGAATTACAATGATGATCTATGTCTTTTATCAACGTACTAGAGGGTTATTTTTTCCATGTAAGACTGGCTGTCTTTCGTCACTGCATGACTGCTACACCTTTCAGCTTAAATATATATTTCCGTAATTTTGGATTGTCCTTTCCTGGTCCTGATTATTTTGTCGGACATCAGACCTCACGGTATGACTAAGGTGATTCGTCACTCCCCCCGCAATTCGTGGCACCCATTCTCAGGGGATCCGGAAACTGCCCGTGCATCCACTCCAATATACGCTACCCAAGCACCGTTGATCCTAATCTTTGTCTCGTCGTCCAATGAGAACAGAGGATGATCAAATCGGCCTAAGGCGCTTAGATAAGCCCCAGTAGACTTTCGGACAAGCCTGGTCACCCGGGATCCGAGATACATATCGCGGTCACCGGCGCTTAGATTCCAGTGGAGACAGGCACCCGACCCACCCCCGCAAAGATGATAGATAGGGCTAGAGTAAACACCGCATTGAGCTTGTTCTTCACTGGTTATTGAAGCGGGGTGGGATCTAGATAGGGCGTTGCGGAGCGTTGCGAGGAGAAATATATCCAAGTCGTGATGACTGCTGACCCCAGGGGTAGCTGTATATACTTCGCTCCCCTGCAGGTAGAAAACGTATCGATTCTGACAGAATAGTTTCCGACAACTCCGTTCTTTCTTTCGTTTTCTTCGGCCGTCTAGAAAGTACCCGAGTCAGCCCTCTTCCACTCTTATCTCTGTTTGACGTTAAAATGGATGACACCGTTCCGAGGGCCGATTCTGTTGCGCACGAAGAGAAGGCTGAGGAGAGCGGAAACTCACGGCCGCAAGTTCATTTCAGCGTCCTCAGTGCCCTGGGAGTCCAATTCTCAGTAACAGGCGCCCCGCTGACCTTAGGAACCTACCTGTCACTTACAATTGGGGTAGGAGGCTCTCCGGCATATTTCTGGGGGTTTATACTGGTGGGATTCTTCCAAGTTGTCATTGGACTGGCCGTGTCGGAACTGGCGTCGGCCATCCCTCACTCCTCCGGTTGGCCCGCTCCGCTTCATATAGCTTTGAAGACACAAACCTAATGGAACATGCTGTTAACTAGGTCCCGCTCACTGGGTTGTTGCCCTTGCTCCTCCTCAGTATCGACGCGGACTGGGATATACCATGGGCTGGCTTTTAAACTGCGCCTGGCTCTGCATAACATCCGCCTCATGCCTATACCCGGCCCAACTGACCCTCGCCTTGGTCCAAGCCAACCATCCCGACTTCATTCCGGCGTCATATCATGTCTACCTGCTATACATGTTCTTTTCTCTGGTGTTTCTCTCTGTGAACTTGCCAATCGCCCTGAAATCCCTGGGCTACATACTCAGCGCAGCTGTGTTCTTGTTCAACGGATCGGCCATCTACTGCCTCATCACCCTGCTGATCCGGGCGACACCTAAACAGTCAGCACAGGTGGTCTTCATCGAATTTGTCAATGAGACGGGCTGGGACTCAGATGGATGGGTCTTTTTTGTCGGTCTTCTGCCAGCTGCCGCGGTCCTGGGGGCCTTGGATTCGGCCACCCACCTGACCGACGAGCTGGAGAACCCCTCGAGACAGGTCCCCCTTGTGCTCCTAGGCTCGCTAGGTCTTAGTATCACTGTGGGAATTCCCATGATTCTGGTGTATCAATTTTGCAATATCGATCCCATCAGCATGCTGGAACCCGTGGGAGGCCAGCCTCTCGTACAACTCCTTCTTAACGCTACGTCTTCGCTCCCCCTCACCAACGTGGGTATATCTCTCATCATCTTCTGCTTCTGTCTCGCTGGGGCTTCCGCACTGGTTAGTTGGTCGAGGCTATACTGGTCTTTCTCTCGAGAAGGTGCTTTGCCCTTCTCCGGGACGATGAGCAAGCTAACCTCCCGACACGGAGTCCCGCTGAACGCCTTACTGTGGAATACACTGCTGTGCGTTGCCCTGGGGACAGTCAGTATCGGTTCCACAACTGCAATGAATGCACTGTTTGGTGCGTCGGGGCTGTGCAGCACAACGTCACTGATCGTAGCGATGGGGCTGGCCTTATGGAACGGTCGTGATCGTCTTGACAATCGCCGATGGTTGAATCTGGGTCGGTGGGGTAATGCTATATTTTGGGTGGCGCTGGTATGGAGCGTGCTTATGTGTGTCGCTATATCCATGCCGCTGTATCTGCCTGTTACACCGACGACGATGAACTGGGCATCGGTAGTTTTCCTGGGCTTTGTGTTCATATCTGGGGTTTATTGGGTGTGTGTCTTTTCGAGGATGAAGCATCCGCAGTCTACTAATATTGTTACTCTTGAGGATACCGGCAAGGCACGAGGTGATAGTGCCAATGCGCATTTCTACTAAGAATTTATCTTGCTGCATTTAGTTGTGTGTTACGGTTGGTGTGTAGGTGAATTATTGGCTTAGACTGGTTTTCGGTTCTTGTACACTAGTCGACCTCTACGTACGCTTAGCTTCCTGGAAGTTTGTCCCCTAGGGCGACCACTATATCTATAAAAATCGTAATTCATTTATGTATAAAACTAATGCTATAATTCAACTCTAAGGAACCTCAGTTTGTATGGGGATTTGGGGTTGCATTGAGCCGTCGCTATTCCTAACACAGGGATTCTCAAGTACTGGAAATGTGTAAATCAGATAGCCCGTTCTCTTTATGCCAAGTCTCAAGAACACCTATAAAGTCGAGTATTCCCCTGCCCCAAGAAAGTGTCTTTGCGAGTCTAAGCTTGTCTTCCGGTGTCTGGGCTTGCATGCGGGCTCCCTCGAGAGTGGCATAGCTGGGTGTACAGCCGGGAATAGCAGCGTATGCAAAGGCGTTCCCAGCAACAGCCAATGCCCAGGCCTCCTCGGCTTTCAAAGTTGGCTCGATAACCAGCTTCTCGGTCAAGCCGATTTTTTTCTGCGCGGCCGCAATAATCTTTGCTGCGTGAGAGCCCAGAACATCCATGGTGTGGACGACATTGATCGTCGAGCCCGCCTGTGTAAAGCCAGTGAGGAAGAGATTGGGAAAGCCGTTGGTGAGCGCACCATGGAGAGTCCCTGCACCATTCTTCCATTTGTCGTCTAGAGATTCCCCGCCGCGGCCTCGGACATCGATTCGGGCTCGATACGATGGCCCTCCCGCGGTGAAGGATTCAAATCCAGTGCCGAGGATCACCATATCGACGTCGTATTCCTGCCCGTTGAAGCGGACCCCCGTTGACGAAAATCCGTCGATCCCCTTGCCTACTGTATCAACGAGCTGGACGTTCGGCTGGTTGAAGGCATGTAGATAATCATCATGGAAACAAGGCCGCTTACACCAGCCCGGATACCACGGCTTTAGGCCTTCTGCTGTAGCCGGGTCCTTCACAATGGCATCAACTCGCTGCCGAATGCCTTCCTGACGCGGCATATCCAGATTGTGCAGCAGCTTGACATACTCGGCAACATTCAACTCGGTCACGTTAGCTACCGCCGGTCCACCAAGTAATGCGGAGTTGGACGGGAAATGCGTCCATCCGTCATTGACTAGGTTCTTCGTCGGCAGATCAGGAACGCGCGAAGCGAATGCGGCCATGTTCTCTCGGCGCTCCTGCTGCCATGCTTTTCTATTCTGGGTCACATTCTGACGCCATTCCTCCGGGTCAATTCTCTTCTGGCCCCGTGTGTCCACCGCTGACGGTGTGCGTTGGAAAACGTACAGCTGGCCAGCCCATTTCGCCAGCTCTGGCACAACCTGGATGCCCGTAGCTCCGGTGCCGATAAATGCGACTTTCTTCCCGCGCAACAGATTCAGTGTCGGGTCCGTCGGTGACCCACCAGTATAGTCGTAGTCCCAGCGGGAGGTATGGAAGATGTGTCCGGCGTAGATGTCTAGACCAGCGAGGCGCGGTAGCTTGGGTCGATTCAGGATGCCAGATGCGAGGATGACAAAGTCCGAGCATATCACGTATGTCTCCTCCGTTTTCGTGACGGGGTGTTTCCGGAAGACCTTCGTCGTCCATTCGGAGCGGGCCTCGTTCCAGACAGTTTCTTGAATTGTGCTACCGAAGAGCGGACGATGCTGAAAGTGAAACTGCTCGGCCACCAGTTCGGCATACTGTCTCAGCTCCGGACCGTAGGAGTACCGATGTGACGGGATAAAGCCGGTCTCGTCCAGCAAGGGCAGATAGCAAGAGCTCTCCACATCGCACATTAGACCCGGGTATCGGTTCCAGTACCATGTACCGCCAAATCCCCAGGCTGAGTCCACAAAGACAAAATCGTCGGCCTTAAAACCTGCCGTTTGGATGAGTCGGACAGCGTAAAGAAGTGCCCCGAATCCAGCGCCCGTGATCAACACCTTTGAATGACCGCCGTTGGGGACTGGAGCGGGCTGTGAGAGGTAGGGGTTCTCGCGCTGCTTCTCCTCGCCGCGCACCCAGGGGTCTTCGGCAAAGTGCTTGAATTTGTCGCTGAGGGCGATGTCAGCGTATTGTGCAACCCCATCGGCACGCAGGCGCTTCTGTGCTTCAGCGGCATATTTTTCAAGTGTAGCCGTGAAGTCGGCTTCGGAGATAGAAATTGAACCCATGGTGGGGGGATGGCTATTTGATATGTTGGGAAGAATTGTCTCTTAGCGATGACATTCGGAAATCTCGGCCTACTGTCCTATATATACTTGCTCTCCGACCAAATACGCCTTCTACTCCTCTATCTAGGCACGTTACACCCCGTGGGTAAAGCTGCATGCTATCTAGGCACTGTATACCCTGAGCCAGCGGACGATCTAAGCGCCGTGGGGTGAGAGATGGAGCCACCATCATGGCATGCTCCCACTAATCTTACTTCTTACCTAGGTTAACGTCCGAGAAGAGCCTGAACGGGTTGTCCTCGGTTGAAGGGCCCTTTTCGTCCGAGATCAATGTCCATCTGAAGATTGTCTTGACAGGAAGACCCCTCCTCACCTTATCTAAGCGCCCGTTTCGAATCTGATGCCGATAAGCGTACCTCACATTAAGCCTGTCCCTGGTGTCAACAAATGAGAGATCATCCCGTCTTTTACCGATGGAAAATCCTCGGTCCGAATCGTATTGTTTTTGCTTACAAACTTGTCCACACAAATTGTCAATCCGGACAGCTGTTCATTTTAGTTAGAGAATTCATACATTACCCTGTACGCTCGTATACCATTGATTTCTGTCACCTGGCAATGTCATGTTAGAGACTCTATGTCATGGGAATAAGGGGAATCATGCTATAGTCTATCTATTGACCCCTACCACAAGTTATTATTCATAGATCTAATAAATAGTTTCATGTCTACAGATGAAGCACTGGTAAGTTGCTACTAAGAAGAGGATCGATTGGCATTATCAGCTAGTATCCAGGGCCATTCCTTGGCAATATCTACAACTTCGCCTCACTCAAAGCTTGGATAACTTCTTTTGCTCCACGATCACCAGAACTCACGGCCCCATCCATGTATCCTTTCCATTCATACGCAGTCTCGGTGCCGACAAAGTGTACCTTGCCGTGGGTGACCCGGAGGGCATGCTCATGAAGGGTAGTAATCCCCGGCGGTGAAACCGGGACGGTACACACCCGTGACCACAGATCTTTACTCCACGTGCGTTGAACCACGGCAATAGGATCTATTATATCTGTGTACGGACCAAAGACTCGTTTGATATGCGCCAAGATGGCTTTGGTGCGCTCTGCCCTGGGATACTTACCCAGCCGGCGTCCAAAATCTCCATTGGCAAAGCAGGTCAACGAATATTGACCCTTTTGATAGTTGCTTGTGTCTCTAGTGGTTGATACAGGTCCGGTGAAAGACGTAAAAGCACCGGAAAGACCAGCCTTGCGCCACCATGTCTCTGAGTAGATTATGATGGTTTTGAAGGAACAAGACTGGACGACGTGTTTTGCGATTTCGAGCTTCGAGGGGGGCAGGGGAGGGTCGAAGGTGATGCTCTTGTAGAGGATTGTTTGCACCGAGAAAATGACTCGTTTACAGGAGAAGTCACCGCGCGCCGAAGACACCAGCGCTCCTGATGGTAACTGCGAAATCCTGAAAACGGGCGACTTGAGCACGACGGTGTTTGGCTGAAGCAAGTCCACCAGGCCGAGAGACACAGACTGAGAGCCTGTGGATGTTCTAATAAGCATACGCATAAAGGAGAGGTTGATGCTGTGACGTTCGACATCATACTCACCTGCAAGGAAACGGAGATATTGGGCTCCATGCTTGAAGTCGGACCGCATGCGAGCTGGCCCTCCTCCACTCTTCATGTAGTTTAAGAAGAACAACGCACTGATTTCCGACGCCTCAATACCCATCATGGCTCTCGTCCATAGGTTAACGACAGCTAATGCTGTCTCGGAGGACGTTTTCGTCTTCGCCCATTCAAGTAGAGTCAGTTTGTCGAGCCCTTCTCCGGTTCCAACTGGGTCACGGATATCCAGTTTATGGCAGGCATTCTCGGTCTCCTCGATAATCAACCGAATTGCCTCTACCGCACCGGGCTCAGCCAGAGACTGAAAATTCAGATTAGCTACCCAAGGTACATAAGGCGCAAAAGGGGAGGAGAGCAAACATCAGGCATGAGACCATAACCAGCTCTGCGGAGACCACCATTCAAGTCTTCGAAGATGGCGTCTCCATCCGACCTCTGGACCACAAGCTCCAAGTTCAACGTTTGAGCAAGCTTGTAGATCTCACTCTGGTTTGTGTCGTTGATCCACGCTCCTCCCAGATCTACCTTTCTCCCATCGCCCAGCGGATCAACCGAGTAGGTCTTGCCTCCGACACGGTCTCTGGCCTCAACAACCACGCAGGAGAAGCCAGCTTTTTGCACCTCCCATGCGGCCTTCAATCCACTCAGACCTGCTCCTACCACGACGACGTCGACCTCCCGCAGCGGCTCCTGTGGCACCGCGGCATACGCCTCGATTTCAAACTTCGTCTGCGGCGATGCGAGCGCCGGCACCGGTACCAGGGTCGTTGCAGGCCGATGCCCCTGCAAGAAGGCTTCAAGGTGTTTCGAATGTATTTTGTTCCTAGGATCATAATCAACCATGTAGTATACCAGCTTGTACACGTCCCTGACGGTGGCACCGGCAGCCTCCAGAGCACGGCTGAGGTTTTCCATTGCCAAGGCTATTTGCTCGTTCATGTCTTCGGGGAAGAGCTTGTTTTCATCGCATCCCACCTGCCCAGCTGTGGCAATCATACGACATGGGCCGGTAGTGGAAATAACGTGGGAGTAATATGGTGGCGGTTCGTAGAGCTCCGGGGGGTTGACATGATGCAAACTCGGGACGGACTTTGAGTAGGGCGACATGTTGAGAAGCAGCTAGTTGTTACTGTACAGCTCATATACAATCAAAAGGCACACAGCTTTATAATGACCCTATTCTCATGATATATTACCCCCATTGTCAGTAGCCCAACACTAGGGTGTTGACTTCATATCCCAGCGCTTAGATAAAGTTTCCGACTACCTCTAGCGAGGCCATATATTTCTGTTACATGCCTCGGCTTCTTTGATATGGATATTGGGTAGCTCTGCATATCCCCGCAATTTCCCGCGGTGCGATATGTCATCGGAATGGTCCAGAGCACTTTTGAGATCGCAGTGCGTAGATCCTGCCATCCTTCTGGCTGGGCGGATGTCAGGGTATGGATCAAGGCCAGAATATTGTAATCCGAAGTAACGCGATGAGGTGTTACCCAGGGTTGTGAACTGCACCGACAGAGCTATCTCTCGTCTTATTTACTCAAAATTACAGGTTAGTTGCCCTACACCTATTTGCGATTTTGCCATAACCGTCGTCGGTGCAAGGACTTGTTCTTTCATATTACTATGACCCATGAATTACCGAAATCGCTGCAGTACACGAACACCAATCAGGATGTAGATCTTGGTCCATCTAACTTGAACCCTCCCACCTGGAGTCTCTGGAACACCCCATTTGGATCATACTTGGTCGCCACTTCCTTTAAAAACGCCTTGTTCTTCTCACCAAAGCTAGCAATCACATCCTGTCTCTGGTGAGCATAATTCATATACCTGAAAGATTGAAACTTCCCATGCTCTCGCGATAAATCTTCG
This sequence comes from Penicillium mononematosum, assembly GCF_028829835.1. Classification (NCBI taxonomy): domain Eukaryota; kingdom Fungi; phylum Ascomycota; class Eurotiomycetes; order Eurotiales; family Aspergillaceae; genus Penicillium; species Penicillium mononematosum. Next base: position 5,654,067 of record NW_026643272.1, on the reverse strand, counting down.
ATTGCTGCACCCGACCTCCCTAAGACCAACGCTACTTCTTCGTCATCGGCCTCGTCTGTCCACGTACTCGTAAGAAGAATGTTGGTAAGCAGCTCGTTAGGGCCCTCCAAGCCATAAACATTCCCATAACCTTCACTAGCACCTTTATTCCTCATCGCCGGGGTGATATGATTGACATCAAAGGCGAATCGAAGTCGCTTGGCATATGGCTCCGTAATTTGCGCCCAGGCTGTGTATGCAGACTTAAGCAAATCAATATCATAAGCCATACAGACTGTCCAGTACGCATTTCTCTTCCCTCGGCTGTCTGTGACCTTTTGCATTTCCGCGGCTAGATTGCTGTAGTCGGCCAGGCGGAGGGTATTATCGACGCTCGGGATACGGCAGATCTCATCGTAGATAGGCGGGTGAGCAAGTGGTTCAGGATATCCCATGAAGTGAACAGCGATCATCACGCCGTCGCGGTGGAAAAAGTCAACGATCATATGCGCTTTCCCGTTGGCGGGGAGGCTCCGGGTGTAGTTGTCGTATGCTGTGAAGACAGCGTCGAAATGGTCTTCCTGTACGGCGTAGTAGCCCCCCCCCACATTCCCTGGTACGGGTGGAGCTTCAGGGTCAAATTGGTCACGATGCCGTAGTTGTGTGCGCCGCCTCCATGGAGGGCTCGGTTGAGGTCTGGATGGGAGTTCTTGTCGACGGTGATCTGCTGCCCGTTGGCCAGCACAATGTCGACGGCAAGAAGATGGTCGATTCCCCAGCCTTCCTGAGCGGATAGGTACGAGATACCTCCTAGGAGATGATGAGCGGTTTGTTATACTTCATGCATCCATCTGTAGTCTGCGACTTCCTACCGCCAAATATAAAGCCAGGGACCCCGACTCCATAGTCCCGTCCTCCCACTGCAATGACGCCCTGTGGCTCCAGAACCTTGAACAAATCGCCCCATCGCACCCCGGGCCCGACCCGGACGCTTAATTTGTCCTCCGCAAGTGCAATGTGGTTGAGATTGGCGAGGTCGAACTGAAATCCAGCGTTGACGGTGCAGCCGTCGGGATTTGATGAATGACCACCCCCTTTGATTGCAAACGAACAGTCTCGCTTTACAACCTCGAGGATGGCCATGGCAACCTGGTGAGCCTCTACCGGCTGAAAAAAACATTCTGGGGTCTTTTGTCTCTGAACTTGGTTCCAGAAGGACTTCTGGGCCTCTTTGAATGCAGGCGACGAGGGATCGATCAACTGTGTAGGGCAGAGTTCTGCGACTGCGTCTCGCTGGGATGTTGTTTAGTTATTTCGTTCTTATTAATCACCTAGCGGTAGAAGAATAGATGCCTTACCAACGCAGAAAGAGCATTGTGGGTGAATTCAGTCGCCATAATAGCTTTTCAAATGGCAGTGGTATTTCTAATGGTTACTGTTGTCCTACACTTCCTACGGGGCCCCCAGTCTGTAATAAAGACATCGCCCGAATATAGTCGACGCAGATAAAATGCGCGATAATGGCATCTGTCTTGGCGTTATGACCCACTCTGCCAATCCTACAGGATTGCCATCCGGTTCTGCGGGCGCTGCGTCAGACTCCTATCTAAGCGCCATCGACCCCCACCGGCAATGATGTCCGTCTCAGGCGCTGCTAGGCATGTAGGTATCTTAGCGCCACATTTTCCTTCCCCCGCAATCGATACGAGATGGGGAACATGCAACATGTGCTTTCCTGTCGTTCTTGTGGATATTTTTGTTTGGCCCAGATACAAAGAGCGTGTTATAGAAGAGATGTGAATTCCACCCTACGACAACACTTCCATCTGGTCAAAACCCAATTAGGTGAGTCGGTCACTTCGTCAACACTCAATCCCCATGTCAAAGTCAACATAATCTCAATACTCCTACTAATCTTTCCCAGCGCTGTTCCACCCTCTGCCATGACTAGCTTCGATGAACCTATCCCCAATAAAGGGAGGTCTGCAGTTCGTCCATCGGGCCCTGGCGTATGCCACCAACCAACCAAAAAATTACTAATCGCTACCACAGGTTGACCTACTGAGCGCAATTCGGCCACAATGTACCCTTCTCCGCGGCACGCCTGAATATGAAAACGCGCGCAAAGGATACTGGGCGGCCGAGCAGGCTCGCTGTACCCCATACTGCATCTTCCAACCCACCAATTCAGAGGATGTAGCGCAGGCAGTCCACGTACTCCGGGAGACTGGGTGTCCATTTGGAATCAAGAGCGGCGGACACGGCCGATGTGAGGGGGAGTCCTCGATCACTGCTGGTGTTCTCATTGACTTGAAGCCATTGGATGATATTAGGCTCTCCGACGACAAGACGTCGTGTCGGGTCGGTCCAGGAAATACCTGGGCGAATGTTTATGGGACGCTCAACCCGCAGGGACTGACGGTTATTGGGGGTCGGGCATCCACGGTAGGAGTAGGTGGGTTTTGCGTTTCTGGTGAGTCTGCGTCTCTACCGAAAGAACATCGGTGTCATGCGACGGAGCTTCTCTAACGCGTTTCTCGTATCATGACAATCCCTAGGTGGCATCTCATTCTTCTCCAATCGCCACGGCTGGGCCCTCGACAACATCCACTCATTCGAGGTCGTCCTTGCGGACAGTCGCATCGTTACCGCCAGTCCGTCATCAAATCCAGACCTCTACAAAGCCCTGCGCGGCGGCGGCGCCAACTTCGGCATCGTCACCAGCTTCGACCTGATGGTACATCCATACCAGGGCATGTGGGGTGGCGGCATTAACTGGGCCTGGGAGCATGGGGACGCCATCATCGACGCCTTTATCGAATACGGCAATGACAATCTACACAATGTCGACTCCTCTTTGCTGATAGGGGTGATCAACTACGACGGAACTTGGGTCTGGCACGCGGACATCGAGCATCTCCTGCCTACCTCGGCGCACAAAAACCCCACACTGAAACGCCTGCTCGACATTCCTGCCGTCAGCGACTTTACAGGGCCGACGAGCCAGATTCAACGCACAGACGGTATTCTCGACCACTACCCTCCCGGCTGCTACAACGGGTACTGGACCTTCTGTACGAAGGTGGACAAACGACTCATCAAGGTCTTCATTGAGACCTGGCGGGACGAGATCGATCCCATCCTCCACATCGAAGGAATCGAGAAGTCGGCGCTGGCGGATATCAACTTTGTCTCTGGGAACATCATCAATGCCATGCGGAGGAATGGCGGAAATGCGCTTGGGGTCGTCGAACAGGGTCCCTTCCTGGTCTTCCTTATGGAGCCGTTCTGGATTAAGGAAGCCGATAGTCCGACAGTGTGGAAGGCGATGGAGACCACAGCGACGAGAACGCAAAACGAGGCGAAACGCCTGGGTCTGCATCACGAGTACATTTACTTGAATTATGCGAATCCATTCCAGGATGTGTATGATGGGTATGGGGAGAAGGCGAAACGCTTCCTGATAGAAGTCAGCAGGAAGTATGACCCCGAGGGGTTCTTCCAGGCACAGCGTGGTACGGGTTGGGATCTTCGTGGGCCGTTGGTGCCGTCGTCGAGGATCTAAGGCCTACTACACGTGCAGTTTATCAATGTTCCGGACAGTCTTCGCTTAGGATATACCGGAAGGCTACATTTACCTGTTTCCTTCCGTTATGATTTGCATTTTCGCTTATTTAAACCCTCTGTTTTAAAAGTCACGTTACTATCACTACCCAAACAACATACTAGAGCCCCGACTGTGGCTTCTGACTGATCCACAACGACTTGGCCGTGGCCCGTACCTTGCCATCCCCCGTAAACAGCTTAGCATCCAGACGCCACTTCCGACCCTCTCTCTCCGGCGCAACCATGCCTTGATAATTAAAATGCAAGATGGTGGCACCGGCGCCAGATAAGAAACATCCAGCCGAGCAGTATAAAGGGCCGTTTTCGCATCAGAGAAAGCAGCTCGGCATTGCTCAGCGCAGCAGCTCAGACCCTCGTCGAATAACGAAGCAAGGACACCTCCATGAATGTATCCTCAAATCCGTTCAACCAGTCGCCAGCTTTCACAAGCTGGATAAAGGGCGGGTCGCCGCGCATCTCCTCGTCCATTTTCGCGATTTGCTCTAAGACGGTGGGATGTCGTTTTAATCCAAAGATCGCGCGGTGCACTAGCCCCATTGCGTGCTCAACGGTGTCAAGGGTGTTGATAGTGCGACTGAAGAACGAGTTTGCCGTCCTGTTGGGGGCTGGGAATTGAGCAGTGAGGGGGACCGGCTGGTAGAAGCCGGAGCTCAGGTACCGCTTGACGCACGGAGATTCGGCAAAGAAGGCCTCACTCGGCATGGGGATGGAAAATTTCATAAGAGCTTGTGTGTAGCCTTCGTCGCTGTATTGCTTGTTCATGCTGGTTGAACAAGTCGTTGGGTAACATGAAGTGCCGGTGTGCAGTCTCGGGTGTGACCTGAGATTCAACATCTGAAAGATCAAGGGCTGAATGGACTTAAGTACCTTCCCTGGTATGGGCGGAGGTGGCTTACTGCCAAGGTATCGTACACCCTCGGTTGAATTATCGCATTAATTCACGCTGCTCCAGGCATATGGCAGGTCTAGTTTTTTGCCCAGCACGGCAGAACATTCATGGTGGCCGATTATGAAAGTTCAGTCAACTTCATTTGCGAGGTTGTACTCTGTTGTTCAATTTTCTATGTATCTTTTGCGTCGTTGCATATAGAACCTTGCTCTGGGCCTCCTTCACTAACACACCACCGGACACAGGCATATTAGGCGATAAGTATAACAATGCCTTCAGGACAGTTTCCTATATACATTCTCTCTCCATATTCGATTTGAGATACTTAAACCTGCTCCGCTTGAAAGTTTTTGAACCTAATAAAGTAATAGATAGCGCTGATCACCATGATTCCAACAAAGATGACGCTTGCGTAATTCATCGACTGCGCTGTCACCGGAATGTACAAGGGAATGAAATCCAGATACACATCCAGACAATCCAAAGAATCGCAATTGCATCCACTGCCACACCATATTTACCCAGGTTCAACCATCTGTCTCTCGGAAGTGAGTCTCTACCTCGCCACAGGAGCAACGCCAGGGCAATACCGAAGGAAGACTTGCCGCATAAACTGGCACCCCCGAGTAAGGCGTTCATGGCGGTTGTGGAACCCAGCTGCACAGCGCCCAGCGCGATAATGAGGAGAAGGTTTATATATAACGCGTTGATGGGTAGATCATCCGATGAAGAGAGTTTGGCTGAAAATTGAGAAAATGGAAATCCTCTATCCCGGGAGAAGGACCAGTAGAGGCGATTCCAGCTCGTTAGAGCAGCCCAGCCCGCGATTGTAAAACACATTATAAGAAATGTGGAGGCGAGAATACTGAGAGCTTTAGAGTCGTATGCGTCGAAGAAAAGCTGGATGATGGGCTGTCCGCCGACTGGGTCAAGCAGGCCTTCCGGATTCGTGTTGCAGAAAAGATATATAATGATAGACGGAATTCCGGTAAAGAAACTCAGTAGGGCTGAGCTAATCATGACCATAGGGATTTGCTTGGAAGGACGATCTACCTCATCTGTGAGATGGAGGGCAGAATCCAGGCCACCGACACTGGCAGCACCCGGAAGGATGCTCAAGAAGAATACAACGACATCGGAATCCCACCCCGTTTTGTTGACAACATCGACAAACACGGTCCGGGCGGATTGCTTCGGGTGGGCGCGGACGAGCAACGAGATGAAGATAAACAATGCGGAGGCATTGATAATGAAGACCGACGCCGATAGGGACCAGGATATGACTTTGAACACACGAGGCAGATTGACGAGAAAGCCATTGGTAGCAAAGGCACAGTAAATCAGGTATGTATGCCAGACTTTCGGGTTATAGCTAGGCTCAGCTGCCTCAACAAGAGCCATGGTTAGCTGTGCCAGGAACAGGAATGATGCACAACTGATAAAAAACCAGCATGCATTCGTGAGCCATCCCACGACATATCCTAATGGCCGTGATAGAGCCTTCGGCCCCAAAACGACAACCCAATAAGCCGGGCCTGGGCGAGTAGCAGTGAGTATTCGTATCCTATCCTTGCTTTCAGGCATAACTTACCAGATGAGTGTGGGAGGCCAGATGCCATCTCAGCCAAAGCAACACATAATACGATCTGACCAAGCCCCGCGAAGATGAACTCATAGAGGAAAAATGGAGGACCGCCAGTCCCAATACTCAGCGAAAGATAAGTCCCAATAGCCAGCGGGGTCATGGATATCGAGAAGTTCATACCCAGACATCCCAGGAAATTGAAATGCGGTTTAGCATTGACCATATCATCGTGGGTCCCAGATGTTGTTGTTTCATGGGTGTTAGAAGCTGTGATCCCCATCTCAGTACTTTGTGCAAGAGAGGCCATATTTTGTTTTATTTTTTCGCTTTGACTAAATGAGCTGCTGCATACGGTCAGCTAGCAATTCTATATAGGCCTATCATCTTATATAGCCTTTCCATCCGGTATTAGGGGATGAATGTCATGTACGATAACTCGATGGCCGAAAAGGGTTCGATACGCCGTAACGTTGAATCAATCCATAGAGCTACAGGGGTAGCCGTGAAATCAGCACAGCCAATCCATCGATTGCGCACCGGATCTACCCCAGGTGACTGGCATCTTTGCGGGGTTCGCTATCAGCAGCACAGGTTCTCCTTGACGAGGACGATAAACTTGAGCAAACCCCATGTACTATCGTTATGCTATTGGATAATGAGAGACTATCTAAGCGCCTTAGGAGTGGCCCGGAGCAAAGGAGGTTTCGGAAACGAGCACGGATCATGATGTTGTGACTCTCCTGTAATAAGGATTGTCCACGGGATTAGTCGCCACGCTCAACAAAAATCAGATAGATACATATGAAGCCCGGGTATCCTTTTGAAAAAAAAGATGTTGACCACCTCCACTACCCCAGACGTATATCAGTGTGGGTCCTTGGAACGATCAAGTGCACAGCAAATACACTTATAGCTCAGATACAGCCTCATGCGTTGGAGAGGGTAGGACTTCTCATCCCAAAGAGGCAGTTTAGTCGATGAAAGATAGTCGCATAATGTTCCGTATAACGTATTAAGTATCATCTACCTCGTGGTGGCGCTTACTGACAACTAGGCGACAGGTGGATTGATTCGCTTGTGTCAACAAATACGAGATCATCCCGTCGTTTACCGATGGAAAATCCTCGGTCCGAATTGTATTGTTTTTGCTTACAAATCTGTCCACACAAATTCAAGGTTGTCAACCGGACAGCTGTTCATTTTAGTTAGTTAGAGAATTCATACATTGTGATTTTACGCTGTATACATTGATTTCTATCAGCTTGTAATATTGAAAATTCGATGCTCGCATGCCAAGCCGATCTCGGGGTCCTCGGGAACCGCCTCCAGGTGGCGACACTAAGTTATCAGTAGTTACCTAGGTACAGTAGACTGCCTTTATCTAAGCGCTCTTGAATCTAATCGGGTTATCCATCCAATAAGGAGGGAGGGACCGGCAAAAGCTGGCGACGGCGTAATCCTTGGACGAAACCCATGCTATCAGAAACTACCACATGCATTCTTTGCTGTCATCTCATATCGCCCCCGGTGGCCTTTAGCAGAGGAAATACGGGCGTTCGAGTGTAGGTTAGCTTTGCTCTCGGGCAAGACTCCAGTCCCTGAAGCCAACCTTGTAAGCAACCGCCACGGATATCCTGTGTAGAAATTCTCTGCACCTCTGCATTCTCACTATAATAGTTTTACTTAAATGACCGTAAGCTTGGGTCTCAAGAATAGTAAACCGTCAATATTACGACGAGTGTGCTCCATCTACATTCTTGCTGCAATGGATGAACCTCCATCGAGTGAAATCTTAGCTCCATTAACAAACGATCCGCCCCGGCTACCCAAGAACAAACATGCCCCCGCAATATCCTGTGGTGTTCCCGTTCTCTTCAAAGGAACTGACTGGGTGATTTCTGTTTCGGATTTATCGATCGTCGCCGCCATCATATTGGTGCGGAACGGCCCACACCCCACCGTATTCGACCTGTAATCTGTGTTCAGCCGAGTTCGATAGAGAGCTTGTGGCACGAAGCACAAGGAAGAGGAATTCAGACGCATACGTGATTCCGCGGGCGTCCTAGGTGGTTTGCTAAAGCCCGGCTCAGGTGGTGCAATCCTGCCTTGCTGGCGCTGTAGGCGAATGTCTCTCGGGCAGGCACCGGAAGCCCATTGATGCTTCCGATGTTTATAATGCGGGCAGGGTCACTGGCTGTGGTGGCTCGTTCGAGTAACGGTGTCAGGAGCTGGGTGATGGTGAACACGCGGTGGACATTGAGGGTCAGGAGTTTTGTCCATGCAGCGGATGGGTATTCGTCGTATGGTGCACCCCATGTCGCCCCAGAATTATTGACGAGAATATGCAGCTCTGGAAAAGCAGCTTTAAGAATGGTATTCATGGAGAGAATAGGGGACCATAAATGAAAGGACTTAGAATAATAGACAACGAGAAGGGGAAATATGCGTCTTTCTCGAGTGGATAGCTCCTCTGCTAATCTCTTGCAATCTCCCTCGTGGGAAAAGTCGGCCGCGCTGTAATAACCGGTGCCTTTCTGTAGGGAGTTGAGATCCTTTACAGCTTTGACGCAGGTGTTTGCATCTCTTCCAGAAATGTAGACTGTCGCATCATTGGTGATGAATGCCTCTGAAATCATACGACCTATTCCTTTCGCACCCACAGTGACGAGGACCACTTTCCCCTAGATGCAGCAATGCATTAATGACACCTCGGCAATTGGAGATAAGAAGTGAAGGAGGTTTTTTGCACCTTAACATCAAACAACTTCTGAGCATCCATGTTTATTTCAGGTGACTTATTTGTGAGTTTGTATGATGGAAGTAACTGGGGGAAGCCTTGATATTTCTCTGAATGCATACGCTAGAGGTAATTATCCAAACAGTGGCTCCCCGTGGCTTGGCATCAGAGCTAGATACTCCATACAGCGCCTAGATCTTACCGCGGCCGATTAATTCAGGGGAACTCCGCCCCTTCGCTATACCGACTTCTACGACAGGCTATGACTCGGCCGATATGGCTCAACCCCGCAGTCTGTTGACAGTCTGTCTCATTGATATTTCTGGGCTTATCTTCTCCCTATGGTCATATCGATATGAAACAGCAATTTCGAGGTCGCCCTACCCACAAGTGTCTGTGCATCAAATGAATTAGTGATCAAGGTGCTTAACATGGCCACCTTCACTAGTCTCTTCAACAACATCACCATGACATCTCATGAGCGAGAGCTACTGACCGAGCTTATGGGCGAACGTGAAATTTATCCCGACGACTCACTTCACCTACCAAAGGATGCGCCTATGAAAAGGAACACGTCCTGTGCCGTCCATCATCACCCATCAATAGAAATGCCGAAATCTGCACCAAAACATGTCCCTAACTGCTGGAAAGTCGAGAATTTCGACTCTCTTGCCGAATCCTTCCGCATCGTGGCGACTGATATAGGTAAGTGGTATTCAAGCACACTCACTATCAGGGCATTTTGCTTATGGTTGGCTTGTGTATAGTAGCTCAGCCTGATTCCAAGTGTATCATGGTCTCATGTGGTGCGAGTGAGGAACTAGTCGTTAAGGAACAGAAGATATAGCACATTCTTATTCTTTCCCTTCTATATGCCGTGCTCTTGAGGCCTTTCTTTTTGTATCAACTGGGATACCTTTGACCGCGAAAGTTCTCTTGTGTCATGGTAAAGATACTGCTAGCTTTCTACCTTACGATAATGACGAAAATTATTGTGTACTCTTGGACCTTACTTAAATCGATAAAAGGCATGGATTCATAATGATACGTTGGCACGAGTTAGTCCCTATTGATTATCTGTTATAAAACTTTTCTAATTCTGACAGAAGATTAGTTCAGGCTATGGTCGCCATTCAAAAAGAAGCGGAAATATATATAACAATGTGAAGGTCGGAGTGATTTCCAGTTAGTTTGAATTCTAAACCATAATAAACCCAGTGTATGAAGCCCTTATCATCTACTGTGTGCAGTCTTGATTTGAAAATGGCAAACGACGCTGTGCCATCCACATGCCGTCGTTCATCGGCTTCACTAGCATTCGTTGCTGGGATACAGGCGAATCCCTGTTCTGAGACATCAATAGAGTCTAGATGAAAGGTGGAGACCGATACGACCTATGCCTGCTTGGCGGACAAAGTTAAGCCCGTGATATCGAATTGCTGACACATATTCGTACTCTTGACGGCAATACTCCGGAGTACTCTGACCCCCGGATATGAACAGGAACCTGGGATATGGTAGGGATCGTGTATCGCAGTAGTTTTCTTATTAGATCAGATATATTCTTGGGCTGAGAGACCATTTCATTTAAGTGCCAAGTGGCTACAGTCTTGAAACTCCGCATCTGGGAAACATGTATCCTCAGTTCGGGCGCTTGGATTGCATCTTTGCGGGGCGAACCCCACCCTTCGAATTGATCCAGACACCTCCAGATATGCACCAAGGCTAATTCTTCTACCCATACGCGAAGTCAAGAGAGTGAAACCAGGCCGGCATATTCAATACGCTACCATGTACTTGGACATTATAGCTTTAATTTATCATAAGTTACGCGATGTTTTGCTACCTGACTTGTCAAACACGCGGTCTATGCCAAACAGGCAAGGCAATGAATTACCTAAATCTTGGGGAGGACTTGCAAGGTGGACTCATGGATAAACCATTGGACTTCTTTTATTGTCCCGAAAAAAAGAAATCCGCTAAAATCCCCACACTGCAGTATTCTTGTCTATCATTGACAGAAGAAATGAAGACCATGTGGCCCCTTGAGAACACAACGGCAGACTATGAGATTCTGCTTTTGTGTGATCAGGGTAGCCTGACGTAGTCCTGAGTACTATTTGAGTGCTGTGCTTCGTTGAGACCCGCCGGTAGAAATCTGTCTATATGTAAACTTGTGTGCTGGATAAATCCGAATTTGATTCGTACTTTTCAATTCTAATTGTTATCTAAGCGCTCCGTACTCTAGAAAATGGCTAGTCAGTTAAAGTGACGAGATTTTACCTAAGCGCTGTATATTCCCGAGGTCTAGAAAAGAGCTAATTAGACTTACCTGATCCCTATCTAAGCGCCGACAACAAATGTTAAATAACGTGAGAACTGAGAGTGTCTGCCGCTCCACAACAAGGGTAGATCTTATAATGAGGCAGTAAACCTGCCAGGCTTGGAATATCCTTTCGCTTACCCTTTACCTGCTGACCTCTACTGTCGTCCTTCAATTTGTACATCATTCAAGATGACCTTTTCGACCCACACAAATTCCAGCAGGGCTTCCAACCTCCTGGCAAACCTGATACAGCAATATGTTGCTGCGAACCCCAGATCTGCCAGCGAGAATGAACGTGCGTGTAGAGTCATGCCCGCGGGCAACACGCGCGCTGTCTTCGTGTACCAGCCATTTCCACTGGTAATGGTGGCTGGAAGCGGCTGCTACTTGACGTCCCTTGATGGCATTGTATACCTCGACTTTGTTTCAGAGTATTTCGCCGGTATGTTCGGTCATTCGCATCCCGCCATAAAGCATGCCCTTGAAGAAGCCACCACTATGGGGTTCAATCTCGGGGCTCCAAATAGCAAAGAGATTGAACTTGCGGAGTCTATTACGTCTCGCTTCCCCAGTATGGACATGGTGCAGTTCTGTACTTCAGGAACGGAAGCCAATACGTTGGCCATCGCAGTGGGGTTGAATTACTCAAAGCGAAAGAAGGTAAGCGTATCGCAGACGCACTTCTGGGGATGAAGAACTTGGATCAATCTGATCCGGTATCAAGGTCCTTGTGTTCGAAAACGGTTATCATGGAAATACTCTGTCCTTCAAAGCTCCCAATGCACTACGGCTCCCTCATGAGTTTGTCCTTGCCCCATACGATGATATCGCGGGAACACGGAAAATCCTCCAGCCAGACGTCGGCGTTATTATCGTGGAGCCTATGCAGGGCGCAGGAGGCATGGTGCCCGCAAGTTATGACTTCCTACTTTTCTTGCGTAAGCAAGCCACCAAGTACGGCGCGGTCCTCATTTTCGACGAAGTGGTCACGGCCCGCACACACTACCACGGTCTGCAGGGATACCACAATATAATTCCTGACATGACTACCATTGGCAAATTTTACGGCGGCGGATTGCCCTTCGGCGCATATGGAGGTCGCCGAAAGATTATGAATACCCTTGATTCGCGGTCCATCAATAGCCTACATCATTCAGGAACATGGCACAATAACATCTTCACCATGTCTGCTGGTCTTGCAGCCGTGAACTTGCTTTCTACTGAGAACATTGACAAGGCAAACCAGCTTGGCAAACAACTCCGCGAAGGCTTAGATGTGATCTTCAATGCGTCCAGTCCTGGTACGGTCATTGTCCGAGGTTTTGGGAGTCTTGTTGGGGTTCACTTTATGGGGCCCGACTCGAACACACTACGAGATGCGTTTTATTTCTTCCTGCTGACACGGAAGATATATATTGGTCATCGGGGTTTCCTGTGTTTGAGCATTGTTCATGAGGAGAAACATGTCCGTGCTGTACTGGAGGCAGCGAAGGAGTTCTGTCGGGCGGCCCTTGTCCTCAAGCCTACCCTGTAGTAGGAGATATTATACGGCACACACACACACACACTACAATACACATTTGTACTGCCTTTTCATGATCTCTCTTACGCTGTAGATCTCATCAGTTTTGTAAGGTAAGATATAGCACTTTACGATGCTATTCTTAATGAAAAACAGGCTAGGTCTTGATAGGTGTTGATGATGATGATTGTTGACAGGTCATGTGACCTTTGCTCCTACACCCTGTAGATAGTTTCTTCCTTTCTCCACGCAAACAATTTTTCCAGAGCTCTCTATTTCTCCATAGTAATAGTAGATATCTCTCAGATTATGAGCGTCTTTTGAGGCCTATACATTATTGCAAGCTTCAAATCCCCTCACTTCCTCCCTCACGCGAAGGTAAACCCCACTGGTCCCAACCCCCGCGAACCAGTGTTTTACCAATCAGTCGAGATCTTCAACCTTGACTACCACTAATTCGACCAATCCGTCGAAGTTTGGATCCCTCCTCCGCCATGAGGTAGGAACGCTCCTCTTCAATTCAAGAATTTCTATACTTTTCTCTTTCCTCTCTTTATTTTTACTGCCTTGACTGCTTCGCCCCCACCGCTTCTCACCATACCGTCTTACGAACCGTTCATTATACACCGTTTATTTATCACATTCACTCACCGGCACCATGCCATCAACCTTCGAATTCAATCTCAAACTAAGCACTGAGGAGAATCAAGACAAAATATGCTGCATTCAATCTATCAAGAGAATGCCTTTTATAGAAGGCCTGAGCAAGCAAACAAGCTAGCAAAAGGCTCAGACTGTCTATCACTAAGGTATCCATCTTTGGAGGATGGGATGATCCAGCGATACTTCAATCGGAAGACGGTGAGTCCAAGGGATTCGACGCACTGTAGTGCATTGCTAAAATTTTTGACAGCCATGGATCGCATTGGGCTCAATTCCTCGACCAAAGACCAGCCCTCCGAAACCCTAGAAAACCTAGTATATGCCGCTTACGGCGAGGCTGAACGAAAACCTGGATACTAGGCCGGAAGAGCGATCAGATGCCACTGGCCGAGAGGTTTGGCCTATTCCAAACGGCCCTAAACATTACTTTATAAGCTCCGCTAGATAGACCTTCAACGGGAGCTAACGCTACAAATGAATACTACAAACCTTAAGCGTAAGGGGGGGCGGCTTGTTATTCGATGAAGTGTCGAACCGGAGGGAGAACGTTAAGGCTCTACTAGGCTAGGCAGTTGGTAAAAAGCTCACGTATAGCCTAGCCTACAAAAACTATCTGATACTAGATAGCAAATTTACGTCTTGTGTTTGTATGCCTAGCATATAACACTGTAATAATTGCTATTTGAGGGTGAAAGGAGAGGGGGTGGTCGAGTATGGCGGGTGTAGCTTGTTGCAAATATCTAATAAGAACCCTAGCATTGTCCCAACGGACGGAAAGATGTATAAGGATGTTCGTTCGCTAGATACAGCTCTAATAGCCCTCGAGGGCAAAGTTTCCCGCACTATGGCGACTATCGTGACGGTCCGAAAGCAAAATGTTAGAGAATCCCCCCTAGATGGGATGATTCTTTATGTCATGCAGACTAAGCCTCTACTTTGTCAGTTTGCTTGTCCTTTGTCAGTGCAGGCCTTTATAAAGGCCCTACTTGACTAGTTTCTGTAGCAAGACTTCCTTCCTCCTCCATCTCCCTGGCAGCATGTAGCCTCAAGGCAAAAGAAGAAATTGGAAACCACATTGAAGGAGCAGCCAAAGATCAACTCGACTCAACCATGAGGATCTGCACTCATTACGCACAACCCTAGCAGCCTATGAACATAGGCTCGCTCGCACCCAGAAGACTATGAAAATGGTCCGAAAGCAAAGAAGGAGATGATGAAGGAAATCCAGGAGGCGGGTGTAAATTGAGATTGCAGCAATTCTCTTCTGAACATAAACCGATACATACGACCATAGGGTGTGGAAAATAGGGCTTCCCGTCCGCTCAGCCGTACTCAAGCCACACGCCGGTGAGTTAGTAGTTGGGTGGGTGACCACCAGCGAATCCTCACTGTTGTATGTTTTTGTTTTTGCATCTCTCAGCCCATTCACCTGAATGCCCCTAAACTAAATATGCTGCGCCCCAATTCGCTCTTACCCCTAAGCTCATTATGCTTGAGGATTTGAGCCTTACGAGCTCCACCTTCGAGAGGGATGGTTTCATTGCTTGGGGGCTAAATATCCCTTTTTCGTTCTGCCTCGTATACAAGTTTGGCCCCCACGATAAAGTTCGCTACTGGGTTAAGGGGCGAAAGCCTCATGTCTTTGTTTTTTCATCTCTGGCAGATCGAGCGTATGGACAAGCTCATGCCAAGCCTCTCACAGGTATGCTTAATACGAGGGGAACAGTGGACGAGTGAGATTCCAGCCTAGCGCTAATGTCGATTCTACCAAAATTTGATCGTCAATACAATTGATTGGTCCAAATGTCGATCTTTGTTGTCAACGTGGCGCAGTGGCTGATGGATGGACAAGAGATATACCGAACAAGGACGTCCCACATGGATGACCCTAAGGCCTGTTCGTCTTATTTATCGCTTCTCCTTCTTTCTCTTCTGTCTGTTGTCTACTCTCAGTCAAGATAGAACGAAAGAAGTGGTATTTCCCCAGGGCTGACTTACACAATGACCAACTCCCTCTCTGCCGCTACCTGCGCCATCTACGCAGTCCTCGCCATCCCAGTACTCTACCTTCTCGTTCGACACGGTCGCTACGGCCTTCTAGGATGGCTCTTCCTGTTCTTCTTTTGCATCCTCCGCATTATCGGTGGCGCGCTGGCAGTCAACGACACCAGCGCCGCCGCTAATATTATCTCCAGCGTCGGTCTTTCTCCTCTCCTCCTCGCAACAGCTGGCATTCTACACGAGGCGTAAGTATTCAGCCCATAAATACGAGATCTATGCTAAATCCAGCAGTCGACACTATCGCATCCAGTTCCTCGACAAGAAAATGCAATGGGTCTCCGTGCTTGCCTACCACATGCTCGTCGTCGCAGGCGTGGCCCTGACAGCTGCCGGCTCTTCGAAACTCCAGGAACACGAGCAACCCCTCAAGGCAGAGAAGATTTCCAGGGCTGGTATCTCTATTATGGTGATCGCGTGGGGTATTTTGGTGGGCTGGACTGGGTTCTCGTTTGTCGGTCCCTGGGGACGGAATTCCTCACTCACGAGGGCAGGGAATGTCGTAAGCACTTAAGCCTCGCGAGTATCAAAACGCTGTGCTAACGTTCCATACGCAGCTTCTTATGGCCGTAGCCTTCTCGCTCGTCTTCATCGGTATCCGAGTCTTCTACAGTCTTGCTGCGTTGTGCACGCAGAGGGCGTCGCTTAATCCCGTCACAGGCTTGCTGGCTATCCGTGTGGTGCTGGGATTTCTGCCTGAGGTAATTGCCGCGCTTGTGTGTATCTTTGCGGGAATAAGGACACAGGATGCGGCGCTGTTGGCTTATGCCGAGGAGGAGAAGGTAGTTTCGGTTCCGCCGAAACCGCCTCAACCTTGCATTTAGCTGGCCCAGAATGCGTGCGTTGTTTATGTTTGTCATCCGCTATACACCTAGATGATAAGAGTTTACAATGGCCCGAGTAATTATAACCGATCATGTGGACCTCTTATAGAGGGACGTCTTACTAGCTTCGCACTCAACGCCTTTTCCCTATAATTGCTTGGGTAAGATCAGAGCAGGTTATTGGTATCTCACAAACTAAACAAACGGGCTTTGATTATGAGCCCCCAAAGCCCTCACAGCTTGCGATCGAGAGTGTGGATACTGAAGATTGTTGAGCACAGTGGATAAATAATAGGTTATGAAGGCGCTGATCACGGGAAGTTTAAGATACTTGAGGATGTCCGCAATGAAATGTCGATACAAGGGCTCGAAAAATTGGAGGCTTACTTGGCCATCGCTTCGTAGTAGTTAACTAACTAGGAGAGGAAGTGAGAGATAGCGCAGCTGAAACACTAGAAAAAGACAAGGAGTGCTAATGCTAGAAGATGAAAGAATGTGAAGATGGTTGAGGATAAGAATAAGAAGATGAATGACAAAATAAAGAAGGTGGATGAGATAAGAAAACGAGTCCATTTCATTTGTATTATGCATATTTAGCTATATTTACATCATCTTGCTTCTGCTATTCGTATCACGAGTTCTTTTCCTTCCCCCCTAAGCGCCCCTAGAGTTTACAGAATGTTTTTGCGCCTGATCTCTTTATTCTTGATCATTGCCTAGAGCGATACGATATCGGTGTCTATACCCAGAATGCAAAGCTCTAAAGTTACAATGGCCTCCGAGCTGACGTTTTGAGCTAGGGGTTCCGTTAGATGGCGGCCTGGACTTGAGGGTAGGCGCGTGTTATCCGGTGCATTAGGTTCCTCCTGGTCAAGGCTTGGGACAGGCTGGTTGGGTGTGCAGGGCTTTTGGGCGCTAGCCGAAGAGTGTGGTTGTGGCGTGACGGTCTTTAGACTGCATCGTCTGCCCTGACCACCGAAGTGGCAGTTGCCGCATTCACCAGCCTTGCCAGACTCACTCGGGATCCGGACGCAGCCAGGAAAGTAAGTACCATTTCCCGCGGTACAATTGCTCCAGCTCATGTCTTTAGGGAGAGCCCTACTGACCACGTGTAAGGCCTCGGTATTGGCTTTCTTGCTCTAAATCATTGATGGAGTCTGTAAGGTGGGCCATATACTCGTCGGCAAAGAAAGTAGGCTCTCCCTGGCTTACAATAAGCTGTTCTAGTAGTCGACCTTTCTCACCTGCGTAGTAAGGCATCCCTATCCGTATTATAATTCTATTCCACACATAACCTAATACATACGACCATAGGGTGTGGAAAACAGGGCTTCCCGTCCGCTCAGCCGTACTTAAGCCACACGCCGGTGAGTTAGTAGTTGGGTGGGTGACCACCAGCGAATCCTCACTGTTGTATGTTTTTGTTTTGTTAGAGATTTTTCATCTCTCAGCGGCACTCTGCGGTGATATGTGTGAGAAGTCTGGAGACTGGGGTGATAGAATAACGGGGTGACAGTTCTCACCCTTAGGACCAACTCACACCAAAACTATGTCCGTCCTAAGAAAAATATATACATAGCCAAGCCCCGACTATGATTTCTTTGGATTTCTTTACTAATTAAACTATATTCTCTAAAAAAGAATATCCTGAAAACACTATAGAAGCGTCTTACGTGCTATAACGTATTAAGACAAGAAAAAGAGGGCAATACAATATGCTGCCCTAGCTAGCGCCTACTATGCTACACAATTCCTTGTGGGGATTGTGCTTACATGGATTTACTTTTTCTCGCCTATGATATTCTAATGAATATTGGCTCAACAAAGTAACAAAGTGGGTGGATTAGAAAGGTACAAGTACAAGTTGGAGAACCCCTCCAACGGAGGCGATCACCAGTACCCCGCCCGCTGCTTATCCAGCAGGGAAGGGAAAAAAGAAAACACCGAAGAAAAAGTAAAAAAGCTAAAAGAAACCCCTTTGGACCGAACCAAGTGCGTTGGATGGTGACGAACTGCTCCTTGATATTGTTGATCATTGTGAGGACGCGATCGAACTGGGCCTGGTGGTCATCGGCCGTGGTGGTAGGGATGAATTCTCGAGCAGGGACGACAAGCTCGGCAAAGTTAGCCGCCTGTATTGCGCTGTGGATGGCGGCATTTCGAGAATCGTGGAGGCCGACTGCGAAGGGGCTTTTTATATGTCTTTTTATATGTCTTTTCAGTGGTCTTTCCACACCCGGAGAATGGGCCAAACACGTCAAGAAGCTCAATTACACCGTGGCGAAGCAAGGGGTCGCCCTGAAGACCGAGACTCTAGTGACCCTCGACAAAATGGAGGCCAAGCGAGAGCTCCTGGTACGAAACAACAGACCGTACCTACCTAGCTCTCTTGAACACAACATTGGAGAGAGCGCCAAGAAGGTCGAATCTGCCCTCGTTTACATTATTGGGAACCTCTTAAGCTCACAATGCATGTGCTGCGAGCGCGGGATAGGCCCGTTTCCGTATTATGTGCGGGTTTTCGACTGTGAGAATTTGACGGCCTACGTGAACTGTCATTAGACAGGCTATTATATCCGCTGCGAATACTATAATCAAACCTAGCAAACCGATCCCGCCTAATATAACACCACACTTAAGGAAATTCTCAGCGACGCAGCAACCTCCCTTCTTTTAGCGGAGAAGTCTTTCCGAGAGAATCATAAGATCGCTGTCCACGCACGACACAGTCGGGATACCGTACACGCGATGAACGCGGCAGACGTCATAAAGGACACTCAACGCCTGGCTGAGGAATACGGGATTAGCAACGAGCATGCCAAATCAGTCGCCGCAAAAGTTGAAGACGGAAACCTTGACCTGTATCAACTCGTGGATCGGCTGAAGAAGGTCACTGTGGCAGTTGAAAAACTGGTAAAGGAGGAGGAGGAAGCAAGCGCCAGGCTCAACCACGTGAGCCACGGAGGGGAAGACGGTTTTGAGCCACTGCTCCTTAGATCTGTTGGCGCTGCCAGCTCTTTTTAGCTTTGTAAATGAACTTTTTATTCTCTTCATTTCCTCGGAAAGCCATGATATCGGCATCGGAATAGAAGTTTACCTAAGCACGGGACTCATCCCAAGAAGACAGAGCATATAATTTCAACAGCATAGCACCGTGATGTAAAGGACTTCACTTGCTTACAACCTAGTACAACACTGGGGGGTATCGGGCCTTCGCTTATTCGAGGTCAGCTCCGAGAAGCTCCTACAGTTCCCACGAGAAAACCTTCCATTTAGGGATATCTGAGTAAAATTTAGGTGCAGGTAGTGTTCTCTATATTTGTAGTCTGTTAAAGACTTTCAAAGCAATTTTCGAAGACATCACTGAAAGGTGTTATATATGGTAAGGGGGAGATACCCACGAGATAATTGGCCCGACACAATATCAGACACGTCACATAGAAGATGTCACTATGGAGTATATCTGTCTACCTTTTCCCTGGGGTGAACCAACATTTACCCGCAGACTACCCGAGGAACGGCATAAAGTCCGCAAAAACGCCCGCGCATACCCGGCTGGACACTACGGAGTAATATCCGTCGGCTACGGTGGCGGTTACAAAGTACTTGGCGCTACAAAAGACCCGAGTGAAGAATACCAAAACAGCCATAAAGGCAGATAAATTGACCCAAAGGAATTGCAATTTGCAAGACAAGTGCAACGCCTAGGCTATCGTAAACGCATCTCCAAAAGCATACCTCAACCTCCAAAAGGTCGGAAAACGAGGCCATAAAAAGATAAAGAACCGACAGAGGAAGAAATAAATCCAAGAAAAGCCCGGGCACGCTGCCAGGTTTCCGTGCCGTCCCAAAAATCGCTCGAAACAAATTGGCCAAAGACCAAGAGAGAAAGAAAGGAAACCCATTTGACAGTAAACGAATAATCAGCCTGGGTTTCACGCCACCTTGGCTGGAAACCACGAGGAACGCCTTGCACGCATTGAGCATAACCCAAACAAAAGAAAAACATGTAGCAAGTAAACAACAGCAAGAACAAAACAAAAAGCAAAGACGAGGTCGCGCGCACTGGGTATAGGTGATAATCAATCTTCGTGATCCCGTTTTCAACTCCCGGTCTGGGCCTGGAGATAGTGTGGCCTCAGACCAGGAGAGGAAATGTTTGGATTTGGAGTTCAATTCGCCTGCCTTCGGCAATGGGATTTTCCGCAGGCTTGAATGTCTCATTTTTTTGAGTCGCCGGCAATCATAGATAGGAAAGGAAAAAGGTGAGAGATGATCGTACAGTACGTAAGCCGTAACGGACGAGGGATGTCGTAAAGAGTAATAATACAATGGAGCAAGGCGGTTGGTGCCATTGCTTGGATGGGCGCCGGCAAAAGAGATGGGAGAGAGATAATGGTTCTCTGGGAACTTTAGCGGCTGAATGGGGACCAGACCGTACTCAGCCAACCGGCGGGAATACCAATCTCGGAAGGCGCAAGCATGGATAGCTGGCCCCAATCACACCCATCAAGGAAGGCGAGGACGTCGTCTCCGCCGAGACTTGTTGATAGCAAGCTTGAGTCTGGGTATTCGGTCGAGGTCAGAGGCGGGGAGGGAGCCAACTGAGTTACGGATCCGGGTGGAGGGAGGACAGGGATGGTGTGTGAGGCGGCTGCGTTGATGGGAGGGAGGGATTGGGAGTACGGTGGGGGAGGAGCCTGCGGGCGGGCTGGAAGCCAGGAGTTGATGGGGTTTAGGCGGTTTGTTGTTGCCGTCATGTACTGGGAGGGGGACTGCGTAGTTGCGGATAGAGAGGGGAAGCTGGGGGATGAGGTGGTGTAAATGGGGCCGTCTGGGTGGTGTTGCTGAAGGGATGGCAGAGAGTACGGGGATCCAGATGGCATTTGGCGGCTGTTGGGGAGTGGTAGACTGGGACGACGATCGCCTTCATGTCCAGGTAGCGACAGACCGGGGCTGTTGATCGGGACCCACGACTCGCGACGACCACCGGCACCATCGAGCATCTGGTCACCGGGATCGCCGGTTTCGCTCCTGACGGCGTTGCTTCCAGCGTCACTCATGTTCGTGCGCTCGTACATGGACTCGTTTGCTGCGGGCACTGCGATACCGTCGTCGTCCATCCCAGAATCTGTTAACTGGTCCTCGATGCTTCCGAAGTCGAGGAAAAGTTTTTCGAGCATCTTGAATTCCTCGAGGCCGCCACCAGCACCGCCTTCGCGGAGGAGGCGAATCCCGTTGAGGCCGTGGTCAGAGGCATCCGACATGCTATCCAGGCGGTTCCGTGAAACCCGGCGGAAATCGCGCTTAACTTTAGAGAAGTAGCTGTGAAGGCGGTTCAGGGTGCGGAACCAGCCCATGGCCATCTTCAGACGAGGCCGCATCTCTCGGATGATATCCAAGGCCTTGCGTGCTTGTGCGACACCAAGCTGGTGGCTATCGTGGCTCGCAGGAGGTGGCTTAGTTCCCATCAACCCATCCGGATCCATGTGTGGGAAATGTGTTCCATAAACACCGACAAAGGCGGCATTATAGATAGCAAATCCGACCAAAGGGTTCTCAACAAGAGCACCGCGGGCCTGGCAAGTGGCCACAAGGTCGATCATCTGCCGCGCTGCCTTGAACAGCTCACGGGCACTATCCCGCCAGAAACCATCGGGTGGCCCATTGACCTTGTCGACAGGGAACAACGGCTCATCCAAGGGGCCCGAAGGCTCATTGCAGCGGAGAGGCAGGAATGGGATGTAGGCACGGTGAAGGACAATCACCGATAGGAAGTAGACAACATGCATCACGGTATATGAAGCCAGAGTGGTCTTGTACATGATATGTGTGTCGGTATTTCGCAGGGAATATTGTAGGTTGCGGGAAAGACTATCCTGGAACTCATTCAACTGCTGGCGGAGCGAGGCGAAGCGAGATTCAGGATGCCATGGGGGATATTGCTCCGTGCGTCGACCGCCGGCGCAAGACCACTTGGCGATGCTTCCCCAAACACGAATGATCCGGATAACCCGGCTGAGCACCGATTCCTCTGCGCCAACCTCCCATCGATCAACGTCCTCTTCGCTGGAGTCCTTGCGACGAGAGATAGGTGACCAGGGCTTGTTATCGGGAGTTCCATTGGGTCCTGGGAGTTTTTCATCGCCAAAGCCTCCTATACTTTGACGGATGCTGGGGATTTGCATGCTTTGCGAACCGAAACTCTGCGGACGCCGAATGGCCGGTTCATTAAGTCGGGCCGTTCGAACCCGCTCGCCGAAAGCAAAAGCGTTGTCGCTCGGAAGCTGAATTCCGAGTTCCTTTACTCGGACCATCCGAGGCCGATACTTTCCACTGCTGAGACATCGGTCGAGGATGAAACAAGCCCAAAACGTCCGGCGCTTAGTCTCTTGCGCGATGATATCATCAGAGGTCGGCTCCCTGGGCTCTACACGTCGTGGCAGACCAAAATGATCTGCCTCGGTTCTCAAGCCGGGAGACGAGCGCGAAGGGTCTCGCGCTGGGAATTCATTTTCAAGTTCAAAAGGCAGGCCCATGGCCTGTGCAAGCCGGATGGCCATACCCACGTAGACCCAAGCACTTTTGCCTCGGCACATCCCCCACTCGTGCAAGGCTAACATCAATAGCGCCTGTACACGCGTAAGGTCCGGTTGAGCGAGGCAAGCGCCATCCAAGCCGGCCAGCCGGCTGCGAAGGGCTGCGGCATAGTATTCCGATGCGGCAAGCGGATTCGAGGAATGGCTAGGCGATGCTGGTGAATGAGCTGCAGCCAACGGAGGGTGGAATCGAGCAGTCAAGGCCAGTACACCCAGCGGAATGAGTGAGGAGGATGGGTCCATTTTATAACCGGGATTCCGGGGATCTTGTCCATCAAAGGTCGCGGGAGGAGGGGAGGAAAGCTGTCGAATCTGACCGAGAAAGGTCGCGGGATGTAGGAAGGGTAGAAGAGTGGCAAAATGCGATTGGAAGAGATCGAAGACGGCCTCCCAAACTTTTGTTGTAAGTATTGAGGAATCAAGCGCATCCACACCGAGCTTCGAACCAGCCGACGAGCCAGAGATGCCTACCACCTTGCGCGAACGATGTCGTTTCGGGCCATCCCAGTCTCCATTTCGATCCTCGCCTTCTGCCAGGGCAGCCAGATCTCGTTTGGCGCTGCTCACTCCGATTGCTGGGGTTGGGTAGACACATTCACGCCCGGATGATTCGCACGCGCGACAGGTTGTATCGATACCGGCATTGACACACTTGATTTTACTGCGCCGGCATCGAGCGCAAGCGATGCTGGACCGCATGTTGTATTGGACAGACCTGAAGTCTGCGAATATGCGACGAGTCGATTTGTGTCAATCGCAATTGTCCCATTTACCGTATCAGGGCCACACGTTGGGTATATTTTTGGGGGTGAAGAATCTCGGTAAATTATGTGGACGTTTTCTATCAATAATCAGCATTGCATATGCCAGGATCCAGCTTGGAAACCTACCAGAAGACCCTAGCGAAGAGGAAAAGAGAAAGAGGGAAGGCCCAAGGGAGAAGAAGAAGAACGGAATTGGCGGAGTGTGGGGGAAACTCAAAGAGTTCGGGGCACCGGACCGGGAGAAACACAAGTCGGAAGGGAACGGGAATTGGTCTCCGGGGAAATAGGGTCTGAGAAGAGAAAAAAAAGGTGAAAGGGAAAAAGGATAAAAAAGCGAAAAGAAAAAGAAAAAAGAAAAAGAAAAGAAAAGCCGAGAAAAATCAAGAGCCGCTGAAATTGCGGAGGATCCCAAAGTATGCAAGGACGCGCCTTTTCGTGGAGGTGGAGCCCCCCCAGTTTCTGTGCCGATTGACTGGGATTATTAGTACGGAGGTATTAGTATATTTACTATGTACAAATTTATTATATCCAATTATTAGATATAAATATTTATATATATTTATATATATTTATATATACTATATATACTATATATGCTTCACTACATGTATCTATATCCAAATACAAATACACATCTACCTCTCCATACGTAATATATACCTTGAAGTTCTCGGCACGGAAAACATCCTGCGGCCTGTGCGGCCAACATAGGAAATATACCCCATTCTTCCATTCTTACCAGGCCTCTCTGATCTCATGATCGTCATCGCATCTCAACCCGACTCGGGTTCAGCTCACGGTCCGAAAATAAGAAAAGCAAAAAAAGAAGGAAAGTGCAATCTGGCCTGTCAAGTAGGACATTTGTCTTTACTACCAGGCCAAATCCAGATCCAAAGCACCCGGACTAGCTGGAATAACAATACCCGTCCACTCCCCGGCCGATTGTCTTCCGGCCACTTTCCGGCATTTTTTCTCCAGAGAACAAGTTACAGTGTCCTAAATCTGGGGATCGGTGGATTTGGGGGACCATCGTCCGTATAATGTTGTACTCCGTACAATCCTGGTTCCATGGCCTAGAACTCTATCCAGACTAGGGTACAAAAGTACCATTGACCTTCTACGGAGTACCTAGGCAAATGACTACCCCGTGACAGCTGATGTCCGATCGGCATTTGTCTGGGCGGGAATCCATACACCGTCTCTTCCCGCGTCGGGAACACCAAAATAGGCAAGGAAGAGAATGTGTGCGCACAGATGGGGGAGAATCTCGGAGAGTACAGCGAGAAATGCAGAAGTGCGAGTCGTGTCATGGAAAAAAAAGAACGGAAAACCGACGAGACTCCACAAGATGCCCAGAAAATCCAGTGGACCGGACCATAAGGCTTTTCTTTCTTTTTCCTTCCACATGGTTTTTCCTTTTTCCAAGAGGGGTATCTCGGCCCATTTGGATCCCTCGGGTATAGGTAGGCTCTCGTCCCCAGAACATGGATATGACCTACCATCCCAGCCTATCAATCTGGGGGAAGAAGGGGAGAAAGCACCCAATCAAGAGTCTCCACCAACCCTGGTCGGGGCTCCCCGCAAAGAAGCGAGATCCTCGATCCTCACGGGAGTTACATTGACAGTTAGGTTGGAGTTGATTGGCGTCGGCTGTTACCTTGGACCTTCTCACCCCGTATTCGACGGAGGTCTCCGTGCGACGTTCCTGCAATGTTTGGTTGTGTTCCCCCCGCTTGTCACCCGTCACAGGTGGAAGAATCGGGGAAGGGATCAGGTCGCTCGGCAGAGGGTCGAATGAGCTGCCATCGCTTCGGAAGAACACGCATATTTCACGGGATGGGAAATTGGACTGAATTGCTTATTCCGTACTTCTGCTGCTACCCTTATACCATAATTCAGTTCCATGTGCAAGTGCAAACAGCCCGAGGCCGACTGCATTAGATGCTGTTTCATCCCTTACGGAGTAATCCAATGTACTCCGTATGGAGTTCCGAGGTTATACACATGCTCATGTCACACATCGGAAAAGTCTCATACACCGAGTTTTTCCCCCCGGTCACATTTCGGCCCCGTCCGATACAGCGATTGGACCGCAGCCTCCGAGGCTCCAGCGATTGGACCCCGGATAACCCCGCATTTACTTTATATTAGGTAAGAAGTTCTTGTTCGTTTTGACTTTTTTTTTAAAAATATCATACAGTATGGATATCGTATAGATGTATAGAGTGGGAGACTTATAGTATTTATATTTGTACAGTAACTTTAGAAGTCCGAGACTCAGGACCAATGGTCATGTGCCTAATATTCCCATGTCTAGTAAATCTCCGGCCTCTTGGCTTTTTTATATTATACTCCGTACTCCGTACCCCGGTGGATAATAGTGGGGAAGCTTAAAAGGGAAATTTTTTGAACAGTTTCCATGACATATACTCGATTAACATTGCATCCGTTCCATTCCTACCATTCCTCTGCTACTGCGACATTGACCTTCCACATCTTTTTGGTTCTCTACCCCACATATGGAGTAGCCTCTCAGCTGACAAAAATTAATAAAGGAAACTCCCTTGTTCATCTTTGCTAACCTTTTCCCATATTATCCGAGACATCCCGTGCCGCCGGAACACCGTTCAATTTAGAAATAGTCCAATCCAAGTGCTAGAGCAAAGCCTCCAGCGCCGTGGCTGGAAAATAATATTATGAACCAGGAAAAACACCGGTCGGGATCAAATCCTCTTTCCCCCTTTCCTGACCTTTCTCGGCGCGGAGCAGTTACCGATTCCAACTTATCCGTCGGCACGTGGTTCACACAAACCTTAGGTAGAAATATATCATGTCATCAAATTTCTTACCTGGTCTGTTATAGGCTAAACACTTCCAGGAAAGGAACCTAAGACCCGGGGACTCCGTACGGAGGAACTCCGCAGTAGAAATGAAAAGGATTCGAACAGAACAAGCCAGGAACAATCCCAGCCCCCACATCGGCTCGGTTAGAAACATCGGTGGCATACCGAGTCTCCCGAGTCCGGATTTGGATAGCCTAACCGTGCAAGATTGTTTACCCCGATAAATCCCCGGTGGCTAAAAGTATGCCCTAACAAACTGTGTTTAGCAGCATAATTGTACTCTGCTTATTCGTCCACGGGTTTATTCCCCAAGGTTGACTCTGCGAACTCTCTGAGTTCGGCGAATTCAATCCCGAAAAGCTCTGCCATTCCCCACTCGGGGCCAAGTTGCCGGGTTAGTCAGCTTGACTTTTTAGCCTGATCTATTAGGACGGTTATGTGAGCTGTTCTCCGGCTATTTATGTTGTTGTACTTTCGTTAATGGTTATTGCGGCTAACTGAAATACAATCACCAGTCAATTTTGTCTACAAAGTCGGGGAAGAAATAAAATGCGTCGGACATGGAAAGCATCGCCAGAGTGGGTATATTATGAGCGATCATAATAGAATCCAAAAACAAATCAAAGCAGATAAACATGATACGGAGAAGAAATATTAACCAAAAGAAGTTCCCAGGAATGGGATGGTAAATTAAAAGATCGATATCGTATCGTCAACGGGGACCCAGCCCGATGACTATAATGAGTGTAAAGGTCTAAATGAAGAACCTAGAGACTCAGTCAGTAAAAGGCAACTGTCAGCCATCTGTAACGACCACATACCAAGCCGCAAGAGCGATAATCAGATACATCATCATCAACAAGACACCCTCAAGCCAGTGAGACTTGCCATCACCGATGAGGTAGTTGACCTATGAAACACCAGTCAGTATAATGATATCACTTTCCGCTAAACTGAAACCACTTACCAGAAGAACAGACATGAATAGCACAATCACCTGGAATCCGTCGAAGTTGAGAGTCTAACGCAGTTAGTACCAGCCCTCAATCCACATAATCGTTTGCATAGGGCTCATCCATACCATATCCTCAACGCCGATGATCCACCCAAGAACAACAATCAGCGGCAAAACAAGCAGCGCAATCTGCATGCTAGATCCGACAGCAACACCAATCGTAAGATCCATCTTATCCTTGCATGCGACTGTCACCGCGGTAGCGTGCTCAGCCGCATTACCAACGATAGGCAGGAGGATCAAGCCGACGAACGTCTCGCGAATGTTACCCGTCTCCGTCAAGGCATCGATCGATTCAACCTGGTAGATAAATGAGCATACTTCAACACAAAAGGGGGGGAAAGATCTAGAACCGATCTCGAAGAAAAATGAATATGCATACCATGAACTCAGCACACGCAGCAACAAACGCAGTCGAGATAATCAGCGTAAGAACGGCGACAGTAATGGACAGCTGCGGCTCCTCGGGTTCATCATCGAGATCCTCCATCTGCATGTGGTCGGGATTCTGTCCGACCAACGGAGTGGCAGTCATTTTGCCGATCTGCGCAATACCCCGGCTGGCGTCGCCTTCTTCGACCTTTGCGCTTCGCCGTTCGACTTTCTGGCTGGGTCGGTTGTACATGTCGGCGTGTGACTTCAGCTGGAAGAAGAGGTAGCAGCCGTACACGATTAGAAGGAGGACGCTGGTGCCTGTGGTGTGGTGTGAGTAGGAAGATAGATAAAGAGATGGACGGGGCTGGGAAGTCCCAGCAAGTAGCGAATAACGTACCTCGAGATAGGGCGGCAGTTCCATCTACTGTTCCAACTATATTCGAAATTCTCGTTAGCTCTGTCGATTTGCGAATTGGTGTAGTCATCACTTACGATCGGACCACTTGTGGTAGGCAGTCGGAATGATCAAACTGCTAACAGCTAATGCGAGCATACTCGCGGCTGTCTGGGCAACTGTTACGTTGAAATGTTGCTCGATGCGAGGGATACCACCGAGGAAGAAAGACATGCCTAACACCAGGAGTAGGTTGGACAAAATACTTCCGATGAGCGAGGTCTGCACGATGAGGGTTTTGCGTTGGACCAGTGCGATGATTGCAACGATCAGTTCGACGGCGTTACTGTACAAGTTAGAAATAGTGCCGTGGAAGGAGACAACGGGTAGAATAAAGCATACCCAAACGAGGCATTCAGAAGACCACCGATTGTTTCACTCGTGCTAGAAGAGATATGAGTATAGGTCAAATAGAATCAGATACATCAAGCATACCGAAGGGCAATCTCTTCAGTTGCGAAACTGAGCATGGCAGCAAGAGGACTAGTGGACATCTGTTAGCGTAAGATCCTCGACAATGGTCGGTATAAATCGCTCACATGATAGCAATGAAGTTAACCACAAAGATCGCAATCGGATTGGCTCCAACGGCATATAGAACAACTGCACAGAAAGAGAATTAGCACGGCACTTCCATACATCATCAACCGCAAGAAGAGCAAGACATACTTCCAACAGGTGCAGCAATCAGAAGAACATTGATCCACGAGTTCAAGACAGTAGCCCTCAACTGCGATGCAAAAGTGAAACTCTGCTTATCCGAAAGCGACTTCTTATCCTCCAATCCATCGTCACCATGGCGATGCTTGAACTTGCCCAAGATGCCACCCTTCCGCTGACGCGCTTGCGCGGATCCAACAGTCTCAGTATCGACCCCGCGCACCGACGAGACATTGATTGGATCCTCGCTCGCCATGGACGGTTCGGGCGGGGACTTGATTGTTTCATGGTCACTGCCAGAGAACTCCGGCCCGAATGTGTTTGAGTACTCCGGGACGTTGAGGCCGTCGTGCATTTCCCTTCGGCGTTGTTGGTCTGCTGAGAGCTCGCCCAGGGTCTGGGAGTGGGCTAGTCCACCCTCGAGTTGCATAGAGTTCGATCGATGGGACCTGGTTTGGATCTTTTGGAATGGGTTGAAGGAAGGGCCGTACCATGCCGATGCGCGAGCCGCACTGCGAATTTTATCTAGTTGTATTGTTAGTATGACTGGCCAGTTGGGGTTGAGTATAAATGTTGGACCTACGCATAATGATAGATTGATGTGAGTCTCTGTGGAGAAATGGATCTGTAAGTAAGTGTGATCTTGCGAGAGATACTTAAATAGGAAAAACAAGGACAAAGCAACAGCAGTTAGGGCACAAGATGCCAACAGTGAGGTTATATTTGGTCCAATTGGTGATACAGCCACAGCGTGGCTTGGACCTGCGACGCCTGCGAGGATGCCTATGAGAAGGGCTAGGGGAACACGTACTCCTTCAAGGTTTCGAGATGTGGGTAGCTCAGCGGGTTCACAGGCTGAAGCGATTACGGTAGCTCAAGCGCTGGATGGGGATGGGCTTAAGATTCAGCCACAGGATGATAAATGGCGGATCCGCGAAGTTCAAAGGGGACTGACTCAAACAATGGCAGGCGGACAGGGGAACGGTGAGAATAATCGCGCCCAAGCAAGGGTGGGAAGTCAACAAAGACCAAACGAGTGACAATTATGAAACGAACGGAGAGAAACAGAGCAAAAGGAGTCGGAAAATGAAGGGATAGAATTTGTCTGGTAACAATTTTCTAGGTTTCTTTAGAGAACGGACTTCGAGAAGAATTGAGACACACAGCCACATTCGTCCGGGCGATCGTGGTAGTGCGTACTCCGTATTGTGGTATAGCGCGCATAGTGGAGTCAATATTATGAGCTTCGCGTCTCGAAAACAGCAAGCTCGGATTGCGAGACTGGTAGGGAAAGGTGGTCAACGTTGGTTGGTAAAGAACCAGTTAGAATAAGTATCTGTTTCAAGCCCACTTCTATGAATTCATGTTGCGCAGACTGTGTCAGATATGAACTTGAATGCGCTGGACGAAGAAACTCCGCCACTCAAAAGCTTGGAACCGAAAGCTTCGTCAGTGGAAGCTTTGTTGTCTTATGCTTGGGTGACTTGGCATAATCTTGTTTTGCGATCATCGGCAGTCTTCAAATAGCACACCGCACCTGGATTTGCTCGGGCATCCCTGCGGATGCCATAGGAATATACAACATAGTACTCCGTATGTTGTATGTTGTACTCCGTACGGGGCAATCGTGGCACAGAGGGGCACAAATATGGGTCTTTCGTTGGGAAATTTCCAACAATTGTGTAGGGGGGGTTTGACCCGCTCTTGGCAGTCTTTGGATCAATCAAGTCTCGAGTACGGAGTATGGAGTATTGATTTCTTCAGAACGCCACAAGCCCCTTTTCCTTTAGTCCAACGTATGTGTTGGTTGGTTTCCCGGTCAAGCTTGCTTGACGCATATTGAAACAGTCACGTGTTGGTTTTCAAGGTTGTTGCCCATGTACAACATAAGCACTGGACACCTCCAGGGCTGGGCAGCACCGGGACCGTTGGAAGTGCTCTGGCACGCTCTCCTAAGGAATTTCAAACCTATCATTAGACACGCTGGTGTCCATATTGACTTTTGTTATAAGCCACTCTTCGTGATGAAGCCGTGATCAATGATCAACTAGCCTGGGGCAGTTACTGCGGCCGTCGGTGGCTTACGCTCACTCTTTGTCCCTGAAAAAGTAAAAGGCTGTATCCCGAGGAAATATATGTCCATCAACGATCAGCTCATTCAGCTGCGCTGCTGACCTAGTTGGTTGTCGCCTTTTCAGTTCTGTTGTGTTGGTGTGCTGTAAGGTTTGCGGTCGGGCGGTTGGTGAAACGAAGGCAGAGTAAGGCAGAGCGAGGCAGAGCAAAATGGAAGTCAAGAGCCTCAAATTCAAAAAATTTGCAAATTCACAGAAAAGGAAAAAGGTCAGCCCTATGGCCTATAAATTTCCACATCTTAGGGGAAATAGTTGCTGCCTACCTCGCGCTAGCCACTTCGAGCCTGAATTCCTGTTCTCCAGGGCTTTGTGTCTTTCAGTAACTTCGTCTAAAATCATTTTTCTGATTCACGTTATTTAATTTGTCTTTAGAAACGGAGGACAAACCTCGCTTCTTGGGCCTCTGCTTGTTGTGGGAGTTCCCATGTCATCCGCGTGACTAGTAGTATACACATATTATTTCTGTACGACATCCTAGGCTTTGGCTTATAACGCTGAGATTGAAATGTGTATCCCGGCAGGACTGCAGGAAAATCTCGCAGGTGGTTGACGAATCAATGAAAATTGCTCCTGGATTATATATCTTGCGAATCCTAGACGTTACATACGCTAACCAGCTTTGAGCGTTGGTTATGGCTATTGCTCCCGTGTGATAGCACGAATTGGTATCCTTTACAAGACGCTTATTAAATATTTACCCACTGTCCTGGCGGGGATGTGTGTACAACAGTACAGAGTAATGCCTGGGTATTCGGGCTCTAACGACACTGAGTCGAATACGGAGTAGACATACATATTCTGGACTTCGGAAATGACGTCTATTTCGCAGCGGTCCTTTACAAGGTGGAACATGTCATCAATGTCCACGAGCAAGGCCATCCTGCGCATATTTAACTAAAATGTTCACCATGTACCCCGGTACGCAGTATAGACAGCAAAGTACTCCGTAAGCGGCACTTATCAGTCTCAGCTAGTGGATCTCACACCAATACTGGAGGGTTTTTGTCATAGCCCCAATGGCTTGGAAATACCTCATACTGATAACAAAACAAAGAATCCACAGAGACTCCATCCCGAGCAGGTTATTATTCCGCCACAAAGCTTGGTAAAGCAAAATATGCTCGGGGTACATCCCATGAAGCCCGAATGGGAGAGGATTGACTCTCTCGTAGGATATCGTATGCTAGGACCCGCTCTTGACGTGATCTATGATATTCAGGGGTGCATATACCCCTGAGCTGCACTGCCTGGTTCTGATCTCGAATGATATTGGGCTGTATGCTGGAGAATTGCAGATTGCGTTTTTTGAGAAAAAAAAAAAGTATCCTGGCTATATCATTAAGCCCATGGGAAAGAGGGCGGCAATAAAGACGGGAGGGAATATTAGTGCCTGCTGTGCCGTCTGATCGTCCAAATTAAGGATGTTACGGATATGGATGGTTTTGTCCCAAGTTAATGGAATATCTAGAATATTACTATATTGAACAGTATATGTACCCTAATAAGTTGAGCTACTATACTCTGTACAATGGTCAAATTGTAGCATTGTCGGATCCAAGAATATCATAAAATCATAGGCCTGTGAGATGTGAAACATTGGCCCGAAACGCCGCAGAAGTACCCTACACGAGCACGGTATACTCTGTACTATTTAAGGCACAGTTTCTACTCCGTACTGACCAGTCCATTATTTGGGATGGTTTATTAATTGTTATGTTTAACCTTGGAAGTGCTACTCCGTATGTTGTATAATGGACAAGCCTTAGCCAAGGATGCCCAGAGATTTTCATTCCGAACGTCACAGCATCGATCGTCCTTGGCAACGAACAAGCTTTGGATATCTTGTCTATCATACAATATTGTACGTATGTTGTACATATCTATAGATATTGTTGTACACTTAGGACCGGTGAACAAGTTCCAAGATACTCCGTACAACATTGTACTGACTTTTCCAATAGATTAGTAAAAGAGGAGTTCCACATAAACCCTCCAGTCAGGGTCCAGGGTTTTCCGAGTATCATCGAGCCGTCCACACACTAGCGCTTACACTTGTTTCAGGGGTGGCAAATAAGCAAAAGGACTCAACGGGAAAAGGCTTGACGGAAGGGGATAGTGGAGGGATAGTGGAGAGTAGTGGAGAGTAGGGGAGTATCACGGCCAATAATGGAGGATATGAACTTCTTCCACCTTGTTTCTTTCCTTATGGATTGCCAATCACATCTTTCAATTGATTTACCAAAAACAAAAACAAAAATAGAAAAAAAGAGGAATTCAAACATGGATGGATGATATGCACTTGATTTTATCCACATGAATGCGCGTACATATCCCCCCTTCCTCCTTCTTCCCGCAGGGTCTCTTTTTTACTCCGTACTCCCTTCTTGGATTTCTTCTTTCTTTCTCTTATTTACATTCGCTACCAAAGACGGGTACCTGTCAGACATTCGTTAGGATTTAATTTCCCTTACACAATGAAGGCCTCCATCATCGCTGGTCTCTCCCTTCTGGGAGCGGCTATGGCTGCCGACATTCCCTCTATTGAGATCAAGGGCAAGAAGTTCTTCTACTCCAACAACGGTACCGAGTTCTTCATCCGTGGTGTCGCCTACCAGCCTGAATATACCGGTGGCAACGGTGGTTCCACCGAGAGCAAATACACCGACCCGTTGGCCATCGACACCTGCAAGCGTGATATCCCCTACCTGACCCAATTGCGCACCAATGTTGTCCGTACCTACGCCGTCGACCCCAGCAAGGACCACGATGAGTGTATGAACGCCCTCGCCGACGCCGGTATCTATCTGATCACCGACCTGTCCTCGCCCAGCGAATCTATTGTGTCCGACGACCCTACCTGGAACTCAGATCTCTTTACTCGCTACTCCCAGGTCGTCGATGCCTTCGCCAAGTACCCCAACGTCATCGGCTTCTTCGCCGGAAACGAAGTCGCCAACGAGGTCAACAACACCAACTCCATGGCCTACGTCAAAGCCGCCGTCCGCGACATGAAGTCCTACATCAAGGAGAAGAACTACCGCAGCTCCCTGGCCGTCGGCTACGCCACCGATGACGATGCCACCGTCCGCGAAGCCGTCTCCAACTACCTCATCTGCGACGAAGCCGCCGACTCCATCGACTTCTTCGGCTACAACATCTACGAGTGGTGCGGCGACTCCTCCTTCGAGAAATCCGGCTACGCCGAGCGCACCAAGGAATTCGCAGACTACCCCGTCCCCGCCTTCTTCTCCGAGTACGGCTGCAACTCCGTCCGTCCCCGCAAGTTCACCGACGTCCCCGTCCTGTACAGCGACAAGATGACCGACGTCTGGTCCGGCGGCATCGTCTACATGTACTACGAAGAAGCCAACAAGTACGGCCTCGTCTCCGTCGACGGCGACGACGTCAAGACCCTCCCGGACTTCAGCAACCTCTCCAAGCAAATGGCCTCCGCTACCCCGACCGGCGTCGAATCCGCCAAGTACTCCGTCTCCACCACCGTCGGCCGCAGCTGTCCCACCGTCGGCTCCGACTGGAACGCCGCTAGCAAGCTGCCCCCCTCCCCCAACGCCGACCTCTGCGAGTGCATGTACAACTCCCTCGAGTGTGTCCCCAACTCCGATATCACCGACAAGCAGGTCGGTTCCACCTTCAGTTACCTCGGTGGTGAGGGTGTCATGGACGGTGTCCAGTCCAACAGTACTTCTGGTACCTACGGCGCTTACTCCATGTGCTCTGCCAAGCAGCGTCTGGCTTGGGCTATGAACGTTTACTACCAGAAGAACAAGGGCAAGGCTGGTAGCGAGGCTTGTGGCTTCAACGGTGTTGCCAAGACCAAGAAGTCTACCTCTGCCTCCGGCTCCTGCGCTACTCAGATGAGCGCTGCTGGTTCTGCTGGTACTGGTGCTGTCAGCGGTGGTCTTGCTGCTAGCACTGGTGCCGGTGCTTCTGGTACCGGTGGTGGTGCTACCTCCTCGGGTATTGCTGCTGGCACTGTTCCCCAGGCTGTGCACATTGGTGCCTGGCAGGCTGGTGCCTACGCGGTCGCTGCCGTTGCTTCTGGTGTCTTCATGATCATGCTGTAAACTTGAAACTTGTTTTGCATGATGATTTAGACTTGTCTTTTGTTTACTGGCTTACATAGCCCCTATCCCACCAGTTGGATTTGTGGGTTTGGCCTTTTTTTTGTAATATTGTTCACACATACTCCTATTTTAAACTGCTAGCGGGTGTTCTATTATCCCAGATACTTCAAAATCCACTGAAAATATTTAAATCTTCTCTTGTATTTGTTAGTTCTCGGGTACGATGGCTCGTGTCAGAATGTAAATGTGATAACTGTCGATTCCTTGATTGGCTATGAATTTCATTCTGAATAGAACCTGACTATTGGCTTAAAAATGAGATTCTGTAGAGTCCAGTGGGGTACGTCCTCACTTTCCTTTAGTACTTTAACAGTAGAAGGTGGTCCCGGGGACCAGAAGCTGTCTACTCCACATACAAGGCTTGGAAAGTTGAACCGAGGTATATCAAAATGCAATTAAGATTCGCAGTGGTCTAAACATCGTAGACCTCCATGGCTATATCCCCGCCCACAAACGATTTGCTTTGTCCAAAACATACCCAAAAAACAGCTCAATCAAAAATGTGCCCGCTTCTCCAAAACATAGAAAACAGCTCAGTCAAATCTGATAGTGTCTCTCCAACGACATCCATTCCAATATACAAGTACATAGTAGGTAAATTTTATCTACCGTCTATCTCTTATGTCGTATTTTCCCCTGGTATATTCATCCCAGGACGCATGCAAAAAACCCAAAACAACGCTCGCAGAGTGTAACTTTTTTTACGCCACCAATAGCGATTAGTTAAGGCTCTCAGGTACGGTCAGGAAAGTACTCTTCGAGTGTTTTCAAGACGCCCTTTTCAGCAATGTCTTTCATAGCCTGCTCCATCTCATCGGTGAACCGCTTACATTCGCGCAAGTCGTCACCGAAGAGGTTCTTGATTTCGAGCAGCTGGCTGGGACCGCCACGGCCGGCCTCAGCCGCAGCCTTGAGCTCGTCGATCATGGGGTCGACGACATCGAACTTATTTTTGTTGTCGTCGACACCGCTGATGTAAAGGAACCAGGAAGCCGCGACGAAACACAGACGACGGAAAGGATATTCACGTTGCTTCTTATTGCTCTCCATAATGGCCTCGGCAATGGATGGCATGATGAACTGTGGGGATCTTGCCGGAGGCATTGAGACAGATGCGGGGCAGCTGGTCCTTGATCTTTGAGTTGGAGAAGCGCTTCACGAGCGTTTTGCAGTAATCGTCAATGTTGACGCCTGGAATGTCCGGCAACAGCGGCTTCACCTCCTCCTGCATCATCTCCCACACCAACTTGCGCATGTGCGGGTTCTGCATGACTTCGTGGACGTATTCAAAGCCTGCCATTTGGCCAGGGTAGCCGATGGCCGAGTGGCTGCCATTAAGCAGACGGAGCTTGTGCATCTCGAATTCCTCGACGTCGTGGACATTCTTGACAACCTGGACACCGACCTTCTCGAACTCTGGGCGGCCGTTGGAGAACTGGTCCTCGATAACCCATTGCATGAAGGGCTCTGTGACAACGGGCCATGCGTCCTCGATTCCAAAGTCCCTCGCTAGTTCCTTTTTGTCCTCGGCTGATGTTTGGGGTGTGATGCGGTCGACCATGGCGTTGGGGAAGGCGCCCTTCTCGGCAATCCAGTTCGCGACCTCAGGGTCACGCATCAAGCGCGCAAATGACACTAGCATGTGACGTGTGATAGAGCCATTCTTCTGCATGTTATCGCATGACATAACGGTGAAGGGCTTGACCTTGTCCTTGGACTCTGCGTCGTGGTAGCGCTTTGCTAGGGCAGCGTAGAGGAAGCCGAAGGTTGTGCACGGTTTGTCTTCGTTGCCTTCTTTGGTATCGGCCTGGATATCGGGGTGATCGCTTAGGAGCTCGTGTGTGTTTTCGTTGTAGTAGTAGCCGCTTTCGGTGATGGTGAGCGACACGATACGGGTATCAGGGTGGGCCATCTTCGTAATGACAGCTTTGCGGTCGTCGGGGGCAAAGAGGTAGGAATTGATGCATCCAACAACGTGGGCAAAGCTTCCTTTGTCCGAGCGCTCCAGGACGGTGTAGAGGTGGTCCTGCTCTCTCAGGACATCACGCATGGCAGCATCGAAGGGTTGCAAACCAACGCCGCAAATTGCGTAGTTCTTCTCATTATGCTTCTCCATCAACTGGTCAACGTAGACGGCCAGATGAGCTCTGTGGAAGCCGCCCACACCAATGTGGACGATTCCCTCCTTAACAGAGTCATCGCGGAAACGATGGGTTGGGACTTGGACCTGCCCATCGCCTGCGACCTTAATTGACTGCAGGTTCTTGGTGTTGAGCTTTAGGGGAGCCATGGTCAGATTGAAAGAAAAGAGTGAGCTTGAGAGAAGAAGAAATATTTGCGGCTGAATCGACCAGCTTGCGAGGGTCACCGCTGGTTTTGACCGCTGATCCGGAGGAAGAAGATTACATCATGTGGACTCAAACCGCCACCCCTGAAGGTGTCCACCTTCCTGCGAATGCAAAGAGCCATACGGAATAATCCATTGGCATCTGATTAGTTTGCCTTTTGGGGAGTGGACCAGTCTGTTCCCAGCTTTGGGAAAGTTGTGACCGTTCTAATAATAAGAGCACCTTGCGTCAGAGCTGTCCGCTTTCCGATCTCGGGGGCCGAGAACGTTCTTCTGCCGATCCACTGGCCCCCTTCGGGAATTTTGTTATGTTTCCGGGATCCTTTCAAGGTAAAGATAAGACATGGTATGGGGTTTCCCTGTACGGAGTAGGGAATAAGTCCAATTGAATGAAAAATCAAACGGACTGAAAAGGACAGTTCATATTCTTCATACCGCAAATCTGTGAGATCATAGCTGAAATGGGAAAGCCCCACCCGAGGAAATCCGGCCTGGACTTGCCACTTTTTCATCAAAGGGATAATTTGGGATACGAGGGGAGCGTAGTAATCACTTGTGAATGACAATTGTGTCCTTCTTTCCAACGAATTGGTAAGATGGCCGAGTTGGTCCAAGGCGCCAGGTTAAGGTATACCTTAACTCCACAACTAGCAATAGTTTCCTGGTCTCGAAAGGGGCGTGGGTTCGAATCCCACTCTTATCAATATTCTTTTTGTTTCATTTTTCACATTTTTTTTTTTGTTTCGTATTACAGCACATACTGTTCAAAATGTCCCCGCTAAGCAGGTAACAACCGCACTGGACACAAATGCCTGATGTGAGATAGATGGGGTGCAAGATTCCTCTTCTCGTTGTACATTCGACGTGTGTGCATACACTTGACAGAATATTGACCCACGGCATCGGTTCCGAAGCAACCAATTGCATCACATTTCGCACGAACTATACGCAAAGACAATTGTTACATGACTCAAGCATGAAGCGAACTTTTGACAATGAACCACGTTTTCTCCCTTCGGCCCTCTCTCCTTAAACCCTTGATGCTTCCATCTGACCGTCATATAACACCTTCAGCTTTGGCGTCGGCGCGCGCATCCTCATAGCTCTTGTAATGGCCCCCTGCTGAGCAGCGGTAGCCTTCGCCTTCCTTCTTCCATACATAACGTTGGGGGCACTTCCTCTGACCCATAAATTCATCCACTTTCGTGTCATAGCTCCAAGCCACGGCGCCAATAGGTGCTTTGGGTGCCAGCTCAAATGTTCTGATTTTACCTGTGTCGTTTTTTCAGATATATGGTATCGTGACATGCCCACAATTGTTGATACTGACTTACTGTTTCGCCAGTTCTCCATGGTATTAGTGTACCGTTCCTGGAGCTTGTTCTGTTCGTCTTGGTAGTACAATCTCGTTTCAAAGTTATTGCCTCCACAGAGCGCAAACAGGCTGGTTCCTGGCTGGGCATCCTGGATTCCCGTCTCGTCCTCATGCCAGCCTTTCGCGTCAGAAATATACTTCATCTCTTTGACAGAGCCGTCAAGGTCCTGATAATAGAGCTGTATATTTGCATCATCCTCGTCGGTACGGACAGCCGTTAGCTGTGTAGCTGGCAAGGTCTGCTTTGAGGGAAAGTTCGTATCATCCTCCCATTCACCCTCGTCACCAGCCTCTGGAGTTTTGCGAACGCGCTGCTTTATGTTAGCAGTGATCCTGGATTCGAGGGAGATTCATTACCAAACGCGTTTTGCCATCTTTGTCCAGGAAATAAACGCGAGTCTTATGGTTCGACCCTTCTAACTTGAATCATTCAGGCATGAATTCTCCCTAAAAGAGGGGCCTGAACCCTGGCCCCCATACGTCTTCGTACCCTACCAGGTTACCTACCATGAGTCATCGAGTCAGCCCGACGAACAGCCCTGGAGGGGTTTCTTTGTTCCTGTCTCCCCGCTTGCCCGACTCGGGCTTATCCCGATGATCTTTTTGGCGATTCGTTTCGGCTGCTATCCTATTCCGGCAAAAAGACGAAGCCACATTTTCAGCTCCCTTCTCCTTTGTTAAATAACGATGATGGTCATATGGTGGATTTAAGCCCAATATAGCAGTCCGCTGATGGAGTTAATCCTAATTGGACGGTAATAGTACTGAATTTGGATCTGAACATATCCTTGCCCAATAAACGGTCCTAAGCAAAATCCGAAATAAAGTCCGAGGTTCGAACAGTCTTTCAGCTCTTGACCCATGTTCCAAGTCGTGCCAGTGCAAGTCACTCCATTACCACGCTCTCCCACACACCCTATATAAAAGCCCCACCAGGCATACACCTTCTCCCCAGCATCCACTTGCAAAGTCAATCTACCAGCTATCCTCCATCATCACAATCACCATAATGGCCAATCCGCTCATTAGTAATCACCATGGCAAGAACGGCAAGTACACTCAGGCCTTCTTGGAGCAGAATGGGCCTGGAGACGCTCGACCTACAGCTCTTGACATTCTCAAGGACAACGACCGGATTGATAGCATGAAGGACAGGGTGGGCATTGCTGCTGCTGAAAACCAGAACTGGAATTGACCATAACCAGGTCTTTCTTCTCACCGGGTCCTCTGGAGGAATTGGCATTGAAACTGGTCGTGCGCTCGCCGCAACTGGTGGTAAAGTGTATCTTGGCGTTCGTGATTTGGAGAAGGGAAAGCAAGCTCTGGAAGAGATACTTGAACCCGGCCGTGTGGAGCTGCTTGAGCTAGACATTGGCTCAATGGAAAGCGTCCGCACCGCGGCCAAGACCTTTCCTGTCCAAGTCAACCCAGCTCAATGTCTTGGTCAACAATGCGGGGATCATGGCATGCTCAGAGACGAAGACAGCGGATGGCTTCGAGTCGCAGCTTGCAATCAACTATCTCGGCCACTTCCTTCTCTACAAGCTACTCGAGCAGACGCTCTTGTCCAGTTCCACACCTGAGTTCCAATCCCGCGTCGTCAACGTCTCTTC
The DNA here is from genome assembly GCF_028829835.1 of Penicillium mononematosum. NCBI lineage: Eukaryota > Fungi > Ascomycota > Eurotiomycetes > Eurotiales > Aspergillaceae > Penicillium > Penicillium mononematosum. The sequence goes on along the minus strand of NW_026643272.1, from coordinate 5,613,535 downwards.
CGCTGGCCATCACATGAGCTCTGTTGTGCTCGACAACATCAACCTTGAGGGTGAGTACGAGGAGTGGAAGGCATATGGCAATGCCAAGACAGCTTGTATTTGGATGACGAACGAGATCGAGCACCGATACAGTTCAAAGGGTCTGCACGGCCTCTCGTTGATGCCTGGTGGTATTGCCACAGGCCTACAGCGCCACGTCGACCCGGAAACGTTGAAGCAGTGGGGTTCAAGTGAGCCTGCGCAAAAGTATGGCAAGAGCTCGGCTCAGGGCGCCGCCACAACCATAACGGCTGCATTTGGTAAGGAATGGGAAGACAAGGGTGGTGTCTATCTGGAGGATTGCCAGGAAGCTGGCCCGGTCCCCGAGGGTGGTACACTGGCGGTCGGTGTTGCACCACACGCCTTCGATCCGGAGGGCGAGAAGAAGTTGTGGGATTTGTCTCTCAAGATGTTGGACTTGTCAGAGTAGGGTGCAGAGGGCACATCTCTTGGGGACGTTTTTAGGTTGATGGGGGTGGTAAAAGAGGTATTTACAGTGACGATCCGGGGAATTGGAAGATACATGAAGGGCAAGCCTCGGAACTCCAAGACACGTGGCGTAGTAGTCAGGGCTAGGAAAATACCGCAATGAAGGGAGCGATCCACCAATATTGGCTACGGAGGCTGCGCCCTAGGCCTACTCGCCCCGTGTGAGAAGTCTGCTTTGGTTAGGCCTTGGACAAGGCAGCTCAAATGGGGATCGGCATCCGAACGTGATATTGATTTCCGGGATTGCGATATCCTTCGGGGTGTTCGCCGTGATCAAGGGCGCCACTGAGCACTGTATTTAAGCCGGCCAATGACCGTATGGGCCAGCAAACGTCTTTTGTATTGGAATTTTGACCTGCATTTTTGAATTGGTATAAGAGAGATTGTAATACGATCGAACGCATGCGTGATACAATCTTGAGAAGAAGACGCTCTTTCAAGAGCAGGATCATTTCTCGTTTCATTCCAATGGACTCGCTGATAGAAAATGTAGAGATCCAGTGGCACGAAGGTCTTACAGGCGGTATTTGTAGACTCCTCGGTTTGTCTGGTTGCTCACATGCATCGTTTTGCACCAGCTCAGCCATGTCTGTCCGTGACAAGTGTTGAGAAACATTGCTGAGAATGTCTGCCCAAATGAGGCATGTTGGAACCACTCTGCCTCAACTAATTTCATGTTGAGCAAAAATCAAATGCAGGCTGGTAAGTCAACGAGCAACACTTTCCATGAGTACTTGCATGATTCAAGATTTATAGGTGTATATTAATGTGCATTGCACTATAGCCGTTCTGGCGTCAAAGGCTGACATTTTCGGCGTCGATTTCACAGGTCCTCATATTCTGCATGTAATACTCTAAAGCCTTCCAAGGTTCCATGTGTCACTTTTCTATACCACTTACGCTGTAAAAGCATGATTTCAATTTGACTTTATACAATGTGGAGAAATAAACCTGTCCTATCAGGGATGTCCACAACCAGAGGCCATGTCTAGAATGTCAACCCCGACTTCAGGTTCTAGCCTTGATCAAATCTGCCGCCCGCTCCGCAACCGCATAAACAGTAGCCTGAATATTGCCACTGGGCTCAAGCGGGAATACACTAGCATCAACAACCCTCAAATTCTTCGTCCCATAAACCTTCAGCTCAGAATCAACAACACCACCGATCTCCCTCGGCAACATAGCACACGAGCCCGCGGGATGAAAACATGTATACAAGCGATCCTTAACGACATCCTTCGCATGCTCCAAGTCACTCAAGTCGGCCGTATTCAGAGGCATGCGCTTCCCGGCCTTGAGGAGAGCGGAGAATGGCGCTGTCTCGGCAATGCGTTCCGCGAACTGCATCTGCCGGGCCATGATCTCTAGATCGAGCGGGTGCGACAGCAGGTTCGGGTCGTAGATGGGCTTGTCTTCACTCTTTCCCGAGGAAATGTGGACCGAGCCGCGCGAGAATGGGTGGTTGTGCAGCATCATGATGGAGATGTAGTTCTCCGGGAAGGTTTTGGCCAGCACGTCGGTGAGGGTTGTCTTGCCTGGGTTCATGTGCAGTTGGGCAGGGAGGAAGAGGTAGTGCGAGGAGGCGTCGTCGTCGCTTTGGAGGAGCATCTTACGGAGGTGGGAATACTGTGCTTGGAGGTTGGCTGGGGTGTTATCGTTGTCAAGGTACTTAGAGAGCAGGGTGTCGATTTCTTCTTTCGGCACGGCACCGCTTCCATCCATTAACGGGAGATACGCCATGCTTAGGGGCATGCCTGCCAGCGGACCCCCGCGCGTCTCCTCGTAGAGCTTGATGAGTGCCTGGACGACATCAGGTTCACGCATGATATCGCCCGAGACTTGGCCGTCGGCGATCTCAAAGTTGATGCTCGTAATGCTGTGGTCTTGGAGGTTCTCGCCCACGGCGGGATTGTCGACGATTACCGGGATGCCGTGGGTCTGGAGAAGATCTGCACGGCCGATACCCGAGAGCTCGAGCAGTTGCGGGGAGTTTAGGCTGCCTGCGCAGAGGATCACTTCTTTCTTTGCCTTGATCTCGTGTGAACCGTCTTGAGTCTTGATCTGCACGCCCGTGGCGATGACATCTCCCTCTTGTTGAGAGAAGATGATTCGCCCCACCATTGTCTCTGCAAGAAGTCGTAGGTTCGGCCGCGCTGCGACATCGGGGGAGTAGTATGCTGCCGCATACCCTCTTCTCCCTGTCTTGACATCTACGCTTAGCGGGCAAGTAAAAGCACCCAGTTTGTGGCCATCAATCGGATCGGCATCGGTTTCCCAGCCTAGTTCAGCAAATGTCTCATTCCAGGCCTTGTTAAAGGGGCCATACACGTCTGGCAGAGATACTGGGACAGGGCCATCACATCCTTGGTTATCAACTTTCATGTATCGACTTGTGCCGAGTAGCTCTGCTGTGGCCTCGCTGGGTGCGGCATACGAGTGGAATTTCCGAAGATAGGGAGCCATGTCCTCGGCGCCCCAGCCATCATTTCCAAGTGCCTTCCACGCATCAAAGTTTGATGCGGTTGGGTACATAACCGCGGAGAAATTCAATGCGGAAGAGCCGCCGACAACACGACCGCGGGGCTGACCGATTTGTCGGTTTTTTACGTGGACCTATTCATTGATAAGCTTTCGATACGAGAAGCCGATGTTTACTGCGGGCTTACCTGCGGAACACTCATGTAATCCCAGTCAAAGTCCGGGTTGCCGTACATCGTGGCCAAAAATCCAGGGGTCTCTATACGAGGATCGCCCATCCGATTGGCGCCAGCTTCAATGAGGAGGACATTGAGGGTGGGATCTTGGCTTAGACGATTTGCCAAAACGAGGCCGCCAATTCCTGCGCCGATGATGATGTAGTCGTAGTCATCCATGTTGCCATTTAACAAGCTTTGATTACTATGGAAGGGAAGTGACAATTATAGAAATATTTCAGAAGAATCAAGAGTTGGCAGCGGGACACCGGAGCACACGGCATTTACGGGGCACAGAAGTCCCATAACCTGTTAGCTTCAAGTTAGCGGTTATCTTGTTAGCTCGTATTCTGTAACTTGTTCGGAAGGTCGCTTATATCCCTCGGTGAGACTAGTGTCCACAGTCCATTCAAGGAACAAGTGAGTTGGTATGCTATTTGTTCATAGCCGAGGGAATGGAGATAATAGGGGAAATGGTCTCTGCGAGTTTGACTTGGCCCCGACTAGTTGATATTCGTTCCAATGACAGGCGATCTCTTCAGCCTTCAAGTCCACACTGGTAATTTAATTTGGTTTTAGCAAAAACGGCCCCCCACAGCGGCCCATAAATCTCCTGATGGTAGTTTTATCTGGCCAATTAATAGCCAGTGTGAAATCCTAGTGCAGACTTTGTAGTACTTTGTACAATAGATGGAGACAATGAGGTTTGTTGCCCGTAAACTGACAGCTCTTCACGGCTCTTAAAGTTCCTTCACCCTTTAAATTCCATATATGGTGTGTACAAAGGTCCAAGACCGATGAATTAATGGGAAAATGCAATTATACAATGTTTTTGCCTTCCCTGTCGTGCGTGACCAGCTCATCGCGAACACTATTCTCGTTGCAGTCGCCACCTTCCTTGTCATATTGCGTGGTGTCTCCCGACGAATTCGAAAAAGCCATTTAGGATGGGACGATGCATGCTGCGTCGCAGGGCTATTCCACACATATGGAATGCTTGCAATGCAATACCACTATGCTCGTGTCGGCATGCGACACCATATCATGACTATTCCCCCAGAGAATGCGGTATTGATCGCGAAAATGCTGATGGTTTACCAAATCGTCTACTACAATGCCATGGTCCTGGCTAAATTCTCCTACCTCGCCTTCTACCTGCGCATCTTTGTGTCCAGGGAATTCCGCATCCTGACGTGGATCTGTATGGGATGTGCTGGCGCGTACTGGACTGGGAGTATGCTCCAAATATTTCTGATTTGCACCCCCTTCGAGAAGAATTGGAACCCGACTCTGCCGGGTCATTGTGCGAGCCAGAATGTAGCTTTTTCAACAATTGGAGCATTCAACCTTCTCACCGATGTGATGATCATGGCATTGCCAATTCGCTTTGTCTGGAAATTGCAGATGTCTATGGCGACTAAGTTGGCGTTGGTTGGTATCTTTGGATTGGGCATCTTGTGGGTTCCACTCCGTTTCCTTTCCCTACTAGGCTTCCCGTCGTGAAGATTTAACGAGTATCACAGTATTTCCTCAATCACCATCATCCGTATCCGTGTGCTCACTACAGTCGATTTCACCGACCTCTCGTACTCGATGATCTGGGCTGCTTTCTGGAGTGTCACCGAGCCTGCTCTTGCCATTGCCAATTCCTGCGCACCCATGCTTCGGCCAATCCTCAAGGCCGCTTTTCCGTCCTTGTTCTCCAGTGTCCGTGCCGCATACTCGACACAGCCGTCTACGAAACCCGCCCTGAGTAAGAATAGTACGGCGAAACGGACGCATGGAATGGATGAGACGGATAGTGAATTTCCGCTCACGCAATTGGATCAAGTACCAGGATCGGCGGATGGAGGGTCGTTGAATGATCAGTCGCAGGATGGTCGCTCGCACTATACGTCTTATCAAACCCCTAGGTGAGTCGTCGGAGCACCTAAAGGGTTGTCATAGCATTTCATAATATCAATTAAATTTTCTTTTGTACATTTCCCTTCAGTCTTCTTGATAAACATCCTATTTGACATGGGCTCACCGTCTTATTCGTCAACGAGATATCAGGTCTGTCCTTTCCTGGGACTTGTTAACGTCTTCTTCTAATGATCTAGCGATCTGTACTCGTCTTCAAACTTGTTATATTTTCTGAAATTTTCATGCAGCCTTATAGCCTTTCGGTTTGATCCCCTCAGGGCTTATCCATGTGCTTAATTTACTACCGCAGGGGTCATGGATCTGCACATTTTGCTATGAACTATTGAACGATTTCTATACCCCGTACAAAAGCCTAAAAGCGAGTAACACTATACCTATCTACGTATTGTTTTTGCCCTACTTTGGCCTCTGTCTCTTTTACACCTCTTTCATGCCTGTTTCCGCCCGGGTGCCAGGGTTAACAATCTAGATTATTAAAATGCGCTGGCCTCTAGGCATCTGCACACTGCCACCCAAGGATCGACAGGGCGGTTAGTGGCTGAACTGGCTCCGTTTCACTCTTGGGCGCTATGAGTGGTCGAGGTAGTGCCCATGCATAAGCCTCAATCTTAGGGGCGCGTAAAGTAGTGCCAATACTATTTCGGGCTTTGTCCACCACCCAATAAGTACAAAGTGCCCTACCGCCAGGTAGATTCAATAGTTATATTAAGTTTCTTCTAACCCTTGATCCTAGACAGTATTGATTTTCTTAAAAGCTTGCTTTACCATGAACGACACTCTCACCCGTGAGTGGGTCCCCGAAGCCCGATGGGAGGGGGACGTGGAACATTTTATCCACTTGCATTCTCACCATCATTCTCTGCTGCTGGACATCTGTATCTCCAAATCTGCCTGCAAAATCCGACGGTGCATTTAGGAAATGGAGATACAAATTCGACCTTGCTTGTATTGCGCTACTCGGATCTGAGTTTTTATTGATGCTAGCTCTGGGCCAATGGTCATCTGCACGCCGTTCAGTGAAGGTTAGTGATACCTTACTCTTCGGTTTGATGTCAAATTTAACAGAACAGGATTTCCACGAGGCCGGATATAAGGACTGGACTATCAAGCACGCGTTCTTTGCCGATATGGGAGGCTTTTGGATCCAACCGCCGGAAATAGACGATTTACCTTCATTCCCTTTAGACGCCAAGCAGCTCTATGTCCTCGTGAAGGAAGGCTACCTTGAATATCCACATCTGAAAGAAGAGGAAATCAAAGACAAGAGTAAATCAGATGGGCTGACTAGGTGAGTGACAACCTACCTGGATTACAATTTCCTTCCTATCTACCCGTCTTGCTCACTTATGCAGATTGATCACCATAGCCCAAGCCCTCTGGTTCTCCTTAAATTGCATCTTTCGTTTTGTTCAGGGACTTTTCGTTACCACCCTCGAGCTCACCACTCTCTCCTTTATCCTAGTCTTTTTGGTCACATCATACTGCTGGTATCACAAACCTATGGACATCGACATACCAATCATTTTGGAGCCGAAGAAATCTGTGGCCATAATTCGAAGCAACCTCGATGAGATTCCCGAATCGAAGTGGTATGAAACACCGCTCGAGTTTATCTCGCGGGATGAGTGGTTCTGTTCTCGATTTTGGAAATACTACATTCAGATCCTACACTATATGCATATACCGTTATTCACTCGGCCCGAGCGACGACCATACGATCGCATTCCAAGTCATTTCATCCCAAACGTTGATACCCGGGCGGAAATAATATGTGCTCCGACAATCCTTCTTTTCAGCTCTGTCTTTCTTATCGCGTGGAATTCTCATTTTCCTTCCGCGACAGAGAAGTTAATGTGGCGTATCGCCAGTGTGAACACCCTGGCTTTTGCGTTAGTCGGAGGCCTTCTTTCGCTATACCTTCATAAACGGATGTTTCAAACGAGGTTACCAAAAGAAAGGGCACAGGCTGAATTGAAGGAACCTGAAAATGGATATATCAGCCATCTCGCTGCGAGAATTACGAATATCGATCCCCAACAAGATCCCAACTTAGCAATCCGCCTTCGAGCTTTGGTTCCAGTTTTTGTTGCTTGTGTTCTTTATTGTGTGGGCCGGGGTTTTATCTTAACGGAAGACTTGATTGGACTGAGGATTATGCCGGCGAGTGCGTATCAAACTGTTTCATGGTCAAAATATGTACCGCATTGGTAGATGGCTATGGTCGGGATTTGTTTTGATAAGTGAGATCTTACAAGTTAGACAATTATAAGGCGCTTGTAAGGCCTACTACTGGTAGATTATCTTATCCACAGATGGAGAGAGCGGTAAATCCTGCTGTTATGAACCGTTTGGGCTCAACGCTACCGGTATACTCTTCAAAAACAGGTCCTTTCCGAGACTACGAAGACTACCAAGTAGAGAACTAGACAACTGGAAAGACAACTGGAAAGACAACTGAAAAGAAAACTGAAAAGACAACTAAAAGGACAACCGAAAAGACTTGATAACTAAGGACTATTTTTGTATATTGGTTCAAAACTGTTGCCTCAGGCACCAATATCAAGACCCACTCTTTCACACTCCTCCACTCTTCCCTTTCCTTCCATTTCATCGAAACGTCAAGCTCACTTTGTAGTGTCCTCATTCTCATTGTGGCAACTCTTGATGAAAAGAACCCTTTTCTGAGTTTGAAGATGAGGAGCGAAAGCAACTACTTGCGGATATTATAAGCCAAGGTCCCTACCTAGCTGATCTTCCGCGTGCAAACGTTTCACCCTTTGGTTCTCAGATATCGAGATCCTTCGGGGATTTGCGAAGGTGCTTCAGAAAAATGGTCCTACTTCCAACTGGCAGTATCGGACACTGACCAGCATCGACTTGAACGATATTCCTGGAATCGGTAAGTGCATGGTGCATCCAAAAAATGCATGAAGAAGTGCCTGTACGATAACAAGCTAACAATTGATACACTAGGCAGTCGCATCAGGCAACCAACAAGGTCCCTCCCATGGCCAGCCTCTGTCTCTTGTTCAGCCAGAACGGCAAAAGCGAGACGACCTTGCGAAGAGAAAGGTACGCTAATCGAGAACGTAGAGACAAAATAATGCTGACTTCCTTGCCCTTCAGTGCCTGGAACGTGATAACGCCAAATGCATCCTGACTGGACGTGACCAACCCGGGCTTCAGTGTGCCCATATTGTACCCTGCAAGCTAAACGGTTCCAGCGCCCTTGATGACACCTGTAAATGGCTCGAAACCTTCTGAGGCAATCATCGGGTCACTAAATGGAAAGCTAAGCTGCTCGGCGGCCCGAATCACCGGGTTTGTTCAACACTGAACAGGTCAAGAACCTGATTACACTTGGAAGCCAAGAGCACAATTACTGGGACAACTGCATGTTCGCTTTCCGTCCTGTGAGGACATACCAGCAGAACACCAAAATGGACACTGCATTCCATTTGTTGCCTCTTCGCGAAGTTGAAAAGCGAACTGACTACATCCCCGCCATCTCCCACTCATATCCGAGTCACCCCCAAGGATATGGCACATCCCCAGGCGGAAACAGATATCTGTTTCATTGTGAGACGCTGAAGGTTATTCCCTCAAGCCCAGTGACTCATCCACTCCCATCGAAGGAGCTCTTGACAATGCAACGGAACCTGAGACGCATTGCCAGTATGCAAGGAGCCAGTGAAAGCCGAGGACAGTGACCTAGACTCCGATGGCGATGCTGTCGCCGTTACATCAGGCTCACGATACCCGATCAAAGTTCACTTGTTTAGATAGTTTCCCTCTAACTCCTGCCCCTCCCAATATCGCCAACGAATCTACATCTGTCTTCCTTCCCCAACTGTAGATCCCAACAATTTACACGCCCGGGAGATCAGGCTGGGTGTGGCTCACCAGTGATGTGGATACACCCACACAAGCTAGTAATGCTCCAATGCAAAACAAGGATTTAGCTACGCCCGAGGTATTCCGTACAGAGATGCATGATAAAAGTAGTACAGCTCAACCGCTAGACTATGGTAAAACCAAAGTCCCTGTTCCCTGTTTATGACAAGGTAAGGCTATCTTATTGTATGACAATTCTACACGTAGCACTGGCCCACCATGCTGCATGAGACTAAACTACATGCATAATTAGTGGGGCAGTTCTTCAGCTGAAGCATCCAACACATACGTGCGTAGATGGGCCTGTTCCCCGATTGTTGTCTACCCAGTAAGCCTAGCTGGACTGCCTGTGCATGCAATAGGAAAGTACCTGAATAATTAATAGGCTGTAGCTTCTAACCTTCCCAACGTCCAAGGTTATAAACTTCGAGCGGAAGTGGTCGCTCACCGCAATTTCTACGTGTTCAATAATACTAAGTTTCTCAACCCCGTCCACGCGTGGTGTATATGCATACGGCTGAAGCTATGAAACCTAATTATAGGGGTAATTGTGCCCATGTTCGTGTGACTGCATGAGCTGCGTGAGCTGAGAGGGGGCAACCTGAGAAGATCGTAACTTTGGATGTATCAGATCTGCGAGATACCTACATATATCAGCCAATAAAGATCCAGACCCTCTGCCAATCTCGATTCCATTTACGGGGTACATGGATGTACTCTCTAGATATGCATACTCCTGTACTCCATATGTGACGAAATAGGCGCAGCTGTACTCTCATCACGCATATTGTCGTGTGGCAGTCGGTAAATTTAATGCACGTCGATGTTAGCGAACTGGATCTGCAAGATACAGTCGAGTACCTCCGTCAAGCGCCCAATTCGGTGCGTTGGGCACTTGCCATAGTTATATACATGTATTGAGCGGCAGCCCTCCAGAAATCATTACTTTTTCGTAAAGCCTTGGTTTTGGTCTGCTGGAATTCTCATCAAGATGGGATCCATTGCTCCTCAACGAACTCCTTTGCGGATTTTGGATGCCGCCGCCGAGAAACACCCTGATCAGCTCTACTGTGTTCACCCAGTCTCGTCGGATATCTCTCAAGGATGGAGAGACATCACCTTTGCAGACCTAGCAAATGCCATTAATCGGATGGCTCTTTGGATCCAGGAAAATGTCGCCTCTTCTGATGCACCGCAAACTCTGGCATACATGGGAGCCAACGATATTCGGTACTCCGCATTTATGTTTGCATGCATGAGGCTCAGACACAGGGTAGGAGGATCAAGTCTTTAGGTAATTGAAAATTTGTTGACCGTGAGACAGGCGCTGCTTCTCTCCCTCGCAACTCGGAGTCAGCCTCAAGTCACCTCCTCGATGTTACTGGGTGTTCCAAGTTCGTGTATAGCCCCGAGCGGAGTAAACAGATTGAAGAGTTGAAAGGGGCGAATCCATCGTTGCAAGCATGGTTGGTACCAAGTTTGTGGGAGGTTTTCGATAGCTCAGCTTCTGCGCCCGTCGTGAAGGAGCCCGCGGAGGATCCAGAAGATCGCATTGCAGTCTACATCCACAGCTCTGGTACAACTGGTGAGTGCATGTCATTGTCCAGGTTCTTTCCTGAACTGAGATCAGAACTTCTCTAACACTCTCTTTTTTATGGCAGGCCTCCCCAAACCAATTCCAATGACCAACGGGTATTTCCTCGTCCTTGAGCGAACTGGTCTTCTGCCCCTTCCCGAGAACAGACAAAGCAGTATTGTGGCCATTGCAGAAAGAGGTAAACGGGTGTTTGTCATGAGTCCCTTCTTTCACTTTATGGGTATTCTGAGTATCATGACACCTATCGTCTTCGATACTCCTTTCGTCTTGAGCCCCGAGAAGCCCCTGACGGCAGAGCTCCTGGCCCAGATTGTCACGGAAACTCACCCGGAGACAACTCTCATTGCACCTTCTGTGCTAGAGGAGCTCAGTCAATCTGAGCTTGGTATGCAGTCTTTGTCGAAGTTTTGCTTCATTGCCTTTGGAGGAGCACCCTTAGCCCAGGAAATCGGTGATCGCATCTCCGAGATAACTCATCTCCAGTCGGTTATAGGGTCAAGCGAAAACGGGCTCTTCGGAGCGTTGAAGCACCAAGACAAACGCGACTGGCGGTATCTGGAGTGGAACCCCAATGCTGGACTCGAAATGCGTGATGCCGGGGAAGGCTTTTTCGAGCTCGTCGTCCCTGGTGGGGAGGGTCGAGCGGGCCACGCTGTCTTCCATACATACCCCGACAAGGACGAGTACAAGACCGGCGATCTCTTTGTTCCTCACCCCGAAAAGGAAGAAGTTTGGCTGTATTCCGGACGCCGCGATGACGTGATCATTTTGAGCAACGGAGAGAAGTTCAACCCTACCACTATGCAGGAGATCATCTCCAGCCACCCACTTGTTGCTCAAGCACTAGTTGTTGGTCAAGGCCGCTTTCAGTCCGGTGCCATCATCGAGCCCAATTGGTCTTTATGGAGTGGCGAGCCCAACGCATTTATTGATGAGATCTGGCCGAATATCAAGAAGGCCAATGAGTCTGCCCCGGGGCATGCCCAACTCATGAAAAATCGCATCGGGGTAGCATCTCAGGCAAAGCCACTCGAGCTTACACCGAAGGGTACTGTCAAGCGACGTGCCGTGCTTGTTGACTACGCCGACGAGATCGACGCGCTCTACGCCGATGGCGATCGGGTTGATGTTGCGCAGATAGCCAAAGACGCAACACGAGAAGACATTACTGCCTATGTCACTGTAGCCGTCTCGGAGATCTTGGACGTTCCTTCCTTTGATGAGAACACTGACATTTTCGCATCGGGTCTAGACTCCCTGCAAACCCTCAATTTGGGTCAAGTTCTTCAAGGCTCTCTAAAGTCTGCTAGACCTAACTTGGACCCGATGTTCGGTAGCCAGCAACTTTACTCCCGTCCTACCATCGCCCAACTGTCTGGATACGTTCTCGATATTCTCCAAGGAAACGACTCAGCTCCTGATGCAGCCACTTTCGAAAGCGATAGCGACCGGGAAACGAGAATCGCTGATCTGGTTGGGAAATACACCGAAGATTTCGGCAAGGGCCACGCAGTTATTCTCACTGGATCTACTGGCTCACTTGGAGCTTACCTGCTCCACGAGCTGCTGAGTGATCTCAGCGTTACCAAGATCTACTGTCTCAACAGATCGGATGATGCAGAACCCAGGCAATTGCAAAGCCTGCGCGAGAAGGGACTGCGCACCTTTAACAAGTTCCCGAGTCGAGTGGAATTCCTCCAGGCACAATTTGGTGAAGTGAAATTTGGCATCGACGACGCAAAATATGACCAGATGCTACAGGAGGTTGACACTATAATCCACAATGCCTGGAAGGTGAACTTCAACCACAGAGTTGAGGCCTTCGAAAATCCCCACATCGCAGGTGTGCGTCGGCTCGTGGAATTCAGTGTCGCCAGCGAAAAGACAGCTCACATCCACTTCATTTCGTCCATCTCTACCATTGAAGGTTACAGCTCGGAGAGAGGTCCTTCAATTCCTGAGATTATCTTTGATGAGCCCAGCTCGGCACTCCGACAGGGATATGGAGAGTCAAAGCATGTCTCTGAGAGGATCTGTGCTACCGCCTCGGCCAAGTGTGGCGTACCGACCAGTATCCATCGTGTTGGCCAGATTGGAGGCCCGACGACAGAGAAAGGCATGTGGAATAAGCAGGAGTGGGTGCCATCCTTGGTTGCGACATCCAAGACCATCAAGCAGATTCCAAATGGACTTGGATCGGTGTCTGTGCAGTGGGTTCCAGTGGTAAGTATTGTCTCTGCTGCTCATTCTTTTATCGAAATCTAATAAACCTCGGTTATTCAGGATATAACTGCAAAGGTCATCGTTGACATCGTCCGGACCCGACGTGGAACGCAAGAGGATGAGCCATGTGCAGCCTTCCACATCGTCAATCCCCGAGCCGCAGAATGGTCATCACTTATTCCAGCAGTGACCAAGTACTTTGACATGGAACCGGTCGATATCAAGACATGGATTGAGACTCTTGAAAGTTTCACAAACCCCACGGAGAGCGATCTCCAGGATAAGCCCGCTCTCAAGATTCTCGACTTTTTTAAGGCTATCTCGTTCGCCGACGAAGCTGGTCCGTGGACTGAAACTACTAAGACTCAAGCGGCCAGTAAGACCTTGCAACGACTGGGGGCAATTGATGCTCCCCTTATGGAGAACTGGATAAAGCAGTGGAAGTTCTGAAAGGATTGCTTTGCACGTAATGTCACAACTCAGGTATAATGAGGTATTTGGCTGGCTTAACTATACATAGCGTTAGAATGCTGAATAACTTGGGGGTGGACATTATTACGTTCTAACAGTTTCCGATGTTTACTATTATTGTTAACATAGATTTGCAGTATACCTAATCCAGACCGTATAGTCACCGTAGGAACCGCGAAAAGTAAAAAGGTTAACTACTACTAGCAAGGTTGAACTTATAAAATCACGATCAGCACAGCAGTACCGACCACCAAAGCACTCATCCCCATAGCCTTTTCGATGCGCATGCCAGCCGAGTTCTTCTTCGGCTCAGACGCACCGTTCTTATCCGTACCACCGGAGTCCTTCTTCGCTCCAGGCACACCATCCTTGCCCGGTGTAATCTCGACAATATCGTCCGGAATATCGTCCGGTCCGTAATCCCAGCTACGCTGTGCCAAGGAGATCTCGTCGTTCCCAAGATCAAAGACTGCATAAACCTTGCTAATGAAGTTGGAGCCCAAAACGATGCTTGCCTCAAATTGGTAGTTGGTGTTCTCACATATCGTGAAATAGCACGTCTCCTCATCAGAAGTCCAACGCTGAGACGCCGTGTGCCTTTCTCGGCTAACAAAATGGCTGAGGTATAATAGGAAATCCAATTCCCCGAATTTGAAATTAATTGTCGAGTTCTCACCCACTGCACTGCAAGAGAAGTTGACTTGTCCCCAATGATCCGGAACGGAGGTGTTGCCAATTTGGGCATTCAGAGCTTGAGCCACGGACTTGGGCACGTAGGTCATTCCAACGGCAGTGTCAAAGACAGCATCCAGCGGAAACTCCTTTGATGTCGCGGATGTTTCGTTGACTGAGATACCATCCATGTTGATCGAGATGTCATCCATGTTGATACGGAGAGCTTTTGTGAGGTCTGATCCGTTGACTATGGGGAAAGTGTAGAGAGGGCCGTCGTACTTCGCCTTGTTGACACCACCGAACAGGGCTGTCTGGTCCCAGAGACTGAAAGCCGGAGAGTTAATCGTACCAGCGTCGACTAATGCCTGGGTCAGGGAGGTGGAAGATGCATTGCCGTATCCAAGACTCAAGGTATCTGAAAAGAGCACGTTAGTAATTATAATGGGTAGGTTCAGATAGCCCAGACGTACTGGCAATGATGCTATTCTCCGTGACAATCCCCATCTTCATAGTGTCCATCGTCACACCACCAATTGTCAGAACGTCGTTGACGAAGTCTCCACCCACCATTGAACCTGAATCATCATATACGAATATCTCAACGAGCTTTTTGGCAGTGGTTGAGGTAGTCATGTTGTAGCCTCCGTATCCACCACAAAGGGACCGGTTCACGTAGAGCCCGCAATCATGGTTATCCACACTCGTAAGCCAACAGCCATTGCCCCAGGTGTGTAGGTAAGCTAGAAAATGTTGAGGCGGGGTGCCGAAAGTCACATTTGCAACATAGGATATTTTCTGGAATGCAAGGTTAGCCTACAAGTCATTCCAATCCTAAGCGCTAGACTTACACGCGCATCCTCGTTATCAAGGTCGACGCCGAGAGTCATCGATCGCCCGGAAAGCTGACGCGAAGTGTCGCGTACCATTGGCACCGCGAGAACTGCCAGACTGTCTCTCTTCTCCAGACTCGATGCATTAGTCAAGGCTAAGCCAGCCAAGCCGAGTAGGCAGGTCAACCCACTGCGCATAGTGAGGGATGCGGGATAGATGAAGATCAGATAAAAAGCATAGGGGCTGGGCTTGAAGAGGGAAAAATAGGAAAGAAAACGAGAAGGAACTTTGCGCTGGCAAGTACGGGGCTTAATGTTTTCCCAATTTCTCCCATCAGTCAGGCTAGGGGCCTGCTAAAATGGCTTAGCGAGGCTCGCTTTCTTTGGTGGAAAATGCTATATGAGGCTAAATGGGGCGTTCCATGTCCATTCGGTCGCCCCCATTTAATGTTTTCAAGCCTCAGAGTACAGTCATTTTACCCCAAAATTAAGCGTGATCAATAAGCGGAATTTTAAGATCTTCTCGAAGAACTACGTAGTTGGGACTTCGTAAAGAGAAAAAGGTGTTAGTTGTGGCCCCAGACCTATGATTCTTAGATCGTCTTGGCAGGGTCCGAAGCGAGGTGGTTTGGAAAAGGTACTGACGCTGGAAAGCTAGTCCAGAAGTAGGATGGAGAGGGAAACTGATCACACTTAGCTCGGTTTCAGCAGCACTCTGCGAGAAATGTCTCAGAATTATTAAATAACTGTCAACAAGCTAAGCGAAGTCAGACTTAATTATTTTGTGCGCTTCATATCTCGTGCGCCAAGAATTGACGGGAACTCATTAAGGAAAGCTCGTCGGTTCAGTCAGTATCATCCTTGCCCTCGAGCGTATTATATAAACGACAAAAACAGGGTACGTCTGCGTCGCTTGCATAGAGTGACCTCGCTCCTCTCTTTCGCGAATCGCATCGAGCGCTACGGGCTGAAGGACGTCTTGCACTAGCTGAGTCACCTCAACACTGCCTGTGTGCAGCTGCGCCGGGCTCGAACTTAGGGAATCATCCCGCAGCTTACGGATTCGTGCCTGAACGTCGTCGAGGAAGCTATCGGCAGTCTCACCGTCTCCAACGTGAAGTGTGACTGCGCCGATATGCTCACGTGCCTGCTCCGTGGCTCCACAGTGGCGGAAGGTGGTGGACGAAGATGGGGCTGTGAGGCTGAAGCGTTCGATGGTGCCGTTCTCGGGTAGGAGATGAACGCGGATTGTGGCACCAAAATTGCCAATAACAAGGAGCGCAGAAGGAGTGGTGGGAGGGTTGAATGAGCTTATAAGACGGGAAAGCATGATTATGTGAGTTAAAGAAGAGATATTCCAGCTTCTTGATTTACTTGTAGTTTGCCAAAAGTCAAGAAAGAAGGTTAACGCTATGGGTACATAAGAAAAACACTCTTAGCGCTTGATTTTTAATACGAGTGCCATTTTCTACATATATGTACAATATATAGTATCACATCACCTACCTTATCCATATAGTACTTCTATAATCGCCTTTATCACCTGCTCTGCCTCTACCCATATGAAGCTATTCCCAGATCGCCTCAATATGAAACCATTTGGATTAATTCCAGCACCACTAAAAGTGCGGATAATGTAATTTTATAAGCAGCATTTAAATTAATAGAAGGTAGACGGTATATAAATTACCTAGCTCCGACCGAAATTTCATCCTAGTTGTGGGTTAATTCTACGATAAAGTTAGGGTAAAAACTATAGATCTTGGGGTTGCTAACTACTTTCTCTGACCGTCCTTGCCACGTATATATCTCCAATTCATGGATATCACCTCTCACTAGGATACACAACTATGCGATCCAAATCCGCACCTTTGTGATCAAACCCATTATATAATCCCCCGACTGTAATGGTATTCTTCTTCCCCTTCTTCAGTGTCAGTTGCAGCGGAGTGGACAGTATGATTCCCTTGTGGGTATCTCGTTGGTATAGAGTTTGTATGCTCGAAGGGTCTCCATTGACCACCACGCTGCTAATCCGACGTAGCTGCCATGAACCGCCAAGTCTGTCCGGGGTACCTCCAGCTATTGAATGTATTAGAATACCAGAACCCAGGCTTTCTAGGCAGTAAATGGAGGTGTACTTACGTTGGTCGCCGAAACCCAAATCGTCAGTGTCTAATAATAATGTTAGTATTGTGCATAAGGAGATAGAAATTAGAAACTGCAAACGCACTTTGGTAGTAGAATGACACCCACTGGGGTTCGCCAGATCCCTCGATATTTTCAAACGTAACGGTGCTGTCGTTTCCATATATTCCAGTGAGAATCACCCCGTCGGTAGCAAAGTTCTTTCAGAATATCATATTAGCGATAGTCTGGCGTCTGAAGTAGGACTATACTCACAGCCTCCTGCTTATATGTATCACCGTGCGTCTTCGCCTGTCTGGCAGTGTATGTTGTTCCCTTAACGGGTTCCCACTCCCCGGTTTTCCTGAAGTCAGTTAGTATGGATGCCATGGTAAAAGTAGAAGGCAGCATCCGTACACGTCAAGATCGTAAACATCGTGCCACTCTAACTCTAGAGTCTTCTTAGACTCATCAGTCTGAACAGGCAACCAGATATAACGACTGTCCCAGACAGAATTGGAGTCCCATTGGTCTCCAATGTACAAGTGTGTCGTCTTCTTCGTCCCCTCAATTCTGAGCGTATATCCAGACTGCGAATTGAAAGTCCGCGTATTTAACGGGGCAACGATAAACGGCTGCGACCAAGGACCGCTTAGTGAGTCGGCCCGGAATGCCACCACATCTGAAACGTGAGTCAAGCGATCATACACGGTAATAAAGTGAACCTCTTACTGTTTGGCCTGTATCCTGTTTTGTGGCTCATAAGTGCCCAGTAGCTCTTCTCCGTCTGCATAATAGTAGGTGCCTCAAGATCGAATTTTGGGAATCGATACACGACCTCATCAAGCGCCGTGAGGTTATCATTCATGCTTGTGAGGTACACATCTCGTCCATCCTGACTATCTCCGTTCGAGTAGAGGGCATATGATCGGCCATCCTTATAGTCAGTGAACAAACCGAAATCTTGGGACCAGTTTCCAAGGGGCGCTGTTGCGTCAACAAAAGTGTACGGACCCTCGATCGTGGAGGAGACCGCGTGACCTTGGAGAAGGAGTCCATAGGTAGAGTTATCCGCATGCCACCACATCTGTTCAATTAGTTTTGGAATGTAAAACCCGAGGGATTTCCAATGCATACATGATAATCCTCGGTCTCGGCGCTGTAGGCCACTTTAGGTCGTTGGATCACGTTACTGGGGGCGATATATGGGTGTCCCTCGATTGGAGCTGCACATGTCAGAATATCGACCTATTTCCAACACGGTCATGGAGACTTACCTAGGGCCAGTCCCCCCGATTTCCAAGTAGCCAGGTCCTCCGAACTATAAACAGAGACGCCTCCGCCTTCCGGCTCCTCTTCTGTCTTGTGTTCGCCGAACCACCAGAAGCGGCCAGACTTCTGGTCAAAGGTGATCCCAGCACCATGTGCATTGATGAAGTTCCCGTCAGTGTCGCGCCATCTACCTCCCGGGACAATGTATTTAGTTTCCACTGAGACAGCCAAAAAAGTAGTTAGACAAGCTGATAACAGTCGCATCTTGATGGTATCGCCGATTGGTTACTTTAAGATATTCAGAAACCATACCAACTTTCAAACTGGGTTAATTTATATCATCATCTAGTCGTCGGTCTCTATTGTACCGATATTGCGGGGTAAAAGAAAGCCGATATTCTCTTCATCTTGGCATGAATACGACATATGCAGTTTGGCTTTCGAAAAATTCCCCCTTACGATTTTGCTATATCCCTTTTTGCGCCCGGCATGCATATACGTAGTACATCGTCAATCTGATCCACCCAGGTGCGCCATTAGTACGGTGTTATCCTAATGTTATGAAAGGAATCGCAGTAAAAGGCGTCCAAATGCCAAGATTTAACATAATTCCATCTCCACAATAAAGCTATAAAGTTCCAATGGTGCCGCCATTTTATTGGATGCTCCGTGGTGGCTAACGGGCGACGGAAGGTGATTCTCCGCCCGCTCACGCCGTCTACTTAGTATTGCATGAGAATACGAACGAAGGATCGGTCTACAGGTAATTGACAAATTTTGAAGCTAAGCTTCTTAAGGTGGCGGGCAGTTTCACCTACATTTTTTGAGTGGATCTTCATCATCGTAAGTAGTTAACGGCGAATCCAGTGGAAGAAGATATAATAAATCGATGATTATGAAAGAAATGGATCTATTTGCCAAGGCCTTAGGCAGGGAGTTTATCGAGAATCAACGAGGTAGAAAAGGTGTTATTATAGACATATCGGCCTTTACAAATACTTTCGTTTGAGCCAAGCTTTACGTCAACCACTTGACTAGACTATGGGTATTCATACTGTAGGAATATAGACAGCTCCCGTATCTACTCCTGGAGGCGGTCAGTCTACAAGTGGCAGGATACTGTAAGGAAGGAACAAGGAGAAGGATATGAGCTTGCGTTGGCTTCACCATAATGGCTACTAGTCAACAGCACCACGTAGAGGCCCAAGCTCGCGGCTGTTGGATCCCCTGGGACGCCCACTGCTATCCCAGGAGACCCCGGTCTTCGTGGAAGACCGGCCGAGTTACTCTCCCTGAGAGTTAACCCGGGTTGTCGTATGATAGTCACTCTTTCAACAGCCAACCATCGGTAGGTCGGGGTCGGAAACTGCAGACACTTGTCTCGCAGAAGCTGAGTTTGGGTCGGGCTCTGACACTGTAGACACTCGTCTAGCAGAAGCTGAGTTTGGGTCGGGCTCGGGCACTGTAGACACTCGTCTAGCAGAATTTGAGTTGGGTCGGGCACTGCAGACACTCGCCTAGCAGAAGCTGAGTAGGGTCGGGCACTGCAGTCACAAGTCTAGCAGTTCTCGGTTGGCGCGAGTAGGGTGGTTGGAGGAGGGAAAATCAAGAGAAGGGAGGGAGGAATGGGAGCCCATTATATGTCGCCTTTGCGGCTTTAGGATTGCTACTATGCCCCATTCAGCTATGATCGAGTCCGTTTAGCAATAAAGATAAACGGAATATCTAACTTTCTCTTTCCCGAAGCATACTAGTACATATTTATTAAGGTTAGATCAACCACTGGATTCTAGGGTTTACCATGGGAGCCGTCATCCAGAATTCCCCGTATACTTCAAAGAGTTGCTCTTCACTACTTTCATTGTTTGGGAATGTATTCACTCAAACCTTGGAAACTCTGGTCAAGGCGATCTGGTAAATACTGTAGGCGTGAAGTTAGTACGGAGTAGTCTTCCTTCCACTACCTAGGTACCATATTCATGATGTAATCTACAACAACAGAATGAGCCTCAAAGCTTCATCTTCTTCATCTTCTACAAGGTTGTCAGTTCGGGTACTTCGTGGTGTGTCTCGGCACATCAAAACCATTGTATCATCCATGGATCATCTGAATATTTAGTCATCAATATGGACAAAAGAGACTAACAATAACAAACACCCGCACGTCAGCGCCTTAGGAGCGCCATCCTGTTGGGAACTGAGATCCGATCATAAGTACCCTGGGGATGTAGAGCAGTACCGACTCTATAACCTTGCTTACTTGGAGATTAGGCGCTCTATTTTCCCTGCTTCAATAGTCATGTCTTGCAGTTTCTACCTACTTGGCCAATCAATAATCGGGGTGGATGTTTGGTTGGACTTTATTTACTTTCCCATAATGGGCTCCCGGGCTATGATCTGTATTTCACTACAAGCTTTGTTTCACGCATGTCAACCTAAAAGCTTCGGCAACCTGATACGGCGGTACCTGCAGATCACCCAAGAATCGAGATACGTGAAGCCACAGTGGGTGACGTATCTAGGCACAAAACGCACATCGCTTGAAGTCTATAGCAATTTTGGAAGCCCCCATGTTTTATTACCAACTTTGCTGAAAGACTCTTTGGTGTTTTTGTACAGACTTGGACTGTTGGCATTTGTTCAACTGCCGCGAGACAGGTTGGCTTGTTACGTGTACATTGGGTATGACCCTACATGGCAAGTACCCATCATCAGATACGGGCCCGCTCTTCCAATTTTAATTTAACAGCCTCAGAAAAGATCTTATTGAATGCCCAGATTAAGTTTGTTTATAAACTTGAAAAGGAGACTTTTACAGTTTTGGCACATCATTGACCATACCTTGAACCTTTCAAGTTTTGAAGTTGGAAGTTCTATGGGCAGGTGATTGCGTTGGGACAAAACCTCACGTAGTTGGAAGGCACCACCGTTCTCCTCGTAGACTTCTCTTCCTTTCTTCGCCCAACCAAAGTCAAAGCTCTCTTGGTGTGGGTCTTTTCATTTTTCTTCTCGTTGTCAGCGGTGGTCCCCGGTTCTGGATCTGGTGCCGGTCTCACTTCCAGCGTAGGCGGCGGATGTAGAAGCGCTGGCTACGGAAGGTAAGTCCCGTGATACCTCGTTGCCGCATCACCGTTTTCTGCATGAGGTCATATTATCTGTTTCCTCAGATGTCCTGCTGCTTTTTATGGGTGTCTCACAGACAGGGAGATTATTTCCATATCTGTCGATCATTGGCAATGTGTGTGGCACATCCCACAGTTGACGGTCGATCCTTTTTTCCCACAATGCTTGACCCTTCCGGCGTATTCGGAGCGGCACTAATATTGGATCTAGCAAGAAGCCGCCAAGGCCCACGACCACTTGACCTCTCATTCCACGCAGCGCTGGTGCAGACCAATATCAGATACCCGTTTTCTTTCTCCGTCGGTCCAACCAGTGTTCCTCTAGGGTGAGACGAGTGAACATGAAGTCTGACGTGTATGGCCTAAATAACGTGTGCCATTTCTGCTGGTTCAAGTGGAGTTGCTCCCGAGTCGGCAAGGGCCGCCCTGTCACATGTCAGGTTCCAAGGTGGGTTGCTCGCTTATGGGTTGTTTGCATGATTTGCATAATTTGCAGAAATGGGACTACCTTTACCCTTCTGGGTTATCACTCCACTTCTCTTCCTTCGCTTCCTTTTCTCAAGGATCTACGATATAAAATCTTAAGTTTACTGCACAGATCTGGCGCCTAACAGATTGACCCTCCGTATTGCAGGGATTACAATGAACCTCGTTTAGAAGAAATTATCCGCAATGTCTTGGCAAAGCAAACCGGCGGCCATGCTGTGTGCTGGAAAGGAGAAACCCCCGAAACATGTGGATCCGTTTTGAGGATCAACAGCGGTGTACGCAGTACGAATTAAACTATCGATGATCGTTCGGGAATTGTCCCTGGAAAAGTACTAGGCTGAGCTGTTGGCGCAGAGATCGCCATGAGCTAGCCGCGGCACGCCGGCCAAGTCTTCAACGGCTTTTGGTAAAAATGGAGAACAATGCGAACGATCCCCGGTGTTCAGGGGGGAAACAATGCATAAAAGCCGGGATGATCTCTCTTGGAAGGCCAACTCACTCATAGTCATTCTTTGTCAATATGATTCTCTCTTACATCTTTGGCCTGCTGGTCGCCACGTCCGGCCTGGCCAAGGCCGTTAACATCACCGGTTACGAATACGTCGTTGTCGGTTCTGGTGCTGGTGGTGGTCCTCTGGCTGCCCGTCTTGCTTTGGCGGGTCACAAGACACTGCTCCTTGAGGCTGGTGATGATCAG
This sequence comes from Penicillium mononematosum, assembly GCF_028829835.1. Lineage (NCBI taxonomy): Eukaryota > Fungi > Ascomycota > Eurotiomycetes > Eurotiales > Aspergillaceae > Penicillium > Penicillium mononematosum. The sequence goes on along the minus strand of NW_026643272.1, from coordinate 5,590,991 downwards.
GGTGAAAATTACAACTACACCATCCCTGCTTACTCCGCCAGAGCCTCCGAAGACGAGAAGCTTGCGTGGAACTTTTTCGTTCGCCACTACGAAGATGACGAGCGCCAGGCTCGCGATTGGAAGGCTAGCTACGACACGCCTGACGGCGGGATATACACCGGCCTGAACCCTCCCGAGGGCTCGACCTTGAAGGGAACCCTCTACCCTCGTACAGGTACCCTTGGTGGTTGCACTGCCCACAACGCCTTGATTGCAGTCTACCCACACCAGTCCGACTTTGAATACATTGAGACCATCACCGGCGATAACTCTTGGACACCCGACAACATGCGCAAGTACTACGCTAAGCTGGAGAACAACGGTTACTCGCTTCCCGCAGTCAAGGGCCACGGTTACGACGGCTGGTTGTCGACCGAGACCGCGCCTCTTAGCATCGTCTTGAAGGATACTCAGCTGCTGAGCATGCTCACCGGTGGTGCCTTTGCGCTCGGTAACTTGACCGATCACCTTATGAACATTGGCACTCTGCTACTTGGCGATGCCAATGCTGATAAGAAGAGCCGTGACACCGAGCCCGGCTACTACCAGATTCCCATTTCCACCGATGACGCCCACCGTAACGGTCCCCGCGAGTTCATCATTGCTGTTCGCGATGCTAAGAACGACGACGGCTCTAAGAAGTACCCTCTTGATGTTCGCATGAACACCCATGTCACTAAGGTGACCTTCGACGAGACTGAAAACCCACCTCGCGCCACCGGTGTGGAGTTCCTCGAGGGCGAGCACCTCTATAAGGCTAGCCCTATGTCGAAATCTGCTCTTCCCGGAACCCCCGGTTCCGCCACCGCTTCTCGTGAAGTCATCGTTTCCGGTGGAGTATACAACTCCCCCCCAGATCCTCAAGCTGAGTGGTGTCGGACCTGCCGAGGAACTCAAGAAGTTCGGAATCAAGGTCATCAAGGATCTCCCCGGTGTCGGCACCAACCTCCAGGACCACTATGAGATCTCCGTCCAGGGCAAGATCGAGGAGGATTTCTCCTGCTTGGACAAGTGCACCTTCAGCATTCGCGGCCAGGATGACCCTTGCATCGATGATTGGGAGACTCCTATCCTTGGCGACCGTGGTATCTACTCATCCCCGGTCTTGCCGCCACTATGCTATACAAAAGTTCCACGGCCGGCGATGACTTTGACATTTTTGAATTCGGTGGCCCCGTCAACTTCCGTGGTTACTTCCCCGACTACAGCATTAACGCGACTGACGAGCACAACTGGTTCACCTGGGCTATTCTCAAGGCTCACCCCCGCAACACCGCTGGTACCGTCCTTCTTCAGTCTGCTGATCCCCTGGATATGCCTGAGATTACCTTCAACTACTTCGACACCGGTGTCGGCGACTACGATGCTGATCTCACTGCTTTGTACGAAGCCATTGAGCTCGGCCGTGACGCGTTCAAGCGCCAGCTCGTCAACATCACTGAGGTTCTCCCCGGCGCTCATGTTCAGTCCGAGGAAGACATTAAGGATTATGTCAAGGATGGCGCTTGGGGTCACCATGCCTCCTGCACTTGTCCCATTGGTGCTGATGGTGACCCAAGGGCTGTTTTGGACTCCAAATTCCGTGTCCGCGGTGTCTCTGGTCTTCGTGTCGTTGATGCTTCCGTTTACCCCAAGATCCCCGGTACTTTCACCGCTGTGTCTACTTACATGGTCGCCGAGAAGGCTGCTGATGATATTCTGACCGAGCTCAAGGCCAGTTCTTAATTGATTGGATGTGCTTATATACACGAAATTTAGAGGTTTGGTTCTTGTGGGTGGAAATGTGTTCGGTGTTATCGTTGTGAAGCCATTCATTATCATGTATTAATAAATCGTCTATGAAATAGAAAGATGTTGTATATAGTTCTGCTGGATCAGTCGCATTCTTTACTCTCTCTCTCTACTTAGTTTGCTAGGTAATTGATTCATTCAAAATTTCTATGCTGTCTAATACTGAAACTTTCGAATAGTCCTCGGTATAATGACAGGAGTGTAGCCGCCAAACTGCGTCCTATTGGGCTAAGTATGTTAATGGTGTTACGATAACATATCTACGAATAGACCCGACACAAACTTCCGAGGTTTATTCTATGGTTATCATTAATATTAGCCTTGTCATACAATGTCTAAGCTGTCGGGCTGTAATAGCGTATAAAACGACATATAGTTAAGAGGTAGCACTATTAGTCAATCAGGCTATTATTATTAGGAAAAAAATGTCATAATCGTGCCAAGCCCACCATGTGCACCACCGGATCCCGTTTTCCCACCGGATCCCAGATTTGCAAATTAAGTATCTTTTATATGGCAACTACATACAGAAGGTACTTAACTATAATATCAGCATAACTCAAGTTTTATACTAGATAAGGGAAAAATAAAAAAGGCGAAACTTAATATGGGTCTATTTAAATCAATCTATCAATTCTAACTACATTATATAGAAGTGGATAGCGCACTTTTTGAAAAAGCCACGTACAAATATCGTATAAAGAGATAGTACGTACTCTTATATTACATACTAGGAATTTTTTACTACAGTAAAATAATCAGGGCACCGTTTGTATTATACATATATCTTAGTATATACCTAAACCTTTTCAACGTTGAGAAAATTGATATTATACTTATGTTATGATTAAGTACCTTTTGTATAGCAACTCCATACAGAAGGTACCTAATATTGCAAATCTGGGATCTGGTGGGATCCGGCGTGCACACCAACACCAAGTGTGGTGGGCTTGGCACGATTAGATAGTAAGGCTAAGGCTAGTCTTGACTTTGTGGACTTCTTTCTGATACAAAATTACGAAAAATGAGCAATAAACCGGGGTTCCATAACTCAGTTGGTTAGAGTGTGGTGCTAATAACGCCAAAGTCGAGGGTTCGACCCCCTCTGGAACCACTTTGATTTTTGCCCTTTCTAGGGCCCTTTTAGGCCATTTGAACGCGTCTGTAACTTGCAAGTTTCTTTTTGTATTCCCCTTGAACATATATTTTGCAAGTAGCCTTAATGCTACGCTCCGCGTAGCGGCGCTACTTTAAGCGCTAGGATAGTATAATATTAAGGCGGCGCTCCGCGTGGCGGACTAACGTGAATAGAGAAGATAGGTGGCTTCACCTCCCACGGGGGGAAGCCTAAACAGGGGCGGCGGAAGGCGGACTTAGGGGCAAGAATAGGGTTATAGGGGGTCAACGCGGCGACGATGCAAGCTACAGAGGCTAAATTGATATAGATTACATGCAGTGCAGACACGATTGCAGGTGGGTAGCTACATTTTGGAAATTGTGTACGTATTGTGATATGCCTCTCCTAAGAACGCAGGTGGGCCTATTAGACCTTGTAACCAGTTTTCCTAATAAGTTTCAGAGGAAAAAAGCCCAAACACCAAAATCAGGTTCCATAACTCAGTTGGTTAGAGTGTGGTGCTAATAACGCCAAAGTCGAGGGTTCGACCCCCTCTGGAACCACTTCGTTTTTTTGTCCTTCCTAGGATCCTCTAGGAATATGTTTTTTAAGAATATGTTTTTTGTTTTTTTTTTTGTTTTTTTTTTGTTTTTTTTTTTTGGTCCTATTCAACTACACCACTAATAGTTTTGGTACTCTAAACATGTGTAAACTAGCAAAACCGGTGGGTTATGATACTACTAAAGAGCCGGGTCGTGAAGTGATGGTTATTTACAAGAACCCACCTCTGTTGATTGTATCATATCGATGGAGGGCCAAACAAATTGCCAAGTGGTATGGTATATCATGTACATGAGAATATTGCTGATAGTCAAGACGCTAAAGGTGCCGCCACGCATTTACCCTTCAAGCTTGTTTCAAATGGAACAAGTATAGGCCATAACAAGATTGATATCTTTTTTAAGGCTGTGGGAGGTCTTGGTCAACGCCATGTATGGATACTCCTAAATGGTGATCTATTTCGCTCCGTCTCTGTGATTAACCGGTCTGAAAGGAAGCTCCAACAGAGGCAGACCAAAAGTTAGCCAAATTCGCCGAGAATTTTATTCGAGTCAAGTCCGTATAATTATTTCTCAGACACACGAAGAACACATATTTTCTGCTCCAATAACTAAAATCCCACTAAAAGGTAGAGGAGCGCGTATTGGTTGACCAAACAATAATGAGCAGTTCTGTTACGGCGCTAGGTTAGGTTGGCAGGGTTCACAACCACTTCACGCCTCGCAATATAACTTCCACCACCCACAACGCCTGTAACTCCCGTGAAAGCAATCAAGGATCCATATCCACTCCCATATCCATACCCCGCGTCCCCCTCCGATGGCATCCCATCAATGGGGCCCTCACTAAGGGGTCCCGAAACCAAGTTTCCGACGCCTCTTCCGGCCGCAAGTGGGGCAAACACCATGCTTGATTCAGTGGAGGGCTTTTTGCGGACTACCTTGCGCATAATGCCGGGCCAGGTGCTGGTGTATGAGCCTGTGAGACCGTATACGATTGAGAAGACGAACAGAGGAGCAAGGGACATTGAAAAGCCCTAGATCAGGAAGACACTAATAGAGGATCCTACAGTTGAAACGAGGATGTAGAGCGTCACATCGAGTTTATCGATGATGGCGCCTATAAGCACGCAGCCGACCACGGAGGCCAAGTTGAATAGGATAATAGTCAGGGCTTGACAAATCCTTAACGATAATAAGCTTAGGGATAAAGAGTGAATAGAGAGGCAGCATATTCAGGTGTAGAATAGTGGTGTTTAGGGCATTCAGGTGAACGGGCTGAGGGGACTGAAAAGTATATACCTAAGGAGACTACTAAAAAAGACCACTAAAAAGACATTCAAGAAGACTGCCGGAGAAGACTATCTAAGAAACCATTAAAGATGACCACGGCCGGATAAGCGGCCGACTATATATTCTTATAGCAGTATATTTAAAAGGGAGGCGGTATATATGGCGGTAATATGTAGATACAAAAGTTTAGCCCAATATTTCGGAGGTCCCACTGTAAAGCATGCAGTCAACCCCAACATTCCCTTAAGCTCGGAACCACCTTGTCATTATGTCACCTCTTTATTTATTGACGTACGGCTTAGAGTGGATTTTTTCGAGTAGACCAATTTTTATTTTATACCATTGTTTTGGACTACATGTGGATATGGTTATAATAATAGCACACTAGGTAATTTTGAATATATTAATCTTATCTAATAAGAATCTTCTATATATTTATATATAATCTTAGAAATATTATAGTTATATAAAGGAGAGATTTATAGACATTCAGTTCCGCTCATTTATAAGCTTCCGAGGATAGCTAACTTAGGCTCGAGGCCCGCTATTCATTCACCCTCTAGAGCTCTAAACGTCTAGCTTTACCAAGTCAATTACTATCCTTTTATTAGATAGGTCCGTAGGATAGTGGTCACATACTTCCCTCTTGGGGCTTTCGTCCATCTCTCTCTTCCCTAGCTCTCTCCTTACACGCGTTGGCACATCCGGCTCAATAAGAGATTCAATCTCTAGCCCAGAATTAACTAGAACGCTCGTGGCTGTAGCCGCGAATCGGTCGATCTGCACGTGCAAATGTTTACAGCAACGACTGATATATCACATGTCGACAATATTTTTGGATAATAGCAGCATAAAGGGTGCACCCTCGAAATCTTATTTCTACCCAGATTCTTGTGCTGTGAATACTTCCAGAGGTCCCATGTACCTATGCATAAACCAGGTGCTGCACCCATTGATAATGTAGTCTTGAAGGTCGACTGTCACGGGGCGATCGATATTCTCCGCTATGAAATAAAACACGTACGTGTGGACCTTTGTACAGACCAGTATGAAAAGACAGACCGGAAGTCCTTCGTTCTACTACCTGATGAAGAAAGGGGTGCTCCGGACGGAGGAAGACATTCTGGCTATGATTTGTGCACAACTTCTGCCAAGTGAAAACTGTACTCTGGTCCCTGTTATAGCCCCGAAGGAAACCCGAGGCTTCTTTAGATGATCTTACGATCTGGGGAGTGGGGAAACGGAAGTTCCGAATGCCGCTTACTCAGATATATGCGGCCCTAATTGCCTAACTAGGTAGCTCCACCTCGGGCTGTGTTTGTACTTCTATCATTGACCACTTAATCTATACTCTACTTCCTACTATGTGCGTAGCACGACTAGATGGACGAAGCTCTACCGGCAGAAGATAAGTGGGTCTCGGGCATTCCAAAGTACGAGGTGCAAATACTAATGAATCATGACTGAAACCATTGCTTCCGAGATTATTGCGGCAACTAGCCGGGTCACCGGGAGAGCAGACGATATTCATCCGGAGCTCAGTGCCCTGGTTACTAGGTATACACCCGGGTACGGAACGGAGCTCGTCCGGCAGGTATTCATTCCGTGAAATCCGACTTCTCAATGCATATATATTTGAGTGTGACCAAAGCAATGTTTAAGTCAAACAACAATTTTTCCTTCAGAAGTTCAGTTGTCAGCACTTTCAGTATCGGGCATGGAGCGAGAACAGGACACCGGAATATCCATTCTTGTTGTTGGAGGTGGCATTGCGGGTCTGACCTTCGCTATTGAGGCTCATCGAAAGGGTCACAATGTTCGGGTAATCGAAAGACGACCCCGCGGAGAGACTTTTGGTAAGTACAGAAAGAACAAACGAGGAGCCGCCGTCAACTTTCCTTATACTGGAGACGGATTACCAAACTATAGATTGAATGTACTGGCTGACGAAGTTGCACATGGACTTTCGATATAGGCGAAATTATCGTGATCTCGACTTCAGCTCTCCGTACCCCAGAGAAATGGCCGGGCTTCTTGGAGCGCGCGAGGCGAGAGGCAATTGCTCCAACGCTGAATGTCAAGAAATACGACGGGACGCTTGTCGGGTCCTTCCTCGTTGGTGACCCGAACAACCCATCCCTGGCGATCTATCGATCAAAGCTGCATAAAGTTATCTATGAGTATGTCTCGCAGCTCGGCATACCGGTCGAATATTCTGCGACAGCTTCGGATTTCTTCGAGGAAGGGGACCATGCTGGTGTGATCCTGTCTGACGGCCGCAGGCTGACAGCAGATGTAGTGGTGGCTGCTGATGGAGTTGGCACCAAATCATGGGCATCGGTCGTCGGCAGCAAAGACACCCCCATTAGCTCTGGATTCATCATGTACCGAGTCACCTTCCCCGCGGCACTGGCGCTTGCGAACCCGGTCATCGCGAAGGAGTTTGAAGGTTTCAAGGACCGTTCATTCCTACACGCCGGTCCGGGGGCACACGTGGTTACTTGCAAGTCGGAAAATGATATTTGTTGGCTGCTCACTCGCAGGGTATATTTGCCTGCACGTCAAGTCTATGCTTCTGATTACATACTAATGTTACTTGTTACTTAGGACGACAGCGGTGATGACAAAGAAGACTGGGCCCAGGCCACGTCGACCGACAAAGCCCTTAAGGCCGTCGAGGGCTGGGAGCCGTTCATGACCGAGCTTATCAATGCGACACCAAACCGCACTGTCCTTGAATGGAAGCTACGCTGGCGTAACCCCCAACCGCAGTGGGCATCACCTGGCGGCCGCATTGTCCAGATAGGTGATGCTGCACATCCATTTCTGCCGACCTCGGCTAGCGGCGGGACTATGGCCATGGAGGATGCGTATTCCTTGGCGGCCTGTCTGCAGATCGCAGGGAAGGACAACGTGCCTGTGGCAACGAAGGTGCATAACCATTTGAGGTATGTGAGAAAGCTGCGAAGGCCACGCTTTGGTGGCCAGTCCTGGGTTGGATAGACAACGAAAAAGATTAGATGTTACAGAGGCTGATCATGCATGCGCTGATGGCAGGTTCGAACGAGTCTCTTGCGCCCAGAAGACGGGATTCAAAAACCGCGAGCTGTTCCACAACACTGACTGGGATGCTGTCGCCAAGAATCCGGAAGTTATGGGCAAGGTGGTCGGAAAGTGGCTGGTATATCATGACCCAGAGCACTACGCGCATGAGAACTACGACAAATGTGCAGAGCACCTCCTCAGTGGTGCACCATTTGAGAACACGAACGCCGTTCCTGGCTATAAGTACAAGCTGTGGACTGTCCAGGAGCTCCTGAACGCTTCAGAGAGTGGAAAGCCTGTTCAAGATGAAGGTGACTGGTCCTAAACAGGAAGTGAGTTTCTCACAGCGAGTCACTTAGATGCTATAGTCGTGTTCCGCCCGATTCTAAATATAAATTTTTTTTTTCTATAATTCTCTTCCACACATAACCTGACACATACGACCATAGGGTGTGGAAAATAGGGCTTCCCGTCCGCTCAGCCGTACTCAAGCCACACGCCGGTGAGTTAGTAGTTGGGTGGGTGACCACCAGCGAATCCTCACTGTTGTATGTTTTTGTTTTGCTTTTTTGCATTGCTCTCTCTCAGCATCGCTAGTTAAAGCACTGCCTCCATTAGGGTAATGAGCGGATGATGTGAAGAGTGGAGATCGGGCTGACAATTCTACATCTCCCCAACTACAAATGTGGGTATCTTCATGGTCTATGCGACCGAATCTTCAGTGATTAATTTAGCACATACGACTATAGGATGTCGAAAACATGATAGGATTCGCAGATCCCAGACTTTGTGGCTCGGGATGTCCACTTTGAAGTCGTGTCGACCCCGAAAGATCATCTGGCGACGAAGCCTATCCTCACGTTGTTGACCCCTCACACAATCTCCAGCTTCGATTTACCGGCCTTTTTGCTCGAAGCGAGAGCAGCCGACAACCCAAACTGAGATGCAACCCCGTTGATGCGGTGGGTTGAGTTCAAGTTCTTCACAACGAGGATCTGATAACAAGTGGCACTACCTTGGCGAGAAGCGATGACAGACCAGGCGAGGAAGAGCTCCCAAATCTGTTTGATGTTAAAACCTATCAGGCTTAGCACATAGGATGACACTCACCCTGAACCACCGTTGGCCATACTTGGCCTTGATGGTGTCTGCATTTCCAAGCCAATTGCGGTACCATCTCCAGAGAGTCCCAGAATAATGCACTCCAACGGTATCGATACTGATGTTTGTACCGAAGTCAGTCCCGTCAAAGGCAGTGTGCGAAAGTCTCTTAGAACTCACCTTTTGATCTCAAACCCAGCCCGTTCCAAGCACATCGTATAGTACCAAAGAGGAGTAGACGCATCCGCGCCACGGAAGATGTACTTGTTCAAAAACAGTCCCCAAATCAAATCCTCATACTGCCATGTTTGGCGAAGACCGGAAAGCTGCACATACATGGCACCGTCATCTTTCAGCATGTCATAACATTGGCGGAAGAAGGTGGTGAGCTTTCGAATACCGACATGCTCGCCCATTTCGAGCTGCGTGATTTTATCGTACTGGGCATGAGGGATGTCGCGGTAATCCATACACAGAATACGGCTTTGCGCTTCGGTAATTCCAGCCCTTTGGAGAGCATCGTTACCCCATGCTGTCTGGTGGCGTGCAATGGTGAGACCGGTTACCTTCGCTCCATAGTTGAGACTTGCGAATTTCGCTAGGGTCCCCCATCCACAGCCGATGTCTAACATAGTCTCGTCTTGCTTAAGGCCGAGCTTTTCACAGACAATCGCCATCTTGTTATCCTGCATTTCCTCCAGTGTTTCCTCTTTTGACGTGTCGGAGATGATACCGGAGGTGTAGATCATGCGAGGACCAAGGAACCAAGCATAGTGGTCGTTACCACGGTCGTAGTTTGGACGGATCTGCTGATCGTCTTGGTCTTTCGTGTGAAGCAACACGTCGCGAGCAAAGGTCAGGAAAATATACTTGAACAGATCCCAGGTGAAGCCGAAGTGCGCCCAATCATGGCGGTATTCCAAGATGTCGAGAGTATCTCCGTTAAAGTCGACCACACCATCGAGATACATTTCACAGAAAGTCTGCATAGGGACACGTTTCTTGCCGTGCCATTTGGCACGATCTGCCTCGTTTTTGAACTTTAAATACTGTTCTATCGGTCGCCCCGGCAATTTGCCTTTGTCGGTCATGCGAGAACTGCAGGAGGATGTCCATGTCCAGTACCCCACGAGAATTGGCACAGTCGTGATTAGACCAAGAAATATAGTGGCCTTCATACCGCCACCAAGTAGATAAGCAAGGACGGCCGGGACGCCCACCAGGAGACCGATTAGGAGGGAATTAGAGAATCCCTGGTTACCAGCACCGTCAACTGGAAGAGGCGCATTGTGGATGGCCGCCGACTGACAGAGTGAATCAGTTAGCATTCGGTCACATAGTAATAATTGGGAGACTGACATCTGTGATGGGTATTCCACAATCCTCAGGCGTTTCGAACTTTGAGGGTTTGGCTGGTGGTGTTTGAATGAAATGAATGTCGCTGTTGAGATCAGGGGACGACATAGCGGCTGTAGGCAGACTTTTCTCTGCGGACTTTTCTCTAAATGGCGAGCGAAAAGTCAAGAATGCAACATGAGGGGATGGAGACGCGACAACATTAACGGATACTCCTGCCGTGTCTCGGCTCAATATCGACGGGTCCCGCGGGCCCCGAGCTCCATTATGACGGAGGGATTTGCAAGGGGATTCCACTGAATTGGCCAATAAGATGCTAAGATGTTCCAAAATTATCCCTAGGTAAATATTGTCTAACTGGGCTACAAAAATACGCGCATGACGGATTTTATCTCGGGAGAGTAGTTCTTCAGCACAGGCGTCCATGCTCCGACCCAGTATAGCTACTATTTTTTTTTATCTCGGGTTTAAGAGTTTTATTCACACTCCGGCCCTAGTTCTGACCGCCCTCGATAGGAATATCATCTCAAGGACTCGAAGGGCGCTTTCGCGGTGATATCAAAAGTGTTTCGGCCGTATCGGCTGGTGACAAACATTCTTCATCGCCTGCTCGAACGTCACACAGATCGTTTCTCCATCGAGATCAACACCGCGGTCACTTCGATTACTATCTCTAGCGATGCCGAGACCGCATATCCCTATGTTCTCACTACACCCTGCGGGAATATGAGAGGTGCCAAAATCTTCCACTGTGTGAATGGCTTTACCGGTCACCTTCTACCCAAGCTCAAGGGACCTCTCTTCCCCATCGACTTTCCACGTCAACGCAAAAGCCCGGCCCCCAGTGGGGAAATATTCCGTGTTCTTGGCTCTTCCACCCAAAGCAATCTTAGGACCCAGATACCACCTTAATCGAGCATCTTTACTAGATGCAACAAGACGCACAGACTGGCGACCTTTCTATTGGAGGCGACCTGCAGAGGCTGGATGACTTTCTATCATCAGACGATTCAGTCATCAGTGCGGACTCCGTGGGTAATCTTACCAATTTACTCCCAAAGAATATTTTCACCGAGGGCTGGGACCAACGCAATCACCAATACTACGCTATCCTCTGCGACTGCAATGCAGAGGGTCTGGTCTGGCATTATTGGCATGACTGCTGATCAACTGCCAATTATGCGAAGTGTTCCCGGCAGTGTGAGCGACAGGAATGTTGAAAGAGGGGAGTGGGTCGCCGCAGGCTTTAACGGATATGGCATGTCCCAAGCCTGTCTGTCAGGCCAGGCTATCGCGCTCATGGCATTGGGAGAGCCGAAGCCTGACTGGCTCCCGGATGTTCACTTGAGTAGTGAGAAACACCTAACAGACAAGGCAACCATGAGTGAGGAGGCAGCGCTGGCTTCCTTCTTCTGTCGATAAAGCGACGGATATGGACCTTCAGGCATCGATGATCCTACACACTAGCTGTCAAAGAATAGTTGAGGATACAGAACCACTGTAGATTTGACAATCGTTGCGCTTCCAATGAATACCATTGGCGACGTGCACATTACACCAGCTTGCTTTGCCCCATGTGGCACAATCCATGATTGCGAGGAAGAACCCAATGCTGGCTGGCAAGCTCTGGATCCGAGTTCGGGGGTAGGTTGAGCCCTTCACCATCTGTGCACCGGCTGGGAAATACCCGCTCAATGCCGTCAGGACTAAGAGGTACTTGGACGGGGATACTCTTGTTCTCTGCATGTGCTCCGATAAAATTAATCTTGTAATCAATCGGTTAATTGGGGCTTTTTTGATGTGACAGCGGGGTTTCTGAACATTCTGGGTTGCGAAGGTGCAGAGCGGCCAGGGTCAAATGCCTGAACATTTTAGTGTTAATGTCTGAATAATGTGTGATTCTGGCACGCTTTTCACACTGGTCCAGATACGGAGGATTTGTATAGTAGGAATAGCTCCGTCTACTTACCTGCATTTCAAAGAGTACGACCACGCTCCTATAGTTGTCTTGTCTTTTCTGGTGTCTTTACTGGTGTCCTATATTCTTCCTATCTTACGTATTCATAATATAGCGGGTTGTTATACCTACTATAGTTGTTGAAGAGAGCCTAAAGTGTATAGTGGAATGTACGTATGAATGACAGTGTTGAGAGAGTTGTCGAGGAAGCTAAGTCCTAAACTAAGAAGTCTGACAACAGTAATTCAGGTATCCAATTTCTGCTAGTCTACGATCAGGCATGATTTAGACATCAACTCTTAAAACATCAGGCATTTGACCCTGCCCGCTGTGCTCTTTCGCACGCAACATTCCGGGTACTTACACGCCGATGAAACGGATCTATCGATGTATCTATCCCATGTAATCAAATTGTCCGCCTCAGCACTCGGACCTAGCCCTGCAGCCATCGTATGAAAATGCACAGTCGCACCGCGACATTCCCCCCTCAGTATACGTACTCAAAATTCGGGTTCTGTGCATCAGTCAAATCAGCGAAGGCCGTAGAATCGGCCATGAGCTCGTCCTCGCCCCCTCTCTCCCGCAATTCATCGCGCATCTTCTCCTTTCGTCGGTTCTCCCAGATAAAGGCATAGCGAAGCACGAAGAAAAGGGCGAGCTCAAGGCAGTTGGCAACCAGCAGAGAGCCAATTCCCAGGGGTATCCCGGCGCTTGCTCAGACTTGTAAAAGAAGGGGCCAGCAATGTTACCGACGCATGCTCCAAACCAGATCATACCGGATACGATCATTTTCTTGGACTGTCCACCAGTGTTGGAGGTAATAAGGGAAAGAGATATCACGAAGGAGGCTTGATATGAGCCAGTGAGATAGCTAGATTTTGGGGTGTCAATTAGTCACTGCTTAATCACAAGCACTAGTTAGAAATACTTACAAGCAGATCAGTCGGCCGACGTATGCATTGTCGGGGGCAAGTAAGAAACCGAGGGCACCCGCAATAGTCGGGACCATGAACAGTGCGCAGACCAGGGTACGGCTATTCTTCGGCATGTGTTCGTTCGCATATCCTCCAAGCACAATCCAAATAACCACGATTACTCCTTGAGGTATACCAAGCAGTGCCGTATTAAGTGCATCGAACCCGAGGCCTTGAATGACTAAAGTGGAGAAGTTGGATATTCCACCGTTTGGAATGTTGGCAAGAAAGCCCAGGATAGTAAATAACCAAGTCTTGTAATCGAGATACGCTTCTTTGACTTGATCCCATTTAATTTTCTGTCCCTCAATACCGGTCTGATTAGACCGCAGTCGCGCAATCATCATGAGCTTCTCATCGCGATTGAAGCCCCAAAAGGTTGCTGGTGAGTTAGGCAACAGTAGAGCCAGTGCAATTCCCCAGGCGGAGCAAACAGCACCAATGATGAGAAACTCGTAGCGCCAGGATTGAAGAGCACCTTTTATATTGCCGATTCCATAGCCTAAACCCGACAATAAGTGACTGCTACCCAATTTGGTAAAACTCCGAATGAAAACATACCAATAAGACCGCCGCCGGCAACACCGATGCCATTCCATAAATAGTATGCGGAGATACGCCAAGGTTGCTCGGCACGGGTATAGTATGTGGAGACGACGACCATAAACGCTGGGTCGGCAATTGCCTCAAACGCGCCAGAAAGGACTCGAAGTGCCGCAAGCGCGCTGAAGTTCTGCGATGCAGCCTGGCACATGAGAAGCACACCCCACATGAAGATGTTGAAGGCGAGATACCAAGCCATCCGGCGGCTCCGTTGCATGAGCAGGTTAGACGGGATTGCCCACACTAACCATCCAAAATAGAAGATACTTGACAGCCACGAGTATTCCGTACCGACTAGGTTGAGGTCTTCTTTGATACCGAAGATTGCTGCGTAAGAAAGTGTCGTCTTGTCGACATACTATTAGAGACAGACGGTGTTAGCTGTGGCCTAAAAGAGGGAGATTGAGATGACCAGCATACATAAAAGAAGTAGCATATTCCAAGAAGGGGAATGAGGTGTATATCAAGCTTGCGCTTCAACCTCTTTTCTGCGTCTTTATCGATGGCCTCATCGTTAGGATATCTTTGAATTGCTTCAAGATATAGTTCACTATTTTCTCCTTGGTTGATTTTGCCTGCCACCGATACCTTGAGGTTCTCCTCTATATGCTGGACGTCATATACGCTGTGCGGCTCTAGTACCTCTGGGAGGGTTTCTTTCTTGGCCTCCATGCTGAAGTGCAGAGTTTCTCACTCAAGACCAATATTCACTTGTGTGTAACCAGTGAAAGGGGGTTTGAAGAATAATTATTTAACAGTATCAATAAATAGGATAACCACCACAATATAGAGTCCCCGCGTGGGAAGGTGGTGATCAGCAGTCGAAGTCGGGCACAATCACAATTGGTGGAATAAAATTTGCGGAGAAGTTCGATCAGCGCAAGATCGGGACCAAGTCCTGGAGAGACTCTGCTTGATTGTGTAGTTTGTTTCCTGCGAAGCACTATCCCCCGCATAAAGTGATTCGACAGATTGCAGGGTTGACCAATTCCTCGTGCTTATCCTGATCATGGGCAAATAATCGTCATTATGAAAGAAAATAGGGAAGAGAAAAAATTCGGCAGGATTTCAAGCTGTCGGACAATCTCCGAGACCTGATGCCGAAAAGGTTACACTACCAGAGCCGACGATGTCATTCCTAGCTCGACCTCGTTCCCGGGTTCATCCGTGGCTTTGGGACATATTAGAATTGTGTGTCCACTGGGATATTCAAAGATATCAGAATATGAGCATGTTTTTCGATAAATAGATGTGTATCGTGTGGAGATGGGAAGAATGCATATGGTGTACCCCGTACCTGGCGTTGAAAATTCCTATCGGCGACAACTGTAAGATCTTGTTTCCACGTCTGGGGTTAGAACCCCCGCAGTTTCTGGTTATGGGTCAGCGCAGATTTGCGTGGGGGAGTTGCGTTGGAGTGTGGGGGAATTGCATTGGGAAAAAGCAACGTGGGGGGGGCGGGAATTCCCCAGGGGCCACTCCAGATTACTTCGTATGTATGGAGTACCGAGCAATGGTAATGACCGGGAATAATTGCCGAGCAATCTCTTTCTGCAGCCACAATACCCACAATGGATGTTTCCAGCAATTGGTGACAGAGATCGGCATATGAATCATCTCGGCTTTTGGTGCCGTCAATAGTCACATAAACTGGCACCGACAGTATCAAACGGTCCACCCAAAGCAACCGCAAATAGACCAGAGATCTAATAAGGTAAATGAGCCCAGCTGACCCAAAAAGGAAGTTGCCTTTCATCCTTGGCGTACGGCAGTTTTGCAAGCATAAAAATAGCTAGCCAGCCACTACCCCTGGAGCCGGGGCCCGGGGTCTTCGCCAAGGAACCCTACCCCCTTCACCCAACATCCCGGTCTGGCTTTCTTGGCGAAGACTGGACAGAGGCTGAACTCGTCCAGCCTTTCGAACTCTTGAGACGGTACTCCGTACGGAGTAACTGGATATCTGACAAAGGATGGAGGGCAGAGAATTGGGTTCGCTTTCCTTGGATCTATGGGACGTGCTTGTTCAGTTGCACAGGGAATGTCAGCTCTTGAATCGAGTATTCAGTCGGAATAGACAGCCTGATCCAGGTCCGCAAGATGCGTTCCTTTCTTCTGTGAGATCAACTCTCCAGAGTTCATTTGTTTGGGATTCCTAGGACCTCCTAGTCTGAGACTAGACCTCTCTGGCGCGTTTGGGCCACGTGACACTGTCAGTGTTGTTGCCTGACCTGTCAGGCCACATAATGCACTGCACGTGACAAACGTGTTGGGATGTGAAGTTTTTCTCTTGTCAGTCTCTTCTTGATAGACAGACCTGATAACCCAGAGAACAATCTATGATCTACGGTGGGCCTTTATTGGGGAGCACCCCAGGCAGGTATATATACGGCCGGGGATTGAGTTGAGATCCCGCATTCTATGCATCCAGCCAAGTGCCATGTGGAATAGAGTTACAAAATAGAGGTTTGACAAGCCTTAGCAATATTCAGCGACTACCTAGGTATTAGAGAGTGCACATGTATAAAAATTAGATTACTGTCGCCTTTCAGTCTAACTTCCGGTCGAATTTCGGTATATAACCACCAGTGATCATCGTCAGTTTCTTCCTCTTCTTGTTTCTTACTCTTTGCAATAGGAAACACGTGCATCTACATTGTATTTTTAATCTCAAAGAAATATGCCCAGGTACTTCCAATCATTAGAAGTTCATAAATCAGCAATCACATGCCCAAATTAAACATCTTATGGATCTTATGGGACAACTGTCTCCCCGAAAACCAACCGATCCATTCTGTTTCTACACGTGCACACTAAACCAGCTCGGCCAATATATTTCCTCCGACATCTCAACCACCCGTCGCCGAAAGTTGGTTCATCTCCGAATTTTTCGCTCTCTATTGTCTCTACACTAATCCTAAAATACGGTACTGAATCTTTATGCCAAATGACCGTCGTGGATTAAGGTAACAATGCATGAGACCGAATCTGCAGACCGAGCGACGTGCCTTGCATTTCGGGCATGATTGGCCCTGATTGCATTTCATCGTGCGGGACTATTTTATGCTTACGGTACCTGCGCCGAGAAAAGAAATTATATATAGAGGTGAATCATGGAGCCTTTGTGACATAGGAGATTCTGTGCATCAATTACATTATTTGATCATGGGGGGAATTTCGTCGCTCAAATTGCTGCCCTTTGTGGCTGGTTGTGCCTTTGCTGGTTATCAATATCCTGAGATCCCGAAGGACTTGACTACACCATTCCAGCAGCGATTGTCAGTATATGGACCTGATGGTATGAACTCTGCTAGAGATAGTGTGAATCTGAATCAGGACTAACTTGTTCGTCTCTAGCTGTGTCTGTTGGTTGGAACACCTATACGCAACTGGAACAGAGTTGCGTGCATTATGGCTTGTCAGAAAGCAACCTGAACACCAAAGCTTGCTCATCCTCGTCGACCACCTACGACCCCTCCCGGACGTGGTCCAATGTCGCCGTCCTAACAGGCCTGACCCCGGCGACAACCTACTACTATAAGATCGACTCCACCAACTCGACCGTTGGCCATTTCCTTAGCCCTCGCACACCTGGTGATAAAACTGCCTTCAGCATGGACGTGGTCATTGATCTGGGTGTCTACGGCAAGGACGGCTACACAAGCAAAAGCGCCAAAAAGGACTCCATCCCAGTCGTCGAGCCAGAACTAAACCATACCACAATCGGTCGCCTCGCGAAATCAGTAGACGACTACGAGCTTATCATCCACCCAGGTGACTTCGCTTACGCCGATGACTGGTATCTCAAATTCTCAAACCTGTTTGAGGGCAAAGAAGCCTACGAGTCCATTATCGAACAATTCTACGACCAACTCGCACCAATCGCAGGTCGCAAGCTCTACATGGCCAGCCCGGGAAACCACGAAGCAGACTGCTCCGAGATTCCGTACTTGAACAACCTCTGCCCCAAAGGTCAAAACAACTTCACGGAGTTCATGCACCGATACGAGAAAACCATGCCGCAGTCTTTTGTTTCCTCGTCGTCCAACACGAACGCCCAAGCCCTGGCCCGAAAGGCCCGCAGCCTTTCATTGCCGCCCTTTTGGTATTCCTTCGAATACGGCATGGCCCACGTCGTAATGATCGACACTGAAACAGATTTCCCTGACGCACCAAGTGGGCCCGATGGTTCTGCCAAGCTGAATGGCGGGCCATTTGGCACTGCCACCCAACAGATCGACTTCCTCAAGGCTGATCTCGCTTCCGTCGATCGGAGTGTCACCCCCTGGGTAATTGTCGCCGGACACAGACCGTGGTACTCAACTGGTAAATCGTCGAACGTCTGCGGTCCCTGCCAAGAGGCGTTTGAGGGCCTGTTTTACCAGTATGGCGTTGATCTCGGTGTCTTTGGTCATGTGCACAATTCGCAGCGGTTCTCGCCTGTTGTTAATGGTACCGCCGACCCCAACGGTATGAAGGATCCCAAGGCTCCCATGTATATTGTTGCTGGGGGTGCCGGTAATATTGAGGGTTTGAGCTCTGTTGGCAGTCAGCCCGATTATACGGAGTTTGCGTATGATGAGGACTACAGCTACAGTACCATTAGATTTTTGGACGAGCAGCATTTGCAGGTCGACTTTGTGAGGTCTTCTACTGGAGAGATCTTGGATTCTAGTACTTTGTATAAGGAACATGCGACGGATTTTGTGGAGCAGTGATGGAAGTTCGGGGATAGTACGGGCTGCTTGTGTATCAAAATAATAATTCATCACTCGATCCACTTCTAGTAAACACTAACATAATTTTGCAAGTGCTAAATGCGTGGATAATGCCTGAATGCCGCAAAGTCATGAAGTATAATGACGACATTAGATAAATATATAGACTTTTCGACGCCGCGCATGTCTTTCAAATTTTCAAGATTTCAGACCATCAAGATATCAGCAGACCACATGAGTGAGAAGATGGAAACTATTTACCTGATATTAGAGAAGGCGATTTTGTGGTCTGGTGATACTGAGTCTCTACAAGACTTTAGATCCTGGACCACCGAATTTGATGGATATCCCGCAACAGAATTGATGTCCAGCCTCTTGGAGTACGATTCAAAGCTTCGACGCATAACTCAACTTGAGGAGTATCTCCGTGAACAGGTCCAAGATTTGGCAGGAAAAGAGATTACATTGCGGGAACACGAAAGGCTACAAGTTCTCCAACCACAATTAGAAGGTCTAAGAAAAAGCTATTGTATATCCGAACATGGCCGGTTGGAACTCATGGACCGATTAAAAGGCCCTGTTCTACGAGGGTTTATGGAGTGTCGATCAAACCGAAGATGGTATCTTGGTGATACACTCCGTCGAAGTTGCGCAGAACGGGGGGGGGTTGCTGTGGCCGTGAATGTCAGTGCTGTGAAAACCGGAGCACACATATGAATTCTGCACGGAAATTAGGAGTTGGTCATTGTACCTTTGACTGTGGATGCTGCTCTAAAGCCCGAGGATTTGATTTCACATCAAAGGAGAAAGAAGAGCTCTATGCCAAGCATCGCCGCCTGGGTCGCTGTCTTGACTGCCCTCTGTGTGTTCGAATGGTATCTGCATCGTTTTGGGGGTCTGAATATGAAGAGTTTCACTTGCTTAGGAAATGGAAATGGTGGCTCAGTAAGAGAATTGCGTTCATGGGCTTTACAATATTGTTGCTTTACGACATCGGAAGATATTCTACTTAACAGATGTGAGCTAGGAGAGATGGTCCGAGAAGGGAAAAAGATCATAAAGCTTTTTCGCTTCATAATAGGAAATTGCACCTTTTGCTACTTGGGCTAGTATTTATGTGAGTAATATTTTAGGTGGGTGAATATGCGTCTGGAATATCCCGGAGGAGGGGTGGTTGCTGAATAGAGCCGCGAGCCGCCCACGCTCCCTAAACGTGAGCGCTGGGTGGCCACCACCTTAGACATCTATGGATGCTATTGTATGTTTTATGCTTTTACGGAAGTTTATACAGAGACTTGATAGTACTATAGCTGAGAAAACCTTAAGAAATAGTGTGGATACCCAGTTCTGTAGAGGGGGAAAAAAAAACAGTGTCCACCTCTACAAGAAAACTAACAAGAAAGAGAAGGAGAACCCTCCTCAAAGCCAAACTTTTCAGATACTATCCAATATCCAAGGATTCATCCCATAATTTATTTATATACTCCTTGGCCCATAAAACCCTTAGTGCTCAAAAGGTCTAACGCAACTGATTATAAAATGTATATGGCTGTCATCGTTGAGACAGCCGACTATTCCACTCCTTCGGGGCGTTGTCGAGCTACCCACCCCAGACCCTTCCTGGAATGTCCATGGCTCACTCTGCACAACGGTCTCTGAGACCACAGTAATATCCTTCGACGACGGCTCGTTCTGAGCGAGGATATGCTCATCGCTGCCCCATGCGGAAGTCTGCATATGCGTCGGCGCAGCCGCGTTCGTCTTGCTCTTCTTGGTATCTCCTTCGCCGCGATTGGTAAAGGACTTTAAACCTCGGCTGGAGAGCTGGTATGGCTGTCCTGATGTTTTCCCCGAGGAACTGAAGACGTGGGTGAGACCGATCTTCCTGAAACCTTTGCGGATAAGTGGTTGGATGATGGGCAGGTTGGAGACAACGATTGAGACAAAAGTCTCCCGACAGGCCCATTTCGAGCCAGACTCCGCACCATCGGGGCTGTTCTATATTATGTGTCAGATATACGGCACGTAATAGGCGTGTGTTTCTGTATAGGTATATTATTATTGCATGGGACATACCTTCATAATCGTGGCAGCCCGGATGATTCCCGCTATCATGACGAATGTAGCGCCGGAAAATAGAACCATGAGAGGGATCTTTCGTTTTAGGTTGAGGTTGACAGTCCAGAGTAGGGGAAGCGGGATTGAGAGAAGGTACATGTCCGTGACAATGTTGAGTACCACGGAGACGAAAACATAAATCCGGGAATGGGTAGGTTGACAGAAATCTGTACAAATATAGTAAGATAATAAGACTATTATATCTGATGATTGCATAACTTACTGCCAGGGTCAGGGTTAATCTGCCAAAACGCATGGAAGGGCTGGCATGATAGCAGGAGGGACAACGCTGTTGCGAGATAAGTCACACCTAGAATAATATATGCCAGCCGAACTCGGGTGGGGAGATGCTGTAGGCCAGTCCTGTGATATATTTAGCGCATTGGTTCATTATATCCAAGGTGGTATGTGAAGCGCACGTCAATCGAGAGTAGAAGACTGCCAAGCTGAATTTGACCAGCCAGAGAATAGCCACGTATAATGACCATCCAATGACCTGGATCTTTGATCCAGCAACACGATGGGACCATTCAGTCGAATTGGGGTCGAGAGTTGCTCGCTGCTCAGGCGTCATATAGCTGTTAGTCAGGCCCTGGAATTTGGCACCGACAAGGTACGCCGCTACTGTTTCCAGTATGAAGAAGATCTGTCAGAAGGCATCATGTTAATTATACCTTATTCCGATGGTGTTTGTAGGACAGGCGAAACAACATACTCCCGCCAATGGCATGAGATAATCATCAAGTTGAAAATTGGCCGGCCCAACGAGCTTCCATCGTACCCCAATACGCACTATAATTGTGACCAGAGCCAAGGACAACAGAGTCCACGCCTCCACGTTAGCGGGCATTCTTGCAAAATAGTCGGCAAAGTAGAGGACGAAACGACAGAAGGGCGGGAGTTAGAGGGCATTAAAAAGAAAGGCTCCAGCCAGACCGGCCCACTGGGAGCGCCTAGGACATAGAGATTTACCATGTACTCCGTAATGTTATACGGGTAGCTGACTAGTCTGTCAGGCCAATTACCTATTGCGAATCATCAGCCCCTGGAAGATCATCCATGTCAATTTGCGTCAATTCCACCCGCTCCACCCGCTCCACCACCTCCGTCCCGCCCAAGAGGGGCACATCCCTGTAATTGGTGCGGGTCCGGCGATCCGTGTGTCCGACACGGGAAGCATACCCAGACCCACGGGTCATATTTCGCAACTCGTTGGAAAACCGTTACAGGCGTGGGGATGTGGTACGAGCCAACTTACCATTGGCCAATTCATGGAGCAGCCTGTTCAGCACGTTGTACTCCGTACGGCTTCCAAAATTCCTTAAATTAGCACATTAGCACATTGGGAATAGAGACCCTCCCCCTATTGCTTTCTCCGCTGTTCTCCGGTGGAAATATTTATACTTCCTCTCCTCCCAATAACTAATTTCGGGCTCAAAATTCTTTATTTATTTATTGGTGCTCGTATTTTTGGTGGTTTTCAAGGTTCGCTCCTATCCGACATCCACACCTCTCAACAAGTCATTCCCCGCGCGATGTCAACTTTTGACTTTATCATTGTAGGGAGTGAGTGATCTTCATTCGGCCTTGGTTTCGTTGGCCCCCTACCCCTAACACATCTCGCAGGTGGGCCGTCTGGCTGCGCCCTCGCCGCCGGCCTTGCCAATTCGACCGCAAAACCCCGCGTCCTCCTCCTCGAAGCAGGCGACAACAAGGAAGATCGCAACCTTCGCGTCGACGGCCAGCGATGGCTCACCTTCCAGGACCAGTCAATGAACTGGGGATTCAAGACTACACCGCAGACGGACTGCAACAATCGTGAGATCGACTACAGTCGCGGCCGGTGCATGGGCGGGTCGAGCTCCATCAATTTCGGCGTGTACAGTGTCGGTGCCCGCGATGACTACCAGGAGTGGGCGAGAATTGTGGGCGATGAGACTTTCGCGTGGGGAGGTGTTCAGCAAAAGTTTAAGGCTCTGGAAACATTCCATGGCGAGATTCCCGAGGGCATAGATAGAAAGTACGCGGATCCCAAGATGGAGAACCATGGAAGTGAGGGACCGTTGCATGTGGGCTTTGCGCGGGAGTGGGAGCGGGATTTAACGGACCTCCTGGATGTCTTCGAGCAGGCTGGGTTTCCATCGAACCCAGATCACAATTCGGGAAATCCGATCGGAATGTCGGTTCTGATCAGCTCGGCGCATAAAGGGTTGCGTTCGACAGCCGGGGATCTGGTTAAGGAGAAGCTGGATAATTTAACTATTGTCACTGGGGCTCCTGTGCAGCGTGTCCTCCTGGAGGGGAAAAAGGCTGTGGGCGTTGAGTCGAACGGGAATAAATGTGAAGACGAGACCTATCCCTGCTGCGAGTTACCCAGACACTAACAGCGTTGAACAGACTACGCCACAAAGGAAGTCGTCCTATCCGCCGGCTCACTAAACGACCCTCGCATTCTGATGCACTCGGGCATCGGCCCTGCCGCCCAACTCCAGCAATACGAAATCCCCGTCGTCCACGATGTACCCGCAATTGGCCAGGGGCTCCGCGACCACTGCTTCGTGCCGATGGTGAACACTCGCACAGAAACCAGCACGGACCGAAAAGCCTTTTATGGTGACAAAGCTGCGATGGAAGCTGCGCAGAAGCAGTGGGAAGAAGACGGGACAGGCCCTTGGGCGAAATTTGCCTGCGAGTTGGGCATCGGCTGGTTCAAGCTGACCGAGCAGCTCACTTCCTCGCCAGAATTCAAGGCCCTCCCAGAAGACGAACAGAAGTACCTTCTGCAGGAGACCGTGCCGCACTACGAGATCCTCACCCATTTCCCCGTTCACTGGGTTATCCCGGACTTTCCGAACGAGGCGCTAAACTACTCCTGTCTCCTCGTCTTCTTGTTCAACGCGCAGACTCGCGGAGAAGTCACATTGCAATCGTCAGATCCTGACTGCCCGCTCTCTTTCAACCCCAAGTTCCTGGCCCACCCCTTTGACCGCCGACTCGCGATAGAGGCGTTGCGTGACTCGTTCCGTGTCGCAAAGCACGAATCCTACACAAAGGACAATGTGGCCGAGCTGGCAATGCCCAAGGGCGAGTCAGACGAGGATCTGCTCGAGTACTGGCGGCAGAACATCTCGTCGAGCTGGCACATGACAGGGACGGTGAAGATGGGTAGGACAGGCGACGTAGATGCGGTTGTTGATCCGGATTTCAGGTTGACAGGTATTGAGAACCTGCGTGTGGCGGATATGTCGGTTGTGCCGGTGTTAGTGAATGCCCATGTCCAGGCTGTTGCGTACGTCACCGGTGCAATTTGTGCGGAGAAGTTGGTGAAAGAGTATAGCCTTTCTTAGATAAAACACCTACGAGTGTTGGTGGATCCTAGCTAATGTATGTTCCTAATGGAAATTGTACTTACATCGCGTACGGCATCCTTCCATGAAGGTACATAGCCCTAGAGAATTAACATGGTTTTGCTCGGCCGTCTGAATAAGGAATACGTAGGAGAATACAAGCGCACATACACCCATAATATAATATGTATAACTCCGTATCGTAAGACAAGTCTTGTTATTAGTGCAGGTGCTTTGGTGTTCATGGGGAATTTACGAGACTATAAGGAGATCAGTCAGGATGTTTATCAAGAACTATATTCACAGTATGTGTCAAAACCTAATTTCATTGCCACTACTAGTCTCGGAACGTGTGAAGTTTCAAAATTTATGGGAAGACAACCTTGAAAAATGGGGTTTGTCCGTCCCGAGCTTCCAAGGTTTCCAAGGTTGTTATCAAGTGGAGATTTTCTAACGTTTCGTGTGGATAAACTTACCTAGAATTATAATTATTAACCCTATTTTCTGTAATATATAGTGGGACCGGATAAATACATACTAGAGTATACCACCTGCTAACTACATATGTACATTTGATATGTAAATATATTATTACCAATTGGGTAAGTGATAGGAAGTTTACGCGTGTACAAAAGCACCAGAAGAAGAGGGTACGAATATTTTGCTTCGATGTGTCCACACGCAGAGTGCGAGAAAGATAGTAGAGTTGCCGACAAGAAGTGTTCCACAGTGAAACTAGTCCAAAATTGTCGGTGGGACCTCGTGAAGATCGGCGTTCCAAAGCGTATATCGTACTCCGTACATATGTTGTAGTACTTTTTTGATTTACCTCGGCTAACTGTTTGCAAGTATAAATTACCTTGGTAAAAACATAAAAAACATTATTTATTACACTACTCAGGTATCTCCGTGTCTACCTAGGTACTACGGAGTAGCAGGCATGAACTACTCCGTGCTCCGTACGGAGCACTCCCTATAAATTGTACTAATAACCTTCCGGCATCCAGGAAACACTTGGTTAGTTTAGAACCCACGTTAAGCAGATCTTTCATCTCTTCGAATCTATCACTTCACGCTCCATCTCACCGCAATTAATTAATTGCTTGTTTATTTTTAACTCAGACTACTTAAGTTTCATTAGCCGTTTCTTTGGACGCGTGCGCATGAACGAGTTTCGACAAGGCTTAGTCTGACGGTGATTAGTACCTATGCACGGAGTACGCCAACCTTAATTACACGCTTCGCAAAGTTAAAGACTGTTGGGATGCGTACAAATGTAGTTTGCAAACGGAGTATATAGTTAGCTTTTACAAGTCAGTCAATCCACTTTAAAACTTAAAACTCAGCTCTCTCTCCGTGGTCTGTCGGGGATGCGTGGGATCGCTATATCTCATCTATCGTATGTTTTTTAGGGAGGAGTGGACCCTTTATGCCGAGGCTTCCCGAGGTCCCCTTGTTAAGTGATTATGTAATACCATTTTACCGGGCGCTCGGCCAAAAAGATCATAGCAACCTTGAGAACAACCGCAATGCTCGATTGGGGCTGCAGCGGTATATATATTAGGCCCTAGCCACTGCTCGGGACCACAAGTAGACTTTTTCTTGTATCTTCCCCCCCTTTCTCATCGCTCTGTAGGTTCCGCAACATCATCATATTGTGCTTTCATGCGTTATGATCTCATTTATAAACTCATAACTATATTCAAACGTTAGCTGGGTCTCGTAGGCTATGAGCCGCCCGAAGGGGCTTAGCGGTTCCCTCCTCAGGTGTCCCACCCCAGACGATTCTATTAATCCATACTCCATACCTTGGAAGAATATAGAAATGACCAAGCGGCTGGCATCGCACACTGCTCGCCTTTCTGCTCGACCCTCCCTGTTGGAGTAACCCCACGGCGGACCCGAATCCCCGGCCGTCTCCGGCCATCGACCGTACATCCGGGGTTTATTTTCATTTTTATTTTCAGCCGTATGTCGTGTGCCTGGGGTGATGCAGTGTCCACCTCAACATCACGCCCAGGAAACCCACGCCGGCACCCAAGCAGTGGGTTGAGACTAGATGCTTTCGCTCGAGGATTATGGCTATTGAGAGGGTTATAGCGCTATCACAGTAACTCAATCTCGAATAATGTACCTGGGCATAGCTTGGGATGACTCGTCGGCCGCAGCTTCCAAATAAGAGAAGGACCAAAACCAGACCGGTCTAAAAGCAATGTCAAGTTCTCTCTTGGCGGACTACAGTTCAGCAGAGAGCCAAGGTGACCCGTCAGAGGGACCTCGTCCTTTTGAATTCTAGAGTATACCGTTATCTGCAGTCCCGGGTGTCGATTTCTCCGACTCTCTGATTCCATTTGTCGGTGGTAAAAAAAAAGAAGCCAGACACTCGATACATGAACAATTCTTCGTATTTGGGAAATCCCGGATCAATCCGCAGTGATCGGAAATCAGCCAGTCGGAATAAACAGCGAAGCAACACTATATCGGACCATCTCGATACATATGCTATTCCAGGGTGGAAAAATGAATAATAGTGAACCAATTATGCTTTTATTCAAACCTTATCCGATCACGGACTACAATATCTACCGACATGGGAGGGAAAGAATCGGGACCCCGGACAGCTTAACCCAACTGCGCTAGGACTTAACTGGTCCCACTCGGCCTTAGACTGACATCAAATCTGCAGTGAAAGTGTGGGGTGATCCAGGAACTACGTCCATTTTGGGAAACCATAGCCACTGCTTCCCCAGATTGGTGGGGCCCATGTTGATCTATGACTACAACGGGGTGAGAGACTATGGGGAAGTTTGTGAATGGAATCTAAAGGTATAAAGGCTTCGGTGGGTGAAGGAGATGTTTCTTTCTATCAATTGATTCTGTTCTGCATACTGAATTGTATGCTCTCTCTGTTTTTTTAAAAAAAAATCCAGCCAGACTACCTTGTACCTCTACAATGCATTGGTCAACCTCGGTTCCGCTGCTCTGCAGCTCAATGCTTACTTTAGTCACGGGCTCACTTGCGCTAGAGCGGGCGGATAAGCACTATGCTGTCATGGACAATGATTGGTATACCGTGGGCTTCCTACCTTATTTGGTTGCTCTTGATGGCGATGTGGAAATCCTAGGCTTGGCCTCAGGTGAGTATCTATAGTATACTGCATTGGCGCAATTGTTCACTAACCGGAATTTTTAGATACCGCCAACAGCTGGCAGCCACAGGGCGCATTGCACGCAGTAGCAACCCTAGAGGCCGGAAATCTCAGCTGTATTCCAGTCTACCCGGGCGCCACATGGCCGCTGATCAACACCCCGCACCGCTTCCATGCATGGGAGATGATCCATGGCAAACTGCCCTGGCAAGGCGCTTTCGCGCCCGAGAATAAGACACTGGAGGCTGAGGGCAATGATCCCACCTCTGGCGATCCGAACCGTATCGTCAAGGAGGCTTTCAAGGAAGGCTTCCCCAAGGGCCGACCGGAAAACTCCACCTCGGCTGCTAACTTCATGGTCGAGATGGTGCACAAATATCCCGGTCAGGTATCCATTTACTCGGCTGGCGCCTTGACTAATGTTGCGCTTGCTGTGCGTATGGACCCGCAGTTTGCGTCGCTTGCCAAGGATCTTGTGATCATGGGTGGGTATGTCGATCTGAACATGCTCCAGGCCACTGGAAGTGTCATGCTGGCAAATCACGCATCGGACGTTAGTATCCTTTCAATAATCCCATGATTTGTGTTGACTCCTTACAATTTAGATCAATCTCATGATCGACCCCGAAGCTTCTAAGATCGCTCTGACCGCGGATTTTCCTAATATCACGATCGCCGGCAATGTTGCTAACCAGGTCATGCCAACCAAGGAGTTCTTGGAAGAGGTTCACTCGGTTCCAAACCCATACAGCGAGCTCTTCTATAAGTATTACGACCTGTCTTTCCCCTTCTGGGATGAGACAGCTGCCGCTTTGATGGTCGACCCTTCTATCTCTGTCAACCAGACTTCAGGTATGTCATGTGGAAGGAAGATCCAAAGTGTCATGGATTTTGGCTAACATTTTCAAGTGTATCTGGATGTGGACACATCGTATGGCAGCCCCAACTATGGAAACATTCATGTGTACCAGAAAGCACTTGCGCCTCAGGGTATCCGGGAGGTGAACTATGTGTTCGAGGTGGATGCTGAGAGGCTCATCAGCCGGATAAAGCATGCCTGCAGTATCCCAAATCGTGTGCGGATTTGGAGTAGGCTGAGTGGCCCGCCGGATTGGGCTTGCTTGTATATACTGACTGAAATAATGGGTAAACAATGTTAATAGATTTGATGTCTTTGCCCTACAGACTTCTATCAAAACGGCGCATATGGGATCCAGAAAAGGAGGCAAGACTATATATACTGAGGAAACTAGAATGGTCTATCCATTCTTCAAAACAACTTCGGGTTCTCAAATCTGAAAGAAACCCCCAGTCTCTTAAGAACATTAGGGAAGATCTCGAGAGGTAGGAAGGGGTAGGGAACAAAAAAACAAAAACATACAACAGTGAGGATTCGCTGGTGGTCACCCACCCAACTACTAACTCACCGGCGTGTGGCTTGAGTACGGCTGAGCGGACGGGAAGCCCTATTTTCCACACCCTATGGTCGTATGTACCGGAGTAAAGGTGGAAGAGAATTATAGCATGAAATTTAGAACCAATTGGTTGGGTTTAGCGTTGTGCTAGCGAGTCAGGGTAACCAGACGCCGTATGCTTGTTGGTGAGCTGTATTTTGCCGTTTGCTTCGTAGGTGACTTGCTTGGTTGTCATAAAATACAAACCGCTGTACAATTTGTATGTGAAAGTGAAGTTAAAGTAAGACAAGGTAGAATAAGGTAGAATAAGGTAAAATATGGCCAAACTATATCTGACTTCCGAATTTGGAAGGCGGGTGGGGAGCCAGATGGCGGTAAGGCCTTTCGACAAATCAGAACGAAGTAAATGTCGTGCATGTCACCCGCGACGAGTTCTCGACCAAGTCTACAACAATTGATATACATGTGTAAAACACGACTATACACAGTCTCGTTTTGAATTCTCGTCAACATTTGACGTATTTTGCAGTCTGTCCGTATGGACCCATCTAATGCCCAGGGCTCAAGCCAAAGCCCATATCCATATGACACAAACCATGTCAGTGAACTGCTTAAGCGCAAGCGCCGCATCCGCGGCATCAAGTCATGTTTTCCTTGCCGTCATAGGAAAGTCCGCTGTGACGGTAATATGCCATGCTCTAGTTGCGTGCAGCGTCACCACCCGGAGCTATGCTGCTTGCCTCCTAAACCAGGGCATCAGCCGCCTGCTCCTGATGGGAATGGTAGCCCTTTCTCTATGAATAAGGATGGGGATGAAGAAGTACAGGGAACTAGTACTCGCAGGTATGATCCAATACCTTTTGCCCGTGATTTCTGTTCTCTTCCTTGTCTTGCGTTGCGGTGTCTTCGGACGCCACGACCAAACGTTGATATATCATACCTTGAATGGCTTAGCGTAACCACTGACAACGTAAGCGACAGTATTTCTGGTGAAATTCAATCAATATCTATGCAAGGAAATAACACTTATGCCCCGGGTATTGACCTCATTCTCAGTCGACTTGACAAGATGGATAAGCAGATATCTTCCCTCAAGGAAGAGCTTCGACAGACCCGTGCAAAAGCTGGATCCAGCACAATTGCCCAAGCCACTCCAGTGCCTGGTGCAGGATCACCATTTGTGGGGAAAGGTTCCACGCTTGCCAAATCTCCTGGAAAGCACTTTGTCGAAGACGCTACCGGCGCTACCATCTTTCTGGGAAGCCATTCGGACCCACCAGTCGCTCTGGGATGTCGACAAGCCCAAGCCGGAAGCGACCCAATGCTTAATGATGCAGCGCTCTTGGATCAGCTTGTTCCGCGGACGTATCCGTTCACGAATCTGTGGAAGCAAGAACCCGGAGCTGGTGAGATCTGTGAGACTTTACCTGACGAGTCGGATATTATCCGGTATGTATCGCGACCGTCGAATGAACGATTACCATTGACAGGCTCACATAAATACTCAACGCTCACTTGAATTATGGTGCTGATTGAAATGGACTCAGATATTGGCAAGTCTACCAAACAAATGTACACCCCTTTTACCCAGCGCTGGTGACCTACGAGCAATTCAATACCTCGCTATTTGCGTTCTTAAACAGGCGCACAGTGATATTGCTCGAAAATGAGACCTCAAGATTAGATGATGTGGATTCCTCATGGCTTGCACTTCTTTTTGCTGTACTTGCGTGTGGAGTGCAGTTCTCGAATGATCCCATCAAAGAGCGTGATCTACGCTGTAAAGTATTCAGTGAGTCCAATCCGAGCCCTCTTCCTTCAGGTTTGGATCTAATTGTATCAGTATGCTCATCTTTTCAATGCCTCCGAGCCTCAAATTTTTTCAACAACACCAACATGAACCAGATCCAGGCGAAGGCGTTGATCGGGAATTGCCTGCGCAACAATCTCGACACTAACAGTGCCTGGATTTTGATGGGTCTGTACTTCATTTTAGTCAGAATCATGTGGCAGGACTAACTAGTTATAGGATCAACAATACGTCTTGCGCAGAGTATCGGACTACACGAAGAGATAGCCCCAGACAGACAAAGCTCCGCCGTAGAAAAATTCCAGCGAAAACGCCTATGGTACGTACTAAATATCCATCAATCTCGACACAATAAGCCCATTAACTCAAAACCACAGGTGGATGCTATTATGGCAAGATACCTTCCTCTCATTCACCTACGACCGCCCACCAAACATAAATAAGCTAAGCAGCAGCATACCCCACGACCCAGACGCAGGCCCAGGACGGTCCTTCGCAGAATGCGTTTGCGCCATATGCCAAGTCCTCCTCGAGCGTGCACGACAAGACAACACTGAAACCCCCAGCGAAACACTATCCTTCAAAAGCCGGATGGCAGCTATATTCGAAGACGCCTCCCCATTCCTCCGCGACAAGGCCCACTGTCGCAGCCTGCAAGATCACCTCGAGCGTCTAGCACTAAGTATCCACTTCTGCTACACAATCTGTCGTCTCTGCCGGCTGGTCCTGGAGACTGTATCCAGTGAAGAATCTAGTCCGGCTGTGGATGTCGAATCCATCAAGGTGGAATGTATCGAGTGCGCTGCTCAGGCTGTTGAGAGTTTCTTGGATATGCACCGTCTGGCGGCGACGGTGTGTCGATCATGGGCGTTTGTTCATAATGCTGTTAGTTGTGCACTCACACTTCAAAGCTTGGTCGCATCCGGTCCGCGGCATTCGCGTGCTGATGTGCTGGTTAATCGGTTGATTGTTGTTTTGGAGCGGGAGGAACAGCAGTCTGTGTGGCAGGATACGGATACTAACGTAAGGTACTTTGGTCCGTATTCTCGGGCTTTAAAGGCCTTGCGAGAGACTAGTAATAGTCTGTGAATGAGAGATCTATACGAGGTAGAATGAGCCGGGGGGGGGGGCGTTGATCCAAGGCGGAAGAATGTGACGAATACGAGGGGAAATACGAGGGACTCCTTGTTCTTTCTAATATATATAATGGAGTATCATCAGCTGAATTATTAGATGGGTCTGACTTATTTCTACATATTTTGTTTATCCTGTTTACAACTCACATAATGTCCAAACTCCGCTACTATATCATCGATGTCTTCTCATCCATTGCCTACCAGGGTAATCCCCTCGCAGTGGTAGACACCACATCCACCACCCTCACCTCGACCCAGATGAAACTACTAGCAAGACAATTCAATCTATCGGAAACAACCTTCATATGTCCCCCAGCGGACCCCAAAGCTACCTGGCGTCTGCGATCATTTCTGCCCAACGGAGTAGAGGTTTTTGGAGCTGGTCACAATTCGCTCGGTGCGTGGTGGTGGATTGCAGATTCAGGGCTTTTGGGAGACATCGCACAAGATAGAGAATCCGGTCAGACCTATTTCCAACAACTAGGCGATAATATCCTACCGGTTGAAGTGTCGCGATCAAAGCTAGGAGATCTTGTTGTCTCGATGAGGCAGGGTCAACCTCAGTTCTTGAACCAACATGCCAACCATGATTCCCTTGCTACATCTCTTGGGATCGACGCCTGTGACATTGGACTAAGGTGCTCGGATGTTATACTCGACCGGGCAATGGTGGTTAGCACTTCACCTGCTCGTCATCTTTTAATTCCGATCCGAAGCCTTGATGTCCTGAAAAATGTCAGCTTTGCCGACAAAGACGGGATCTCAAAGGAGCTCGCTAGTACCGAAAGCTATAACAGTGGGGTATACGTTTTCACCGAAAATGAGTCCGAATCAAAGACTCCGAGATTTGAGGCCCGGTTTTTCAGTCCGGGGATGTCAATGGAAGACCCCGCTACGGGTTCGGCTGCTGGGCCTTTGGCTGCTTACTTGTGGGCGAACAATGCCCTGATATCTGTGGAGAATGGAGTATCTCGGATCGAAGTCGTGCAGGGTGTACAGACTGGGAGGAGATGCCTGATGAATTTGAGCATCGAACCGAATAAAGGAGATTCAGTTAGCATCACGATCTCCGGAACTGGCGTGCTGGTTGCAGATGGAAACATTATGATTCCTAGCTCTAGGGTTTCATTTTGAGGAGCCTTCGCAACGGCACGAGATATCAAATGCTCAAAGTGTATATCCCTTTATCATAGCATTACCTGCCATATCTAATAGTCTAGTGAACAAATTTCAATCCATATCAACGCCAGACCAATCTAAATAACAGTCCTCCAACGCTCTAAACAGTGGCAGTCCTCTTCTTAGCGCGAACGTAGAAGTTCAATGGCCGAATCAACTGGAACTCAGGATCGTATTCGATAGCCTCAAGACCCTCACGAGTGAACTCATAGCGCGAGACAAGCTCCGACAGCAAGATTTTCACCTCAAGCAACGCAAAGTTGAATCCAATACAGCCACGGGGACCCGTAGCGAAAGGAATGTAAGCGCAACGATGCTTGTTCTTAGTCTCTTCGCTAATCCAGCGATTGGGATCGAAGCGGAAAGGATCGCGCCAGACTTCTGGGTTGGTGTGGATAGAGTACAGGTTGGGGACGATGACACTGTCAGGAGGCAGGCGGTATCCACCGGGTAGCACGACCTCGGTTTTCGTCGTGCGACCGGGCTGGAAGGAGGCGTTGTGCAGACGCTGAGTCTCTTTGATGAAGCAGTCGAGGAAGGTCAGGCTGTGGGCGAACTCGGGTGTCCAATCGACAGGCTTGTCGGTGTTGGCGACGCCGCGCTCACGCAGTTCCTCGTATAGACGGTCTTGGGCGCCTTCGTATGTGACCAGGCAGTAAAGGAGCCATGACATTAGGGCGGAGGTAGTTGTGAAGCCGGCGCCTGTGACGATGAGCATGTTTGCGACGATCAGGCCCTCGGGGAACTTTTGGCCGGATTCGTCCACGGTGTTGAGGAGGTAGTCTACTACGCATGAGGCTTCCACTGCGGCTTGGTTCATGGGCATGCCATCGATGCCTGAACCCTTGACTAGATCTATCTTCTCCTGGAGGAGGGTGTAGATTGTGTGCTGGACAAGCTTGAGACGGGCAGGATCGCCGAAGGGAAGGTGGCGATACCATTCACCCCGGGCGGTAATCTTCTTATTAAGAGACAGTAGACTGGCGATGTTGGTTACGATCGGGTGCAAAGGGGCATCGACATCGGTGAAGTGCTCAAAGTCGGTGCCTAGAGAGAACTTTCCGATGGTTTGCGATGCAAGCTTCACCATGTACTGGTAGGCGTTCCAGGACTCCCCGCGAGCATCAAGTTCGTCAAAGACTGTGAAGGACCCGCGTACACACTCCTGCATTAACGGGGTGTAATGGCGCACTGCCTTGGGACCCATTGCTGGTGGCAAGAATTTGTGAGCCAGGCGCCAATTCTCGGTCTCGGTATCTCCGATGAAGATTGCTGTGTTGTCCTTGACACCCCAGAGAGGGTGGTTCTCGTTGATCTTCTTGGTCATGTAGACCGACTCAGTCAGGGCCACGGCTGCCACTTCGGGACTATCTGTCAGATATGTCGTCTTGCCCATGTTGGTAGTCTTGATAACATGGCCATATTTGCGGAAGAGTCGATAGTGGTTGCCTAGATGATCCGGGAAGATCTCGTAGAAGCTGCCCACGAGTGGGAGACCCTCTGGACCTTGGGGACTCTGAACTGCTTGTCCATCGATACGGAGACCGATGGGTGTAGTTCGTGAGGAGGATGCACTCAGGATTTCCCCTGCTGAGAGCAGTTCTTGTTCGTTTTCCCCGAGGTGGAAAGTCAAACCTGATCATGTTAGCGCAAGTTCATGTATAGTGACTGGCAGCACGTACCAAGTGGTGCAGCAACGTGGAAAGCAGCTCCCACGGCGCGCTTGACGTCTTCAATCTTCCATTTGGAATCGAGAGTTATAGACTGTGCTGTTGATACTTCATCTCCAATCAAGTAGAACACAGGATCCAGTGCGACAGGCATGATGAATTTTAGTTAATATTTTGGAAGATATGCTCTATTTGACCTCCATCATCTTAAATATCTTCACTTTCTTATACCAATATCCGAATTACCGTGGAGCCTTGAATGTCCATTTGTATAGGAGCGGTAGATCCGGGCTTCGGGCGAAGTTCGCACGAGAACATCCGACATAGATATTGACATATTGACATATTTTATATTTATATAACGTTTATATAAATGTTTTAGGGGACTTCAAGTTAAGCATTTTAATTGTCTCACAAGATGTACACCCTTGAAGAAGTTCATAATCATAATAAGCCAGACGATGTCTGGATTATTCTGCACAACAAAGTCTACGATGTCACCAAATACCTCGAAGACCACCCTGGTGGCAGTGCCATCTTGATTGGGGTCGCTGGCACAGATGCTACCGAGGCATTCGAAGAGACAGGTCATTCTGACGAAGCTCGTGAGGAGTTGGAACAATATTATGTTGGCGACCTGCCGTCAGAGGTGTGTTCTTCAAACCTAACAGACCAACATATAGAGAACTCAACTAACCTGATTTGATTTAGGAACATGCCGAATCAATTCAGGTCTACCGTCCTACGTTTGAGAAAGTCGCACAAGCCGCCGTTGTATCTGTCAAGCCCTCACCTAGCCGTGTTCCCTCGCTGGTTCTCTCATTGCTCAAACTTGGCATGACTGGCGCTTTAGGGGGAGTGGCTTTTGCCGGCTACAGCAACGGATGGGGACAATTTGCCCCGATCCTCAAGAAGCTGTCGGAAAGTGTCTCAACTATTCTGTCCAACCGCCTGAACTCCGGTCAGTTCTGGTCCGGATTCGGAATCGCCAGTGTCGCCCAACTGTCCATCACCCTTGGAGTGACAATGTGGATTTCATCCAAGTTGGACGTCCAGCAAGAGTTTACTCATCACTTGCCTCACCGCACATCTCGGTCCGACAGACTTATCTTCCGCAAGAAAACATCATCAACCGTCAAGAAGGCTCCCACCAAGACCCTTTTTACAAAGCCCCTCGACCCGCGCCAGTTTAAGAGCTTCCCTCTGACCCACAAAGAAGTCGTCTCTCCCAACGTGTACCGATTCACCTTTGGCCTCCCCAACACAGACGATATCCTCGGTCTCCCAACAGGCCAGCATATTGCTCTGCGCGCCACTATCAATGGAAAGAGCGTCTCCCGTTCCTACACACCCGTCTCCAACAACATCGATCTAGGACGCATCGAGCTCCTAGTTAAGGTATACCCCCAGGGCCAGATGACCAAGCACCTCGAGCAAATGAACATCGGCGACACTATCGAGATCCGTGGCCCCAAGGGCGCAATGCAATATACCACCTCATACGCAAACCACATTGGTATGATCGCTGGTGGTACTGGTATAACCCCCATGTACCAGCTCATCCGGGCGATCTGTGACAACAAGGCCGATACTACCAAGATGAGCTTGCTGTATGCAAGTAACAGGGAGGAGGATATTTTGCTACGCAAGGAGCTGGACGACTTTGCTCGTGAGAATCCGCATAAGTTCTCTGTGCAGTATGTGCTTTCACAGGCTGGTGAGGATTGGACTGGTCATCGTGGTTTTATCTCGCAGGATCTGATTCAAAGCTACTTGCCGCCTGCCGGTGAGGACAGCAAGATGTTGCTGTGTGGCCCGCCACCTATGATTAATGCGATGAAGAAGATTCTCCCTGGAATGGGCTGGAATGATCCTAGTGCTGTGTCCAAGGCTACGGATCAGGTCTTCCTGTTCTAAGGGGATTGTGATGGTATTGAGCGTTGGATGGTGCCTAAATTGTACAACAGATTTTTGAATTTGATATACAACATAGACATAGAGATAGAATATCAGCAACTAGTCACATTTTCAGTCAATTTTCTCATAACTGTCTAGCTCTCACTTCGTTTGTATACATTTGGTGTTTTCAGGTGTCTAAGTTTCTTTGTTATGGCACGGTAGGAGACGTTTCCATATCCTAACGTGAAGATATTGCGAAGTATATCAAATCTTATGCCTCAGGTTGATGTCTTACAAATGACGTCGTCTTCTCAGCTTCCATTCTTCCGCGCTTCTAGAAGAATTACCCAAAAGGATCACTAGTAGTTGATATTGAGTGGAGCTCAACGGTCAACACCGGACTGAACGGCAACAGTTCCCGGATCTTAGCCCAACAAAATGAAGGAGTCGACAGATCTTCAAGCTTGTTTAGCATAACATTCTGCAAGTTCCTCCGAACTGTTTCCGTGAATATTCCGTGACGACTCCGTGGCAAATCCGAACAGAAAAGCGCTTCATTACCATCCGAACTCCCTCCGATGCAGAGTAGATCCCGAATCTACTTCTGGAAGCATTTTATTGGCCATGACGACACTACAGCACTACGGCCGTGATATCCGCGAGTCCTTCTTTTCTTGGAAGCTCATACTCATGATGCCGGCTTCCGGCAGCGGAGCCCTAACATGTCCAATGAGCTTGGGATGGTGTATTGCAACCGAAGTGCATAGAGAGCCTCATAAATTCCAATGCTAGATTGAGCAGAAATATATATAAGAAAGCCTATAATCAACTGTGCCTTGGTTATGTTTCCCTAGACAACAGTCCACGCTTTTTCCGCTCTCAACGTCATATCTACATACATTTTATATACCAACACCCATCTACATTGCCACCTCCCTCTCTCATACTCCTATTTACCTACATTCAATATGGGTGTTAAGCCCAGAACAGACCGCCCCGTTGCAGTCATCGGCGCCGGTGTCCTCGGCCGCCGCATCGGCTGTGTCTTCATCGCTGCTGGCTACCATGTCCACATCCGGGATCCCTCGCCGGTGGCTCTCCGCGATGCAGAGGACTACATCGATAAACACAAAGTCGAGTTCTCGTTGATGCCGCGCATTCAAAAGATGCGTGAAGAAGATCACGAGGGCGAACCTGGCGATCCCGACGATCCTAAGGGTCAGACCTCCATTTCCCAGGTTGACCTTGAGTCGTATACGTCTGCGCCCTATGGCAACTGCAAGACTTTCACCGAGCTTGAGCCCGCTGTTTCCAACGCTTGGCTGATTGTCGAGGCTGTGCCTGAGATACTGCAGTTGAAGATTGATACTTTGGCAGACTTGGATAAGTACGCTCCGGCGGATTGTTACATCGGCTCCAACAGCTCCTCTATCAAGTCAAACTTGATGCTTGTCAAGGTCTCCGACAAGCGGAAGCGCAAGCTCTTCAATATTCACTTCACCATGCCTCCTGCTATCCGCACGGTCGAGCTGATGACTTGTGGTAAGACCGATCCCGAGATCTTCCCTTACCTGGAGACTGTCTTGGGTGAATGTGGCATGTTGCCAGTGACAGCTCGCCGCGAATCGACCGGGTATGTATTATTCCGAGAGCGAAAAAGAAAACGTAGTATATCAGCACAGCAGACTGACTCAAAAGCCGTATAGATTCATTTTCAACCGCATCTGGGCAGCAGTCAAGCGGGAAATCACGCAAATCCTCTACGAAGGCGTCAGCGACCCCGGCCAAATCGACCTACTCTGGGAACACATGTTCAAGAATGGGCCCCTGCCCTGCCAGCTGATGGACCAAGTCGGCCTCGATACCGTCGCGTTCATCGAAGAAAACTACATCCACGAGAGGGGTCTCCCCTCCGCCGCAATCGACTGGCTACGGAGGGAATACCTCGACCAAGGACGTCTCGGCAAGAAGAGTGAAAAGGGCGGCCTCTACCCGCCACTCTCGAAATCCTCTTCCGCAGAAGCACATCCGGCACACCCGCACAGCGCCGCAAAAGACATCTACCTGCTGGACGTCGGGCTCGGCGGAAACGCCAGGATGTGTCGCAGGTGCACTCCAACGGCAAAATCATCCGCCTCAATCTCGCAACGCAGAAACTCACCCCCGTCGTCGTCGGCCAGAACCTGCCTGACGGTATCGACGTAGCACTGGAGACGCAGCGCATCTTCTGGACGAATATGGGCCGCAGCACGGCAAAATGTGATGGCTCCGTCTGGTCGGCTGATATGGACGGCGGCGATGTGATGTGTGTTGTCCCCGTTGGCCAGGTGCATACACCCAAGCAGATCTCGGTTATCGAGTCACGCAAGCAGATTTACTTCTGCGACCGTGAAGGACTAGGTGTGCACCGCTGTAATTTTGATGGTAGTAACCACGTTGTTCTGGTGCAGCGCCGTGCGGAGCCGGGCATGAGTCTGTTGGAGCAGATGACGCTTTGGTGTGTAGGTGTTGCTATCGATGCCGAGCGCGGTCTCTTGTACTGGACTCAGAAGGGACCTTGCAAGGCTGGTCGTGGTCAGATCTACTGCGCTGGCTTGGATATTCCTGCCGGTGAGACTGCTGAGAATCGGACTGATATCCGGTGTCTGTGGAGCAACCTCCCCGAGCCCATTGATATTGAGATAGATAGCGACACTCGGACCCTGTACTGGACGGATCGTGGTGAGCACCCTTTCGGTTGCACACTGAATCGTGCCCATGTTGGTGGTGAAGAGATAGATTTTGAGAAGGTTATTCTGGCACGTCACTTCCACGAGCCTATTGGCTTGAAGTTGGATAAGGCGAACAATATTGTGTATGTGGCTGACCTGGGTGGTAGCTTGTACTCGGTATCGTTGGAAGATGGACTCAAGACTGAGCTTGTGCGAAACGATGTTTGCTACACTGGTTTGACTCTTGTTTAGCGAGACATGTATGTTATATGTGAATATAGAATAGATACATGTATCCTTCTGATCATGTTTCAGTAACCCCCACGCAACATGGGGGTGAAACCAAGCTAAGAAAGTAAGAAATACATGAATACATACATAATGACATTATATAGTACGTTGCATTTCAAATATTTGAATATTATGCATGTATATGCATCATGTAACGGTGGTATGGTGATCTCGTAGAATTATGACGTGGGGAATAATAGGAGCAGAGTCCCCTTAACCCTAATTAATTGCATGTCTTACTACGGAGTACGGAGGAGTTAAACACGATCTCGGGAGTATATGCAACATGCACAATATGCATAGCTGAAACAGTCTAAATACAGAAAAACACAATGTCACCCTTTCTCCCCTCTTCCCCCCCTCGATCCATTCCTGCACAGCCAGGGACTGCCGATCCCCCATTTTCCCCTACTCTTCCCATTTACATCTACATCTACTACTACTCCGTACACATATACAACCATCCATCCCGTATCTTAGGTAGAAACACATCTACCAAGATGCACCTCCAAACCCTCCTCCCCATCCTCTCGGCCTTAGGCACAACAGCAGCCATTACCTCCAAACCAGCCCACCTCTGGGCAACCCACTACAATGGCAATGTCTACTCCCTAACCCTGAGGGACAATGACCTCTCCATATCGCAAACCCTCAATACCTGCGGCGACATGCCGAGCTGGTTAACCCTAGACGCGCACACCCGCACCGTCTACTGCTCCGACGAGACCGGCACTGCCGATCCTTCCACGCATGGCTCGCTGACGGCCCTGCATGTCAGGCCAGATGGCACGCTGCGCGAAGGCGCTGTCGCGAAGACTGTCGGTGGCGGCGTGAGTAGTGTTATCTATGAGACTGCTGTGGGGAAGAAATTTATTGCAATTGCGCATTAGTATGTTTCTCTGTTTTTCTTTTTCTTACCTACATTCCTAAGGTCTTGGCCTTGCCTTGCCTTGATGCTGTTGTGGATATGGGATTGTACTAACAACCTAATAGCCAAGGCTCGGCCATCTCAACCTTCGCCTTGCCCATCAAACAAAACCAACCAAGCCTGCAAGCCTTCCATTTCAACCTGACCAGACCGGGTAAAGTCGACCAGCAGGACTCGCCACACCCGCACGAGGTCTTCCTCGACCCGACCGGCTCGTTCATCGTCAGTCCGGACCTGGGCGCGGACCTGCTGCGCGTGTACGCGATCGAAGATGGCCCGTCGGGTAAGCTGTCCGAGTGTCCGAGTGTGAACATTACCTACGGCAGCGGGCCGCGACACGGCCTGTTCTGGGCAGATAACACCGACCGGTCGGCTGATAGGTCGACGAATTCGCGGCAGACAGCGGCTGTCGGCGAGACGATGTTGTACCTTCTTAATGAGATCGGGGGTACGATGATGGCGTTTGATGTTTCGTATCCGAGATCTGGGTGTTTGTCTTTTGAGAAGACGCAAACCCTGGTGCCGTACCCCGACGGTGTTATGCCCGAGGGTGCCACGCCGGCTGAGATTAGTAGGATTGGAGATCAGTTTTATGTTTCAATCCGGAGTGATCAGGGTTTCGAGCCGAGTGATTCAATGATTGTGCTTGATCGGTCGCCAGTGGACGGATCAGTGAAGTTGCGGGACTCGGCTTCTGCATTTGGGAAGGTGCCGCGGACCTTTGTGATCAATCGGGCTGGGGATCTGGTTGCTATTGGGAACCAGGCTTCTGCGACGGTTTCCATTGTGCGTCGGGATCCGAAGACCGGAGATTTGGGTGAGGAGATGGCTGCTCTACAGGTTGGTGAGCCTGGGAAGGTAGGGACTGCGGAGGGTCTCAGCAGTGTCATCTGGGATGAGTAGATTGATAGTTATATAAATCAAGAATTGGATGGTATGAGAGACAACCGTGTCTCCCACGACCACAGCTCTCTTCTATAAACTGCAGAGAATGAAATCATTGCAGTACAGGTTCGCATCACATGAAAGACTTGAAAGAGCATAAAAAAGCATATACCTCATGACCAAAAGATATGTCCACATGAACCCCAGAATGCGGAAAGAAAGAAAATGTAGACCTTTGAATGTTGAAGACCAGCTTCTTCGGGTTTTTGACTGTCGGAAACCTGCACCGAAAAGACCTGGCCTGGAAAAAGGAACTCCTGCAACGTCGTCCACATGATGGGTCCTGCCAGATCGTAGTGAAAAAGAAAAAGAAAGAAGACCAGGAAAGCCGACCGAACGATGAAGAATAAATAACAATATGAGAATGAACGTGTATCAAGCATCAGTCGTAAAATGCGTAAAACCAAATATGTAGGCGGTCTTGAAGTCGTTCACTTGATGTCGATTTGGAATGCCTTCCATTTGCCCCCAACTGTTCGACATCGTGGACATCCTTGAGGACCAGGGTAACTTGTTGGTCCTTGTGACAGGACGGTATTTAATGGCCCATTCCCCGGGGTTCGGAATGAAGTAGGCGGACTTGAAATGAACATGCCCACGCAGTCGCGGCAGACTCCACAGATGCACTCCGTACAGGCATAGCACTCATTCAGTGCCGAAGGTCGTTTGCACTGGGCGCAAAACACCTGAACCTCTTTGTTGCGGAAAGACGCTGGAGTAGGATTGGAGAACCGGTGGTGCTGGCGCTGCGAGATGGGCGGGACAAGATTCATAACTGGGCTGGAATCAGAGTTTATGGACGGCGCGACTCCCGAAACCGATGGCGCAAAATTTCTGCCGGATGCCGAAGACATGGAGTCGAGCGATGATTCAATGGATGGGAATGGTTCCAAGTCGCTCTCACGGCTGCGGTGGTTCTCGTATGGTGGCGGGGTCAATGATTTGTGCAAAGGCGAGGCGGCGTATGAATGAGGTGG
This sequence comes from Penicillium mononematosum, assembly GCF_028829835.1. Taxonomy (NCBI): domain Eukaryota; kingdom Fungi; phylum Ascomycota; class Eurotiomycetes; order Eurotiales; family Aspergillaceae; genus Penicillium; species Penicillium mononematosum. The sequence goes on along the minus strand of NW_026643272.1, from coordinate 5,548,865 downwards.
GAATGGCCGATGTGAAGAGATAGGAGGCAATCCCGAGGATTGGAAAGCGGGTGGTAACGAGGACCGATTTTTCACCCCAGACGGGGCAGACGTCACGTTGGGAAGTAGTGGGGCAATCGTTGGAGACCGACCAGCCTGTATATGGCGCATCAGCACTGGAAAGGAAAGTCCAGAATTGCATTCAAACTCACCTCTGAATACGGCTCATCGTCTACTTCCGTTGCTGATGTCGCGGCTTCAATCAAATCCTCCCAGCGCTTGCCTTGCGCCCAGGCCGCGGTTTGCGGCTCTGCTGAAAGGGCTTTACGGTCACCGAGACTTGGTCGCCGCCCGAATTCCTTTGATTTGGGGCGATCCTGCCTGGGTTTCCGGGCAGATTGAGTGATGGAAGATTTGCGTGGGCGGGAAAATTTGTCTCTCCGCTGGATTGGCGGCAATGTGGATGAGCGACCGGGCGGGGAGTGATTGAGGATGGATGGAAGAAGCTCGCGAGGACGAGGCGTAAATGGCGGAAGGGATTCCTGCTTGAAGTGGTCGCGGAGTGAGGGCAGTTCAATAGCTCCGCGCATGCGAGGATGACTCAAGTCGGTATCCGAATGGGTATCCTGGGGAAATGCGGGTCAGTGCCACTGTGGAGAGACTCAGGGCTCAAAGCCCACAACAGCCCGGAGCGACAAACCATGTCTGTATCCCAGTCCGAAGCCAGCCGATGGTGATGCAGTTGTGCCAGAGCAACCGCCGCAGTGGCTGCAGCTGGGTGGGGTTCATCCAGAGCTCGAGGGGTAGCCGGGGAGCCGTCAGCGACATAGACGTCCCTTTCCGGCGCCACATCTGTGGGTAGCCGTCAGTATGTGTAAGAAATTAAGACAAAAAGAGCAGAAAGACTAACCCTGAGGTCGCCGGGGTTGAGCGGGTTCGGGGGGTGACAGCTGCACCCGTTGCTCGAGCGGGGTGTTCACCATCATCAGGAAGCTCTCCTCGGTAGCCGGGAGCTTCGGGATGTAGTGGTTCGGATGCGCACGTCGAATGTGCTCCTGCATGGAGCGATAGCGTTTTTCCTAGAGCACCAACCGGATTAGTTCGAGTTGAACTCCAGAGTTGCACGGGTCATATAGCTTTCGCAAGCCCGGTGATAGGTGGGGCTCGGGGCAAATACTCACACCTAGACATCTTTTGCGACAATTGGAACCGTCGTTATTCTTCAAGGGACAGACCACCTCATTATTGGCATCGGTTACCGAGAAAGAGCTGGTCAGTGAGCTTCGAGGAGGCATGGTTGCATATAGGTCATCCGAGATCCCGGGAGTTGAGATAAAAAAAGGAGGGGCGAATAAAGAGGTCAGCCGAGCACAGACAGGGTTTATGTGAACAATAGACAAAAATGCAGTTCAACATGCTCTTGTGTGTAGAAAGAGAAGAAAGGAAGAATTGAAAAAGGGAAAAAAAGGAAACGGATGAGAGGGCGGCTCATACATTCAGAGTACTTTCGAGGGTCTAGTGGGTGAAAGTCACTGGGGTATTACGGGTAATTACGCAGAGTTCGCCTTATTCTAATTTTTACTCCGTACTTCTTTTTTTTCTATAATTTCTTTTTATTTCTATCCTATAAATTCTAGATTTAATAATTCTACATATGTAGTCAGGAACAGCTTTATTCTGACTCTCTTATGTACGAGCTCGTATATGTGGCTATCGTCCCTATCTGAGTATCGATAACCAAAAAGAGGGCGTGCAGCTTTGAGCTTCCCTTGTAAGAAAAACCCCATTCTTGGAATGTTCCACGCTAAAAAGTGAAATTTTAAATAAAAATGGGAGAAAAAAAGAAAAAAAAGGGAAAAAAGGATGAAACCGTACGGTAAAATTTGGTATTTTAATACCGAATAGCACGGCTTTTCGGAAACCCCGGTGGAACACCGAGCTCTTAAACGATTTTCATTACATTTTTACATTCTTTTTATGTGGCATCCTAGATGCCTTTTAATGCTTTATTCGGACTATTAATAAAACATATGTATCTAACACACAGAAGATGCTTAATTTTACATCTTCGGGCGAAAGGAAAGGAAAAGAAATACTCGCGATAGGCGCTATCAGCGGCCCCTCCGAAGCTCTCCCCAGCTCCTGAGCTTCATTCCAGAAGGGAGGGAAGCTCCGGGTGGCAAAATTAGCGCCACGTTACAGTGTAATATTACGGTATTTTTCGATTCCATGGTTTTATTTTCTAATTTCTAATTTTATACTACAGATTACTATGTAGAACCATAGTACGAAGTAAATAATACTAGTAGTAGTCTACCTAGGTAAGATTGGATAAATAGGTATAATAATGCAACTGAAGAAACAAGGGAAGGTATACTCCAGGCCTCCCGAGGTCGTGTACTCATAGTGTAAGCAAGCGCGTGACTTTATATGCCCTACTTAAGTATACTTATAGGCATAATCCATTACTATAATACAAATACTCCGTACCTGTCTCAGCTCCGACCTCCTCCGTTTACCCTTAACTCTAATAAACAGCTTCAATATTTCCAGATTACTTGATTGCCTAGATACGAAAATACCAATACCTCCCTAATACCTTGTATAACCAACTGCCGATGAAGAGCATCCCAAAGCAGCCTGATTGGCCCCCAATCTCCACCGAGTCACCAATTACCTCCATTGTCATTGGCTGCAACTCGCACGCCATCCCGGTTCTGGGTGGCCGTGCAGGGGGTTGATCAACGGAAAAGTCTGAGATTTCAAGTTCGGGGGTTTCCAAGGTTGGTATGTACTGTTGTATAAGTACCTAGGTAATATCTGATAATAGTATGTACGGAGTAGCATATAATAAAAATAATATAAAGCTGTTATCAGACCTGTACACTACATGTACACTATCCATACATACACAAATGTCAAGCATGTCACGCTCCACTTAATATGACAAGGTGGGGAGCTTGCGAGTCGAGACGTTCGTTCTAGACAGCTAAGTTACTGAAATGCATCTTATCTGCATCGCTTAGAATTCATGCAAGGTGCGTCTAGCTTTCATGCAGCCTATTATTATACTCCATTGTACTACTCCGTACATCTAATTCCATCCGATCTCTCGGATCTAAGAATGACCATTGTCCCTCGTAATCCTATTTCCATTGTTTAGACCGCAATCCCTTCCTGCAGACCAACATACCAGCTGTGTGTCAGCCATGCAGGGTCCAGCATCATCATGGTAACCCCAATGTGTCGCCACTAAGGGGTGGCTGAGCTGACCAACTATAATTGTACACTCGTAACTCCTGTTCGTGTCCCATACTCAGCGTCATCTGAAACCCTTGCCGCGCGGTTTGCCTTCAAGGGATTCACCCCGAACAAACTCGCTCAAACGCAGAAATGCAGAAATGCAGAAACCAGCTTGGACATAAAGTGCCCAGTAACTGGTAAAAAAAAAACTCTGCAGCTAATACCGCTGAATATAATACATGTCCAAGCATCGTCACATCCCATCCCGACCGTAAAAGAGATCCCCCAATCAACCCAGTGGAGGCGTAATCATACCAGTACCATTACACCCCATCGAATCCCCATCCTCCCCAGCAAAGAACAGCAAAACTGCTTCAGCAGCAGCCTTGGCATCATCGTCATCCTCCAAACCAGGAACGCGTGAGCGATAAATCTGCTCCAGATACTCGTCCATAACAGCCGCAGACCAACCCCCACGACGCCCAAACTCCTGCGCAAGCTCCCCATTGGCAAAAGTATCAAACTCGAAGTGGCCCTGGTACGTCAGGACCCGGCCGGGGTTATAAAGACCCTGAATAGCGCACTGCGCACTACTCCCGATACTGAGACCACGGTGCCGGCAGTGAGACACCCTGGTCCGCAGCAGCTTCAGCCTCAGGCGTCGGTGCCACTACGTCGCCGTGGATCAGCTGGATGCGGAATGGTTTCTGAGCTGTGGCGCGCGCCAGAGGCGGGAAGCGCGCGGTGAAGGAGGGCTGGAGGGTGATGGGCTGGATGCCCATTTCGAAGCCAGCGGGGGATTGAGTGACGTGGAATGTCGATGCCGGTGCGTTGCTTGTGTTTGCCTTGGTGCTGAGGAGGGCTTGGGCGATGATCTGGTGCCCGAAACAGGAGCCGAAAAGCTTTATGTTTGGATAGTGGGTGTGCACTGTTTGGATGTAGGATTGCAGTGCATGGATCCAGGGTTGGTCTTCGTAGGCTGAGGATGCTGAGCCCGTGATTAGGATTGCGTCTATTGGACTCAATGGTCCGGCGTGAGGCTCGGCTGGGGCCTGGGGTTTGGTTCGTAGGGTTTCCAGAGGAGGTAATGACCCGCCTACGGCATCGAAGGCCGTTACATGAATGGCGAGAGGTCCGTTTTGGAGGCTTTCTGGGCTTTTGTTCAAGCGTTGGGCGGCTGCTTGCAGGAGGACGCGGAATTGAGAGCTGTATAGACCCCGCGCTTTGTATACTGAGAGGCAGGGGATGTCGGCGTCTAGCACAGCCACGTGGATTTTATGTTGGGCCATGGGCTTGGGTATCGGGACTCTATCCAAATGGATGTAATTTGTCAAAGAGAATGTGATATGTGAGTCTACAAATATAAAAAAATTGAAAAACTTTGATGTCAAAGGGCGTTCGCATCCTCACGCCCGATAAGGATTTGAGTAATCCGGTGGGGCTTCCCAAAGAGGAAGTCGAATCCTTGTCTGTAGAAGATCTGATGAAGGCATCAGGAACCATATCAAAAGAGATAAAGACATAGATTAATTAGACTGAATGAAGTTCTGGGAAAAGACTGTAAGAAAGGAAAGAAAAACATGTTAAATAGTGCACCCAAAGACCATTCATTGAGAGGTAGAAGATCAAGAAGCCCAGGAGCAAGAACAACATGCAATGGTCGAAGGTGATTATAAATAGAAAGAGAACCACTTTGAATATATCCATGGGTACGGCGTGAGTTATCAATTGCTAGTTAGAACGAGACTCAAGTGGTTAAAGACAAAGGCACGGATCTCTACCATGTGCTCCCCCAAGCCCTAAGACGAACGCATATTTGAAGTAAAGCATTAAGACAAGTCAAACCTCTCGCCCGATAGCTTAACTACATGCATGTGTTCCAAGGTTGATAGATGAGATCTGCCTAAAGCACTTCTTCTTTTGGATCTAAACAACCCGACCAGCCGGTTTCATGCACGACTGCCGATATGATCGGCTGGGGTCAGAATATATTGTGCTGGATGATGGATAATCTTAGTCTATCGGCCGAGACTGTGGATGTTAAGAGATGTGCATGTATATTAATCAAGTACTATGTGTATACCTCTATTCCCCCTAGAGGTAGATACTAGAATCCTCGGTCCCTTGCCCTTCAACGTCAACTCCTATATTGCTATTTCACGAGGAATCTAGCGTATTCCTCTCTTTTATATACTCTTTATTAATTCTCAGTCTCTTCACAAAATGTCCTAAATATCAAACCCAATTCGTGATCCCCCACTGCCATCACAACATCCAACCCCGCAAATTGCGCCATCCCGGCCTTCAACCCCCAATCAGCTTCACTTCCTTAATAGCGGTACTCATTCCGCTATATAACCCTGGAATATATATAACCTAGGTATTTCGTAAAATTATCGGATCTCGTCACGCCATATAATCCACTACATTGCTCACCATCTATGTAGAATATATAAATAAAACCAACCCTTCAGTGATCTGTACACCTGCATATTCCCATCTTTAATAACCATGGCTCCCGCTGCTACCTCCTCTCTCCCAACTGCCCCTCATGACCTGACAGGGCCCATCTCACGGGATATATTCCCAGATGGACTGAAAACCACCGGTCAACATCCACCACTATACGACCACATCATCCCCTTCGAAAAGTTCCCTAAACAAATCACCGGCCCAACAGTCTGGAAGGCCGAGGAATACCGCGAGAACCCAGAAAAATGGACGCATGTCTTCACCCAGGATCAGATCGATGAGCTGAGCTCGGCATCGGATGCTTTCCTTGCATCCAAGACCCCGTTGACCGGAATCTCAAAGGTGAGAACAATACAAGTCATACTTAGAAAACTATAAAACCGAAACTAACTATACCTTGAATAGACCAACTTCAAACTCCCCAATCTAGCCGCCTATCTGCACGAGCTGCGCGCAGACCTCATCGACGGCAAGGGCTTCATCCTCTTCAAGGGCTTCCCCGTCGAGAAATGGGGTAACCACAAGTCCGCCGTGGCATACATGGGTCTCGGCACATATCTCGGCTACTTCGTCAGTCAGAACAGCCGTGGCCATGTCCTCGGCCACGTCAAGGATCTCGGCGAGGACTCGACCCAGATTGACAAAGTGCGCATCTACCGCACCAATGCTCGGTGAGTTTGACAGTCTCAGTCACCAGTGAATGTGTAAGCAACAAAGAACGAACAAGTAACAACACCCCACCCAGCCAATACTTCCACGCCGACGACTCAGATATCGTCGGCCTCCTCTGCATCGCCAAGGCCCTTGAAGGCGGCGAATCAGATCTCGTCTCCTCCCACCACGTCTACAACACCCTCGCCACAGAACGCCCAGATGTCCTCAAGACCCTCACCGAACCAATCTGGTACTTCGACCGCAAGGGCGAGACAAGCAAGGGACAGGACGAATACATCCGCACCAGCGTAATGTACCTCGAGCGCGGCGGGAAGGGCCGTGTGTATACAAAGTAAGTCTCCTCGCATGCCCCGGGGCCTCCGTCTCCGCTCCAATAAGTCCAATGTCTAACAACAATACCAGATGGGACCCATACTACGTCCGCTCCCTCGGCCGCTTCAGCGACGCGGGAATTATCCCCCCCGCTGTCAGACGCACAGCAAGAAGCCCTGCGCGTGCTGGAAGAAACCTGCGTGCGCTTGTCGCTACACATGATCCTCGATATCGGTGATATCCAGTTCTTGTCGAATGCGCACGTCCTGCATGCCCGCACCGCATACACGGATCATGCGCCTCCTGCGCCCCGTCGCCACCTTATGCGTCTTTGGCTGGCGACACCCGAGAATGAGGGTGGCTGGAAGTTGCCGTTCTGGGATAGTAATGAGAAGAAGAGGGGTGGGATTCAGGTTGATGATCAGGCTCCTGTTGCGCTTTTGGATGCCGAGTGAGGTTTTGTTGGGTTGGTTAGGGATTTGCAGATTTGAATGATACCTCTTTTTCTTCTTTTTCATTCTCCTGATAGGGTTGTTGTATGCTTATGGGACGAGGGAGAAGAATATGAAGAAGGGAGTATGTAAAAAGGTCAGATAGACGATAAATGAGAAGATGAAGACCCTCCAGGGCTGGCTTGTAAGGATTTACCTAATTGCGCCAACTATCATTCATAAATCATATTCCTTAAAGGGTATTTTGTACATCTGTTCCAGCAACGCCAAAAGAAAAAAAAACTCATACTCGACAGACGCCCCGTAGCTGATGCTAATGCACGATCTTGTAATTACCCCCGTTAACAATCTCCAACTTGCCCTTCGAGACCATACCACCTAAGAACTCGCGCAGCTCTTCGTTGCTGAACGGGAACCCGCCGGGAACGGCTATCTTCAGCATCATGACAATACGATTCAGAGCCATAGGTCCTTGGTTCGTGAGCATTCCCACAATGAACTGCCAATACACATGCATTTTCTCCATGGCAGCCGCCTCAGCGGATTCCTTTGCTGCGGCGGCTGCGGCGGCTTCGGCTGCTGCCGCTGCGTTGGCAGTATCGCCTGCTTCGCTATCCGAGGCGTCACTGAAGTCGCCAGCTGCGTGGGCATGGTGTTCCTCGTCTTCTGTGGGTAGGATTTCCAACACGCGGAAGGTGTCGCGTTGTACCTCGGTGAGAATACGCTTGCTGACCCAGAAGAGACAGGCACTGCGTACAAGGGCAGGAGTCATTTCCAGCTCGTCGGCGAGTCCCGGAATTGTCTTCGTGGCGGGTTCGCCCGAGTCGGACTGGAAGGCATAGATTACGGTTGCTTGCCAGGTCGTCACTTCGTCTTTGAAGGTGTGGTTCTGCAACTCCAGCTCGACGGTGACCTGGCCCAAAGCATTGCGCCACATGAGCTTGCGCGAATCCTTGCGCCTTTCGAAACAGGTCGCGTACCGCTCTTGCAGTTTGGTGATTTCATCGGGGACCTTGAATTCTTGTTCTTGGAATTCCGGCCAGAAGAAGCGTGATAGAACCTTGGCGTGGAGCTTTCCGACGCCTGCTTGCTTCCGATATCCGGACAACATCTGATCGTTCCTCACGGTGAGGTCAAGACGTCGTGAGTCGGAGATATCTTTCAGCATCACCTCGCATGCCTGTAATGCCGAGTCACCGAACCGAACCTTCAGGAGCTCTAGTACTGTAATCTCTTGGTCGTAGTTCTGGCGTTTCTGGATGAGGCGGTCTGCGAGAAGAGTCTGCATTTCCTTCACGAAGGTCTCCTTCGAGTCGAATAAGCTAACCAGACTGTCAATGACATCTGCGCTCTTCGATTTTTTGTAGTCGGGAGCGGCATCAACTGGATCGGGCACCCAGTACATGTCATCATAATCTAACTCGCTCCTATTATTTTGCATGGAATGATGGTGGACCTTAGTCAGCTCCGCTGCCAGCTCTGCCAAGGTGTCGCCGGTAGCTGTCGGCCCCTCGGCTGTCGCAGGGTCCGCCAATAGACCACTAACAATCACCTTCACAGTGTCCTCGCGGTCTCTCAAGTATCGCCGGATTGGTCGAGCGATGCGATCCAGCAGTACACCCTTCGGGTCCAAGATATGGAATGCTCGAATAATCGAGATGTAAACCTGCAAGATCTCGACTGTAGAGGCACCGGGATGCAACAGCCGCTGGAGCAAGTTGAGAGAAAAGAGATTCGTCACATACAATCGCGCTCCAGACGAGTTGTTTGTGAAACGTCGCAGATCCTCCACCGCCCCGCTGCTTGCAGGCCAATCAACAATCACATCAAAGAGTTCGCTGACTCGAAGCTTTCCCAGCCGGGCAATGCCCATCACTTGCCACTTTTCCACGTCGCGAAGGCTCACTTCCATCGCCCCGGACTGGGTCCCAGCGGGGTCGGAATGGAGGATGGCTAGAACATGCACAACGAGCCGCGCGTAGACGTTTTCAATCCATTGTTCCAGGTGCTGCGGCACGGTTGAGGGCGACTCCCATTCGCCGGCGTATGCGGCACGAATGAAGTCTCCCATCATGATGTTCATCACATTTGCGAACACTTTTTGGGCCTGGTCACCGCCAAGTCCGACAAGCTGCAGTCCGTTGAGAAACGCCAAAAGTCGATCCCGTGCAATAGTCACGCGGCCATCTTCACTATCAACCATCATGTGTGCCCGGGCTTCGGGTGATTCTTGCTTCCAGTCTTTGTACGAGACTGAGTATGCCCGTTCCATTTCCGTTCCATCCAGACTCATTCTGTCCGCATCGGAATCTTCGTCCAGGGTATCAATGCCTAAAATAACCACAGCATCCTGCGTGAGCTCTCTGGCAAGAAGCGGTGAAATCTTCTTCCATGGTAAACTGTATTGAACCACCGTATGAAAGGCACGCTGTAGCTGAGCCAAGAACCCTCCTTGATGGGGAGTAGTTATCAAAGGAAGCAAATAGTGCACGACGGGAGCGAGATAAATTCGACGCGCAAGCTGTAAGCAGTCCACGATTGTCCGGAGCAGGCCTTCTTCCCCGGGGACTTTAACAACTATGAGACCGTTAGCACGGACAGACCAACCAAATTCAAACAACGCACAGCGTCCATACCTTGGATAGCCCAGTCCGAAAATTGACTAGAAAATGCCTCCGAATATCATTCCCATACCATTCAAACAACGTCCACGGAGAAGTTCGTATAAGATACTCTAGCGCCTCGGCCGTCTCCTTCGACGGAGGGCTGAGCCGGTTCCATTCTTTCAGCACTTGACTTCCATCGGTATTTCGGAAGTTGTAAAGCAACTCGAAGCCCAGGTTGGGCACGGATAGGAACTCTTTGGCCGCCTGCCGCGCCTGGTTTAACGTGTCTTCCTCTGGGGATGCAGCGTCCGTCGATCCCCCAATCGTCGCGAATGAGGTTGATTGTGAGTCTGCTTTGAAGGTTGATGATGAGTCGGATGATTGGAATGATGCGATTGGTGTCTGCTCGCGTTGGAAATCCGAGATCGACTTCGGCCGGTGAGCTTCGAGCGACGCGGGGGAGAAAACGGAGCCGCAGACGCGCCTACGTCCCACATTGAGGGGTACGGTTGAAAGCATTTTGATCAAGGGACATCGGGCATTGTGAGATGCAGCTGGTGATTTTAGTTGCTGCACGAAGCTTCGTGTTCGATGTTTCTGTTATGCTGCCAATGTTTGGATTGAAGGTCACGTGGATGTTTTGCTAAAGCTTCAGCTCCACCGGTTTTACTTCGTTTTGTGGTGAGGTGGATGGGGTGGATGGTACGGTGGATTGTTTGGAATGTTATTGCTCAATGAATATATTCGAGGAGGATATTAAGTTCCTGCCAAAATCAAAACCAAGCGCGAGCTGTAAATTTCGCCATCTACATAGTATGTGGGTATCGCTCCAAAACAAGAGGGCATTGCGTATGTACGAATCCAAGTCCAGAAAGATAAAAAAGAAAGGGGGGGCAAAGTCCAGATCCCAGCTAAGGCACACGAAAGGTCGACACAGAATTTGGTATCACCATAAACGCGTCCTACGTATTCGTTGAGAGGCCCGGGACCTGGTGAGCATGCAGTGTGCAACCATATTCCACCGAGATGAGTGTGTAGATATTTCGAAGGTGCCTTGTGTATCCTTCAGATGCGTATTCTTGAGTGCCAAGTATCCCTCAAGACTTGGTGTCATCAACCTTCTCCCACTCGCTATCAGTGCTCCCATACCCAGACCCCTCACCACCAGTGCTGGGTCGCTTCTTAGAATCGCGCGCCGTGGGCAGCAACCCGGATGGTGCACTCCCGGTCGCGACAGCAGCAGACTTATCATCTGACTTCTTGGCCACGATAGCTTCGGTCTCCGTTTCGCTGTCGGCGCTTTCTCCTACAGCGGGACTCTTCCGCGTCTTCGTGTCACCGGACTCTTGTTTTTCTTTCTCAGTCTCCTGCGCCTGCTGGGCAAGTCGCACCTCGGCGGCAAACCAGTTGATGGCCCACCATAGTCCACCGCTGATGATAGATAGGGCGACGAAGTGGAGGCTGTAGGTAGCTAGGAGGAGAGCGAAGAAGATAATCTGGAGTGCAGCGAAGGTGACGTTGGTCGCGATCAAGAGGGTCGGGGTGGGTCCTGGAGTAAAGATGCTGGACCACAGGTCTTCCATGAAGGAAGCCATGATTTTTTCAAAATGAAGTTGGGAAATCCGAAGGTTGCAGAGAGAGGGGGCCGGGAACTGAAATCCGTGTGGGGGGGGAAAATGGTTACCGGAAGAGACACCGCTCAGAGAAAGATGGAGGGAAGATGGACAATGAATTCCGATATTCAAAAAGAAGTAGATTTTGGATTCTTCCCCGTGGGGTATCTGGTCTGAATATTAACAATGTACGGAGCACAACATAAAAAATATAAAACATTCTCCAGGGCTATTCCTGTTAATACTAATTCCAGTCAGATGAAGGGGTATGTCTCTATACACCATCACGGGAGAGATCGGCTAGTCACTTGACTTTCCGAATGCATGGCCGGCCCGAGACTTCGATGTATATACCTAACCTAGGTAGACACCTCCAAGGCTTCCAAGGTTTCCAAGGTTTACTTGGCAGGTCTCGTCATGACGATTATCCCGCGTGATGATTTGAAGTAATCATTGTTCACAGCTCAGGTGATAGTGATCAAAGGCCTATATTTGGACTACATATGTAGCTACATCTCTAGGCACAGGTATATAAAGGACGACGTAAGCTTATCTCAATATCGAATAGAGCGGTAGTGACTTGTCTAGGGCTCAAAGCAATACCAGATGGATCTATATGCCGCACCAATGTTGTAGGGACCTATCTTCCATGACCTATGCCTAGTTCGTATACAAGATGCCCGGTCTGGCCAGACAACAAAGACACAAGAAAGTTGGGCCTTATCTCTCAAAGGCCGAGTATAGACCCAAAGGGCAGTTGTAACGCCCCCTGAACAATGCCGATAGCCGCCGCCAATTGACGACGTGCTATTATGTCTCTTCTCCGTGTTTTCCCCACAATCGCAATAGCGCCGATCTTCCCCAAACCCGCCGAGCCGTCTACTAGTACTCCGTCATCTACCCCGACTCTCATCCCAAGCCTTTGCCTCATTGGCTTTCCGGACCGGGGGACCCCCTCCCGACTTCCTAGAGGTCCCGATTCACGGAGGGAACAAACCTCGTATACTACCCCAGCTGGGTAGCTAGGGAAAATGGGTATAAATATCCCGGAGTGCCTCCGAGGTAGAGTTTATCAGAGCGTTTTCCCGCTTCAATCGAGAAACATAATCCTCAAGTTTCTTTAACTTGCATCCAAATCTCCATTCACTATGGCTGATGATATCCCCGCTACGAAAGAACTATCCCATGAGCCAGTGGAAGGCTTCGCTCACCATGCCGACATTGCCGCAGACCGCGAGCCCTATGGCCCACCCGGTCTGCGCGGTCTCGCAGCCAACCCATTCGTGGTCTTGTGTGCCGCCTGCTCAACGCTAGGTGGTTTGCTTTTTGGTTATGACCAAGGTGTTGTGTCGGTGATTCTGATCATGAACCAGTTCTTGGCGGAATTCCCGCGGATAGATGAGAGTAACCCGGGCTCAGGATTTGCGAAGGGATTACTGACGGCGATGATTGAGCTGGGTGCTTTGATTGGTGCTATTAACCAGGGCTGGATTGCGGATAAGATCTCGCGACGGTATTCGATTCTCGTTGCTGTTGCTATCTTCACCGTTGGCTCTGTGCTTCAAACTGCTGCCTACGGTTATCCTATGTTGACGGTAGCCCGGCTGATTGGTGGTGTTGGAATCGGAATGTTGTCGATGGTTGCACCATTGTACATCTCCGAAATCAGTATGTCTCCCTACTCGGAGGGTTCCTTTCCTTCCTCACACATGTGATGTAAATGCTTATTCCAATCCCCTCCTATTAGGTCCCCCCCGAATGCCGTGGAACCCTCTTGGTTATGGAAGAATGGTGTATCGTCCTCGGCATTGTGATTGCCTTTTGGATTACCTATGGCACGCAATACATGGCCGGTGAATGGGCCTGGCGCCTCCCTTTCCTGCTCCAATTGATCCCGGGTTTTGTTCTCGCTGCTGGTGTATACGCTCTTCCGTTCTCGCCCCGTTGGCTGGCTTCAAAAGGTCGCGACGAGGAAGCTCTTGACAGTCTTTGCAGACTCCGTTCTCTGCCAGCCTCCGACAGGCGCATTCGCCAGGAGCTTATGGACATCCAGGCCGAAGTGCGCTTCCACCAGCAAATGAACAGGGAAAATCATCCAGATTTGCAAGGTGGTGGTACAAAGAATTCCATTCTGCAGGAGCTTTCATCGTGGGCCGATTGCTTCAAGAAGGGCTGCTGGCGTCGCACTCACATCGGTATTGGCCTAGGATTCTTCCAACAGGTAAGTTCTTTATATGTGGAGATAAGAGATAATCGACACATGCTAATTATATGAATAGTTCATCGGTATCAATGCTCTTATTTACTATTCTCCAACCCTCTTTAAGACGATGGGTCTCGACAGGAGCATGCAACTTATCATGTCCGGCGTTCTCAACGTTGTGCAGTTGGTGGGTGTCACTACGAGTATCTGGACCATGGATGTTGTCGGTCGTCGCAAGTTGCTTCTAAGTGGTGCAGCCCTTATGGCCATATCCCACACTATTATTGCTGCTTTGGTCGGGATTTACTCGGACGATTGGCCGTCCCACAAAGCAGAAGGGTGGACCAGTGTGGCCTTTCTACTATTCTACATGCTTGCCTTTGGAGCTTCCTGGGGTCCTATCCCGTGGGCTATGCCTTCTGGTACGTTACCTACTCCTTTTATCGTGTTAATCTGGCATCGATCTAACATATCCAGAAATTTTCCCTTCTTCCCTTCGTGCCAAGGGTGTTGCTCTTTCAACTTGCTCCAACTGGCTCAACAACTTCATCATTGTAAGTTTCTCGTTGCCATTATTTGGTCCCTCGATATTCCAGGGTACTAATAATTTCTGCAGGGTCTCATCACCCCGCCTCTCGTCCAAGACACTGGCTACGGTGCTTACGTCTTCTTCGCTGTCTTTTGCCTACTCGCCGGAATATGGACTTTCTTCTTTGTGCCAGAAACCAAGGGCCGGACCCTCGAGCAGATGGACCACGTGTTCAAAGACAATTCTAGCGAAGAAGAAAAGGCTAAGAGACGTGTGATTGAGGCCGAACTTATTCGTGCCCAGTATGAGAATGACCATCGGGAGTTTGCATGAGCCAATCTGCGTCACCATAAATATATAAATCGAACACTAGGGCGGGCTCTCGGATGCGCATTCTTCTATCTTAGCATAAATCAGGAAATCTTACGACATTATGACTTTCATGACTGAAAAGCAAATAATTAACCCTTGCCTAGCGTGGCTGAGTTAAACTTTGTCGTCAGAACCATAAATGGTAGCATATAGTATGTCCAAGTTGATTGTTTACTCATTCCAGTGTAATCCATCCATGGATGAGTTTGACAGGCCAACTTGACGGTAGCGAGTCAGGAGGTCCTTCTGCTACCACTTCCAGAAGACACGGTCAGCATTGGTGCGGTGCCGATACAAAAGAGAAGAATCCAAGTGTGTTAGCATACACCGTGATAATCCATAATAATCACGCTACCACTGTGACCCACCTGGGCACTTAGAGTAACTAAGCACAACCTTAACTCAAAAAACGTGTTATTCCAAGGTTCAAAACAAATAACCTTAGTGCTAAGCTAAACAGCCATGGTATCTCCCGTCCTAAACGCTCTCTCCTCAAACGCCGCAAATGGTTCAGACGACTCCTGATATAGAATGCAAGCCAAGATAAAATCACAAAACACCATGACGCGCCTTGAAAATTGATACCTTTTCGTCATAAAACAGAATCTCTTGTAGCCGGTACCGAACCCGCGAAGCACCCTGTTCTTCATCAGGTTCGGTATCATAGTCCGGGTCACTGGAAAGGAGGTCTGTATCAGCCGCCCCCGAGGCATCATCGGAAGCATCGCTGTCTTCTTCAGATTCGTGGTCGGGGTTGGCCCACCCTTCATCATCATCTTCGCTGTGCGTCGGGAATGACCAATCGCGGGGTTGTCGTCGAAATCTAGTGGGTTATCGTCATGTCTTGCTTCAAGAATTTGGTAGCATTTGATATGGAGACCAATGTAGGCGATCTTCAGATCTGGACGTATGCTAACGATGTCCAAAACTTGCAGCGCAAGCTCTTTCAAGTCGCGGTGAACGGTATGGTGAATGTGTGGTAGATACAAAGCACGAAGCTGAGACATATTCGGCAATCTCTGCAGGAAGAAATGCTGCGGAGTATCGTTAGCGTAACTGGTCTGGTCGGAATATTCAATGCTGGTGATTGCTCTCTTACCCAATCGCGATAATGCATCGCCATTCCCAGCTCTTTTAATTGCGGCATCTTTCCACTTGTGACGAATGATACCATGTCGTGGTTGAACATCCACTTGTGCCATCGCGTGCCTGAATATCCGTCTCCAATTATACGGTCAGTGGCATCAATCAGCACCTTTCGCAGACTCTGCCTGTGCTTTCGCAGAATGTGCTTGTAAATAGCGTCGATATGCACGGCAGATTCATGACCTGGTGCTTCATGCAAATAAACACTCTCGAGGGTATTCGGGGCCAGCGCATCCTTGATAAACAATATAAGATAAGGTGAAACAGTGTCCGTGCGAATATGTTTCAAATTTAGAGAGTACTCAACTGAGCTGGCGCTTGCTCGACGTTCTGCATCCTGTGGACGTTTTGCCGGCATTGCAGGAGGAGCATACTTCCGACGCAAAGCCCTCCAAAGCTTTTCATGATCCTCGCATCGCATGATAGTGAGAGTAGTCAATCCCGTCCAGTCAACAGCCGGCAGCAGTGTTGGCACAGAAAGAGGTACACGTTCCAGCTCTAGTACTTTGAGGTAGAGTATCTCGTACTCAAGTTTATAAGAAGGTGGCTGTGGGCGGGTACTCCGGTTGGGCACACCAGAGTTTGGTGGGGACTTTTTGTCATTGGTAGTGCTGGGAGGCTGCTGCTCGCCATTTGGATTCAATGGAGCTGCGCTTTCGGTAGAGTTTAGTGACTTGTTTATCGAACCCTCGGATGGCATCGAGCTATCTTCAAGGGAGGTGATTATAGCATTGTCCTGGTTTTTGTCAAGGTGCCGCCGTGTCAATATACCAAGTACACCATCGGCTCTAGGCCAACCCGTTGAGCCAGTAGAGTCCTTCCCGCACTGCAGCCACGCACTCATATGGGCCTTTTCAGCGATACCAATTCGGAGTTCGGACAGACGGTGACGTGACCGCTCAATGAGAAGAGCCAGCTCCTCCACATAAGCGGGTTCATCTATGTCAAGAACGGCCACGCTCTTGAGCGGAGGCAGTACAGACAAGGAAGGATGTTCCACATGTTTGTATTTTTGGAAAAGTCTCGTTGCCGCCGCCGACGAACTGCGTAAGGCATTCTCTGAATTGTCATGCCAGCGCACCCAAATACGTTCCAGGCGACAATCGTGTCCTGGCCGATCTGCCAACGACGCAAGCGCCAGCCATATTTCACGGACCACCCCAGTCGGCATGTCCCAAACAAAGGCCTCAAGATTCACCATCCGCGCAACTGCCAAGGCAACCAGCGTCCCTAGCATTTTGCCCACTTCTTTGGTCACCGAGTATTCTTGTACCCAGCTAAGAGGGCCGTTTCCGATGGAGAACGTGCGGGTATACTGTGCATAATGATTGCCTCGTCGCGATCGGAAGCGATCTCTGTTATTGCCAGGGTCCGAGTCCGGCTGATGATGGAGGTTATCGCAACCACAGTTCACACAGCTACTTTTGACTTGGCCAGATTGAGACAGCGGCAGACGATTGAATACATCCTCTCCCATTACCAATGTGGACAACCCGTAAGACAGAGCATCCACCCCGAGTAGTCATCCGTTGACGGGTTCAGCGACTCGGGCCAGACGATGTCGAAACGGGAGTACATGTGCGGAATAGCTAGAGAATGAAGAGCAGAGCATGTAAGAGCGAGCGATGTTAGGTCAGTCGTATGGGTCACCTATTGTAGACCAGAACTGTAAGCTATGTATTCACGATCTCGGGGAAGACCTGTGTTACCTCTTTGATGATCTCTTTCAGAATATCCAACGGCAAGTCCAGCAGCTGCAGAGGGGTTTTCGCCATTTCCGGTTCTGGAGGGGTGTGATTTGGACCTTCTGTGCGGGGAGTTGTTGGAGTCGCGTCCTGTTCGGAGGATTGATTCAAGCCCTCTTGCTCTAAGCGCAACTTCCCCAAAGCCAGTGTCAGATTCTGCTTGGCGACACCTTCAAGCTCCCTTGAAGCAGTGCTTGGGCTGGAAACAAAATCCTCTTCATCCGACGACAAGGCGAGATCGGCGTTAGGCTTATCAGCCCAATCCAAGCTGGCGCCCGCCATTAGACAAGTGGGGAATACCTGTAAGGTCACGGGGGGTAATAAGGCACTATGGGTTGGCGAAGAACATCTCCAGCTGAAAGCTGAAGAGAAGCACACCCTGGCAGCTGCTTTGTTCAGATATGATTTGTTTTGCACAAAGACCGCCAAAGGTGATAATAAAGGGAATCTGGGGTAGCCAGCCTTGGAGCTCCCGGGTGATCGTCTAGCGCATTATGTAAGCAACTGTCTGCCTGCAGGTGAGGTCATCTTCCAAGGTTGGCACCAAGCTAGATGATCAGAGGAGATACTTGTAATAACTACAAATTCTAACGAAGTAACAAAAAGGAACATATTTGTATTCTGTTTTCTAACTTTTAGGCAAAAATTATAGAATTACATCAAACAATTTTTGTTTTTTTCCCCCAAACTCAACAGTATCATTGTCAGTCTATACTTAGCTGCCACCTCCAATTCTTCCCAGATTAATTGCAGCGCTGACACAAGCCAGATGGCTGAAAGCCTGTGGGGAGTTGCCCATCTGCTCACCAGAAATGGCCACTTCTTCAGAGAACATGCCCAAGTGATTCGCGTAGGACAGGATGTTATCAAAGTGCGAAAGTGCGAGTTTCCAGATGTTTGGAATGGGCACGTCATATTTGGCAGCCTGTATTTCCAATTTCAGCCCTAAGTCAGCATAGTTCAATGTATTCTTCTAGTTGGCAGTTCCAGAAAACTTACACGAGCCATGGCTTCAACAAGCCAGAAGGTTACCATGATGAAGGCACCCTCACCCCCTGCCATACCTGTGCAACGCGAGTATCAGTATTTGTTTATCCTAATAAACGATAGAAACCTACCGTCGTTGGCTTTCTCATGGTCATATCGGAACACCATCTTGGCGCTGGACAGACCCTCATGCTCGGGGCTTTGCAGAATCCTCCTGAGGGTGCTGATGAATCGCGGATCATTTGGCGCAACGAAAAACACCAAGGGCGCAATCAATATGGATGCATCCAGGACCTCTGGACTCTCATAACTCTGGCAGAAATGGCCGCGCTCTTCGTTGTACCCCTTGGTCATTATTTCGTCGTACATATCGTCCCGGACCTTGATCCATTCAAAACGATCCGGGCATGGCAGGCTAGAACGCTTCTCCGCAAGGCGAATTCCGCGATCCAGGGCCACCCACATCATGATCTTCGAATAGATGAAGTTTTGGACCTGGCCACGCGATTCCCAAATGGACATATCCTTGTGGTTTCGAACACCGAGGACGTAGTTGATCATACGCCGGATAGAGTTCCACTGGTCATAGGTGATGGGGTTTCCGTGCTTGTTGTACAGGTAGATACTGTCCAACAATTCGCCGTATATGTCCAGCTGCGTGTGGAAGACGGCAGCATTGCCGACGCGAACAGGCTTGCTGCCTTTGTACCCATCGAGGTGGTCCAGTTCCACCTCCGGAATGTCGTACTCTCCCCGGATGGTGAACATCAGCGGCAAGAAAGGTTTCTTGCTATTGGGATCAAGGTCCTGGGAAGCATGTGGGAAGATCCGCTCGAAGATGAAATTGACATACGATTCCGCTTCTTGGCTGTAGCCCATCTTGAGAAAGACATACAACGTGAAGGCTGTGTCACGCACCCAGGAGTACCGATAATCCCAGTTTCTGGCGCCTCCTACATTTTCGGGGAGCGAGAACGTGGGCGCCGCGATAATTGCACCCGTGGGCTTGTAGGTCAACAGCTTCAGAATGAGGAGACTGCGCTCGACGGTCTCGCGGTAATGACCACGGAATTGACACTTGCGTGTCCAGTCAGTCCAATAGTCAGAGGTTTCCTCCTCCATTTTCGTGAGGTAGGCTCCCATGGTGGCCGAGCTGGGGACAGACTTCTCGGGACTGTGCAAGACCAGATGGATGGTCTGCCCCTCCGACAAACGGATCCAGGCCACAAATCCGCGGCCACGGAGGCCATCTCGTTCCTCCAGTTTCAAAGACGCCGAGGGGAAACCAAGCTTATCTGGCTCTCGTGAATCGGCAAAGATCTCGAGTTGCAGCCGCTCTGTCTCACTCTCGAAGTGGACGGTCTGCAGCCGGTGCTTGGACATGTCATTGTCCAGCTTGGCACGGGTGTTGTGCGGGTCCCGAGCATAATTAAAAGCCGGGAACATCTGCACTTGCAGTTCCATTGAGCCACGGCTACACTCCAGCTTTCTGATCAGGCCCGAGTGCTGCAGACCCGACTTGAAGCGGTTGGTCCCCGGTTCGTTGCAAGGACAGTATCCTGACAACAACCGGGACTGCTGCACACCCTTTTTAGGTGTGACGGGAAAGTAGTCCAGCAATGTCGCGACGCCATCCTCGTTGGTCCACCTAGTTTCGAGCAGGTTCGAGTATGGAAGATACCGCTGCTTGCTGTGGGCATCGACCACCGTCTTGTAGGGCTTCACGGAGAAGAACCCTCCTTTCTTGTCGTCCAACAGGCGACAGAAAACGGTAGGAGAGTCAAAGACTGGCCAGCACATGTAATCCAAGCTACCAGCCTTGCTAATCAGGGCACAGGTGTGCATGTCCCCGACCAGGCCGTAGTCCTCAATGGCATTGTACTGAAGTTCAGTCATGATGACAATGCGAGAGAACTATCTCAAGTGATCCGATACAAGTTCAGAATGCCGGTGAAGCTTTTGATGAAGACCGAATGCTCTTTTGCAGCATCAACCTAAAGAAGATGGGAAGAGAAGAAGATGAAGAAAGAAAACCCCCAATGTCACTTATTATCCGCACCCTCCGACATATATTATTCCCGGAACTGGTGGGAGACACCACGACATGATGATGATAATGGTTGGATCTGAGGTCATGGCTATGCCTGGTTTAGGGCTTCTTCTCCTTCATGGGAGATAAACCTTGAGCTCGACCAGAACATATTGTCGGTTCTCAAACGGAGTCATATTTGAGGGCTAGTGAAACCTGGCCTTGTCAATCTTGTCAACAACAAGCCATGCCAATCCCACTAGCTAAATGGAATGATCAAGGGAGGTTGAGCTTCCATATACAGCTTGAAGCTGCCGGAGGTTTCAGTCCACCAATGAGAATTGCCGGGGAAGATATTCCTCAGACATCACCAACTCGAACCAATCTCGGGAAATATTCGAAATATTGGAATATCGGAAATATCAAGATATCGAAATACCGAAATGATCTTTTTTCCCCCCTTGAACCCGGATCGACCGGACTGTGACAAGATATTAAGATGGTGTCTAACCGAGAGAGGTGAAGGAGAGAAGGAAAAATGAGAGACATCCTCCAATTTCAATTTCAATTTCAATTTCAATTTCAATTCCCCCATTGCCATTCTTTAAACTCATCTCTTTCTTTATTATGTTCTCTCGTTTTCATTCCTTTTGATTTCTTTTTTTTTTTCTGTTTTGAGCTTTCGCTTTGGATTTTCCCCAACTTCTTCAGCCTTGAGATCCCTCGTTGATTCTTTGTCAGCATTATTCCCCTTGGAAACTCCCGAGGCTTTTTGCCCTCGTGCACTGTGTGACAATCTTATTCCATCCACGTTAATGGAGATAACATCTCAGTTTCGCTCTTTTACTTAATACCTCGTAACTGTCCCAGTTATCAGAATGGGGCCCTCCGCCGGCGCCCACCATCGTCGGCGAAGCTCCATGCTTACCGGGACAGGGCGAGCCTCACAACCAATTTCCACAGAGCGCAATGACACGCTCTGGTCGCATGGAGATGGAGGAAATAACAAGCGCGAAGAACAGGAACCTCTGACCGCCGCAGAAGACACCGATGTGTCCGATATCTTATCCGCTGCGGAGACTCTGGAGCTGGACCCGATGAGTTCGGATGATGACCAATATGACGAGGAAACCGGACTCACAACACATCAAAAACGTCAGCGACGTCGACGGCGAAAGCAGCGCCGCAAGTTGGACGCTCGAATCGCAGATGTCAAGAGCCACGGTTCTATTCGCGAGATTCTGTCAGACAGAAACATTGTCAAGAGGCTGCTCATCAACGGTGGGCTGATCTTGCTGTGGTATCTCTTCTCACTATCCATTTCAATAGTGAGTGCTTATTTGCAGGAATTCTTGGAAGTCGAGAAGGAACTAACAATTGGCGTGTTCGTAGTACAACAAATGGATGTTCTCCGAGAGCGATGTCGTCTTTCCTTTCCCTCTTTTCACAACGAGCTTACACATGGCTGTCCAATTCTCTCTCTCCGTTATTATACTCTGGATATTTCCATCGCTCCGTCCGCGACAACCGACAAGGTCTGCGGCCACATCTCCCCTCGATGGCCCTGAGGAACCACAACCCATCATGTCCAAATTATTCTACTTCACTCGCCTCGTTCCGTGTGGTGCAGCAACCTCGCTTGACGTTGGTCTCGGGAATATGTCCTTGAGGTTTATTTCTCTTACTTTCTTGACCATGTGCAAATCGTCTGCACTTGCCTTCGTCCTGTTATTCGCCTTCCTTTTCCGTCTCGAAAAGCCTTCCACCAAATTAATCATCATCATTGCCACAATGACAATAGGAGTCGTGATGATGGTCGCTGGAGAGACAGCTTTCAATGCGCTTGGCTTCGCACTTGTCATTGCGTCTGCATTCTTTTCGGGCTTCCGATGGGGACTGACACAAATTCTTTTGCTTCGCCACCCGGCTACTTCAAATCCATTCTCAACTCTCTTTCTCCTGACTCCTATCATGTTCCTTTCGCTCATCACTATCGCGCTATCTGTTGAGGGTCCTCATGAGATCTACCAAGGATACCTTGCGCTCGCCAGCAAACATGGGAACCTATTTGGCTCATTCCTTCTGATTTTCCCTGGAGTACTTGCGTTCTGTATGATTTCCTCTGAGTTTGCGCTTCTGAAGCGGTCCTCGGTTGTCACCCTTAGCATCTGCGGTATCTTCAAGGAAGTAGTCACAATCAGTGCCGCGGGCATTGTCTTCCATGATAAACTCACAACGGTCAATGTGACGGGTTTGGTCGTTACTATCAGCAGCATTGCAGCGTACAACTACATGAAGATTGCAGGAATGCGCAGCGAGATGCCGGAAGAGGATCCATCGAGTCGCGAGTCGAGTCCTACATCTGATACCGACGAAGCTGAGCATAGCAGTGGCGATCAGGGGGATTATCGCCGAGTTGCCCGTCAGGACTCCAGCATCATTAGCCCTGCGCCGGGTGGATACCTCAACGGTGATCCCCAATCGTCATCAGCCGGTGACCAACGCTCATTCCGAGTGCGCTCTAGTGGTGCCCGGCGCGGTCTCTCAATCTCGACTTCTATCATTCTAGAGGATGACGGCCCGTCTTCGCCCCTTAAATCAGCACCTGCGACTATCACTACAATGGCTGAGGCAGGGTTCCCTCACTTACATGTCCCTGATCGCGAAGCATCCCCGGGCGTACAATCCAGCTCGTCTGTTTCGCCCATTAGGAACCAAAATTTCACCCAGAATTAGCATCTCACTCATTCTTAACCACTCCTCTCTTATTTTCATTTACTATATTGCACATGCATGCCACGATTTTTATCCTATATTCTCTTCCATGTTGGAGGGTCTGTGACCTACTCGAAGAGAACCTAGTATGGCTCTTGGAATCGCATGTCCACTCTGACAGATATGAATCGAACTCTGGATGGACCAGAACACAATTTCTTATTTCTGCTTGCATGAAGGGGGTTGTCTGGATTTTGGCTTAACTGATACCATCAATTGAATTTCCCACTTCCAACGGCTACATATAAGGGTTACAGATTTGCTCCTTTGTATTTTGGGATCCTTCCGAGCGTTGTAATGATTTCGTTCTTCATTATTATTTAGTCCGAAGAATAACGTAGAAACAACACAGAACCCCAGCAAGTATTCTTGATCGCTTTGCTAAACCTCTGCTCTGAGCGTAAGAAAGAATACACACCTACTCCTTCGCGGCACCACCTTTCATCATGTCCATAAGGCTCTTCTGCCCCTTGGCCTTGCCTGCTTCCTTCGCTTTCTTTTTCTCATCCGCCTCGAGCTTACGGTCATACTGATCCTGATGTTTCTCGCGCTCCGCACGACCCTCCTCTGAAAGACGAGCCTCAAGAGCCCGGAACTCTGCTCCCTCAGGGTCCATACCAATCAGCGACTCAAGTAGTTTGATCTCAGCCGCCCACACACCCGGATCGGGAACAGCAGCTGCGCCCGCACCAGCAGGCCTCTTGGGTCCCTTCTTTGGCTGTTTCTTCTTCTCAGACTCGCTCTCATTGCCATCGGCTGCATCATCTCCGATAGCTACATTCTGCTCCGGAACACGGTCAATGGGTGTCTCAAGGACCATAGGTAGCCCTTCAAACCGTGGCTCATTCATGACATTGTGGAACGCGCGCAGGCCGAGGAACCCCGTGCCGATATTGGCGTGCAGATCGCGCTTGCTTCCGCGCGGTGCTTTTGAGTCATTGAGGTGCAGAGCTCGGAGAAATTGGATTCCGATTAGCTCGTCGAATTCGGCGAGGAAGGCTTTGAATCCGGCTGGTGATGTGAGATCATAGCCGGCTGCAAAACTGTGGCAGGTGTCAACGCAAATGCCGATGCGAGAGTGATGCTCTTTCGGGATTAGAGCTAGCAGGTCGCGGAATTCGGATAGTGTGCCGCCAATTGTGTTGCCGTGGCCGCACATTGTCTCCAGGACGGGAACTACGGTCGTCGTTTCAGTGATGGCCTGGACTAACATCTCTGCCAGGCGGGAAAGTGCTTCGGGTAGAGGAGTCTGATTGGTACTTCCGGGGCTTGGTGGTGTTAGCATGGGCTGATATGGTTGGTAGACGGTCGACTCACTGGAAGTTGTAAAGTGTAATTCCAAGTGCCTCGCATCGGCGTAGGTCTTCCAGGAAGGAAGTGTATGCTTGCTTGGATTTAGCTTTATCGTTTTGGGCCAAATTGACAAGGTAAGAGCCATGAGGGAGAACGTGTCTGGGTAGTAGATGTTAGTGATTGCATTCGAATCCACTCAAATGGGACATATTCACTTGGCTGCATCGTAACCCTTTTCTACGCAAAGTTTACGGAATTCATCGCGATGGTCGTCCTGGAGAGCTGGGTTGTCCCATTTGCGCTGTGACTTCAAGAACAAGGCGATTGCATTTCCTCTGATTGCAAGATTAGAACAAATTTAAAGTTTGGATGTAATGGGAAGACCCTCGAACTTACCCAATATGCTCGCTATTATGTATGGAATTGAAGACACCTGCTCGACAAGCATTGAGTTATTATCGAATCGAGTCGATGACATGTCGAGAACACTGACCTTTTGCAGCACTGACGTGAGCACCGACGAACATACGCAGACCTTTCGTCCGCAGTGCCAGAGGCATCCTCTCAACTTCTTGGTCTTTCTTAGACTTTCTCGCCTTTTTAGGTTTGACGACTTTGACGTCTTCGTTGGACTTCTTAACTGGAGCCTTCTTTTTCTTCTCCTTGGCAGTATCAACCAGACGTTGGTCGTCAACCTCTTCTTTCAAAGCAGGAGTAAATTCTTCGGGCTCCAACTTCGAGGCTTCTGGAGAAGAGAGTTCTTTCAAATTCGTAGTGGATTTCTGCCGTTTGGATCGTCTGGGTGGCGACAGTTCAGATGTTCCATTGCTGAGATTCCTTTTGTGGTTGACCTTGGATCCAGAGTCTTCGCACATGGGCGACTCAGATTCTTGGCAACACATAGCACTGAAAGTGTCTCAATGTACAAAGCCTCTCGAGCTGAGTGGGTACCCTGATCGAAGACCCGAAGAAGTTGATATTGCCAAGCCTCGCGGACCAGGATGGGACCCTACACACTCTGAAAGACTCACGATGACCGAAATATAGACTTCATTGAAGACTATGTTCATAAAACAGAATTGAGCTTGTAGAATAGTCTCAATTGAGTATTCTATCCTCCGATGCTGTCAGCAGGGTATAACGCATGGAAGTCCAGGAAGAAGTACGGGACCACGTGACTGTCTCCCGGGCAACAGTCATGTGATGTTTATCGATAACCAAAGATTCTCCTTGCAGCCCCGCCAGAGTTATTACTTGCCCAATTTGAACTTTTGGTCGAAGAGAATCTGGGATCTGTGCGATCTCAGCTCATTTGTCGTTGTCACTAACATGGCAGCCTCCGACGAATTGGTCGATTTCGATATCATCGAAGCACAAAAGGAAAACGTCCAATCACTGCCCGGTGGCCGATCAGCCAGAGAACTCGCCCGGATATTTTCAGCTGGTAGTAACGGCGACAAGATTCCCTCGCCATCGCCAAACGGCACCAGAACCATCAACGATGCTGTGCGCCAAGAATTCGAAAGTGAATTGCAGTCGATAGGAGAATCGGACGATCCGCTCGATGTTTATGACCGTTATGTCAAATGGACCCTGAACGCATATCCGTCCGCACAAGCGACCGCAGAATCCGGTCTTCTCCCCTTATTGGAGCGGGCAACGAAGTCATTCCTTTCATCCTCACACTACAGAAATGACCCTCGGTATCTACGATTATGGCTTCATTATGTTCGACTCTTCTCCGATGCCCCGCGCGAAGCTTTTGCATTCCTTGCACGTCATAAAATCGGTGAAAGTCTGGCTCTTTTCTATGAGGAATTTGCCGGGTGGCTAGAGGGTGCTGGTCGATGGTCACAGGCCGATGAGGTGTACAGGCTCGGTATCGACCGTGAGGCGCGACCCGTTGAAAGATTGGCCCGGAAGTACAGCGAGTTTCAATCCCGATACGACCAGCGTCCACAAGATACCGGGCCGTCGTCGCCTGCTTTGCCCACTGTCCGTCCCGCGCTGGCCGCCAAGATGAACCCGTTCGCGCCATCAGATGCCTCTGCTGACCCACAAGCTTCACGGCCCTCGCCTCAGACGGGCGGTGCCGCGAAAACCAAGTCTGGAAAGCCAAAGATGGCTATCTTTTCAGATGCTGACTCTGCTGCACCGGGTCCCGCAACTGGTGGATCGACAAAGGGATGGGAAAGCATTGGATCGATTCGGGACCGTAAGAAGGAGAACGAAGTGGAGGCGAAGCCATGGGCAGGAGAAACGTTGAAGGTTGCGAAGAAAGCAGCGCCAACACAAAAGATGGCTATCTTCAGGGACGAGGTGAGTTCTTATTCCAGGTTGCCCTTTTCCCTCTTCAGACCTCCACATATTTACGATCACAGGACTAATTGCTGGCTTGAACCTATGGTATTTTATTATGTATTCAGTCCAATCCAGATCTTCCTTCCAAAAAACCAATGCCACCCAAAGAAGTACCCGAACATCACGTAAGGGAAGCGATTAACCCGCGCACCGGCCGACGCGAACGTGTATTTGTCGACCTGGAATCTGTATATCCTGACCGCACTAACCCTGCACTTGAGATGAGTTTTGAAGAACTCAGGGCTATCAAGCGTGGTTGGATGGGCAAGAATTGGCGGCAACAAAAAGAGCCCTTGCAACAGATCTCCGGGAACGCAGGCAGTACCGAGTCCCTGCCAAGAAATTCCCATTCACCAGAGGAATCGCCGGAACATTTAGACCAAAATCTTGTCGCAGCTAATCATGTTCAATCCAAATATCAAGACGAGAGCCATGGAGGCAAAACTGGCAAAGCGAGTCGCACCAAGATCAAAGGGGAAACACAAACACAAACAGGTGAGTAGTATCAGTTTTTACTCTCTAGGCAGGTTGATCTGACACCTGTGCAGTCAAAATGAAGTTTGACTCCCCGTCCAATAATAAAAAGGTTCGGCGAAAGAGTACTCGGGAACCGACAATGACCATGCACACTC
The DNA here is from genome assembly GCF_028829835.1 of Penicillium mononematosum. Taxonomy (NCBI): domain Eukaryota; kingdom Fungi; phylum Ascomycota; class Eurotiomycetes; order Eurotiales; family Aspergillaceae; genus Penicillium; species Penicillium mononematosum. The sequence goes on along the minus strand of NW_026643272.1, from coordinate 5,521,441 downwards.
GTGCAGCGACGGATGAGATCTATAGCATTTTCAATCAGCCATTGAAGGCAGAGACTGAAGAAGAAGCAGATAGCTTCTGCGGTAGCGATTACGAAGATGACGACTGCGACGGAGATAGTACAGGCACAGGGCACATTTCAGCGGCCTCCAGCGACTTTGGAGACGAGGAGACTCAAACATTCCACAAATCTTACGATGATACCGACTATGCCAACACCACACGAGCTGAGAGCGTCGATGGCGATGGCAGCGATTGGACAGAGTTCAACCCAGATCGTGATATCCCGGATATTGAAAATGCGGAAGTCACCTTACAATCCGCCGTTAGTGATGGAGCGGAAGGTAGCTCCACACAAGGAACACCGGAGAGGAAAGGATTCGTACCGGAAATGCCAGAGGACTATGCTCCGCCATGGGGAACCTACCGTGACCCTGCGATCATGGCCCAGAACCGCCTTCCCTTCATGACACCTATCGTGGAGCGAACGGAATCCATTCCTTCTTTAACAACCGCTCGAAAGAGTATTTATAACACGAAAACGCCCTCGAAGCCTCGATCACCAGCCAGTAACTTTTTGCTTTCCAGTCCACTGGGGGCAAATACGCCATACGGAGATCATACTGTTGAGTCTGCAGCTGATGTACCATTCAGTCCCATGGCCTTCAAGGCCCTCGCGCCCAAGCTCCGGAGACGAGAACCGATAATTAGGGATGCGCAGTGCAATCCGACTGACAAGGGCATTCGCAACACGATTCTCAATTCCCTGGAAAAGCCACTTGCGACGTACACGGGTTATCACGGTCATGTTGAAGATAGCAACTATGCTTCGATGATCCAGAAATTCGTCAAGACTAACACCAGGCGTTCAAAGAGTGGCGGGGATGATGTATTTGACACACCTATACTCGAATTTCCAGGGCGGAACGAAGCTACATTATTAGACGTGAGCTAGGAGCCGGTGCATATGCCCCCGTCTATCTCGCCGAGAGTGTCGACAGTCTTGAATCTTATGACTCGGACTCCGATGATGGCAGAAGCCCTAACGGCAAGACTTCCCAATTGCGAAAGCCGAACGCTTATGAGACTCCCCGATTCCCCTTCGAAGCAGTCAAGGTCGAAAATGGACCATCAAGCGCGTGGGAGTTTTACATGATTCGCACAGCATATAGCCGCCTACGACAATCTACGGATCATTCTCGCGCCACCGACAGCATTGTTCGCGCACACGAATTGCATGTCCATCAACGTGAAAGTTTCCTAGTAGAGGACTATCGAGGACAAGGCACCATACTCGACCTCGTCAACATCGTCCGCAACGAAACCATCAATCCCAACCATGCTTCTGAAGGCGGCCTTGAGGAGGTCCTAGCAATGTTCTTCTCCGTCGAGCTATTCCGCACCGTCGAAGCACTCCACGCCAACGGCGTCCTGCACGGTGACATCAAAGCCGACAACTGCCTCGTCCGCCTAGACGACCACAATCCAAATGAGCCACCCTCCAAGGCCCTCTCCCTGCTCGACCTCGGTGCCGATGAAACCGCCTTCGATCCCCGCGAAAGCATCCACTACTCCCCAAGCGGCTCCTACGGCTGGCAACAAAAGGGCCTAGCCCTGATCGACTTCGGCCGCAGCATCGACATGCAAGCCTTCTCGCCAGGCGTGCAATTCATCGCCGACTGGGAAACTGGTACGCATGAGTGCAACGAGATCCGCGAGATGCGCCCCTGGACCCACCATATCGATCTGTACGGTATTGCCGGCGTGATTCATGTCCTGTTATTCGGCAAATACATCGAATCTACCGCCACCGACGGCAACAGCGGCAATCCATCATCCCGCACCTATCGCATCCGCGAATCTCTGAAACGATACTGGGACCGTGAACTCTGGGCTGGTATATTTGATCTCTTGCTGAACCCCGGCGCTGAGCGCTGGCAGCGCATCGAGCGCGAGAACGGAGTCGATGCGGGTTCGTCGTCCGCGCCTATTCTGCCCGTCTTGCATTCCATGCGGTATGTTCGTCACGGCATGGAGGAGTGGCTCCTCGCCAATGCCGAGAAGAAGGGTCTTGCTCTTCAGATTCGGAAGATTGAGGCTTTGCTTGCTGAGCGAAAGAAGAAACTGGAGAAGTGATTTCCTTTTCGTCTTGTTTTTGATCCGCTTGTTGTGTTGAATTGCTTATTGCACATATCTTTATAACTTATACCCCCCATCTTCTTCTCATGTTATGTTTGCTTGTTACTCTTGTTCTGATTTAATATTGTTTGTTTGTATGTTGGCCTGGTCTGTAGATAATATCCGATATTGACTCTTCATCGCATTAAGGCCAGCTATTCATGACTATCCAAGTATCTTGCGTTCTTCTTGCTCACTGCTAACTATGACGTCAAGTATAACAAACCGGGGGTAAAGGGACCAAAACTAGAGCTTACGTAGCTAGTGTGGATGGGACCTAAGGCTGATCAAGCCCGGTATAAAAGCGCAAGCTCCAAGCGAGGACGAGGAATATAGGGGGTCTATTGTTGCGAGTGATACCTGCAATGTACGCATTGAGAGACCCCGTGGCAAAAATGCAGTCCTTCAAGGATTAGGGGGATCTGCTCAAGAACTCAGGTACAAAGTCAGCAGACAATCGGTAACCTACAACCGAAAGAAGAGATGAAAATGGAAAAGATGGTAATTCAATTGGCGAATCAGTTCGATCAAACAAAGCCATTGCTGTAAAAGATCAACCCTCGCAGGAACAAGAATAAATCAGAAGATAGATAAAACGGCCAAACTCTCACAAGCTCCAGAGGAAGATCAGAAAGATCCAGCAAAAAAGCTCTGAAAAAAAAAAAAGACAGACATCCATACGCCATGAGACGCAGAAGAGGGCAAGAAAGAAGACCGAAGAAAAAGACACGCGATTATCCGGATGCAAACCCAATAAGGCTCGCCACAGGGGGGAATCATGGAGCGCGAGCTGAATCAAATCGAGAATCGAGGGCATGGGAAAATCGTGGATCACCAATCGAGAAGTGGAATTATCCGGGGAAATCAGCTTCAAGATTGAGATCATGAGATGCAAATTAAGAAGAAATGGGGATCGCTGGCAAAAGAAAACCAAACACCTCGCTTGCGTATCAGGGATGTCGTTGGTCAACTGCAATATTCATGCGCGTTCGTTTCGTTTCAGTTCGTCTATGTACTTGCATATGTATCGTTGCACATTCGCTTTTTGGGGGGTGCGTTGCCATCTCTGTTGACAAGGGCCAACATACAGGCAGGGAGTCGTTTCCATGTGTGACGGGTAATTCGAAAGGCGACCATTATCAAGTCGGGCCGCATCTCCAAGATGACATGGGAAAGGTATGTTGTACCATGTAGGAGATGCAGGGATAAACGACTAGACAAGATCTGAGAAAAGAAGATAAAAGGGAATATGTAAGGAGCGTGGGTCGCAAAAGATAGCGAATTGTTGCTGATTTCTGACAGCAGATATGGGTTTTCGGTTGTTTTCAACTTTTTTTGGGGTATATTTGGGTGATTGTGTTCGAGGTGAAAGCCCCGTCGAAAGAAAAGGAAATGAGGTTGTGAGTGAATGAATGATAAAACTGCATCGAGAAAAATCAATGCTGGTTTCACCGAGTAAAAGGTGCGAAACACAACAGACACACAAGGTGATTGTTGTTACGGCACAGACGAGGTCAATGTTCGTAGGCAGGTAACCAACAGCCAGATGCCGATGTACTGTGTGCGGATTTCGACCAAATGAAAAGCAGAAAGACCCATCACCTTTTTTGTCGTTTTTTTGTCGTTAGGGTTCAATGTGATTTTGAGGATTGAGCATGAGGGAAACGTTCAAACGTATCGTTACAGTCGTCGATGGTGGTGTTACTGTCATAAAAAAAAAAGGCTGGAAATGCAAGGGCCGTACCAGGGTCCTATCGGTATCTCGTTCAAGTCATAATGCAAAGGGGATAAAATCTCGCAAAGAAATCGAGGCCACGATGAAACGGATACTTGGAGATTCGACAGCAAAAGAAGGCTGCAACTTAGTTGCGTGTGAAGGGCATATTCAAGATTTGCCGGCGGATGCGCTCAGCATCAGAAAGGCCGTCCTCTGAGGCATTGTATGGCAAAGTACCTGGAGCTTTATCATGTACTCGATCCGGAGAAACTTGCATAGGAGAAGTGCTGTCATCAGGTCCAGCATATGAAGGGCCACCGCTCGAGAATGGATCAGACAGTGCAGGTGCTCGTCTAGTGGCTCGCTTCGGAGCTTCGCGACGCTTGTGTGCTCCTTCGATCCGGAAGGGTGAGCCAAGGCGTTTGATGTTTTCGCCAAGGTCCAACAATGGGTTCATAGGGGGGTTTCAGAACGGGTGTAGTCTCCTCGGGTTCAATTGGGCCTGAGTTGAGGGACGAGGGCGGAGAGAATAGCTGGTCCATATCTCTGGGATTAACAGCGCTAGTGGTAGCTCCACGATTGCGAATGCGGACCCGACCATGGCCCATGTCTTGGAACTTGTTGTGACGGACATAGTTCTCCAAGCGACGTTCAATCTCTTGATCGGAAGGATTATTCTGTTCTCTGGATATGCTCGTGAATACATCATCAGTTTTGGGCAAAGACTGGTCGAAGTAGGTGTTGCGTCGGGCACGATAACCCGGAACATGGACGGTCTCACGTCGAGCACTGGGATCATGGATCTGGCGGTTTAATCCACCGGGGCCCAAGTGCTGTACACGAACGGAGATCCCAGGCGAGGAATGCTAGGAGCAGATTCCACACGAATATGCTGACTAGGGGTCTTGGCCACTGCTGGCTCGGCATGAGCAGACACGGGGTTGTTAAACCAGTCCGTGGCCAACGGCAAGTCTTGTGTAACCTGAGAGAGTGCAGTCGGCTCGGAGACAAGAGAAACGCCGAGGTCACGAGTAGTGTAGGCCGAGCTATCAGCAAAGTCTTTGACGCGGGTATCCGTAGGAGGGCCGAACATATCGACGACAGGCTCGGGAGTGCGAGACTGCATGATGCGCTGATAGTGTGGAGAAATCGAGAATTTGCGTCGACATAGCATCTTGAGGCGTCGTCGAGTCTTGGGGTCAGACTTGGGCCAGGCAGGTTTTATCTCCTCGTGCACAGCTTTGGGTGTAGAAATTTCGATGGGATCAACAGATTTCGAGACAGATTCAACAATGCGACTGCTCTTTTGGCCCCATGTCTTCTTGGCGCGTCGCGCAACACGCGAGGTGACCCCCAGAGGGGGGATACTGCCAGGTGTCATCTTGAATGGAGTCATTGTGGGATCCTGAAGATAAATCTGATAGGTATTCCACAAGTGGGTATCCATCTCGCGAGTCCAGGACTTCTTGGACACTTTGACATTCGCCGCCTGCTTCTGAGGTCGCGAAGGCGACTCAATCTCAGGTTCTTTGGACATTTCTAAAGGGAAGTGCGAGTCAAACAGATCGCTCTCGACACTGGTGAAACTTCCTACAGATGGTCGCGATGCGAACGTTTCGATGGATTCTATTGAAGAATTTGACAGACTCGAGCAGGCCGAGTCAGGGCGCTTGATGTTGTTTGGGCCAGGCGTTTGGTCCCACGATGGCCACGGGTTTCCAGTGTCGCAGGAATCGAAAGGTGTGCCGCGGATCTGCGCAGGCGGCGTTTTAAAATCTATTCGCGCGCGAGGAGGCGCAAGATATCTCTCGTCATTGGCAAAATCGCGGAATGAAGGTGGCTCGAAATCGGTAGTCGACTGGGGCACTTCAATTGAGGGCAGAGGAACATCCGAGCCGTGGAACTGGAACATATCCATGTCCATGCGTGCGCAAACATTGGTACCAGCGCGAGCCCGAATCCTAGGCAGACGGCCACTGGAGATTGAGTGACGAGGTGGTGGAGGCACATCCATAGTGGTACGAGGACGTTCGGGAGTCTTGGGTTCATTGTCGCCGAGGGAGAAGGTAAAGTTCTTCGGCAGAGTGCGCGAAAAGTTGTCGTTGAGCCATGCTGGCGATCTTGCGGTCTTGCGAACCGCAGAGCGTGGGTCAATGCGATTTATGGGAGGAACTCGAGGACTCGGGAGTTGAAAGTAGATGAGTAACGCGGCTTCGAGTCGAAGCGCGCAGCGTCGCGTCAATGTCGTGAATCGTCAAGGGGAGTAAGAGAAAAAAAGGAAAATGCAGCGAGAGCAAGAGATGCAGAAGTAACGTGAAAATAGAAGGGGAAAAAACCGAGGTCTCGGTGTGCGTGATGTCCTTAGGAATGCGGCAACTTGAAATCGGGGATCACCAGATCACATCTGCGGCTCCATCCCGTCCGAGTAGTAGGGAATGAAGGATTTCGTCATTACCCGAAAAAAAAAAAAGCACACAAAAGAAAAGAACGTCTCCTCAAACGGAGAAGGGCTGCGAGAAGAATATCTCGCGATAATGGTGGAAAGGGTGTTGGTAGTGAGAGAGAGAGAGAGAGAGAGAGAGGAAGAAGAAGAGGATTGGGGGATTGGGCGCAGGATGAGGCGGGAGTGGTGGGGGTACTTGGTACCTGTGCTCCCCGTACTGGACTGCCTACTAGACTTGGTACCCTATACTTTTGTTGTACTTGGCCCACTGCGAAAATCCTATGCGCTGTACTAAAAACTCCTATGAAGTCTTTTCAAATGTTCAATTCAATCTCTTTCTCTTCTTTTTTTACGGAGTACAGAGTACAGAACTGTTTTTGTTTAGATTTTCTCGAGTCTTTCCTATATAGAGAGTGGACACACCCCATCTGGGCCTTGCTTAATGCATGCACTGTGGACAAATAAATTGGCATACCTTAGGAGGTAAGGACACCTTGGGCAAATAGCCACTTTTTGGTTCTAAGCTATTGAAGATACGTGCAGTGTAAGCGATCTCTGTACTATGTTGTACTCCGTATAAAGTACTCCGTACTCCGTACGTGTCGTAGCATAAATGAGGGGGCTGGTGTTTGGGATCAGGTACCATGTGCTCCGGACGGAGTACTCCGTATGGTAGATCGGTTCTTCATCTTCAAGACATCGTCTCCCTAGCTGCAAGGGCTTGTACAGAACAGAACGGAAAACGGCTAGGCGTATACAACATAGAAGTGTGATGGTCGTCTGCACTGATATTCTTCAGCTCATCTTTTTTTTAAAAAAAAAAATAAAAAAAAAACCTTCCAATCATACTTGCAGTGGCTCAGGCCTCAAAAAGTAAAAGTCCATTCATTTGTGTTTTCTCGCTTTTATAGTGAATTGGTTTGTTGCGGTCAAAGAAACCCAAAAAAAAACCCCCCCCCCATCTATGTTGTACGGGTAGGGTACCTGGGTACCTGGGTACCGCCGATCACATAATTCTCATTGTGCGGTCTGGATCTCTGGAGCAAAGAGAAAAAGACCCATATAACCCCATTGGGAGTGATGGAGGAGGCGTACTCCAGTAGTTGGAGAAGCTTCACGTTCGTTTTTCTCCGACGCGCGACGCGTCCATCACACGTGTTGAAAATTACTGTACGCTTGTTGTATACTTACCAGTCACGTGGTCTTGTGCATTTGAACCCTAGAAAGGCTAGTTACTTCCTTTATATCATTGCTACTCCGTAAAATCTTTAGAGTATGTGCGTGCCTTATGCACCGTTGAACCATTCTGCATTCTGCATTGAAATCTGTGATGAATTCTCCGATCCAGCCCTGGAGGAATCCATTCTCAACAGATTTAGTAAGATCTCATCTCGCTTATAATGGATAGCCACAGTATACCCGCAGAACTGTGGGCCACATACCAATTAACTCCACTTTCGAGGAGAGTGCTATCTACCTTGTGCCTCGAAGCCTTGGACTGGCCCTTTTTCAAATGGCTCAATTTCAAACGGAGCATTCAAAAGGATCCAGCTTGTCCCATGGCTGATAAGTAACATCATTTGGTGATTAAAACACACAAAATCTACCCCGTAGATCCAATATAGAACCAAAAGAGGGGGAAAGGCGCTGCTTAGTTCCATCCACTACTCTCCTAGGAAACCTAGGTCAACCTCCGATTCACGCGACCGGAATAGAATCTCAACTCGTGGGTCGGTGATAGACTCGACACCATTTTCAATGTTCGGGGGTCGACCGCCGCTCTGCAGTTTCCAGTCGTACTTCAGGAGCAAATGAAGGAGCATAATCTTGGTTTCGTTGGCAGCGAAAAACCGGCCAGGGCAGGCGTGGATACCATGGCCGAAGACAAAGTGCTCACTTGTCGTCGTTACAAACTGATGTCTGTGTTCGTTGCCGGGCTGCTGGCGTTTCTTGTAAAACCGATAGCCATCGTAAGTGGAAGCATTAGGGTAGATACTGTCATCTTCTAGTGTCTTCGTGGAAACAAACATGTTGGCGCCTTTTGGAATTACACTTCCATCGGAGAGCACGATTTGCTTATGAGCGAGGCGGTTCATGGAGGCTGTGGTGGAGTGTCAAAACAGGCCATTCTTTCAACGACAGGCTTGAATGAAGAACATGGAAAGAATGTGGATTAACTTACTCAATGAAAGTGGGTTAGTACGCTGCGATTCCTTCATTACACTGTCCATCAACCTCAACTTGAGCAAACTAGTCTTCTTCAGAACTCCATCCTCAGCAGCAACCGCACGAATCTCATCACGCAGCGGCTGAATGTACTCTGGGTACGCCGCGAGGTCATAAATGACGTTGGTCAACAAGTTCGACGTGGTATGAATGGCGGCCAGCGCCAATCCAACCTGAGCACAAGACTGGTCAAAGGTCAAATTATTCCGGGCTTCGGCGGTCTCGCGATACCAGTCCAGAGCGTCAGGTCCACGAGGTGGATCATCTGCAGGGAGCTTACCCGCGCGAATCAACGCCCGCCTGTCTATCTCGCGGCTGATGATGGAACGAGCCATTTTTAAGTGCTTGCGTAGCTTCTGGGTAGAGGGCAAGAACCAGTGTACGACCGGATGGAGAATGGATGGCCATTCTCGCAGATCGCGCATAGCCATAAACGCATCGATGGCATAGTTCACAGAAACATCGATCCACTCATCGTCGTGGGAGATGGTCTCTCCAACGAATATCAGAGAGGAGAGGCGGGCTACCATGTACGGAACCTTATGCGCGAAATGGCAGGGCTTCCATTCTGCCGAAGAGTGGAAGTGTCAGTGAGAAAGTTGCAAATGGAGGTGCTTGAACATACCATCGGTGGCGGGCAAGGATTCCTTCAATATCGCACCTGTCTCCTTCGAGAGCCGGAGTGAAATGGACCCTGTTTAAATAGGAAAGGTAAGGTCAATTCTATCTCTTGGGTGAGATGTATCAAGTCGTAGATGCATACCGAGAGCCTGGGTCAAACTGGTCCGCACTATCTCCACAGTAGATTTTAAAGCAGTGCCATTATGAAATGGTTCAAATCCAGGAATGCGATTCTCAAAGAATGTCTTATCGGCAAGTTAGCCATGGTCACGGATTATTTCCGGTTTCATAACCTGCCTTTTTGATGGAGTCTTCAAAACTCAGATCTGGGTTGTTCTTAATTTCATCGACAAACTTCGGGTGCAATACAACAATCGGGCTCGTAGCTCCGATGATCTGAAAGACATTGACTCCCTTTGAAGGCCTGTTAGCATATTTGAGGGCAAAGAGTACTGTCATGAATTCCCGTTAAGACTCACCTTTGCAAAGCCTTCGGCAATTAGTTCACGACATGACTGAGTAAAGCGTTGCCGGGCCTTTTTGTTGGTAAGCTCCCACCAGGTCTTCCCGACCAAAGGAATGCGTCTATAGGGAATCTCGTTGGCTATATCGGGCCAAACACTTGTTATGAACACCGCCACTAGGGCGATGCACATACTCTGTACAACATAGGGATTGTTGAGTAATTCACTGATGACTGCCATAGTCAAGGTCAAGACTGAAAATGGAGGGAGCAGGGGGACAATAGAAGCGACATCCCAGATTTCTGGAAACTGATATTCTCCGAGGACCTTCTTCATTTATAATGGTTCCCGAGCCATCAACCAGTCACGGAGACTCCATTCATTTTTTTCCCCAACCGACCTTGGACTGGATATTCTAACAAGGGGGGACCCACGTCAGTATCAAGTGCTATCAACTTGAATCGAACCGAGCCAAAGCCAAGCAACATTGAAAAGCGACAGGTCCAATAAGGTCTACGCTGACCAACTCCTTTCACCAGAACGTCAAAGCTCCGAGAAAATAATATTCTTGGCCTACATCGATGTATACCCAGCCTGGAATGCGAGAACGAGAGCCAAATTAAGCGATCCTTACCCGAACAGGCAATTCTTGACCGGGGTTTCTATTCCGTCTGGCTCCACTTGCATATGTTTATGCAGAATGGTTTACGATCTATACCGCGTGCCAATGATAGTATTCCGTAGAGGCCTGCAAATTCTGCAAGTTGAACGGTAGAATCATTTGGGGGGGGGGGAAACAGTTCTGTACTCCGTGATACAAGAATAAGAAAGTCTCGGTAACCCAGAGAAGAAGAATATTTTTGGTTGAAAACATAGCTAATAGCATACAGATTTAAGCGAAGCTGCAACATATGTATGATTTTAAAATATGAAGCCCTAATTGGTCACTTATATAGCTTAACGGAATTAGGTTAGTAGAAATCCATTTCCGCCAAGACCCCGCATTCGTCTTCGATGGCCTTCCCAAGGTTCAACTTCCCCGCTTAAAAGTCGTCTTTCTTCTCAACTTCACTTCGAGATTAACCGTAAATATGGGTGACTACGGCACTGCTGCTCCATATATAACCCCCGCTCCTGTCGGCAACAGCCCACCACAATCCTCGGCTTCGCTTAATGAGATATCCGTCCTGATAACAGGCTTTGGGGTAAGTGATCTGCGCTTCGGATGTTGCTTGTATCCGAGCCGAAACTAAATAGTGTAACCAGCCCTTCAAGACCAACCTTGTGAATGCGTCATATCTGATCGCTTCCTCTCTTCCATCATCTTTCCTTTTCCCGTCTAAAGACCAGGACTCGGACCCACGTCGAGTCTCACTCCATGTGCATCCTACTCCGATCCCAGTGGCGTATGCCACTGTTCGAGAGGCCCTTCCCTTAATTCTGGAGGAGTTTGCTGCCAATCATGGTGGTCGCAGACCTGATCTCATTATTCATATTGGCATCGCAGCTCCGCGGCAATATTACTCCGTCGAATGTTTAGCCCATCGAGATGACTATAACATTACCGATGTCAATGGTCGCCCCGGCTATGTGGATGGCGAGAAGCGATGGAAAGGGTTGGGGCTGCCGCCGATTCTGATCCCAGGTCGTGCTACAGATGATCCCTCCTCTGCTTCGCCTTACCAGCCCGACGACCAGTTCCTGGAGACGTGGCGCTCGTTTGCTCCCGAGTCGGACCTCCGGATCTCAAAGGACGCGGGTCACTACCTGTGCGACTTCATTTTCTACACCAGCATGTCTTTAGCCCAATTACAAGGCCAGGATCGTAATGTCCTGTTCCTCCATGTCCCTGGGGGGTCTGAGGATGCGAATATTGAGCAAGGCCGGGTTGTCACACTCGCCCTAATTAAGGCAACGGTCGCGTGCTGGTTCGATAAGAAGCATTCGGCATAACCAGATTGCATCATCGCAGTCAGCTTTGTCTTTAACAATATACTCCTTCGGGGGGTCTACATAGGTGCATAGTGTTGTGTGTTTTTATTTTCTTTATTTTGTCTAATTTTTTTGGCTCAACAGTTGCTTTTCCTGGACTTGTATGCATTATCAGTTTCTTTCCGTCTCGCTTGGTGCATATTTATCCGCGCACGGTGTTTACATGTGGCATCTCCCAGGTACCTTGTGCCTAATTCATACTTCTCTTGAGACCTTCTGTCATTGGACCTAAGCAGCTACCATGTACAGGATAATAGGGTAAGGCACAGTATATTAGCAGAAAACTATAACAACAAATTGAAAGTGCCCGTATCTACATGGCCTCAGCACTCAAAATAAGGCTGTAGCCTCATATAAGAGGTAACGCCTGTACGGAGTGTACATTGGAGCCTCCGAAGTATTCGGCCAAATTATGTACCCCAATATACCGCCTTACAAATTCTTCCACTTCGGCCGGTTAAATACGCGGGGATGTCCGTATAGGTATATTTTGCAACATTATGCAGCTCGCACAGCGTTGTGCTAAGTATACAGTCAAGCTCAGATCCTCATACACTCCAGCAGGTGCAGTGTAAGTTGTGTGATATAACTGGCATTCAGATAGAGTAAAGTTGGTAGAGGGAGCGTGTACGCACGAGACCTAATGGATAGAGGTTAGCAATATTTTAACAGGCAGGCGGTATATACGGCGGTACCTATAGCGGTATACGTGGGTACAAAAGTCTGGCCCAATACTTCGGAGGTTCCACTGTAAACTGCCCTATTTAGGTAAACCATCTCCCAGCAAACATGCTGCAGTCGCACAACATGGCGTCGGCACTAATATTAGGTCTTATACTCCTAATTCCAATCCTCCTGATTCCGCGCTTCACGGGATGGCCCAGATTTGTCCAATCCCCAACCAAGCTTCTCCTATGGTGCCAGCGTCCCAAACAATCCACGGAGATCATCTCGTTGCGCATATACCCTATAAAATCCTGTCGAGGCATAGAAGTCCAATCAACAGTCCTAAAACAGCATGGCCTTGACCTCGACCGCCGCTGGATGCTCATCGACGCGTCGTCAAATACCTTCCTAACAATTCGCCAAATCCCCGACATGACCCGCATCCGCACCGCCCTAAGTGCCGACGGCGACGAGTTGGTCGTGAGTATCCCGAATCCCGAATCCAATGAATCCACCCAAGACCAAGGCCAAGATCGTCAATTTCATACAATCCGCATCCCTTCCCATCCATCCCCGCAATGGCTAGCGGCAAATACGAATATGGGCCCCGTACACATCTGGGACACAGAGACAGACGGGTACAGGTACAGCGACGAAATCAATGCCCCTTTCTCCGCCTTCTTGGGTCGCGACGTTGCCCTCGTCTACAAGGGCCCGACCCCGCGCGTGCTGAAGGGTAACGGCGCCCCACACCGTTTGGGTCGCGTCCAGACGACCGGCTTTCCGGATGTGCATCCTGTGCAGATTGCGTCGGAATCTTCGCTGGCAGAGCTCAATGCTCGTCTCAGGAAAGGTGGGTATAGACCCGATTACTGTCGAGCGGTTCCGTCCGAATATTGTTGTTCGCGGCAAGGCGCCGTGGAGCGAGGATTCGTGGAAGTTGGTTCGCATTACTGGTCGGAATGCTGATGGTATTTCTGGTGATTCTGCTGGTGACGGTGGGGCTGTTACTCAGTCTCCGCTGGATCTGGATATTGTGGCTCGTTGTGCGCGCTGCCAGGTGCCTAATGTTGATCCAGATACGGCGCTCAAGAATAAGAAGCAGCCGTGGGATACGCTTGTTTCGTATCGCAGGGTTGATGAGGGGATTAAGTATAAGCCTTGTTTTGGGATGTTGAGTGCACCGCGTAATGAGGGGGCTATTGAGGTTGGGATGAAGTTGGAGGTTTTGGAGGAGACGACTGGACATCGATATGTTGCTGGGTTCTAGGGAGGTTTCTATGGTTTGTTCTGGTCTTAGGAGACAGTGTACAACTACGACATACATAGCGCAGGGCATTGTAAGCTCGAAGGTTGAAACGGCAAACATAAAATTATCGTATTTTTCACTCTGTGATATATATCTTGATATATCTTGAAATCCGGGGATACATGTGGAGGTAATTTCATAAAATTGAAATCAATCCTTCCAAGCTGATGTTTACTTGATATATATATGCGACTATAGATCCTGATATGAAAACAGGGAAGGGGGATACTAGACCAAACGTAGTAGTAATTTAGAGGTGGACTAGATGGAATCGTTGAATGAACATGATAATGGCATTGACATTGAAAACTAGCGACAGATCGTACTCGCAATCTTTATACAAGGGTTACCAACCTCACTTCAACTGCTTGCTCGCAGAGACACACCAGTTATTCCACTCGGAAAAGAACGACGGCTGCACATGGCACTTCGTGCTCATGAGCTGATCCTTGCGAGTTGCGGCGTAAACATCCACAACACCCGCAATAGCATCCTTGTCATGCGCAACAAGCACTTTAGTAACAAGCAAACTAGCTTGGCTGCAAGCAGTCGCATGGCCCATAGGTCCACTGTGACTAGCCTCCTTATGAACAGACCGGAGCAGCTCCCAGAGCGCCTCTACCTGTGCATCGTCCTCGATCTTCGGGAGTGAATTGCCCTTGCACACCTTCGTGTACTCGCGCAGCACTCCGTTGGCCTTGGTGGCGATCTGTTTCACGCTGGTCCGGCGAGATAGTCGGAGCAACGGCAGGAGGATATCTAGCGCGAGCAGGCGGGTGTGGCTCTTCTTCACGAATATCTCTAGCAGGTCCAGGACGCGGTTCTTGAAGTTCACCATGTTCTCACGTGCGTCTTTCTTGTCTTTGCGGTGGGAGGTTTCTTGACGACGGGCACGGAATACTTGCACCAGTTTGTCGTCTAGCTCGTCCATCTCGTCGTCGTTCATGTCGGCGTCAGAGTCGGACGCGTCTTCGTCTGCGCGGTGTGTGCCGAGAGCTGCGGCTAGCTTGGCTTCGAAGGCGGCGACTTCCTCTGCGTCTTCTTCGTTATCTTCTTCCCCTTCCTCCTCCTCGTCGTCGGACCCGGAGCCAGAGCCGCCGGCTTCGACAACCTCAACATCGCTGTCGAGCTCATCCTCATCGACATCCATCATATCGTCATCGTCGTCTTCTCCTTGTTCCTCGCCTTCATCGTCTTGCTCTTCGAACATTTCTTGCTGTCCAGCAAGACTCTCTTGGTCTCAAGAATCTGGGTCTAGTTAGAAAATGCATGTTTGAAAGAGGTTGAGGCCACATACCGAGGTCAAAGATTCCAACCCGTTCTCGGTGATCTGGTTAGCAAACGCGCCAAACACCTGCTCACTCATACGACGGAACAGCTGCGATTGCTTGGATGCGAAACTGAGAAGGATCTCAACCAACGCATCCGAGGCATCGCCAGCATCTTCTGTCTTGGTTTCCTTGTCGCCCAGGAACTTGGTATAACAGAACTCCAGCTCATCAAGCATGGATACCGCGTCTGCGTCTCCATTGTACACCTGCATGATAGTCATAGAGTAAAGCAGCTTGAATGCAGCCATGCCCTTCTCCTTTTTCTCCTATATTGTAGTCAGTATAAGTGGTCAAGAGGCCGATAGGGGGGGGGGAAACCATACCCTGCTGGACAACTTCTTTAGGGATTTGAAAGCAGCCTTCACAGATTCCGACAGCTTCTCATCGATAGCAATGATGAACTTGCCGAATTCGCCAGACTTGGCTGCATCGCGAATCTGCTTCACCACAGCATACGGGAGCGTAGCGGCAAACTTTTGGTTTGAGATAAGGCTGTTCAAGCAGGAGTTGATTCGATTGCGCAGGAGTTCTTGTGTCGCTGATGAGAGAGGAGGCTCAGGGGCAGTGGAACCCTTGCCGGCATGCATGAAGTACGCAAAGCGCACGAAGATAGACAGAATCTGCTCAAGACTTGCTTGGAGGTCTTCCGCATCGTCTTCACTGGCAGAAGCCTTGGAGCGCACGATTGACAAAAGGAGACCAGCGACGAATTGACGGTTGGATGAGGCGGTTTTCTCCTCGGTTGTGCCAGGATTTTGAATAAGTTTTTCGAAGAATGGGACAATCTCTTCCAATGCCTCGTGGTTGGCTTCGGCAACGATCTTCTCAACGGTCTTGGTCTTGGTAGCCTGGTCGAAGTTCAGCGTGCCGCTGGTTCCCATCAAGCCACGGATGGCCGCAGCTGCAAATTCAGGCTCCTTGGACACACGGGCCTGGATTGCCTTGGCCACTTTAACGGCCATTCGGTGCAAGTACCGGTCCTCCACGGCGAGCTGGTTCGTCAAGCATCGCATGAGATTCTTGGTGAAAATCAGAGCGGCCTGTTGCGACCCGCCATCATTGAGAATTCTGTTGAAAAGAAGGAAGCCCCAGTATTTACGCTCGTCCGAGGATGCGGCAGCGAACAATCCATCTATAAAGAGGGTTTTATTAGTTCTATGTATCTCAGGCACAATTCCGCTGTTGAATAGGTACTCACTGTCAACAACCTCAGTCCAGAAATCAGTGAAGGTCATACGAGACTTCTTCGACTTGTCCTTCGCCTCAACACTGGTCCGAGACAGAACCGCATCCCAGGCGAAGTGAAGCTTGTTATTCCAAACGCCAGAGGACTTCGCAGTGTTCACCTTGTTCTCGCCCTCGCTGGCAGCTGCACCCGATTCCTTCATGATCTTCGACATGCTGCTGCGCTCTTTCGAATCCAAGGGATCATCATGCTTCCAGATTTTGCTCGGGAAGGTAGCGTTAGGGAACATATCCTTCGCCGCCAACCAGATAGCAACACCCTCGGGCGACCGGGCGAGGTCGCGCACGCATAGCTGTTCCAGCGCAGACTGGATGTACTTGGGTTCCATCTTGCGCGCAGCCATATCGTAGACACACTGGTAGATGATCCACCCACATTCTTCGCGGATCCATGGCTTCTTCTGTGCGAGTTCGAGAACAAGATCGATAACCTGGGTCCAGTGCTCAAAGGGCACGGTGGGCTGGAACAGAACGGAAGACTTGATGATCGCTTCGGCACCGAAAAGACGGCCGAAAAGATGGTCGCGTTGCTCCTATATGAAACGAAAGGATACCCTAATTAGCGCGCGCGACATTTTAAATTATGCGTAGCCACCAACCTGTCCCGACTCGCTGCCGTAGGAACTCGACTGAGACTCCCAGAGGTTCAGAGCATCTGAGAAGCCAAAGCGTGATGTCTCTCTCGGCGATGAGAAGACCTGGCTCAAGATCTCGGTCAAGGCAATTGAGAATCCGATTCGAGCAGCTTTGCGGCTACTGCAGAGACCGCGGAAGAGTCTCGACAGCACCTTCTTGATCTGTTCATCGGCAGGGTTCTGGTCCGGAGTGAATTGCGACACTAGGGCTTGGGCAGCCTTGAGGCGAATGTCATCTTTTTCGCTAGCAAGATCCTCGTAGAGTTCCACCAGCTTCACGTCGACATTGTGAGGTTCGCGGCGGCGCTTTGAACCGGCGAAGGGAGGGCCCATTACTGAGTCTGGGGGGGTTGGGGATGGCGGATATGTGCGAGGTTCAATTAACGATCAAATTATCCGCTCTCAGGCCTTGACAACGGAGATCTGCAAACCAAAGGCACGTTCAACACTCCTTGCGGCCGTTCGAGTTGCTCAGAAAAATTCATGCTTTAGCCTATTTCGGACTAGTGTGAATTGATAAGCTGATAAGGATTCTGATGCTCCAAAGAGACCGGGAACGGGCAAACGACCTCATTAAATGTGGATATTTTTTAGAATATTGAGGAGGAGATCTGGAGCTTATAATCTATTGAATATGTTAGAAAAGCAAGTGTAGTGGTGCGAAGTTATGTGCAAAGGTTCCAAGCACATATATATATTGTGCCATCTAACCCATTCTCAGCGAGACTTGGAGCCCTGGAGACAAATACAACCTTCATTTGCCCATAGCTTCCTGGGGAAAGATTCGAAATCACTACTCCGTAAGTCAAAATGCTACATATTCAGCCTACGATACAATCAAGCAAAAATTTAGCCCCCAAAACCACAAGACCTAGACTGTCGCCAAGTAGCTGAAAGCCCCTGGGAGCCGCAGCAAAGACACCTGAAAAACCACGCAACAGATCAAGCAGGACAACATGCAAGCAGCATTTCAATAGCGAAATCATATGGTGTATTCGAAGCTGTCAGAGAAACCGGGGTAAAAAACAAAGTCCAGACTGATTCAGGGGTAATGACGAATCTCAAAAACGAGATCACCGAAGTTCCAGCTGAGCCATCAAGCTCAAACCGGTCCAGACGCAGAACTATCCTGTTGTCAAAGGCAACCGGGAAACCAGCATCCATTTATAAAATCGCATGTCGCCGAGGAAAACCCGCTAATTGCGCTGGATCCGAGCTTCAGGATCCGGGCTCCGCTTGTGCTGATTTCGCGGATGCACCGACCCGCCCCAGGCTGATCTGTATACGAGTATGCCGGGCAAAGCGACATATTCTTGATAGGGAAAAGCAGGAACCATGCATCGAACTATCAATTTGGCTGGAGGCCGTTTGACATTTGACAGAATCAATATTATATACTCAATATTATATACTCCGTAGTCGGGAGAAAATTACCTCTGTATCAGAATTGATGTGTTGGAACGGATGGGGGATCGTCTGCCGTGGATCTGCATGGTTTAAGTAGGTTTTTAGTTTTAGGTAGTCATCGTGCTGGGTAACATGTGGGAATGGATTTCGTGGGCATTGTGCAGGTGGTTTTGATGTAGGCTGATGGGTCTCGGATTGATAATATATGGAGTCGGGCGTCTTGGTGGGCCTGGGAGTCCTGGCAACCGTTGTGATAGATGTTGAGTCGGGTGTCAGATTTTGCGCGTTCAGGGGCTTCATGGGTTGCCTGATTATGCAACTGCCACAATATCATACGGTTTTGTGTGACTTGGGAGGTTGTACAGAAGTTCGGAGTGAAATTTGGAAATTTGGCTAAGTACTGGGATTGGGGAGTGTACACGGTGTTTAAGTAAAGACGGGGACGGTTATTGGTTTAGCCTAAGGTGGTCTGGATACAGTAAAAGACAAAACGAATATATTATATCAAGACAGCCTATTTTGTCCTACAAAAGAAAATCTACAACTAGACCTGTAGAAGATAGTTATAGAATATACCAGTCCAGCGGCGTCTAAGTAGGCGTCTCGATCTATCACGCTGGGTGAATTTGACAGTAGATATGGACCACAACTGGAGCTGTGTGATATGGAGAGTCACCAGCTTCCAAATAGGGAGTAGGGCGTCACTAAGAAGTGATAGCACGATTGAAAGAGAGCTGACAGGCACGAAGCTGGCGCATAAATGACTGGGGTTGCCAATAGCGGCGCAGATCGGGGGCTCCCGGGAGAAGATTAATTGACAAATATAGAAAAGGACCAGGGGAATATAATAAATAGGGTAAGAGTATTTCCAGTATTTGACAGTACTGGGATTGTATAATACCGAAATACAGATCAAATCTCCAGTTGAGAAAGGTCGGAAATCTTTGATTTTTGGAATCTCTTTGATGTCATGTGTGATCACGGGACGACGCATTAGTTTCGTGGCTTTGTTTACCTGAAGTTTCACGCGCCATCAACAATCAACAAGGTCGTGACATCACATTGGACAATAAGAGGGGAAAATCCCCTAGAGCCCGGAGGGGAAGAGGGGAAAATTCCCTATGTTGTAGAGCACGGAGGGGGAAAAGGCCTAGACAACCACCATGCAGGTGTATCTGGCAGGACACACGAGTTGAAATGTGATGAACCCCGCAGCGACCAAGGCAGTCGGCTGGAGAGCTGACATGACTGGCCCCATCGCACATGGCGCTGTGATGCAATTGACCGGTCACATCATCGGGGTCCTCTCCGACCCCACCTTAGCTGCGACTCTGCGTGGCGCAGAGAGATAGATCGGGTTGGGCTGATACAGTCAGCCCAGAGGGTTTCCATCTGCAAGCGCCTGAGAAAGCGGAATGCTTTGTGATTCGTGAAGATGTGTTCGAGTGTTGGTTATCACATCAAGACATGACACAACACGGCACAACACAGCACAACCGTCGACGCGGTCCGACCTCCCAGGGTTTCAAGATTCCAAAGTTTTCAAGACCTGACCGAGTCTTCAACTTCCAAGGTTCATTAGCATCCTACTTGGACATCATGGAAGTGCACGGAGCACTGTGATGTTCAGTAGATATGACGTAGCATCACGGGCCAATAAAATCCTCCGAACGCGTCGTGGATTTTGCACACCGCATCGTCTGCCGGGGAGAGATGTGTAACAATGCCTTTGATAAATGCAGAAGGCAACTGTAAATATTGAAAAGACCTGTTGATGCATTTCGGATTGACCGGATATTCCATGACCCAGTGAAGCTCGTTCCGGTCTTTCACGGAGAGGAGAGGGTCCAGAATAGCACACCGTGGGGTGCAGTAGTGACTTGAGAGTGTCCACCAGGGCACCATGACTGGATGACTATAGCCGACTTCTGCGACTAGTCGTTTCAAAATACTCCGGATATACTTTGTACAAAGTAAAAAAGCCGATGGTGGCGAATCTGAGATCTTGCTGGGTACTTACTCCATATATTGTAGTAAATATCGCGTCTGATAGCCTTAGGAAATGTGACCTCTACTAAATCTGTGTTAATAAACTTGTTTAAGGTGTGAACGAACCATGGTCTTCACAATTGCGTCAGTCGCATGAATCATTACCCCGGCCCGTCCTTACTGCTGTTAGTAGTAGCCCTAACTCCGGAGCGAGGTCATTTCAGTTGCAATTGCTTCGGTGAGGTTGGAAGAAGCGCATCGAATGTCATCGGACAGGAAGGTTCAATAGCCCTACCCTTGGGCAATTAATGTAGATTGAAGGTCAAACACCCTACCAAGGGGCATGGAAGGGATGCGGGACATGGAAGGTCATCGCGAGCCCTTGATCAACAAGAATGTCGGTACAAGTAAGGGCAGGACGGGTATGGATGAGCAGAATACTATAGCGTCTTCAATTTTGAGAGGAAGAATGGGATTATCTACCATTCCTTACTCGATACTACGTTGTACGTTCCGATCTTGGAGGAGCAATTGAACGGCAATTTTCTCCGGAGTCAACTACATGTAGTTGGTTCGTCCAGTATCCCACATTGTACGGAATTACTCCATACCCCGTACAACATAGACAGATTCCAATCTCTGATCGGCCCTTGATATCACCTAATAGGGCCAAGATAGTGTGAACTCTTTTTGTATTTCGGAGATGAAGAGATCTTGAAATTCCACGGTCTCTCCGATGCGGCCAATCAATACCTCGGTAAGATGATCACAGGGCTTCTTAATCGGACTAGTTGGGTCGATCGAGCACTATATTGCGCTATAATTGTGAATCCATTCTTCAAAGCGAAGGGGATTCTTAGAATTGAAGCATATCGTGACGTTGGAGACCAATAAAGAAGACGCCGTTCAATCGAATCACCCTTGCTTCCCATCACTTGCTTCCCATCACTTGCAGGAAGCTTTAAATTTTTTTTTCTCCCGAGAACAGGAAAAGTGGATATTTTGCATTAGACTCGATCTCTTTTGGGTCCCGTTTTTTTTTCAGCTCACCTGTGGTTGACACGGGAAAGAAAAAGTTTTTTGGTGGATACGATGCGTAAGAAGGAAGATGGAACAGTAAGCTCCGGAGAGGAAATTTGACATAAGCATACAGTGTATAGTGTACAGTGTATAGTGTACAGTGTATAGCGTATAGTGTATAATAGAGAGACAATCCTCCTTCCATTGAGCAGGGGAGACAAAGCTAAACCCAAGACATTATTGTACTGGAGTACTCCGTACCGATGTTGTAGGTCATAGAGAAGCTGTGATAGGCGCTGGGTTGCTGCGGCAAGGGAGCCCCGGGCAACCAAAAAGTATTTGGCCCCTAGAGAAGTGTCTATCCTTTACTCTCTATGGTTAACTACTATTTGCATATCTTGGAAATTATAATATATTTTATTCCTTTTTTATTCTTTTATTCTTTTATTTCTATATTCCTTTTTTTTTAATTGGCATTTTACCATACAGGGCTTATAAAGGAAGTTTTAACTATGTATACATACTAATTACTACCATATTACGTCTATTACCCTATTAATACATACTCTCCCCATCTTTACCTATTATTTTAATATTAAAAAGAAAATTCCCGATTACATGAAAATCGGAGCCGCAGTATTTCTCAATACTTCAATACTTCAATACTTGTACATTCGGAGATCCTCCCCACCTGCGTTGCCCATTGCAACAAGCCCATCCCTTCAGCTTCACTTCTTTGTTCCTACTTCTTCTTCTTCTTCTTCTTCTTCTTCTTCTTAATTACTTACGACATTCCTCCCGACATTGAGAGGAACAACTTTGTTAATCGGTTCTGTCGCCGACAAATCCATATCATATTGTTGGACCTTCCCCTCAGTCCTGCAGCACCCACGAGCTCCCCCCCGACCCCTCCAATCACATCCGACAGACTCACCATATTCACCATTCAACCCCCCAAAACCTCCGAAGTCTTGCCATGGACCGATAAATCCTGTGGCTTAACGAAATACAACTCTCGTCGTTGGTGGTTAGGGTCTGGGACCTAGGATTTTTTTTTTCCGGAAACTGGTTGTCACGGCGATCGTGGGGACCCATAACGTTGAAATTGCAAACGTGGAGACGTGCGTTGAGACAACTTTTTTCTCTCTTTTTGAAGCTCAGTTTGTAGGACCTAGTACTGGGTAGACACCTGTGGTCAGGGCCTGATTTGCCTTTCCATCTGTTCCGGTTGCTTTGCCAGAAAACTGTACAACGTCGGCTTTTGGTCCCAGTTGCAGCACCATGGAGCACTCTTCACCTCTCGCCGCTATGCAACCTCCGTCAGTCATGTTCGGCCATTGCTTTCGTTCAGAAGCACCGACATCTTATTCTTTGGGTTCAATGTCCGGGTTTGGTGGGAACCCGTTCAATTTCAAGGAATTGTCTATGAAGAAGTCTAGTTCGGACTACTTCAACGTCAAACCCATTCGAGGTTCTTCTCCCACAGCCAGTTTGGCTGCTGATCTTTCTCAGAACTTCCATATTGATCAAAGGTATGTGGAGATTTCCATGGGCGTTTCATGAAGTTCAAAGGGACAAAGCCCGGCTAACTCTATATTTAGTCCCCAATTAGCCACACCACGCCGGTCTTTGTTCACGGCCAGTATGCTCGGTCAAGCCAATGGACGTGGTAAGCAATGGCATAAATGGCACAGAATGGCAGGGCGGAGTAGTTACTGATACCTTATATATAGATGATGTGATGACCACCCCGCCGCTCCCATCATCTTCACCAGCACCAGCTATGGACGTTATGGAAATGTCTCCACTGCCTCACAAGCCGGCCTTCTTTGTCACTGCCGAGATCGAGGTACAGTCTCCGACACCTGGGGGGTAGTCCCATGCAATCACCAATGGTGTCTCCACTCCCGAGTCCTCTACAAGCGTCTCCGATGGAGTCTCCTCTATGTCCACCTGAGTAAGTGTGCACGTGAAAGTCAACCCACCCATATCGGTTCCGCTAACATGAATTCCTATCTGACAGGAGGAAGCGGCCCACTTTCCTGCGTCCCAGTCTGGCGAGGAGCAAGGCTCAGTCTTACCAACTTGGACTCACCCGGCCTTCGCCGGAGAGTAAAGCACCTCCCTTCCGATTTGGAACTGGAGCCAAGACATCTCTTAGCACCTCCACTTCTCTGGAGGATATGTTTGGGGACTCGCCTCCCCGTGAGCGTCCGATCTCGCGCAACAATTCTTCAACTCACCTGGCGCCGCCTCGGATGCGGCCATCACTCCACCATGCTCGTAGCAGCGGCTCGCCCGCCCACAGTTCAATCCGCAAACCGTCTCATCCTTTGATGCGTCCCCGCAAGCAATGCCGCCGGTCATTGAGCATGTTTGAGAACCCAGCAGATGTTATTGCCGATAAAGAGGCCAAGGTAGCAACAAATACACCCGTCCAGTCCATCAGTGACATTTCAAGTCCGCCCAGCATGAAGCTGCCTCACTTCATCCCTGAGGATCGCGCGGACTCTCTGCCTCGCATCGACAAAAGCACTCTTCTGGAACTCATGGATGGCAAATTCAATGACCATTTCGACAACATTCTCATCATTGACTGCCGCTTTGAGTACGAGTATGAGGGTGGTCACATCACTGGCGCATTGAACTATAACGACAAGGAACGTCTCGCCGGTGAACTCTTCAGTGCCCCTCAGGCCCGCACTGCGCTTATCCTACACTGCGAGTACTCTGCCCACCGGGCTCCCATCATGGCCAAGTACCTGCGACACCATGATCGCGCCATCAATGTTGATACTTACCCTAACCTGTCATACCCTGATATGTACATTCTGGATGGTGGATACAGCTCATTCTTTGCTGAACACCGCTCTCTCTGTTACCCTCAGAACTACGTCGAGATGAGTGCCAAGGAGCATGAATTTGCCTGCGAGCGTGGACTTGGCAAGGTCAAGCAGCGCTCCAAGCTGAATCGTGCCCAGACTTTTGCCTTTGGTGAACAATCACCCCAAATGGAAGACAGCCCAACTGGACGTTGCCGACTTGGCGACAACGAGCGTAACCGCTACTTAAGCTCTCCATTTTCTCAAAGCCCAGTCCCTGCCCGGACCCCCGGCCGCCGGATGCTTTCCTGACTAGATCGACTAGTACCGTTCCTTTTTTGGTGCTTTGCATTATCTTGCATCTTGCATCTTGTCTTTTTTTTTTCCCTTTTTTTTTTTCCCGCTGCGTCTTGTCCTTGGAGCGTGGTGTTTGGCTGATGCATTCCAATATGCTTTATGGCGGCTTTTTCTTCTCTTTTCACCCTCAAACTTCTCTCGACATTTTCAGTCCTACTGAGGTCTGATTTGTGTTGGCGTGCTGGATCACCTGCGCTATTCACCTTTTCCCTCATCTCTTTGATATCTGCTCTCAGTATCGTCCTCTCTTTGACCCACCCTGTTTAGCTGGGTTCCTGCTTCTTCCAATATTTCCTTTGCGTGGCATCTTGCCACATCTCTCTATGACCATCGCCCATGATCTTCCTGGGTAATCGACTCTCATGACCCATACGAATCTGAGTGTCCCATTTCATATGTCTATTTACGACCTCGCAACTTCGCAAAAAGTGCGCACGAAGACGTCCTCGGCCTATCATCGCCAGGTTTCCAATTTCTCATATCTCTTCCGTGGGACTTTTTTTTCCCCCGCGAAAACAATACCCCCAATGACGATTTTCATCGAACATTTCGCCGACACTTTGGCATCTCCTTTTCTCTCCGAACATTCTTTTTGACACCATTATCGCCCTTTAATCCACTATTTGGTCCTTCTTGTACAGAATTTCTACTGTGGATTAATCGTCATTCCACGCTGTACCAAATTTGCATCTCGATGCTCAACGCCAGTCTCTTTTGACTTCTTCGCCAGGAGCATTTGTATTTTCAATTGTCCGATAATATCACCCCTTTGAACTGTGTCATTGGGTAGTGCGGAGGATCTGGATGTAATATTTGCATCGAGAGTGACTTTTTTACAGCTGTACATAACGAGAATTGCCTTATTACATGCAATTTCTCTCTGGACGTGTTCTCCTGAGATTTTAATGGTCTGGAAAGGGTAATCGGAGGAGACAACCAGTTCACAAATGTTTTGATTTCCCTTTGTGAGAATGAAAAAAAAAGAAATAAAAAATATTCAAAAATTTCAAAAATAACTTCAAGTCTTTCTCTTGTAAAAGGAAAAAAGTAGAAAGGAAAAAGAAAGAGAAAATTCCAACTGATCGACAGAATGCAATTAATGAGGATTGTCGTTTCAAGTCTCTCTGCTGAATTTGATAGGCGGAAAGCCGGGGGAAACTATGGGGTTGTCCTGTCCTTGAACTCCCTCGAACTGCTTCAACTTCATTCTCTTCTCTTTCTCTCCTAGGCTCTTCTCCCATTTGGCTGTTTCAGCCGTTTTGAGATCGTTTCATTCCTTGAATCTCTCCCTATGTCGTAGGGGTTTTACTCTCTTTCTCCTTTTTTTATTCAATGTTCTATTTTGGTAACTTGCTGCCTGTTCGATCCACCATCTTGAACTAGCATCTATTTCGTACGTTACGTACACTGCCGTACATCTTCGCTGATATTGAATCTATTGTGTGACTTCGTATCCACTCCATTATCGCTATACTCGGACGTCCCCTCTCGTTAACTGCGAGGCTGGCACAAGTGTACATCTCACTCATTCGCGCTACAATTCAAACTGGACTGCGTCTAATTTCAATCAAGTTGGTTCGGAGAATCTTGCCCAAGGCTGTTTCGCAGCCATTGGCAATCGGATGATTCCCTTTCTATCGCAATTGCGCATCCACTATTCATTTCCAAGATGAGTCCAGCAAATATTACACTATGGGCTCGAGGTACAGCGAGTGATCTCGAGTCGGTTCCAGACACCTTTTCGAGCTGGGACAAATGTATGGCCAAATCGTACTGCAAGTGAGTTCTTCCTAGGGGATGTGCGCCCTTCCCTTCCCCATTTGCGCATGATCTGGCCTGATACTAATTAATTGGCGCAAAGGTGGCCCGTCATCGTCGGTATAATCGTTGGTTCGGTAGTTCTACTTGCCGTATTAGCTTGCATCATCAATTGCCTCTGTTGCGGCTATCAATGCTGCAAGTGCTGTTGTAGCTGTTGTTGTCCGTCAGGCAGGCGGAGAAACAAAACGCCTAAACACTTTGACGACTTCCACCAATCTCCACCTGCTCCCAATCCTGTCTATCAACCGCCACCAGCCCCACCCTCCTATCGTGGTGCGCAACAGAGCGCGCCCTCCTTCCGCAGCGCGCAGCAGACTGCGCATTTCGATGCGCCTAAGTCTCCGGCTCATGTCAATGAGGACGCCCTGCCTGAGATGCCTACCTGGGCTGGTGCCGTTGACAAGCATGTTGAAGACCCAAATCATCGTGACGATGTTGAAATGGAGCCATTGAATCCCCCGGACCGAAAACAGGCCGGCACACCTGGTGTCGCTTACACTGACTATTCACCCAACCCAACCATGGGCGCCGCGGCGGCGGGATACAGAGGATTTGGGCCTACCGATCCGCGTGCACGTCGGTCTCCCGGCCCAGGAGCGGCATTGAATCCCATCCAAGATCCCTATGGCCGACGTTCGCCGGGCACACCTTCCCCCAGGGGAGCCATTGATCCTTATGGGAGAAGATCCCCGGGCCCGGCGGCACTCAGTGCTGCCCAGGATCCATACGGCCGACGTTCCCCCGGCCCAGCAGCGTTGGCTGCCACTCAAGATCCGTACGGGCGCCGCTCACCTGGCATGTCACCGGCCCCAGCGGCTGGCTATGGCGCCGCAGCCCACGACCTCTATGGCTCGCGCTCTCCGGGCGTGACATCTCCTGTCGGTGCACCAGTTCACAACCCTTACGACCAGCAACAATACCAAGACTCCTACGATGACCACTCGTATGGCGCAGGCAATGGTTACCACGCCGTGGCCGCACCCTCGCCCGTGGCTGCATACAAGCCGCACACCAATTACAGCCCCGTGCCAATGGCCTTCTCTCCATCTTCGGAGATAGAGCCATTCCCGCAGCCGCGGCTCCAACGCCAGGCTTCCAGCGCCAGCCATCTTTCGGCTCTAGCCAGTATCCCCCAACCTACACCTCCCAGCCTCCATACCGCGGCTTCTCCCCCGCTCCTTCTTCCCCCCCTCCTGCCTTCTCGGCTGCTTCGCCCTCAGAGTACGCTACCTACAACCCCCACGCCAACACCATCCCCATTCCCGAGCCCGACAACACCAGACCTCCGAGTCTGTTGCAGAGCGGTAAAAAGCCTACCGTCAATGCTTCTAGCAACTTTTGAGTATGACCCTCGTCGATCGAGGCCGTTTCATGAACAGGACGTTTTCTTTTTTGTCTCTTCTTGTCGTTGTGCTTTTTTGATACCATTCTTACGCCATATTTGTCTTTCATCTTACATACTTACCATGACCCCGGGCTAAATTTGGGCTTGAAATTAAAGAGTTTTCTTTTCTTCCATATTTCCATCACTTGGACTCTTTTGTATCCTGGAGTCAGCCTTGTCTGACTCGTTCAGTACTCCTGAATGGCAGCCTTTTCGGGATAATGCGCATTTCTGTGTAGCAGGAAATGACCCACCCTTTGGTTCGCCGTAGAATTTATGATATCCAGAGCTTTGAGGGGTTTTTTTTTTCCAGATTGTTGAATTGGGATATGCTTGGTTTATACTATGGATACATACCTAGTAGATGAAAATAACAGGGTATGGCCATCTGACTGTCCTCGCGCTGTGACCTATGTATCTGGCCTTTAGTCTCGACGGGATCACGATCTGGGGATAGGACTTTTAAGGCTGCGATTGGATGCTCAACGGACAACTTGTCATTGAGAATCCGAGCATAAGCCCAACAGGTTGCCATCGCTAGGGATCTGGGGGGAGCATTGTCGGGACCTCTATTGATGTTTTCCATTTCTGACCGGAACAGCCTGCGTTTAATATGACCTATCTCTTATGTTGCCCCCATGGAAATCTGTAATTTGTGAATTTGGCTTCAAATTTGAACTCATTTGTCACATTTCATCGTATTGTACACGCACAGGTAGCTCTCCGAAGATGCTCCCCGTCGAAAGATCCCTCACCATACCACACACTTGCCATGTATGACCCCTGGAAAAGAAGAAGAAACTTGCTAATCTCAAACTCATTCCTCAATCTCCATCGCGAAATCATGTTTCTTGAAAGCCTCCTTGAAAGCCTCTGCATCCTTCATCTCCTCGTCGTCCGTCTGCACACAATCTCTCCAGTTAATACGCTCATCCAGATAGAGCACCTTACCCATAACCCGACGACCAAATTGCAAATCAAACCGGTTCTCGGGCAGGATTTTCATGATGATAACATTCTCTTCTCCGGATTCAGTCTTCCAAACGCCTGTGTGCTCAGGCGCAGACCAATGATCGCCTTTAGTTTCGGTTTCGCCGTTGGGCGTAGGCGTCCAAATGAAGACTCGGAAATAATCGATCATATGGTGGTTGTGGATTTCGTCAGGGTTTGGCACGGTCTTGAACGTCGAATATTCCAGGTTCGAGGCTTCCTTCTTGAATGCCATTTCCACAAGTCGGGAGCGGATCTTTTCCACTGGCATGGGAAGGAATTGCCAATGTGTGTGGATACCGTTTGAGCGGCTGACTTCCCAGGTGACAGCACCTAGCTTGCCTCCTGATCGCTCATTCAGCATTTGGTGCAGGGATTCGCGGTATCGTTGCATCTCGGCGAAAGTCGAGGCGCGGATGGCCGGGTCGAAGATTAGGTCGATGGTCGGGGAGTGTTCGAAGGGGATGATGAGCATATGGCCTGGGAAGCCTAGGGAAGGGTAGAAGTTGGTTGTGGGCAGAGGTCCTTTGGCGGTGGTGACGTAGCTGTCATTGCCGATTGAGGTGATGAGATGGGTGGCGATGTTGGGGTTCGAGAGGCAGAAGAAACAGTTCTCTGGGCCTGGCGGAGGGGCGCGTTGTTTATGGCGGCGTTGATGTCCCGGATCTCTATCTTGGTCAGAGGGGGCGTAGCGCTGGTATGATTCGCTTTGGCTTGGGAGCATTTTGCGCCTGCTTTGCACCGCCGACCAAGGGCAAATGGTGGAGCCTGTGGGGATACTGCTTGGGAACGGTGCCGTTGGGTCCAAGGTAAAGGCATAAATAGCATCTTTCGACGAGCCGAAAGTAGGCAATGAGATGAACCGAGTGAGCGGGTAGACATCTTCACCTCCCTCAGTTGGCATGTGAAAGAAGGGTTCACGCTCGAAGAAAGCACCATCCGACCGAGAGAAGTGATACCGGGGTTTCAGAGTCGCGCAGACATCAGCAATGCATTGTAATTCAGATGGCACGGTCTCCTTATTCCCAGAGACCTCGCAGCTAGATCCTAGACGGACATCCTTCGGCCATTGATTGGTGATAAGAATGTCGGTTTTGTGAATCCCAAACAGTGCACGAGCATCGGATTCACTGTAGGTTGGTTGGAACTTGCCACTAGCATTGCTCTCGGGTTTGGATCTAGCCTCTGTCGCTCCCATGGTGCCACCGAGGGCAACAATACGAATACCATCTGTTGTCTTCAAGGTTCCCCTCTTTCCCAGGAAGAACAAGTTGGGGCACACTTCATCAGTTGCTTCAATCTTTTCGACCACTTGAGGGGGAAGTGGTCGGTCACCAAGGGTGAAGTAGGTTGGGCATGCCACGGTGATGTTCCCCTCTAGCAAGGCGTTAATATCCTCGAGCTCATTTTCAGTCGAGCCATCACCGAAGAGGTCGCCAAGAATGATCGCAAAGGAGAAATCCTGTTTTAGCTGCAGCTTGGCTAGCTTGGTGAACACGGGCCGTATCTGACCATTCAAGCTGCCAATGACAATACTACATATGAATTGGGTTAGTGACTGGAAGACGGGCAGATCTGAACATACATACCATTTGGGAGCCATTTTTGGATCTGCCTTGATGGTAGATTGAATTGGAAGAGGAAAATTTTGAAAATTTTGATGGAAAGTTGATGAAAAGGTGGGAAAGATGGGAAATAGGAAGATGAAAGATCCCCAAAAGTATGAGATTCTTCCAAATACCCAAACTGTCTGGATGTGCCACCAGAGATCAGCTACATGCGACTAGACGCAGGATAGAACATCTTCGGGTTCTCGAGAGCAGGAGCTTGGGCCACCTTATCAGCACGTGATATATATAGATATCTGCCTCGGAATAAGGAAATTCCGCTCCGAAGAACTTTTTTGTATTCCATGCGGATCAGCCAAAAAAAAAGTTGACCAGTACCTTTCTCACGAACAGTGCTGCTCGTCAGACTCGTCAAGATGGTGGGGACAGGCTCAAAACCAAAGCCTGTAAGGCGCCTGAAAACGGGCACAGAAACCACGAAAAACCACCGATTCGAGGGCTTTTCATCACGCATCAGCAAGCTCAAAATCGACCCGATCCACCGCGTGCGCCGCGCCAGTTTCGGCGAAGATGAAGACGAGACATCTTCTTATTTCCGAGCTGCCCTCGATCACTGGTTCGAGATGAACCTTTCAGACAACTTTACACAATTCGTACGGCGTGTCAACCCTCTTTCCGAGAGCTTTGCGCAAGTTCTGTATCATGAAGAAAAGATTATGGGTCTATTGGTGGAATTCATCGAGAAGAGAGACCAGCTCTCTATGGAGCCGCTTTTGAGCTTGCTTGCGCAATTTGCTCGGGATCTTGGCGTCAAGTTCGAAAAGCATTTTGCTACGGCGGTGACACTGGTGTCATCCGTTGCAGCGACACATCCCGATATTGAGGTCGTTGAATGGAGTTTCACTTGTCTTGCATGGATCTTCAAATTCCTTTCCCGTCTGTTGGTACCGGATCTGCGACAGCTGCTGAGTATCATGACTCCATATCTCGGAAAAGAACGACAAAAGCCATTTGTGGCGAGGTTCGCCGCGGAGTCGATGTCGTTTCTTATCAGAAAGGCCGGCCTGGTTTATTACAAGAACAAAGCACCCCTCGAGACTGCCGTCTCATTCCTCTTCGACGATATCTCGAAGGCCGCCGATGACAACAAGGATACTGAGAACTACAGGGAAGGATTGATGACCATGTTCTCTGATGCTATCAGGGGAGTCAACAACGGGCTTCACTCCAATGGCATGGATATCCTAAATTGTGTTCTAAGTCAGATCCCGCCGACTAGTGAAAACCACAATGACCCCGCAGAAGTTATATTTGGTCTGGTCGTCAGTCTTGTCCACGCCACGACTCCCGACACCTTCGGACCCGTTCTCGACACGGTCAAGGCTTATATTGAAGATCGTTCAAAATCTACCCCGAATCCTAATCTCTCAGAGTGCTGCCGTATAATGTTCCTGATTGTGACAACTCGCAAGGGTGTCAGGATCCAAAACTGGAAGACTGTTCATCAAATCCAAGTGTCCCTGCTCCAGCAGGTGTCGGCATCTGATGTCTCATCAGCAACGATATCACAGATCCTTACAAGCGTCGCATACGCCCTTCAGATGTCCCCCATGGACGAGTTGCTACCTTTCCTTCGCCCTATCATGGACCTGGTGTCTACAGGCCAGCTTTCCAAATACTTCTTATTCTTCTGCGCAACATTCTCTGAGTGGGGATCAGAGCGATTCCAGAGCTTGGTTCTTTCCCCTTTCCAAAGGTTTATCAACTCATCATGGCAAAAGTCAGAGTGGGAGACTTGTTTCACCCTGCTACGCCTGCATGAAGCTGGTTGCATCACGCCCGAGACCTCGCAACCTGGCTACGTTTCCTGCCCAGATGCCTTCAAATCTCGCATCACTGATTCATTGGAGTACCCCACGAAAGATGAAGCCTTTTTGAATGCGCTAGTGAAGCTTCCAGCCGCTATCTCTTTGTTTGCGGATTCTGCTACAATGTCCAATATTGTTTCTAAGTTGCACGATAATCTCCTATCAGCATTCCAAGACGGTGCAGCTGAAGGCAATGACGCCAAGACGAAGGGCCTGGTGTTTTTCCTTGGTCAAGGGTTCAAGACCTATGTCGAACTCGCCAACAAAGTTGGAGAGCTTGATTCGGGTCTCTTGAAACCGATCATTGCCACTGCTACAAAATTCTCCCGCCTCCCAGTCTTTTTGGAGGGTGCCCTTGCTTTCATTTCCTCTCTCCCAGAGGCAGCCGAGCTTGAACATCCCACTCTGGAAGACTTTGCTCAGGATTTAATTGTGAACCTGGCAAGCCCGTCGCACAGGCTGAGGCTGGTATCTCTTCGGATTCTACGGGAGTTAATTGTTCGCATTGCCAAAGATGACCCCTCGCCCGTGGAATTGGCCATTGAAGTCGAAGAGAGTCCACTGACAATGGACTCCGTGAGAACCATCTCTATGCATATCCGCAAACTTGCGATTCTCTATCCCCAAATTGCTCACCGCAGATGGATGGCCACCTTGGTCCCTTACTTTTGCTTCGGATTGTTCTCGAAGAAGTTGGCTCCATTGTGGGATGACTCTGCTGCTGCGTTGAAGACTATTTGCGAAAATCCCGAGGGTGAGAAGATTGTGTCCGATTTGTCTATCCGGTGGCTGTCAGAGCGGGATACCGAAGCGCCCAGCGACACTCCAACAGAAGATGATGAGAGCTCTTTCGTCAAGAGCAACTTCAAGTGTTACAACGTTGCGAAGGTTGAAAAAATACTCTCCGCGAACACCAAGAGCACTGAGGATCCGTATCATGTCCTATCTCAACAATTCAAACAGGACCACACCGTCGCAGACATCCTTCCCGCTTGCCCACGAACCCATGCACTTCGTGTCTTGAACGCTGCACCGGGCGTTGCTGAGAAACGCTCGCGCCAGATTGTGCCATTGTTCTTGTCCTGGGCATTGCGTGAGGACCAAGATGACGCGCCCCCAACTGGCGAGACCAAGGTTGAAGATGCTGAGACTGGTGATGGGCAAGTACGTTGGGGATTCCGGGATCGATTGTCCATGCTTGCTTTGTTCGCGCAATTCCTCAACCCCATTGTCTTGTTTAGAGCACCCGAGGTTCATGCGGCAGTCCTGGGACTTCTGAGCCATGGTAACTCTGACCTGCAGAAACATGCTCTCAAAGTCCTTTTCACCTGGAAAGATCCGAATGTGCGCCCGTATCAGGAAAACCTGCTTAATCTCTTGGATGAGGCCAGGTTCAAGGATGAGCTTGCTGTCTTCGTACATGTTGGCGACGAAGACAGCCTAATTCAACAAGAGCACCGTGCTGTTCTCCTTCCCGTGGTCCTTCGACTGCTCTATGGTCGAATGATTTCTAAGGCTGGCTCAGCCGCCGCTGGCCAAGCCGGCAGACGAAAGACCATCCTTCGAACTATCTCGCACCTCTCAGAGCACGACTTCGGACTTTTCATGCAGCTTTCTTTTGGCCCTCTTGCAAACGTGCACGTTGTCAAAGACAACAATGAGTGCGATCCGACTGCCTTCCAAGAAGAGTTGACAAGCCCAAGAAGACAGCTGGGTCTGCTTAAGCTGATTGATACTGTCTTTGAGACCCTCCAAACCCGCATGACTGAATTTGCATCGCAGACGATGGATGTAGTTGTATACTGCTTGGTGCGAGCATGCCGGGCGATTTACAACGAGGGTAGCGATCGTCCAGATGAACGCCTCTTGCCTGTACTCCAAAATATTCGTTCGGCGTGTATTCGCTGTCTCAATTTGGTCTTCTCGATTGTCCCGAACCATGATTGGACTCCCTACGTTCGTATCATCTTCAAGGAGATGATTGACAGCAGATTGGATCAGTTCCCTATTGAGACAGCACAGGGTGTTTCAGGCCTTCTGCGATTGTTCTCCACGTGGGCCGCTGCCCCACGGTCAACGTTTTACTTGGTGCAGCACAATGACAAAGTCTTGACTAAGGTAATTGACTGTCTCGCGGTTGAGTCTGCCCGCGACGAAGTCAAGAACTTTATTTTGGACGAGGTTCTCATACCGTTGGTTGAGCAGTCTACGGGCAAAAAATTGCAGGAAACTGAAGAGATGCCTGACTTCCCAGCTGAGCAAATTAAATCCGAAGTCCTCTCTCCTTACCTGGAGCATGCTCTCTTCCATCTCGGTCGTCTTCTCAAGAGAGGCCCCTCGAAGCCCGTTCTTTACTCCGGAGTCAATGCTCTTTCCCTAATCGCCCCCTGCGTCGAATCTTCCAAAGAGACCGCCAGTCTTATCGGGATTACAACATATCTGCTTCGTCAGCCTGCGGATCGTGTCAGCCCGAGAACCAAGTCTGGTTTATTGAAGATCCTCGAACACTTTTTGCCCTTGTGGGATCCCAAAGAAGATGCCGGGCTTGCCCAACAAGTGTTTGATGCGGTGTGCTCCATGTTCGATTACTTCAAGGATGATGCGAACAGAGAAGTATTGGCCCGGGTGTTTAGTGCTTTTGCTATCCACGACGAGAACCTCAAGATTGTTGCCGAATTATGTGCAGATCTAAACTCTCGCTCAACTACAAGACTCGAACCCGATTATGCGAGACGATTGCAGGCTTTCAGAATAGTCAGCGACGAACTATCTCAGACTCTGAGCGCGAAGCAGTGGAAACCTCTTCTCTATAACATGCTTTTCCATTTGAGGGATGAAGATGAGCTTGCTATCCGATCTAGCGCCTCCTTTGGTCTAAGACGATTTATTGATAGGGCGTCCACGGAACCAGACGCAGACTTCGAGGCACTCATCAATGATGTTCTGTTTCCCTCTTTGCAATACGGCATCCGACAGAAGTCTGAACTTATTCGCTCTGAAGTTGTCGCTGTCATTGGCTACTTTGTCAAACTCAACCCCACCAGACCCTCCGTGCAGGACATGCACGTCCTTCTCGTTGGTGATGATGAGGAGGCCTCTTTCTTCACCAACATTCTCCACATCCAACAGCACCGCCGGCAACGTGCATTGCGGCGTCTGGCTGGAGACGCAGCTCAAGGCAGCATTCAGGCTACAAATCTGGGCACCATTTTCATTCCCCTCATTGAGCATTTCATTTTCGAGGATGCTGCTGATGAAAATGCCCACAACCTTATTGCCGAAGGTGTTGCGACACTTGGTGTCCTCTCAGAATGGCTGGAATGGGGCCAGTTCCGAGCAAACTTCCGGAGGTACCGCAGTTATATGACAAGCAAGCCTGAAAAGGAGAAGAACATCCTCAGACTGCTGGGCCGCATGTCTGACGCGCTGTCTAGTGCAATGAATCGAAAGAAGGGGACGGAGGACCAGACTGATGGTGAGGTCGATAAGATGGATATTGTTGAGCAGCCCATGTGCACGCTCGCCAAGACTGTTCCTTCTCTTACGAAGGTTTCAACGGAATTGACCACAAACTTCATTCCTTTCCTGACCAACTACATCCACCACAAGCAGGAGAAGGAGATGAGTATGCGTCTGCCCGCTTCGATTACCACTGTCAAGCTTCTCAAGATTCTCCCCGAAGAAGAACTGGCTATTCGTCTCCCGCCAGTCCTGCTGGATGTATGCACAACCCTCAAGAGCAAAGCACAGGACTCCCGTGACACCGCACGGAAAACACTCAATGAGCTCGCTCTTCTTTTGGGTCCTGTTTATTTCGGCTATATCCTCAAAGAACTTCGCAACGTTCTCGCCCGAGGTTATCAGCTTCACGTTCTCTCATTCACCGTTCATTCCATGCTTGTGACCACCACTGATCACTTCAAGCAAGGAGATCTGGATTACTGTTTGAAAGAACTGGTTGGGGTTGTGATGGACGATACATTTGGCACAGTCGGCCAAGAAAAGGACGCTGAAGGATACACCAGCAAAATGCAGGAGGTCAAGAGCAGCAAGAGCTATGACTCTATGGAGCTTCTTGCGAAGGTTTCAACTATCAGCCAATTGTCAAATCTGGTTAGGCCCCTGCAGGCACTCCTATGTGAAAAGCTCAATTCGAAGCTAGTCAACAAGCTTGATGAGCTCATGCGAAGAATTGCCATCGGTCTTCTGAGGAACCCTGACGCCGAAAGTCGCGATATGTTGGTCTTCTGTTACGAGGTCATCAAAGAGGCCTATCGGGACAATGCCCCAGATGCAGGCCCAGCTGCGCCCAAGACCAGGTACGAGGAGCGGTTCTTAGTTCGATTGCAAGGAGCCAAGCGGGGCGAGCACAGAGGTGCAACATCTTCTCATGTTTACAAGTTGACCCGGTTCTCGCTGGATGTGCTTCGTGCTATCCTCAACAAGTTCAATTCGTTGTTGACAGCTTCTAACTTGTCGGGCTTTATTCCCATCATTGGTGATGCGCTTGTTCAGTCTCACGAGGAAGTGAAGGTTTCTGCTCTCCGTTTGCTCTCCACGATTATCAAGCTTCCGCTGCCAGAGATTGACGAGAATTCACACGTCTATTTCACCGAAGCAGTAAAACTTGTTAAGGAGTCTCCTAGCACCAACTCCGAAGCGGCACAGGCCTCGCTGAAGTTGATTTCTTCCATGCTGCGTGAACGAAAGGACACCAAGCTCCGTGACGGACATCTTGCATACTTGCTCAAGCGTCTGGCCTCCGACATCGAGGAGCCAGATCGCCAAGGTGTGACTTTCAACTTCATCCGCGCAGTCATGTCCCGGAAACTCGTCGTTCCCGAGATGTATGAGCTTATGGACAACATCGCCACTATGATGGTGACGAACCAAACTCGCTCTGCCCGGGATCTTGCTCGCGGTACCTACATTCATTTCCTGATCGAGTACCCGCAGGCAAAGAGTCGCTGGAACAAACAGCTCGCTTTCTTTGCGAAGAATCTGGACTACAAGCATCAGTCCGGACGGCAGTCAGTTATGGAGGCGATGCACGCGCTCCTTTCAAAGACCGGCCCTGAATTAGCACAGGATATCATCAGCACCTTTTTCCTGCCTATCGTCCTTGCTATGGCGAACGACGAGTCGCCGGAATGTCGTGAGTTGGCTGGTACATTGCTAGGAGAGTTCTTCAACCGTGCGGATCGGGAGCAGATGAAGACTATCCTTACTCCCCTTCGGTCGTGGTTGGAGCAGACCAACAACATGGCTCTATGCAGTATTGGATTGCAGGCCATGCGGATTTACTTCGAGGCCGACCAGACCGAGAAGGACAAACAGGCTCGTTTCGTTATCGACATCCTCCCGGGCTTGATGCAGCCCGTTCTTGATGACCATGAGAATGGCAATTGGGAAGCTCTTTACTATGCCCTGCAACTTTTCACAAAGCTTTGCAAATCGGCTTCCACGCTTGCTCTGAGCCCGGAATGCGCTTCTATCTGGACTTCCGTCCAAGAGTGCTTGTTCTTCCCCCACGCATGGGTCAAGACCTGCGCTGCAAATCTTGTAGGCCTGTGGATGGCCGATCTGGCCAAGACAAATGCCGCTGCCGGTTACGCTTCCCTGCCTCTGACTGGAAGTTCCGGTCTCGCCATGGACAAGCCGGCCATGCTGCAACTTCTTCGTGCCAGTCTCCGCAGTCTGCGTACCCCTGGCATTGCCGAGGAACTTGCTACGCAGAGTGTACGCAACACTGTCTTCCTTGGACGTTGCTGCTCCCAAAACGGACTCGAACTTCCGAAACTGGCAGGTGAGGATGTTGAATCCGAAGACGAGGACGAGGATGAGGATGCTGGCAGTGGAGCTGAAGGAGAGGCAAAGGAGGAAGCCAAGGTGGAATACAACAGATCTGCGATTCATTACATCTTCAAGCAGGTCTCCTCCCTTTTGCGGCGGGAAACTATCTCCGGCCGAGCAAACGCCCTCGTCCCCAAGACAGCCTCCATCACACTCCTTGCCGCGCTCATCCGCCACATCGAGGTCGAACAGATCCGTCCTTCTCTGCGCGTCATCCTCATTCCCCTACAGCATCTGACGGATCCATCCATCCCGGCGCCACGCTCATCGGATGAGACCTTCCAGAACACGTACAAGTCTCTCGTCTCCAACTGCCACGAGGTCCTGGATCTTCTCCAGAAGAAACTCGGCACCACCGAATACGTGGAGCATATTTCTAGGGTCCAGGCGGCTATCAAGGAACGTCGTGAAGGACGACGGGCCAAGCGTCGCATCGACGCCGTTGCTGACCCTGAGAAGCACGGACGTGATAAGATGAAGAAGAACGAGCGGAAGAGAGACAAGCGCCGTGAGAAGGGCTTGGAGCACCGTGGAAAGAGACGGGGTTGGTAGAGGATCTGGCATCTATTCGCATGTCTCATGAAATGGTGTTATTGGCATACAAAAAATTAGGCGTTTTGGTGGGATGGATTACTTATATTATACTTGCATTGTATATACCTTCTCAGAACAATTTGATTTTTCTGTACAGACCTTATGTTTTCTCAATATGTGTACTCCGTAGACTTTCTGGGTTGTGAAATTAAGGTAGTTGACTAATTTCTAATATACAAAGTCCCGAATATATCCTTTTTTTCTCGATGCTTGGATCCTGCCATGCTGAGTAGAGAGTTTTCCATCGCCATAATATACACGCCCAAGACAAACAAAACACCTGATATGCATCAAATCCACAAAGAATCTATGTAGGAACCTCACTTTCACTTCAAATGAACTCAAGCCGACTTATCATCATTGCGTGCTCCCAGGATCTCCTTACCCTCCAGGTCATAACTCTTCACAGACCCATCCTCCCAGAATTCCAAGTTGCCATCCGTATGTCCATGGGTCAATGCCTGACCCTTCTCCTTCAAAAGATCTTCCAGGGTTGTCTTCTTTTCGAAGAAGACACCAAGGTGATCACTCATGACATGGCGCGAGTTACATGAGGGACACTGGATAAGGACAGTTCCACGGTGGTAGCCTTGCTTGGACATGCGATGCGCAGAGCGATGACCACACGGCTTGCAGGTGAATGTAATGCGGTAGGCTTCCTCGTTCTTGCGACGCTCCTGGTTCTGTGCTTCCCATTCAGCCTCTTGCTCCGCCTGGCTTTTCGGTGATTCGGTGAGAGGGCGAGGAGCGTGGGAGTTGTATCGCAGCTGGGTCTGGGCAAGGATACGCTGCAATCGAGGGAGAATAGATGATGGGCGAGCTGAGAGTAGAGATGGGGATTGTGTCGAGAGGAAGCGTGAGGATTGTATGCGTGCAATAGTAGTGTATGACTGTGCTTGCGACACAAGGGCATTCAATGGGCGGAGACCCGAGGTGAAAGAGCGCATGGTGATAGTGTGTGTGTGTGTGTGTGTGTGTGTGTGTGTGTAGAGGTATAGAGGTATTTAGAAGCTGAGAAAGAACTTCAAAAGATATAGAGATATTCACAAGGCAAAAGAGAGACTATTCGGATGGAAAAGAAAATCACTGAAATGACGATGCTCGGTCAGCGACAGACGGAACTTTAGAATTTCCGGGGTTGGCCTCCGCGGAGAGAAGAGCGCAGTTCTTCTTCGACCTCTTTTTTTCCCCCTTGAGTTCTCTATTTACTCACTTTCTCTTGGTTTTACTGTGGCCTTCAAGATGGCAGCAATGAGGGCTCGTCACAAGATTCGAGCTCCCCGAAGGGTTCGTTCAGCGCGGGGTCAATACTATGAAGCTATCCGCTAACTATACTTCTACAATATAGGGAGTCTCCCATGCCAAT
This sequence comes from Penicillium mononematosum, assembly GCF_028829835.1. Taxonomy (NCBI): domain Eukaryota; kingdom Fungi; phylum Ascomycota; class Eurotiomycetes; order Eurotiales; family Aspergillaceae; genus Penicillium; species Penicillium mononematosum. The sequence continues at coordinate 5,481,577 of NW_026643272.1, read as the reverse complement.
ACCGAAGATTTCGATTCTATATGGACGGTGCTCTCATCATCATTGACTGAAATTAATACCAAAAATGCTTCGACCCTGGCATTCGAAGAGATCTACCGTCATGCCTACAAGATCGTGTTGATGATGCGGGCTTCTGATCTCTACGAACAAGTCAAGCAACTGGAGCAGGACTGGCTGAAAACCAATGTCCGAACCCTCATTATTGATTCAATTTCTTCGAGCCTCGTGCGGGCGCAAAAATCCACCGATGCGCAGGACCAGTCGAGTGAGAGGAGGGAGGCGGGGGAGAAGTTCCTCACTGTCTTGAAGGATGCTTGGGAAGATCATCAATTGGGCATGGGCATGGTTACCGATGTTCTTATGTACATGGTGAGTTCTTTTACACTCTATGGTATTTCTATAATGCTCTAACTTCCTGGGCAGGACCGTATGGTAACAAGCCGTACGCACCCACCCATCTACGTTGCCTGCATGGCTCTATTCCGAGACCATATCCTACGAGCCCCCGTCCGTGCCGGCTCTTCTTTGACTGTCATGGATGTGCTCGAATCCACCATACTGTTTATGATCCAACTGGAACGTTCTGGCCACATCATTGAGCGGCCCCTCATTCGGCATTGCATACAAATGCTGGAGGGCCTCTACGAAACTGCAACAGAGGAGGAAAGCTCAAAGCTATATCTAACCGAATTTGAACCAGCCTTTCTCGAAACGAGTAAAGAGTACTACCAAGCAGAAGGGCAACGGCTGTTGGAAATAGGAGACGCTGCCACGTTTTGCCGACTTGCGACCCAGCGGATCACTGAAGAAGAGGAGCGATGCCGCTATATGTTGTCGGTCACAACAGAGCCTAAGGTTCTTGAGTTGCTTGACGAGCAACTGATCCGGAGCAATATTGACGAAGTCGTCAATCTCGAGGGAACCGGTGTCCGACGCATGCTGGATCACGATCAGTTGGAGGGGCTACGGAATGTTTACATGCTCAATAAAAGAGTCGACAAGAAGAAGCAAGCTTTGACGAATATGGTCAACAAACGGATTGTGGAAATGGGTAAAGAAATCAATGCTTCGTCTATACTCTTACCGCAAGCCCCAGCGCCGTCAGCAGAGAAAGACGGCGAAAAAGAGAAAAAGCCCGAGAAGGGTAAAGATAAGGAAAAGCCTCAGAATCAGCAAACAGTGTCAGCAATCCGCTGGGTCGATGACATCCTTGGCCTCAAGCGGAAATTCGATAACATTTGGGAGAACGCCTTCGCCTCCGACCAGGGCATGCAGGGCTCAATCGGAGCCAGCTTTGCCAACTTCATCAACATGAATGTGCGGAACTCCGAGTATCTGTCTCTCTTCTTCGATGAAAACTTGAAGAAGGGCATTAAAGGAAAGACAGAAAGCGAGGTAGATGTGCTCCTGGACAATGGTATCACATTGTTGCGCTACATCAAGGACAAGGATCTATTTGAGACTTATTATAAGAAACATCTATCACGCCGTCTTCTTATGAAACGCTCTGTCAGCATGGATGCAGAGAGACAGATGATCTCCAAGATGAAATTGGAGGTCGGTAACCAGTTCACCCAACGCATTGAGTCTATGTTCAAGGACATGACCATTTCGGAAGATCTTACCACCAGTTACAAGGAACACATTGCGCGCAGCGGTGATCCTGACCAGAAACCCGTGGATCTGGAGATCAACGTTCTCACTAGTACCATGTGGCCGATGGAAATAATGGCAAGCAAAGAGGGAATGGTCCAATTGCCTTGCATTTTCCCACGGGAGATTGATACACTGAAGCAAAGCTTTGAGAGGTTTTACCTCGACAAGCACAGCGGCCGTAAACTGTCGTGGCAAGCTAGCATGGGCACTGGCGATCTTCGAGCCACTTTCGTACGTTCCAATGGCAAAGTCCAGCGTTATGAACTCAACGTGTCAACATATGCAATGGTCATCCTGTTATTATTCAACGACATCCCAGACGGCGAAGCCCTCACCTATGACGAAATCAAAAGCCGCACCCGGATCCAGGACCACGACCTAACCCGCAACTTGCAATCGCTCGCCGTTGCCCCAAAGACCCGAGTTTTGAAGAAAGATCCTATGAGCAAGGATGTGAAGCCCACCGACCGCTTCCTTTTCAACCATGATTTCCAGAGCCCCTTTGTGAAAGTGCGTATCGGAGTTGTCAGCGGCGGTGCGAACAAGGTCGAGAACCAAGATCAACGCAAGGTCACTGAAAAGAAGATGAATGATGAGCGCAACGGTACGATCGAAGCTGCCATCGTCCGCATTATGAAGTATGTCTCTTTCTCCATATATATCCCTATATGATCTGACAGACTAACCTTTGGCACAGACAACGCAAAACGCTTACTCATTCTCAACTAATGACTGAGACTCTTTCGCAACTCTCCGCTCGCTTTGTTCCAGATGTGAACATGATCAAGCGGCGGATTGAGAGTCTGATTGACCGCGAATACCTGGAGCGAGTCTCGGAAGAGCCACCCACCTATGGATATGTCGCATAAAGCCAGACTATCTCAGTGATCTGGACTCATTTGCTCTGGCCTGTTATGATTTTATGATCTGGGGTGTCCTCGAATCTCGGTGTCTGTGTTTTCAGGAGCTTGCGTTTCTCTGAGCTTAGCGATTGGCGTCTTTTTTTAAGGGATTGAAAGAAATGAAATATTCGTAGAAACCCATCTATTTGATATTTGGTGTTTACTGACCAACTGAAACTGCTTTGGCAAGACATGCATAGTATCTCTTCAATCTATCTACATCGTAGAAGCAAATTCCCATAGAAAATAAGAAAATATATCATAAAATAACCCAAACGCCACTCCGCTATGATGAAGTCGAATATCAAACCCCAGTCCAAAAGGAAAAAAAGGAAAAAAGAAAAAAGACTCGAAAAGAATCACAATAATTCCACCTCCCCTCTCCCCCAAGCCCCTTTAACCCCTTCCCATCTGACAACCCAAACATCTCCCATCCGCATCGTAACTCCCGTCTCATATTCCTCCTCCTGCCCACCAACAACAACCGGAACCTCCGCACCAAGACACCGAACAAAAACAACCTCCTTCAAATCCGGCCCCTGGATCATACTCGTCCCACCGGCATTATCATCCAACCGCCTCAGCTGCCGCGGGAATGCCCCCATAAACGACCCCGCGTAGTGGCCCGCCAGAAGGGTCTGGTGTGCATGCAGGAACGACGTTTCCGGCTCGGACAGCGGTGCGAGATCCGTCAGCTCTGATATATCCGGCACGGGGTCCTCGGGCTGCTGGTTGGGGTTCTGTGAGGAGGCGGTTGACTGTGTTTGCGATGCGAGGGGGTTTTTGTTGCGCGAGGCTAGCAGCACTAGGTAGTGCATGCTGTATTTTGTTATTTTGGCGAGTCGGGCTCGTAAAAGACTGCGCACTATGTATTGGCTGCGAGCGAGGTCGGTTTGGAGGATTGAGAGGCGGAGGTTGAGGTTGGGGTTGTGAGTGTTTGCGGTTGTTGGGAGGGTTGTTTCTGACGACGCGGCTAGATCTTCGATTGTTTCGATCTGTAGGTGTCGGATTGTATTAGAGATCTGGTTCTAGGGAGTATTGCTGTGTAGCTGCTGTGTAGCTGCTGTGTGTACCTGTATCCGCACGCGGTCCATTATGCGCTCCATCAGTGGCGCCGGCCACGGTAGTACCTCCGACACGGCGCGTTCGGCTACCCAGAAGCGCGTGAGCAGCTGGTGGTCCAGCGCTGCGGACTCCGGGCTGGCACCTGGGCCGCGGTCCACTGACGCGAGAATGTCGTCGATATCCATGAGGTGGTCGCATTGAGGAAAATGCAGGGCGGAGCGGGATATAGGGCGGAGATAGGGTGCCTGGGGCACTAATCAGCCCGCTATCTCAAAATATCAATCGGAATACATGTTCACGTATCTGCGAGGCCGGTTTATAAGAATTGAGCTGATTTGGCGAGTTCAACTGGTCCAATCTCAAAGTATTTGCCAATTGGACCTTTTGCTCTGAAACTAGGCGATCGGCAAAGCACACGATGCCCCAGTGAATCGATGAGGGCCAGTCTACTTTGAAAGAGCAATTCTAGTTTGGGTTATTTAATTCAAGTCCATTTGGCCGTTCAAGTGTCCAAGTATCATTAGAGAGAAATGTACGAGAAAGAACCTGGAACTTGATAACCCAAGCCCCATTTTTCAGGGATCTCAGGCAGACTAAATGCTTGAACTCAGCTGAACTTCAGTTAAATATGACATGGAAGACATGAGGAAGCATTAAGTAGGAGGGATAAAAAAAAAAAAACCATCCATCCATCCATCCACGCGGGTATGCGATGAAAAAAAAGAAGAACATATTTCGCAATTGAAAACGCCGTAAACCATTAACTTCCAGCACATTTATCGGGATACATGCAATATCGGAAGACCTTCAAAGCCATGCTCATTAAGCTTTGAAAAGATGCGTATGAGTTTAGTCCTTGCGGCCATTGGGCGGTGGGCCAGGTGGCGGCGCATATCCGTTGGTACCGTACGCATTCGGAGGCTGCTGCAACTCGATGCCTTGCTGCTGTGGTGATGCGTTTTGCGCACCAAAGTAGCCGTGGTGCTGAGGGTTCGGGCTGTATTGAGGGGGCGCATTTTGCTGGTAGTAAGGGTCGCCGTAGGGAGGTTGTTGATAGATAGGTTGGTTTGGCGGAGGAGGTCCGGGGGAGGAGCCATCCACCCGGTTCCTGTGATAGGGCGCTGGCCATGATTTCGGCGGCGACGTGCGTTGAAGCATCTGAAACAAGGCTTGTTAAAATCGTGATCGAATGGAAGACAAGAGGGGGGTAGGACTCACGCGAAACTGAAGAAAAGTAGGAAGGCTACACCGACGATCACGGCGAACGCTACCCAGCGACCCCAAGAGTCCCAGGTAGAATAGCAGTCATTACCCTGATAGTAACCAGAGCTGTGAGGGATCAGCGATATGTCTCTTGACGGGTCATCACAGTATACTCACCAGTATCGAGGGTATAGAACTGGCATGAGGGGCTAATTATTTGCGACAGAAGGGATAGAGTGGGAAAAAAAAGAAGAAGAAGAAGAAGAAGAAGAAGAACCCGATCTTCAAGGATGTGAGATGGTCGACGTCAATGGGAGGCTGGTGAGAGCGGTGGGTCCTTGGCACTTTAGGCTGCAGTTTGGGGGGGGAAGGTACTGTGACTTGTCTGGTCGCCTTATTTTGTATGTTGATGGTTGTACCAGTACTTGACACTCTTGAATCAAGTATTTTAAGAGGGGAACTAAAAAGAGTACAGCAAAGAGGAATATCATTCGAATTAAAAAGAAAAAAGAAAAAGAAAAGAAAAAGCAAAGTGAAAAAGAGGAAGACTGCGTGGCGCAGTTGGGGGGCGCAGGGCTGACGCACGTGAACACATAGTGTACCTACCTAGGTAGTATATTAATTATACTTATAGTACTTATAAATATTATTCTACCTAGGTAATATTCTAATATTCTGATATTATATCTTTCAAGGTTGCATATATTATAAATATCAAAAGAAAATAAAATAAAATACATGGCTGTGCATATTTTCATTCTCTATAATTCTATGTCTCTGTTGAGTCGAGTGATGTACTACACTGTTCATAGATACTCCCCTCAACCTTGACAGCCAATCTAGATGCCACAATGTAATCTTTATAATAAAGTCAACAATTATTAATATGCAAAGTTCCTACCATTAAACCGGGATGGATGGCAAAGCCGGTAACGCGGTGATACTCGACTGGATTTCACTTTTCAAATCCAAACTCGCCTCTCTCTCAGCCCCATTGGTGTCCTCGTGGGTCATCTGCACCGATAAAACATGGATCCGGGGCGACATGTCAGGTTTCGTTTTGAACGAGTATGTAGGTAATACCTCGAATGTCTCCTGTACCCAGGACATCTGCCTGTCCAGATCCGGCCCGGAGAGGCTTGTGTCGTTGACCTTATTTTCTAGGGTAGTAGAAGACTTGGTTCGGAATACGCTGCTGGGCCAATCTTTCGCCTTGGCAATCGGGAGTGTACAGCATGCGGTTTTGGATACGCTATCCCAGGCTTCGACGACGCGGTCCGTCTTGAGGAACTGGGATATCTGCTCCTTCATGGTCTCTCGGCCATTCGTGAGTTGGTCGTGGGCTTCCTGTCGCGCTTGTATGGGCGATTGGGCTGTGCATTGTCCAGTTCGAGGGCGTGGGGTGGTGCAGAATGCCCGGAGCTGTTCTATGGAGATGGTGCGTGAGAGTCGTGAGGGCTGTGAAGGTGCTGTTCTCGGTCGACCTTGGGCCGAGCTGATTTTCTCGCTGGCAGACCGTTTGGGTAGGAAGGGCTTGGAGAGCTTGCGTTTGAGCCTTCCGGATGTCGATGGAAGGGGAGGTGGTGCTTCGTTGCCGGCGCCTGCGCCGGCTTCTGCTATAAGAGCACTGCATGATTTGGCCCGACTCATGATCCTGCGCCGAATGCCATCGCCCAGGATGGGTGGATCCGCAGGGGTGTCGGTTTGATTTTTAACTGTGGCACTCTCAAACTGCTTGGAGACTGTTGGGGTCCTCTTTGGCTTTGATAATGGATCCCGAGGAAGAGGCTTTTCGGATGTGGGCCGTTCTTTAGCAAAGAGTCTTTGCTTGACCGACTTGTTTCGATTCACAGTCTTGCTGGTGTGTTTAATAAACGATCGCTGTGACCATTAGCGCTGGGATCGGAAAGAATCTAGGTCTGTCAACTCACCACGTCCTTCCTACTGGCTATTCCCACCCGTCGTTGCATTTCTGTAGTCGCCAAGCCAAGTTGAATCAGGGCTTTTTGAAGAGCAGTGCCCCGTCGACGAAGTTTTGAGATGGCGACAATCCAGCCCTCCATATTGTCCATCATGGCCTGGTGGAAAGCCTTGAGGCTCTCGGTCTTGAAGCAATCCTCGTCCGTGAGTTTCCGGAAGTAGAACCACAGTGCGCCCATAGCCTCCTTTGCCTTTTGTAGGTCTTTCAGGGAGTCTGTGACGGCCAGGGTGAATCTTTCAATGGCATGTTCAATCTGATCATTATAGGCGACAACTGATAGCCGGAAATTCCGGTCCTCTAGCATCTCATCGAAGACGTCAAGGTTTCCCAGCGGTAGACTGAGATACTGAATTCGCGTGCGAACGTCTAGTCGGACGATCAAGAAGTCTTCGGTGGTCCTTTCCAAGAAGCCATCCAACTCATTTACATGTTTCTGTAGAATCTTCATGACTGAGGCTTCGGATTTTGCCAGGCTCTTGGCTAAGAGGTGAACTCCGAAGGCCATTTGGGAGATCAATTTCCAAAATGGATGGTATCTGTATGGTTAGTTCGGTCCATACACACTTGATAGAGTACAAGTTCTCACTTTTCAGAGGTCCTTTGACGCCATTTTCGCCCACAAAGCCGCTCGTATTCATCGTTCTCTAATAGATCACGTCGGCGGGTTTGCGCGTCAATGTCAACGATCCAATTAGTTTTAGAACGATCGGTCGTTTCGATAATTGATTCCTCAAACGGGCCCTGGAGTTGGGCAATGGGATGGGATGGGTAAGGACTGGATTGTTTTTGAGTGTCCGGTTGCTTCTCAATATCGGACGTGTGAACCGGAGTCTCCGGCGTATCCATGATCTATCACACGTTCGCAGTTGCCCCAAGTATACGATGTAGATAGTCTCCAGAGTGGTTGCACACTTTAGATATAAAATGCCCCAAGTTGCAAATTAAACCACGAAACTTTTGAAGTTTTGGTGTAATAGCCCCTATCCATTTATAAAAAAATCACAATTGCAACCAGCCCATGGCTTTAGTCATGGTGAAGATCCTGAGGATGGCTGGTGTAATCATGCAAGGTACTACTTCTATATGGGATTAGAGAGAGAATCAATAGAAAGGTGGAAGGTGAAACTGACTTACTTTTTTGAATAGTTCAAACCAGTGAAACATATAAAACAGGGAGAAGGGTATCTTATGGGCCCCTTTCAACAAAGAGATGAAAGAGAGGAAAATATGTACTCCGTACACATCTTTAATTTCTTTAATTTCTTTGATTCCCCTAATTCCCCTAATTTTTTTTTCAATTCATTTCTTTTTTTGGTTATGGGGATTATTACGTGGTTGGGGTCCACGTCGGCACATTTCCACTTCTTCCTGCTCTTCCCACTTGACATCCTAAATCAGCCAATGATCATCCAGTAATGTATCGAAATTGAATCAAATCACAACACTTGGAAGATCGGGGAGTCTGAGACCACGGCATTTAATTTCGGAACAATGGTTTATCCGGTTTTAGTTCTTATATTCCCCTTTTACGAAAGAGACATTAGGGCTCTACGGAATATTCTGTACGGAGTAGGGCTCATCTACATGTATTAGGAAACGTGGCAAAATACGAGACTTGGCGTGATGAGGGCATGAGGTACTCAGTAGGGCAGTTTGTGATAGCCTTACACTCCATACACTCCATAGAGTAACCGAACTTCTTATTTTATTTCTAAACGACAGGAGGGAATAGGAAATGATATGCGAGATCGGCAACTCTAGAAGCAGTCCATTTCGGGACCCGATACGGAGTATGGACGGAGTACAATATAGATATATATTGTAATGCGATTGACTTCAAGTGCCTCAGGCTTCCACACATTTCTGTATAGTACAAAGAGCAACATCTTATTTATATAGTGCTACATGCACGATTACTAGGACAATCTATATATGCACTAACATGCACTAACATGCACTAACACACACTAACACGGATGTTTCCCGAAGTTGGTTACTTTGTTTGCTTGATTTGCTTGATTTGCTTGATTTATCTTGTTTGATTAGTTTGCATATACATTATCTTCCCGAGAGGTCCCGTCCACGGGTTCCCCCACTTCTTCTTTTTTTTTGTTATTCCAAGGTTGTACTGTTTATTTAAAGAACACAGAGTAATACGTCGAAGCTTTTGGTCAGTCGACTTCAAACCCCAATTTCCAAGTCAACTGGTGTTATAGACCTTCCTACTTGGGAAAGACTCTGGACACTTGGCATTGTCAGCTTGGCCGGGACTGCCGCAACCTAGTCATGGAGCCAAGCTATCAAATCGCTTATTGTGACTACAATCTACAGTCCCTCTATTCATGTCAAGTACATCTCATATTTCCCAAATAACACTCACCTAGCCCTGGAGGTCATTGATATAAGACTCTACCTACCATCATGGCTCTGGGCGTTATCGATACTACTGCTACTACAGATTGTTCTGCTAAGCATGTCTTCTTCAAATATGTATAGTATCTTCAAAAAGAATCAGACCGTACAACATAAACATATCACGTCATACTGCGTTGAAGGATCCTTGTCTTGTTGCCTAGGAAGTACAAAGTACAAGGTACAGCTCCTACAGCTCTTGGCCAATTGAGATGCCTGCTGTTTAGAGACACAGCCCACAGGGCGTACAACTGTACAGTGTCTAGCGCTGACGATCTTTTCCCTCGTTCAATTTAGTCGAATGACTGAGCCTCCAACAACCCTGAGTGGAGCTTTGACTCTTTTCCCCTCTTAAAAACGATGCCAAAGGATGCGACCTCCCCCGGAGCTCCTACGGAGATCGATGAAATCCCCGGCTTAGTACCCCCAATTGCGTGAAATTATTTCTTATCATGTTTTATTTTCCCCTCTTCTGGGACTATAAGTATCCCCAAATAACCCTGTAATCTTCACTCGTAACAAGTAACCCATTATGCGTGTCTCCCACTGGATTCCATTGCTGCCGGCTGTAGCGGCGCTCGCGGTGCCATCGGAGGATGGCTCGGAGAGCTTAGAGGCCTTCTTCCGCCGCCAGCTGCCCGAGCATCCAACAGATGTGAAGACTATCAAGACGGCTAATAATGTCACGATTCGCTATAAAGAGCCTGGCAAAGAGGGTGTTTGTGAAACCACCCCGGGTGTCAACTCTTATGCGGGTTATGTGGACCTCTCACCAACAGAGCACACTTTCTTCTGGTTCTTCGAGGCTCGCCATGACCCGGAAAATGCGCCAATTACCTTGTGGTTAAATGGTGGACCGGGTAGTGACTCTTTGATTGGGTTGTTCGAGGAGTTGGGTCCCTGTGGTGTCAACAAGCATAATGAGTCTTATATCAACAAGAACTCGTGGAGTGAGGTCTCAAATATGCTATTCATCTCTCAGCCGCTGGGTGTCGGTATGAATATCTTTCTATTCACTTTTTCTTTTTTTCTATTTCTACACATCTGACTAATATAATCGCAGGTTTCTCCTACGCCGAAAAAGCCCCCGGCACCCTTAATCCCATCACGGGTTCATATGAAGACCCTTCATTTGCAGGTATTGATGGCCGCTATCCAGTCATCAACGCCACCGCAATAGATACAACTGTACTTGCTGCCAAAGCTACCTGGGAAGTCCTGCAGGGATTCCTAGGTGGTCTCCCCAAGCTGGACTCGAAGATCAAGTCAAAGAGCTTCAATCTGTGGACTGAAAGTTATGGAGGGTGAGTTCACTCTAGTGCTTCTGAAATATCTGTTGATGTATCCATTACTGACTTATTTTTAGACATTATGGCCCTGTTGTAAGTCAACCGCCTGTCTAACTCCTATTCCATTCGCTGGAGTTGTCTAACTCTGGCAGTTCTTCGATCATTTCTATGAAGAGAACCTTAAGATTGCCAGCGGCACTCAGGACGGCATCCAACTCGACTTCAACACCTTGGGTATCATCAATGGTATCATCGATGAAGGAATTCAAGCCAAGTATTACCCTGAATTTGCGGTGAACAACACCTACGGCATCAAGGCTGTAAGTCGTCAAAGATATAATGATATACTTCCACACTGACAAAGAATATAGATCAACGATACAGTTTACAACTACATGAAATTTGCCAATGAAATGCCAAACGGTTGCCAGGACCAAATCAGAACCTGCAAGTCTACAAACCGCACCTCGGTATCCGACCTCGCACTTTGCGCTGAGGCAGCCAACATGTGTCGGGACAACGTCGGTATGTAGACTGTACCTATATACCCCGACTACATATTACATCTACCAGAACAACTAACAAGCTACCGAACCTCAGAGGGCCCTTACTACTCCTTCAGCGGCCGAGGCACGTACGACATCCGCCATCCAAGCGACGACCCAACCCCAGAAGGTTACTATACGAACTACCTCGCTAAGGATTCGGTAATGAACGCCCTGGGCGTCGACGTAAACTACACGCAATCCAACAACGAAGTCTACTTCGCCTTCCAGCAAACCGGTGACTTCGTCTGGCCCACCTTCCTCGACGACCTAGAAGACATCCTCTCCCGCCCCGTCCGCGTCGCCCTTATCTACGGTGACGCTGATTACATCTGCAACTGGTTCGGCGGCGAGGCCATCTCCCTTGCAGCAAATTACAAGCACAGCAAGGAATTCCAAAAGGCGGGCTATGCGCCCTTCCTTGTCGATGGTGTCGAGTATGGCGCGACCAGAGAGTATGGCAATTTCTCTTTCACCCGTATCTATGAAGCTGGTCATGAGGTGCCCTATTATCAGCCAGAGGCTTCGTTGCAGCTGTTTAACCGTACGCTGAATGGCTGGGAATTGCCCAAGGGAGAAAAGAAGCAGAAGCAGGATTCTGGCTCAACTGGGCCCGAGTCGGCGACTCACACCCAGTCTTCGGTGCCGTTGCCTACGGCTACCAAGGCTTCTGGGTCTGCTAAGTTGATGTGAGAGAGGCCAATGGGTGGACCTGATTAAATATTGATAATATGTTCAATAGCATTGTAGTTTGAGATGTTACATATGTACGCATTTAGATAGACTACTCCCCATAACCATAGTAGACCTAAATCACACCCCAAATGAGAGTCCCTGGCACCCAGAAAGCAGAGCCACACTAGATAATGTACAAGATCAAGAAACCGAGTTGACTGACATTGAGTATTTGTTGAATATGATCCTCACGGCCCGTGGCGCAGTTGTAGCCCGAGAGTCTCGCGAGTATAGAAAAGTCACACGCCTCGTAAATGCAGATGTTTCGTCAAACTGTAGTGAGAATGAAGAAGATGATTTAAATCAAAAATTGACCGCGTGGTGATACAGATGACCGGTAGGGATTGTTGGGTCCCTCGCCGAGCAATTCATTATTTGGTGGTAGTCTCCTCACGGGAGTCGCGGAGAGTTTCGGTAGGAGTTTGGGTTTCTGTGTGAGGCTTATTCATCTCAGACATTTCATTGGTATGACCAAGGACTTCGGCGGCAGTTTCGTCGGAGAATCGCAGATCGTCCTCGACGGCAGTGCTGTCCTTGACCTTGAAGAAAATCACAGGTGAGGCAACAAGCATACTACCGACCAGTATACCCCAGCAAGAGGCAAATTCGGCCATGTATGAGGTCTCCTGTGCATCCAGACTGAACATTTGTTAGTTAGGGGAAGAGTATAGAGAGAGAGAGAGAGAGAGAGAGAGAGAGAGAGAGAGAGAGAGCAGGGGTTGCTTACCTCCACATTCCGGCAGCGCCAGCAGACTGGATTCCCTTGTAGAAACCAGCAAAGTTGGCTAACTTGCGGCTATTGTTGGAGAGAGAACCCATGTACCAATAAGTGCAGGTCTGGAAAGCTGCATCGTAGAATCCGTAGAACATGTACAGGAACATTGGTCCAATGTAGCCGCTGTCGGTGAAATCCGTACCGAGACCCTCGGTTTCGCGGGTATAACGCTTCTGGAAGGCATATCCTCCACCCCAGATGCCCATGGTGATAGCGAGCAAAACGCCAAAGTTGAGCTTGGCGCGCCACGGACGCGAGAGGCCCTTCAAATCCAACAGCTTGCCGAAGACGAACGCGCCCACCATCTGCATCAGCCAGTACAGAAGACTGTTCAGGGCGCGAGTGCGAACATTGAAGTAGGCGAGATTGACTGAGTTGAAATGGTATGCGTAGAACCAGTTGCTGGCCAGAAACATGGGGAACATCATGATAATGTACGAATCGTGGATCAGTGTCTCCCAAAGACCTAAAAACTCGGACTTCCAGGTTGGGTTCTTGATCACAATAACGCGCGAGCCATCCTTGCGCTTGACGTGCTTGCAGTCGACAAGGCACCAGCAGAGAACGAAGCCAATGGCCATCAGAACAAGGAAGGCGATGTAGGTGCCATTGTTGACGGTGCCGGCGGTGGAGTGCATGTTTTGACCGAGAGGGACCTGTTGATATCAGTATATCGTTTTTCCTTGTGTTTTTTATATATATATATAAATATATAAAAGGGGATCCAAGGTGCAAGTGAACGTACCAAGCTACCGATGACACCACCCAAGTTGAAAATCACCCAGAAGATAGCAATGTATTTTCCCTTCTCATGCTCATGTGGATAACTCAACATGACTGCACCCTGAGCACACCACAGCAGACCAGCACAGACACCGAGCAGAGCTCCGGCGAAAATGAGGAAGGCCGCGTTTTGGTTGATATTGTACGAGAGGAGCGAGGCAACGTAGAGGAAGTACCCGAACCCACCCAGGGAGAGTGTGAGCCGCAGACCAATGCGATTGGCAATAGAGCCGGCAAAGAAACCGACTACTGCAAAGGTACTGTATAGTGCAGTGTTGGCATTGTTCACATCGTGGGCGTTAACTTGACCACCGCCACCGAGACCGCTGACAGCATTGAACATTCCAGGACATAAAAAGCAGACAAATGACACCAGATATAGTTGCATATCCGGTGAGGCAAAATAGGGAGCCTCCCATTTGCCTATTTTGAATAGTGGCTTGTACATCCATGCTGGGCCTATCACCGATTGGTCCACACCTGACTCGGGGTCCTGAGAAGAAGGCACAGGAGCAGACATGGATGCATGTTGTGCTGTCGGCAGCTCCGTGTGCTTCTCTCCTTCTTGCTTCTCCGGTTCAGTCATGGTTGTAGGATAACAAGATCTACAGGGGCAAGGGAAAAGGAAAAATAGTCAAGATCAACAAGCGAGCCAAGGGGTCCAAAGAATGTACTCCACGTGAGAAACAAGCTGAAGAATGGTGAAGAATGAAGAATGTAGATACTAATCCCTTCAAAGTATCTGAAAGAGGAATAATTTTTTTTTTAGGAAGCTAAGGCTTTTTTAGTAGACAAACTAATATAACCGAGTCTCAAACTTTCTTATCTTGGATCCATTTTTTCTCAATGCGACATACACGTAGCCATTGAGGGGAAGGTTGCGGGGGACAAGAAAAGATGGAGTCATCGAGTCTGGAGAAGTTGCAAAGGGAATTCAAAAAAAAAAAAAGAGAGTTATAATAGGAAGGTGAGGGCTATCCTTCAATGCGACAATGCGATGAGAGAGAGATGTTGCATTGGGAGGAAAAAAATTGGGAAAAGGAAAAAAGACCCGCATGCGGAGTGTAGCATGCGGGGACTAAGGTAGGTACTACGGTATTGATACGGTATTGTCAAGGCCGGTTATGATAATTTACGGGCCGAGTATTGATGTGTATTATTACAATACAGCTACTAGTAGTATACTTATGTACACATTGTATATATGGTATACCACATCGGCATGCCGAATGTCACGCAGTCTACGAGTCTACGGTTACATCATTGTGCCTGGATCTTTATGTACTTGGGATTTTCCCCTCTTCTATCGGTTCTACTTCCCAACTACCTACTTGATCTCATCTGATAAGGAATATTTCCTATAAACAATGCCGGGCAAGACTTCTACCCCGCGCATTACCAAGTTCACCAACTGTCGCCTGGTGCGCGGCTTGAACTTGATCGAGCAAGATCTCTGGATTGACTCTCTCACTGGAAAGATCCTGAAGGATCAAGAAGCTTTCTATGGGTTGCACCTGTCCCCTGACGAGATCATCGACCTCGGTGGCCGTATCATTGCCCCGGGTATGATCGATGTCCAGTTGAACGGTGCTCACGGCTTTGACTTCTCCGTACCCTGTGAGACAAAGGAGGAATATGATGAGGGTTTGCGCATGGTAAACCGTGGATTGGCCCGAACCGGTGTTACTTCCTACCTGCCGACCCTCGTGAGCTCCACCCCCGAGGTGTACTGGAAGGTAAGCAAAGAGCAAAAGTGCCGCTATAAGCATTCGAGATTCCCCATTCCTAATCTTTATTCTTTCAGGTCCTCCCCTCGCTCGGCCCAACCGCAGGGACCCATACGCCCCAAGACGGCGCCGAGTCACTAGGCGCACATGCCGAAGGCCCTTTCATCAGCCCCGGCCGCAACGGCATTCACAAGCCCGAAGTGCTGCGCGCCGCGGAAACATTCGACGACCTTCTCCACTGCTACGGCGCCGATAACCTGGGCAGCGACAGTCCAATCAAGATGATCACAGCCGCCCCCGAAGTAGGCAACATGATGGCCCACATTCCTGAAATCGCCAAACGCAACATCATCTATGCAATCGGCCACTCCGACGCAACCTTCGAACAGGGTGTTGCAGCCACGCACAAGGGTGCCCGCATGATCACCCACCTGTTTAATGCCATGCGACCCTTCTACCACCGCAACCCAGGTATCTTCGGTCTGCTGGGACAGAGTGAGCGCCGCAGGCCATTTTACGGTGTTATCGCCGACGGCATTCATTTGCATCCCACTTCCATCAAGATCGCGTACAATGCTCACCCGGATGGGTTGATCTTGGTTACCGATGCTATGCGCCTGTGTGGTCTGCCTGACGGTGTCTATGAGTGGACGAACGGAGAGCGGATTGTTAAAACCGGTGCGCGATTGACCCTTGAGGGCTCTGATAAGATTGCTGGATCATCAGCTACGCTTATCGAGTGTGTTAACAACTTCCGTCGTTGGTCGGGCGCGTCAACGGCTGCGGCTATCAATGCTGTCACTGCTGCGCCGGCACGTCTGCTTGGCTTGGAGGGTGTCAAGGGGTCGTTGGAAAGCGGTGCTGATGCGGATCTCATCGTACTGGGTGAGAATGAGGATCCCTTCACTGGGCCGGCCTTGACAGTTGACCAGGTGTGGAAGCTGGGTGCTAAGATCCACGATACTGACAAGGCTGCCGCTGTGGCGGTATGAGGTGACTCTCAAGCTTGGATGGGATATGTTTCTTTTGGGGGTTAGGGTTTCTTTATTCCAGTCATATGTTGAACAGCTCTTTCATTTCGGTCGGTTGGTTACAGGCGTTTTGAGGTTGTGGTTTTGCATTGAGCATAAAATGCAAGCGCATTGTTATCGCACCAGCTCCATTCTTCAGTTTGAATATTTGTTTAGATTTTCAATCTCAAAATCTTCAAAATCTTCAAAATCTATTCTCGGATATCAAGTCTATCCATGATAAATTGTATATGTGGCAGATAAATAAAAGGTCCAAGTCTGTGTTGCACACCGGGCAGAATCAGACTCGGCCCGCATCCACAAGGCGATCCTCCGCGCCCAACTCTCTGAGGGAGCTATGCGCCGTTCGCTCATATGCTATAATAAAACCAAAATAAGACCGAAAATGAAATAACTTTTTACATGCATATCAGATCTTTGACGCGTAAGAAGCCCCTGCTTTACAGACGGGGCTGGTTGCGAGACCAGCCGGCCTCGCCAGCAATCAGCTCGGCGGCACGCTCACCAATGGTCAGGACCGTCAGCATAGGGTTAATGCTGGGCATGTCAGGGAAGACACCGGCATCGGCAATACGGATGCCCTTCAGGCCGCGGACCTTCAGCGTGGGGTCCACAACCGCCATGGGATCGGTAGCAACGTTACCCATCTTGGTAGTACCAGCGGGGTGGTACACGGTGTGGGCAACACGACGGCCATACTCGGACAGCTCCTCGTCAGTCTGCACCTTAGGGCCGGGGGCAACCTCGCGCTTGATCCACTCCTTGAAGGGGGACTGCTTGGCAATCTCACGAGCGGCCTTGAGACCCGCCACGATGGTGGCGGCGTCGTAGCCCTCAGGGTCGGTGAAGTAGCGGAAGTCCAGCGAGGGCTTCACGGAGGGGTCGGCGGAGGTCAAGAAGAGACGACCGCGGGAGCGGGGGCGGGGAATGTTAGGGGTCATGCAGAAGGCGTTCACGGGCTCGTCGTAGCCGAGACGAGTGGTGTTCAGGGTGAACGGAATCTGGTAGCAGTGCATCATCACGTCGGCAATCTTACCGTCGAATCCGGCGGCATTGGGCAGCTCGCGGCGCAAGAAGATGCCGGCATCAGAGTCCATAGTGGTCATGTTATGATCCACGGGGCTGTTAAGCTCCCACATGATGATACTCTCAGGGTGGTCCAGCAGGTTCTCACCAACACCGGGGAGATCCTTCACAACGGGAATGCCGAGCGCGGACAGCTGCTCACGGGGACCAAGACCAGAGAGCATCATCAGGCGAGGGGTGTCGACAGCTCCGGCACACAGAATAGTCTCCTTCTTGGCACGTAGAGTGTGCTTAACACCAGACTGTAGAGTAACATCAACGCCGGTCACGGTATCACCCGCAACGTTAACCTTGTTAACCCAAGCGTTGGTGAGAATGGTCAAGTTGGGACGCTTCTCGTCACCGCGGAGAATGGGGTGGATGTAGGCAACACTGGCACTGCTGCGACGGCCATCATCGGGGTTGTAGGAGATGTTGAAGAAGCCAACACCCTCAGTCAATTCACCGGTCTTGCGGATATCATCATTGAAGTTCTCAATGACAGGAATGTTCATGGCGCTAGAGCAGGCCTGGATCCAATCCTTGCACAGCTGGTTGCGGTGGCGGGCATGGACCGGCTGGATAGTGTTACGCAGGTTATCAATGATTCGGGTGAAGGTCTCAAAGTCCCAGCCCTTGCAACCCTTGGAAACCCATTGACGGCAATCATACTCGAAGGGACGGAAGGAGATGAGAGTGTTGTGGCTGGAGCAACCACCGAGGACCTTTGCACGGGAGTGGCGGATATTACTGTTACCTATGAGGATAGTCAGCACAAGTTCGTTTGCTCACTTAGCATAGAAAAACAGTGTCATACCCATGGGTTGCTCGGTGGTACCGTAGTCGTAGTCAAGCTCGCCTCCGAGCAGACTGAGCCATTCCTTCAGATTCAGAACGCGGTCATCCATGAAATCACTGGGACCTCCCTCAATAACGAGAGTGCGCTTGTTAGGGAGGTACTCGGCCAGGCGTGCGGCGATCACACAACCGGCAGTACCGCCGCCAACAACAATGTAGTCATAGCTGTTAACATCGATGGCGGGGAACTCGTTAGTGGTGGCCATGTTGAATACCGGGGGGTGGAATAGGAGGAATAGACTGAGGGGAAGATTGGAGAAGAAGGGACCCTCTTAAAAGAGAATTTTCAAGAAGTCTATTCGGGGGGGGGGGTACGATCGGAGAAAGGCCATGGATCCAATCTTTTTGGGGGTGATTGCCCAGCTTTCCCTTCTTTTTCTTTTTTCTTTCTTTTTTTTCTTTTTCTTTTTTTCTTTTTACTTTTTCCAGTTAGACTCGGCGAATCTTTGGCCTCTGAGTGGTGGCGATCACTAAAAAGTGGAGAGAAAGTGTCGGAGATGGTTGAGATAATATGATGTCCACCGACTCTTAACGGCCGAGTATCAGCTCTTCATCGGCATAGTAGGTATATTCAATGTGTGTGTCCGTTGATATCCGTAAATTGGAGAAAAGAGGAGGTGTGTCCATGATAGGAATTCCCTTCCGATGCTAGAGCGTACGTTACTTTTTCACCTGTTCCGCTAAGAAATGCCTTTCTTAGTATGAATCTCCCGACTTTCAAGCCATAGAAGAAGTTCAAGACGAATCTGGTTAAAGATAACCCGCAAAACAATCCCCAAGGTTTTTCAGCCACCTTCAGCCGCTGACCGGATGGCGTACTTAGTACTTGACTGTTACGTACTGATTATGCTAGGCGGCCGAGTACCGAGTACACTACACCGTAATCGGACTAGCGAATTCCAAGATTGTATATATGCCCCCACTCTTTTGGCTTTTACTTCGGAGAAACTATAAGGCGGTGTAGGTTATTCCTTCCCGAGGTCTACCTATTGTAGTTAGTTATCATTTCTCTTATCTTCGTATTCTATTATATGTTGTATGACCTTCCAAGGTTCCTTATTCATATACACAAATCAATCATGTCGCTCTCCTTCCCACCTCGTCAGCTCTATTACAATGGCAAGGCCCAAGCCGCAACCTCCGGCAAGTCATTCCAGACTATCAACCCCGCCACTGCAACTCCGTTGGCCGACATCCAAATTGCCTCCAACGCGGACGTCGATGCCGCCATTACTTCTGCCGATCGCGCATTCCCTGCTTGGGCGCAGACCCCGCTGATTGCTCGCGCTCGGATTCTTCACAAGGCCGCTGCCCTGCTAAGGGAGCGGAACGATGAAATTGCACGCGTCGAGACTTTGGACTCCGGCAAGGCCTTTACTGAGACTAGCACCGTCGACGTCACGACTGGCGCCGATGTTTTGGAGTACTATGCCAACTTCATTGGTGGTGGTGGTCTCAATGGCGAGACTACTCAACTCCGCGAGGATGCCTGGGTATACACTAAGAAGTCCCCTCTGGGTGTGTGTGCCGGCATTGGTGCTTGGAACTACCCCATCCAGATGTAAGTTCTTCGATCCTGCTCTTGCAGCACCGGAGAAGAAAAGAAGCTGACTTGGATATTTTCAGTGCCCTTTGGAAATCCGCTGCCTGTTTGGCCGCCGGTAACACAATGGTCTATAAACCCAGTGAATACACCCCGCTTCATGGTCAGACCCTCGCAGAAATCTACACCGAGGCCGGCCTCCCCGATGGTGTCTTCAACGTGATCAACGGTGCCGGTGATGTCGGTGCCTACTTGACTGGCCACCCACTCATCGCCAAGGTCTCCTTCACCGGCCAAGTGGCAACCGGTATGAAGGTCGCAGGCGCTGCCTCAGGAAACATGAAATATGTGACAATGGAGCTGGGTGGCAAGAGCCCCTTGATTGTCTGCCCGGACGCTGAGCTAGAGAGCGCCGTTGATGGCGCCATGATGGCCAACTTCTACAGCACAGGTCAGGTCTGCACCAACGGCACCCGGGTCTTTGTCCCGCGTACCATGAAGGCTGCTTTCGAGAAGAGTCTGCTCGAGAAGATCCAATATGTGCGGGCTGGCCCGCTCTTTGACGAGCAGACCAACTTCGGTCCCCTCAGCTCCAAAGTTCACTACGACAGGGTTGTCGCATACATTCGCCACGGTATAGAGTCTGACCGCGCCACCTTGCTCTGTGGTGGTGTCGAGAAGCCTACGATGCCCAGGGATCTGCAAGCCGGTTTCTGGGTTCAGCCGACCGTCTTCACCGACTGCACTGACTCCATGAGAATCGTTAAAGAGGAGATCTTCGGTCCCGTTATGTCCATCCTGTACTATGACACCGTCGAGGAGGCTGTGCGACGCGCCAACACTACTGAGCTCGGTCTTGCTGCTGGTGTCTTCACTAAGGATTTGAACCTGGCTCACCGCGTCATTGACCAGCTGCAGGCTGGTATTACCTGGGTGAACACGTGGGGCGAGAGCCCTGCTGAGATGACTGTCGGTGGCTGGAAGAAGAGCGGTCTGGGCGTGGAGAATGGTCGTCGCGGTATTGAGGCTTGGCTGCAGAACAAGAGCACTCTGGTTGATATGAGCGGTGCCGTCGTCAGTGTCTTCGCCAAGCTATAATGTTAATATGTCATGCAATGTACGACACAAAAGCAAGGTGCATAAAATGTACAGAATATAGAACAATTCGAGCGCCGCAGTTAATTAGTCTAGGCTCTTTCTGTATCTTCATTCTGC
This sequence comes from Penicillium mononematosum, assembly GCF_028829835.1. Taxonomy (NCBI): domain Eukaryota; kingdom Fungi; phylum Ascomycota; class Eurotiomycetes; order Eurotiales; family Aspergillaceae; genus Penicillium; species Penicillium mononematosum. Next base: position 5,460,792 of record NW_026643272.1, on the reverse strand, counting down.
TACTGAGGCATTCGTATATATTTCTGATATTTCTGTGCTGAAAGTCCACAAAGGCACCGATAAGGCATATATACTGACCTCAAACGACTTCACGCTACATACATATGTACACACGTATAAATATGGAGATTTAGATTAATTGTACACAGCTTGAATTATCCATAGCTAAAATCTTTGATATCACTTATCACTTGACCCCTAGAAAACGCGTCTATCGAGCCAGGAATAATTGAAATGACCAGCGAAACTCCTTAGAATAACACCCATGGATCCTGTAAGCCAAAGCAGTAAAAGACAGAAACCCATATTTCCGTTCTCCCCCTAAAAAAAAAAAAGAAAAGAAAAGAAAAAAAGAAATAGGAAACAAAAGAAAAGAGAAAAAAAGAAAAATTAAACCGAAAAGAAAAACCGCTGAATGAAAATGCCACAAATTCGAAGGTATTTACCATCAGAGTGTGGTCATTCTGGTGCCCATGCGATCAAAGATAAGGTCGCTCTTCAGCGCACCGTCGATACCGCCAATGGCTGAGTCGACCAGACGCGAGGACATGCTATCTGGAGTGAGCTCCTCTTCCTCCAGTGCGCGGCGTTGCAGCTCAGTGTTGATACGGAGATCCTTTGGCACCTTCTCGGGAGTGCCATCGGGAGTAGGCTGCTGGGACTTGGGCGTTCTAGCTGGTAGTGGGGCCGGGACGTAAGTCCGAGGACGATAAACGAGAGCCGGTCCCTGAGTGCGGGCATCGGTGCCGGCCTGCTCGATTGATTCGAAGTACCGTACGGTCTTGACCTTGAGCTCGAGAGTGGCGTCGCGATCGCAGACGATGAGCGGGTGTTGGTGCAGCTGCAGAGCGGAGAGGGTCCACATGTGGTTCACGCCATCCTCGAGGCCCTTCTGCACGGCAAACGCTTTGTGCGCTCCGGTGGCTACAATCACCACTTCACGGGAATCCATGATAGTCTGAATACCAACAGTCATAGCCATGCGGGGCACCTTGTCCGTATCGCCACCAAAGAAACGGGAGTTTGCCAGGATGGTGTCGTAGGCCAGTGTCTTGACGCGTGTGCGGCTGTTCAGTGAGGAGCCTGGCTCGTTGAAGGCAATATGGCCATCTGGTCCGACTCCACCCAGGAAGAGCTCGATGCCACCGTAGCGGGCGATCCGTGCTTCGAACGATGCACACTCGGCTACAGGATCAGTCGCGGTGCCGTCCAGGATGTTAATGTTCTGCGGTAGGATGTCCACGTGGGAAAAGAAGTGCTTGTACATGAAGCTGTGGTAGGACTCGGGGTGATCGCGAGGCAGACCGACATATTCATCCTGTATTGGGAGTTAGTGGGCTGTTTTACTCCGTGACTGTTGTCGCGCATACCATGTTGAAAGTCACGACATTCTTGAAGGATATCTCGCCGGCGCGATGACGCTGCACGAGGATCTTGTAAATGAGCTCAGGGCTACTACCAGTAGGCAAACCAAGCACGAACGGCTGCTCAGTGGTCGGATTGAACGACTTGATACGGCCTAAGAGGGAAGAGTTAGTCTCCATATTTGCGCATCAGCGCATCGAGGATGTGTGTTTCAGCTTACTGATAATGTAGTCTGCAATATACACAGACACCTCACGAGGATCTTCTCTGATAATGACACGCCTATATTGAGAAGCCAATAGATTAGTATGCCAGAATGCGATATATAGAAGATATAGAAGATTGTCACGCACATAATTACGTCACGAGTCTTTGGAAGTTGGAGACAGGGCCAAGAAGTATGGGAAAATAAGAAAGGGAAGAAGAAAGCTGATATCTAAAAGAAAAGAGAACATTCGATAAGGTACAAGGGACCATATGGGTTACAGTCTTGGTGGAGTGTACGACAGTGACAAAAAAAGAACGTCGTATAGATAGACACGTGCTAGATGGTTGCCTCCCCCTCTATGACTGGGGCCTTTAGGGGGTCTGTCCGGATTGACGTCTACGGGTTACTGCATCTTGGACAAAGAAGAGTCCACTGAGATAGCCATTGACTTCATTTGGGCAATTCCACGGTTTCTATCAAGGTCTCAAGGTCCACTCGGATGTATTCCATGTGGCCAAACAATTTAAGCCAAGAGTGCGATGACGGAAAAAAAAAAGGAAACAGGCATTCTGATTGGATTTATGGAGCTCCATCATACACATGGTGGTCTGAAGGTTCCATTTGAGAAGTGTAGGAGTTGCATCCGGTGATGTCGGTAAAAAGCTGGAGAACATATGGCCCAGTGCAACCCTGGACGTTGTAGCTTGTAACGTCGTAGCCGGGTATGGTATTGGTATTGATGGGGCACGTGACTGAGAATTCGATCCGGATTACAGTTACATACAGATCACGTGACAGTCCATTTTGGGTGTCCATGGATACATATATATTATGATCTTCTCAATAATCTCCGATGTAGATGTATCTTATAGAAACAGTATACATTGTGTGCGGAGATTATGTACTTATTTATTTTCTGAATTAATGATACATAACTACATAACTACATATAACTATGTACATAAAATGTAGAATATGCCAAGATCCCGTGACCCTAACAGCGGAGTCTCCTCCCCTATCTCCTTATCTCTCTAGTCCCAATTCTTCCCCGACATTTGCGGCTCTGGGGCAGAAAGACAAAGCTCCCGAGGTCCGATTTTTTGACTCCTGCAACCCTTTAACCCCCCCCCTGTCACCTGACTACGCGTGCACTGGCTTCATATTCCTTACTTGTCAGACGTTTGCGGTGTCCACACCTTAGATCTCCCGACATTTCACCCTCCGCATCCTACCTCTCTGGGCCGCTGCAGGCATTCCTCCTCGGGCGATGGCCCGGAAAGAGGATATGCTGCCCCCGGGCTGGGAGGACCTGATAGGTAGGTCAATCTCTTGTTTCGCTTGACTCATCCCCTATCGGCGTTAATCCTCGCCTCCCCCCCCCCCCAAAAATCTGCCTGTCGGGCTATCTCCCTTCACTGTGGAACCTAACTGTCAATCTGGGGATGAGGGTTATTTAGACTATTTCCATTTTAGGAAATATGACACCTCGGGTACGCTGACATGACATAGGCAGATGGGTCAGCTCTTTATGATGGGCTTTGATGGAACTTCGGTCAACCCACAGATTCGATCACTTATTGAGAATTACCACTTGGGTGCGGTGCTGCTATCTGCAAAAAATCTGAAATGTATCTTTTAAAATGGCCCTTCATCACGAGCATCTTGGACAGTCACTGACGCATTTATAGCGGCCGAGGATGCAACCAGATTGGTCTTGGAATTACAGACCATTGCGCGTGATGCAGGCCATCCCGTTCCGTTACTAATTGCCATGGACCAGGAGAATGGTGGTGTCAACAGTTTATACGATGAAATATATATTCGCCAATTTCCTAGTACCATGGGCATTGCAGCCACTGGATCCAAATCTTTAGCCCACGAGGTGGCTGTCGCGACAGCACAGGAACTCAAGGCCGTTGGGGTCAATTGGATCTTAGGGCCCGTTTTGGATGTTTTGACCAATGTGCGAAACCAACCATTAGGCGTTCGTACCGCCGGCGATGATCCCCAAGAGGCATCTCGATATGGAGTCCAGTTCATGAAGGGGTATCAAGAAGCAGGTTTAGTGACCTGTGGGAAACACTTCCCATCTTATGGTAACTTGGAATTTCTCGGTTCCCAGACGGATGTCCCAATTATTACGGAATCCCTGGAACAACTCAGTCTCAGCGCACTTGTACCCTTTCGCAACGCTATAATTCAGGGCCTAGATGCCATGATGGTGGGAGGTGTCTCATTATCATCAGCTGGCATGAACGTGATGCACGCCTGTCTGAGTGATCAGGTGGTTGATGAGCTGTTGAGAAAAGATCTCCAATTTCAAGGGGTGGTCGTTTCCGAATGCTTGGAGATGGAGGCGCTCACACATAACATTGGAGTAGGAGGTGGCACGGTAATGGCGAAGAACGCCGGCTGCGATGTCATCCTTTTATGCCGTTCATTCCCGGTCCAACAAGAAGCTATCAACGGCTTGAAACTCGGCGTGGAGAACGGTATCATCGGCCGTCAGCGAATTGAACAATCGTTGCGCCGCGTTTTGGATTTGAAGGCACGGTGTACTTCGTGGGAACAGGCACTGAACCCTCCGGGGCTTTCTTCACTTACACAGATGCAACCCTCGCATACCAACCTTTCCACCCGAGCCTACAATTCTTCCATCACAGTGATAAGAGATAAGAATAATTTACTTCCGTTGTCTAATGTCATCGAGGCAGACGAAGAACTTTTGCTTCTGACTCCGCTAGTCAAGCCACTCCCAACATCAGCAGTTTCTCTTTCGGTCGCAGAGTCTGCGCATGGGTCACTGGATCCATTATCTTCGGAACGAACCTCGTCGGTTCTGAGTGGAGAGGGTGTCTTCAAAGAACTTGGACGATCACTGTCCCGGCAGAGGAACGGGCGCGTGCTGCACACCTCCTACACTTCCAATGGTGTGCGTCCCATCCACGAAGACCTCATTCAAAGAGCGAGTGCTGTAGTCGTTGTCACGGCAGATGCAAATCGCAATCTATATCAGCAAGGGTTCTCGAAACATGTCTCCATGGTCTGTCAATCACAGTATAACTCATCTGGTGAACGCCGCGAGAGGCCATTAATTGTGGTGGCAGTTAGCTCGCCATATGATTTTGCCATGGATTCCTCAATTGGTACTTATATATGCACGTATGACTTCACCGAAACAGCCCTCCAAGCATTGGTCAAGGTCTTGTATGGCGACTTGACACCCTCAGCGGCCCTTCCCGGCTCCATTGGTCGAACGCAGAAGATCCACCAGTCTCGACAGCACTGGCTTGTCGAAAATTGGAACGAGGATCGCGACTCTTTCGCCTTGGATGCTCTGCTCGATACCGTCCGTGCCGACTGTGCACCGGGCCAGCCGTCGGAACTTCTTGGAGCTACCAGTAGCAGCTTCTTGCTACGAAAGGAGGATATCGACGAAGCCCATTTTGTTGTCCGGAACAGTGGCACACATGCCCTCTATGGGTTCTGCGCGACCTACTTCTTTCGATCAACAGGCACCGGCGTGCTTGCCTGTCTGATCGTGGACCCTTCTCGAAGGAAACTATCAATCGGACATTCACTCCACAGCCGCGCGATTCGGACTCTACTTCAGCGGAGCGGGATGAGACGCTTCCAGTTAGGATCCCGATTACCAGGGATCTACCTTGGCATCCCGACCGTCAACCCTGTTGAGCGTAAGCGGCTGCGGCAATGGTTCGCGAATATGGGGTGGAACACCGCGCTTTCCCGACCAGTGTGCAGCGTGATCCTGCGCAACCTGTCGACATGGGTGCCGCCCGAAGGTCTCACTGCGACGCTGCAGAGTGCCGAGGTCTCATACGACCTCGTGTATGGCTGGGATTTTGCGCCGGCGATCCTCGATCACATTAGAACATATGCGCGGCAAGGCGTGGCCGACATATACCGCATGGCTCTGGGCGGTGCGCCTGATTGTGGGATCATTCGGGCCAAGCGGCCCTCCGACGGGGTCATACTCGGGAGTGTCGTGATTTACAATGAGCGATCTGCCTTGGCAGAGCACATGCCCGTGCTGCGCGCCACGCAGGCTTCTGTCGGAGGCATTTCATCTCCGGTCATTTCCCCTTGCGGTGAAGATTACTCTGCGGTTATGCAGGGCCTTATCCTGCTAGCTATCAAGCAGATCCGGAAGTTAAGTGCCGATGCTGTGGTTATGGATTGTGTATGTTCGCTTGTTCCTTTTCTACAATTATTTCTCTAACCAAACATAGGTCGACGGCGACGGCAACTTCGACCATCTCTCCACGATGGGCTTCACTATGCTACACAGCTTCGAGGAAGTGAACTGTGACGCAGCTACATGGACGATGATGCATGCGTAGTAGAAGATATCAGACTTGATTCGACTCTCAGCTTTTCCATTTCCTTTCTACTATTTTCGGTTCTGGTTTCTTCGCGTCTTATGATATCCATATCGCATTGGGTTTGGCATTTATTTTATCTTTTCTCTATATATCTTTCTTTTTCTTTTTTATATATACTCAATTGGATCTGGCCCATTTTCTTTTGTTTCACGCGATCCAGTAACGGGTTGCTTCCGAGTTTCTTTTCCCACACAAGGTATTTTCTATTATTTGAGTCTTTTGAGTCTTTGGGGTAGGACAGAAAGTCCTATAAATCAATACTTTTATTGGTCGCCGGGCTCCTTACTATCAGAGATACACATATTATAGAACGCTGTTTACATGTACCTCCATACCGTGTACTGTAAATTGAAGCATAACCATCGACTTCATTCTGAAGCCTTCTGGCTGTGCAAATGCCTCCTACTGATCTTAAACTTCATAGAAGCGAATGGACGAACATGGAGATTTGGGTAGTGGGAATTGGCTCATTTCATCAAATGTGGTGGTTTCCAAATAGTGAACCTGGAAGCTTGGCTGGCGCAATGGTAAGCACCCTTTATCTAACTATCGTTTGTTTCTAAAGTAATGTTGATTAAATTGAATAACTAAATATATAGTGGTAATAGCAACGCTAGATACGCCAGATTTGCTCTAGTTGCAACATTCAGCCAATAAATAGGTCTATAGATCTATACATAGCCCAGGGTGTCAAAATACATCTACACACGTACATCGAAAAGACAAGCCCCCCGTTATGTATACTTGGTACGGAGTAATCGCAAGTTCCAAGATTAATTAAGCCTGGAGGAATTGATATTAATTCCATTCTCCGTACCTAGGTAATTCCCTTTTTAACTTCCAGAAGGCACCACAATTAAAGCCGAGATCTTACTGGACCGGAGGTCCGTTGGATCACGAAGGCTAGACTAGATTTATTACGGACAATGCACATCTTAACTTCAGGGTTTTATGGGGGAATTGTGGGAACTGTGGGAATTCCCTGTAGAACGGAGCTCCGCTCTGGCGCCGGAGGGCAAAAGCCAAGCCGCTTTTTTCGGTCGAAAAGAGAAAAATGAAAAGGGATTGTGTTATGGAGTATTTCGTCTTATTTCGGAAATGTGGAAGGAGTTAGTATATAAAGAAGACTATTCTCTCGTTTCACCGTGTTTTCTATATATGTTGTAGAATCAAAGAATCGAACCCCCAAACGGGCTTCTCGGGCCTCGGGGCCTAACTTTGACCCGGGCCAATAAGTTTATTGGTTCAGAGTTTCGAACCAATTTAGTTTTCTGTTTGCGTTAAAAATCCCTCAGTTGTACAAGCGGAGCTTCTTTTTTTATTTTTTATTTTTTTATTTTGGCAGCTAAACTGGGAGGTCTACATTCTTGATCTACGATCCCAGGAATGTTGCAGGTACATGCTGAGTGGATGTACTACCTAGAATATATACTATATACTACTCGATATATATGAAGCTTTTCGGGATCTTCCAAACCCAAAGGCTAGATCCGGCGTTGAAAGCGATGTCTCCAGGGCTGGACCTCGGGAAGCTTCCAAAGGTTCAATGTTCCCTTTGGAACCTTGAAACCTTGGAACTGGCGCCATGTCCAACCGTGGGTGGCTCCCGTGGTCAGAACCTTGGTATAATTTGTAGGCTGCATCAAGAAACGCGCCGGAAGAAGAATTTGAAAAGGGAAAAAAAAAGGAAAAAAAAAGTGAAAGAGATAATCAAATCGGGTAAATGCACAGACTCTTTTGATTCACATGCGAAAAAGAGGAAGCTTCTCTTTTACTCCCTCGCCACTCAATCTACCCGTAGACCATTCTCTTACTGTCTGACAACCCCCTGGACCAGGCTGTATCTCCTTCCACAACGGATTTTGTTTGTATTTTATGAAATCTAGAGGGATTTCCAAGGTTACGAAGAAATAAAGTGCACATGTACCGTATATAAAGAACTAACTCCAACATACTTATACTTCTACTCCGTACAAATTTATATGAATGATGAACTTTAATTTGTAGCAGATCTACGGACATCGCCGGGTCCGAGAACAACCAGCTCAACTTCAAGGCTACCGAGGTACTTATCCAAATCCTCACAAAATATTACATGCATGATAACATTGCAGATTGCAGATTATTAGTATTGCCGTTTCCAGTGGGGCGTTAATAGCGAAAGTACAGGGTCCAGCGAAGTACGGGGCAACCGCTTTCTGGTCCAATACCATATTCTGATTGGATGTGGGTTGGCCCCTCCAGCTGCATGTCAGACGGCCGACGATGATCATCCTCGAGACGAATGTGATTGCATTGTCGAGATGTGAGAACGGAATTATGTAGATGCAATTAATAGGTAAATTGCTTTAGTTGGAATATTGGAACACCTGGGCAGCTATAGATAGATAGAGATATATATATATATATATATATTCATTCAGACCTACAGAGACACAAGGTGCATTGATAACTCCTCAATACTCTTAACATTTATTAATAATAATATTATTATATTTGTGGCGTTTTCAGGAGGGTCGACCCGAAGCAGTTGTACCTTAATAGGCAGGTGGGTATGCATCGTTAAAGTGAATTTAATTTGAGATTATACAATATGTATACAGACTACTTGTAGTATCAGAGCATATACTCCGTATAGAATGCTATATTGGGAATTATCCATATAACAATATTAACTTGATCTTCAGGGCCCAGCGAGAGATGATTGCCGAGAGCCGGCGATCAAGTCTTACCCCATCGGTGCTGAGGGATTTGCATGTTAATTGTTATTGGATATGATTGTCTGAGATACTCCGTACTACTCGGGACCCCAAAAAAAAAAAAAAATTAAAAATTAAAAAGAGATCAATAAAATGTAATTTAACATTAAACGTTAAAAAATATTTTCAAAAATATTAGACATGAAAAATATAAACCAAAAACATAAAAAAAACATAAAACTTGTTTTCTATAAAAAAGAAAAGGATGACTCAGCGCTGCGTTCGTTCTCCGCAAAAACCGCGGCTCCACTATTCCCCGAATCCGTTGATCGTTTGAGTGCAGAAGGTCGAGATTCCTCTCTCTCTCTCTCTCTCCTCCTCGATGATTTGCTCTTCTTTTTATTGTTTAGGTACACTCTAATTCTCTTTACATTTAGGCCTTTCCATTTCCGTCTCAAATGTCCTCTCCGCCTTCGCTCCCGCCTTAGTCTATCTTTCCCGTTGCAGCATTCCCCAGGTCTTGTCTACTCATTGGCTTCTCTTCAACCTCTTTCTCTTACCCTTACCCTTTCTCTTTATTTTACTTCTCTCTCTCCTCTTTCTCTCCACTGTCCTTATATATATTAGGCAATTCTATAACTCTTCCTCCCATCATCCACGGGTGTGCCTCCCGTATCGCATAACCTCTTACCATGGAGGGCTTCGATACTATGGCGATGCCACCATACTTGGCCAGTCCATTGTCACTTGGGAATTTGCAGAGCACCGACTATCTCAATGCGATGTCTGGCCTGGATCTACCGGATCACCGTTCCAACTTCGATTCGGAGACCTTTGTTAGGTGATTAGATCTCCAAGCGGGACGAGAGGGGGTGGATTATCCACTCCGCTCGACTGTGAAATGGGTTTGCTAATTCCAAGTTAGTGAGGATCTCGCCAACTTTGCGCCTTCTAATCTGTCACATCAACTGAGGCGTTTCTCTTCTGCATACGATGACCCTTTCAGCGAGATGGTGGCGCCCTTTGACCCAGCGCCCCAGGAACAACCCCAGGATTCGTCGATCGACCACAACAACAAGCTGTTAAGCTTTTCGATACCGGTATATCACTTCACGCTCCTCGACTATTCCATGCGCCGAACCTCCTTATCGGTGTCGGCGCAGTTGCACGGGATGTTCTTTCTCGCCGAGTCCCCCTATACAACATCCCCTTCGGAAAATGCCCCGCCACAACAAGGTGCCGAGTTGACGTGTTATCGTCGAAATTTGTTCCAAATCACCGGTTCGGTAACATTGCCCCGCGGAATGCGCTATATCATGACCGACCAAGGCGACCGAATCCCCATCCTCGCCCAGGAACTCACCGTATCAGCCACAGAATCCGTGGAAGGAAACCCAGTGAAGATCATCTCGGTGCCGTGGAAGACCCCCCTCGGCGGCGGCAGCTAATTCTGGCCCGGCTCCCGAGGAGAACAACCCTAGCACCGGTGCTAAGATCGAGAAGGAACCTCCCCCAATTCCCTTGGACATCATGGCAGGCCAGGATCTGGACTCGGACTATGCAACTTTCCCTATCGCTTGGAAACGCTTGCAATTCCGTGTCGCGACCGCCAACAATGGGCGTCGGAAGGAGCTACAGCAACACTTTGTCGTCCGACTCAAGGTGGTCGCGACTTTATCCACAGGTGCAAAGATCCCCATCTCAGAGGTGCAGTCAGGTCCCGTCATCGTTCGTGGCCGCAGCCCACGCAACTTCCAGTCGCGCAAAGATCTCCCTCTCTCAGCGGGAGTGCTGCTGCTTCGCGAAAGAATGCCCAGGCCAACTCCTCGAATTCTGCCATGAACCGCACGCCAACAAGCGACTCCGTCCCGCGTCGTGCTAGCGTGACTCCAGCCAAGACAAAACCAGCGGCCCAGAGCAGCTCTCCTGAAACCACGTCCGTTCCCCCGCCGAGCATCATGCAGCAGACCAAAGCGACACCGGATTGGACCTCCATCCCGCAGTCCACATCAAACAATGTCATGCCTCATGCCCCAAAGTCCATGTTCCGTCATTCCAGCCCGGAGCAACTCTCCCAGGCGACGGACTCACATCGCCGGGTCAGTTCTACAACAGCGGCCGCTGCACCGATCAATTTGTCGTTGCTAGACGAGGAAGAAGGTGGTGACCCTAACCTCCACCTGGAACCAAAGATGGTGTCCCCCTTTCCTGCCGAGTTACCACATCAGCAATCGCTGGGTCTCGACCAATCTGCCCCGCCTTCTAAGATGCGCAAGCTCTCTCATGCTGTCTCTCAGACCCCCTCACGGAGCGTTGCTTCATCCATGCCATTGCTAGAGACTGCCAACTTGCCCCAGTCATTCGCATCCTCGCTCCCCTTCCCGAACGAAAGCACTGATCTTCTCTACGAGTACTTTCCTCTCGGCATGGATGACTGGCAAGCCCCCGTCGACGCTGTCTATCGACCACATGTGGTGCATCACACTAATATGCCGGAGATGAAATTCGTGGCCTCTAGAGGCCGGAGCAAACGGTACTTTGCGGCAGAAGATGTGTTCTAAACTCCCCAGTACTGGGATATTGGGCCAATGGTGCCGGGTGTTGTTTGTCTTTTCCTTCTCGTATCTGCATTATCACTCTAGGATGGGGTGTTTCTTGACTTTTTTTACCTGCTCTTTTAGACTTGACTTTGTGTTTTATGGGGAAACACAGAGCCCCAAAACATGATTGATTCCGTGCTGACATGCCGAATGTGTTACTGATATTGCTGCGTCATTTGTTTTGGAGGGGGAGCTCGGGGCGGATGGTTTTCAATCTGGTTCCTATCTGTGAATTCGAATCGTGCAAGGCGAAAATAGCGAATGCGGCGTGCTGAGGTGTTTTGATTTTATTCTCTTTTGTTTTGGGGGGTTGATTTAGGGTCTGGATTGATTTTGGATTTACTTGGATTTACTTGGATTACCCACGTTGGACTGGATTGGGATTGGCACTGGGGTCTTTTTGTTTCTCTCCCTTCATGCCCTTTTGGTTGTGGTTTAGTTATATCCCATTGTGTCATGATATCACGCTATTCACTTGATCGTGATGGGGCTTCGCTGCAGAGCCTGAGAGAACCTTCATACATGTTCTCATGCCATCAATATATTATAATCCCATCTTGGGTTGACCACTTGTCTTTCATCTTCCGGAGACGTATAATAGAATTAAATTGAAAGAGTAAGCTCACTCAATGAGTCCGCTTTTGTAATTTCATCAAACTAATGCAAAAGGCATCTGTTTCCGGCATCAGAGATATCCGAGTCCATCACCGCCAATAGTCTCCAGATCCGCCTTGATCTCCCATTCCGTCGCACCGACCCGGCCCGCAATCTCAGTCTGCCGCTGCTTGCCCATATTCAGCCATAGACGCAATAGATTGCCATCAACCATACCCCGGCCCGCAGCGCCATCACTTTCAATGGCCCGGAAAGCACGCGGGTTCAGACCGGCAGGGTGGTCGACGGTGTTGATCAGCTGAGACTGTAGTGCGGATAGCCGACGGTATGACTCCTCGGCAACCGACGTCACAAGCGCCAAAGACCCGTTTTGCGAAGCGATGAGTACCTGGTGTCTCGCGAAGGTCTCATCCAGGTCCATTCCTTCTTCGGATGATTCGGTGCGCTCCGATGAAACTGCCGTTCGAGGCAGAAGAGTTACCGATGATGCGAAGTTGCCAGTGTAGAATTTACTTCGACTGAGCAGTCGATCGCCGTTGGAGGACTTGGGGTCTTCGGGGTCGTATTGCAGGACATGCAGGTTGCAGTCGCTGTCAGCGACTATCATATACAGCTTATTCCCGTCAGGGAGGAAGTCCGCTGCCACCACCTCCAGGTATTCGGGGTCTTTGCCAAAGAGTGTCATTCTATATGGCTCCTCCGAGTAGCCGGCGAACCAGAGTCCTTTCACGGCGTCTCCCAGGATAACCATACCAGTGCCCTTGAGCTCTTTCGCGACATTGACGTAGCATTGCATGTCCATAAATGCAACGGGAAGCAGGCTCCCGTCTTCCTTGAGACCTCGGACCATGCACTTTTGTCCCTGGGCCACGATTATGAACCCTTGACCACCGATGCCAGACAGTGCCGTCACTGCACCCTTCACTGACTCCTTGCCGATTAGCTTGAGTTTGCGGCCTGTCTCTGGCTTTTCGGGGTCTGGAGCGACTTTAATCACATCAAAGACATAGATCGTCCCGCGAGCTGGCATATCTTCCCCTTTAGCAATGGCGGTCCCGACGACGATTAGATCTCTCCGCTCGTGCGTATTCTCCGAAACCTCAATGTTCACGTTTTTCACTGCTGTCACCTGTTCATCGGGATCCAGAGGATAACTATAAATATCAGTATTCGGGCTCATCATGCCTCGAGCTTTGTTGGAGTTCTACCTGTCAATGATGGTCCATGTCTTGGGACTGACGACCTTGATGCTGCTTTCGGGTATTTTCGGGCAGAATGATAGCTCTTGATATAAATTAGCACAGCACGATGGGAAACGCTTAAAGCAATCACGAACCTTCATTCCGCCACTCAGGGTGCAGGTCATCACCCTCCGGCAACTTGAAGTCTCCTTCGCGGCTTGTGCCGAGAACATATGTCTCAGAAGACGTAGAGTAGGCCAAGAAATCGACTTGCTCTTCAATTGGAACTTTACGCACCGTCCACGGGTAGTCAAATTGAGTTTGGGAAGGTAGTTGACAAGCCCGGACACAGCTCTACAAAGAGAGAATTAGTAAATGTAGATCGCGTCACAACTGTGGATGAAGAGTCTCACCTGAGAATCAACGTAAATGAAGCCATTGTCACACCCAGTATCGGCCGAGTCAAATGAACTTAGCCAACGTGTAAAGCCTCCTCTAAGACGAATGATGTGCGGCGAGCTCTTTGCTGTCCTAAAGACAAAGCTTGATGAAGCTCCCGGCATAAATATGGTGCTAAACCCTGAGATATTAGGAAGGATCCTCAGCGGCCTCAACCGCTGTTGCTTCTGTATTTGAGATGATGCCTCCCCTGAAGGACTTTTTGGTAGAACATGATTTGACTCTCGGAATAATTGCAAGCGAGACGACCCATGGCCATCATTTGCCGGGATTAGGCTTGGTTTGTAGAACACGAGATCGTCATTTTCGGTTCGAACCTAGAATGGTTGAGTTAGATACCAGAAAAGCCACGGACTGACAAAGATTTCTTACAATCAGATAAGGTGAAAGACCAGAACTATCACCAAGATTGGCAACAACGAATTCTGTCAGGGTTTCGCGAGTATTAGATCGTTTGGGCGGCTCGGTCGACAATACGGGTGGTAAGCAGTCGACGCCTTCAATGATCGCGATCAACTTCATGCCAGAAAGTCGGAAGATCTGTATTGTAAATCAGAACCAGTGCTTTGAGTATTCTTTTCGCGACAACCTACCGATAACGTATACTCCAGATTCAACAGGAATAGAAGCACCTCATCTTCTGAAGAGTCCTTCGACGATGAGCTTGCAATGCTGAATGACTGTGAATTATCGTGATAAAGGCATCCGGAGCGCCATCGTGACGAGCTAATCTCACTCGAAAGCGACACTTCATCGAGATCACCACTTTCATCTGCCTGTAGGAGCAATACTGATGAATCATCCCGAATAATCACAAGATAAGGATCTATAAAGCTTGCGCTCGCAGCCACGCGTTCATCACTGGTGTCTTCATCCCAAACGGGATAAATTTGTGACAGTCCGAGGTCTGCAGAGGTTCAACATTAGCGTATGCAATGCTTTCTAGCACGCTGGAGTAGAATGTACCTATGTCATAGCTTCTGACTTCATTCCGCAAAACCTGAACTAGACGAGTATTGCCCGCCAAAGATCCAATATCAACCGTGCAATCTTCGTTTGGGTTGAACTCCGGTGCCTTAAAAGGCTTCAAGCTTTGTTCTTCCACGACGAAGACCTCGTTCACCTCCTGCTCCGAATCCGTAGACCGAGAGATAACCACATATTGACAAGACGGGTTGTCTGTGCTGGAAGCCCCTCTCCTTTTTTGTAACGCTAGCTGACCAAACAGCATCCGCATCATCGACTTTCAGAGACATGGTAGTCAAAGGATCAATTTCGCGCTTGATGACTACCAAGCCACCGCCTCTGTCTGATCCTTGAGATGCCACCAACTCCAATTCTGCAGCAACAGTTCCTGTTGTAGCTTGGCTTTTTCGATTGGTATTCGAGAAAGCTTTGCCCAAAGTGATGTCCCTCAGTGGGCCAATGCTAGAAAGTTGGTCATTTAGCCGAAAGTTATAAAATTCGGGGGTTGAACTGTCGGTTCCCATGCGATTGTCGACTTGTATCGGCCCAGGCGCCGAGGAATAAAGGTCGTCATCCTCCATCTGGTCATCCTCATCCGAAAGATCATCAAGACCATCAGCTGTCTGTTTTGACTCAAGCCGTGCTTTTCTAGTAGAGGCGGATGAATGCGACCACTCTCAGGAGCACCGAGTCGGCGTCTTCGCTGCCGATGAAAACGTTTCCATCCCCGAGACAAGTGGAGCATGAGGCGGCCGACTTCAAGATATCTCCACCTGCATACGCTGGAAGAAAGTGAACAGTGATGCCGGAGACAGACCGACCATCAAGTTTGAATTTGATCAATGCCATGTCGCCGGATGCAAGTGCCAGGAGTAGGTCGCCGCTATCACCACCCAGTCGCTCAACCACGCAACCTTCGAGGCGGAACGCCAAGTCCGATTGGTCGGTCATTGAAAATGAAGAAACCTGCCTTGAAAATTCGTTGACTCCCACCGCATTGGTTTTACCGGCTTGGTCCACATGAACAATTTCATTTGAACCAAGAAGCAAGGCACCTCCTACTGGAAGTGGGAGTGCCACGACCTTGAACAGATCACTAGGAAGACGAGATACCGAAAGAAGGGTGGTAGAAGCTCGCTGCTCAAGGTCCAGCGTAAACACGGCGTAGAATACAACGTCCTTTCTTTCATGAAGAAGGGCAGTAGAGGTTGCGACTTGGGAATATAAAATTCCAAATGTCGGCTCCCTGTATTCATATAGGAACGCAAGACTTATTGGGTGTAGCAATGAAGGATCCAAGGCAGTCAATGGCAGGACAAAAGACGAGGAGTAGGGCGTTTGGTGCTCTGGTTCTTCTTTTCTCTTCTCGATCTGTGCTCCTCCACTAGAGTTCTGATTTGGGCGTTCTCCGTCAAGTTCCGAATCGTAGTCATCCATCACCAAATCATCACCCGCCTGATGAAAGGGCAAAATCGCAAGGTTGCGAATTCCGAAGTTGTACACCGCGCATCTACTGCTTGGGTCAACGCTCAAAATGCTCCCACACCGGCTCAGATCAGGGACCCAGGGGCTGCGAGTCAGATCATCCCGCTCATAGTAATGGATGGAAATTGTTGATATCCCACGACGCTCAGGGTCCCACTCAATCAAGCTAAGCTTGGCATTGCGGACTGCTATCAATATGGCTTCTCCGCCACTCTTCGTGTTCAAGATTTTCACGCGGCTTAAATCAGTCACGGTTCCTGACAGTGGGTATTCTTTTTCCAGTACTAATTTCGTTTCTGGCTGAGAGGATTGCGAAGAAAGAGGCTCTGGAACTTCCTTCTGTGGTTGAGAGGAGACGATCTTAACAAGAGAGAAGACCTGCAATAGAGAGGTTCTGACAACAACCAAATTGCTGGCGGTTGCTGAGATGAAAGGAACTGCCAAAGCATGGGTGACCCCCGTTGGGGGTAATAGCTCTGTGTAACACTGCATTTGAATATTTTGTCCGCCGTCAAAGCTCGTAAAAGGCTTGATACCGCTAGAAAACCGCCAATGAGCTAAATTGTGTTTTTGATATGGCCTGAGATGCGCATTGCAATTGCAAACCTAGGAGCGGAAAACCGAGAATGTGAAGCCTTGTCAGCAAAAAGAGAGATGACGCAAATAAAAGCTTTAATACAAAAACGAGAGGCGATCAAGAGCAAGATCAAGATTGATCTCTACCTTAGTGTAGTTCAAGTTTGTAGCTCCTTTGAAGCGGAAACAAAGCGGAGATGGGAGCGGGTCAGCTGACTGGTCTGGCAGAATCAAGCGGTCAACATATTCTGCCTGATAAATCTTACCGCCATTTGCTGTAAAGACCTCAAATTGGTTTAGCGTCGAATAACCAATGACGACACAGGCGATCGCCAGCTTCGGGTGGGAAATCTTGATTTGATATTATTGTACGTCTCATTCCTGGCATTCCTTCAGGATTTTGCTAAGGGTGTTGATGCAAACCTCATAACCAATGTGCAAAGTGTGAACTACTATCCTTCAATATGGCACTCCTTCAGACTTCCCTCATCTGGGCTGTGTATGGGGTGGTGGTAGCTATTCTACTGGCAGTGGCGTCAGTGTTTATCTATGTCTACCAAACCCCCCGCGACCGATCCCCTTCAGTCACCCTGGCTTGCATCATCTCTATTACTAGTCTTCTCGCAACAGTGCTCTTGCTGCCTGTCGATGTCGCTTTAGTGTCATCGACTACGTCGTCCAAATTAGGCCAGCGAAAGGACTGGGCAACGCAGGATGTGGTGGACAGAATCACTTATTCCTTGACCATCATCTACTATTTTCTCTACTCCTTGGATGCTTTACTCTGTCTTCTGGTCATTCCGTTCACATATTTCTGGTATGAGGAATATGACGAGGTCGCGACCGAGGAGGGGAACCAAACTCTGGGCCAACGGATTTGGGGTGCTCTTAAATACACGCTCTCGTTCGTTGCAGTCGTCCTGATCTTGTTCCTAGTTGGTTTCTTCGTCCCAGTGTCACGGGGAAAGAATGACATGGATCTGGATTACTTCAAGCGCTTACTGACTGAAAACCGTAAGTATTCGAGTATTCTGGCATTGGGCAGAACTGTGAAGCTGATATGACTCTGAAAAGATGGCGAGCGTGCTCTCACATTCGCTCTTGGTCTGTTGATGACAATTGGGCTCTGTCTTTATGTCGTATACACATCCGTGGGACTGGCCCTTCTGCCAATCAGCTTGATGAAGACTGCACCATCAATCTCTAGTGCTACCTTGCGAGCGAGCACTACCCAACAACTTGACATAAACCAAGAGCGGCAACGGCAGCTTGAGGGACGATGTGCCGGGGATCCCGAGCTTCTGTCCTCCAAGGACCGCCGAGAACTAGATACACTGGTGCGGGAAGAGAGGACCCTGATCCGGCGCCAACGTCTAGCCGAAGAATCCCAAGGCGGAGGCCGCAGCTGGTTGATAAGGGCATGGTACAAACTCGGGGCAGCGTTTCGTCCCTTCAAGCTCCTGGGAGGTATCTTGCTGCTATTCATTGCTTTTCTCACGTGGGTATCGATGCTCTTAACGGCAATCGACAAAGCAAAGAACTCGATTTGCAAGCACCGTTGTGGATATATCCTCGCACATGTCAACATCTTTAACCCCGTCAACTGGGCGCTTGTTAAATCCGCCAGGTTTTTCCCCATTGACTACGGTATATTTACCGCGCTTGTATTGCTGTTTTTCTGCAGTTCTGTGGTTGGAATTGCTGTGGTCGGAATCCGCTTCCTATGGATTAGGATTTTCCAAATCAGACATGGCCATACATCTCCCCAGGCTCTACTCCTAGCCACCGCCATGTTGATGCTGATCATTTTAGCACTCAATTATTCCATTTCGATGGTAGTCGCCCCCCAGTATGCCACATTCGGCCCACAGACATTCTGTGATCGTGCCCCGGGAGCTTTCACCGGAAAGCCAGATTGCTCAAACAGCAAAGAACTTATCAAGCCATGCTCGGAGTTGGCAAAGAATCCTGCTGCGCAGCAAGTTTGCACGCCCAGTGTCGTGAGCACATTCTTGAACCGAGTCACCCTGAACTACCCATTCTTTGGAGTGGTGTTCTTTTGGGCTCAGTTCTTCTTCCTAGGCAAGTCTAAACCTTTTCTCGTTCCGTTCCCACCGGAATTCTATCTTCGCATTGATCTAACACCAACACCGCAGGCTTATATCTAATTGTCTTTGTTACTTCCATTCTCCGTTCACCTCAGTTGGACGAAGCCCAACTCGATGAAGACGCGGAGGAAGCCGAGGAGGAAGGGTTATTGGCCAATACCGGCAGACGCTTCAACGCCAGCTGGCAAGACATAACAGGGAGAGCTGCCCGGAGTGAACGATCTCGAGGATAATCACCGAGGCCTTAGAAATGATGGTGACTACCAGAGAAATCAACTTGTAATCCTTTACCTGCAATGATGGTGATATTTTCAGCTGTCTCCTTTGAATGTCATGAAGGATTTCAACTGCCTTTCTCTCTACTTGTAGTACATTTAATTAATTAGTTAGTTTTTTCCCTTCTTTTTTTAAGCCATCATATAAGTGAGGAAATACATAATCGATGGCTTTTGCATATTGATTCAATTCCCTGTCTTGGAAGATTGGTCCTCAGGAGGGATAGGGTAACATAACCTCATAATTCATAAACATCGTGTCGCTCATGTGCTTAAATCTTCATTTGACCGTTTAACAGGGCGAGAGCATTTTGGAAAGCCTTTACTACTTCCACATCTTTAGATAGATGAGCGATCAGTCTTTGTGATTCTAAAAGGACAAGGGGGGACTCACAATGCTTCTTTTTGTTTTCCACATTGACTTCGGAATTTTGGACGTGCTGCATTTGGGTCTTGAACCTGTGGATAATTAATTATGTGTCCGTTATCTTAAGCCAACGCTGGATTGATCGAACCTCTTCAAAGCCCTGTTCTCGTCTTGCGAAACGGTAGTTTGAGACCATGCCATGAAAACCTACCAGTTGCTCAGACACGAAATGTAAGTAGAGCGTGTTTCTAGAACTTACCTCAAGGAGCTTGGCCGTTTCAACACGAAGATTCTCTTCTACTCGGCCATGTTCCTCCATTGCATCGGCATATTTCCCCTGGAGTTGTTCCCAGTTGCAGTCCTCGAGTCCTTTTGTCAACCCAGAGACAAGTGGGATCTCATCATGGATAGGGGCAGGTGTAGGAGCTTGGACCGGTGATTGCGGTGACCGAGGGCTTTTGTTCTCTTGGAAGCTCCCACTGCCCGAGCTTTTGCTTCCTTGACTGGCTCGGGGTGACATTGTCCCCGGTCGAGGAATCTTGCTGGGCCTGTTAGGTGTTGACTGCATACTGAATTGATTGGCTTGGTATGAAGATATGTCAGAACAAAGCCATATCAAAACGAACGATTGTTTCAGTGGAATTTGGAGTCGCTTTTTGTTTTGATTCGTGGATGTTTCAAAAGGTTCCTTATCGAAAATGGGAGATATGATTGCGATAACGGATCAGGTGACGTCGACAAGTGCATGTGCACATCATCCCGTCTTTTCTCCTCTTCCTTTCACTAAGGATTGGCTAAAGATGTCTTGAGGCCGCTCATATCCTTTATATCAGCATTTTATTTGAGTCATGTGGGATTCGCATCTCTTTGATGATCCCTTCTCACTCCGCTATATGGTTCTCGGCGACTCAAGTAGCACCCATAATTATCCTGGAACGCAACATGGAAATGCCCCTTACGCTCTCAAAAAACCGCTGAAAATAAAATCGAATTGTCTGCGATGAGCTGTTCTATATGCTCACGTGCCCCTCATTCCCGCCTTTCTTTCCACTGTCCGACATGTGCCCGCAATCAGCTATATCAACTACGAATCGACAGTACCCAAGTTCTTCTGGAGAAAGAAGTCCTTGGAAAGCAAATCGAAAGCGCTGTTACATGTGGTAGCCCTTGGGATAAGCCTTCCCCACACGCACAAGACCTGCTCGATACAGACACAGCTTGCTCTCCACGCTGGGTCCTCCAAACGATAAGCACTCGGCATGCAGTGTCTTTGGCAAAGAGAGAATTGGTTGCGCATCAGCTTGAGGCTTTGAAAATAGAGGTAGAAGCCAAAAAAGCCGAGATTGCAAAGCAAAAAGAAGCCCTAGCACGCAGACGGTCAGATGCTGAATCTGCCAAATTTCAACTAGAAGAGCGGGAAACTGCAATCTTGGCGGGCGTTCAAAATACCAGCAAACGGGTGGAACACGTTTGGCATTCCCTTCATAGCAAAACGGCAGAGTCACGTATTTATCTTTGTCGAGAAGTCGCCAATCTATATGGCCTGCGGAAGGCTACGAAGAAGGGCCAAGGTCGGGAGACATACGTACTTGGGTGTGGTTTTATCGTCGACCTGAGGGATATGAATGGCAAGTCCACACCATCCCGATGTGGCTTTCAAGCAGTTGTTCATCCCGTGGCATACTAACAGGGCGGGTACAGGTATTCCACATGAACAGATATCCACGTCTTTTTCTAACATCGCTCATCTTCTGATCATTGTCTCACACTATCTCTCCTTGAGACTTCCCGCCGAAATTACACTCCCTCACAAAAACTATCCTACGCCTACGATCTACACCCCCTCAGCATCATACCGGTCGCGCGACGGTCACGATGGAGCTGATTACCAGTCTTCGAGTCCAGCTGCATCAAGGACGGTGGACCCGCGCATCCACACACCACGCCCGCGGCCTCTCTTTATCGATAAACCTCTACCCCGGTTAGCGAAGGAGGATCCCGCAACATATGCCTTCTTTCTTGAAGGAGCCACCCTCCTGGCATGGAACGTTGCATGGTTATGTCGAACGCAAGGGATAAACCTCTCATCGGACTCTTGGGAGGAAGTCTGTGATATTGGAAAGAGCTTGTGGCAACTTCTAGTTGCTCCGCCAGCCCATCCTTCCACTCTGATGCGAGCTTTTGCCGGGAGAGACACGCAGACACAAATGAAATCTGCCAAGGACTCTCCCAAAACCACGATTCAGCGAACAACTTCCTTTCCCATGTTGGGTCACTATTCTCATGGCACGGCACATTCATTCCTGGGAGCATCGGAAGGAGTTGAATTCATGCGAATATGGAAACTCCCAACCCCAACCAAGATTGTGGATAAATTGAAGTCCAATCTTCTAGGGGAAATGGCCAGTGCTGAATGGGAATTGCTAGAAGAAAAAGAATGGGATGATACGGTCATGGATTCTCCTCAGTCATCTGTCCGGCAAAGTCGCAAGGTCATTGTCCCGTCTCAATCCGGATCGGTGGAAATAAACAGAACTTCAAAAACACGTTCTGGGAGGATTCAAGGCAATGAGGAAGCCTCTTCCCGACCTAAAGGTACCAAAGGATGGACTAAGGTAGCAGGTAGAGGACATGAATGAGTCTTAAGTATTTATTCCATGTCATGTACTCTCGTACATCACACACATCCATGGATGTCACCTTCCCTTTGTCATCAAATCCCAGGACCTGTATCGCCCACGTGGGAGATGACTAAGCTAGGAGCTCTTGGAAGGGAATCCAGACTCACGTTATCCAAGAAAGCCACCCTAAGCCTCTTTTGTTTTTTAAAAATATAATATCTCTATGTTTCCTGGAGGTCATCTTCCTGGTCTACCATCTTAGTGCAATACCTCGTCTTAAACCCCAATTGCTTGACCTAGATCCCTACGTTAGCGGAACATTCCCCTCCAACTGGGGATGTGGTTACAGCTCAACGGATTTGAGATAACAAAATGCAGAATGCCCAAGACTGGCAGACTGCAAATGTCTTACCATCAGGTTAGCTATCTTTGCAAATTTGATCGTGATCGGTTACTGACTATTCTCCGAGCAGACTTGAAGCGTGCCCTCTCCGCAATTTCAGAAATCCCCGATGCTCTCTTGCGAGCAGAACTCCTTCGGCGAGATGGAGCTTCAGATGATACACCGGCATGCGGATCCAAGCAGCGGGGTGCCTATAACACCCCGTTGCATGTCATGGCACTGTTCCTCATCCTTGGGCTGAGTACATTCGGTATGCACTGGCTTCTCTTGGATCTCTCAAGTTGGCCATTACTAATGCTGAAACTATAATAGCTTGCTCTTTTCCGGTTTTGGCGCGCCGTTTCCCTCGTCTCCCCATTCCTCGTCGGTTCCTCTTTATATCAAGACATTTTGGAACGGGCGTATTGATTGCCACGGCATTCGTCCATCTGCTCCCCACTGCATTCGTCTCTCTGACCGATCCATGTCTCCCCCGGTTTTGGAGTCAAACTTATCGCGCTATGGCAGGATTCGTTGCAATGATATCGGTCTTTGCAGTCGTTATCGTGGAAATGTTCTTCGCAATGAAAGGCGCAAAGCATGTGCACGGAAGCGAGTATGATAATCTCATTGGCGAGGTCGGGTGTGACTCAATACCTGATGGGGGAAATCCAGTCGATTACACGGGGCTAGAGGCCCCGCAGGTTTCAGACAATATCTATTTAGATAGCATGGGACATAGCTCCAAGTCGCGGGCGACGAGAGCTGGCTCGTCCCATGAATCGGACGGCCGTCACCTGGCGACCTCATCCCCGGATAAAGAGGACGATGAGGATGACCTTGATGAGCTGGATGACTACATGGATGATGACGGACTTATCAGTGGACAGACAGCCCATTCTGCGCAGTCACGGCCTGTCCACCGACATCGACCCCGTGTAAGCGAAAGCCACCGACAGCAGACTGACAGAGATGCGCCAATTCAGAATCCGCAACGTCAGCTTCTACAATGTCTCCTTTTGGAGGCAGGCATTTTGTTTCACAGCATCTTCATCGGCATGGCGCTCAGTGTTGCGACTGGCACCTCCTTCGTCGTCCTATTAATTGCAATCAGTTTTCATCAGACCTTTGAAGGTTTCGCCCTAGGGTCTCGGATTGCGTCGCTCATTCCGGATCTGTTCGCTCCGACTTCAATGAAACCATGGCTTATGTCACTGGCATACGGAACGACAACTCCCCTTGGCCAAGCTATCGGTTTGGTTCTACACAATCTCTACGACCCTGCCAGCGCAACAGGTCTGCTGATGGTCGGCATCACCAATGCCATCAGCAGCGGGCTTTTGCTCTTTGCGGGGCTGGTGGAACTCCTCGCCGAGGACTTCCTGAGTGAGTCGAGTTATGAGACCCTCAGAGGTAGACGACGTGTTGAGGCTTGTGTGTCTGTTGCCTGCGGCGCTCTCCTAATGGCATTCGTCGGGGCCTTTGCTTGAAAGCCTTAATTATTGTTCCGTGGGATTTCTTCATCATAATGCCTGATAGATTAACGAAGCGAGCGACTTTTCCTTTAAATGTATACCAGGTTAATAACACTATTATTCATCCATGGATTTCAGGCAATTGTATGTGGATATCCCGGAGGATACTCAAGAAACAAATGCAGCGCATGAAGCGCACTTGATTCATCTTCACGCCGACCTAATGACTCGAGCGGGACTACCCACTGCAACACTCGGGGCTTGTATATCCCGTTTCACCACGGAGCCAGCACCGATGGAACATCCATGGCCGATGGTGACTCCAGCCAAGATCGTCACATTAGCTCCAATCCAGCAATCATCGCCAATGACAATGGGTCCCGTAAACTTCAGTCCTTTATGGGCGTTTCGCGCTTCGATCCCCGTCTCGTGTTCTCCCATAATGATATTGACATTAGGCCCAATCATGGCGTTGTTCCCAATGGAAACTAAGCCACAGTCCAGGACAGTGAGACTGTAAGGGACTTTGGTTAGATTTGATTCTTTTTCTTTAGAAGTTCGACTCACTGAAAGTTGGCGTAGAATCCGCTACCTATACTGATATTGCAACCGTAATCCACGAATAACGGAGGTTTAATGTATACTCCATGCCCAACACGACCAAGGAGTTCTCGAAGTACGTTTTCTCGAGAGACTACTTACGATGGGGAGACCTCCAATGAAAGCGGTGCGTTGAATATCGCTATTAAACGTCTTGCTCGAGACCTGCCCTCTATGAGTTCGGGACCTAGAGGGTTGTATCTGTATATTAGTTAGAACTGTTTGGTTTTGAACTATACTAGAAGAGAGGTGTTACAGCATCCCCGATATCATTCATTCGTATTCGTCTCCCCAAAAACAATTCTGGTGGGTCTTAGCTTTCTCGATGTTCTCATTGTCTTTTTTGGTTTTAGGTATCATGGCGGAGGTCCAAAATGGTATGGAGATGTGTACAATATTAGGCACATCGAGGTTAATCTTCTTACCTGGGAAAAGTGACTGCTTTATAGGTATTCATGAATCACACTATTAAGATATAGTGATGCCGTCCGATATTCCGTGACCAACGAGTCGAGATAGAAATGGCAATATAATACGAACTGAGTGCCTTGACGTTGAAATGCTGGAAGATCGGCCCTCAAACCCGTCTCTTCTCTTCATCTGAGACCAACACGAAGCAACCAGAGGAATGCAAGGTATAAACACACAAGGATATCTCATTAACTATTCTAGATACCGAGAAAATGGTACTGATACTGCAAATGTTCATCGCTGCAGGATGGGGTATGTCTGCAGAAAATCACCGAGTATCTACCCCGTCAAAACTGGACTTGGTATTTCATATGCAAAGATTGAAGGTCGTTTCACATCCCTGTTTTTTTAATCAACAGAGTTTACTCTTTAAATGGACTCAATCACCAGGGCGCTGGCACCGCCACCACCGTTACAGATACCAACGCAGCCAAGCTTGCCCCCCTTGGCGTTCAAGACACCGAGCAGGGTAGACACAATACGGGCACCACTGGCTCCGAGAGGGTGTCCAATGGCGACCGCACCACCGTGGATGTTGACCTTGTCCTCGGAGAGACCAAGGAGCTTCAGATTGGCAAGAGCCACAACACTGAAGGCCTCGTTGATCTCAAAGGCATCGATGGAGTCCTGAGTCACACCGGCGTGCTTCAGTGCCTTCGGGATAGCTAAAGCAGGAGCAGTGGTGAACTTGCTGGGCTTTTGCTCGGCATCACCCCAACCCAGGATCTTGGCAATAGGCTTGAGGCCGAGCTCCTTCACCTTAGCCTCGGAAACCAAGACAACGGCGGCGGAACCGTCGTTCAGGGGTGAAGAGTTGGGGGCGGTCACGGTTCCAGTGCCAGGGATGAAGGCAGGCTTCATGGCGCGGAGCTTCTCAGGGTTGAGCTAAAAGCCACGAGGAATGGTTAGTCAAAAAGCCAACAATAATTTAACGCAGACAAGAGGTACACACATTCTTGGGCTCATCATCCTGGGAGACAGTCACACCAGGCTTGCCACGGAATCCGGGGATCTCAATAGGGGCAATCTCGTAGTCGAAAGCACCGGCCTTCTGGGCAGCCTGGGCCTTCTCGTAGCTGCGGATAGCGTAGTCATCCTGCTGGGCACGGTTGAAACCGTGGTCCTCAGCGCACTCCTCGGCCGCAACACCCATGAGATCCTGCTTGCCGTAGGCATCAGTCAAACCATCCTTCTGGATACCGTCAACCAGGGTCTGGCTGCCAAACTTGGTACCGCTGCGAGAGGTTTGCAGGTAGTGAGGGGTGTTCGACATGGACTCAGTTCCACCAGCGACAACAACATTGGCGTTTCCGGTCATGATAGTCTGAGCACCGAGAATAATGGCCTTCAGGCCAGAAGCGCAGACCTTGTTGACAGTGGTGCAGACGGTAGATTCGGTAAGGCCAGCACCGATGGCGCACTGTCTGGCGGGGTTCTGTCCAACACTATAACGAAAATAGGTCAGTCACAATTGCGCTAGAATATGTAGTAAAGTTATCTCACCCAGCAGACAAAACGTTACCGAAGAAAACTTCTTCGACATCAGAGGCATTAATGCCCTCAGCCCGCTCGACAGCCGCTGTAAAGTACTATTAGCATTGAAGGTAGGTAGGATATAGTTTGATATGCCGTACCCTTGATGGCATGTGCACCAAGCTGAGGAGCAGTCAAGCTAGAAAGGGAGCTACAGTAACCAATGTCAGATCAAGTCTTCAGGGGAGGGGGAGAAGAATATAGGAATGCTCACCCCAGGAAAGAGCCCACGGGGGTACGGGCAGTAGAAACAATGTAGACGGGAGGAAGAGAAGACATTTTGGAAGGGGGAAGAACGGAAGTAGAGAATATAGGAATATACAGAAGTCAAGAGAAGTGGGAAATAATCCAGATCAAAGAGGGAGGGGCATCTATAAGAGTGAAATTGTATGGTGGGGAGTGAGGAGCTGTACGGTGTAGGCACGAGTACTCCGAAAAACGCTCGGACCAAGTGAAAGTTGAGATCCTCAACTTCTCCGACACGCGTCTGGAGCTACGGTCCCTCTTTTTTTAACCTTCACACCTTTTCTCTACAATTCATTATGGATGACCTCTATGATGAGTATGTTTATTTAACTCAACGAATCTACAACCTTGCTAATTGTGTCTAGGTTTGGTAACTACATCGGTGATGCGGAATCCGACGAGGAGCATCATGAAGATGTCCAACCTCAAGCCTTCAAGTTTGATGAGGCTTTCAATGATGAAGAAGAAGAGGAGATAAATGATCAACAGTTGATGGAAGTCGATGGTATGTCAATGTGTCTTATTCACAGTCTACAATCTCGCTGATTTTGTCTTCTTTCCCAGAGGGTCCTTCGAATGCGGTCATATTGCACGAAGATAAGCAATACTACCCCAGCGCACAACAAGTTTACGGCGAGGATGTCGAAACTATGGTTCAGGAGGAAGATGCCCAACCATTATCAGAGCCCATCATTGCCCCCGTCCAGCAGAAGAAATTTGCGATTGCAGAGACTGAACTCCCACCCGTACATTTCTCTCGGGAGTTCATGTCTGATCTCTTGAACTTTCCAGCACAGACAAGAAATATCGCAATCGTTGGTCACCTGCACCATGGAAAGACTGCTTTCATGGATATGCTGGTCAAATTCACGCACGACCTAACAGAGCGACTGGAGAAGCGCACAGGACGGAAGAGGGAAGAACAACTGCGATACACTGATGTCCATTTCCTAGAGAGAGAGCGGGGCGTGTCAATCAAGTCGGCACCGATGAGTCTTGTTCTCCCAAGCACTAAAGGCAAATCTCACCTGCTCAACCTCCTTGATACCCCCGGGCACGTGAATTTTGTCGATGAGGTGGCTGCCTCTATCCGCCTAGCTGACGGTGTGGTACTGGTTGTGGATGTTGTCGAAGGTGTTCAGGCGAACACCGAGCAGATTATCAAACATGCAGTATTGGAAGATCTTCCCTTGACCTTGGTCGTCAACAAGATGGATCGACTCATTCTCGAGCTCAAGCTTCCTCCCAATGATGCCTATTTCAAGTTGAAGCATGTGATTGAAGAGGTCAATACGATTATCGAGAACGTCTTGCCAGGGCAAGGCGAGCGAAGACGACTGAGCCCCGAGAAGGGTAATGTTGCATTTGCATCAAGCTCGATGAATTGGTGCTTTACATTGCAGTCATTTGCCCGGATGTACGCAGACAATCATCCGAGCTTAGACTCGACAGAATTTGCCGCGCGACTTTGGGGTGACATCTTCTATAATCCCAAGAGCCGAAAGTTCACTCGCAAAGGAGTGGAGGAGAACGCAAAGCGGTCATTCGTCAAGTTTGTATTGGAGTCGATTTACAAGCTCTACTCACACACACTAAGCGAGAGTCCCGAGGATTTGAAAGAGACTCTGGCTAGCGTCGGCGTCCATTTGAAGCCATCTCAGCTTAAGACCGATGCCAAGGAGCTGCTCAGTCTGGTCTGCGAGAAATTCTTTGGACTGCCCACTGGCTTTGTGGACATGGTTGTCCAGCACGTTCCTTCCCCTGTGGAAGGTGCCCAGAGAGCATTGGAGCGATACTACACTGGGCCTGTGGATACCAAGGTTGGGGCCTCAATGGTCGCTTGTGATCAAGACGGTCCTTTGGTTATCCATGTCACCAAACTCTTCAGCAGTACCGATGCCGGAAGTTTCCACTCTTTTGGAAGAATTATGAGTGGTACCGCGCGACCTGGTCAGCAGGTCCGTGTCCTCGGCGAGGGCTACACACCAGAGGATGAGGAAGACATGGTAGTGGCGACCATCTCCGACACGTGGATTGCGGAAACGCGTTACAACATCCCGACCAATGGTGTCCCCGCCGGAAACTGGGTTCTTTTGGGTGGCGTCGACAACTCCATTGTCAAGACTGCGACGCTGGTGCCCCTGAAGCTCGAAGATGACGAGGAGGCGTACATCTTCCGTCCAATTCGGCACATGACCGAGTCGGTGTTTAAGGTCGCCGTTGAGCCGGTCAATCCATCAGAACTCCCCAAGATGTTGGATGGACTGCGGAAAATCAACAAGAGCTACCCCCTCATCTCAACCAAGGTTGAGGAATCTGGCGAGCATGTGGTTCTAGGAACCGGTGAGCTTTACATGGACTGTGTGCTCCATGATCTCCGGAGACTATACTCAGAGATGGAGATCAAGGTCTCCGACCCCGTTACACGCTTCTGTGAGACTGTGGTGGAAACCTCTGCCATCATGTGTTACTCCATCACCCCGAATAAGAAGAATAAAATCACCATGATTGCGGAGCCTTTAGAGGATGGGATTGCAGAGGATATTGAAAGTGGCAAAGTCAGTATCAAGGACCCTATTCGGAAGGTTGCTCGATACTTCGAGGACAATTACGATTGGGATAAGCTTGCGGCGCGAAGCATCTGGGCGTTCGGACCGGATGAAATGGGTCCCAATATTCTCCAAGATGACACTTTACCCTCTCAAGTGGATAAGAAACTCCTCGGTACTGTTAGGGACTCTATCACTCAAGGCTTCAGCTGGGGTACACGGGAAGGCCCTCTTTGTGAAGAACGTAAGTTTTGACTCCCCCCCTCCCCTCCTCATTCGCCAATGACCTTGCGGTTTCGGCGCAGATGACGAATGTGACACTAATTGAAATTTAGCAATTCGAAACACGAAGTTCAGGCTCACAGACGTGTCCCTGGCCGATCAGGCCATATACCGCGGTGGAGGCCAGATTATCCCTACAGCCCGCCGTGCTGTATACTCATCGTTCCTTATGGCATCTCCACGTCTCATGGAGCCGATCTATTCCGTCACGATGACAGGACCTGCAGACTCCGTGGCTTCGGTGTACACAGTCTTGTCCCGCCGAAGAGGTCACGTCCTGTCAGACGGTCCCATTGCGGGAACGCCTCTTTACTCCGTACGTGGTTTAATCCCAGTGATTGACTCGTTTGGATTTGAGACCGATCTCCGAATTCACACACAAGGTCAAGCTATGGTAAACCTTGCGTTCGATAAATGGAGTGTGGTCCCTGGTGACCCACTGGACCGGGATATCAAGCTCAAGCCCTTGGAGATGGCCCCGGCCATGGCTACTGCCCGTGACTTTGTCTTGAAAACACGGAGGCGCAAGGGTCTGGCTGAAGATGTTACAGTGAGTAAGTTTTTGGAGCCGGAGCTCTGGAAGGGTTTGAAGGAAAGTGGCGTGCTGGACTCATGATCTCAAAATTTTCACTACTCAAAATAGGGTTGGCTATTGGGGGGGAAGGAGTCCTTTGATCCGGTGTAAACAATCTTGTGGTGGTAGCAAAGTTCATATGTACTTCTAATACTCATTCCAATGCTTCTTCAAAATCTAGAGTCATTCATCGTAGGCGGTCGTGACACGAGAGGGCCTGGTCTATCTGCTGGTGCTATGTCGTTACCTAGGGAATCGCATCACCGGTGGATTCAGATCTCCCGTTTATAGTACAAAGTGTTCCGAAATTTCAATGACAAGTCTCCATCATTTTGGCAATGACCCCCATCAACGCACCATTCTCTAGGGCTGCGGCAACCCGCTCCTTATCAGCGAGCTGCTTGTTGACCTCGTCTCCAGTACTGTGTGTACCTTCTTTAATTCGGACATCCATTCTGAATCTTGAGGGGAGAGATTGTTCCAGACGAACGCGGACGCCAAGACCGATGACGGTTGCCAGACTGCAGTGCGTGATTGTGGGCGTGATCAGCACGGTGACAGTTTGCAGAGGCGAATCAGGGACATCAGGAAGGGTTGGTTTGATCTTGATATCTGGGAGAGAGACCACGGCTAATTCACCGAGCGAAATTGGATGTTCCGGGTCGGAGATCGACGAGATGAGATCTGATCGTTTTAGTGGACTGAGCAAGGGTACCTAGGTAATCATCTCCGGGGGGGCTTTTTGCTGAAGAGATGTGTCTGGGAGAATCTTACCATATATTTCCTGTTCATCAATAGGCTCCTCTAGTAGGTTGTCATCCTCTGAGTCAGATGACGGGGCACTCTCAAAGTCTACTGGGGCGAGGGCAGGGCCGATGTGAAGATACCACCATACTCGGACTTGCGAGTGGCGGTGGGTCGCAACCGCGTGGGGAGATCAGCGGCATTGAGGATCGTAGGGTTTGAATTTTGCATTTCCGCCATGATGAAATAGGTACAAGGACCAGTTGAGAGTGGCGAGTAAGGTGTAGTAGTAGAAGGGTAAAAACTGCGATAACGTTTATCAGTTTATCATATGTTCACGTGCGAGTCTTCGGTAATGACTCCGCACGAAGTACCGTCTGTAAAACCACCCTATTTTTTTTTTTTTTTTTTTTTTTTTATTTTTTTCAATTTTGATATATCGCGATTTAGTATATTGACTATTATAAGGAATATGGATTATGCATTATACTGTAATTATATTGGAATCATTAATGGTTCTAGTATATGTATATCCCTATATATCCCTGATAATAGGGCTATGTAAAGTTCTACTATGTACTCCGTACGAAATATGTAACCTGACAATCCTAGTGGCTCGGGGAAGATCGACAGGCTTGAAAATCACTTTTATCCGAAGTCTCCCCGGCAATTTTGGCCTAATTGTATATTTCACCAGAACGTGTCTTTTTCGTGTACTTTTTTTGGGGGAATATTTGGGTCTGTTTCGGAAAGCTTTGGAGTGTGAATCGTTTATGTGTTTATTTCCCATTCCCAGGTCATTTACTTATTTACTTTTCCCCCTATGTGACACTATTGCATCATTGCAGTTATAGTTACATACATGTAGTATACCTAGGTACATATACAACAACATATACACGTACTTCCCTCTATATAACCTCGGAAATACTCCGTGTACTCCGTACATAGGTAATAATAATAACCCATTGTAATAATAGCATAGTAGCATAAATAACTTTGTACTATTAATTCACTAAGGTAACAGTATCACTCCTAAGTGGAGACGCCCTCATCCCTTATTCACCAACTACTAATATAACTCGGTAACTCTTATATATTACCTATGTTGTATATATAGATCATGATATATGTATATGTTATACGTGGAAACCAACTGGAATAATTCCCTGTTATAGAATAAATCAAGTACAACATATAAGATCATCTACTCCGTATATAATCTAAATTAAAATCCCTCCGTATAGAAAATCAAATCCGGATCGCCCCTCCACCCTGGGAAAATCCACAGCGGCGGGCGCTATTGGATCCTCTTCCACAACTTGGCACCACCCCTCAGCTTCTGATCTTCTTCTTCTTCTCTCTCCCTCTCTCACACACAGCTTTAATTTTCCCCTTTTCTTTTTTTTCCTTTTTCTCAACAGCCCTACAGCCCATTCGCCAATGTCTCTATTTCTCCACTTGTGAACCTGGGTTGCTCTTCCTAATGCTCCGCGCTTCTTCCACATATTCCGTCCCAATTGAGCTATGCGCCAGGCTCGTTGATTCAAATGTGGAGTACCTTGTGACATTGATATTGATGGATATGCACCCAAACCCTTTCTACTTATCCGATTTGTAAGCAGTTGCCCTTGGGGAACTCTCAATGTTCTTCTGTGTTGTCTTATTTGAACTGGATTATATGTGTGGGAACCGACGCTAATTCGCCCCCGTACTTTAACAGCAATCAACTATTTATTCACCACGTGCATTCCAGCCCCGAGTCAGCCTGATTCTCTTTTTCGGTCCAGCTTCACGCACTTGATATACGTTGCACTCGGTTTGCCGAGAGCGCAAATCTCTCAAACTGCCTTGCAGAACACTTGCACGTCTTGGGACTTTCGCGACTTCTGCCGATCAATTTTCCGCGGAGCCTCGGCAAGTCAATCGCAGCCTTTGGGCAACCTGGAGTCTGTCGTTGAACACCGCCTCTGGGGCTTGTCGCAACCATAACTGTTTGTCTGCCCCGATTAATCTGCTCAGACTTCGACTACCCCAGCATCCCACGATTTCTGCCCTTGATCTTCATTTCAGCCCTATCGCCTCCTGGGCGCAGTTGGATCACTGGCGACAAATCCTTATCTGGCAGAGCGAGATTCGACCTCTGCATTCTCTCTCTCACCTACAAACCGACAACGTCCTTCAATTTCCCGAGGCGGGTCCTTGTGGATAGAACGTCCAGCACAGTCTTTTTTTTTCTTTCTTCCTTCTTGATACCCTGATAGTCCCAATACCAGCTTGAGTTCCCTCAACTGCCACAGTCTACGCCATTCTACAAACCCGACACTTGTTATCAAACGGGCAAGTATGCAAGGTTATTCGTTTGCGCCCCCAGCGGGCCCCCCCGAGAGAAGGCCAGAAAAGTATGTCCCTTAAGCACCATCTGTTCCTTGCATGTTGCATTGGCAACTAACCATTCATTGGTGTAGACTATGTATTTGTTGATGAGCATAACCGACATAAGAGATTGAAGGGTATGAAAAGCGTCCATGACGAGTCAACAAATACTGACCAGCCTGGCTTTTAGTGATGCGAGCCTGTAACGGTTGCCGAAAAAGGAAAATCAAGTGTGACGCAGCTACGACGAATACGTGGCCTTGTTCTGCATGCACTCGTCTAAAGCTGGTCTGTGTCCCTCCGACCATCGGGCAAGATGGAGACTTTCTCCCCTGATGGCCAGAGCGAGTCTACTCTCGAGACCGGCGGACCCTCTAACGCAGCCGAGGGTTCTCATACATTTCCGGTCGCGCCGATCTTCAAGGACAACAGTCAGCCAACTATGAACACTATTTCCTCGTATGATCAAATGAGCATGTATTCCCAATTCGTCCCTCCTCAGTCTCAGCCCACCATCTACAACGATCTTCAGTCACCACAGATGGCAATGTCGCACCAAACTTATCAACAGCCTCAAATGTTTCCGGGGCCGCAGACTCCGTCTATGGGGTCATCAGATCGGAACGTGTATGTTGATAACGATCAGTCAACTGCAGAAAACCTCAGCGATGTACTTGGGGAGTTGAAGATTGATGAGAGCGGGATTGGTATGGCACATTGCCTTTCTATGTATTTTCCCGTGACTGATGGCTAACACTCACCCCTTAGCTCCATACATTAGAAGGCAACGCACCGATCGAATTGAACCCGACGCCCCTATCCAGGACGACGTTGAAGAGCAACTCCCACCTCTCAGAACCGGATCGGGCGTGACGATTCGAATTCCCCCCCCGAGCTCATGCCTGCCGAAGACGACGTTATGGCTTATTTCAAGATCTACTTTGATGAGATACATCCATATGTCCCTGTCGTATCTCGTGCCCATCTGTACTATCAATGGCAACATGATCGCCATTCCATCTCTCCCCTTCTTCTCGAGGCCCTTTTTGCCTGTGCGGGCCGTTTATCTGATGAGCCCGCAGAAGGCGCTCAGTGGCTTGCCTTGGCTAATAGTAAGTCAATATTGAACATTCCTTCAGCCATCTTCAAAAACTGACATCTTATAGGACACGAGACTAGTTTTATGGATGTGCCACGTTTGAGTACTATCCAAGCATTACTTCTGCTACTAAAAGCAAGGGAATCTTTGCCAAAGAAAGGGTACTATTATCGATCGTGGCAGACTGTCAAGACTATTGTCTCAATGGCGAAAGATTTGGACATTCATGAACATTACAGTAACCACGCTGAAGGCAAGCCGTGTGGACTGGGTCCAATTGAATGCTTGGTGCACACAAGAGTGTGGCAGGCTCTCATGGTGGTTGAGGTGATGATCGGCGGGCCCCAAGGTGAGTCTATTTCCGTCCCATCCTTCATTAAAATCAACCAGTTTCTAATTAAAGTAGGCCGCTCGGATTACGGGGTCGATCCTGAGACAGTGGAAATGCGTCCGACGCTAGATATCAGAGGTCTCGATCATTACGAAATCGACCGCTCAAGACAATACGCCTACTTCGTTCGCAACGCACATCACATCCGCATAATTACAGATATCTATCACAAAGTTAAGAAGCAAAAGGACTGGGGCGCAGATGCCCGATTTGTACAAAACAACCCGCTTTTTGCAGACTGGCTTCGCAACCTTCCTCCAGACCTACAGGTCAACTATCCTGCCGATGGCTCTCCACCGTGGCTTCCATCTCATTTTGTGGGCAATATGCATTCTCATTGCCACCTCGCCATTATTTTGTTACATCGCCCTCAGCTTTTCGCTTCTCAATCTTTTGCAGCCGGTGGTGAATGGAAGATCCATATGTCATTGTGCTACTCCTCGGCAAAAAGCCTCTGTCGACTACAAGAAGCCATCTTGCAGAGGTTCGGGCTATCTGGCCTACTTTACATGCAGAGAGGCATCAATTTTGCCATATATTGTATCCTGACTTGTACGATGCTGCACCTGGTAAGCATTTAACAATTTGTGGGAGTTTTCTTTTTCGTAGCAAAGACATTCTAATACGAGTAGGTTGCAATTACCTCCCCCGACCCGGAATTCAATTCAGATGCCCGTGAATTCTTCACCCGTCATATGAGAATTCTCGAGACGTGCTCCGCCGCCTGGCCCATGCCGGAGATTCAGGCTCAGATCGATTCATTAAGACTGGCTTTCTCCGCCGATATGCAGCGTCCTTTCGAGTTGAAGCCCAGTTTCCCATACGGCAGTCCCTCGGAACCCTACCATCCCAGTCCACCTATGGATGCGCACTATCATCCGCACTTGAATCCAATCCAATCCAGAGTGCGTTACAACCCGCTCCCGGCAACACCTCCGATTTCGGCTGGTGCTGAAGATTCGAAGTCCGACACATCTTCCCAGATACAATCCCTCGGGATGGTTGCCCATCAGCCTTCAACAACTCATCCTCTAGATGCCCCTTCGGTCGATGAAAATCACTGGGACCCGACCCGAATCATCACGTACGTACATGATCCACTTCTTTCAACACTCGACTCTCGCTTGGTCTCATACTAATCATTCACTCTAGTCAATGGGACATGGCCTTCTCCGTGAACCCTTCTACCGTCAGCACAAACTCCCC
Organism: Penicillium mononematosum; assembly: GCF_028829835.1. Taxonomy (NCBI): domain Eukaryota; kingdom Fungi; phylum Ascomycota; class Eurotiomycetes; order Eurotiales; family Aspergillaceae; genus Penicillium; species Penicillium mononematosum. Next base: position 5,424,936 of record NW_026643272.1, on the reverse strand, counting down.
ACCAATGCCTATAAACAATTCAGTACCGAGTGTACAAAACGTTATGAACCCCCAATACCCCATCCAATACGAGACACCCAACAAAGTGCCCTCTGTCACATCTACCCACTCTCTCTCGCCTTCCCAGTTCCAGGCACCCCCAGTTGTATTCTCAGCACGAGACTGGCAGCAAAGTGTTGCTAGTGTGTATGATCCACAAGGGCTGAAACGGCGATGGAATTATCCAGTTGATGCTAGCTCCGACAATAACATGTCCAAGCGCCAAAGAGGATAAGACGCAAAAATACCAAACCATCTACGACCTTGTTTCTCTCCCATCCAATCCCCCGATTTCCCCTTTTTGGCCTGCTGGTTCTTGTTTCACTATCCAAGACAACCATTGCTATTGTCACTGTATATTCATATCTTTCGTCCTTTCTTTCCTGTGGAATATTTCTGTTTTCTTCTTACACTACAACCACCAGGGACATAGGCATGGCCCAATGAAGAAAGGTCCGAGGTAGAGATGCCCAAACATCATGACATCTCTAAACGGCCGGGATGATAGTTGATGCATAAATCCTGTTGTACATCAAAAGCTTGCTTTAATTGGTCTCTTTGGTAGACTGAATTTAGGAAAGAATTGATAGTCGTGGAAAAGACACTATACAGATTGGACATGTCGGTATAGAGCAGTGGTAGAATAGCACTTGTGTTTTATACTGGAGGGTTTCTCAGATTGTCCTTGCTAGTATCTTTGATGTCTATTTTTAAGCTACAGCCTCCGATCAGAAGAAATAAATCCCGAAATAAGCCAAAAGAGAGGGCTCACTTAGTGCATCAGTTCTTGTCAGGATGCTCGATAGATGTGTCCTGAACGAAGTAGTGTACATTGTTTGCTGTATTGTCAAGATCTTCCAATGTGTCATTCCTTCTCCAGTGTTGTGTCAATGTCCTAGCCAATGGGAAACCATAGGGGGAATGCAGGGATATGCTGGGATGTTGGTAGATATCAGCAAAGAGAAACCCATGCCCTATCAATGTCTGATCGTCTGGTGCTTTAGAAAACACCATGCTCTATGATTGTTCAATCACTCGCTGCCATATGCTGTCATACGAGGAAGATGGTGTGGGATGTATGGGACGCGTGTTTGTTTTCAACAAGATTCTGCCCTATTTATTCTTGTTAATGGTGAATAATGACGACCCAAAGAGAAATTATGGTAATTCAGGGGCCAAGAAATACATGCAAGCAGATCATGATTGGGTTATGTACCTCATATCCAAGTGTCGTGTTGTGGACCAAGTCATAGCAACATGAAATGGTGGTCTAGGGGCTCAAGATCGTGGTGTGGACAGTCAACCACGCCGACTAACGCCAATTCTTTCTTCACGGGTCCGGACAATCCTGGCCTTGTCACCTGGAAGTGGTTTCAATTCATCGCTGGGGTCAAGGTTGACATTGGAGGTCCCTTTTACGTGCTGTTCTGGGTGTTTGTTTTCTTCAGACAGTTTGCGAAGTCTGGCTTCTTCAAAAGCAGCAATATCCTCGGAAGTAATAGCAATAGCTGTTGGCTTTCGACGAAGCATTTTAGCAGTTAGAAAGGTATTGCAATGAAACAAAGGAAGACTTGACAATGGTGTTTACTTGGAAGCCCGGAGGAGGGCGGTGACTCACGTGACTGTAATTCTTCATTCAATCTTTCCGCGTCGAACAGTATCAAGTCTCTTCGCCAAAGCGCTCTAGGCGTACGACCTGATTCATTCAGACTACAATATGTTTCGGCCACAGCTGAGACAGATCTCACTGCATTGTGAACGGGCAAAATTCGGTCTTTCTACACCTGCTCGCCAGTTCTCCTGTACTCGTACAGTGGCCGAAGATCGAACCCAGCCATCCGGTAAGTACATACAAGGGAAGCAGGCATTGAGATAAATACAGTTGTACAACTGCCTCTCACTTATTGTGGCCATTAGGAGTTTGAATTCTGACACTCATTAGACAACCGTAAACCCAACTCCCGCCCTTCATCGGCCACACCTTCCCACCGACCTCGCAATTACAATGGCCCCCCCAGCTCGGCCCAACCAGTCTCAAACTCGTCCTCCTCGAGTGATTGATGCTAGATCTTTTGCAGCGGCACGAGCTAGCGGTGGAGAGCAACCTAAGATTATCCGCAGCCCGAGATCACGCAACGTTCGAGGCGGCAACCAACCCCCAAATCGCAAACCTAAACCATCCGCCAAAGCCGCCAAAGCCGCCAAAGGTAACCGAAACGGCCCGCGCAGAAATGCAAGATCTTCGGAGAATGACGAGGGCGAAGATGCCGAAGCGGCGGCTATCGACCAAATTCTGCAAGAGCAAATCATCAAATCCCGGCCAACCCCTATTCGCTATGAGCCCCAGGAGATCAACTACTCTACCTTGAAAGAGACCTGGCCTTCAATTCCCACAGACGTGAACTCGCGCTCGGCTGCTGTCTATGAAAAGCTTTCCAGCCTGGGCGGCCGCTTTGCCAATGGCTATATCCCGCCCTATGAGCTTGGAAGGCGCCTATGGAAGGGCCAGAGTGTTCTGTTCCACAATGAAAATGATAAGGCCGAGGCTTTGGAAGAGACCAAACGATTGGCTCAGCTTCGTGCCGATCAAATTTCACAGCGCAAGGGTGACCTTGTGGAGCCTCGGAATGTCGAGTTTAGTCCCATCGACGCAGCAAACACCAAGCCTCTCATGGAAATGTTCGTTCAGGGGAACTACCCCAAGTCTGGAGTCGGGAAAGATGGACATGCCGTATTGGGAGAGGTGTCGAAGAACCTCAGGAACAACGCGACCTACCAGACAACTGGGAAGACCTCACAGTTCATGGCCAAGATTGAATCTCTTGTCTCTGCTGGCCGCAAGACCAAGAGCGTTTAATGTATGTGAACTGAGTGCTAGAAAGTGATTTGTATTATATTTGTTTCGTTAACCCAGTTCATTTCACTATGTTCCCCTATTTTTCACAATTGTGCCTATGCCTGTACCTAGATTTACAAAGTATTATTTTACAAACGCCCATTGCCATAGGCTATAAGTATAATTTTTCATGACCCTTCCTTGGCTTGCCAATTGGGCTTTTTATGCCTGTTCCAATGTTTTCTTGGCCCCTTCAAATGCATCCTTCACCTCCTTCTGGCCCTGCTCTGTAACCTTCTCCATCTGGTCGTGGGCTTTGCGCACGTCGTCTGGACGAGCTAGTTTCTTCTTCTGCATATCCTGAAGACGTTTATGCATGGCACCCCTAGAGTCACGCACTACGCCGGCGGCCTTTTCGAATGCTTGCTTGGCAGCTTGGACGTTCTTGTCCCGGGATTCTTTTGTAGGCGGTGGGATAGGAATGTTGAGCTGGAGGGCGTTGTGAGGATCAGGCTGAGGGGTCAAGGAGAGGTTTGAGGAGACAATTGCTGAAGTAAGAGGTTTCAAGTGCTGCTCAAAGTGTATTAGTACTGGTTCCCTATTGGTACAGCAATAGCAGGCTCACGTCCCCGACAAGAAAAGAAATCAGTGCGGTCGAGTGGCATGAACTTACATCCTCTTCGGCCGCCAAAAGAGTAACCATGCGTCCTCCCTTGGGCACAACCTGCGCCAGATCCCCCAATTTGACTGAATCTTTGCTATCTTTGCTCAGCTGGACCCTCAAACTTTCTAGGACTGCGGTATTGAAACGCCCTCCTGCGCGAAGCTTGGACAGATCATCCTTTAGCCGAGCAACAGCTGTGGAAATGCCATTGTGTAATTGGGAAAGATCAAAGGGATCTTCGGAAGGAGCGCTGGAGCTTTCCTCAGGCTCGGAAGCTGAAGCAGAAGCTTTTTTGGCCTTGTCCTTTTTCTTGTATAGGGCAGGCGAATTGGTAAACTCACGCACGTTCAGAGGAACGCCGCGCTGTGTTCGGGGTAGGAGACATGAAGATCGAAACACTTGCGTCCCTTGAGGGCGCGCAACAAGACGAGGGCAAGAGGAGCGAATGGATTGGGTTATAATGCGTTGCATGGTAGAAGTGGTTGGTGTAGAAAGTTGTGAGGCGGAGGTGGACAGTTCCGAAGTTATCTCTCACGTTACCCGCCTTTCAGCCTCGCGGCCAAAAAAAAAAGAAAAAGAAAAAAAAAGAAATTCAACCCCAATATTACCATGCATGGTATAGAACTATATAAAGTGTTCCAATTATTACGAAAGGAGATCATCACAATGTCATTAAATTGCAGATGGCGAACTTCGTCTACAAAAAACAAATCAAATCATACTTTTCAAGAAAAGAAAACTGCGCCCAAGTTGCCCGGCTTCATAAACAAAGCGTGACAGAGACCAACTCTGCCCAAGGTCTACATGGTGCAGATTCCCTAAGAAGCAGAGTCCCGGGAAAAAGAGGAAAATTCGTTGGCCATAAGTCTATGTTCATGTCTTCCCATGTATGCATTTACCGTGTGGCCATGGCCTTGGTGATCAGACGCTTGAGAGCAAGCTCCTTCTTCTTAAGGTCCTCGGGGGTGGAGTCCTCAACCTCGAGCTGGGCCATGGCGTCACTGAGAGCAGACTCAATGCGCTCCTTGTTGCCGCGCTTGAGCTTCATGGACATGCCAGGGTCGGAGACAATCTCCTCGACACGGGAGATGTAAGACTCGAGCTGCTGACGAGACTCGAAGCGCTTGGTGAAAGCCTCGTCGCTGGTCTTGAACTTGGCAGCATCTACATTAAAGTCACGTTAGCATATAGTCAAAAAGAAATAGAATCAACAGAGAAAACGTACCGTCAACCATCTGGTCAATCTCGGCGCTGGAAAGCTTGCCAACAGCGTTGGAGATGGTGATGTTGGCAGTGCGGCCGGAGGTCTTCTCAGTGGCGGTGACCTTCAGGATACCGTTGACGTCAACCTCGAAGACACACTCGAGAGCGGCCTCACCGGCGCGCATGGGAGGAAGGGGAGCAAGAGTGAACTCTCCCAGGGAGGTGTTATCAGCACAGTTGGTACGCTCACCCTGGTAAACGGGGAACTGAACAGTGCTCTGGTTGTCGACAACAGTGGTGAAGGTGCGCTTCTTGATAGTGGGGACGGTCTGGCCACGGTTGACAACGGGGGCGAAGATGTTGCCCTCCATGGCAACACCAAGGGAAAGAGGAACAACGTCAAGAAGGAGCAGATCAGCGGTCTCAGCAGAGGTGGCCTTGCCGGAGAGGATACCGGCCTGAACGGCAGCACCGTAGGCAACAGCTTCATCGGGGTTGATGCTCTAAGAAAAAAAAAAGTGTAAGTAACTAGGCTTAGACGTTAGATCAAGTGGTGCTGTCCTATCTTACCTTCTCAAGCTTCTTGCCATCGAAGAAGTCGCTCAGAAGCTTCTGGATACGAGGAATACGGGTGGAGCCACCAACAAGGACGATCTCATCAACCTTGTTCTTAGGAATGCCAGAGTCCTTGAGGACCTGCTGGACGGGGTCGAGGGTGCCAGAGAAAGCCTTGGCGTTAAGGTCCTCGAAACGGGCACGAGTGATGGAGGAGTTGAGGTCCTCACCGTCGAAGAGAGAGTCAATCTCGACGGTGGTCTGGGTAGCGTTGGACAGGGTACGCTTAGCACGCTCGCAAGCAGTGCGGAGACGACGGAGAGCACGAGAATCACCGGAGAGATCCTTGCCAGTCTTGCGCTGGAACTCCTTCTTGAAGTGCTCAAGGAGGTTAGTATCGAAATCCTGACCACCAAGGTGAGTGTCACCAGCAGTGGCCTTGACAGTGAAGACACCACCCTGGATGTTCAGCAGGGAGACATCGAAGGTACCACCACCGAGATCGTAGATAAGGACGTTGCGCTCCTTCTCAGACTTGCCGGCGCCGAGACCGTAGGCGATAGCGGCAGCAGTAGGCTCGTTGATAATACGGAGAACGTTCAGGCCAGCGATGGCACCGGCATCCTTGGTGGCCTGACGCTGGTTGTCGTTGAAGTAAGCGGGCACGGTGATGACAGCCTTCTCAACCTTCTTGCCGAGCTTGATCTCGGCGACCTCTTTCATCTGTGCCAACTAGTCAGCAAACAAATCCCACAAATATGACATATTTATTTCGCCATACCTTCATGAGGACCATGGAGGAGATCTCCTGGGGAGAGAAGACCTTGGTCTCGTTAAGGTACTCAACCTGGACAACGGGGTTGCCACCCTGGTCGATGACCTTGAAGGGCCAGGACTCAACATCCTTCTTGACGATGGGGTCCTCGAAGCGGCGACCGATCAGACGCCTGTTCCATTTGAGTCAGAACGAATTCGTAATTGTGGAGAATGCGCATATCTCGAATTGATGGGCTGGGCAAGAGAGTTTTCTTTTTTTTCCTTTTTTTCTTTTTTTTTTTTTTCAACTCACTTGATATCGAAGACGGTGTTGGCAGGGTTCATGGCGGCCTGGTTCTTGGCGGCATCACCAATCAGACGCTCCTTGTCGGTGAAAGAGACGAAGGAGGGGGTAGTGTAGCTACCCTGGTCGTTGGCAACTGATCAAATAGTCAGTATTTGAGAGATTTGAGAGAAAGATCGAATTTTTGGGGGGGAAAGCGTACTGATCTCGACATTGGTGCCCTCGTAGTTGGCAACACAAGAGTAGGTAGTGCCTAAAAACGAAAAATGGCAATTAGCGGCTGTGCGATCGAATTTAGAGTAGCAAAAACGCACCAAGATCGATGCCGACAGCACCGTCGTAAACCTCAGAATCGGCCATTGTGAAATTTTAGATGTGATTTTGAGGGAGGGATGGGAAGAGGGATGGTGGGGGAGAGAGGAAATTTTTTTTATCAAAGTGCATTATTTAGTCGGAGCCACAAAAAAAAAAACCAGAAAATTTTTCAGAAGCGGTGAGTCACGTGGTTCCGGTTATTCTCACCCGTGTAAGGAGTACAACATAGTATATTACATACTACATACTAGTAGTAGCATACATGTGGACATCTATTGTCTATTATAAGGGTACATTTGCCTTAAGATGTCTAATAGGTACAAAATTATACAATTCGCTATTCTAATTATCCATGTACTCCGTATTTCACACTTCAACTATCAATATCCATCGGATCATCGTATAAATCCTCCGTAGTCTTGTTCTCTCTAGCTCGTGCTCGAGATTCAAGAATTGCCTTTCGAACATTATCTTTTTCCCGGGGAACCGTGAGGGAAGATGGTTCCGTATAAAGAACAAGTTCTTTACCTGAGGGTTTCGAGTCCGATAGAACGGATTGAGGGACTGAGAGCACTTTCTCCGCAAATGGTGAAAACACCAAACCAGGAGACTCGGCTTCCATTAATTCTTGATCCAGGTTGTAAATGTAAGTCGTATGCTTGGTGTCATCCAAGATCATTGCATCGTTTGGGGAAGAAAGCTCATGGTTATGTCGATTATGTTGGTGATCAATGTGGTCAATGTAGTCATGGTGTTGATTATGCTGGATATGCCCCTTGGGTTTGGCCCGAGCGGAGATTGGCACGCTATTATCTACAAAATATGTTAACTTGACAACTTCCACAACTTCCAACCTCAATTGCCTACCTATTCGCAGGTGTCCAAATCTCTTCGTTAACGGTTGTGCGCCATCGGGGTCAGCTTCGGCCGGACGCTTCTTCCCGTGACCTTCCTCACCCGCCATCCACACTTTTTTATCTCCTTCTCTTTCTCTCTCTCTCTCTCTCTCTTGTATTTGCAAGTGTGTGATAATAAAGCAAATGAAAAAGTGGGAAAGGTGGTTGAACTAAGTGCACAGATCTGGAGTCAGATTCCTTTGCTCGATGCGGGTTTCTGGGTTGGTGACGAACGGGGAACGGGCTTTGACTCATCTCTTTCGCAGAAATCAACCCAGAACATTCTCTTCTTGCTTTGTTCACTCCCTGGCAACCAACCCTCCCACATTCGACAGGATGGCTTCTCTCAGCTCAGAATGGACTGCTCAGCGAGTCCGAGATACCTTTTTAGATTATTTTAAACAAAATGGCCATACATTTGGTGCGTTGAGCCCATTCTTTTTTTTCCCCCTACCCCTCCACCCCCGCCAACAACATTGACTGACCTGAAATTTTTCTATGCAGTCCCTTCTTCCCCGTGGCTCCTCTATCGGATCCGACTCTGCTTTTTACCAATGCGGGAATGAACCAGTTCAAGTCCATCTTCCTGGGCACCGTTGATGCCTCGTCGGACTTTGGAAAGATGAAGCGCGCAACGAACTCGCAAAAGGTATTGGATATCTCCACTATCACTAAAATACCTTGACTTGGGACTGTTGCTAATACAATTGGATAGTGCCTCCGTGCTGGTGGGAAACATAACGTGGGTGTGCCCTGGAAAGCGCTAGAGGGGTCTTAGACGGAGTTTGGTATACTGACTAACATGACACAGGATCTGGATGATGTTGGCAAGGATAGCTACCACCATGTCAGTATTGAAACCCATTCCTATCGTCAAATAGAAGAAGTGCTGACGAAATCTCTAGACCTTCTTTGAGATGCTCGGCAACTGGAGTTTTGGCGACTACTTCAAGAAAGAAGCCATCACTTATTCGTGGACCCTGTTGACAGAAGTCTACGGGCTAGATCCCGATCGCCTCTACGTTACTTACTTCGAGGGCAATGAAGCTGGTGGATTGGAACCGGATCTGGAAGCCAAAGAACTATGGAAATCAGTGGGCGTTCCAGAATCTCACATTCTTCCTGGAGATATGAAAGATAACTTCTGGGAAATGGGTGATCAAGGACCATGTGGACCTTGTAGTGAAGTGCACTATGATCGGATCGGTGGGCGCAACGCTGCTCATCTCGTCAATGAAGACGACCCAAATGTGCTTGAAATCTGGAACAACGTCTTCATCCAATATAACCGCGAGCCGGATAGCTCCTTGAGGTCCCTTCCCAACAAACACGTCGATACCGGAATGGGCTTTGAAAGACTGGTGTCCATTCTCCAAAACAAGCCTTCCAACTACGATACCGATGTCTTCACTCCGATCTTCCAGGCTATCCAGAACACCACTGGGGCCCGGGAATACCGCGGCCAGTTTGGCGCCGATGATGCCGATGGAATTGACACAGCCTACCGTGTTGTTGCAGACCACGTGCGGACTTTGATGTTCGCTATCTCGGATGGCGTCATTCCCAACAACGAGGGCCGTGGCTATGTGATTCGCCGTGTCCTACGCCGAGGAGCTCGGTATGCCCGGAAATATTTCCAGGTCGATATTGGGAATTTCTTCGCCAAGCTTGTGCCGACTGTTGTGGATCAATTGGGTGAAATGTTCCCTGAACTCAAGCGCAAGCAGCAAGATGTTATAGAAATCTTGGACGAGGAAGAGCTGTCATTTGCCAAGACTTTGGATAGAGGTGAGCGGCAGTTCGAGCAATACGCCCAACAGGCTAAAGTCAAGGGCACCGATATGCTCCATGGTGCCGATGTGTGGAGACTGTACGACACCTTTGGCTTCCCTGTTGATCTGACTCGAATCATGGCCGAGGAACGTGGTCTCCGCATTGATGATGTCGAATTTGAAGAGGCTCGCTTGAAGGCGAAGGAAGCCAGCAAGGGTCAAAAGAAAGCTGCTGAGAACACAGTCAAGCTTGATGTCCATGACCTAGGCAAGCTGGAGAAAATGAACGACGTACAAAAAACGGATGATTCGCCTAAATTCGGCCGAGGTAACATCACCGCTCACGTCAAGGCTATCTACCACGGGAAGACGTTCCACAATAGCACTGACGATGTCCCCGAGGGAGCACAGCTTGGCATCATTCTCGACTGTACGAACTTTTATGCCGAACAGGGTGGCCAAGAAAATGATACAGGCAAGATCATCATTGACGGACAAGCGGAGCTTGAAGTTGGCGATGTACAGTCTTACGCCGGATACGTTCTACACACCGGCTTCATGAAATACGGATCATTTACTGTCGGCAACTCTGTCATTTGCGAGTACGATGAGCTCCGACGCTGGCCCATCCGGAATAACCATACCGGAACCCATATCCTGAATTTCGCTCTGAAGGAGGTCCTAGGCGATGGTGTCGAGCAGAAGGGTTCCCTAGTGGCCGCTGAGAAGCTGCGATTTGACTTCTCCCGCAAAAGCGCAATCTCTGATGCCGAGCTCGAGAAGATCGAAGCCAAGTCGACTGATTATATCCGACAGAACTGTGCGGTTTACTCCCAAGAACTTCCGCTTGCCACTGCCCAGCAAATTTCCGGCGTTAGGGCCGTATTCGGCGAGACTTACCCCGACCCTGTTCGTGTTGTCTCTGTCGGTGTGGAATTGGAGGAGATCCTGAAAAATGTGAAAGATCCCCGTTGGCAGGAAGTCAGCATCGAATTCTGCGGTGGAACTCATGTGCAGAAGACAGGCGATATCAAGGACTTGATCATCCTGGAGGAGAATGGCATTGCCAAGGGAATTCGTCGAATTATTGCCGTCACTGGAGAGGATGCGCATGAGGTGCAGAGAGTTGCCGAGGAATTCGGACAGCGTCTTGATCGGCTGGACGCATTACCTTTGGGCTCCGAAAAGGAACAGGAGGCTAAGCAAGTCCAGGTGGATCTCAACCAGCTTGTAATCTCCGCCGTCCAAAAGGCCAAGTTCCGCGAACGCTTTGCCAAGATCAATAAGGAGGTCCTCGATGGCCAAAAGGCCCAACAAAAACTGGAATCGAAGAAGGCAGTCGAGGCTATCACCTCGTATTTCGAGGCGCCCGAAAATCAAGACAAGTCGTGGCTTGTGGTCCAGCTTCCGATCTCTGCCAATGCCAAGGCTGTTAGTGAATCCCTCAACCATGTCAAATCAAAGATGCAGGGTAAGAGTGTCTATCTCTTGGCTGCCGACTCTGAACAAGGTCGGGTTTCACACGGATGTTACATCTCTCAGGTGAGTAACAGGCTACATCAGTCTTTCCCATGTTGTGCTTGGGAAAGCAAATAGTAAAATATTAGAGATTCTTATACTGATTTGGACACAGGGACTGAGTGACCAAGGTGCTTCGGCAAGCGACTGGGCAGCCGTCGTCTCTGGCGCTGTGGGAGGAAAAGCAGGAGGAAAGGGGCCTACTTCCATTGGTAACGGTACCAACACTGACAAGGTCGAGGAGGCTATCTCACTGGCTGCGGATTATCTGAATAAGTTTAAGCTCTAGACCTAAGGGCATGATTCTGTGAAGTCTTGTTCTTTTTTTTTTTGTATGTTCGGATGATCATATTTGTGCCGATCACTATGAAATATCCACAAAAAGGTCCTGGTTACTAAAGCCATATGAAATTGATATATATATATCCATAATTCAGACACTTTTAATTCTAGGAGCTATAGATTTGTAGGATGTGGCTGTTTCCCAGATATCACTCCATTTGTGTAATTATCATTACATCTCTCCACATTGCACAATCGTTACATCTTGGTTGGGCTTGTCTTTAGTAGTACGGGTCTGTTCAACCATTTTAACGAGATCCATCCCATCAATCACCTGGCCGAAGACCACATGCTTGTTGTTCAAGAATGGTGTGGCCGTGGTTGTGATAAAGAATTGGCAACCATTGGTGTTTGGGCCCGAATTCTGTTGTCGTTAATGAAAATTCCTACAACATAGAAAGGTAGACAGGTAATCTCGAGTTCAGACTTACAGCCATACTTAACAAACCGGCACGGTCATGTGTGAGAGTGAAATTTTCATCAGCAAATTTCGAGGTGCCGTAGATGGTACATGACCCAGTGCCATCGCCATTGATGAAATCTCCACCCTGGATCATGAAATCTTTGATCTGCAGCGAGCATTAATTCGGTATCGATATCCAAGGAGCTTCATCAACTTACCACTCGGTGAAATTTGCTTCCTTTGTAGCCCTGGGGCTGTCCCTTGGGGTTCTTGCTCTCGCCAGTACAAAATTGACGGAAATTCTCCGCAGTCCGTGGGGTGATATTGGCGAACAGCTCCATTTTCACTCGACCTAGAGACTCGCCTGTGGTTATATTAGCAGGGGTTCGCCATGTTAGATGACTACTCAAATGCCTAAGCCACCGCATGCAAATAATGAAACCTACCTCCAAGGGCAATATCAAAGAAAACCACTGGATTCGGTTCGGCCATAGCGAAACTGGGGTTGTGCAGATGTGATGAAGAGGGAAGTTTGCATTTGGATAGACCTAGGTGAACCAGGGGATTCGGAAGGTACGGAGTTAAATTAGTGGCCATGCAGGACTGACTTCATATTGACCACCTCTTCTGGAATATACATATATACACGTATATATTAGATATATACATTACAGTCTTCTTTCGTTTTAGAGATATGAGAAGGTAACTGGGCTTTTTTAAAGGATTACGAACCAAGAACTACCTAGATACTGTGGGACCTCCGAAATATTGGGCTAAGCCTTTATACCCAGATATACCGCCCTCCAAATTCTGCCGGTTCTGCCAGTCTAAAACTTCTAATATGGGTTAGCGTGTAGCCACGTGATCCGGCGCTAAGAGGAGCAGTCAAAAGGTCCACGGGTATGTACCCAAGGAGACTGTCAGGAAAAGACCTAAGACCACTGAAAAGACGCATGAAAGTCTATCGGAGAAGACTACCTAGGTACCTGAGAAGACAACTAAGAAGACTATGGCCGACTACTACGTATTCTTATGACAGCATGTTTAAAATGGAGGCGGTATACAGGGCGGTATATCTGGGTACAAAGGTTTAGCCCAACATTTCCGAGGTCCTACTGTACCTTTCAAGTCCCGGAGCGTACTATATCAACGTCTCATACCCAACTACAATTCAGTATGAAGTTATAAGGAATCTAAGCATATCCAGGAACTGATCATACAGATTTCATTAATCGAAATGCACTATTGTATACCTAGGTACAAATTGTTGGGGTTAATGAATAATTACCTACATGTCATATTATCCATACCTAGATATACAGTGACTCCGCATTAATCTTACCTAGAACCCTT